>NC_060209.1:185045833-186536666 GCF_021130785.1 Homalodisca vitripennis | reverse complement strand
ACTAGTAGTATACTATCCTATTATGATTGCATAGAAAACGCTTGAAAACCTTTTGCCATACAATTCAATTCTAACAATATTTACAAATTTAAATAACGTCAAAAAATATAAATTAACTTGAAAGACATTTTCCTGGGACTTAAGGGCTTATACAAAACTGCACTTGAAACGATAAATTTTCTTTTGAAATATCAGTATGTTAAAGTTTGGAAAATTATAATGTATGTGTGTATGTATGTGTATCTATGTATATATATATATGTATGTATATGTATATATATTTATACTCTGTTTTGCCATAATATTACAGGATTTCTAGTGGTGTGAAAGTACCTCCAAACAGGGCACTGCCTTGGAGTACTCTAGTTCCGAATAAATAATAATAAATATCCAATATATTTTGTACAATACATGACCCAACATTCTGATTTAATTTTGTTATATTTAAATGTGTCAATCCATGAATTTCACAGTAATATTGTACTTTATATTCGTTGTGCATGTATGAATGTGAAGAGTGTATGTACTTTTATCCATGTTGGAATGAATGCGTTAAGTTTTAAGGATGTAAAGTTAGGCTTGGCACTTAGTTTAAGATACTTTTAGATTTCAATTATTGTGGTAATGGCAAATGTATTTTGTTACCTAAGTATATTATTATGGTTTTTATTATCCTGTATTTGTACAAATAACTATGTAATGTATTTATTTGGAAAATAAATTATTATTATTATTATTATTTATAATCATTTCTTTTAGCATTCTCGGTTTGAAAACGTGTGTTATTTAGGTAAATGAACATGCTTTTAGGATCCTTTGTTTGAAAACAGTTGCTATTTGGGTAAATAAACATGCTTTTAAAATCGTTGTTTTGAAACCGTTTGTTATTCAGGTAAATAAATATACATATATCAATTGTTAGTAATTTTCTTTTATTTAGTACCATATTCCAACATTATTTTTTCCTTTGTCTAGAAATTAAATTTTGAAGTAACTCATTAAAACTAGATTTTGAATATTCACCTCAAACATAACATTTATATTCTACGTTTTATCAATATTCGATACACCTTTTAAGAAAAAAGGATATGCAAGGGAATTGAAAGAAATTCTACAAGAATAATAGTTTGTACAGTCTATTATACTAAAGTTGGTTTTTACACTCACAATTGTAATACATCTGACCGCACACGTACTGAATTGTCACTGTCATGGCAACCATCAAACCATTACCGTGGTTGAGGTATTTGCATATCATTTCAGTTTATCGACTAGTTGCAGAGCTGCTGGAGTTCTCAGGCCAGGATTGTTTATCTCCAACCGTGCTTTAACAGGTGCTTGAACTAACTGTAAAATATTTAATATAGAAAGGTTTAAATATTAAGTTATTGTTTAAAATAGGAAAAATTATTGGCTTTGTGAAACAATACAGTTTCTTGTGTTTATGCTAGCAAACATTTAAATTTAACTATTTTTATTTCATATAGAATTTATGAAGATTATGCAATGTAAAATACGAAACTAGGCGAATCCTCATAGGCGAACTAGTGATTACTGGAATGTTATCAAGATTATTTGGCTTATTGGTTTTTCATTTGCAATACGAATTAGTTCGTGTCACAGGTTATAAGCGCTGACTTTATGGCAGTGAATTTCAAAATCAGCTGCAGCTTGATTATTCCTGCATTACTTCCTAGTATTTCAAGTGCAAAACTTTTAAAACATAAGTCTTGTAATAGTTGTGGTATATTGAAAAGACCTTTAATTTTCTATTCACTTTTGAATCATTAAATCTCAACAATTAATTTACATAAATGTGGCGATATAGGTCTTAAATTTTTGAGTTGAAGCTTGAAAATTATTATATATTACTTTTTAAGATTGACGGTTCATCTGATAAGATGAATCGCTAAAGTTGGTGAATAGTGTTTTAAAGAGTAACTATGAAGTAGGAGTAACCATACTCGGAGACAATAAACATCACATTTCAAATTTGTCATCAAACATCTTATTAATATTAATATGAATCATACAAGTTGTTTCCGACCACCATTTATATAAGGAGAACGGTACGAGCTGAAACAACCAAATAAATTTCTCATTCACTAAGTAATCTGTCGGCTATCTGTTCATTGGGAATGAAGCTTTATTTGTACATCAGGATCACTGAGTTCGATGATGATGTATGTCACTACATAGGATTTGGGTAATTGTTGGCGAATAAATCTACATTGGTATTACAGGTAACCTTGTTGGGAACGAGATAATATCAGAATACATAACTATGTGAACAAACCCAGTACTCTAATAATAATGCAACATGTGTCATATAACAAATGATGACTAACTATCCAACTAACACATATAAAATCATATTATTATGACTTAGTAAAAATAGGTGTTCCATATATTTCTTAGAGTTTGCGGAGAGAGTTTTGATATGCTCTAAATCTGTATACCGATTTTGTAAGAGACAAATATACACATTGCCTGTGTGGAGAATTCCGCATTATAAATTGATATTCTTTCTAATTTAAACAATAACTTTTTCTAACTTTTCTAATATTAAATACTGTTAGTTCAAAACGCCTGTTAAAGTACGCTTGGAGATAAACAATCCTGTTCTGAGATTATCAGCAGCTTTGTAGCTAGTCGATAAACGGAAATGATATGCAAATACCTCAACCACAGTAATGATTTGATGGTTGTTATGACAGTGACAACTCAGTGCGTGTGTAGTCAGTTTTACTACACAACTCAGTGCGTGTGTAGTCAGTTTTACTAGACAACTCAGTGCGTGTGTGGTCAGTTTTACTACACAACTCAGTGCGTTTGTAGTCAGTTTTACTACATCTAGCTTGTATGGTTGTACTATAAATCGTTAAGAAACAAGTCTTTTCCGAAAGGGTGATTCCAAAACATGTACATTTTACAAATAATTAACAGAATTTAATTCTCAGGTTTTTTATAATATAATCTGAAACGTGTACTTTGAACTAAAAGTTCCTGGTACGTTAAAAGAATTTAGAAAACTGCTTTAAATTACTAATAATTAATAATATTTCAAATTTACTTTTCATATCAATTTTAGGATTATTTATAAAATACATAATATGATCGGATTATTATATTTAGTTAACAGACGATATTAAATCACATTTTCTTAAAGTGACAATGTGTTTTTTTTTCAACAATATATCGAAAAAGTGTTTCATAAACTGTTAAAAAGGACATATTATCTTAATTAACCCATATAATTGATTTGAGTAACTATTAATAGTATATTATAATAAGTCCGATTTGTCTTTGGTAGAATCATGTGCTTGTTTGCAAATCCTTGGCAAAGAGTATTATTTATTAATTTTTTTGCTGTAAACAGAAGTGTGTCGTTAAATAAAACTGGCGTTCTTTTTTGTTTTTTATCTATTATAAAGTGCAAGGGTTTGTAGATAAACAAAAACATATGTTTAGGTATATTTGCTAGCCAAGTGGTAAATTGTAACATTTTATTCGCTGTTGGTTTTACTAAAACCTGGATGTTTTGATGATTCCGCTACTTATATTGTTTTTTTTACTCACTATCATATCGTTTGTTTTAACAAAATAGATAATAAGATGATTTTTGCATGTAATTGGAATATTACAAATGGTAATATAATAGTTATCTACATATTTTACCCATATATTCTTACAATTTAAAGTTTAAGTACATATTTTAACTTATACCGCACATGTTACTAATTCAAATTATAATCATTATAAAGATTATTTAATAAAAAAAAAAAATAGAAAATAGCCCTAGTTTAGGTTATGTGTTCATTATTGCGGTTATTTTTGTAGTACAGGTTATTTCAAAATATAAAGGTGGAAATGACGGTTTAATAGATTACTACAGAAACTTATATAAATAATTCTTGGGGAATAAAGACCTGGTTTTAATTAAAGGAAGGCGCAGGTGTTGTCTCCCTCCTAAACTAAGCAAATTCTCGAGCTTCGAACACAAATGATTATTGGTTTTTTATTTCTTTTTATATACTTTCTACACAATCTTTGTTTTATTACAAGATGTCCCATTTGTACACAACGATGTATCAGTTTCTTTTATTATGGTAGATTAACAGTTAACTTCATATTTAATCATTAGATATTTACTATTTCAATGGTAATAAAATATATTATTTTTCAAATAAATGTCTTTTCTACATATGTTAAAATACATATGGCAATAAACTGTGAAATTTGTACTAGTCGAACTCAAATTCAGTAAAAACTTTCCGGAATACGGAAATGCGAGGTTAAATATTATATGAAATTTTTCTACATTCTAGTCTGAAAATTAAAGGTATTGTAAATTGAAACATTGAAAATATTTATATTTATTAACATTTTTCAAATTTCATAGTCGTAAAAGAAAAGAAAGAGGATACCACTATATTGCTTATGGCTTTAGTTATATAAACTTGTAAGGTCAGTTGCATACAGTATATGAGGCAAACCTTAATGTTACTTTTTGAATTTTATTTATTATAATTTTTATTTTATGAGACCAAATGGAATTAGGAAATCACTGTAAATGTAAAAATCGAATTTTAACTCATTGGTTTTATGAAAACCCATCCCAGGAATTTAAATAGAATAAAATTAAATAAAAAAGTTATTTCGTAATATAGACATTTTAATGGTGTTAAAATACTGTATGTGTCGTGAATTTTGGTTTTACCTGATGTTATTCAGGAAAAGGGATAAATTCTTATAATGTTCTTCTCTCACTGTAATAAACTTTTAGATAAAATCTAGGATTGACAAAATTCTTTCCCTGAGTAACTTCCCTGTTCCGCAATAGCGCAGCAGCGTTTGAACAAAGCTGTTAATTGTAATTAGGTAGACTAAAAATTAAATAAGGAAGCTTTATTTTCAGCCTTACAACAACTTCATGACTTCCTGTACGTGTCTGCTCAGGCTTGCTGAGAACATAAGTTGTAGAACTGGAGTACTCCAGATGTGAACCGCATATAATCCGGTGCAGTTCCTTTTGTCTAAAGGCGTTTATCAATCTCAGCTGTTTATGTCAGTACTGCAAAACACAGAATGACACGTCTACCACTATAGTAGATCGTGACAGAGCTACGGTAAACAAGAGTCCCGATATAGGAACGCTCATGCGTCAACTATTAAATTTTTATCGAGATTGAAATATTAGCATTTCAAGTAACAAGCGATGCATTGTTTCCACAGCTCTCTGCACACATTGCACTGAGTGGCTCAGTCAGTGTTGTGGACTGTTAGGGAGGTCTGAGGTGTACACTAGCTAGCGGTTTTGATGCATGGTTCCCGCCGCTCTCGGCACACGTTGCGCTCTCTGGCTCAGTCAGTGTTGTGGACTGTTAGGGAGGTCTGAGGTGTACACTAGCTAGCGGTTTTGATGCATGGTTCCCGCCGCTCTCGGCACACGTTGCGCTCTCTGGCTCAGTCAGTGATTTGGACTGTTAGGGATGTCTGAGGTGTACTCGCTAGTGGTTCTGGTGCATTGTTCCCGCGGCTTTCGACACATGTTGCGCTGTGTGGCTCAGCCAGTGATGTGAACTATTAAGGGAGGTCTGAGATGTACTCGCTAGCGGCTCCGGTGCATTGTTCCCGCGGCTTTCGATACATGTTGCGCTGTGTGGCTCAGCCAGTGATGTGAACTATTAAGGGAGGTCTGAGATGTACTCGCTAGCGGCTCCGGTGCATTGTTCCCGCGGCTTTCGACACATGTTGCGCTGTGTGGCTCAGCCAGTGATGTGAACTATTAAGGGAGGTCTGAGATGTACTCGTCAGCGGCTCTGGTGCATTGTTTCCGGGGTTTTCAACACACGTTGCGCTGTGTGGGCTGTTAGTTATGTGGACTGTTAAGGGATGTCTGAGATGTACTCGCTAGCGGCTATGTTGCATTGTTCCTGCGGCTCTAGGCTTATGTTGCGCTGTGTGGCTCTGTCAGTGATGTGATAAGGATGTATTTGCAAGTCATCAATAAATCAAATCAAATTACATTATTTCCACAAATTACGGTACTGAAAAAAAAAACAGAAGAAAGTATTTTAGATTGAAAAAGAAAACAAATGTAATATTTGTTTATCTAATGGTAATAAAATATACAGTAATATTCAAGTACAAAATAGTTAACATTAAATCAATAATATTAAAAAGTTTTATATCACAAAGAAATTAAATCTAAATAGTCATTGTACTCTGATTGACGCAAGTTAGAAATGAAAAGATACAAAATAGATAATAAAAAAGAAAGAATTCGTGTTTATTACTAAATTACGAGCAACTCCCTATGGGGGCTTTACTTCTTGTTGGCCTATAACTGTCAGTAAAATCTACATATATCCGAAATACCTATTAGATATTTTTACATTTTGGGAACTCAGTCGTTTTCCCGCAATAGCAAATTGCTAACCTCTAATATCGACATATTACTAGGGTACAGGTATAACGTGACCGATACGTTTAATTTATTACGGAGGACTAATATTTGAATTAGGCGGGGCTTCTGAATTATGTTCGCTTTGACTAATAAATGCTGATGCAGAGTCTTTCTTTGTTCCAACGTAACTTGCTAATGTTATGTTAGAATAATTCACGTATCCATTGTGTTTGTGAATTTGTTGTACTGGTCATACCCAATTTGTTTATATGGTTAGTTATTCTGGTGTATTAATGTGTCCATCTTAGGAAGACTACAGATTACAAATTTTCAAAATGAGTGTTTTTTTTGTAATAACGATGCTTAATGATCCTCTCATTGATTTAGACGCTACATTGTCAAAAATAAACTTCAAAAAATATTTAAACATACTAATTATTGTTTACTATAAGAGAAAATTATCAATGGATATCACGGAAGGTTTAACTTTAAAATTACGCTTTCAAGGTAAGAAAACCTAAAATGGCTGAATCGCTACAAAATAATACATAAAAGTAACGTTATTTTTGAATTTGGATTAAGTTGTCTTGAACAATGAGTTTTCTACACCATGCGGCTTCTGAGGTTAACACGCTCTGTTATATCGATGTTACTCTCCACATAAAGTGAAAATACAAAATATCATACGCAAATATAAGTTTTAAAATTTTAACTCCATTGCAAGCGTGTTTCAAGAATTACACTTACCAATCTAATGTTATAAAAGATTTACTTATCTTCGTGTTTATAAATTCGTGGTTATACTGTTATCTCAAATTAAATTAACCTCACAAGAAGCTGTAAATAATGTATATTGTATAGTTCTACGGTTATGTCAAATTAAATTTATCTCATGTAACTATAAATAGTGTATAGCTATCTAGTTCCAAGATTATTTACTCTGCTTACTTGCATTCATCAGCTGATAGAAACGTTATTTTATCAAATAGCCCTGGTGTGATAAGGAAAGCCACTATGTGGATGAAGGGATTTACAGTCCAGATACCACGATTAGATAAATCAGTAAACATTCTTTCAATTTACTAATTAACAGTTTATTATAATAAAAAAGGTTGACTTAATTGACAAGAGAGAGACAGCAAGGACTGGGTCAATGTTAAAGCCGTCGTCAAGCTAATGTCATCCTTATAGCCGCTACATTAAGATCGCAAATTGCATCATTTGTAACACAAAAGCAAACGAGCTGTTACTAGAAACCTCGGTTGCAATTCCACAGTGTTCATTACACACCAAATGGCACGTAGTAAATCTGGAGTGGAATGAAGTCGTTCTTCTTGCTCTTTTTAGTAATAAAAAACTGCAGATAAAAACTCGTTGTGCATCTTGTAAACGTTTTTATGTAATATTTTGAAGTGATACAATACTCTTAGATTGTATTTAATACTCACATGAACTGATTACTTGTACATGAAGCGTGAGAAATACGGTGAAAATTAAGTGAATACCAGGCAAAATCATTAATTTTCCACAATAGTAAGATTTATTTTTATAGCTATACGACTTAATGACGCTGAAAACCTTTAAAATATTCTTCTACAACTTCTTTAAAGTATGAAATTATGCGTAATCTAAGTGTAAATGAGATATATTTTTATTTGCGACAGAACAATACTTAGGTCAATGTCTGTAAATTCATGTAATATAGTGATAGGAGCATTTTAAATGCACGTTGCAAGTTTTTTTACGGAAACATCTATTATTTGTGTGAATAATAATTGTTCGATCATATACCAAACATGTCCCAGTTGATAGGTATTAGTTGTTTGTTGCTGCTGGCTTGTGCAAGCGTATCTTTAAAGTGGCCATGTTCGGTGTAGTTGGAAAAGTACCGTTGTAATTGTCATAAAATTTTCAAAATAGTTATTATCTTGTAAAATGTGTATAACATATTTAAAGCAGCTGATTCCTATCTAAAGACAAAATCTTAGTTGCTCCCGGCTTGTGCAAGCATGCCTATAAAGTGATCGTGCTCTCTTAATCGTTGACAGATTTTCTTTTGCTAATTTTTCTATGTAGAAAATAATCCCAAAGTATTTGAACACTTTTTCTGAACACCCTGTATTAGTTTGCCATATTACATTTGAGATCTTAGTTTAATAGCGTATATAATGCATGTTTTCTGTTTCAGGCAGCACTTTGACACTTGTATCCCCAGACAAACCTAATGATTGTGCATCACTGTAAGTTGAATATATATTCGAATCATATTAAAATACTATGAATAATAATCATAAGTACATTAAAATGGCTTATTAATAGCATCCTTGTATGAAATATTGTTACTCTTGTGACAAGGAATGAACCAAAACGTATAACATATGTGTGGAGCCCGAATTACCGATTCGGCTTTTGTATTGAACATCCATCATGTATAATTTGCTTGCAAGGCGATCGAGTACCAGTCTCTTCCTTACGCGCAGTATGCGGAAAGTGATGGGGGGGGGGTAAAGTAGAGGGAGGGAGTCGTGTGGGTGACCTCGGCCGAAGACAGGGTACAGGATCTACCTCATCGTAATTGGTGAACTAGTTTTAAATTATATAGGGTTAATATTTAGGGGGATATTAATTTCTGTGAAAAGGGTTAATTTGAGTTGGATTTAAGGTTTGGAGGGGCTGGGCTAATTGGTTATACTATTGTCAGTTTAATTAGTTGCCTTTTAATTAATTTAACGTAATGGATAGTAGTTGGTGTGTGGGTAAGTCTAGATATTATTTCAACCATTGTATCAGATATCCTAATCAAAGGTGTGAACTAAAGTGAGCCTAGGATAAAGGGCTCTTGTGTACAATTATTTGGGGATCACGACGTTTCCATTTCCTGCGTATTTAACACCAACAGGATATTGGCGAATGGTTATCAGTGCAGATCTATGCGGGATTGCAGTGATAAACTTATAAAACAAATTCCTAATGTTTTTTTTTTCAAGAATCAAGTCTTTTTGCTACAAATCTTCACTTTTCACTGTTAATATTGATGATGTTGGATGTGTTGGGACGCTGAAGAACATGAAAACTGCAACATTTTGGTAAACTCTGTGTAACACACTGAAGAAAAAACTTCATTTCACTAAAGCCTGAAATAGGTCTAAGCCTGTTGGGCATCACCATCTTCAGTTTCAAGATTTAGTGCAATATGAATTACCCTGACGTATTGGAAGGTTTGTAAATCTGGATTAATGAATATACAAAGTCCATTCATAGAGTGTTGAGAGTTTGACGCCGCCTACTACTTGTGTGACGTGTGGTAGGCCGCTTCACTTGTTTTCAATGGCAGCACTAATAGACTGGAGTGTCAACAGATAAAGGAAAAAAGACGCCTGTGACCTCTTGTGAACTCTACCTTGCCATATTTTAGATCGTCGTACAGTACACGAGGACTTTCCTGAGTTTCTTTTCCAGATTTTCCATAATTCCAAAAGCTCGTCGAGCTGTTTTTTAATCTCACCATTCGATGAATGGAATGTAGCTATCCCCTCTGTCTCCAGATGGATTCTTCTAATTGTATCCAGGATGCGTCACACTGCTGATTGAGTTATGGTTTGCCCTCGTGTGTTCTCTACTACCGAAACTCTTCGTACTTTGAAGTTGAATAAGTTACAGAGTGTCAATGTTTTTGGACTTCTAGATATGGAAACTAAAATCCTTCCCATGCGTGTATTTTCATACAAACAAATAATACCATTTTCCGTCCTGCTGATGCCAGGTTTTCTATTCGATCAGTGATAACAAAAACTAATCTAACCATAGTAACGTAAATATGTACTCCTATGCAAAAATAGCGCTTTTATATTTCAATAGTAGCAAATAACAAGAAACTAAGTAATAAAAATTTGACAAAGTAACAATTAACAGTATAAATAAAAAAACTCAATCCATTACAAAATAAAACGTGTAAGTATTAACAAAAGAAAAAATATATTTATGTAAAATTAACAATGTAAACCATTAACTATATAAACAATGAAACAAATATAACGAAGAATAAATATGTATGAATAATGACAACGTGAACAAATTAAAAAAATAAATATTCAAGGTAACAACAGAAATAGAATAATTTATAACAATCACGTATTGATAGATGAGCCTCTATCAGCAGCAGCTCGCCGAACCGCTCCCAGTGCTGCAATGAAGAGGTGAACCGAAGAGCCAATCTTGTTCTTGAAATACATCAGTCGAGGAATTAGACTAAAACGATGGTAGTTGTTTCCAGCATGGTCAGGCTCGAATAGGCCCTGATGTCTAGTGGTTCTGGAAGGAACGTGGAATTTAATTGTATCCAGTAAGAAGGGACAGTTGATTTGGTGATTGATGAGTTTGAATAGGAAGATACAATCAGCCATCCGCGTCCTACTTTAAAGACCCAGATGACCATAGGCAGCAGACTGCTCATCGACTGGGATCTCACGCAAGTCAAGCACGACATCCCAAGAACCTGATGAAACGTCTTTGCGCCGAGTGGAGATGGTGAATATGGTGGGCCTGTCGCAGATGTGGCTGATGTTGTGACCAAACTCAAATGAAGAGTCGATAAGAAACACCAAGATCCTTGATGGTATTGTATTTCTCCACCCTGTTACTATCGAGAAAGTAGCCGGCTACTACTAATCTTAATTTTCTGTTGAACGTTATCAACTTGGTTTTGGCAGGATGCACAGCCATGTTATTCGTGAGATACCAGTCGACTACGTCATCAAGGGCGTCCTGCAAGGACTGACAATCATTGAGGGATGCAACTTCAACGAGCAGCTTGATGTCGTTCGCAAAGAGAAGAAAGGGACCTTGATGACTTACTTCATGTCGTTGATGAAGATGGAGAACAAGAAAGGTCCAAGGTGGGACCCCTGTGGAACACCAGAACCTACAGCAAAGCTAGTTGAGACGTTTGCATCAAAGCGTACGGCGAGTCGTTAAGGTAGCTCCTAAACCATTGCAACATTGTGCCAGTAAACCCGTAGTCTTGTAGCTTAGCACGAAGAAGACGATGGTTGGTCTTGTCAAACGCCTTATTGAAGTCAATATAAACGGCATCGACTTGATTTTTGCAGCTGAAGGCCTCCATCACCATGCACTGGAGCAAGAGAAGATTTGTCACAGTAGAATGACCGGACGTGAAGCCGTGTTGCTCATCAATAACAACTTGTTTAAATAAAGGCTGCACTATATCTAAAATAAGGCACTCAAAAAGCTTTCTAAGGACGGATTGGATAACTATGGGTCTGTAGTTGGTTCCATCGCAACGATGTCCAGATGTGAATAATGGAATCAATAATCCATCTTTCAATATTGAGGGAAGAATGCCAGTAGATAAGATTAGGTTAAACAGTGATGTATTTGAAGGACCAGTTCAGGGTGGCAGAATTTGGGTACTCCTGCTGAGATGTTATTAGGACCGCTGCCTTTGGTGAGGTCCAAGTGGACAAGCTTCCTTTCCACATCATCAAGAGAGACAGCACATTCAGAGATTCTATAGTTTAGTATAGAATAGTTCCGATTGAGGTCCTGTACAAAGTGCAATTGAAAATCTTGCCTATAGAACATCTATACGTTTACAAAGTTTTGAGAGTATTTTATACTAGAAGCGGAAAATTAGGTACGAGTGGTTTGACGTATAAAACTAGAATTAGTGAAAGTAGAATCTTCAGGTTACCTAAAGTTAATAAAGAACTCTATAGACAGTCCATTCAATACGTAGGACCAAAATTATTTAATCAAATGATTGATGAAATCAAATCGAGTAATAGTTTAAAACAATTCTGCTCCTTACTAAAATCCTGGCTATTTACAAAACCTGATATTGCTTTTTTAACGAGTGTCTTGATTTAAGTTTTATGCAACCACCTATTACATTGTTTACATTATTATTACATAATTTTTTCATAGTAGTGTGTACGTGTGAATGTATGTTTTGGAGTGTGGATGTTCTATAGTATGCATGTAAGTGTACGTATGTGATTTTTCTTATATTTTTATGTAATTTTATGTAATACATTAATTTAATTTTCCATTATCTCAATATATTTGTTTATGCATTTTTTGTAAAATTATTTATGATTTTATTACATAAGATTGTATATTTGTATTTTTTTCCAAGGCTTGTTTTTTATTTTTTATTCTTTGCATTTTCTAATTAGTTCCTAGTCACTCTATATTGTATAAACGTCGGCTATATGTATTTATTTTGGTTGTAGTTTTCTGTAGTCTTGTGCAGACGTCGCGGTGTGCACCTTTTAGTTTTTCTTTATGTGAGAGCAAGCTATAAACTGTTTATATGTGTATTGTGTGTCTGTTACACTGACCAGCTACTTGTTTTTGGTCAGTGACTTCCTAAGTTTCTTCATTTATTTGTAAACATGAATGTAAATGTTGGAAAATAAATATTTATTTATTTAAGTTCCAGAAAATTTTGAAATTATATGAAATAGTAGTAATGACATGACTGATGTAGCTTGAACGACGGCTCCTGGAGACAACCCTACACAGATCACGAATGACACGAAAGTTATTGTAGTCATTTAGGTCAAGGGGGTACTACCCATGGAGAGTGATATTTGAGAACTTCACTAAGCTCCGCAAAAGCTGGAGAATTGAGGAGTGACGTCAGTGCAATCATAGTCGAACTGAATGGCTCCAAGCTGGAGATAATTTTTAACCTGAAGTAGGTTACATCTTCGAATGTTCCGAATGAAGATAGGACGCTCAGAGCCCTTAAGTGTTAGTACAGAAATATCCACGGAGACACACAAGCTAGGATGACATGGTTCCTGGGCTAGTAGAGGCTCTTCGGCACGTGACACGGTAAAGATGTCAGAGGATCCGAAGATCAAGTCGAGTTGAAGTCCTCTGTCATTAGCTAAATTGCTAATCTGACAGATACCAAGATGTGGAGCTAAGCCCAAGATGATATTGGCAGAAGGAGAAGCAGTAGAAAGCACGGGTTGAATCCAGTTGAAGCCTGGCAAGTCACCAGCAAATAATACGTAATCAACGTTATGATAGACAGATAATATGTCCACAAGTGAATTAGCGATCAGTGAGTAGAATCTTATTTGAAGACCATAATGTTTTTGGCACGGAGATTTCTTTCATTAATCTGTGTTATAGCTTAAACTGTTTGAAAAGAAAAATACTTTGATATAACACCATACTTACAGCCAGACTGAAAAGAAAGTAATACAGTATATACCATTTGTAGCATGGTGGATACTCAATATGTTGGTCTGATGTGTACAGATTTCTAATATTATTGTTGAACTTTTTACATACCAATGTAACTTTTTTTAATTAAGATTTAGAAACATTTTGGAAAAGTTTCTAAATAGTGATTTGTTACAAAGTATTATAGTAATCTGGGTGAAAGACCAACCTGTTTTACGGCTGTGTAATACACAAGTTTCATAAATACATCGATATTTCACAAGATCTCTGTACGGTGAATTATGAAGTTTGGAACTCATGCAATAATAAACGAGTATGCGAACACGATAAAATCGTACTTGAACCAATTACGACCAATTATTTATTCGACTGCTGGACTCGAAACATACTTTGAAGGAGTTCATAAACAACTGTCAACTAATTAAAAGTTTCAATATGGTGGTCCTAAACATGTTCTAAACGTTTTTGTTTGGTTACTTTATTCATCATACAATTTTATTTTAAAATATCTGACGATGGTTGGTGATACTTATATGATGTTTTTCCAGGTTTTGATTTATATAACTTATAACTCCTGCAGATAATAAAGAAAATCAAATGACTAAGACAAGACTCGTTAGTTTTCTTACGGGCGTGCTTTAAATGTTTGAAAATTCTATACTATCAATAATAATGCCCTAAAATGGCAATCGTACTCGTATTTTAATGTTACTAAAAACTTTTTATTAAACACGTAATCTTATATTTTGAGATGGCAACTCCACGTAACATCCACATTTTTCCAACTGTGCAGGAACGGATGGTTTTCTCATAGCTCCAAATATAACAAATGCCACATTTAAATAATCGAGCAACTGTGCGGAGGCTTACGTGACCGACGTTCGGTACAATAAACGTTCAGGCTGCCAGAGCCACGCGATATTCTTGTTTAATAAAATTACTTTTCTCTAAACGGCTGAACCCGGCAACAGGGCGTTATTGCTCTATCACAACGCAGTTCGTGTAGTCCCCAGAACAACTACAAACAAAACTCTTAGCTGTAGAGTTAGTATATTTTGAGTACAGCTTATAAATATTATATTTCAAATTACCAGTGAACTTTTCAGTCTGTTTTGAGGGCAACCCTCAGCTTATTACTCCCGTTTGTGATTATTTGAGTATACAAAGAACTAAACACTTTTGTGAATCAATAATCATCTGAATAAATTATAAGTATTTTCATTCATTAGCACAATTTGTATCTTATAAATATTAACGAGTTTCGCCTTTGTTTATAAAACGTGTATAAATTGCAATTATACGTTAGCTCCTTTTATGTGTATATTGTATAATTCTTTCATCCTAAATATGTTCGTTATATACTCAAGTTAAGTTAAATTTATTTCATTTAATATATAGTATATATACAGTTAAATACGTTACAAAGTAGCTGCTGATTGAATTAAGTAACACTTAAGCTTTTTAAACTCGCAGTTTAAATCATGCTTGTCAAGTAATGTAGAGAAAAGTGATTGATACATATTTATTTTGGATAAATTAAGGCTGAAATTTATTTCTTCTAAGGGTCTCTTGTATAAAAATTTTCATAAAAGACTGTATTTGGAGTACAAATTGAGCTGTATTACCAGCGTCAGCATTTTTATATAGCTATTGTCCATACAATAACATTTATTCGTTCTTGTTTTATCTCTATTATCAAATTACTGCTAAAAAATATAATGGTGGGGCATAGGTGAAATGGTATAAGGTTACATAACAGTACGGTCTAGGGTTCGAGGCTCAATAGTGACGAAGCGAGTGAGCTGAAAAATAAAGTATGTTGCCTTTCAAAGCGGGCAGGTGTGTCCCCTAATATAATATTAGACATTTTATTGTGCCAGGTTCAGATTTTGTTTGGTTTTTTTTTGGAAGTAGATTTTACACACACACACACACACACACACACACACACACACACACACATATATATTATATATATATATATATATATATATATATACAGGGTGTATATTATGGTCTGGAAACACCCAAATATATCCTTTAATAATTTAAATATAAATTTGAAACCTCTTTACAATCGTGATAGAGATTGGGCATCTACTTTTTTGGAACAATGTTTTTGTTATGTCACACCAACGGGGGACGTCCTGCCGAGGGTATCGTGAATATTCTTAATGGAAGCCTATACCTTGTGATACATATTTTAAAGGTAATAGCTTACTGAATTGAATGCCACAAACCGCATCTCAAGGGAATTATTCTATCAGAAAATAGAGCATTTTTAGTATTGAAAATTTACTGATGTTCAACAATGTAATTTTAACATGGTTCTTGCCACAAAATGTGTTACACTAATTTTTTAGCATTTTTTTAAATGTTCAATTAAATAAAACAAAAATTTCATTTTAAGCTGGTTCTATTAGCACAAATTTGCCAGTTTTTATTACAGTAACAATTATGGAAATACTTATGTTATTGATTTCTTATTACAAATAAAAAATAATGTATGCTGTTAGAAAAGTCTTACAACAAAACGTTTTTACCTGCATTTGGTGTCAAAGCAATTGTTCGAACTGTGTTCCTTCTACGGTTTGACAATGAGCCAATCTTGTGTAAAATGATTCGACAGAGTTGCCTAACATTTCTTCAGTTATCAAAGCAATCTCCTCTATAATCCTGTTTCTTAGGTCTTCCAAATTATGAGGCTTTCTTCTATAAACATTGGATTTTAAATGACCCCATAGGAAAATAATCGATTGGTGACAAATCCGGAGATCTTGGAGGCCATTCGATATTCTCCTCTTCGGCCAATCCATTTATGAGGAAACCTTAAATCCAAATACTCTCTTACCTGTCTCCCATAATGGGGTGGAGCAAACATCCCTGCTTAAAACCATACGTTATCAAAGTATTCTCCTGATGCAATTTGAATAGCTGGGATTATTTCATTTTGGAGCATATTGTAGTAAAGTTCGGCATTTAAATTTTCCATTGATGAAAAAGGGTCCAACAATTTTGTTACCTAAAATTCCACACCATACGTTCAGTTTTTGTGGTTGCTGTGAATGGGACTCAGTAATCCAATGTGGGTTTTCACTAGCCCAGTAACGGCAATTGTGCCTGTTAACATTGCCATTTAGGAAAAAAGTTGCCTCATCAGAAAATAGTATGTTGGTCAGAAAATCTCTATTGTCATCACATTTGCGCATCACAAGTTCACAAAAACTCAACTCTTCTGTCGTAATCATCCTCACTTAACTGTTGGACTAAATGAACTTTAAATGGTTTGTATTTATTAATTTTCAAAATCTTACTCACAGACATAGGGTGCATATCATGTTGCTGTGCAGCTTTTCTGAGCGATGTATGTGGGTCTTCAATAAATGTTTGCAAAAACATCTAGTGCATGTTCTTCATCTGTTGCAGATTGTATCCTACCCGACTTTGCCGATTACGTACACTCCCTGTCATTTCAAAACGCTCAATAGTTTTTGATATTGTTGAAACACTTATGGGATTCCTTTCTGGGAAAGTGTCATTAAAACAAATTACAAACTTCCCGATAAGATCTTTGACGATCGCCATATCCTCGCATCATCAACAGAGTAATTCGTTCTCTTTCAGACAATTCCATTAAAATGCCAAATAAAAACTGAACTACTGTAATTAGATAACTTGTTGACAGCAATGCTTCAGAGACACTGATTAACTCGACAGGAATGATATGACCTTTGTCCATTTGTAATTCCCAAGCTTAGACCTGTCTAGTGAAAGCTCCATGCTCAACAAACTGAAACCTGTAGACCAGATGATTAATAACACAATAATGTTTCTCATAGGCTAGTGACCTTTGTCTCTTTAAACCTTCCTGCTGACTGGAAAACACCAAGTACAGATTCATAAGTAATCAGAGAAAGTGACTCATAAGTTTTATTCATTGTAATAAAAACTGGTAAATTTGTACTAATGAAACCAGCTTAAAAATAAATTGTTTATTTTATTTTAATTGAACATTTAAAAAATGCTAAAAAAAATTAGTGTGTAACACATTTTGTGGCAAGAACCATGTTTAAAATTACATTGTTGAACATCAGTAAATTTTCAATACTAAAAATGCTCTATTTTCTGATAGAATAATTCCTTTGAGATGCGGTTTGTGGCATTCAATTCAGTAAGCTATTACCTTTAAAATTATGTATCACAAGGTATAGGCTTCCATTAAGAATATTCACGATACCCTCGGCAGGACGTCCCCCGTTGGTGTGACATAACAAAACATTGTTCCAAAAAGTAGATGCCCAATCTCTATCACGATTGTAAGAGGTTTCAAATTTATATTTAAATTATTAAAGGATATATTTGGGTGTTTCCAGACATAATATACACCCTGTATATATAAATACATACACATATCAATCGTAGTGTAGAAGAGGATATCTTACAAGATGAAATAAAATTATTAGTATCAGTTCTCCTTGTGGTGTCTTTTACATCATATTTCCTCTATGCTGCTTGTTGGTGCTGAATGATCACGGCTATAATACTACCGCATGTGCTTCAAACTGCATTACTAAAGAGTGTCATTATTAGTCATAGTCCTTTGTATGCAGATTATGGGCACTTTGAATACATGAATATTTAATAACGTCTCGTATGTGGATGTCTGTGAATGTTTAAGTTGAAGTATATATCCGTCACACAGTAGAACAATTTGATAACTTTCATTTGTACTTTCGAATTATTTTCACACAAAATTAGGAGATTTTGTTGCTGTCCATAATCTGTTACAGAGTGCATTCTAATGAAATAGATTATTTTTACATAAAGTAGAGGGAAGGAGAAATGTTGACACTAATAAAATTAAAAAAGTAAGATGTTTCTGTAGTGTTCTTATTTGAAATCATCCATCACTATAACATTTAAAAACTTATAATTATATTAAGTAGAACATGAACTGCAATATTTCTAAATTACATTGTAGAGGTATTAACATAGTATATATACACGTATAGTATTTGTATTATTGATATAAACAATTAATAATCAATCTTAATAAATGTTATTGCCTTCGTATAAAAAACTTATGAGAAGTGTGTGTTTTCGTAAACTGTAATAAAATCTTATATAATTTTACCTTGTAACTAACTCGGAATGAAAAAGCTATTTTAATTTTGTGTGTGCATATAATATCTGGTAATAAGATACCAACTGTTTGTCTCGATAAGAATCTTATCCCGTAGGTGTGGATTTAGTAAAAATGACGCCTACAATATGCTTACAGTTAAAAACTCGACACACAAAATTACGTTTAAGAAAATGTTGTAAAACTACTAAAATTATCATTTGGAATTTTTTTAAGTAGAGTTTTTAAAGTTTATTACATTGACCAATAACGTGATATCATCTTATTTTAAGAAAATACACTAGCCTCTGGCTGTATGTACAGTAAGTACTAAAATATTCAGACATTTCTCTTTATTTTATTTTTAGTTTCTTTAAGTAAGTCATGAAATTGATAAATATTTCTGGGAAAGAGCACCCGCTGCTGTGATAAAGTTTTAAGATGAATTCAAGAACGGTATCTCATTAAACACAATCATAAAAAGTTTAATCTTTAGTTCGCAGAAAATTGCAATATAAACTATTCGGCGACGCCTCCAGCTGAATCTCAAGTTTTGTATAAACTTACTTGTGTACTTCGGGGCTAATTACAAGAACATTATACGTTAGTATTATATTATATTACAATCGAGTTTTAAAATGTAAAGTCTGGGCTAACAGATGGCAGGCTTCTGGTAGTTGTACTTGTATACCCCGAGGCTAATTACAAGAACGTTTATATCGTACCTTAGTGTTATTTATTACAGTCGAGTTTTAAAATGTAAAGTCTGGGCTAACAGATAGATGGCAGGCTTCTGGTAGTTGTACTTGTGTACCCCGGGGCTAATTACAAGAACGTTTATATCATACCTCAGTGTTATTTATTACAGTCGAGTTTTAAAATGTAAAGTCTATGCTAACAGATAGATGACAGGCTTCTGGTAGTTGTACTTGTATACCCCGAGGCTAATTACAAGAACGTTTATATCATACCTTAGTGTTATTTATTACAGTCGAGTTTTAAAATGTAAAGTCTATGCTAACAGATAGATGGCAGGCTTCTGGTAGTTGTACTTGTATACCCCGGGCTAATTACAAGAACGTTTATATCGTACCTTAGTGTTATTTATTACAGTCGAGTTTTAAAATGTAAAGTCTATGCTAACAGATAGATGGCAGGCTTCTGGTAGTTGTACTTGTATACCCCGGGGCTAATTACAAGAACGTTTATATCGTACCTTAGTGTTATTTATTACAGTCGAGTTTTAAAATGTAAAGTCTGGTTTAACAGATAGATGGCAGGCTTCTGGTAGTTGTACTTGTATACCCCGAGGCTAATTACAAGAACGTTTATATCGTACCTTAGTGTTATTTATTACAGTCGAGTTTTAAAATGTAAAGTCTATGCTAACAGATAGATGGCAGGCTTCTGGTAGTTGTACTTGTATACCCCGGGGCTAATTACAAGAACTTTTATATCGTACCTTAGTGTTATTTATTACAGTCGAGTTTTAAAATGTAAAGTCTGGTTTAACAGATGGCAGGCTGCTGGTAGTCGTACTTGTGTACCCCGGGGCTAATTACAACTTGTACTGTTCTGTCTCTCGCCTAAGTTTTGATTGAGTTAAACTGCTACAGGGGAAGACACTCGCTCCTTCCTTAATTACATTATCTCTTTATGAATACAAAATAAACCAATTATCCTGAGTTGGCCGTTTCAACACAGTTTGTTCCTGTACCATCTTCTGTCTTATAAAACCCCAATTATATTTGTTCCACCTATTTCTTTTTTTTTCAAATTCCATCATGGAACGATTTCAAGTTTCTAAGATAAAAGGTATCAACCGCAGTGAGTACGTTTTGGTATTTTTCGTTATTTTCCCGTCTAATTATGAATTGGTTTTGAGAAAGTAACTAATAAGATGTTAACACTTTGTTTTTGAATACAGAAGATTTGTGAAGGAGAAAGTACGTATTTCGAATATTGTGTTTGTATCACTGAACAATGGAAAGTTTAAGAAAAAAACTCTTTTTATTAAAAAATGTATAAAGTTAAATCAATATAGAGAAAATCTGTTTTTGTTACTATTATTTTATTTTAACTATTATTTTATTGTATTGTTTAAAACTATAATTTTTCTGTGCCTAATAAAAAGTACAACAAACTTATATTACGGCCACTGGCCTGTGCGAGGATCGAATCAAACAGAATAAGGGGGAGAGTCGATACAGTGCAAGGTCGATGGTACTGATAAAAAGTGCAAGGGTCACAGACAGGATTTGAACCTGGGCTATCTCTAACTCAGACTCAAATTCCAACGTTTTAGACCATCGGCACTACCATATGATTAACTCTCATATGATTGATATTATTTCTGTATAAATAGAAACACATTTTTTCGACTTTCGTTTAAAAAAGTGAGTATATATTATAAAAAAAATTGGAAATTAAAAAAACTTCTAAAGGCCAAGTGTTTTTTTGTTTTTGAACATTTTTTACATTATTTTTATTTCATAGCAGTCTTAACATATACATTTGTTTTTGGTTCGTATATATTGTTTTATAAAAAAATTAACCAGTACATTTAGGCTATACTAAACCAATAATATATATGTATAGTTTAACCTGTATCTACACCTATTTCAACTGATTATTCCATATGCATAATCAGTTGAATATATATATATATATATATATATATATATATATATATATATATATATAACAGGCATTTTTAAAGTAACTATCAAATGTGTATGGAATTAAATTTACATTTATTAGAACCCATATGCCGTTAAATTAATTTCCGTATCATTAAACGTAGTACGGTATAAAAATAGACGTAGTTATTAAAAATATTCAATGAATTTTGTTAATCATAACAATACACTTTGTATCCTGTATTTATTTCATCCATAGTGGATGCCTGAGACGTAATCTAATGTTACGGAAACAACTATAATTACAAACGTGTCTCCTGTGGCATACCACGCCGGGTGTCTGTAGTAATTATTCTCTTGTGAATCACTCCAGATATTGAATGAAATTGTCAGCTAAACAGGATTATTGCTCAAAGAGGAGTAAGGACAAGTTATTATAAAACTCTATTTTCCTGAGCCTTTAATAATAGGCTTGTTTTTAAGGGTATTTCTTTACTCAACTTTGTTTAATTTAAATTGCCTCCTTGATGAGCTCTACTTTAAAGGTTGTTTGTAAAGTTAATTTAAACTGTTTATAAACTTTGGAACATTGTGTATTGGCTAAAAACAGATTACACCTAATGTAGATCATCAGTGGTCGTCCAGTCCAGACCTGTTGTGACTTGTATTCTTTACTCCAGTTTCAACAATTTATTAGTGCTTTTTTATTTAATGCGTGTTTTAAAGTTAGTGAGCAAGAAGTTGACACACACACACACACACACACACACACACACACACACACACACACACACACATATATATATATATATATATATAGTGATTCCTAACGTATGCTCTGGTAGTATTTGTTTATTTGAATCTGGATTGTTATATTTTAGGTTAGTTATCCACAGGAGGAAAAATGAAACAGTAGATCTTGAGTTGTAGTGCTACTGATATTTTGTATCGCTGAGTTCTTTTGTGGCAATTTTACAAATTTGTATTACTGAATGATGGCAAATTTACAAAGAAATTCCGTTTCATCCATAATGCAAGAAAATGTTTAGTGAAGTCTTATCAGGTAACATGTACCATCATTGAACTCGATGTTGCCCATATACTCAAGCTTGAAACGAAGCTTCACGCAGAATTTCAAATATATAGATCAGTTTATTCTCGAGATATACTACGAACAGATAGACAGATATGAAATTATTCAAACCCCGTTGTCTTGAACTGTCGTTAATATTAGGTTTCACTATCTCTCACCCAAATACAAATAATTTCACTTACATCAATCTACAGTAATATACTGATTGATTTTTCTTTGCACAGCCGATATCAAGTTAATAGTTTAGTTAACTCTTCAAGTCACATAACTAAAACATGAGTACAGTAGTGTATAGCGTGATCAAGTCACGTAATTGTTGTATAAAGGTTAAGTTCAGTCTCACAACAAAAGCGAGTTTGATGAGAGGCTTGCTACGGCCCGCCTAATGGCCAACATTACTCCGCCATGTGACTTCTGGCCTGAATTGAATCCTTAAACACGAGGGTCCCGAGTCCCCCATTACATTACACTTTGTCATAATTACCTGCATCTCAGGTTTTAATTAAAACAAACATTAATAATTTAATTAACGCTGCTTATGAATGCCAAGATCTCTAAATGCTATTCTTATACAGATAGTATGTGTCATAGTTGACATATGATTGTAATAAACTACTATTAAGCACTTAAAATATTATCTACGTATTAATTACTAACCAAGTTGTTTTTTAATAACGCTTAGCAAATATGGCACCTGATTAAAAAGTTACAACTCATAATAAAATGACATTAATGGTTATAAAAGTCAAAGCTGTTTTAATTAGTTGAACTTGAACTTGAATTACCCCTAAAAGTTTTTAAATAATATAAAAAACTACTTTTTACTTGGAATAATTCAATGCATTAAGATACTGATTTAGAAGTTTTCTTATCATTAAAAACTTTGTAAGTGACGAAAACCTAGGTGTATTTACTTGACGATACGACATTTTTCAAGATATATTGTTCTAATATATATACGCACTTGTGATCAAACGCCTTACAGAACGTTATGGAAAAATATTCAATGTGCTAATGTTTAAATCGTTTCCAGGCAACCAGTAGAGCCTAAAGTATCAAAAAGTGAATTTACCTGTTTATCCGAAGTAAATCAGCTGCCGATTGAGTTCTTCAGAATTCAACCATCAAATGTTAAATTATATGAACGGTATTTAATTAATTTTTTTTAACTGTGTTTATATTTATTTGTCCAGGCTTAAAAAAGTTAAAGAATGACATATTTCACCAGGCCAAGTTACGGCTAAGAAGCACTCTCTAACACTTAACCTTGGGACCAACGGCTTAACTGACATCCGAACCACCACCATCGACCGGGCAGGCGAGCTGCTTGTAGGACAGGATCGCTCAGCGTTCACCCATCCAAGCAGCAGCCACGTTCGACGTTGTTTGAATCGGTTATCAAGCCATAATCGTAATGTCCACAACAATGTGCCATTAACTAAACTTATTAGATAGTTGAAAATCGTTAATAATTATAACATCACGTTCTTTAACAATAATACTCTAATGGTTTTGGTTTACAACCATTAAGATGGGTCGTGAAGAATAGATTTTATCAACTAATTTAAGCCTAATTAATGTTACAATACAAAAATATTGATAAGGTTATGGTGCCTCAGTATCAGCTATGAAATTCAGGAACCTGGCGCTTGTCTTGAGTCTGACGTTAGTTGGCAGGGTTACTGGAATCCCAAATGTAGCCTTTATCTTAGTGGGACACTTCATTATCGAAGAAAGATAAAAAGGTTTGTTTCTAAAATTGTCTGTTCGGCCTCAGTGATTCTTGTCCATTCTTGGAAGTAGATTATAGAGTAATGAGCCAATCTTTGACATAGGTATATTAGGTTAATAAACTCCTTGATCTTTTGCAATGACAAGAGAAAATACATTAATAATTGAACTTAGATCTTATTGAAAGCGAGTTCCTCTATTGAAGCTACGGTCTACACAAGATTAGGTTTTCCATAATTTGATCGAAAAACACGGTTCCGGATTCTAATTATTCATAGAGAGCCGTAAAATTTTACAGTAGAGCTGTACAATAATTTTAAATTTTATTGCTTAAGAATTTAAAACCCCTTAACTGCTCCTCATCTATATCCCAATGTAACTTTTTCTAACGTTCTTGAAGTGCCAAATGCCGTTAATTCCAAACATTTTTATAGAAGGTGAATTAGAGGTGATATTTCACCAATACTAGAGAACAGCACTAAATATCGAGTAACTTTAAATTTTATTGTAAAGAGGATTTACCAGGCTTTGCATCATCAAGTTATTTGTACAATATTTAATTATACAAATAACTTTGATATTATTGGTATACAATTACCATCTGAGATATTCAATGAGAACGTAAGTACTTTCTTTCAAGGGTAATGTTTGCACGGAAGATTAATTATAGTATTTATCGGATAAGTCTACTACTTTCAAACGTTTCAAAATTAATTTAAATAACTTAGTAGAGTAATAACTTATCCAATTAGTTAAAAGATTAGACTGTATTTTCCTTATTCGGTCAAAGTAAACAAAATCGTGTCTATAAGTAAATATTGAAGTCTTATAGTAGTTTCTCAATTTTTGGATGGATTAGCTAGCTACAAAGATCAGTTAGCGCAGGAAAATTCAATTCAATTCAATTTCAAAAAGATTTATTTCCAAAAATTTACAAAATAAACTTTACAAAACATTCAAGGAAATTGACACCCACATAGGCTAAAGCCTGTGCGTGGGTGCGAGCCGTTAATGTAACATAATATAATATACAATATTGAGGAGGTTCAGATTAAAAAGACATTTTTTGGTCTGGTACATTATGACGAGTATGGAGTATTTTCATTGGTAATAATTGGGTGAGAGGAATTCAAAGTTTAATAAATAAAAAAAAGAAAAAAAAAGGAAAGTCTGTAATATAAAATAAACAAAAAAATGCATGTTGTGGTTATGGACATAATTCTGCTCTAACGAGAGAGCCAGCCCGACGAGAAACGCGTTCCAGTACGACCGACGCACCACATCCGCGAACCGGGCCACCGCCAGCGACCACCGCCCCGGCCCAACGACGACCGCTGTTCATCAACACCAGCGGTCTGTGATTTGGCAAACCGTCCAGCAGCCACCGCCGGGCCCAACAATAGCCACCCGCGAAGGCCCAACCAACAGACAAGGCGCGCCAACCGCCAGAGGATGTGATTAACTGTAAGATAACGGATAGTGGATTGTTTGTCAAGGTCAGTGAAGAGGTCAAGGTAGGCTTATCTGTATCCCGAGACTATGACGCTTTCGGCCGCGTCTTTGCCAATACTAAGTATCCAGCCATGCACTCTCTTTTTATAAGAGCTTACAGAACATCCTCCAGAGTTTCTCAAATAGCTCGGAATATTCCTATACAATATATGCGCAATATAAAATGGCCTTTTTGTTGAAAAAGACCTGCTTAGCTGCAGTGGCTGTATTCCTATCGATTCTGCGGTTCGTGTAGAGTATGTATGGGATACATTGTTAAATATTAATCTCGGTTGTTTGAATATGTAGAGTAAGATGGTTTTTACATAAAGCTGTCTTATGCTGAGAACTTCAAAAATATTAAATAGATCATGTGTCGGAAACCCAGTACCAACTCCAATCGCGGCCTTTAAAATTGATTTTTGGACTATATATAATGGTTCCAAAGTTGTACTTAGTTGCTTTTTTGAACACTATACTTTCATTTGCTAGGTCAAATTAAGGCTAGGGTGTCCAGATTCTCAGTAATACGTAATATATTTCCATTTACACTGTATTTAACGTAACTTTATTTACGGTTTTACTGTTATAAATGTAAAAACTTTGCTGAAATAAATCATCCATCTCCTAGTCATACTTTTGCAATATCACTGGTACCTATGACATTACAACGTTGCCATATATGTAATAAACTTTACAGTAATTACGGGTTTATTGTAATAAATGATGCAAAAATTTGCTAAGGACAATCTATAATCAGCACATCGATCTTATGGTCGTATCTTTGCAATATCAGTGGTACGTATAACGTTATAACAGTCCCATAAAGTTTTAATATCTCAACAACTGCTCACATAACGACTTGTCCAGCTCAAGTACATTCGATAATGTTCTGCGAACATTACAGAATTTATTTATTTTATGTCGTTTTAGAGGGTTTCCCTTTTTATAATTCCTTTAACTTAAGACAACACAGATGTATGGAACGGTGAGGAACTTCTTTAATTTTAAAAACATTCCAATTTACCTGACATTATTTGGCTTTCCGAAGATAAAACTGTACGTGTAGTTGTTTGTTACATAATTTTGTCACATTAATTTATGAATTTCAATATTATTGTACTGATATAATAATGACAATTATCTTATTGAACATGCACATTCTAATAGCTTTACATTAGTAACACAAGACGTAACTATAGTTATCACTAAGAATAATAGAGGTTTGAGAAACAAACAGTAAATAACTAAAGGGTTTCGGCGGTGATCGTATCATTTGTTATTTAGAAGGTACTTAGAAACTCTGTCCCCCAGCTGCTAGATTAATGGAGAAGACTTACCTGCACTTAGCCTTATTGGGAGAAAGAACATCTATAAAATTACCTGATCACACACTGAACTAGGTCTTCATTAAAAGTTAAAGTCAACATAATTAGAACTTTCCTTTTGTTTTAAGTAACTTAGCATAAGTTTTCATGAAAATATATATTTTTTAAAAGTTATTTCTATTCCTAAGAACTCCTATTAGTCTTAGCACGAGATACATACTCGTACATTTTGGTAATACGAGATACCTCGGGTATCAAGTAACTCTCTTGTTATAACTAGATATCTCATACTTTCGCAAATGAATAATCGCAAAGATTCATGTTGAAATATATTAGTAATAAATAGCGTGCTTAATTATGGGAATACTTCAAAAAACTATTTGATCTTATTAATGTCGTTTTGGATATTCGCTTGGTAATCTGTGCATTTAGTGAGTTTTCTCTCAGATGGAGACGGTTTGTTCTCGGCCGAAGGTGCGGTATAGTATTGAAAACTCCTTTTATTCGACGAGTTAAATTGTAATTTTACGATTTTATAAATAATAATTGCTGCGATTACATTGTTTTAGTTTTTAAGTATCTTTTAGATAGAACCAACATTGGATGGCTGTGTTTGATTAGGAGTATAAGAACACATAAGGACATTTAATAAGGTTTTTCCGCATTTTATAGTAGTGTATGGCAACAGTTTGAGCCCCATCTTCCTATTACTTAATATGCCAAGTTAATCTCATATGACATTGCGGTATCGTATATTGTCTTTATACATCACGGTAGAAATATTATGCTGGCAGATTTTCGTTGAGTTAAAAATGCAAAGTCAAAAACCTTATGTAAAATATGTGGTCTATCAACAAGTGTTTTATTTGTAAATGAATAATTTTAAATAAAAAAAAAAAAATTATTAAAACTTACTTAATTTATATTTGTTGTGATAAATATCGTTTGATTATTGTTATTTTAACTTTTACAATATTTATTAAGGCATGACATATCATACTCTCTACGGGAATGTTAGCAAACAGATTAGAGATAATATTTTTACAGTTTTTACAATAGGATGTTATTTTTTAGGCCCTCTAGTCTGCCGGGCGACCTAAGAGAAGTTTTGTCTCCAAATCTTCCTCAATCTCCCATTATATTATCATAATTACTCGTATTTTATTCAAAAAGAGGCTGAAATGCAGAATCTGGAGTACCACAATTCAGATAATTAGTTGACGATAAACAAAGTTCTTGGCGTAAGAAGTGCTCTCTAAAGCCGGATTGAACAAGTGCCACCGAGGAGTTCAGTGATCTGACGAGGCCGATTGCCACATACAGTTGGACGGTGTGAAAACTTCAAACTTGCGCAGTGTTCCAATCTAAATCTAACATCGGCCATTAGTTGTCAAATTTTCCAAACTTCTTAACGGTGTTATAAACTTTGTTTCCTTTTGTTTTATGACCAGTTTTAAAAACGGTGCACACTGTGCAGGAAATTATGAATAACTGAATAATACAGTTGACACTGAAAACTGTGCACCTTTAATAACACATTAAAGGTCTTCTAAATCATCTTACTGAAATAGTCCAGGAATTGAGGGTCTATTTGTATTGTAAAACCTAGATTTTCTTGAATTCTTTACAGAAATTTCTACAACATAATAATACAAGAACAAATAAGAATCAAGCCAATTTACAGCCATGCTACTTTTAGTGAAAGTTGCAATAGGAGAGTATCAAAATTATTTTTTCTATAATATTTTTCTTAGCTATTTAAACGTAAAATACCAGTAATATACATAAATTTATGTTACAACAGTCTCAGCTAATGATATACAATAGTCCATTAAAGTGGCAAATTCACAATTTTTTTCTGATATCACTATTATTCCTGTGTCTGTTAGTAGGTTTTGATTAGTTTATAATAAAATAATAAGAAACATATAATTTGAGAAATATATCGTTTTATATTTTAATCCTTTCCATACCCTTTTTAACCTTCACAAATATTAGAGTCCCAGACAATCGATATCTTCCTTTAAAAATATTCCTATCTACTTAAGAGAAACCTAGATATCTGCTTATACGTTGAAAATTGACTGTTGACTCTTAAACTATAAAGTAATTTCTAAAATCATATAAATAAACACATCTGTCTTCAGATTGTCAAAGAAGATATATTTAAGATTTTAATTACCACCTCAAAGCGTTGAAACATTAGCAGACTTGGGGTTCCACTAAACATGCCGAGTGTTTGGTGAATGTGTAATCAAACCACAAAACAAACTTCCCAACCAATATTTGTAGAACTGCCATAGTATCGTACCAGTTTCACGAGACTGACACACGAAACAGACGACCTAATTAACCTTTACGTTGATTGAGTGACAATGAGTAGATTTACTAAAGAACAACAACAATAGACGCGTAAATTTATGTATTAAATTTAATAATGAGTGGAAAATGTACGTAGTGAAAGTATAAATAATTGAATAATTAATTAATAGAAGTTGATTGAATTATGTCAGTAAGATAACATAGAGGTCTCAGTACCAATATTTTAGAATATTGTTTCTGCGCGTAAAGCGAATAAAAATATATTGAAATCGTCCAAGCGTCAGAAGCAATTCGTGTATCTCAATTTTGTTTTTTTTTAAATTCATTATTGTTTCTAAAAAATTATTAAACGTTGTTTTATAATTTTGTTCACAGTTTCATATTGATTGGGTAAATAGAAAAGAAAATTAGTACCATTTTCCAACATCTGAATTGTGACCAGTTAACAAATTCACTTACAAGTAACCTAAAAAGCGCTTATATTACTTATATCAATGTTTTGGTAATAAAATAATTTGGGATATATTTATAACAAAACAAACGAAATATCTCATTTATAATGAATTTATTGGGACTTCACTATTTTAATGGTGCGCGTTTGTAAAAACTTAAATATATATATTTAAGTTATATATTTAATAAATACATATTTATGATATATATATATATATATTTAGAGACAGACGATGAACTAATTGTTTCTGACCCATTATTACAAATTTGGATGTCTAGAAACGGAGAACAAATTCCCATAGTATGGTGTACAGTTTTTCAATACTCTCTATGATTATTATTCTTTACAAGTTTACCACTTTAAGTTCATGTGCCCTCGAGGAAAATCTTCTGACTCCGAATCAGATTACAGTACTAATCTCCTGTGTTGCACAAGATTACGGGTGATGAATCAAAGTAAATGAAGTGACGCGATGGAGTGATGTGCAAATTGGTTGTTTCAACAGACCTGTAGAATGGTAGCGTTTCCCGTTTGTTCTAATATTACACACAGGGTAATAGACGTGTAATTGTGCCATTTGTGTTCAGCGCAATCAGTTTATCTTCAGCTAGTTTAACATTATTACTGGTAATGGAGATGGATAACTCGCTCAGCGACTGTAGTTAATGATGGAAAGTCTCTATTTCATTCATCTCTTTCTAAAGTACAACATCGATTTTATAAGTAAATCTTCTGATCCATTGAGAAATGATAGTAAGTTATTTTCTATTAATGCATTATCGCGTCATTAAACTGTATAAGGCTTTATCTCACAGACTTATAAACAAATAAGCCTTGTATTAAATAAGAGTGGTTAAAATATTACTCAACTCTTCTTTCTTATACAAAACCACAAATTTTAGTTTTAATCAAAGACCTATTACCCAATGTATTCGACCTACTGTAAGTTCCATGGTACATATCTATTCATCCCATTAGTGTTAGTGCCAGTGGCGATAAAACTAGATGTTGTATCAACGAACAGATATATTCCAAAATCACGCTGTTGTTTTCATCTGTACGCTTCATCCGATGTTTTCACCAGAATAATTCATTGCCTTCCTTCGCACAGAAATTGTCATCTGGCCCTAGTGTTTTTATTCTGCTCGCTCTCGTTGATTGAGTTGATATTATAATGTTTATAATTATATTTCTTTGCGACAAATCTTTTGTATATTAATATTATTACTACGTTACAATAACTTTTTAATATAAGTTCTTTTAAAATAATATTGTAAAATGTCATTCAAAATTATTACCTATTATCACCAGTTGACTTTCCACGAACGTATTAATTACATTTTAACCACGAGTATTAAAACCGAGGTACCAGATAGACATAAACAGCTGGAATTAAAGCAATAAACCAGAGAAACATTAATTTAATTATTTATTTTATTCTAAATACTAAACAATTACATTACTGTTTTCTAGCAACATAGAGTTACTCTTCGTGGGCTCTTATACATGTGGCTAAAGACAATTATTTTTATGTACAATAACTGATTATCGGTTTAGTACTACTACTGCCTCAATCTTTGTTACATGTCGTTACTTGATTTATTTGAGAATCACTAAAGATTATGACTCAAATAAAAAAACCTAAGGTAAACTTGCGGAGGTATCATTCCACTATTGCTTAATCTTTAAATTTTCGAAAAAAATTCAGATATGAGAGAAATCTCATAATTATAAGTATTAAATATTTTCTATTTCAAATTTTGAGGCAGAAAGAGATTTCTTGAAGTATTAAAATTGTTCACGCTCCTTTATAAGACTTCAGAAAGAAGTTACTATGTCTCAATGACATTCCGAATTATAAGCACTATAAATAAGAAATGCAGTACATAATCCTATTAAGTGTTTATAACCCCGTAGGAATCTAATTTTTTAAATCACACTATGGGGGTAAAATAAATATAACTAGTTACCTCTTGTGATTAAATGACGTAAAGACATTTCACAAAATTTATAAATATATCGCATTGCATAATTGGCGTTGAATATGTTTGAAATGCTAATTACAAACTTATCTATTAACTTATTCGTATTATCTCTTTATCAAAACATGTAATGGGAGTGTAGTATTTAAATATTTTATTAATACAAATATTAACTAAATAAACTGGTCCATGCCACCTAGTAAACATTAGTTTTCTAAATTATTTACACTCTGTCTTTAAAAATACCTTCCAAATAGTTTATCTTTATTATGTCATGTCATGTTTTATGTTTCATAACGTTTTTTTTTATGTTTTGTAGAAATAATCATAATTGTTCATTTCGTTTTTTATAGTACCGTAGGTGAGTGAATATGATTCATTCATCAAGTATCATTAAAGACTAATAGCAGTAGCATTTTATAATTCATTGACAATATACTTGAGTTGAAAAGTTGCAAGTGAAAAATACATATAGAGAGACATACTATTATTGAAAACTGAAGCTATATCTATATAATTCTTTGGGGTATTATATCTTTCTTCGAACCCAAGGAGTCCCTGCAATAGCTGTAAGAGCAAAAAAACAATATATTTATCCATCAAAATGACTATACAAGATAAAATATTTGTCCCCCGGTTGACAGTCACAGATGGTCGTGTAGACCGCTACAACAAAACCCCAACCACAACGTCATGCTCCTTTCTGGTGACGTCATAAAGACGGATATGTTTCCTGTTATGTCTTATTGTTTCCACTCGAGTTTTACTATCGTGTTACGTTCCGCTTCTTTATAGACTTAACCGCTTCCAGAAGACTTCAACTCCCCGAAGCACCACTTCAATAAAGTACGATTTAAATAATGTCCATTATTATACTGTGAGTGAAGGCGATTTATTTTAATAGGACGTCTTTAATGGATATTGTTATGTGGAATGTATTAATTTATACTTATATTACCAAATTTTATTACTTACCTTGCACGAAACTCAATATATTTCAAGGAAGGCGTTGGTTATTTTCAATCCAAGTAAATGAACAGCGTTGTGTTTTAATAGGCACAGTTATCTTAGCAGCCTTGAAAGAATGTAAGTTAATATTATGTAATGCGGTAAATCTTATATGATTAATGTATTTATTCTGCTATTTTATCGTTGTCACTACCGTAGGACCAATGGTAAAATATTCGCAAGCATTCAGCGATATCTTATGGGTTAAAATGCACCATCATTGAACTCGATGTTGCCTGTAACACAAGCTTGGAATGAAGCTTCACGCAGAATTTCCAATCTATAGATCAGTTTATTCTCGAGATATACTACGAACAGATAGACGGAAAAGACATTATTCAAATCCCGATGTCTGAACTCTCGTGAGTATTAGGTTTCGCTATCTCTCACCCCAATACAAATAATTTCACCTCTATCAATCTACAGTAATATACTGATTGATTTTTCTTTGCACAGCCGATATCAAGTTAATCGTTCAGTTAACTCTTCATGTCACATAACTAAAGCATGAGGATAGTAGTGTATAGCGTGATCAAGTCACGTAATTGTTGTATAAAGGTTAAGTTCAGTCACACAACAAAAGCGAGTTTGATGAGAGGCTTGCTACGACCCGCCTAATGGCTAACATTACTCCGCCATGTGACTTCTGGCCTGAATTGAATCTTTAAACACGAGGGTGCCGAGTCCCCTATTACATTACACTTTGTCATAACTACCTGCATCTCAGGTTTTAATTAAAACAAACATTAATAATTTAATTAACGCTGCTTATGAATGCCAAGATCTCTAAATGCTATTCTTATACAGTTACTCTAAATTGTAGTTGACATATAATTGTAAGAAACTACTATTAAGCACTTAAAATATTATCTACGTATTAATTACTAACCAAGTTGTTTTTTAACATCGCTTAGCAAATATGCCACTTAAGTTACAACTGATAATAAAATGACATTTATGGTTAGAAAAGTCAAAGCTGTTTTTAATTAGTTGAACTTGAACTTGAATTACCCCTAAAAATTTAAAATATTATAAAGAACTACTTCATACTTGGAATAATTTAATGCAGTAAGATACTGATTTAGAAGTTTCTTGTCATTAAAAAATATTGTAAGTGACGAAAACTTAGGTGTATTTACTTGACGATATGATATTTTTCAAGATATATTGTTCTAATATATATACGCACTTGCGATGAAACGCGTTACAGAACGTTATGGAAAAATATTCAATGCGCTAATGTTTAAAGAGATTGGGCGAAGTTAGAGCTAAGAAGCACTCTCTAACACTTAACCTTGGGACCAACGGCTTAACTGACTTCCGAACCACCACCATCGACCGGGCAGGCGGGCTTGCTTGTAGGACATAGCCCTTGCTTGTAGGACAGGATCGCTCAGCGTTCACCCATCCAAGCAGCAGCCACGCTCGACGTTGCTTGATTCGGTTGTCTAGCGAGAATCGCCATGACCGCAACACTGTGAAATTAACTAAACTTATTAGATAGTTGAAAATCGTTAATAATTATAACATCACGTTCTTTAACAACAATACTCTAATGGTTTTGGTTTACAACCATTAAGATGGGTCGTGAAGAATAGATTTTATCAACTAATTTAAACCTAATTATTGTTACAATAAAAAATATAGATAAGGGTAGGGTGCATCAGTATCACCTATGAAATTCAGGAACCTGGCGCTTGTCTCGAGTCTGACGTTAGTTGGCAGGGTTACTGGAATCCCAAATGTAGCCTTTATCTTAGTAGGACACTTCATTATCAAAGAAAGATAAAAAAGTTTGTTTCTGAAATTATCTGTTCAATTATTCTTGTCCATTCTTGGAAGTAGATTATAGAGTAATAGCCAATCTTTGACATAGGTATATTAGGTTAATAAACTCTTTCAGCTTTTGCAACGACAAGAGAAAATACATTCATAATTGAACTTGGATCTCATTGAAAGCGAGTTCCTCTATTGAAGCTGCGGTCTCCACAGGATTATGCTTTCCATACTCTGATCGAAAAGCACGATTCCGGATTCTAATTATTTATAGAGAGTTGTAATATTTTACAGTAGAGATGTACAATAATTTTAAATTATGTTGTTTAAGAATTTAAAACCCCTTAACCGCTCCTTATGTATTTCCCAATGTAACTTTTTCCAACTTTTTGAAGTGCCAAATGCCGTTTTCGGTTAATTCGAAACAATCTATGTAATTAGTTAAAAGATTAGAATGTATTTTCCTTAATCGGACAAAGTAAACAAAATCCCGTCTATAAGTACATATTGAAGTAAAAAAAAAAACTTTAGTAGTATCTTAATTTTTCGTTAGATTAGCTAGCTACAAAGATTAGTTAGTACAGGAATAGTTGCTTCTTTTAACACTATACTTTCATTTGATAGATCAAATTAAGACTAGGGTGTCCAGACGCTCAGTAATACGTAATATATCTCCATTTACACTGTATTAAACGTAACTTTATTTACGGTTTTACTGTAATAAATGTAAAAAAATGCTAAAGTTAAATCTATAATCATCATATCCATCTCCTAGTCATATTTTTGCAATATCACTTGTACCTATGACATTACAACGTTGCTATATCTGTAATAAACTTTACAGTAATTACAACAGTGTGCTCAGGACAATCTATAATCAGCACATCGATCATGTGGTCGTATCTTTGCAATATCACTGGTACCTATGACATTACAACATTGCCATATCTGTAATAAACGTTGCAGTAATTACGGGTTTATTGTAATAAATGATACAAACATTTACTGAGGCCAATCTATATTCAGCACATCGATCTTGTGGTCGTATCTTTGCAATATCACTGGAACCTATGACATTACAACGTTGCCATATCTGTAATAAACTTTACAGTAATTACGGGTTTATTGTAATAAATGATGCAAACATGTGCTCAGGACAATCTATTATCAGCACATCGATCTTTTGGTCGCATCTTTGCAATATCACTGGTACCTATGACATTACAACGTTGCCATATCTGTAATAAACTTTACAGTAATTACGGGTTTATTGTAATAAATGATGCAAACATGTGCTCAGGACAATCTATAATCGGCACATCGACCTTGTGGTCGTATCTTTGCAATATCACTTGTGGTCGTATCTTTGCAATATCACTGGTACCTATGACATTACAACGTTGCCATATCTGTAATAAACTTTACAGTAATTACGGGTGTATTGTAATAAATGATGCAAACATGTGCTCAGGACAATCTATTATCAGCACATCGATCTTGTGGTCGTATCTTTGCAATATAACTGGTACCTATGACATTACAACGTTGCCATATCTGTAATAAACTTTATAGTAATTACGGGTTTATTGTAATAAATGATGCAAACATTTGTTCAGGACAATCTATAATCAGCACATCCATCTTGTGGTCGTATCCTTGCAATATCACTAGTACCCATAACATTACAACGTTGCCATATTTGTAATAAACTTTACAGTAATTACGGGTTTATTGTAATAAATTATGCAAACATTTGCTCAGGACAATCTATAATCAGCACATCCATCTTGTGGTCGTATCTTTGCAATATCACTGGTACCTATAACATTACCACGTTGCCATATCTGTAATAAACTTTACAGTAATTACGGGTTTATTGTAATAAATTATGCAAACATTTACTCAGGACAATCTATAATTAGCACATCGATCTTATGGTCGTATCTTTGCAATATCAGTGGTACGTTTAACGTTATAACAGTCCCATAAAGTTTTAATAGCTCAACAACTGCTCACATAACGACTTGTCCAGCTCAAGTACATTCGATAATGTTCTGCGAACATTACAGAATTTATTTCTTTTATGTCGTTTTAGAGGGTTTCCCTTTTTGTAATTCCTTTAACTTAAGACAACACAGATGTATGGAACGGTGAGGAACTTCTTTAATTTAAGAACATTCCAATTTACCTGTCCAAAGATAAAATTGTACGTGTAGTTGTTTGTTACATAATGTTGTCGCATTAACTTATGAATTTCAATAATATAATGATTTAATAATGACATTTATCTTATTTAACATGCACATTCTAAGAGCTTTACATTAGTAACACAAGAAGTTACTATAGTTATCACTAAGAATAATAGAGGTTTGAGAAACAAACAGTTAATAACTAAAGGGTTTCAGCGGTGATCGTATCATTTGTTATTTAGAAGGTACTTAGAAACTCTGTCCCCCAGCTGCTAGATTAATGGAGAAGACTTACCTGCACTTAGCCTTATTGGGAGAAAGAACATCTATAAATTATTTGATCACACACTGAACTAGGTCTTCATTAAAAGTTAAAGTCAACATAATTAGAACTTTCCTTTTGTTTTAAGTAACTTAGCATAAGTTTTCATGAAAATATTTTTTTTAAAGGTATTTCTATTCCTTAGAACTCCCATTAGTCTTAGCACGAGATACATCTATTTTGGTAATGTACCTCGAGTAACTCTCTTGTTACAACTAGATATCTCGTACCTTCGCCAATGAATAACGGCAAAGATTCGTGTTGAAATATACCAGTAATAAATAGCGTGCTTAGTTATGGGAATACTTCAAAAAACTATTTGATCTTATTAATGTCGTTTTGGATAATCGCTTGGTAATCTGTGCATTTAGTGAGTTTTCTCTCAGATGGAGGCGGTTTTTTCTCGGCCGAAGATGCGGTATAGTTTTGAAAACTCCTTTTATTCGACGAGTTAAATTGTAATTTTACGATTGTTTAGATACTAATTGCTGCGATTCCATTGTTTTTGTTTTTAAGCATCTTTGAATAGAACCAACATTGGATGGCTGTGTTTCATTTGGAGTATAAGAACACATAAGGCCATTTAGTAACGTTTTTCCGCATTTTATAGTAGTGTATGGCAACAGTTTGAGCCCCATCTTCCTATTACTTAATATGCCAAGTTATCTCATATGACATTGCGGTATCGTATATTGTCTTTATACATCACGGTAGAAATATTATGCTGGCAAATTTTCGTTGAGTTAAAAATGCAAAGTCAAAAACCTTATGTAAAATATGTGGTCTATCAACAAGTGTTTTATTTGTAAATGAATAATTTTAAATAAAAAAAATTAAAACTCACTTAATTTGTATTTGTTGTGATAAATATCGTTTGATTATTGTTATTTTAACTTTTACAATATTTATTAAGGCATTACATATCATACTCTCTACGGGAATGTTAGCAAACAGATTAGAGATAATATTTTTACAGTTTTTACAATAGGATGTTATTTTTTAGGCCCTCTAGTCTGCCGGGCGACCTAAGAGAAGTTTTGTCTCCAAATCTTCCTCAATCTCCCATTATATTATCATAATTACTCGTATTTTATTCAAAAAAAGGCTGAAATGCAGAATCTGGAGTAGCACAACTTAGCTAATTAGTTGTCGGTAAACAACGTCCTTGGCGTAAGAAGTGCTCTCTAAAGCCGGATTGGAAAAAGTGCCACCGAGGAGTTCAGTGATCTGACGAGGCCGATTGCCACATACAGTTCTACGTTGTGAAAACTTCAAACTTGCGCAGTGTTCCAATCTAAATCTAACATCGGCCATTAGTTGTCAAATTTTACAAACTTCTTAACGGTTTTATAAACTTTATTTCCTTTTGTTTTATGACCAGTTTTAATAACGGTGCAAACTGTGCGGGAAGTTATGAATAACTGAATAATAAAGTTGACACTGAAAACTGTGCACCTTTATTAATACATTAAAGGTCTTCTGAAATCATCTTACCGAAATGGTCCAGGAATTGAAGGCCTATTTGTATTGTAAAACCTAGATTTTCTTGAATTCTTTCGAGAAATTTCTACAACATAATAATGCAAGAACAAATAAGAATCAAGCCAATTTACAGCCATGCTAGTTTTAGTGGAGAATGCAATAGGAGTGTATCAAAATTAATTTTTTCTATCATATGTTTCTTAGCTAGCTAAACGTAAAATACCAGTAAGATACATACATTTATGTTACAACAGTCTCAGCTAAACGTATATAATAGTCCCTTAAAGAGGCAACTTTTACCATTTTGATCTTCTTAGACTTTGATATTACTATTATTTCTGTGTCTGATGGTAGGTTTTGAATAATTTATAATAAAATAATAAGAAACATAATTTTAGAAATATATCCTTTCATATTTTTAATCCTTTCCTTACCCTTTTTAACCTTCACAAAAATTAGAGTCCCAGACGATCCATTTCTTGCTTTCAAAATATTCCTATATATTTAAGAGAAACCTGGTTATCTACCTATATGAAAAATCTCTCTATGGTACCTCTATCATTCTATATGGAATTTGAATCTTTACTCTTATAAAGTACTTTCCAAAATCATATAAATAAACACATCTGTCTTCGGATTGAGTCGTGTTCTACGAACAATGCGGAGTGTTTGGTAAATGTGTAATCAAACCTCAAAACAAACTTCTCCACCCAATATTTGTAGAACTGCCATATTATGGTACCAGTTTCACTACACTGACACACGAAACAGACGACCTAATTAACCTTTACGTTGATTGAGTGACAATGAGTAGATTTACTAAAGAACAACAACAATAGACGCGTAAATATATCTATTAAATGTAATAACCAGTGGAAAATGTATGTAGTGAAAGTATAAATAAGTGATTAATTAATTAAGAGAAGTTAATTGATGTATGCGAGTAAGAGAACATAGAGGTCTCAATACCAATATTTGTTTCTGTCATTAGAGCAATAAATAAAGTGAAATCGTGCAAACGTAAGAAGCAAATCGCATATCGAAATTTTTTTTTTTTGTTTAAATTCATTATTGTTTCTAAAAAATTATTAAACGTTGTTTTATAATTTTGTTCACAGTTTCATATTGATTGGGTAATTGGCAAAGAAAACCAGTATTATTTTCTAACATCGAAATTGTGACCATTAAAAAACTTTGATCAGAAATAACCTAGAAAGCAAAAGTTTTTATCAAGGTTTTACTTACGGTAATAATAATTTGAGATATTTTTATAACAAAACAAACGATATATCTCAGAATAAAGTTGATCAAGAATTATTTGGGATTTCTCTATTTTTATGGTGCGTGGTTATAAAAACTTAAATATATATATATATATATATATATATATATATATATATATATATATATATATATATATATATATATATATATATATATATATTTAGAGGCAGATAATGAACTAAGCATTTCGGACTCATTATTACAATTTTTTATGTCTTGGAAGGAAGAGTTCGTAAATACTCTGTATAATTATTATTCTTTACAAGTTTATCACTTAAGTTAACGTGCCCTTGAGGAAAAGCTTCTGATTACAAATCAAATTACAGTACTAATCTCCTGTGTTGCACAAGATTACGGGTGATGAATCAAAGTAAATGAAGTGACGCGCTGGAGTGATGTGCAAATTGGTTGTTTCAACAGACCTGTAGAATGGTAGCGTTTCCCGATTGTTGTAATATTACACAGAGGGTAATAGACGTGTAATTGTGCCATTTGTGTTCAGCGCAAATCAGTTTATCTTCAGCTAGTTTAACATTATTACTGGTAATGGAGATGGATAACTCGCTTAGCGACTGTAGTTAATGATGGAAAGTCTCTATTTCATTCATCTCTTTCTAAAGTACAACATCGATTTTATAAGTAAATCTTCTGATCCTTTGAGAAATGAGAGTAAGTTATTTTCTATTAATGCATTATCGCGTCATTAAACTATAAGGCTTTATCTCACAGACTTATAAACGAATAAGCCTTGTATTAAATAAGAGTGGTTAAAATATTACTCAACTCTTCTTTCTTATACAAAACCACAAATTTTAGTTTTCATCAAAGACGTATTACCCAATGTATTCGACCTACTGTAAGTTCCATGGTACATATCTATTCATCCCATTAATGTTATTGCCAGTGGCGATAAAACGGGATGTTGTATTAACGAACAGATAGATTCCAAAATCACGCTGTTGTTTTCATCTGTACGCTTCATCCGATGTTTTCACCAGAATAATTCATTGCCTTCCTTCGCACAGAAATTGTCATCTGGCCCTAGTGTTTTCATTCTGCTCGCTCTCGTTGATTGAGTTGGATTCATAATATTTATAATTATATTTCTTGCGAAAAATCTGTTGTACATTAATATTATAACTAAGTTAGAATAACATTCATATTCTGTTGTGTATTTTATCTTTATTCAATCCCAAGGTATCCCAGCAATAATTCTGTAAGAGCTACAAATCAATATATTTGTCCACAAAAATGAATTCACAAGATAAAATATTTGTCCCCCGGTTGACAGTCACAGATGGTCGTGTAGACCGCTACAACAAAACCCCAACCACAACGTCATGCTCCTTTCTGGTGACGTCATAAAGACGGATATGTTTCCTGTTATGTCTTATTGTTTCCACTCGAGTTTTACTATCGTGTTACGTTCCGCTTCTTTATAGACTTAACCGCTTCCAGAAGACATCAACTCCCCCAAGCACCACTTCAATAAAGTATGATTTAAATAATGGCCGCTATTATTTTGTGAGTGAAGGCGATTTATTTTAATAGTACGTCTTAAATGGATATTGTTATGCAGTGTTAACTTATACTTACATTACCAAATTTATTACTAACCTTGCACGAAACTTAATTTTCTATTTTAAATAATACATATCTTGAAAGAATGTAAGCAATTATTATGTAATGCGGTAAAATCTTATATGATGAATGTATTTATTCTGCTATTTTTTCGTTGCCATACCGTAGGACCAATGGTAAAATATTCGCAAGCATTCAGCGATATCTTATGGGTTAACATGCACCATCATTGAACTAGACGTTGGCTTTGTATGCAAGCTTCACGCAGAATTTCAAATCTATAGATCAGTTCATTCTCGAGATATACTACGAACAGATAGACTGAAATGACATTATTCAAACCCCGATGCCTTGAACTCTCGAGGGTATTAGGTTTCTTTATCTCTCACCAAAATACAAATAATTACACTTACATCAATCTACAGTAATGTACTGATTGATTTTTCTTTGCACAGCCGATATCAAGTTAATAGTTTAGTTAACTCTTCAAGTCACATAACTAAACCATGAGTATAGTAGTGTATAGCGTGATCATGTCACGTAATTGTTGTATAAAGGTAAAGTTCAATCTCACAACAAAAGCGAGTTTGATGAGATGCTTGCTACGACCCGCCTAATGGCCAACATTACTCCGCTATGTGACTTCTGGCCTGAATTGAATCTTTAAACACGAAGGTTCCGAGTCCCCCATTACATTACACTTTGTCATAATTACCTGCATCTCAGGTTTAGTGTATAATTAAAACAACTTTTATTAACCTATTAACGTTGTTTACCAATGCCTTGGTCCCTAAATTCTACTCTTATATCGTTACCCTTAGTTGTAATGAGATAGAAAATTATTAAGCACCTCCCATTTCTCATCGAGGTATTTGGGGACTTCTTCTCATTCGTGTTAGAGAGGACGATTACATTTACTTTTGTAACAATGTGGTGGCGGAAATGGCACACTAGATTAGTATATTTGGAATTAAGTAGAATATTTTTTAAACAAAAATGACTGTCAACTGAGGTACTTAGGGCTTATAACCTTTTTAGTTTAGAGGGTTAGAGAACATTTACAAACTAATTATTTAAAGTTTGAATTTAGATGTTAATGATAGTCTTTTTGTTACTGGCCCAGTGAATCTTGTCAGTTTTTTTATAAATGTTTATCCAGTAACTTCATTAAGATGATAAATGCCCAGCGGTTAAGACTTTATAGCTGTTTTATTTATCTTTAAAAGTTTTAAATATAAAAAAAACTACCTAATACTGGAAGTTATTCAATGTAGTAAGATATTGATTTAGAAGTTCCCTTATCATGAACAAGTATTATAAGTGACGAAATCTTAAATGTATTTACTTGACGATACAACATGTTTCATGATATATTGTACTAATATATACGATCTTTATTCATTTGCCATCAAAATCCTTGCTGAAAGTTATGGGAAAATGTTATTGCGCTAATGTTTAAATCGTTGTCAGGGTAATAATAGAGACTATATTATGAAACAAAGTATATATAAGCTTTTGAAAATTAAAGTTAAATGTTAAATAGTGTATTATATCACCTCGCGGTTACGGCTAAGAAGCCTTCTTTATTACCGAGGGCGATCAACGGCTTCATTGTGACTTCCGAACCACCACTAATGGCCGGGCAGGCGGGTTGCTTGCAAGGACAGCATCGCTCAGCGGTAAACCACCCAAGCAGCAGCCACGTTGCTTTATTCTGTTATCATGGAATACCGCCTTTACCACAACACTGTGCCATTGGCTAAGCTGTTTAGGTGGTTCGAAAGAATTATTAATTAATACAACACGTCCTTTAACAGCAGTACTCCACATCAATTGTTTTAGACAAAGGTCCGTCAAGGTGAGTCGTGAACAATAGAATTTATAAACTACTTTAAGTATAGTTGATGTTAGAAAATATTCTTGATAAGGGTGTAGTGCGCTACTACCAGCTATGAAATCAGAAACCTGGCACTTGTCTCTAGACTGACACGCGTTAGTTGGCAAGGCAACTGGCATCTGAAATGTAGTCTTTATCTCTGTATAGTACACTTCATTATCGGATAAATATAAAAGGTTTGTTTCTGCAATTATATGCTTTGATCTCATTTATTTTTGTCCATATTTGGAAGTAGAGTATATGGTAATGAGGCAATCTTTACCAAAGGTAAATTAGTCTTCTTGAACTATTGCAATGAGAAGGAAAATACATCAAAAATTGAACTTGGATCTCATTGAAGGCAAGTTCCTCTATTGAAGCTTTTTATCACTAACTAAGCGTTATACACTATTCTGTCTTAGGGCCATACTTTGATCGGTAAACACGATAATATTTTCAGCTGAAACCTTTCACTTCTGTCCTTAAAATCTTCATAATTCAGTTTATTCACAGAGGGTCGTAAAATATTGTAGTTAAGATGTAGTATAATTTTGAATTACATTACTATTTAATTTATTTAATTTTTAATTACATTATTACTTAAGGCTTTAACACTGATCCTCGAATATTCCTAATGTATTACTTAGTGTATTCTTTTCCAAATTTTTAGGAGTTCCAAATGGTGTTTTGGTGTGTATTCGCGTAGTAAAGTTATAACATATCTAATTAGTTAAATGTTAAGCATACATTTCTCTTAACAGGACGGAGTAAAATAATTCCCCCCCTCCAAATAGATACTGAAGTATAAAAACCGAAAAACTAGCTACAAAAATCAGCTAGTCTAGGAAAAGGCATGCTTAGTTACTTCTTTAAACACTACACTTTTCATCTGCTAGGTTACTTTAATTACAGTTTTAGTATATTAAACGTTCGATACATTTGCGAAGGACAATCTATAATCAACACATCGATTTCATGGTCGCGTCTTTGCAATATCACTGGTACGTATAACGTTACAGCAGTGCCATAACGTTTTCATTGCTCTACAACTACCCACATAACGACTTTTCCAGCTCAAGTATATTCGTTTATTTCCTGGAAACGTTTAAGACTTTATTATTTATATGTCCTTTTGAAGGATTTTTATTTTTATAATAATTTTTTTAAGACGTCATGGATATATTAAATGGTAATGGATTTCTTATATTTTTGAAACCCTAAAATGTACTCAAATTATTTGGCAGACCAAAGATAACATTGTACGTATAGTCCTTAGTAACATGTTGTTACATGTATTTCTGAATTTCATTATTATTATGTAATAAGATGCGATATGTCTTAGTTTACATGTTGTTACTAAGAGCTGTACATGAGTAACACATGAGGTTACATAATTATTAGTAAGAGAAATAGAGTTTTGAGAAACAAATTGTGAATAAATAAAGGGTTTCGGCGGAGATCGTATCATTTCTTATTTAGAAGGTACTTAGAAACTCTGGTCCCCAGCTGCTAGATTAATGACGAAGGCTTACCTGCACTTAGCTTTATTGGGAGAAAGAGCATCTTCAAAATTGCCTGATCACAGAATGAATTATGTCTCCATTAAAAAGTTAAAGTCAACATGTTTTGAACTTTGCTTTTTGTTTTAAGTAACTTAGTGGAAGTTTTGAAGAAACAATAATTTTTAAGATATATTCCAACACATAAGAACTTAAATATTCCTAGTATTCGATACATGCATCTGGCAATACGGGATACCTAGGCTACCAAGTAAATCTCTTGTCATGACTTGATGTCACTCCCGAGATATACCGTACTTTCGCCAACGCATAACCTGAAAACCCCATGTAGGAATTTACTAGGAATATTAGAAATGTAGCCTCCAAAATTTTTATACATTAATATACCATAATAAACCTTTTAACACTTTTTCTATATTTTATTGTACAATTTGTATTTCGAATTCAATGAACTCATCATCAGGTAGTTGTATGTTAAGTTAAAGGAAGTAAATAAATAATATTGAAACCAAACTGACATATGTTTTGAAGTACCTTGGTGGCTAAATATTTCTATTTAATGTTATATGTGATCAATTTATATAGTTTAACAGTCTGTCGAATAATATATTTGTTGTTAGAAAACCTTTTAATAGTACATTACTATTAATTTTGGCACTTTTGTTTATTTAAAAATGTTCTAAAGTTGACAATAGGTCACTTCTTGGCATGTGTGTAAAACTTGTTAAGATTGTTTTCAATGTTTCTGTATGTAGTGCCGATGTTATTTAAATGGTCAACATATTTTGAATTTGATGACGTCTTCAATGCTTTTATATGTTTATTAAATCTAATTTTGAAGTATCGGTCGGTTTGTCCAATATAATGGTTTTGAAAATCATTACAATTTAATTTTTATATTCCAATATTGTTAAATTTTGTTTTTGGTTTGTTGAATTACTTGTGGTTTTGATTATAAGACCAAGGTTTTGAGAAGTTCTGAAAGCCAATTGATATCCTTAGTTTATAAAACGATTTGTAATTTTGTGGCAATGTTTACCAAGGTAATCTCATCGAATGTATTTCAGATCTTTTCATCTTTCTTCTTATTTTCTTTCTTTGTATGGTTCTTCGATAATACATCAATCATGGTTGGTTTGTATCCATTATTTTGGGCGATGAATTTAATAATATTTAATTCTTAATCAAAATCTTCAGTTTTCATTGGGATTTTGTATAATCTACGGATGAATTGATTTGATCACAGCCATTTTTGGTGACGTGGATGAATTGATGAGGAAGGAATAACCAAATATGTGTATGTTGGTTTTCTGTAAATTTTGAAATTGTGCATTTTGTTAATGTTGGTTATAGTCATATCGAGGTAGTTATTGCATTATTTTCTTCATTTTCACTTGTAAAATTAAGATTAGGATGGATCTGGTATAAGTATTTTTTTGAACATGTCTATTTTCCTTTCATTTCCTTTGAATAGACGCATTATATCATCAAGATATATGTAATATTAAATCATTTGTGTTTCTTTTTATCACTTAATATGAATTTGTCTTCTATTTTGTCGACGAATATATCAGCCAATAGTCCAGACAGTGGTGATACCATTCGTAATCCTTCACGTCATGTATTATCGAAGAACCATACAAAGAAAGAAAATGACAAGAAAGAAGAAGATCTGAAATACATTTCATGAGATTACCTTGGTAAACATTGCCACAAAATTACAAATCGTTTTATTAACAAGGATAATTATTGGCTTTCAAAACTTTTAAAAACCTTGGTCTTATAATAAAAAAACAAAAGTAATTCAACAAACCAAAAACAACATTTAACAATATGGAATATCAAAATTAAATTGCAAATATTGTCTAAACCACTATATTAGACAAACCGACCGATCCTTCAAAATTAGATTTAATGAACATATTAAAGCATTTAAGACATCATCAAATTCAAAATATGCTGACCATTTAAATAACACTGGCACTACATACACAAACATTGAAAACTATCTTGATATTTTACACACATGCCAAAAATTAACTTTTGTCAACTTTAGAACATTTTGAAATTTACGAAAGTACCAAATTAATCCTAATGTATTATTAAATTACAAAGATTTTCTAACAAAAATGTATTATTCAAAAGAATGCTAAATTATATAAATTAATCACATATAAGATTAAATAAAAAAAATGTAGCCACCAAGGAACTTAAAAACATATGAAAATTTGGTTTCAATTATTTATTTACTTCATTTACTTTACAAGTACCTGATAATGAGTTCGAAATGTACATTGTACAATAAAACATACAAAAAATGTTAAAAGGTTTATAATTATTTTATATTTATACTACGAATAATTAGCATGCTTGTGTAAATTCTTAAAACTTATTTGATCTTGGTAAAGTTATTTTGCATAACTGCCTCGTAAAGGGACCAGCGCATGCAGTGAGTTTTTTCTCTGGTTTAGAATGTTCCTGCCGTGATGGCGTTATGGTCTTGGTAAATCCTCATATTCGATGTTAATTTGACATATATAACCCTGAGTTACGTAGGAATTTTATGATTTTTTTAATACTCCTTGCTGTGATTGAATTAGTTGTTAAATATTTTCGAAATTAGGACAAATGTATGATGACTTGGAGTTTGAAGAGGAGATTGCGCGTACAGAAAGAAATTCATTGTAGATTGACCAGTGTGACCCAGATTATCCTACTACATATCAGACTATATTATTATATAGGACATGTCAGTATGGTATATTGTCTTTAGTCATAAATTTATGACTGTAATCAGAAGAGGAGGTTATTTGTTAGGCCCTCTACTCTGCCTGACGACATAAGGAAATTTTTGTCTTCGCAGACCTCCAAATCTTCTTTAACGTCCTGTTATATTATCATAAGTACTCGCATTGATATCCCAAAAGAGGGGAGAATCTGAAGTTGTACAACTTAGTTAATTAGTTGTCGATAAGCAACGTTCTTGGCGTAAGAAGATGTCTGTAAAAACAAGATTGAACAAGTGCCACCGAAGAGTTCAGTGATCTTACAAGGCCGATTGCCACATACAGTTGGCCGGTGTGGAAACTTCCGACTTGCGCAATTGCAAGTGTCTTCCACCGGTTATCGGTCAATCTTTCAAATTACTATGTTATTTAGTCTACATCGCGAGCATTTTTTGTTGGAATGAAACTTCAATCTTAAAAGGAGACCAAACTGAACCACAGTTTCTGATGTGTTGCACAATGGTTAACTGAAATTAGTATTTCAGATCTTTGTATCCAGGATTAAAGTATAGTGGCATACCATCAAAAAGATCTTTGTTCTATTGAAGCGGTTGTATTGAAGGTTTGTAATTTACGTTGCCAAAGAATGAACACGAGATTTGTGGTAGTTAAAATTACCAGAGTTGTGGAGAGGCGGAGGCGAGTGTTGTGGAGGTGCGGTACAGCGGTTTTGTGGTGCCCACCCCTCATCCGCAGTGTCAAAGTTAACTCATAATCCAAATTTTTATTATACTTTAAATCATTCTGTGTATATTAATGAATGCAATTCTATATTTTAGTTCCAAACAAAGTATTACAAATATTTTGACTTTGCATGTCGCATGCGTCTTAATAATTTGCTAACCCATTAATTGTTAATTGTTAAGTATACCTAAACCTGGGTATATTTGCCGAAAGTTTTGGAATAAAAAAGTATTTTAAGGACATTAAAAAGTCATTAAACTACTGATTTATTAATAAAGCAATTAGCTCTGCTATTTTGTTCTTGGTTAAAATAGAAAGCTCTAGTTTCCACTGTTTTTTTTTATTTTTTTCAAAATGAGGACCTTTCATCATGACACTTAATGGATTTTTACATTTAAACATGTTGAACAGCCTATACTCCACGTATTACTATACTCCACGATGGACCAGTCTGACTATGTTGCAAGTACTTGTAAAACAGTCTTTTTTCGAAAAGCTCTCATTGAAGAAAATACAACATATTCCATATTAAATTGTTAATTTTATTTCCATACTTTAACTAACGCAACTCCTTAATTAATGACATGACTATGGTTGTGAGCAACAAACTCCAGAAGATAAAAAATTATTACATAACATTTTTGTTTGATTTGCGAAAATGTGACGGGATTTTTTTGGAGAGGGGGTGGCTCAATTCTTAAACGTAAAGACCCGTTAAGTAACGCCTTATTTGAAAGGAAGTGATAAAAGCTGGATTTAAAGTTTTTAATGCTATTTAATATGGAATTCCAAGTTTTGCATGCCGTAACAATGAAGGATTTATTAAATATTGATGTTGTTATAGACATAGTATCCGTAACATAGATTATCCAGGCAGGTATTTATTGCGCTTTTATGTTACAAATACATTTAAAATAGTTGGGAAATATTGTGGAACCCACTTTTAAAAACTTTATATAACGTATATTTAATTTTAATATTGATATGTGAAAATAATAAGATAATACAGTCATATTTTGAAAATCAAACAAAAATCTAATGCGATAACTTTGGATTCTCTGGAGTTTGTTGCCCAAAACCATAGTCATGTCATTAGTTGCAAAGTTGCAGTAGTTAAAGTATGGACATAAAAGTAACAATTTAATATGGAATACGTTGCATTTTCTTGAACGAGAGCATTGCGAAAAAACTGTTTTACAAGTACTTGTTATGTTGCCAGACTAGTCCATCGTGGTGTATAGTAAGTAATAGTACGTCCCAAACTTCTAACATTGCTGCAGTACGGTATCGATATTCAGTTCATTGTTATATTCTGTACGTTTTTAACGTGTTCAGTAGTCGAGAGTGAGCTATTATTGTACGTTTTGTTTTGTCCGAGTTAAGTTTAAATCCACGAGTTCTTGTAAGTTGAGTCCGAAGTATTGAACGATATTCACATGAATAAATTATGAGCACTTTTTTAATTTTTCTAACCTATCGGCAAGTTGTATGTGTGATCTCTTATCTAAATTTGTGCTGCTACTTCACTATATAAACAACTTTAAGTTAATAACTTACGTGAGGGGGTAATAATCGTATATCGGGAAGTTTACAAAATGTGGTAAAATAGTTTAGGATAAGGTTTGGTATTTGAAAAAAAAAACAATAAAAGCTCCTTTAACACTTGTCCATTGGGTTTTACGTTGTAGTGTTTGGAATAATACTTTCAAAATGGTGGTTATATTAAAGTGTTTTAGATAAAATATTATACAAACTTTGAAAATACAGTTAGTAATAATATTTCGTTTATTACGATTGGATGACTAATAAGGGAATAATGTGTTTGTTTCTCTTCTGAAATTTATTTTAGTCAGTAGTATATAATACAAGTCTTTTTTTAATTTAAATCCAGTTCAAATTAAATTTTACTTTAATATGCTTATGTTGTTGTATTTTTTAAACCATCAATAATAATATATTTCTCTAGCAGAAAGGAAAATACAGATATGCAAAATCACCTTCAATAATTATAACTTTTTAAAACCCAGACAGACAGACAGACGCTAAACGAAGGAAAATACAAGCGTTAGAGGAACTTTTTTCTTTATTTTCACGTATTAAACCATATCTTAAAGTATTTCCCTACTTTTGTACACTATGTATATCCATTTTTATTATCAAAATCTGAAAACACTACAGTTTCGTAGTAAATTAGTACGTTTAAATACAGATATCCAGTTGATCAATTCTGCCAGCTACGCGGTCGCATCTTGTAATATATTGCAGATAAGTAAACCGGTATAGATCACATCGCTTCACGCAGGTCGGCAAGACAATATGATCCTGGCGGATAAAGCTGCTTGTGCAAACAAAGGCTTGCCTCGGGCAATCAAAATACTTGTACAGGGAGGCGAACGGTTGTCTGTCCTTTAGCTTCACATACTCAGAAACAATACAACATCCCAGGCATCGTGATGCGTCCCAAGATACTTTTTAGTATGTTATCGTCTCGATTTATCGAAATATTGAATTATAAACTACTCATAAACTTTATTTTACACAATACAAGGATTCTTCTATCGCATTTGTCGTTTACCTTCAAAAGAGGTTATTTTATTATAAATAAAAGTTTAGAATCTTTTAATAATTTCAATTTTATTAAATTACTATAAATAGACATACCGTGCATTTATGTCTACAGAGAAAACGTGCCTTATAAAAAGATTAGTTCCCTATATAAGTTGGTGATTATGGATACAATTCAGTCAGCGTGATAATAACTTTTCTTGTATACAATTATTTGGCACTAACTTTCATCACACTATATATGTCTACTGAATACCATCCCTGATATGCTGAGCGTTAGCGTAGCTCATCTCTTGAGGGCCTTGAAAGATTTTATTTCTGCCTGTCTGTCACAATATCTCGTTAACTAACTGATATATAAACTTGAAATTTTGTATTACGATTCATTTCTTTATAGGCAACACTGAGTTTTGTTATAGTATATCTCAAAGCATGCAATTTGGCTAACCGTCATTGAAACCTATCACTCGATAACTCATCTAATTTTTATTTGATCAGTTAGCTGATGTAAAAATATATATATATTTTACTGTAATCTAAAACTTATCTTTAGAGTAATCTAATATAGTTTTTCTGTGCTAATCGATGTTTATATCGAAAATTCCGAATTGTATAGTCCTGTTTCGCTGTTCTAAGATAGATGTTACATCTAAAAGAGGCGTCATATCGAAGCTACATAACATCATTTATGACATACCGTATTTATGCTATCTACTCCTTTATTTATTTCTCTTTTCTTAAGTGTTTTATAACATGTGCGACACTCAGAATGATACACTGTCGTATACTGAAATTGAAGTTAGCTTATCTAGGTATTGCTCTTATTCGTTATAAACTTTTGTCTACTGTTAAGTTTTATTTTATAACATTGATAGACCTGTTTGACATAGAGCGCAATAATATTACAACAGTCACCACACTCGACTCCCTACAAATTGCAACAGAAAACAGATGCTAGAACGGTTTATTTTTTCACAGTAAGATGACATCAAGGCAATGGGTACTCTACGGCAGAAAACGGATGCTAGAACAGATTGTGTTTTCAACGTAGCATGGCATCAAGGCAATGGGTACTCTACGGCAGATAACAGATGCTAGAACGGATTCTGTTTCCACAGTAGGATGACATCAAGGCAATGGGTACTCTACGGCAGAAAACAAACGCTAGAACGGATTGTGTTTCCACAGTAGGATGACATCAAGGCAATGGGTACTATACGGCAGAAAACAAATGCTAGAACGGATTGTGTTTCCACAGTAGGATGACATCAAGGCAATGGGTACTCTACGGCAGAAAACAAATATTAGAACGGATTGTGTTTCGACAGTAGGATGACATCAAGGCAATGGGTACTATACGGCAGAAAACAAATGCTAGAACGGATTGTGTTTCCACAGTAGGACGATATCAAGGCAATAGGTACTCTACGGCAGAAAACAAATGCTAGAACGGATTGTGTTTCCACAGTAGGATGACATCAAGGCAATGGGTACTCTACGGCAGAAAACATATGCTAGAACGGATTGTGTTTCCACAGTAGGATGACATCAAGGCAATGGGTACTATACGGCAGAAAACAGATGCTAGAACGGATTGTGTTTCCAAAGCAGGATGACATCAAGGCAATGGGTACTATACGGCAGAAAACAGATGCTAGAACGGATTCTGTTTCCACAGTAGGATGACATCAAGGCAATGGGTACTCTACGGCAGAAAACAAATGCTAGAACGGATTATGTTTCTACAGTAGGATGACATCAAGGCAATGGGTACTCTACGGCAGAAAACATATGCTAGAACGGATTGTGTTTCCACAGTAGGATGACATCAAGGCAATGGGTACTATACGGCAGAAAACAGATGCTAGAACGGATTGTGTTTCCACAGCAGGATGACATCAAGGCAATGGGTACTCTACATCAGAAAACATATGCTAGAAGGGATTGTGTTTCCACAGTAGACTGACATCAAGTCGGACAAACGACTAGTGATATTCCAGTAAGACGGTACGCCGCGCCACCCTACTACAAACCACTTGTGAGCTCAGCCTCAGTTGTACGTTCTCTAACAAGATGGATAGGTGCCAATAGCGCAGTACAGCGCTACGGCGGTTGTCGCGAAATAACTGAAGCACCGTTGAGCGTGGCTGCTCCTTGCATGGGTGACCGCGCGCGATTCTGTCCTAGACATAACCCCACTGAACTTTTAATCGGGTTACGTTAAGAACTCATTGTACTCGTATGCAGAAAAGGACGTGGCGTTGACCATCTTTGTCGGAGAATATTCTCAGCAGTATCATTAGTCTCACATAATATGCTAACTAATATCTAAAGAATGAATACAATGTTACAGGGTTATTCTAAACTAGAAAGTTATTTTTAGAATTCTTGGTATTTTATATTTGTTGGGTAATAAGTATAATGATCAAGTAAAGGTTTTATGTATAATTAACTGCAAATATCATAACGTAGGTTAATAGTGGTAAGGTAGGAGAAATAGTTTACGAGGTATGTGTATAAAATGTTTCCCACTGTTTCTGAACTAATCGAAGTCTATATAGCAAACTAAAGTAAAAATCTAATTATACAGTTCTGACAATGTAATAACGAAACCTTTACGTTGCTTAGAAATCCCAGAGAGTCTCTCCAGAGAGTTTGATTTGTTTGACTTAAACTTATTACACAATCTCAAGTTTGCTGAAGAATCCAGACAATTTATACCTGGCTTCTGTAGTCCTATAACTTGTCTTTTGCGTTTTCCGTGAAAAGCCTATTTGTGTCAATTAAGAACTTCACAATTTGTTTAAGGAACTCTTACTTGTTCACAAATGAATAAATATTGGTTTAATAGTTAGACGTTCTAAATTTATCAACCATATTCTTAGTTTTTACCCCTCACGTTTGTTAGGACTTTTATTCCCGCCTGATTTCCTAACTATATACAACAACAATATCAGATTAAATTAAGCTACACCTATAGCTACAGAATGTATTGTTCATATTATCAATACGTGTCATGAACAATCTTTATTGCACCGGAATAGCAGTAATGTTCGTCTACCGCAGTCAATGTGTTAAACTGTGATACATCTCTAGCTACAGAATACGTTGTTCATACCTATACACTTCACGGCACCGGAATAGCACGTCTACGTCAATGTGTTAAACAGTGATACATCTCTAGTTACCCTTCAACAGCGAAACGTGTCAGGACAAACGTTATTGCACCGAATAGCAGTAATGTTCGTCTACCGCAGTCAATGTGTTAAACTGTGATACATCTCTAGTTACAGTATATGTTTGTTAATACCTTCACAGCGACACGTGTCTGAACAAACGTTATTGCACCGGATTAGCAGTAATGTTCGTCTACCGCAGTCAATGTGTTAAACTGTGATACATCTCTAGTTACAGGTATATGTTGTTAATACCTTCACAGCGAAACGTGTCTGGAACAAACGTTATTGCACCCGAATAGCAGTAATGTTCGTCTACCGCAGTCCAATGTGTTAAACTGTGATACATCTCTAGTTACAGTATATGTTGTTAATACCTTCACAGCGACACGTGTCTGGAACAAAACGTTATTGCACCGGAATAGCAGTAATGTTCGTCTACCGCAGTCAATGTGTTTAAACTGTGATACATCTCTAGTTACAGTATATGTTGTTAATACCTTCACAGCGACACGTGTCTGGACAAACGTTATTGCACGGAATAGCAGTAATGTTCGTCTACCGCAGTCAATGTGTTAAACTGTGATACATCTCTAGTTACAGTATATGTTGTTAATACCTTCACATCGAAACGTGTCATGGACAAACGTTATTGCACCGGAATAGCAGTAATGTTTCGTCTACCGCAGTCAATGTGTTAAAACTGTGATACATCTCTAGTTACAGTATATGTTGTTAATACCTTCACAGCGACACGTGTCATGGACAAACGTTATTGCACCCGGAATAGCAGTAATGTTCGTCTACCGCAGTCAATGTGTTAAACTGTGATACATCTCTAGTTACAGTATACGTTGTTTATACCTTCACAGCGACACGTGTCATGGACAAACTTTATTGCCACCGGAATAGCAGTAATGTCGTCTACCGCAGTCAATGTGTTAAACTGTGATACATCTCTAGCTACAGAATACGTTGTTTATACCTTTCACGGTGAAACGTGTCATGGACAAACTTTTATTGTACCAGATTAGCAGTAATGTTTCGTCCGATCGCAGTCAATGTGTTAAACTGTGATACATCTCTAGCTACAGAATACGTTGTTATACCTTCACGGCGATACGTGTCATGGACAAACTTTATTGTACCAGATTAGCAGTAATGATCGTCGATCGCAGTTCAATGTGTTAAACTGTGATACATCTCTAGCTACAGAATACGTTGTTTATACCTTTCACGGCGACACGTGTCATGGACAAACTTTATTGTACCAGATTAGAAGTAATGTTCCCGTCGATCGCAGTCAATGTGTTAAACTGTGATACATCTCTAGCTACAGAATACGTTGTTATACCTTCACGGCGACACGTGTCATGGACAAACTTTATTGTACCAGATTAGCAGTAATGTTCCGTCGATCGCAGTCAATGTGTTAAACTGTGATACATTTCTAGTTACAGAATACGTTGTTATTACCTTCACGGCGACACGTGTCATTGGACAAACTTTTATTGTACCAGATTAGCAGTAATGTCCGTCGATCACAGTCAATGTGTTAAACTGTGATACATCTCTAGCTACAGAATACGTTGTTTATACCTTCACGGCGACACGTGTCATGGACAAACTTTATTGTACCAGATTAGAAAGTAATGTTCGTCGATCGCAGTCAATGTGTTAAACTGTGATACATTTTCTAGTTACAGAATACGTTGTTATTACCTTCACGGCGACACGTGTCATGGACAAACTTTATTGTACCAGATTAGCAGTAATGTTCGTCGATCAGCAGTCAATGTGTTAAACTGTGATACATCTCTAGCTTACAGAATACGTTGTTATTACCCTTCACGGCGACACGTGTCATGGACAAAACTTTATTGTACCAGATTAGCAAGTAATGTTCGTCGATCGCAGTCAAATGTGTTAAACTGTGGATACATTTCTAGTTACAGAATACGTTGTTATTACCTTCACGGCGACACGTGTCATGGACAAACTTTATTGTACCAGATTAGCAGTAATGTTCGTCCACCGCAGTCAATGTGTTAAACTGTGATACATTCTCTAGTTACAGTATACGTTGTTAATACCTTCACAGGCGACACGTGTCATGAACAAACGTTTATTGTACCCGAATTAGCAGTAATGTTCGTCTACCGCAGTCAATGTGTTAAACTGTGATACATCTCTAGTTACGGTAATATGTTGTTAATACCTTCACAGCGACACGTGTCTGGACAAACGTTTATTGCACCGAATAGCAGTAATGTTCGTCTACCGCAGTCAATGTGTTCAAACTGTGATACATCCTCTAGTTACAGTATATGTTGTTAATACCTTCACAGCGACACGTGTCTGAACAAACGTTATTGCACCGGAATAGCAGTAATGTTCGTCTACCGCAGTCAATGTGTTTTAAACTGTGATACATCTCTAGTTACGGTTATATGTTGTTAATACCTTCACAGCGAAACGTGTCCTGAACAAACGTTATTGCACCGAATAGCAGTAATGTTCGTCTACCGCAGTCAATGTGTTAAACTGTGATACATCTCTAGTTACAGTATATGTTGTTAATACCTTCACAGCGACACGTGTCTGAACAAACGTTATTGCACCGGAATAGCAGTAATGTTGTCTACCGCAGTCAATGTGTTAAACTGTGATACATCTCTAGTTACAGTATATGTTGTTAATACCTTCACAGCGACACGTGTCTGAACAAACGTTATTGCACCGAATAGCAGTAATGTTCGTCTACCGCAGTCAATGTGTTAAACTGTGATACATCTCTAGCTTACAGAATACGTTGTTTATACCTTCACGGCAGCGACACGTGTCTGGACAAACTTTATTGTACCAGAATAGCAGTAATGTTCGTCCACCGCAGTCAATGTGTTAAACTGTGATACATCTCTAGCTACAGAATACGTTGTTTATACCTTCACGGCGACACGTGTCATGGACAAACTTTATTGTACCAGAATAGCAGTAATGTTCGTCCACCGCAGTCAATGTGTCAAACTGTGATACATCTCTAGCTACAGAATACGTTGTTTAATACCTTCACGGCGACACGTGTCGTGGACAAACTTTATTGTACCAGAATAGCAGTAATGTTCGTCCACCGCAGTCAATGTGTTAAACTGTGATACATCTCTAGCTACAGAATACGTTGTTTATACCTTCACGGCGACACGTGTCATGGACAAACTTTATTGTACCAGAATAGCAGTAATGTTCGTCCACCGCAGTCAATGTGTTAAACTGTGATACATCTCTAGCTACAGAATACGTTGTTTATACCTTCACGGCGACACGTGTCATGGACAAACTTTATTGTACCAGATTAGCAGTAATGTTCGTCCACCGCAGTCAATGTGTCAAACTGTGATACATCTCTAGCTACAGAATACGTTGTTTATACCTTCACGGCGACACGTGTCATGGACAAACTTTATTGTACCAGAATAGCAGTAATGTTCGTCGATCGCAGTCAATGTGTTAAACTGTGATACATCTCTAGCTACAGAATACGTTGTTTATACCTTCACGGCGACACGTGTCATGGACAAACTTTATTGTACTAGATTAGCAGTAATGTTCGTCCATCGCGGTCAATGTGTTTTGCACGTTGGGAATATGTCGGATGATTTGAGCTATCAGGAAATTGTTTTAGCTAAGAGTCTATGTTATATAGTTATTTAGTTCATTTTATTTTTACTAGTTTCTTTTGTACATCTTAATCCAATTGTGTATAACATCACAATCTTTCAATGCGTAACTCTGACGTGGTATGAATATCTTTGCAGAATATTTTTGTATTTATTTCAGAATGCTTAAAGAAATTAGTTACTTGTTTATATAACATCAGAATTATCTAAGGAGCGTCAACCTTTGCTAACGCCGAGCTAATAAAATATTTCTCTTTTATAATTTCGTTTCTCATTTACTACCTAAATTTTTATTGGTTAAATGATACAACAATGAAACTATTTATGTTTAAAATGTTGTCTTATACCTTCTAATAACTGTATAATATATACTTAAAGACGAATATCAAGATGTACATTTGTGCCTACGCGTATAGAAGCTCTGGTCCACTGCGTGGGCGATTTTAGAAGCGAGGCTCATTTAGAAGTTATAAAGTAAGGTAAACACGGCGGGGGCGCACAGACCGCACGAGATGGAAATATAACGAAGTTATAACCGCTCATATCACTGGATCACGTGTTTCTCGTTATACTTTCCCGTGTAACGAGTTATTGTAATTGAGACTTTCCACAAGTTTGCGTTCATGATGACCCTTTGGACGGAATTCTCTTATCCTTTTATAATTAAGGTTTCTCAAACTCTGTGTTTTTAATCTAGCAGAGGAGTGTGGATTCATTTATTTCCTGACTTATGTTAGGAATAATTTGTGTTTGTAGCATGTAAGATCACTGTACAACATACAAATTTCGTATATGGAAAGTTCACTTGGAGTCTGATTTCTTTAAAGTATAATTTTTGTAAAGATTGATTTTTATTACAAAAAGTACATCTTGTGTTCATTGTTATTGGTTCGCCACCAAAAGCAATATTCGTTATCGCGACCTTTTGTACAGGTATTTTTGGTAAATTCTTTTGGGGTTAAACTAAGTACATAGTACTATATAGTTTGCAAAAAATTATCCTTAATTAAACATGTTTAAGTTTTTTTATAGTTCTTCTACTTTTTCCGTTTTGCATAATTACAATATTTGTTAATGTATTGATTATACTTAAGTTAATCGAATTGATATATGACCGTATAATCTTTTAAAACCAGAATAACTTTACTTTTTTCGTGTATCTCAAATGGTAAAAACATTATTAAGAAAATACGATTTACTGCAATTGACTTTTTTACATTACATTTCGACTATTCCACTTTTTACTTTGTATTTCAAATTTTATTAATTAACTTGAAAAAGAAGAATTGTACTATCATAATGTTGTGGCGTTGCTTAGTGAGGAGAAGTTTATGGGGAGTTACGGATTTAGAAGTGATGGAAAGTTTTCAAAGGAAATTTGACTTGACAACACACCGGAACATGGCTGAGAGGAATGCTTTGATGCTGAAGAGGAACAGCATAACAGTGAGGAGTGATAATAAGGAGCAGTTGATTGTAGGGGATAACTTAATATTAAATATTTAATAAAGAAACCGCATTACGCAATGACCCATTTCCAAATTCCATGAAGACCACAGTGTTCGTATTAAGCCAAAACTATGCATTTCTTGAATATTTATAAGTTAAAAAACATAAACCAGATTTTAACAGAATTTAACTCACATGACTGTCAATGACTGTATATATTTTTTCTTGCCTTTATTAAGAAAAACTAATAAGACTTAAGGAAAATATTGCAACTAGAATTTTGGAATAGTGTTTAAAAAAACAGACGTTGGAAACCTTAAAAAGCGATCCCTTTCATTAACAAAACAATATCAGTATCAAAAACGGTTTAATCATGAAATTAGAAATAAAAGACAAAAAATTCAAGATCCTTATATTGTATAGAATTATGGGCCTCGAGAATTGTAAGCATTATTACACATAAGGGGGGGGGGGTTTCGGTAGGCACAAACATTTATTTTAATTTTTTAGTTTGAAATTATTCTTTAAATTATTAACTTTAATTTGATGTAAGGAAGGTTTAAGTTGAAATGTCTTAAAAAATATTTTAAATGTTTTTTCAAAGATAACATGTCATGCAAAAAAGGACGACGTTGTTCCTGGGCCAGTGTGAGGAAATTCGTCGTGGTGCACACTATACTTTGTAATGTTTGTTTCTTTGTATGCATAAGTTGGTGGCTTGCTTTGACAGTCAAGACAGATGATTGGTCAGAAGATTTGTTTTCTTCTTTATGTTCAGAGTATTTATTTGTTGCAAATCTATCTAGTGTTTATTAACAAGAAGTATTTAGTATTCTATAGACTTATACTTTGTGACAATGATAAAACCGAAAGGGGATTTTAAAAAGAGGAAAAATGTTGGTAAAAGAAAACTCATGGTTATAGTTAGTCCTGCCAAACCAAGTTCTTGCATCAATATAAATCAATCCTGCCTTCATAAAGCTAACCTACCAAAGTGCAAATGCGAAAAGCGGAAAAGCTACTGAATTCAAAAAGATGCTAGGCAGAAGAAATTAGTTGCCAAGAGAAAGCTGGAGGATGAGTTTTTAGCTAAATAAGGCCCATTTAAGCTTTACTATAGTCGTGGAATGTATTAGGTATCTAAAATAAATTTTTAGGTACTATATTCTTCTTTTGTAGCTGTTTTGTCATATATGAACATAAGGTGTGTACCCTTCGATGTAACAAATTTGTATACAAATTTTCCAATCCAAAAAACAATACTTATAATTAAAAATAATTTTACAGAACAACACATTCTAAATACACACGAAATTGAAGAAATACTTGAACTCACAAAAGTAACTCTAAAACAAAATGACTTTACATTTATCAACAATTACTACATCCAACAGGAAGGACTACCAATGGGATCACCACTATCTGGATGATTGGCTGATATATTCCTCAACAACATTGAAAACATATTCATATTGTGATAAAAACAGACATAAAACACAAATAATTTATTATTACACATATGTGGATGATATAATTTGTCTACTCAAAGGAAATGAAAGACAAATATAGACATGTTCAAAGAATACTTAAACCAAATCCATCCTAATATAAATTTTACCAGTGAAATTGAAGAAAATAATGCAATAAACTACCTTGATTTGACTAAAACCAACCTAAAAAAGCACAATTTTTAAATTTACAGAAAACCAACATACACAGATTTAGTTATTCCTTCCCTCATCGAATTACCCATCTTACCAAAAAAATGGCTGCATTCAAATCAATGATCGGTAGATTACACAAAATTCCAATGCAAACTGGAGATTTTGTGCCTTTTATCAGGTGTACAACCTTAACGCAGCTGGTCAATGACGTATCACACGTCAGTAATTTTTATTTTGTAATATTCACTTTTATGTACAGAAACTTTATTATTTTATTAATCTGTTAGGAAATTATGGGACAATTGAAATATTCTAGGAAGAACTTCATGTGGGTTTCACGCGTAAGCATAAGAAGGGACAACGCTGTGTAGATTTGTGCAGTATATCTATCTCTCTATTTTAATTAAATAAAGGATCTGTATATACTGAGTATAAGACTAAATATTATGTAAACTGTAAATTTTATAAATTATAGTTGGAGGGTATTTGTTCCAGCTGTTTCTTACTGTACCATTTTAAAGCAGAACATAAAACGTATCATGCTGTCTTTTAAAGAATGTCTTCAATTTAGCTGTAGAGGGATCTTTTCAGGGTTTTATACGTCTGTGAAACGACAAACTTGGAAGAAAAATGACAGCTTGAGTGAAAAGGAATCACTACAAGTTTTACTACACAAAGAGTTGCCTTTTCCAGTCCTGCCTTTCTGTATCAGTCTGAAAAACATTCACAATGCACAACTCATACAGAACCATTTTCTAAAGGTGCTTTAATTTGAAACATAGTTCAAGAAAATTATTTATTCCGTTTTAGAAGCACAATTAGGTTGCTATTATTCCATATCTTTACCATTTAGTATAGTTTTGTAATATGTATTTGACATGAAACTTTTCAACGTGAAATTTTGTTTTATTCATTTTTAAAATATAAGGAATCAAGAAATGACAAACGTTAGCATTACCCGACTTAAACGATATTTCAAAGTAAAGGAAATACGACAAAAATTATCTTAATTATCCGTTTCACTTTAATCCAAAGAACCGTTAATCTAAAAGAATAGCTTCGTTAAGATGATACAAACAGGCAGTGATCATTTGTCTCTGTTTTTTTCTCTATCTTATAGTATTGCCTTATTCAATAGAGTTCAGTCCATTTTGTCTTATTCGCTTATTTAAATCCTACAATTGAAGTAATGAAAGATTTGAAACAAAGTGATAAAAAATAAATGATGTTCTATAATTCTTTTTGGTCGCATTAAATACTGTATTACGAAAAGATACAAGAATTTATTATATCCTCTCTAAAGATTTGTAAATAATTTAGAGTTTTTAATTTTTAAACAAAAGTGTAAAATGTAACAATTCAATTGATAAATAGTTTTTCAAATTATAATAAAAACTATATTTTTAGATTGGATTATTTTTAACAACGTTTATTTAATAAAATTTCAGACAGAGAACCTTAAAAAAATATAGACAATTACTTCCATTTCGTTTTTGGCTCCTCTTGATATACGGAGAAATAGCCTCAACGAGACTTTGGGAAACACCCTGATATAGGTTGTAGGATGAATTTTCTTCAAATAATAAAATAAAATTATTTGAATTTTGTATTGTGCAACAATGAAGGCGCTAAAGTTATTCCAGGACTGACTGACAGTACAAAGTAACTTCTGTGATGAAGAACTGTAAAAAAATAAAAAAAAAAAACACAAATTGATGTAAAGCAGTAATTAATAAGTAATTAGAGATAAACAAAATAGAAGAGTTGTAAGCAAACAAGAAATAGAATAAGTAAGATGGATTGTTATTGTTCTAAAAGGCACTCAAGGTAGAGGAGTGAAACAAGTTTGTGAGTCTGCCAACTCAGCAGAGTAAATGTTGCAAACGCAATTATAGTGCAAACTTCCTCACAAACTCTAATTGATTTATTTGAAAATTTAGTCTCATACTATTTACGAGACGATAAAACACTAATACAAATATTTAAAACATTCGATCATTGACGTTTTTTGTTGGTATTTTGAATTGTACTAACCATCTTAAAAAGAAAAGAATTATAGTATCGTAAGGGTGAGGCGTTGCGGAGTTATATGAGTTACAAGTTCATAGATAATTTAAGATTGAGGGGAGGCTAGAGATTTAAGAGAGTTATGGATTTAGAAGTAATGGAAAGTTTTCAAAGGAATATAATTTACAGAGGAACATGGCTGAGAGGAATCAAACGAAATGCATGAGCTAATTAAACTTTTCTTTGATTTAGTGACAATGAGTAATTTACTAAAAATAACAATGAGCCAGTAAGTTTATCTACTACATTTAATAATCATTTATAACTTTATATAGTAAAAATATTAATTAATTGGTTTCATTAAATAAATTGAATTAATTGAGTAAGAAAATACATAGAAGACCCTAATAATATATTAGTGTATTGTTTCTATGCCTAAAGCAAATATAAATATCATATTTAAATCGTCTAAAAGTCAAAAAGTAACTCGTACTAAATACAAGTAACTCATACATGCAACATTTTGTCTTTTTCACTCATTGTTTTGACTATTAAAAACTATTAAACGTAAAGTTTAAACATTTTGCATATAGTTTTATATTAATTTGGTATATGGAAAAGAAAAAGTGTTTCACTTTCCAAAACCGTAATTGTGGCCAGTTCAAATTTTTCGAACAGAAATAACCTAAAAATGGCTAACTGTATCAAGGTTTCACAAGATTAATAATTTGAGATATTTTTTATGATAATGATATATATGAAGAGTGACCAAGAATTGGGATTTCTCCATAGTTATGGTGCGCTGTTTGAAAAACTGAAAAATGTATAATTACAGAGAAAAAAATATACTAAGCATTTCTGACCAATTATAACAATTTTTGTATTTCTTTAAACAAAGAACAAATTTCCATAATATTTATGGCGAGTTAGTATTTACCTTGTATAATTACTATTCTGTATAAGTTTACCTTTTCAAGTTAATGTGCCCTCGAGGAAAAGCTTCTGACTCCGAATCAAATTACAGTACTAATCTCCTGTGTTGCACAAGATTACGGGTGATGAATCAAAGTAAATGAAGTGACGCGCTGGAGTGATGTGCAAATTGGTTGTTTCAACAGACCTGTAGAATGGTAGCGTTTCCCGATTGTTCTAATATTACACAGAGGGTAATAGACGTGTAATTGTGCCATTTGTGTTCAGCGCAATCAGTTTATCTTCAGCTAGTTTAACATTATTACTGGTAAAAGGAACGGATAACTCGCTCAGCGACTGTAGTTAATGGTGGAAAGTCTTTAATTTCATTAATTTTGTACTAAAGTACAGCATTGAATTTCTGCGTAAATCTTCCGATCCTTTGAGGAACGAGGGTCAGTTATTACTGATGCATTAACGCGTCCCTAGACTGTATAAATCTCTTTCTCACGGTCTTATAAACGAATAAAAATGTTTTAATAAGGAAGATTAAAATAAGTATTATTCAAACCTCAATTTTTACACAAAAAACAGTATTATTTCTTCTTATAGAGACGTTATTACTCAATGTACCAATTTGACATAATGTAAATTCCATGTTATAAATCTATTTATCGTTATCGTGGCAGTGTCGAAAAAACGAGTGGTTACACCAACGAACCGATTGATTTCAAAACCATGTTGTTGTTTCCATCCACACGCTTCATCCGATGTTTTCACCAAAATAATTCACAGCCTTTCTTCGCACGGAAATTGTCATCTGGCCCTCATGTTTTCATTTTGTTCACTCTCATTGTTTGCGTTGGATTCAAACTAATACTGATTTCAAAAATTAAGAATTCATTCAATAGTAATACCTATTATCACCATTTGATTGTACAGGAACGTATTCATTACATTCTGAACTACGAGGAACAAAATTAAGGTTTCAGAAGCTAAACACAAACAGATGGCCTTAAAGTAATAAACCAGAAAAACATTATTTTAAGTAATAATTTTAATATTAAATAACTTATAACGTTAAGACTATCTCGTTTTTGTGGAATTTCCAACAACTGGAGTGTCACGAGGATGTGTTGGCATCAGTGTTCTTCCATTCATAATTTCTTGGATCTTTAGTCCTGTGGACTCAATTTTGTATTTTGGTGCTCAGGGATTTATAATTTCCTTTGTATCGAAATTTATAAAAGCTTCCTTTTAATCAACGTAAACTGGACGAAAGAGAACGTCAAGTTTCTTGGTTTCGCTATTGTTAAATTGTGGGAATAATGCAACTCATTTACGTGGGGAGTACATTTTGAATTTTACTTGCATTGTGCAAAATACCATTTACACTAAACCAGAAACTACTTTGCCTTAGACTGCTGAGTATTTACAAAATAAGTGAGTTAAGACCACCGTTTGAGCTTAAAAAAGTTGAATCGTCAGCAAAAATGACTAAATAACAATTAATGTTACTAGGCAAATCGTTTATTATAACAAAAAAGATTAATGGTCCATGACCGATTAATAATCAATTACGCTGTTTTTTAATAGCTACAATTATATTACCAGCTTAAAACATCAAGTAATACACCATCTTATACTGGCAATAAATGACTTTTACCTACCACACTTTGTCATTAGAATTTCCTAGTATAATAGTACCCGGCTCAGTCTGAAAGAAGTGGTTTCTGCTACAATTTAAATATTATTAATTTATTCTATTGAGATCTGTATGTTCTCAATATCTGGAAAACATGCTTAGATAAAAAGAATCGTCGCAAAAGGTTTAGGAAATGTTGTAACCATTCTACAAAATGTTTTACCTTGGTTTATAAATAACGGGGTTGAATTTTTTGTAAAGTTGAAGTGGCTTTCATACTGAAGGTAAATGGTTTATTAAACTGTCCAATGCAGATCGAACTTAATTCAGCATTTATTTTGCCAGCTTTAAACAATATAAAATTTATATGGGATTTACTTTTAATCCATACTCGATATATCTAATGGTTTATTTACTACTTTTGATGGTATTATTGGATTGATATTATTGTGTCTTGGAGGAAGGATTAAAAATGAAGACTCAAACGGTTTAGCTAGTAAATTACTGTGGTATTTAGTCTACATCGTAAGCATTTGCCGTTGGAATGAACTCCAATCCTCAAAGAAGACTAAACGGAGCCACAGTTTCTGATGTGTTCTACAAAAACTAAAATTGGTATTTCAGCGCTTTGTATCCGGCATTAAAGTTTTGTGGCATACCATCAAATAGATCTTTGTTCTATTGAAGCGGTTGTATTGAGGTTTGGAATTTACGTTGCTAGTAAATTAATATACTCACGATAAAATTACCAGAGAAGCTATGTAGAGGTTTTGTGGTACCGACCCCCACCACACCAGCACAGTTAACTCATAATCCGAATTTTCACTGTACTTAAAACCATTCTTTGTTTATTAATGAATTCAATTCTATATTTTGTTTACAAATAAACTATTACAAATATTTCCTGTTTGTTCACGTGTCATATTTTTACAAGGTTATGCGTGTTAAACGTTTTCTAGTCAATTATTTGAACAATTGTAAGTATACCTAAACCAGTGGCTTAGACAGCTTGAATGTCAGGGTGTATTCCATAAAATCGTTTCAAGAAAAAAGTATTTGACTTACATTAAAAAGTCATTACACTATTAATCAGCTTAAAAATATTAAGAATTCTAAATAACCAAAACGTGTGTTAATCGGGACTTTATCATTTGGTAGGTGATTTAAATTATCTTGCCTCCTACGATAGTAAAACATAGTTCTTATACCAATGATACCACAACTAAAAAAAGCCAATTTTTATAAGCAATCTTACTAAATACAGCATACTTCATAAAGGTAACATTGCTTATTTTTAATTATATTTAGTGGAAATGACTTAGAAGATATTTTTGGTAGAATGTTAAGTGTCAGTAACAGTAATGCCAACCTGAAATAGCAAAGCTTTAAATTGAACGATGAAATAGATTTAAGTTTTTCATTGTAGTAATTATGTTATGTAGAAAGACTCAACGAAAAATGAAGAGTTTTTATTCATAATATATAATACTGTATATTGTCTTCGGTTAAATTTAGAAACCTTCCAATACACATTTGTCTGCCAATAGGGAAAAGCTGAAAATTTCTAATTGCATGCAACACTAAAGAGCGTTAATATAATGTTTATTACTACACCGACTGTACATATAATTTAAATGTACCCAAATATAATCGCCAAAACTACTTTTTCATAAAAGTATAGGATAACCGGTTTTTACATTCTTCGTACTTTTTTATTAATATTGTAATTTAGATATATTGTATGTTTTATAAATACAACAGGGTTCCTATAAGAATGGAGCTAGTTAACTATCTGCCAAGGCAACATTGTCTATAAATTCAAAGTATGTTTTTGTGAACATATTGAACTGACAACAATAATCATCTTAATCCTGATTTCGTCGTGGTTCTGACAACGTATATGTCCAGTACTTTAAATTGTGTTTTGGTTAAATGTTAGGTAGAGTTTAAAATGTTCTGGACAAGAGTTCCGATTGAATTACGATTAAATAGTATTGTTACTGATTTATTTTTTGTTTCATGGTAAATGTACGATGGTACAATGATTCTAACATTTTTGTAACGTTTTTATGCAAAATAACCGAGTAAATGAGTTATTTCACTTGGGATGAGAGTTTCCCACGCGGGATTTCCTAAGATTTATCTTAATTTACATTTTAAAATTATGTTATGAATGTTTTTGTCTAATAATAATAAATGAAGTACTATTGTACAAAACATACAGCCTTTTAAAGATTTTTCAATATATATTTGTATCTATACTTTACAGTAATACTACGTTATGGAGATTTACACAAAAGTCGTAATAGAGCCGTCATTTCAAATGTACTTATTATTTTTAGCAATCTTTTCCGATAGTTAGATTAGTAAGACATTTTCCACAGCTGTAATTTCAACCAATGTATAGTTTTGTATTTCCAAAGTAAAGATGGCATACAGGTAGAGGTAGAGGAAGGTGTGTTTCAGACATATGTTTATACGAGTTTCTATCTTTCTTTGCGCTTAAAGAATGATTCGAACAGTTTCTTGTAGGAGTTTTAAAATTTTCTCTGTATTAATGTTACTATTGCATGGTGGTAATTTTTATGCTACAATCTTTTGTAATAAATTCACATTTTTCATGTTAATATCATTTTCGTGTTGTCAGATTAAAAGTAAGCATATGTAAGTTTCTAGTTTCGTTAAAAATATTTCAATGATGCGTCGTAAACTGTGATTCCCCTTTGTCCTTCCTGAAGAGGTTTATGATTAGTAAACTGTCGTAAAATGTGCTCCTTTGTTGCCCCCTACGAATCTGTGAAGAGCCCTCAGCTGGTCCGTCAAGTATATTCTATGGGTACCTAGAAAGTTGAAAATAATTTTACAGTTTAACACTGCGAAAAATATTCCCAAGAATTAATTATAAGCATTTTTAGATTTTTCTAATAATCTCTAGGCAAGCTGAGTTAGTGGTCCAATATGTAAACTTTTGCTGCATTACATTAATAACATAAGTGGGGAGCTAATAATGCATCTGTATTGAAAAGAACATGAGTCGCAATTTCTTATCTGTGAAAGGCTAATCGTGTACACAAGGCGTTTAAAAAAATGTGGGAAAAGCTTTTAGGATAATGTTCAATGTTTTGAAATAAACCAAACTATCCTCCAACTCTGGTCTATTGCATACGACGTTGTAATTTTGCAGTGGCATAATTTTGCGTGTTTGTGTTAATAGTAAATGGAGACCGTGTAATATCTTTGAAGTAAAATATCATAATAACCGACTCGGAAAAATAACAATTGTCAAGACACATAAAAGACATCTTGTAAAAATCGGTAAATTTTAATAAGTTTTTAATATAAATTAATGATAAATAACGGAAGAAATGTTAGTTTCCTGTTTTCGTGAAATCAATTTCAGTCAAAAGTACACAGTACTTGTTTCATAAAACTTTTTTCTTGTCATCGGTATGAATTATATATTATTTAGTACTGCTTTTGTGGCCATCATTTTTATACTATCAATAATAAATATTTTTCTTTTAGCAGAAAGTAACTTCCTAATCAGGCACACAGACATGCAAAATTATCACTCAGTAAATTAAACTTTTTTAATGTTATTTTCACGTTTTAAACCATATCCCAATGTATTTACCTTTTTTCTGTACACAAGGTACGTTTTCTCTAACCTCTTATATCCATTCTTTAATGAGAATCAGAAAATAGCACAGTTTTGTTGGTAAATTGTTAAAAATATTACTTGAAACTTTAAATACATATATTCAGTTGATCGGTTTTGCCAGGTACGCGGTTGCATCTTGTAATATATTGCAGACAAGTAAACCGGTATAGATCACATCGCTTCACTCAGGTCGGCAAGACAATATGATCCTGGAGGATAAAGCTGCTTGTGCAAACAAAGGCTTGCCTCGGGCAATCAAAATACTTGTACAGGGAGGCGAACGGATGTCTATACTTTAGCTTCTCATACTCAGAAACAATACAACATCCTAGGCATCGTGATGCGTCCCTTAATGTTTTCTGCGTGCTAGGTTGTACCTTTTTGTCTTGATTTAATGAATATTTTATTAATAACTATTCATATACTACAGTTAGTAAAACAAATGCAATTTTCTGCATGTGTCGTTTGCTTTTAAGTCGAATCATTTGAGTTCATTCAAAGTCGAAAATTTATCTATAATTATTATAAATATTTTATCAATTTTTATACATAAAATTTAATTGGCTAGTAGCAAAATTAATTTTTGATCTGTATACTCATTAGTGCCTTGGCTGAGCGTTAGCCAAGCCTATCATTCGGGGGCTGGACAAATTTTATTCTTTATGGCTGTCCGTCCGCAAGATTACTAGAAAACGAACTGATTTATAAATTAGAGATGTATGAAGATTAATTTCTGTATAGGTGACACTAAATTCGATGATGTGCATGTCTATCCATAGGTTTTGGCTGAGCGTTAGCCAAGCCTATCATTCGGGGGCTGGACAAATTTTATTCTTTATGGCTGTCCGTCCGCAAGATTACTAGAAAACGAAACTGATTTATAAATTAGAAATGTATGAAGATTAATTTCTGTATAGGTAACACTAAATTCGATGATGTGCATGTCTGTCCATAGGTTTTGGCTGAGCGTTAGCCAAGCCTATCATTCGGGGGCTGGACAAATTTTATTCTTTATGGCTGTCCGTCCGCAAGATTACTAGAAAACGAACTGATTTATAAATTAGAAATGTATGAAGATTAATTTCTGTATAGGTAACACTAAATTCGATGATGTGCATGTCTGTCCATAGGTTTTGGATGAGCGTTAGCCAAGCCTATCATTCGAGGGGCTGGACAAATTTTATTCTTTATGGCTGTCCGTCCGCAAGATAACTAGAAAACGAACTGATTTATAAATTAGAGATGTATGAAGATTAATTTCTGTATAGGTAACACTAAATTCGATGATGTGCATGTCTGTCCATAGGTTTTGGCTGAGCGTTAGCAGGTATTTTTCCATAGGCCTTACGGGGCTCTTGCCTGGTAGCCTTCTTTACCTTACCGGAACTTTTATTTATTGAACATTATTGTAAAACCTAAGCTAATGATCAAGTATGTAAATGTATTGTAAACAATCGTCTAGAGAATTTTCATCCGTTGTTATTTAATTTTGTAAGATACTACATTTGTGTATAGTTAAGCATGAGTTTTATGACGGTGTATCTCTAACCATTAAATTTAGCTGAGTGTCATTAAAGCCTATCACTTAGGACGGATAAGGTAAGAGTACGGTACACATCTTGTTAAATGTAATTTTAGGGACAGATTGTCAATGCATTTAATCCTAAGATCTGTTGCAACTAAAGTAATTATATTCATTAGATGTATAATTGCATATATCAGATAAAAATTTTAAACATGTTGTAAAGTTTTTATCACGGTTCCTAATGTTTAAACTCCATTCATAAATATCAGGACGTATACCAGATGGATTATGCACGTGTGTACGTATATAGAAGCTCGGGTCTACTGCGTGGGCGATTTCTCCAGCGGAAGGCCAGGCTCGTTTACAAGTTATAAAGTAAGGTAAACACGGCGGTGGCGCACAGACCGCACGAGATGGAAATATAACGAAGTTATAACCGCTCATATCACTGGATCACGTGTTTCTCATTATACTTTCGTGTAACGAGTTATTGTAATTGATTCTTTCCAAGAGTTTGTGTTCACGATGACCCTTTGCATGGAATTCTCTTATCCTTTTATAATTAAGGCTTCTCATACTGCGTTTTTAATCTAGAAGAGGAGTGTTCATTCATTCCCTAAATTCGGTTGGGAATAACTCTTTTGTATGATGTAAGAAAAATTTGCATAAATTATTAAAAAGCATATGGAAGGTTGTTTGGGCTCTGATTTCTTTGAAATGTAAAACTAAAAAATTGACTTTTATTAGAAGTAGTACTTATTGCAGTTGAGTGTTACTGGTTTACCACCAAAAACAAATTCATTTATTTTGACCTTATGAACAGGTATATTTGGTCAATTTTTTTCGGTGAACTATAAACACTATATAGTTTACGAAAAAATCTAACCTTAGTTAAAACAACAGTTTTATATGTGTATACAGTTTTTAATGGCTCTTTAAGTTTTTTGCATTAATAATAGCTTTTATCGTATTAAATGTACCTAATTTAATCTGGTAAGAATTGTTGTGAAAGGTAATTACAAACCAGAATAACTTTACTTTTTAAGTTCATATTAAATGGTAAAAAGATTATTAAAGATATACAATTAACTTAAATCAATTTTTTATTTTTTACAATCAAATATTGTCGTTTTTTGAAATACTTCTAAATTTAAGTAAATTATATAGTTTACTAAGGAAATTAAATTTTATTTATTGCTTTGTTCATAATATTAAACACAATCAGTGCATTTTAAATCCTGTAATCAATAATCTCCGTAAGCGACGATTGATTAAGTTTTTTTTTACATTACCTAGTGTTAGTGTCAGGTTTGATCACAACTGTATCACAGATTAGAGAGGCTAAACGTTTCTATATTTCTGTTTGTATTTCAGATAATGAGTTTAAATATCTACAGGATGTTTTTGAGTTCCGTAGCAAATTATGTTGAACCAATTAAATTTTTAACATAAACAATAACAATTTTATACTATTCTTAACTGTTTACATTTTTTTAATTATAAATTTTATTTTGTTTTCTTTTAATGTTTTACTTATATCGGTATTTGGTCTATGAGATTTTTATATTTTTAAATACTACAAAGAGATATCTTGAACGGTTTTTAAGATATTGGTACCTAATGATGAAAAAAAACTTCCGGTAATCGCAAAAGGAAGGTAGCTTTTAATAACAATGTCAATGTACTACGATTAAAAGTCTCCTGGACAGTAGAGATCTTCTTTCCCTTTTGCACTTTGGACCCTTAGGTCATCTCACGGGCTGCTCTATCCGCTTTACTTTTCCGGATATCACTAGCATCTTTCAGTGCAGCAACATTATATAAACCAAAATCACAAAGTCATTTAAAATTATTAAAAGTCCTTTTAAAACTTAGTCTGCTTATATTTCTATCATTAAATTTTAGAAGTTCGTCTTTAGTACGAAAGTAATTCCAAGGTATTTATAACTTCAAATTTACTTTTTAAATTCTTTTCCATAAAACATTGTTAAAAGATTCAAAAGACATTTCTATGTAGGCATTTTTGAAGCAAATCAGGATGGGATAAAGCTTGAAAAGTAGGCTTTATTTTTCCAGTACTGTTAAGGGATGATCCTTTTTGGTTGTAAGCTTTATTTTCTGCTTGGGCTAATCTATATTTACACCAGGTGTCTGGTGGCGGAGGGCTCGAGCTTTGTCTGGGATTACTGTCAGTTAGATTACTGACGGTGTAAATAGATTGCCCACACACCTTTCATAATTTTCTAAGTTATTAACATTGTTTCTAACTGTATTTCCGTAATACCTTTGAAATTCGTCAATTGATTTATCTAACAGTCTTCCAGTTCCTTTGATTGGGTTTCCATCAGAAAGCAAATTTTTCTTCAACTGTTATTGATTTGCATTAGTATTTATTTGCTTCTCACTAAAGATAGCTTTTTGACAGGTTAACAACATACGTAAGTACAAAATAAAATACAAAATAAAAGTCAAATATAAAAAGCATCCCAAGTGAAGTGGCTTACATGTTTCAATTATTCAACCCACCACTATGCCACTGCATGGGTAAAAAAGTATGTCAAGGATTAATTTAAAAATTAAAATTAAAATACTTGGAAATGTCAAAATAAAAAGCAAAAACTTTTTGCACAGTTCTTTTCAGAGAAACATACTTCCAAACATTGAAAAAATAAAAAAAATAATAAAGAATTATTTTAGGTTTAGTCCCTCTTTTACCCTTTATTCTTCCCAATATCCATCCTCGTGTGTTGTGGTAATTCTTAAGTACAAATAGTCCTCCCGCCTTAATATTGTTCATATTAGTTATAAGACACCTTATATGCTTTACGGAGGAATGTAATGTTCCCAGAATTAGTACGTTGAAAGATTTTACCCAAAAAATGTTCAGTGGCTGTCATTATTTTTGTTCTTTCGTAAATTAGGCCTCTCAGAAAAAGGACATATAGATGAAATTCGTCTTTTTTGCCAAACTGAAAGCTGCTTTCAGGTTCCCTAAAAGTAGCTTAGGGTTAGTACTCAATGAGGTTAAATTATTGGTTGTGTTCTCCTGTCCATTTAAAGTACACGAAATAAAGTCGGACACTGTTCAATTACTTTGTGGAATAAAAAATCTAATATATTTTTAATGCCTTGTTTACTTATTTAAAATTATTTTACCTTGGGAGTTAAAACTAACGCTTTAGACAAATTGCCTGATAGGAGTACAGGCTTTCGTGATAAAAGAGATCCTGTTAAGGCTCGGATGAGGATATCGCGTGATGTAACAGGGACCAGAAAATAGCGGGGACTTAACATGTTTATCGTGATCATTTTACGACGGAAAATAATTCTCCCTGCCATTAATAATGTTTATGCGTTTTTTATTAAGATTGATCCCCTCTTAATGGCTTACAGCCCTGGAAAATACGAAAATAAAACATGTGTAAAAGATCTTAATATCATAATTTTTTCTAAAAAGTACTTTGCCAATTATGTGAGTTAAAGTTCCGTTAAAAATATTTTATTTTATTTTGTTTTAATATTCAAAATTGCATAATTTTGACGTATTTATATACACAAGATATTCGAAAATGTGCCATTTCGTAATGCTGGTTCTTTACTCAATATTCAATATTAACTTTTCCCCTACAATTAACAACTCATTGTTATAACTCCCCCTTGTTATGTAACTCCTCCTGTCATTGTAAAGTCCTTTCTATCATTGTTCTCTGTATGTAAAACATTGTTCCTTTGAAATTTTTCCGTTACTCTTAGTTCGTAACTCCCCCTAAATCTCTAACTCCCCCACAATCTTTAATTCCTAATCAACTTTTAACTAATGTCCCTCTGCAACGCTGAAACATTATGATAATATAATTTTTCTTTGTTTTGAGTTAGGTAATAACATTCAAAATAGAAATCATAAAATTGTAATCATTTAGAATTTTAAAATATTTGTATTGGTGTTTTAGCCTCTCGTAATACGATGATTTTCCAATACATCCGTCAGTGTTTGAGAAGATGCTCGCACTATAATTGCGTTTGTAACATTTACTCTGCTGAGTTGGCAGAGTCACAAACTTGTTTAACTCCTCTCTCTTAGAGTAACTTAAAGAACAATAACATCCATCTTACTTATTCTATTTCATGTTTGTTTACAATTGTTCTATTGTCTTAAACGGTAAATTACTTATTATTTAATGCTTTCCACCAATTTGGTATTGTAACGTCCTAGAATAACTTCATCGTCCTTATTTTCGAGCTAGAACAATATAAATATAGTTTAGTTTCTATATTTGTATGAAATTCTTCCTATATGTTTATATAGATTGTGTCCCAAAATTCTCATAATAAACTTTAGGAAATTTCTCCGTGGACCAAAAGTGGCCAAAACTGAGACGCAAGTAAATGGTCTATATACTTTTATTGAATATATGTATGTAATTTTTTGTAAACAAATCTAATTAAATCTTATAAACTAGCTTTAACCATCATTTGTGGTAATCTATTTATGTTGTGAAAATATTACAATAAATAAGAGTAGAATAATTTGTAAATTTCATTTTAAAAATTGGGTTTTTATTTAAACCAATAGACCTTAGAATTACTAAAATTACGAGTAACCTAATTAAAACTTTGTCGAATATTTGATAATTCCATGGTGAAATCCAATTATAAATAACTAAATTATTTCAAATTTATTCTCATTCAGTTTCGTCACTATATGTAAAGATTGAATAATGGAAGAAGTATAATTTAACAAATTATTTTGAATGTATTAGTTGAGTTTCTTGAAGTTGAAGAACTGTAATTTTTAAATACTTGTTTTATAAACAATGTTTTATCTGTATAATTCATCCAAACTGTTTCATTATGTACCAAATCAACATAAAGTTCGGTTACAGTTGGTAATTAGCTTTATACAAATTTAATGTTTAATTAAAAACTCATAGACTAACAGACAATAAACGAGTAAAGATAAACCGTAGATTGTATAATTGTCTAGAAACATTATTGTAAATTCTCTAAACAGGCTATAAAATACGTTACAATTATTGTTTGAAAAAAAAGCAGCCTTAAAGGATTAGAACCTTTTAATATTATACAGACATGTTTCACAAGGTGGTATATTTTTAGAAACTTTTAATACTTCTATTGAATATTTTAATTTATCGTTCAAGGAACAGTGGACTAAATAAACTCTATACAAGAAGGCAATACTATAAGGGGCAGAAAAGTAAGAGAGACAGAGGATCGCTGTCGGGTTGTATCATCTTAAAAAAAGCCATTCTTTCAGATTAACGTTTCTCTTATTTAAAGTGAAGTGGATAATTAAGATAATTTTTTTCATACTTCTCTTACTTTGAAATATCTTTCAAGTCAGGTAATACTAAGTTTGCCATTCCTTGATTCTGAACATTTTAAAAATGAATCACAAAATATCACGTTAAAACGTTTCGTGTCAAATAAATGTTACTAAACTATACTAAATGCTAAAGCTATGAAATAGTAGACTAATTGTACTTCTACCATGAAATAAATAATTTTCTTGAACTATGTTTCAAATTAAAGCACCTTTAGAAAACGGTTCTGTGGTTGTGCATTGTGAATGTTTTTTAGACTGCTACAGAAAGACAGGACTGGGAAAGGCAACTCTTTGTGTTGTAAAACTTGTGGTGATTCCTTTTCACTCAAGCTGTCATTTTTCTTCCAAGTTTGTCGTTTCTCAGACGTATAAAACCCTGAAAAGGTCCCTCTACAGCTAGATTGAAGACATCCTTTAATGCGTACGACAGAACATTATTCGTCATATTTTATATTTAAAACTGCGCAATAAGAAATAGATATACCTTCTATATGACATTTGTGAAATGTAAAATTTAAATAATTTTGTAACTTTTATTTTTATAGTCCGCTTTTTTCATTTCGTTAATAGAAAGAGGTAGAGACACTGCACAAATATACACAGCGTTGTGCTTTCCTATGTATATGGGTGAACCTACGTGAAGTTCAAGAGCAGAGAGGCGATTCGCATTTAGGATTTGTTGATCGTTTAGTCACTAGCTTTTTTTTATAAAAAAAATAATATCTTTGAGAACTAGTAAAACTACAGATACCTAACAAATAGCTGACGCCTGTCTGTAAAGTGGTTTTGCTCTCTTATGCATTGACCGGTTTAGTTGGAAAAAGTACCGTTGGTATTGTTATGATATTTACAAAATATTTAGCGCCTGGTAAAATTTGTATAATTATGCAAAACAGCTAATACCTTTCAACTGACAAAGTCTTTGCTGCTCCCGGCTTGTGTAAGCATATTATCTCTTAAGTGATAGTGCTCACTTACCCATTGATGGGTTTTGTTCAGAAAAGTACCACCGTTGTAATGGTTATAAAAATTACAAAATAACTGTTATCTTGTAAATTTTTTATAACTATAGTTTTGTAATACTTTTTTAATATTAAAACCAATCAAACTAATATTTTAAAATTATATACTTGTGTATTTCTACCTGTGTGCAAGTTTTGCTATTTGTAACTTATCCAGTTGATTTTTTATAACAATACAAAATGGTGGCTAGCAGCTAAACGACACATTTATCGAAAGATGTTTGCAGGACAATATTTTTTGGAATGATGAATGAACGTTTGAATGAGTAGGCCTACTATCAGCTACAAAAGTGTGCGAGACCTTTTGTTAACAAACTGCATTTTCTTGATCGTGGCAACAAGGCAAACTCGACATTGGTATGGGAAATACAATTTACTCAAACCAAAAGCGTTCTTAAGTGCAAAGTCTACGAAATTGCATGCCAATCCGTGGTTTCTGCTAGTATTAGATAAAATAAAAATTAGTTGTTATTTAAAGAATATCCCAAAACGATTAAAAGTGTAAAGTAGGTAATGTAAACACTAGTTTTAATTTTATAATGCCACGCTTCCTAGCAATATAAATCTTATTCTTCCAGAAGCCGAGGTTATTTAAGCATGTAAACGAGCTTTTCTTGAAATGTATGGAGGAATGTTCACTAAGGAAGAAATAGATCGTCAGGCCGCTAATCCTGTTGACCATGAATTGCACCAAAGTTACTCAGAGATTTATCACTTGAACTTTGTGTAGTATTTGTATACGTGGGAATGTAACCATTTTACCTGACAAACAATCCAAAGACATTCCCTATGAATGTTTATTTTATTAATTCTTCACGATTTCTTAGATCGACGTTTTATAACTTAGTCACAAAAATCCGTAATCTTTTAGTTTGATTGCATGAAATGCTATTAATAAGTAATGGGGCCAGAACTTTTTTTGGTGTACTACGTATGAATGAAATGCATACACAATGTTTCGCACTGTGCTCATGTAATGAATCTCCAAGTACACTTGGTGCAAAGCGTTCCACCACGTAAAGGAGTTGCATTATTCACACAATTTAACAATGGCGTAACCTAGAAACTTGACGTTCCAGGAAACGTTTATAAACTGGATGCGTTTCTTACAGTCTATTAAAAGTTATGTACTTATACTTTTCAATGAGTATTTGTGTGTCGTTATTGCTTGTTAAAACGGTGATTGTTGGAGAATTAACAACATTTTTACTTCATAATAATTTTGTACGCGTGTGTAATTCGTTTTAGATTTCTCTTTTTAACTAATAGAATTAACTTTTTTGTAAATGTTACAAATCCTATCCTACTTTGTTTTAAGTATTGTCAGTGAGAAATATTCTTTTATCTCAAATACATTTGACAATTTTAAAATTAAATTTATTATTGACATTGGATGATTTGGCGGGATAGCAGAATTTCAGACATTTCTTAAAATTGATAATGTTAAATAAATAGATCACTAGTTTTGAGGATGAAATCTATATGTCTCATCGGGTACCAACACTTCAAGGCATAATGTTACTATACACAAAATCTAAAAAGATTAATTAATATGTAGTGATGAACTCCCTTAGTCGTCTTGATAATATTTAAGGTTGAACACTTGATAGGAGATGTAGATTCCAATCCTTGAAACGAAGTGTATTATTTTTATATCTCAATCAGTGTCAAATGTCTTAGAACGTATTAATCTTACATTCAACAACTTTCTTTTGTTAACTAGTTAATATTTGTATTGAAACTAATATAACTTTACTGAATATAAATAATACTTTCCTTACTATTGTCTGAAGATGGTTGTCAATTATACAAGTTCTTCAAACACTTTTGTGTTTAATATTGGTGAATAGGCCAAGATGAATTTTTAAGTCAAATTCCAAAAAATATCCCCACAGTGCGCTTTGGCGCATGGGGGGAAATCCCCTCATAAATATAAATTCTAGAGAAACTCTATGATGTTCGTATGCGATGCGTAAAAGTAAATGACTGTTAAAATTACAAATGATTTAATGCATGTTCTTCTAAATATTACCATATACCAGTCGTCGTTAAGTCATTAGTGAATTGAATCAATGGTTTGTACCACTCCATTGTCGCAAAACCTACTCTCTTAAATTGCAGCATGTATTCTTAATCATGCAAATGCAAGTATATATAAAATGTAGAATGACATAATCTTTAATCCGATATACAAATTTTTCTTTTCGTTTGGAGAAATGTATTAAAAAAAACTGGCTTGACTATAGGATGTTTGTGAAATATTGAATATTGTTAGAACAATTGTAAAACAGTCAATCAGCACATATTTGAAGCCAAATGACAGTTTTAAATGCGTCGCATAGTATTAATCTTTAAATCTGTTATAAAGGGAAGATCCTTTAGTTATTTAAATATTCTCTTATTTGAAGTAGTTTGTTAGCAAAAACTGCACAATATAGCACAGCGTCCCTTCAAATATCCGCCACGATGTCCACATATGTGGTGTCCTTGGGCAGAATTTCTTTTTCCACTATAATAAAATCAAATCCGATATTTCCAGCTTCACTCTGTATTTTTTGGTGTTGTAGCTCCGTATAGTATGTTTCTTCTTCAAATGCCGCAACGATTGTATAAAGGGTGCAGCTTGGAAACAGAGAGTTAATTTAACTTAAGGTACCGACCACGGCAGTGTGTTAGGACAGCTTAACCACCAACGATCTGTAATCCCCTTAACTGACTAAAAGATTATTGGCTGTAGTTTTTTTGTGGAAGTCTGTTCTTTGGAAAGTTGCACTAGTATATTATGAGAGTGACCTTCACTACAGATTCTTGCAAAAAACTATGAAATAAAGTAAAAACAAAGCAGGATATTCTAATTCCAACCACTGAGAAAATCATGTACGCTTCTCATGGCATTATCCCTTCTCCCGCTGCTGTTCAGAGAGACAGTCTGTTTCTAGATCATTGTTGCCGAACACTGTACTGGTCACATCTCATACACCAGTCGGTGAGAATGACTAGAGGCTATAAAAGCACAAATCAAAGCTGGGGTCTGCAATTCCAACCACTGAGCAGCATAACATCTAAGCTGGTTATATCTCAATGGTTCTCAATTGGCGACGAACGTTTTAAAATGTAAATTCGAATAAAAGTACAATGTGGCCCGAGCATATGGTATACACAATTTTCACTTTTCATTGTCTAATATATTTCGTCTCTGTAATAAGAATGTGACTAATGACTATTCAGAAATTGAATGCCGTCTCAACCGGAAGTCGTAAAGTTTAGGGATCTGATGTAGAGACTGGAAACGTTAGGAGAGTTCCCAGATTTATCCCAATGAATATCATTGTTCGAGATATTTCACCATCCGGTTTCCGATTATGTCGCTGTTAGAGTTCACAACTTTCCGAGTCCGATGGCGCGAGACTGACTGATAAGTGAAGACAAATATTTTTCACATCGTTCATCACTGATGTCAGAGTACTTAAAACATACAAGATTAATTTCATAATAATAACGTCACCAATACGTGGCGATACGTATGGCGTGATTAGCATTCATTACGAAATTATCTTATATTCACTGCCCCAACTCAAAAAATAACCGACACAAAATCAAAGTAAAATTTGCACATTTAGGAAAAAAGTGCTCACCATTGTTAAAATTACGCTATTATATTTAAAAAGATTAGCATGTAAAGAAAATTTAATTGTTTGTTCATAGTTTATTATTGACAATGGATGTTTTGACAAAAACTGTTTTTTAAGTATACTATTTCCAGTTAACATTCATAACGTTGGCGAGTTTATCGCTACATATTTATTAGAAAAATGACCGAAAACCAATTTTTATCAACACTAAATTGTGTTTAAAATGTCAGAAAAAATGTTAAATAAACGTTTTATTATATTATAAAAAAATATTAATCCAAAGTAATTTAAATTTTGGATTAAAGGAAGTAGGTAAGTTAAGGCAAATACAATTTTTAATTATGAATTAAGACAAGGTTTTTTTATTCAACCTATATTTATACCTCATCTATCTTTAAAACTATAAAACACCACATTCAGTTTTACCACATGTTTTGTTCGGAACATACGAGAAAAACATTTTGGCCGAAAATTCTCGTTACATTTTTTACCTCATTTTTATTTATCAGATAATTTTTAGTCAGGTTAGAGCTAGTAATGTGTTAATTTTATGGGAAGGTATAATAAACTTGGTTCCAAAATAGCTTCTTGTTTATTGACTCATCTCCCGCTGCTGCGAGCAAACATCTGCCTGGAGTGTTTGTAAGTTGATCATACCATAATACACAATTCTATGATCTATTTTGAAGTCAGGTACTGAAGTAGAGGTTATATTTGGTCTATTTCCAGGATACATATTTACAAGTATAAAGTAATTATACCGTTAAAGGCTGAACTTTATATGTGTTTTTATACCAGAATCTCGTAGTAATGTCCTATTGTTGTTCATAATATTCCTGAATAACATATCTAAAGTAATTTAAATTTAATGAAAAATCTTAGAAACTCCGTACTCGGCCAAGGTTGTGTGAACAATGTGGTGAAGTTTTAGGGACCTTCTAATAATAATAAAATATTCTTAGAATTTTCAATGTATAGAGAGCTTATTTTATAGTACGAGTGCAGAGTAAAATGCTCCTCGCTCGTCTTGCCACTCTGATCTAAAAATACGAGTACAGGTCAATCACAGCACTCAGCATCAATCAGCCTTGAGCCCACCATTAGGTAACACGTGATGCGAGTGAATGGACACCTACATCACAAGCTCAGTTTATGTTGGTGTCTGGGACCTTAGTGTCTGTAGTAACACAGGTCAATCACAGCACTCAGCATCAATCAGCCTTGAGCCCACCATTAGGTAACATGTGAGGCGAGTGAATGGACACCTACATCACAAGCTCAGTTTATGTTGGTGTCTGGGACCTTAGTGTCTGTAGTAACAAGGATCAATCACAGCACTCAGCATCAATCAGCCTTGAGCCCCACCATTAGGGGACATGTGAGGTGAGTGAATGGACACCTACATCACAAGCTCAGTTTATGTTGGTGTCTGGGACCTTAGTGTCTGTAGTAACACAGGTCAATCACAGCACTCAGCATCAATCAGCCTTGAGCCCACCATTAGGTAACACGTGAGGCGAGTGAATGGACACCTACATCACAAGCTCAGTTTATGTTGGTGTCTGAGACCTTAGTGTCTGTAGTAACACAGGTCAATCACAGCACTCAGCATCAATCAGCCTTGAGCCCACCATTAGGTAACACGTGAGGCGAGTGAATGAACACCTACATCACAAGCTCAGTTTATGTTGGTGTCTGGGACCTTAGTGTCTGTAGTAACACAGGTCAATCACAGCACTCAGCATCAATCAGCCTTGAGCCCACCATTAGGTAACACGTGATGCGAGTGAATGGACACCTACATCACAAGCTCAGTTTATGTTGGTGTCTGAGACCTTAGTGTCTGTAGTAACACAGGTCAATCACAGCACTCAGCATCAATCAGCCTTGAGCCCACCATTAGGTAACACGTGAGGCGAGTGAATGGACACCTACATCACAAGCTCAGTTTATGTTGGTGTCTGGGACCTTAGTGTCTGTAGTAACACAAGACAATACAGCACTCAGCATCAATCAGCCTTGAGCCCCACCATTAGGGGACATGTGAGGTGAGTGAATGTACACCTACATCACATGCTCAGTGTATGTTGTTGTCTGGGACCTTAGTGTCTGTAGTAACACAGATTAATCACAGCACTCAGCTTCAATCAGCCTTTAGCCCCACCATTAGGTAACATGTGAGGCGAGTGAATGGACACCTACATCACAAGCTCAGTTTATGTTGGTGTCTGGGACCTTAGTGTCTGTAGTAACAAGGTCAATCACAGCACTCAGCATCAATCAGCCTTGAGCCCCACCATTAGGGGACATGTGAGGTGAGTGAATGGACACCTACATCACAAGCTCAGTTTATGTTGGTGTCTGGGACCTTAGTGTCTGTAGTAACACAGGTCAATCACAGCACTCAGCATCAATCAGCCTTGAGCCCACCATTAGGTAACACGTGAGGCGAGTGAATGGACACCTACATCACAAGCTCAGTTTATGTTGGTGTCTGAGACCTTAGTGTCTGTAGTAACACAGGTCAATCACAGCACTCAGCATCAATCAGCCTTGAGCCCACCATTAGGTAACACGTGAGGCGAGTGAATGAACACCTACATCACAAGCTCAGTTTATGTTGGTGTCTGGGACCTTAGTGTCTGTAGTAACACAGGTCAATCACAGCACTCAGCATCAATCAGCCTTGAGCCCACCATTAGGTAACACGTGATGCGAGTGAATGGACACCTACATCACAAGCTCAGTTTATGTTGGTGTCTGAGACCTTAGTGTCTGTAGTAACACAGGTCAATCACAGCACTCAGCATCAATCAGCCTTGAGCCCACCATTAGGTAACACGTGAGGCGAGTGAATGGACACCTACATCACAAGCTCAGTTTATGTTGGTGTCTGGGACCTTAGTGTCTGTAGTAACACAAGACAATACAGCACTCAGCATCAATCAGCCTTGAGCCCCACCATTAGGGGACATGTGAGGTGAGTGAATGTACACCTACATCACATGCTCAGTGTATGTTGTTGTCTGGGACCTTAGTGTCTGTAGTAACACAGATTAATCACAGCACTCAGCTTCAATCAGCCTTTAGCCCCACCATTAGGGGACATGTGAGGTGAGTGAATGTCACCTACATCACATGCTCAGTTTATGTTGTTGTCTGGGACCTTAGTGTCTGTAGTAACACAGGTCAATCACAGCACTCAGCATCAATCAGCCTTTAGCCCCACCATTAGGGGACATGTGAGGTGAATGAATGTCACCTACATCACATGCTCAGTTTATGTTGTTGTCTGGGACCTTAGTGTCTGTAGTAACACAGGTCAATCACAGCACTCAGCATCAATCAGCCTTGAGCCCCACCATTAGGGGACATGTGAGGTGAGTGAATGGACACCTACATCACGAGCTCAGTTGATGTTGGTGTCTGGGACTATAATGTCTTTAGTAACACAGATCAATCACAGCACTCAGCATCAATCAGTCTTGAGGCCACTATTAGGTAACACGTGAGGGGAGTGAATGGATACCTACATCACAAGGTTAGTTTGTCTTGTTGTCTGGGACCTTAGTGTCTGTAGTAACACATGCCTATTTGTGACTGGTTTCCAAACACAGCCGAAGTTTACGGTAAATTGACGTGCCTTAGCCTTTTAGAAGAGTTTTAGAAAAAAACAAGTCTTACTTTTTGAAATTTATATTTACATATTAAGGACATCATTTTAATATTATTATTTCAAGAAGATAAGTAGCTTTTGAAAACGGTTTGCTTGATTGTGAGTCTTTGTATAAATGCTCATCATCGTTCAATTTAAAATCTTGTCAGAAACAATCAATAACGAGCGATCATATTTTATAATACATGCGCTTTACATAACGTGAAATACAGATAGACAGATTGAAAACTAAAAGTGATATATAATTGATTACATTTAGTTTGTAACTATTCTTTTGTCATGGAAATAACACCCTTATGTTTGCTGGGACAATTTTGAAACATCCTATATGCAACTGCAGGAGAACTATATTTCAAGTATTGTTTTTAGTACTTCCATTAGGCTTTAACAATCACGGCCGCTGATAGTTCTTACCGTGAGATTTCATTACTCAGATTAAATGTAGAGATCCGAGATAAACTCATCAGGAAAGTCGATTTTATTAACATAAAAGACTACATTAACCATCTTTCCTACTACTACCGGTTCAAATGTTGTTGTTCACATGCTGATGTTTGTGTGTGAAAGGTCCTTTAAGATTTATACAGGGTTCAGGTCAACATGAAACGAGTATTTACTGGCTTCTCGACGTTTTCAAAAATAGTGTCTGTAATAATACAAGTCTATGTGTTACAGGTTAGTAAACACACGTGTTGATATAACCAGAATTATAATAATAGTGGCCAGGTGTAAACTTATCTTGTGATTTGCAATATGATTTACGGGGTGTCAGTGTGTGATGGAATCTAACTGCCGTTGATGTATTCTGCTCTTACCACTACCTGTAAACCACGTTATAAATTCAATGATGATTGGGGGGAGCTGTATTAGTGTTATAATTAAAGTTATCTGTAAAGTTCCTATATTAATAAATATGGCATAAATGTTTGTGTTTGAACGTGGCTTTTAGATTTATACTACGCTGGGTCAACATGGAATGAGTATTTTCTGGCTTCTGGACATAAAAAAATAGAGTTTCTGTAATAATATATTCCTTTATGAGACGGGTTAGTAAAAACAACCAGAATGTGCTGTAAATTTACCAACATTATCCTTTTAGTTTTAGAATTAAGTTAGTCGGTGTTTTTAACAAATGTATATTTACAAATACTTAACTCTTGTCGAACACTAACACAGCTCACACCAATCACCTTTAAACGTGGTTTACAGGTAGTGGTAAGAGCAGCCTACATCAACGCCAGTGGTGTTTACTAACCTCTAACACATAGACTTGTATTTTTGCAGACACTATTTTTGAAAACTTCGAGAAGCCAGTAAATACTCTTTTCATGTTGACCTAACCCTGTATAAATCTTAAAGGACCTTTCACACACAAACATCAGCATGTGAACAACAACATTTGAACCGGTAGTAGTAGGAAAGATGGTTAATGTAGTCTTTTATGTTAATAAAATCGACTTTCCTGATGAGTTTATCACAGATCTCTACATTTAATCTGAGTAACGAAATATCACGGTAAGAACTATCAGCGGCCGTGATTATTAAAGCCTAATGGAAGTACTAAAACAATACTTGAAATATAGTTCTCCTTCAGTTGCATATAGTATGTTTCAAAACTGTCCCAACAAACATAAGGGTGTTTTTTCCAAGACAAAAGAATAGTTACAAACTAAATGTAATCAATTATATATCACTTTTCGTTATCCATCTGTCTATCTGTATTTCACGTTATGTCAAGTGCATGTACTGTAAAATATGATCGTTTTTTTATTGATTGTTTCAGGTAATATTTTTGAACGATTATGAGAATGTGTATAAACTCACAATCAATCACCCCTTTTTAAAAAGCTACTTATCTTCTTGTAACAGTAAAATGAAAGTGTTGTACCTAATATGTAAAAGTAAATTTTACAACATAAGACTTCTTTCGTTCTGAAACTCTTTTAAAGAGATAATATACGTCAATTTACAGCAAATTTTGGTTGTGTTTTAGAACCCGTCATAGACTGACCTGTGTTACTACAAACACTCAGGTCCCAGGCAACATAAACTAAGCTTGTGATGTAGGTGTCCATTTACTCGCCTCACGTGTTACCTATTGGTGGGGCTCAAAGCTGATTGATGCTGAGTGTTGTGATTGTCCTGTGTTACTACAGACACTAAGGTCACAGACAACAACATAAACTGAACTTTTGATGTAGGTGTCCATTTACTCTCCTCACGTGTTACCTATTGGTGGGGCTCAATGTTGATGATGCTGAGTGCTGTGATTGTCCTGTGTTACTACAGACACTCAGGGCCCAGACAACAAGACAAACTATGCTTGTGATGTAGCTATCCATTCACTCGCCTCACATGTCCCCTAATGGTGGGGCTAATGGCTGATTGATGCTGAGTGCTGTGATTGACCTGTGTTACTACAGACACTAAGGTCCCAGACAACAACAAAAACTGAGCATGTGATGTAGGTGACATTCACTCACCTCACATGTCCCCTAATGGTGGGGCTAAAGGCTGATTGATGCTGAGTGCTGTGATTGACCTGTGTTACTACAGACACTAAGGTCCCAGACAACAACATAAACTGAGCATGTGATGTAGGTGACATTCACTCACCTCACATGTCCCCTAATGGTGGGGCTAAAGGCTGATTGAAGCTGAGTGCTGTGATTAATCTGTGTTACTACAGACACTAAGGTCCCAGACAACAACATAAACTGAGCATGTGATGTAGGTGTACATTCACTCACCTCACATGTCCCCTAATGGTGAGGCTCAAGGCTGATTGATGCTGAGTGCTGTATTGTCTTGTGTTACTACCGACACTAAGTTCCCAGACAGTAACATCAACTAAGCTTGTGATATAGGTCTCCATTCACTCGCCTCACATGTCCACTAATGGTGGGGCTTAAGGCTTATTGATGATGAGTGCTATGATTGACCTGTGTTACTACAGACACTAAGGTCCCATATAACAACATAAACTAAACTTGAGATGTAGGTGTTCATTCATTCGCCTCTCATGTCACCTAATGGTGGGGCTAAAGACTGATTGATCCTGAGTGCTGTGATTGACCTGTGTTACTACAGGTACTAAGGTCCCAGACATCAACATAAACTAAGCTTGTGATGTAGGTGTCCATTCACTCGCCCCGCATGTCACCTAATGGTGGGGCTAAAGGCTGATTGATGCTGAGTGCTGTGATTGACCTGTATTACTACAGACACTAAGGTCTCAGACAACAACATAAACTGAGCTTGTGATGTAGGTGTACTTTCACTCACCTCACATGTCCCCTAATGGTGGGGCACAAGGCTGATTGATGCTGAGTGCTGTGGTTGACCTGTGTTACTACAGACACTAAGGCCCCAGACAACAACATAAACTGAGCTTGTGATGTAGGTGTCCATTCACTCGCCTCACATGTCACCTAATGGTTGGGCTAAAGGCTGATTGATGCTGAGGGCTGTTGTGTTCCTGTGTTACTACAGATACTAAGGTCCCAGGCAACAACATAAACTGAGCTTGTGATGTAGGTGTCCATTCACTCGCCTCACATGTCACCTAATGGTGGGGCTAAAGGCTGATTGATGCTGAGTGCTGTGATTGACCTGTGTTACTACAGACACTAAGGCCCCAGACAACAACATAAACTGAGCTTGTGATGTAGGTGTCCATTCACTCGCCTCACATGTCACCTAATGGTGGGGCTAAAGGCTGATTGATGCTGAGTGCTGTTGTGTTCCTGTGTTACTACAGATACTAAGGTCCCAGACAACAAGACAAACTAACCTTGTGATGTAGGTTTCCATTTACTCGCCTCACATGTTACCTAATGGTGGTGCTAAAGGCTGATTGATGCTGAGTGCGGAGATTGACCTGTATTACTACAGACACTAAGGCCCCAGACAACAACATAAACTGAGCTTGTGATGTAGGTGTCCATTCACTCGCCTCACATGTCACCTAATGGTGGGGCTAAAGGCTGATTGATGCTGAGTGCTGTGGTTGACCTGTGTTACTACAGACACTAAGGCCCCAGACAACAACATAAACTGAGCTTGTGATGTAGGTGTCCATTCACTCGCCTCACATGTCACCTAATGGTGGGGCTAAAGGCTGATTGATGTTGAGTGCTGTTGTGTTCCTGTGTTACTACAGATACTAAGGTCCCAGTCAACAACATAAACTGAGCTTGTGATGTAGGTGTCTATTCACTCGCCTCACATGTCACCTAATGGTGGGGCTAAAGGCTGATTGATGCTGAGTGCTGTGGTTGACCTGTGTTACTACAGACACTAAGGTCCCAGACAACAACATAAACTAAGCTTGTGATGTAGGTGTTCATTCATTCGCCTCACATGTCACCTAATGGTGGGGCTAAAGGCTGATTGATGCTGAGTGCTGTGATTGACCTGTGTTACTACAGACACTACGGCCCCAGACAACAACATAAACTGAGCTTGAGATGTAGGTATCCATTCACTCGCCTCACATGTCACCTAATGGTGGGGCTAAAGGCTGATTGATGCTGAGTGCTGTGATTGACCTGTGTTACTACATTCACTAAGGTCCCAGACAACAACATAAACTAAGCTTGTGATGTTGGCGTTCATTCACTCACCTCACATGTCCCCTAATGGTGGGGTTCAAGGCTGATTGATGCTGAGTGATGTATTGTCTTGTGTTACTACAGACACTAAGGTCCCAGACAACAACATCAACTAAACTTGTGATATATGTGTCCATTCACTTGCCTCACATGTCACCTAATGGTAAGGCTCAAGGCTGAGTGCTGTGATTGATCTGTTACAACAGACAATAAGGTCCCAGAAAACATCAACTAACCTTGTGATGTAGGTGTCCATTCACTCGCCTCACGTGTTACCTAATGGAGGGCTCAAGGATGATTGATGCTGAGTGCTGTGATTGACCTGTACTCGTATATTTAGATCCGAGTAGCAAGACGAGCGAGAAGCATTTTACTCTGCACTCAGTTTATAAAATGAGCTCTCTGTGCACTGAAAGTTATAAGAATGTTTTATTAATTTCCGAAGGGCCCTAAAAGCTCACCACACTGTCCACCTAATCTTGACCGAGTACTGTATCTAAGACTTTTAATTAAATTTTAAGTATTTTTATTTATTATTCTACTAAATTATTAAGAACAATAAGCCTTTACTGCGAGATTCAGGTATAAAAACACATTTAACGTTCTATCTTTTACGGTAGAATTACTTTATACTTGTTAGTATGAATCATGGATATCGACAAAATATCAACTCTACTCTAGTACCAGACTTAAAAATAGATTATAGAAATTGTTTATTACGATATGATCAGATTACAAACATTCCAGGCAGATGTTTGCTTGCAGCGGCGAGAGATGAGTCAATAAACAAGAAGCTATTTTGGAACCAAGTGTATTATACTTTCCCATAAACTTCACACATGACTAGCTCTAGAAATACTATAAGCTATACGATAAATAATAAATGAGTTTAATAATGTAATGTGAATATTCAGCTAATTTTTTCACTTGTCGAACAAAACATGTGGTAAAACTGAATGTGGTGTTTGTTCTTTAGTTTTAAAAATAAATTAAATATAATTACAGGTTGTTTAAAAACAGTTGTTTTATGTGGTAGTTTATAATTTTATTTACCTTGACTTACCCTCTTTCTTAAAATGAATCCAAAATGTAAGTTTCTTAGTATTATAAGTTGTCTATATAGTGTAATTAAATGTTCTCGGAAATTACAATTTTAACTTTTGCTTACATTTAAAACACCATTCAGTGATGATGAAAACTGGTTTTCGGACATTTGATAACCTTAATTTGAGAAACATTGAACACTAAGTTTCGATGTTTCACGTATTCTTCATCAGTTGTCAAAAGGTTTACGACGTAAGGTTGAGCATGCACAAAATTCAAATAAATATGTGGCGATAAACTCGCCAAAGTTATAAATGTTAATTTGTATATTGTATGCGTAAAAATCCCAGTTGTTTTGACATTTATTCAATGTCAATAATAAAATTTTATGAAATATTAAATGTTATTTAAATATCATTGTTTTAAACATAACGGGATAATATTAACAATGATAAACATTTTTCCAAAATGTAATATAGTTATGAAAATTATAATCAGATTTTTTGTGGTTTATTTGAGTTAGGGAAGTGAATATAATATAATTTCAACATAGTATCATAGTTCATAATGAATGCTAATCACACTATAACAATCGCCATGAATTTGTTACGTTATTATTATATAATTAATCTGGTATGTCTTATATAACTTTGACATCAGTGATGAACGTTTTGAGAAATATTTATCTTCACTTATTCGTCAGTCTCGCTCCATCGGACTCGGAAAGTTGTGAACTCTAACAGCGAAATAATCGGAAACCGGATGGCGAAATATCTCGAAGCATCCCCTACAACAATGATACTCATTGGGTTAAATCTGGGAACTCTCTCATGGTTCCAGTCTCTACATCAGAATCATAAACTTCACAACTTCCGGTTGAGGCGCTATTCATTGTCTGAATAGTCATTAGTCACATTTTTATTACAGGGACAAGTGAAATTGTATATATTATATACTCATGTCACATTGTACTTTTAGTCGAATTTATATTTTTGGGTTCATTGCCAATTGTTTCCACTAAAATTTGGCAATTGGTCTTCTGACTCTGCAGCTTTATATAAAAATTACAGCTTTTGACTCTATTTTAAAACGCCTTGTGCGTGTACGCGTTTAAATTTAGTTTTGCATAGCGTTTATAAAGTGAATATCCATACTTGGATGCTGTATTCAATACAGTCTTTTGTGTGTCCTGAGCTGTCAACGGTTGGTTAACGTACATATATATATATATACATATATACATACAAGTAAAAGTTGTTTTTCTTTTTTAAAATATAGATGCTTAGCAAAATTAACTCATGTTTTTTCATATCTGTGAAGAATTTTGTCCTCAGTTATGTTTTGAAAAGCACCAGTCCTAGTCAAAGGGAGAATAAATGAAACTATATTAAACTTTTGTAAGAATAGGTTTATTATTTTGTAAGTAACTAATTGGAGTCAACGTGAATATTGCATGTCAAACAATCATTACGTGATGTCAAGGAATTTCGTAGGACCATTTTCTTTCATCATGGTGTTTATCTATACTAGTAACGAAAGGACATTTGTCATTCAGCTCCATGATGTCTGTAGTCTACGATCCCAACTCGACAAGATTAGATATTTTCATACTAACTTACTGCGTTATTATTTCATCATGGTTACTTCGGATACTATATAAGTTAACCATGATTTCTTTATTCTATATTACGTTATATATTTATGTGGAGTGACATGAAAAATCTTTCCCTCTACAGATGTTGCGATCTGGTAAAGCTTCTAGATAAAAATAAAGTCTTTGATGATCTTAGGGTTGAGAGAGAGAAGGCAATAATTGTTTATCTTCTGGCAATTACTTCTGTCGTCAAGAAGAAACGCTACTCACCTGTCGGCTGCGCATACGAGGCTCCGCTTTTAACATGGGGCTTACGTTCAAACTGCATTAGAAATAGGATTCTCTCTGTATTCCATACATTTTTCGCACCAGAAAAAACATCGCTAATGAATTGTTAAAAACTTTATTATATGTTAATATCAATTGTTTATCTAAATTTTAAATCTAAATTATAACCCACAATTAATAGATAATCGTCTTTATTAAATTCGTGACCAATATGACATTGAAACGTATATTTATGCAGTGAAGCATTTTAGATTTTTGACGATTTTCTATTTATGATGCATTTTAAAACTGAAGACCAATCTTAAAATGACCTTCAGGTGCGCGACTGGTAACTTAAAGTTTAAAAAAGTACTAGACACCAGTCGAGAGAAACACCAGTGTTGGTAGCAATGGTCCTATTGAAATATAATATCTTTAATGGTGGGTTAGGCTCGTAGCTATACTAGAATGAGTGGCCCTAATTTGTGAGCGATGTTTATATTCAAGGACTGTAAGCTGTCACCTGTGTAAGTTTACGTATCGTGAGTGTTATTAGAATATTCTTTAAGCGTCCAGGATCTTGAAATTCTTTATATGAGTATTTTGTACTATGAAGCTCACAAAGACCATGATGTAAAGGCTATTAGTGGACTAATTTTTAATTAAAACGAATACATTCTTTAATAAAAATCAGTATTCTAACTGTCTAACAGCTTTTGGGAACAATCTGAATCAGGACATTAAAATAAGATGTAACAAAGATGTAGAAGGGTGAATGAGATCTTGAAGGATTTTCCAGGCCACTGATAAAATTGGCTGTGCTCTGGATTTCAAGATTGGTTTAGAGATAGAAAGCCTGGCCAAAGCCTACTACTACCTACTATATATCTTCTTTAGGTTTTTTACAGATTCTTTTCAGATATTTCAAGAACGAATAACTATAAAATAATAAGGTTATTATTAATTATATTTTGTTATACTGTATATATTATTGTTAATTATATTTTGTTATTTATATTATTGTTAATTATATTTACCTCAAATATTGAGGTACTATACTTAATTTCTTCTATGAAAGTTTTTTTATGTTGTCAGTTGTGGGCAATGTCAAAACTATAGCAAAATTGAGTAGAATGTCATTGATATAATTTTGCAATGATATAAAGCATTTTAGTATGTTTATTGGATTTCGTACCTTTAAAACACTTTTTGGTCATAACAATTATATTAAAAGTCTTAGTGACATAGTAAAAACTTTGAAGTATGACAAAATAATTATTTCCAAAATGGAGGTAAAATCTGAATTTAACTTGATATTAAAACTATAATACAGCATAAATCATATGTATTTCGACTGAATTTAAATTTTTTCTATTTGTGTCAAGCAATTCAATCATAATATAATACCTTTGTTTAGTATTTAAATATATTCAGCGGAAGTCTCCTTGTTATCTATGAAATAGTGTATGGAATTTTCCTATGCCAAAATAAATACTGGTGAGCTTATCTAAGTGACCTGTCGTCCGATTAACTGCCCAGGAGGGTCCCATAGACACTGAAATGTTCAGTTGTACCGTAGGAGCCGTTCTGGAGACATGGCTCGATTGCGGTCGCTCACCCCTTTGTTCTCGCGGTAGTGGAAGTCTCTATGCCCTCTTCCAGGTCTAGTATTCATTGTACACTGTCCCGTTGCTCCCGTCGGAGGTGACATGGTCCAAAGCAGTAGCTTACCCCTCCTGATTGTTCCTCTCTATACTTGTTCCTACCTCGATGCCAGTAAAGAGTCTTAGTGAAAGTGACTCCACTGCAGCCCTAGAGGCCCAGGCCGAGCTGTGGAAGTTCCTCCCTTCCTCGGATGAAGCGAGGCAAAAACCAAGATCAACACCGTTGAGTTGGCGTATATCCTCAAATATAACTTTTATACCTCATGTCTCAGTAATCCTTCTTAGTACGGAGAGTTTCATATTTTAATTCTATTTGTAGCTCTCTCTCTCTCTCTACGTAACTACCTCAATAAAGTTACACTGAACGCTATTGTATTTTCTACAGAAAACGAGAATCAAAATCACGTTACTTAAAATCTACCCTGAATAATACTAAGAAATTTGTGTTATTATAGGAAATCTGATAATATTTAGTATCCTACCAGTCAGTGTTATTTTATATCTAAGTTTCGTCCTAAATAAACGTTATCTATTGCTTATAATCTTTGAATTTTGGTTAACATTTACAGTCCGTATCTTAACATCCTGCCGCTGATTTCTTTCCTATCTTCGTATTTCTTACAGCCGATAATTTTTATTATTTTCCTTTTGTCTAGTATCAAATATTATTTAAATCCTCATAACTAAGTTGTTTTTTCGTTAGATGTTTAGTGAGTCGAATAAACGTGAGAAATAACGTTAATTAATATGTAATGCGAGCGTGGGAACTAAAGATCCACTGAGAAATATTTCCTAAATTTTAGACTTTTCAGTAGCCAATATACAAAAAAAACCAGGGTGTTTATCGAGTTTTCTGTCGCTATTTTAAATTTTCATGTTAATAAAAGCAAAAGTCATTTTACAACACTTAAGTAAGTAAATGTGGTTCTTGTTTTATTTACTTGGTGTAAGCAAACAATCTAAATATAGACAGGGAATGTAGTTCTGTTTGCGGAGTGACCACTCTATTCCAAGCACAGCAGGGTCAGGATTCTCTTGAAATAGTCTCCGGATGCTAAGGAATGGAATGAGGCCGTTCTAACTACAGATCCTGGACTCAAAGTTCTACTTGTTGTCCTGTGATAGATCATTTAGCTGTGCTTAAACTAATTTGTTTACTACGTCATACTTTTAGTCCATTATTTGTTTAGCTGATGTACTTGATATTTAATCTATCTATTTGTATTTTTGTAAACAATAACATTATAGAATTATAAAATATGTTGATTGTTTGCTTATTTTATTTAAATTATTTAATTTAGAACTATAATAGGTACGATTTTTTTAAATTTTGCTTATTGCATTGTGAAAAAATTTTAAAATTTACGAAACCAGAAATAGCGTAAATTGCTCCCCAGTTTTGCTCTGTTTAAGGTAAGGAGTTGGAACTCCTGGAACCTTTCACCCTTCAAAATTTTGCATTTATAAGACATGTCATTAAAGCTCTTGAGATATGGAAGTTTTCATTTTCATAACGCCTTTGGTGTGTAATTGCCTTTAATATCTTGAACCTATGGACTATCACTTTTCTACATTCGATCAGTGGAATATTTAAGACAAATTTGATGAATCCCGTAAGAAATCCAAACGAGTCTTATTTTGTCAAAAAGTTGCTGTTTCTTTACTGCCGTTTAAGTCTATAAGGAGCTAAAATATCATTCATTGTTAAAATTTGTTACATGAAAAGTTCATGTAATTTTATGACGAACTCTACATATTTATAAAATGAAGATGGTCAAATCAATCTTTATTACAGTATAAAGCAATTATCTAAATAGTACCCTATATTTTTTATTTAGCTTTCAGTAATCTATGAAGCTTACATACACCGCTTACAGTTAAACAGAACTGCTCCAATATTTTCTTTTACAAAATCGATTTTATATATTTTTACGTATATAAATAATAAATGTAAGATATTTTTTAGAAATCTCCTACACAAAACCTATTTGGAGCTCTCTCTCTCTCTCTCTCTCTCTCTCTCTCTCTCTCTCTCTCTCTCTCTCTATATATATATATATATATATATATATATATATATAATTTTATTTTTAAAGCCATCCAACTGAACATCACAAGCAATTGTATTGTACGTTATATATAAAAATAATTATATCACTTCCAATGTAATAATGAAAAACATTAGTGCGAATACATTTAACGAGTAAACATTAGTACCTTGGTAATTATTTGTATCCTTAAGCGAGAACTGGTATTCTATTAACAGTCGCAAAGGGATACATTTATAATATTACTTGTGATGAAACTATTTCTCTCAATCGTATCCTCTAGTAAGAGAACTATTTCTTTTAACAAACGTTCTCCATTGAGCTGAATCCATACTACGCAAACACTGCAATAAAATACTCACCATTCCTGTGTAAATCAAATACAGTACAGTGAGGATCTTGGGTAAAATGCAGTTTTGCCACAGATAAAAAGGTTGTAACAGTAACCTTAGTTAGAGCCTATTTCAAACCGGCATTACCATATTTACATTCAAATTCGTGGATATATCAAATGTACAGCGACCTTAGAGCACTCTCCCCTCGCTTTCAAAAGAATTCACTAACTTTCATCGGTTAGGTCAAAGCTACTACTACTAATAAAATCTATGTATTATTAGGACACCCAGAATGGCTTTTAAAGCAGATTTGGTTTTTAGAGCACTACCCTTTTTGCTGACGAAGTAAACCTCAATCAACAGTAGTGTCATGAGACGTTTATGCTAATTTGTATTAAAATCTAAATAAACTAAACTCGTCTTGTGAATGTTCTATATACGGTTTCAGCTCTGTGGTTTCGCCCTTAGGTTCGATATGTTCCAGCGAAGAATGGCTTTTTTCATTTTCATGGTTTTGTTTATCTTTGGAAAGATTGGTCAAGAAGCTCATTATTAACAACAGTTGGTTTGAAAGGATAGTGGTAATTTACAATCTTTATTATGTTAATTAATACCAATGCTAAGTTTAAAGAACCTGTCATCTTCGGCGTCAAAAAGCCTAAATTATAAGACTAAAAATGTCATAAAGGGATAATTCAACAAAGAATACAAGGCGATGAACACGTACTAATAAAGATCATATTCGTAAACGAGTGCGTAGGATAGTTTTACATAAAAAAATTAAACATAAACCTTAATGACTGAAAAAGACATGAAAAGAAATGACATTTACCTGTATATCATAAGGTGACACATTTCAAAGGCTTGCTATTCAACTATCGTCAAACCTTTGTAGGTGTTGTTATGGTGATGGCTTCGCTACAAAGTTAAAATACAGATTACAGAAATAAATCACATACTAGAACCACCATAACAAGACTCGCGTCAGATTTGATGGTCAAAATTGATGGGTATCGAAAGGTTTTAAAATACGAGTATGAATGTAAAATACTGTTTTCTCAGATCATGTTTTCCTTACCTTTAAATATTTAAACTCATTAAAGAAGGCCAAGCAAGCTTTATGATTTGTATAATTTATATTGTTTATTTCAGTTTTCATGTTAATTGCTACGTTTTGGTGTTGTGTGTGTATGGGATCAAGTAAAGATGTATACGTATACTTCTGTTAATGATTAATAACATTTTGCTCCAAACAAGTTATTTGATTCGTCGTGCACAAAATACGAGAACAAGGTTTAAATCAACGTCAGCTAGTAATATGCAGACGCTTAAAGTTAGACTTAACAAATTATATGTTTTTATACACTTTGACATAATTATTGTTTATGTGTATGATTGTCAGTTTTAAGTTTGTCAAGGTAGGAAAAATATAATTTAAGCAAAAATTTTCTTTTCTCTCTTTAACCATTTCGATAATCTTCCATTTTTATCTCCACAAACACCAGTTTTTGTGCTTAGAAATCGGCCGTCGCCTCCTGGACTAACGTGTGGTAGTATCATGTGAAACAAACATTGCAGGAGGTAAAGCAGACTGGACTTGCTGTTGTCAGAGCTGGTAAGTCCGTTAATAATGACGGTTGTGATAATGAAGATACATAGCTGCTGTAGTTTACATAACATTGTTTACATTACAAACATATCTAGACAGTGAACACAACTATACCATGTGTTTTATGATTACATAGTATTAAAAATAAACTTTACTGCATAGAGCATATTTAGCACATAAACAATGTTAGTTTGCTGCGATCAATGAATTATTTTCAAATAGTTTATGAGAATTTACGAAATTTAATACGTGAAATTTTATTACTCTTATTGTTTTTTCTAACCACCTCACTAAGAAGAACGTTTAATCAATTCCGCAGTATTGTTTGTGAGTCTTTTGTGAAATGCCGTAGCTCAAGGCTTCATTTATTGTTATGTAACATGGTTAAATAAATAGATTAGAGAAAGAAGTAGCTTTGAAACTAGATTTTATGCTGTTAAAACTGAGGTCCAGTACGAAAGTATTTTAATCTATCCAATATCATTTTTTTTTATCGAAAAACAGAAATATATGAAAGTTATAGTATCGAGAGTTATATTTATATAATTTGTTATGTTGCATAATATTTTAGTTTTTTCCTACAACGGCTACTAAGATGTGTAACAAGATTTAGTAAAATTTATAAAGCTGCATCGTCTAGTTTCTCTAACACTTATAAAAATAATAACCCTCAGTAAAGTGATGTGGAAAAAATGTTTTGAAATAGGTGAATTTGTTCCGTGGACTGACAAAAGCGGTTAAATCATTTTACAAATCAGAAATTTAGATTTAGTAAAATTTAGCTACAACTTGAAGAATTGGAATTAATTTTCTGAGTTACGAACTCCTGTTTTATTTTCTTGCTGGTTTATGAATTTTAGATACTATTATATAACTAACTGAATGTATTACATACAATTTTTAACGTTAATAATCAGTTTTACAACTGATGAAACAGTGAGAATCACTTCATTAAGATTACTCTGGATTTCTCTTCGGTATAAAAGTGTCGTGTTCTTGGTATCTCTGACGTCCAAAATTATGTTATCTAACGATAACAAACAAAAACTCTTTGTGTTGTAGAGAATATATTTTTGAATTCCGAAATCAAGGCAATTTTTTAGAATGTTTTGTTAACTTCCAGGGTCAAGTCTGTGACAGTGTCGGGTTTCAGACGCTGCACTAAGCAGAAGTTGAAAAGAAGCTAAACTCAACATTCGTTTTTGAAGTTAGTATAGTATACTCTGCAAAATCTAATCATTTTCGTGATGTCCTGGTAGTTTCATAATAAATGTGCAACTTTGAATGTTTATGAAATTCTTCTTGAACTATAACCCCAAAAAGACAAGAAGTTTGCAATCGCATTTTATAAGTCTGTTATAATGTAGTGTTTTATTATTTTTGTTTTTATAATTTTACTTACATAATCAATTCTTTTTTTGAATTTAATTTTGAACGATGAAGGAATGTGAAAGAAACATGAATTTTTAGAATATTTTCTATCACTGAACTATGAAAAACGTCAGATGTCCGAGCAACTCCTAGTTCTGCCAGTTGTTTAACCATTGCGCCATTCAACGCCCAATGTCTCTGGAAACGAGCATTTTGGTCGCACTTTATTCACACAGCGTGTCATAAATCAAAACAATTAATTTAGATTTGGTCGTAACAATGTTTTTGCAAGGACGATAAACCGCTGGGGAACAGCCATCAGAGTTGTGGACCCTCTTCTATTGGACAGCAATAATCCAAGGTCCATTAAATATATCCGCCGCGACGAGACGACTGGAGCTATATTTGGAGTCTTTGTCTGGAGCCGCCTGGAGTGCGTCTGTCTGTCTGTCTTCTCACTTCCTGCTGGTCTGTGATTTTGCCTGGATACAACACTCAGCTGAATTGAATGTTTCTCTTTTGTTGCAATGGCAAGAACGAATATTGCAAAACTAATAATCTAGTGTAATAAAAACGTATTTAAATTAAACTCAGTTTTATTTTCTTAAATAATTTAATTTGTCACTACCTCCACAATTCTAGACTGATATAGGTTTTTCTAACTAAAAGTGCCATGTCAAGTTTCATGAATGCAAAAGTTGTTTTACTAATATTATAGATGGCCAAATTTCAGCTCACCATTAAGGTATGTCCCACAGTTCGTTAATACAGAGTAACCATTTATGCTTTCTTCAAGGTATTTTTTCATATTTACAATTTGTTTAAAAATCTATTTAGTATTTGATATAATACATTATTATATCTACATACTCAAATTGTGCCGAAATATTATCTTTGTTTATTTAATGGCATATAAAAAAATATCCCATTAAATACTAAAATATACTGTCACCTAAAATGTTATTGTTGCTCCCTACGTACCAGTAAACTACATAAACTATAACGAAAAAAAATGTTGCAAGTATAAACACTTTATCTTAAGTAAACTTAGACAGCAAGAAAAATTACCTGTATTGAAATTTATTTCGCTAAAAAGAAATCATTACAAGACGATTCAAATGGATTACAACCTTAAACAGAATGTGTAGCACTGTTATTAGCGCTATCCACAATCCCTTGAACAGAATTTCCAGCCCGAGGTCTAGATATTGTTAAGTTAATGGTAGTATCCAACCCTCAGTGTGTTTAGTAGTTGACCTACTTTAATTTTGCAAGAATCCCGATCTTTCTGTTTACCGCTAGATATTATACATGAGATCTTTTGTGAGCAGCAACACACTTTTATCATTTGATAATATTTTTCTTCTATTACTATAACAAGATATAGAAACCTGCATAACCTAATATATTATGAGTTTTATTTTGTTTCCATAAATACATGTAGTTGTCAAGTGTTATTAGGTCACATTTTGGAATAATGTGCGAATTTTTTCTTATGAGATCTAGTTACTACTTCGTATTTTTCTCCAAACAGGAGTGTGAACGCTTACATTTATGCAACTGTTGAAGTTTTTTTAATTAATTGTAGTGCATAGGTGAGATAAACTTTTTAAAAGAATAAAAGTTTCTCAAGGTTTGTATTGTCCACCAAGTGAATTACCAAAATGAACTTCCGATTACAGAACTTCGAGATCATCGGATCAAATAAAAACATAGTTCTACCTTGGGAAATTGAAAAAGTTTTTGTGTTTAACTCTACACTTGTGACTCGTGAGTATTGTATATTTGTACCTGTTGTCAGGACCGATTATTACGAAATATTTTGTACTCTTAATGGGTCTTAGAACTGTCAAAACTTTTAGGTAATTTGTTTTAGTAAAAAGGTTAAACGTTGTGAGTGACTCAAACATGCACAACAAATACACTATTTCTAAATTTTCTTAAATGAACATGAATTTAAATAAACTAATTTAGATAACTAAAGCGAACTGATTTTAAAATAAAGCTAAGTATAATCTCGTTATCTTGGCAGAATGCTCCGGCTCGTTTGAAAATCGTCGGTGCTGGACTTTTTCCTCTCTTTCGAATTCATATCTAGAATGTAAATCTAATCTTCTTGTATTACTGACAGTGTTGTTCATATTCTATTTAAAAAAAAAACAAAAATAAAAATCTTTGCAAACGTTAAGTTTTTTTTCTGTAAGAAGATAAAAATTAAGCCACGATAACAATAAAAGTAATATTTGGTGTGTTGGTTTTAGTGAGTAATATTCTCTGATTGAATTACCATTACCTTATATGTGTAAGGTTTTGCCATTATAGGGTAATTGATCTAAAAAAAATATACTAATGGACTAAAGTACATAATTAACTAACATTATATAACATTTTGCTTTGTTTTATAAACTTACAGATCTAGTACAGTAGGTTTTATTTTATGTTTTTTTGGTTTCGCAGTTAACGTTCCATTTTATTGTAAAACTGTAATAACTACTACATTTTTACATTATGATTAGTTGAAAAATATAATAGTGCATCCAAAATATTAATATATTATCGCCAAGGAAAATAATGACATGCGTTCTGACATTTTCGATCGCGAAAAAGAGTTTAATTCCCCTTTGTTATCGTTATCCTATAAGGATGATGTACCTTTCCGTTAGTGTTTCAATGTATTGTAGTTTGGTTATGTTAGTTTTGTCGTTTTATATTCTTGACAGATGGTAAATTAAGTCAGTGTACATAAATACAGTCTATAAGACATTATTCAAATCCTTCTTCTAATTTTCTGAGTATTGATCACGTAGTTTTACCTTTGTTAAGAAAACCAATATTTCCCGATATCGTGGAGAATTCAGTTGAACAGGTCTTTTCAGTTTCTGTAACTCGCACAAATACGAGTCTAATTACGAACGACTAGCACCGCACTGCGATTTATTACGTAGTTTTACCAACAAAACTTATTAGTTATGCACAATGCACAGAGACATAATACAGATGGAGTGGCAGCGCCGGATAATTAATGTTTAATTCTCGCTTATCACAGAAAGAGCTTATCGCTCAGACAGATAACGATAGCCTAAATAATAAAGTTGCGGTAAATAGTTCCTTTCTCTGTTGCAAATAGATTTAGTTTTTTATTATTCTTTTTCATGCTGATATAACGGGAAAGATCTTATCTCATGTCAGTTTGTTATCTCATAAACTCCTTAAACTGACGCTTACCTTGAGCTCTGTTCACGTTTAAGCTTTCCACAGATCTCCAAGTCTTCAAAAATTATTAAAATCTCCTTATGGTTTAATTGTATTTTCAAGTTTTTACTTACACTCACTCATTTAGTAAGTTAAACGTGTTCTCATCACAAATCTATATATATAAAAATGAATGTTTGTATGTTTGTCCTTTATGGAATCGTGAACTATTGGACCGATCATGATGAAAATTTGTACGTATATGTATTTTTCCACGGAGAAGGTTTATAAGCTATGCCCATCCCTTTCCCGATTCAGGATTCCGCCCCACTGGTTACAGAAATACCCATAAGAAATGCATTGCAGCAAACATATGTTAACGTCTTTTCAAATTTTTAATCAGCTGTTCTTTGTAAACATATATTACACTTATAGTTTTAAAGCATAGAGTAAGCTTAAGAGAAACGACAAATTTTGTTTAAACTGTTTTTGCAATCACTGTTAAACATAGACTTTACTATCCAGATAATACAATTCAAATTTGACGTAAAAATTCACCTTTAACTGCAATATTTATTTAATATAAACCATGCTCATGCTTGATCAGAAGAGTAATGCAGATATCATAATTACTATCTTACGTTGGCTACAAATATAAAGAATGTTATAAAATCAACCTTAGTTGTTTTTTTTGACAGAAGTATGGTTCTCAAAACTCCGTGTGTACATATTCTCTCGATCGAGACAACAAAGCAAGCTCAATCGTGGCATCGGAGATATAACTAATTTAATCTAAAATTTATTATAGTAAAAAAAAAAATTTACTAAGTAATATAAGGACTTCGGTTCTTAAGATTTGCGTGCGAAGCCGTGGGTAACAGCTAGATAGAGGCAGGAATATGGTACATACCTTCATAATACGCCCAAGAGGCTCACGATGGAACGACTATCAATTATCTCAGCAATGTTTAGAATGTGATAGAAAAAGAATAAGTGAATATAGTGTACTGTTTTCAACGGGAAATTGCGTGCGAAGCCGCGGGCAACTTTTGCAAAAAATTATTGAAATGCGCAGCAAAGCGCGCCGGGCCCGCTAGTTGTTTATAAATAGGACACTACTATTATTCCTGTCTTTGTTGTATCGAAAGACAAATACTCGTAAAATATTACACATCAGTTATTCAGAAACAGATAAAGCAGTTGCCATACATAACATTAAAAGGTCATTTGTGAACGTCTACAAAATAAAGATTGAATTGACGGACTGAATTGTGTTAACTTACGGAATGCTTTGAACCTCTCAGCGGTATCTAAATAATGCATTGTTTTCTTGGAATTGTTTATGAACCGCAGACTCGGTCAAAGGTAGATAAAGAATGTAATTAAATAAAGAATTAGAAGAAGGTTGACAGGCCGAGTACCTCGGGGAAATCTGTTACGTTCTTCTTTGATGTTTTGTCGAACCTTTGTAAAGCTACTACTCTAAAATATATTTTTCCTCTCTTGCGTCCCAAAAAAATAAGCAACTATTGAGTTCATTTTTACATTACACTTGAAAACTGCTGTCAAGTTGTTTTCGTGAATAAAGTGCAAGAAAATTAATTGTCTTGTTATGTTTCCAGACTTAACCGAGGAGACTCACTGTCGCGCTGAAAGAGCAGTTTCTTAATAAATTAGGGTAAGTGTTCGTCTTAATTACATAATATGGTATTTGTATTTAACGTAATTCTACTGTGTGCATAGTAACAAATGTATGGATTTTACTGGCGGATCAGGATGTAGTAAATGACAGTTGTACAACATTGATTTGTTTCGTAATACGTAAGTATATAATCTATTTATTCTTTGGGATTTTATTTGTAAAATTGTGGGTCTAAGCTTATTCAGTTGCATGTATAACTCACAGACTGATTGGCTGCTTACCTTAGGTATGCAAATTCTAAGCTTACCACTTCATTAAGCGGCAAAAATTATCTTATGCTTGTCGTGTAACCGTCAGGAAAAGTATGGCAGCTGAATATTTACCCCTAAAAAATCAATGGCAGGTCCATTTTCACCTTTGTATGTATTTTTTGCACCTCAGTAGCGGTCAAACAATAGCACTTACTACGAATCTGATGAAATATATTTTATAGGTGATGATATGATGTATAAAAAAAGGGTTTACTGACATTTTTGCTCTATCTCAATTGTTTCTTACAAAACGTTTACATAGTTTAAATTTCAGGAATTTTCACATTGTAAATTATGATCCTAGTCTGTTAGCGGATGAATGGTCAGTTGTATCTAAAATTTATTTTGCGTGTCTCTTAGTAAATAAAGTTATCTATAGAAAGGATCCAGTAAAGAGTTTCTGTTTTTCTACAGATTAACCCAACAACGATTTTCCAAGTCTAAATTGTAATATAATTAGTAGATAAGGAACTTTAATGTACCAAACATTCAAAATGTATAGAAAATTCTATAACTATTCCTATTGGTCAAAATGTATTATTTGCAATCTAAGAACGGAGGTAATTCACTGTACTAAATTCGTAATAGATAAAGACAGAGGAAATTTCTTTTAGCCTAGTAACGGCATATCATAGAGTGGTTACCTGCTCGGTGAGTTCTGTACGGTACGTAACAAACCTTAATAGGTAACGTAATACAAGGTTTGTATGTTTTGAATATCCTCCTTTCCATTTTTGCTCTATTTGAACTTATTGTTGGACCTGATGTTTTCTTCTAATTTGGGTCCCAGTTGGACTTTGCTGCGCGTTAGTGAGGTTATCTGTACACACACAATGAAAATAAATTGAGCTATTGACTTGCGTTATTTTAAACTTTAATGGCACGCACAGAACACCACAGATTATAATTAGTATATTGGAACTGACTTTTTTTTAATTTTCTTAGCTATGTTACATATATTTTAAATCTTTCCGCCCTTACGGTGTTTGTACTTTGTTTTATTTGAATTAATTATTTTTAGACCATATTTCCTAATTTTAATGCTAATGAATTTTCAAGGAATCGGGCAGTTATTTTTTACCTTAAAAACACGCAGGGCACTGCAAATTCTGTTTTTGCTTTTGCCAACAACCTGTTTCACAGTGGACTAGACTTAATGATCCACCGTTTTATACTAACTTTTTACCATATGAAGGTATATGGTAAATGGTGTATATAGTTTTTCATGTGGTTAGTGGTGTGCCACTCCTGGACATCATAAGGTAGCACAGATGTAAGTAACATCATATTTTCTTCTTCATCGTGTGTTGGTTCACTTGGAAGGTATTAAGCAGCCAGAAGTGAAAATTCAACGATTTATGCTTAACATTAAAAGTTCGGATAGGATATATTTCTAAATCTTTCATATTACTGTAATTAATGTTTTCAAGGTTTCGTTTACAGCTGAAACTTTTTAAACTGTAGGACACTGCGTAATTTTTTCGCACAGGGGATTTATTAATTTATTTACTCCGCCGTTGAATCTGCTTGCAAGTTGAATTACTTTTTTGTGAATTTGAATTATTATTCCTGTATCTGAGAAATATTTCGTTTGTAATGACGACCTGTGGTCAATCGGGATTGTTAGTGGTGTGCAATATATTCAAGTTATCAACGCCTGGCTACCTATTAAGCCAAAGTACAGAAAATACCTCAATATGAACTGCAACTTCCTGTATTTTAAAGAGCTCTTATAGAAAATCCATTCAATACATAGGCTCAAAATTATTTAATCAAATGACTGATGAAATCAAATCGAGTAGTAACTTATTATTGTATTGCTTTTTAAACGAGTGTATTAATTTAAGTTTTATGCATCCAATTATTACATTTTACATAATTTTTAACCTGATGATTGTGTAAAACTATCATAATCATAGTAGTATGTGCGTGTGAATGTTTGTTTTAGAGTGGGTGGATGTTCTATCGTATGCATGTAGGTGTACGTATGTTATTTTTGATATTTGTATGTAATTTTATGTAATACGTTAATTAAATTTTCAATTATTAACTGCTTTACGCGACGTTTGCACAAAACTACAACCAAAAGAAAGACGTAAAGCAGTCTTTTATACAATGTAGAGTGATTATTAGAAACTAATTAGCACTTGCTGATCTTTAGTAGGGATGAGCATCGATAGAAAAACATCAATGATGACCATCGATGTTAACATCGAATCATAACATCGATGTGTGGAAAACATCGATGAACATCGGACCCAAACATCGATGTTTTTATAAAAACTGGTATATTGTAAAAAAAGGACATCGGATCCAAACATCAATATTTTAGTAATAATTCTGTAGTTTCGTATAAAAGGATAGGTAAACCACAATTATACACACAATAAATTTAAATCAAACGTTATAAAAAAATTATTTAATTTCGTCAAGTTATTAATACATATTACAAAGGCTATAGGATAGGCCTACACAAAATCATTCCCAGCTCCATAGCGTATCTTCAATAGAATGAAGGAAAACCACTTTGGAAATCATTTTCCCCTCTAGTCTGTTTCGGGGTTTGGTAACTGTCTGTCCCACTTTGGAAAACAGTTCCTCAGATGGAACTGACGTGGCCATTGTAATCAAATAGGTTTTGGCCAATTCTGCTAGTAGTGGATAGGTACTGGCCATCTGCTTCCAGAATAGCAGGGGTATTTGTTGAATTTTTTCAGCGGGGGCACCTGAAAACCAAATTACTATTGTAAAACTAAATTATTTTTTGATTAGCATGTTACGTGTTGTTACAATAAGTCACTTATACAATTATACAGATATTTACAAATATTGTCATTGTACTGATATTGTATTATATTAAAATTGTATGTTGTTTTGACGTATTTGTATATAAGTGACTTATTGTAAAACTTTGTACAATTTATTTTTTACCGTACTTCAACTAACGTTTCTTTTACATTTTACAGAAGTAAACAAAATATGCTGAAGAGTATATATTAATTATATAAAACAAACAAAGAAAACACGCAGGCTTACCTAAATACAATGAAAGCTCTGGATGTAGTCTTCGAGGTTCTCCACCCAGGTTTTCGTTGTTGTCATCTGGTTTCCCCCATTTCTTCTGGATCGTCTTGTTGTGATCACAGAATAGTCCCTTTGGCCTCTGCTCCAATTCAGAGTCGGAGGAGGACGAATCGGTTGCCAATCGCTTTGCAGACAGTTCCTTGTCCATATTTTTTATTTTTTTATCAATAAAACCAATATGCTTTGAATATGTACATGATTTTCAAAGTACATTTTTTTGAAGCGGGGGTCTAAGATGGTAGCAACAGCCAAAAGATGAACTTGCTCAATATTACCAAATCTTGTATTGAATTGTTTCAAAATTTGTTTGTGGAACTCTTTTCCTACATTAGTTTTTGGGTCCAAACAATCAAGACTTTGCTTAGTTATGTGTGCAATTGGAATTGCCAAACTTCCTGTAACATAATATTGCCCACTAATCTCAGATGTTGCCGATTCCAGAGGGCGCAACACATCAACAATATCTGAGAGCATTTCAATTTTCGCAGCACTAAGCATAGGCGGTGCACTGGCGTGTTGATTGACAACTTGATTTACAAAAGGCCGGATCTCTAAAAATCTTTTTTATCATATAAAAAACCGAGTTCCACCTGGTGGGTACAGATTGAACTGGTCTTTTGTCTGTTAATTTCCTCAACTCGTCACTTCCAACACCACTGTGTTTGAACCATGTCACAATTGATTTGACGTTACCAATCAAGACAGTTGCATCGTTACTGAGCTCAATCCCCTTCTCCGTAACTAAGTTTAAAGTGTGGGCAAAACAAGGTATGTGCCTATTTTTACCAAACGAAATTTCCACAGCAAGTGTTATATTCGCTGCGTTATCTGTAGCAACTCCTTCCTTGTAGTTAATAAGATCAGTCTGAAGAATTAATTGTCTGAAAGGTTTGCTATTTAAAGAAGTGGTGGTTTTTCAGTCTTCGTGAGCTCTGAATTATTGAAGTTCAAACATTCCATGTACTTGTAATCAATTCGCTTGTGCGGATCTCTGTTATAGACCCTTGTAATAAATCTCGCCTCCAACCCACAAACGACGCCGGCGCCTTGTTGTATCCCCTGGCTATATAGGGGAACTTGAGACACTTAATGGATTGTATTTTTGTCTCCGTAGTCACAACACTCCTAATCTGTTCCTCCCACCCCATCTTGCCTCAGGACAGTTTCAGAAAGTGGATTTTGGAACCTCTCTCTGTTGATAGCCATAAATTGTTCGTTACGTTATTGGATTTGTTAGTTTAAGATCATAGTCAAGGTCACATTTCTTTATGCCCTATGAATGATTTAACCCCTGTGTCATAATACAATGGAAGGTAGTTTGTAAAAATACTGTTTGGCTGAGTTTTTGCGAAGTCTATCACTTGTGGGGCTTAAGAATTATAATATACAGGTATGTCTGCTTGTCTACACGATATAAAAAAACTTATCTATAGATTTGAAATTGTGCATGATACTCCAGTTCTATGTGAGTTTGATGATGTTTCATGTCACTCTATGAGATTTGGATGAGCGTTAGCTAATATCTATTGCATTGGTGTTACGAGTACTCATGATAGAACCAAGAGGAAATATAGCACAATAAATCAATAAGTAATGTATTTTGTTGTAACACTGAACAATAACAAATGCCCGGAAAAATCCTGTTTTCTGTACAGTCCTTCCATCTTCAAAAACAAACTTGAAACAAAGAAGGGACAAAAAATATATTTTTAATCAAACTATAAAAGATTCAAAACATGTGCATTAACTCTTGTATCCTAAATATCCCAACACAAACAAAATCATTAACTACAAAACTGGTTTACTATTTAAATATTGTATGTCATTTAATGAACAAAAATTTGAATTGGCCACGTGGCAAGATAAAAAGCAATATTCCTGATGTAGAAATTATAATTTTTCATGAAATTCCTTTCACATCAATAAGTTTTGTACGCATTGTTTTGTGGCAACTTATATTTTTAAGATATCTTGAGAATGAAATGAGCAATGAATCTGAAATTTTGCATGCAACTTCAGCGAAGCCTGTTTTGACACATGGTGTAGCGGACTTTTGCTTTTTTATAAATATACTGTTAAAAAAAACCAATTTTCTTTTCTAAATAGTATAATTATTCAGATTAAAACATAGTAAAAATCTTTTAGTTATATTGTGAAGAAATTGATTTATAGACTGCAGATTTTGTATGTAACTGTTTTCACGTAGGCCAGACGGATTTCAACATGGATTATGTTCCCAAATGGTATATCCCGTATTACTTCTGACCTTATCAAACCTTCTTATGCGTCACATGGTCTTGAAAATGAGTAAACCGTAGCACCAGAATTACTAATTATTGGTCCTAGTTATCTATTCATCTAGAATCTATTCATTTAATTAAACCCAGTTTTACTTCTGGCGTTTTCTTTAATTTCAATATTATTTAATATAGTTGAATAGTGGCATAATTTAATAACGTACCTAAATTAATTTTAAAAACAGATAGCTTATTAAACATGCTAATGAGAATAAGGAGTATTTTCCCGTCTGCAAAGTTGAACTATTTGTGTACAACTGAATGAATAAAGACTAAGTTCCTAGTTTGGCCCAACTTAAAGCAGATAAAGTTCCTGATCCCTTTTCGAAGTCAAACGCAATCTTTAGTGATTAAAACTTTAATCAGAGGACTCTGACAGTGGAATAGAAGTTATCTAAATAATTTATTAAAATCTAAGATAATTAAAAGAGATGTGTTATGGTGTACATCAGGTGCCCAATTTTATGCAATCACGCCAACCAAATGAACAGCTGTAAATATTCAAGCTGCAATTATCCAGGAGCTAAATACCAATCAGGATAAAAGGCTTTCTTACAATGAAATGTAATAACTTAAATAATAAAGTATGATTAAGTACCAGAACGGCCATTCTGTAAATCGCATCGCTGGTCATCTATATGTCAGTCCGTCCACGGGATGGCTATTGATAGAAAGATCGTAGATAATTTAAACTTAACTGATAGATTTAATTACATTTATTATCTTCACATTTGTTTAAACATGCATGTTAATAAGTATTAAGTAAACGTGTGAATTGTCAGTCATTGTATAAATAAATATAGGTAATATGTGGTAAATACTATTTACCACAGTATTTCATTAACATATACAAATTAATAATCCAATTCAGGCAAAGAGTAAAACCCCTGATTATGATGGTGTCTGACATATGCTTTAAAAAAATCTCACTCGCTCAAGGAGTACAGTTGAAGTCTGTGTAATTGATACCGTTAACCTGTATTGGGTAACAATTAAGCAGTACAACTATTGGGAAATATTCTGGCATTATCTTTTCGATAAAATATAAATTTAAAAATGTAAATTGATAAAAAAAGTTTCAATTATGTTCTTATTGAAAGTTTGCTTACGGGAATCTCAGAGTTTTATTGAAAATTTTTCCTTACAATTGTAATCTGAATCAAAAGAAGTGAGTTTGATTCAACTTAAATTTCCCAAAACATCATGCTGAAATTCGAATGCTTATATGCATAGGCACTATTATGACAGTATCGTAATTTGCTGAGGCTGCAATAACTTGGATGGCAAAGAGACAGTGCTTAACTTGCCACCCAAGTGTGACAAATGATCTCTCCATTTCAAATTTTGATCGACACCTAAAATATCGCTGATAATACTCTAGGTATATTTACATTGACATCTGGGCTTTTTAGTGTTGAGAAATGTATAATTGCTTTTGTTTTTATTTAATGGTTGTTGTTAAGGTTTCTTTTGATCGAGGGAATATGTCTAGTTAATTTGAAGTAAAAATAAAAAGTAAAAGAAAATCTCCGACTTTTTGACTGAGGTCTTACAAGTTTTCTAATCAAAGTGACTATGATGATAGTCTGAAATTTTACCATATGGACTTAAGTATATATGCGACGAAGTTATTTTAATGAGTTGGTTAGTAAAACAGTTTTACGTTTTGTTTTCTTTTTCAATACACCGTTTTATTGGTTTATTAATTGAAAGAAACATATAGTTGAACCAAATCATTCTCTATATGTCTATATATAATTATTGTAAAATATCTTTTTCTTGATAATATTTGTAATATGCTTACTTTATATATCATTTTAATACTTTTCCAATGGATTTCTTGATGTAGAGTTTATTAATCCATCCTCATCCGTCATAAACTGTCACTTACACGCTGCAGAGACGTGAATGTCAGACTCGTATCCGTCTTGTATGCTGTCATTGTGTTGACGTTTCACAAGCTTTCAATGTGCGAATCCAATATTACAATTTTTTATCATTAGACTTAGTAATTTTTGTAACTAACATACAGAAGTAAAACTAACCTTGTCAATAGGTTGACCTGAGTCCCTGAGACCTATAGACTTATACAGTATTTAAGAACACTGTTTCAATCAAAATTTTATAATTTCATATTTTTATCGTCCTTCTTAACGGATAGCCATATATAATGCAAAATTCGTATGCCTACATAAAGGCACATTGAAAAAGTACTATGTATGGCATAAGTGTACAATCTAATACTTTCGTACACAAATTAGTGATACAAATTGCCTTAAAGAGCCATAAACTCCATTGATGTTCTTGTTGGCAGCACAAAGCATTGTTGCACAAAGAGCAGGGCGTTTGTAGTTTGTGTCACCGCAGTGGCAGGTCTATACGATAGTGACTTGTGGTATCTTATCGGTGGTCATAGTATTCTTGTTCAGTTACGATAAAATTGTGAAAAAACCTGTTACCATAGTTTTGAAGTTAAATTATATTCAGGATGGGCAAGCGTTTAGGCTGGAGCCGCCTCACACTGAGACCTAATGGTACATCAACCACGAGAAGATATGTTTATGATATAGAGTCATGGCACCTTTTAAGAAGGTTATGTTTATTCCTGACTCTTTCGGTCAAACTGATTAGGAGGCTGCTACCCAAGTTTACGTGCTAGAAAAGATTAATATGAAGGCCCCAACTCCAACAATCATTGTTCGCAATAAATTTAAGGAATTTTCATCCGTTAAATTTAAGGAATTTTTTCATTGTAAATTATGATCCTAGTCTGTTAGCGGATGAATGGTCAGTTGTATCTGAAATTTTTTTTGTGTTCTCTTAGTAAATAAAGTTATCTACAGAAAGGATCCAGTAAAGAGTATCTGTATTTCTACACATTAACCCAGCAACGATTTTCCAAGTCTAAATTGTAATATAATTAGAAGATAAGAGACTTTAATGTACCAAACATTCTAAATGTATAGAAAATTGTATAACTATTCGTATTGGTCAAAATGTATTATTTGCAATCTAAGAACGGTGGTCATTCACTTCATTACATTTGTATTACATAAGGACAGAGGAACTTTCTTTCAGTCTGGTAACGGCAGTGGTTACCTGCTTCGTGACTTCTGTACGGTACGTAACAAAGCTGGATAAGTAACGTAAAACAAGGTTTGTATGTCATAAGGCAAGTGCCTAATCGGCAGACGCCTTAACAGAAGTGGGGGATCCATCCCCCCACAGTCACAATCAGCCAGCCAGCCAGTTTGTATGTTTGTTCTTTCCGTTTTGGCTTTAATTGAGCTTATTGTCGGATCTGATCTTCTTTTTTTTCTGTCTTGGATCCCTGCAGTACTTTTCTGCGCGTGAGTAAAGTTATCTGTACGCACACAACGAGAACAAGTTGAGCTACTGACTTGCAATTGTGTTAACTTTAATGCCACGCACAGAACACCACAGCTTTTAAATTAATATACTGGAAGTATTTTTTGACGAGCTCCTCACGTGTTAGATTTAATGGGGTGATCAACCGAGGCGGAGAGAAAGAGTGGGGATGGAGGGGCCCCTCCTGCCAACTACAGATAGCCCGTGTGAGGAGCTCGTGTCAGTTTTGGATCCATCAAGAAGTGAAAACTCAACCATTTTTGCTTGGCAATACAAGTTTGGATAAGATACATTCCTAAATCTTTCACATTACTGTAATTATTGTTTCACGGGTTTTGTCTATAGCGGAAACTGTAGCACACTGCGTAATTTTTTTGCACAGGGGATTTATTAATTCATTTACCTCACTGTTGAATCTGTTTGCATGTTGAATAATTTTTTTTGTGTATTTGAATTATTATTCCTGTGTCTGAGAAATATTTCGTTTGTAATTACGACCTGTTGTCAATCGGGATTGTTAGTGGCGCAATATATTCAAGTTATCAACGGCTGGCTACCTATTAACAGACAGACTGCTTTCCGCGACGTCTGCACAAGAGTACAACAAAATAATGGTTTATAGCAGACGTTTATACAATATTGAGTGATTATTAGAAACTAATTAGAAAATGTAAGGAATAAAAAACTATTTAGATAAAAAATACAAATATGCAATCTTATGTACTAAAATTATAAATGATTTTGCAAAAAATGTATAAACAATTATATTTAAATAGTTGAAAATGTATTACATACAAATATCAGAAAAATAACATACGTACACTTAAATTCACATGAAAGAACATCCACCCACTCTAAAACAAACACGTTCACACTACTATGATTATGATAGTTTGACACAATCAGGTTAAAAATGATGTAAAATGTTATAATGGTCGCATAAAACTTAAATTAATATACTCGTTTAAAAAGCAATATCAGGTTTTGTAAATATCCAAAATTTTAGTAAGGAGTATAATTGGTTTAAGTTACTACTCTATTTGATTCCATCAATCATTTGATTAAATAATTTTGGGCCTATGTATTGAATGGATTTTCTATAGTTCTTTAAAATACAAAACAAAATTGTTTTAAGGTCAGGTTCATGTTTAGGTATTTTCTGTACATTTATATGTTTCTTAATCCAAGTTAAATATTTTATTTTAAAAGTATTTATTTTATGTAATTCTCAGTAAAAAAAATCAATAAAACATTAAACTATACCCATTATAAAAATTTAAAATATATTTTGATATTAATAGTATAATTATTAAAATCTGCATATAAATTTATAGCTATAAATAAAGAGTGTTCAAATAAATAATGTATAGTCTAGGCAGATAAGTGACATATGCAGTTTAAACAGTATTAGTAGTTTTGTTCATAAATTAATTAAAGACGTTGTCCGCGGTTGGAGAAGATCATTTTCTGTTGGTAGAGTGACACCAAGGAACCAAAGTTCAGTGGAACAAACCGCCCCCTTTCCTTTTCTTCATAACAATTCAATTCCTGTAATTGTCTTTACTTCATTACACTTTGCTTTTGAACATCGGCCTGTGTGCAACTGGCAAAAACTGTTTTGGTGTGCTCCTTTCTTTGGATAGAGTGAAACCAAGGAACTAAAGTTAAGTGGAGCGAGCCGCCCCTTTCCTGCTCTTCAGAACAACAATTCAATTCCTTTAATTATATTTACTTCATAACACTTAACTTTTGAACATCGGCCTGTGTGAATTCTGGCAAAAACTGTTTTGGTTTGCTCCTTTCTTTGGATAGAGTGACACCAAGGAACTAAAGTTAAGTGGAGCGAGCCGCCCCTTTTCTTATCTTCGGAACAACAAATCAATTCCTGTAATTATCTTCACTCTGTTACAAGTTGCTTCTGCACATTAAACGGAATTGCTTCTACCATACAAAGGTATTTATCCCGGGCTATACCTGGCTGATTCATGTGATTTGAATATTTTAATACTAATATTCTTATTCCTAACCTCAGTGTTAGATTAGGATTGTTAGCTACTCCCTCTTCGTCTTCGCTTAGTATAGTTTGTCCACTATCTTTCATTTCTTTCATTTTTTGACTGCCAAAAAAAACTTTGGCTGAACGTCTTCTCAGGGTTCTTTTAATGGTTATGTTCCATACTCCCCATACGATTTGTTCCATAAGTCTGCTTCTAATCCTGGTGCAAACTGCTGAAGCTTTTATAGTTCATACGACGATGGTATATCTTCTTTCTTTGGATGATTATTAAATAGGTTCATATTTTCCTTTCTGATATAACTTCTTTCTATCTCTTATCAGATAAGGTAAAAAATAGTATTTCAAAGAAGTTGTCAAAGTTATGGTTTTTATATAAGATATAAAATATTACATAATACAAAATACATCACTATTTACAAACAAGTACATCATTTTTAGTAAAGTAAACCAAAATTGTTTTTTTAATACATAAGATGAATTAATTAAAAACACTATCTAATATAAATGTACATAAAATATTATTTTCAGTTAATTCTTTTTGTATTTATACTATGTACGTATATATACATAATAATCAAAATTCTTAAATAAACCAGGCTGTTTCTTTTCTTCTTTTGCAGGTCCTTTTGATGGTTTGTTCCACACTCCCTACCAATATGTTCCATAAACCTGCCTATAATCCTGATTCATCCTGCTGAAGCTCTCGTAGTTCTTACGACGATGGTATTTCTTCTTTCTTTGAGTGATTCTTAAATTGGTTAAGGTGTCCTTTTCCGTAATTTCAACTTCTTCCTGCTACTTATCAGACAAGATTTCTCATTTTTAACTGTATAGTTATATAAAATTGAGTATATAATTAGTTAACATTTTTGTATGTTAAATACTTATAAACTTGACCTTAAACTGTTCAATATTAAATATTATCATAATGCTTTAAAATCTAATGAAGGCGAGGTAATAATGTACTCTCACGTTCCATCCCACATAAGCCGTAAAGATATTAAAACCCCTTTTTGTGACCACCGCTACAAATTTAGACTTATTTTTTAAGTTCTCTTTGTTAGTCATGTTTGACTAATTCTTGCTTTTTACTTTATAAAAATAGCCATGATGTCAGGTATAAAATACCAATAAAACCTTAAATGGTTACATTTGAGTAGATTTTAATTCTTTTGTTTTTTATCCTATACCATCGGCCTAAAATACTATACCACTTCACTTACACTTACATTTGAAGATGAAGATTAACTCCTCTCCGGCCATTATCATGTGAAGGTGAAAATACCTTCGTGAAAATCCTGAGTGACATTTTCCCTGTTATTTATTTACTAATTATGCAGTATGCCCAGTTCTCAGTTTGGGAAGTTTCTATCTCTAGGTTTATGAGGAGAGGTGTAGAGTTGTATTCGTCTACCTGTATTTGATGGGATGATGTCTTTGCAAGCTGAACAGTCCAATGGCGGGTCGACGACATTGGACACCACAGCTCCTTGATAAAGCCGGCTACTTGAGAGAGAACTTTACGTTACTAATGGATTGTCATCCTAACCTCGGCTTCGGTAAGTGACAGTTCCTGCATCGTTCTGAAATGTTAATTCACTTTAACATTATTCCAATAACTTGAGTTTGTCCAAAGTTTTCTGGTCGATACTTGGAATAAAAACCATTATTTCTAATTCTTATTTAACAAGATTACTCTCATACTAGAACATGTGTTAAGTTTTTTTCTTTTATATTCTATTTATTGGCAAAGATCGATCCTGTCTCTCCGTTTTATATTTGTTTTCCACAAATTATTTCCATAATAAACAGAACCTTTTTTTAAGAAGTAACCAGGTCAATCAAAGTTATTTTGTGGTATTTACAGTACATTTCAATTGAAGAATAACAAGTTATTTTTAGAATATTAAAAGCTTATTTTGGAAACGTAGAATTATGCAAATCTAGTTAATTAAAAATGTGTAAATTTTATATCTATTTTATATAAAGATGTGGTGTGGCGGCATTGTGCTAGTAAAGGAGGGAGTTATATGGTGGTAAAAATCTCCCTTTATCTTGCTATTATACTGTGTATAAATATTCATTATTCTCAAATTAAATTTTTGAAACATTCCAAGAGTAGCAAGAACCTTATTCCTTATCGCCAGCGATACCACTGAAAAAAGATATTCACCACTATCTCGAAATAAACGGGAACCGAGTTGAGGTTTCTCCTTAACAACCATATTGTTCTCGGAATTCTTGGATTCTTAGAACTATCGATGGATTTGTTGAAGAATTTGATCTTCCCTTTTCTGGGTCTGCAAGACGATTTGTGGGGCTTACTTTTTGGAACCTTGGAGATAAAGCTTGTATTTATTATTGGATTAGTAAATACCAAATCTATATTGCAAAACTTTTTTATACATAACAAATAGAAATATTAAGTATTGGTTTATTTTGTCATATTTTAATTTTGTGAATTTTACTTTTTTTCAAATGTCAGATATACAATTGTCTTTTGCTATACAGGGTGTTTGAAAAGTATGGGTACGGCTTAATATTTTAAAAACCATAGGAGATAACATCTATAAACTTTGCACAGTGTCGTATGGCTATGTAAACTATTTTCCCTTGCTATTACCATGACATGCCAACCTTGGGGGGACGGCCCACAGAGGAAAATATGGAAATCTTAAATTGAAGCATGGGTCGAGTGATGAGCTCACTTGAAAGAGCTCACTTAGTAGAGTTGAATTCCGCAAACCGCATCTCAAAAGGTTTATCCAATCAGAAATGGCGGGTTGTTTTAGGTACACATTGTGAAGTACATTATGCGCTGCCATTTCTGACTGGATCGTCGTATTCTGATGCGGTAGGCGGCGTTTCACTCTACTAACCAATGTGTTTTCACTGACTTTTTTTAATTAGCAAATTATGTCATAAATTTATAACACAATAAATAAAACTAAAAAACATCGGTATTTATTGTGTTGGTAAACAATAGGGCCCAAAGGTATTGGAAAAACCTGGCATCATGTCTTATCAGAGCAGTATGGGGAAATCCCGGGCCCAGTCTTTATTGAACAACCCTCGTACAATGTATTACACAACTCAAAAAAGAAGTTAATTTTTAAGACATTAAACATTAAATAATATTTTTTTCAATTTCAAGGGATTTCAATTCTTTTCCCTCTTCCCTGTGCTGTGTAATTAAAAATATTCTTTGCTTGTTCTTAGTGTATTGATATGTATTTAGTTGCCTCGAAAGTCTGTTCTGCATTGCGTTATTAATACAAGGTCGGGAATCGTAATCTTTTTTGATTAACGGTATCAGTGAAAGAGGAGGTTTTAGATTTTCTTCTTTGTTTGTGCCATTACTTCTTTCTTTCATTGTGGTACATGAATGGGAAGAGAGCTTACTTTGTATTAGGTGATCATGCTCTTGTTTCTTAACAGCCATGTCTGGCATAAAACTTGCATATATTTGAGGTTTTGTTTAAGATATTAAAATAAAATAATTAAATACATTACACAACAGAATAATAAGTACATTGTCCATACATGATACTCAAAATATTACGTGGAAAATATAAAATAAAATAATGAACTAAAACATTATCTTTATTAGTAATATACACAAAAATGAAGACTTGAAAATTGTATGTTATTTATAGGATTTTTAAACATTATGGGCCGTAATATTCATATTTCAATACTCTAATCAAATTAATGTTATGTAAATTTTTAGGCAAGAATCTTGTAAATTTTAGAACAAAAAATGTCATTTACTCTTAAGATGTTATGACTATGATATCACATTCTTTCTCTGCCTTCTTTGTCTGCAGATTAAAATATTCTTCCCTAGTTTTTTTATTGAGCTTCAATTTCACAGGATTTCAATTTTGTTCCCCTTATCCGATCTGTGGAATGAAAAATATTACGTTTTTATTACATTGATATGTATTTTCTTGCCTGAAAAATTTTTACAGCATTGCTTTTTTACCACTAGGTCGGGAATCGTAATCTTTTTTGATTAAAGGTGTCTGTGAAAGAGTAGGTTCTGGATTGTCTATTAAATGGAGGATATCTCAGTATGAAATTCTTATTTGAACTACTACAGGACTCATTGTTCTTTACACTTTTCGTCAATGCCATTACGTCATCGTGATTCCTAAACGGGAAGATGTATTCCTTTTATTCCTTTCTATTAGGGGATCCTTATTTTGTGTCTCTGTGGACTACGCATCGCAATTAGTTGTATATGTATTAGGTTTCGTTTAAAGTATAAATAATGCAATTGCTAATAATGTAATAAATATTGCATTGATATGTATTTTTTGACTGGAAAGTTTGTACTGTATTTCTCTATGACAACTAGGTCGGGAATCGTAATCTTTTATGATTAACGGTATCAGTGAAAGAGGAGGTTTAGGGTAGTCCTTTTACATAGAGGATATCTCAATATGAAATTCGTATTTGAACTACTACAGGACTCATTGTTCATTACGCTTTTCGTCAATGCCATTACTTATTTCTTTATTGTGGTTCATAAATTGGAAGAGAGTTTACTTTGTATTAGGTGATCGTACTCTTGTTTCTTAACAGCCATGTCTGGTATAAAACTTGCATATATTTTAGGTTTTGTTTAAGATACTAAAACAAGAATATTTAAATACATTACACTACAGAATAATAAGTATATTGTTTATACATGATACACAAAATATTACCTGGAAAATATTATAAAATAAAATAATAATAATATAATAATAATAATATAAAGATAATAAAATAAAAATAAAGATAATAATAATAAAATAATAATAAGATCTAAATAATGTTGCCGCAGTGTGTGGCAATCGCTTTTGCCAGAGCATATGGCAAGTTTAAATTTTCTGATTTGAATTCAGTCAGCTCTTCTACCGGAAGTATGAGTTTGCACCAGAGTGCGAGTTTTCCTATTTCGGTAAACTTGCAGCTTGCTGCAACTAACATTGGCAGGAATTTGCTTAATTCATTCCACATTAAGAGGTCCGGGTTGAGGATGATTATCCAATGTAGGATAAGCATCCAGTTGGAAATTTCGGCACCTCTTAATAGAGCCTTTGTAACCTTGGTGCCTGAGGCTAGCAAGTCGGACCTAGAGGCCATGCTGTTGATGTTAATAAAGAAGAGGCGGCATATCTTCCAGAACACCTTCACTTCCGCATAGAAGCGCTGACAGAATTCTATGCAAGGTTGCAGAGCTGATAGTAGAGGATCGTCTATTGCTAGTCCCAAAGGTTGAGCAAAGGAGCGGATTCTCCTCTCCATCCAGGGTGTGAAGTTCCTCTAATCCTATTATTATTAGAATGAAGATTTACGTATGAGGGTCAGTATTAAGCTTAATGCGTAGACATAGTGTGGTGCCTCCATTCCGTCAAAAACAGAGAGGTCTCTTAGATTGATATTGGAGTAGCTATAAAATAGGGTTTGAAATGTCTCTAGGTCAATTCTGTTGATTTCTGCAGAACAGGCTGTTAACTGTGTAATCATCTCATCATTAAATCTAGAGTTGGCGCAACTCATCAATGCTGTTGCTAACATGAGACTTGAATTAATGCTGGGGCTTCCGTAGACTATGAGCTTCATTAGCTTTTTGAAATGAATTGGAAGAGGGTCTTGATCAGCTTTTTGAATGATACAGAAGTTGACATTCATAAACTCCGGAGCTGCAGAGAGTGCAATGTTTGTGTTGAGAGCAGCTCGAGTAATTGGTGTCGCAGTTGCTGCTCTTTCGTCTCGAGCGCTAGCAACAATATTTACACCCATATTCCCTCTCACTCTTCTTATTTCCATATTCTTTTAGATTTCTTAATCTATTCCTTTTATTCTGGAATGTGACATGAATCGCAATTTATTATTCCTTTCTTCTTTCTCCTAGAGATTGTCAGTTTAAGAATCAACAAGTGATTTTCCAAAGAGTAATTAACAAGGAACACTTGTTGATTATCATAATTTGCTGACGCTGCAATAACTTGGATGGCAAACAGACAGAGCTTAACTTGCCACCCCAGTATGACAAATGATCTCTCCATTTCAAATTTTGATCGACACCTAAAATATCGCTGATAATACTCTAGGTATATTTACATTGACATTTGGGCTTTTTAGTGTTGAGAAATGTATGATTTGTTTTTGTTTTCATTTAATGGTTGTTGCTATTAAGTTTTCTATTGATCTAGAGAATATGTGTAGTTAATTTGAAGTCAAAATAAAAAGTAAAAGAAAATCTCCAATTTTTTACAAGTTTTGTAATCAAAGTGACTATGATGATAGTCTGAAATTTTACCATATTGACTTAAGTATATATGCGACGAAGTTATTTTAATGAGTTGGTTAGTAAAACAGTTTTAGGTTTTGTTTGCTTTTTCAATACACCGTTTTTATTGGTTTATTAATTGAAAGAAACATATAGTTGAACCAAATCATTCTCTAAATGTCTATATATTATTATTGTAAAATAGTTTTTTCTTGATAATATTTGTAATGTGCTTACTTTATATATAATTTTAATACTTTTCCAATGGATTTCTTGATGTAGAGTTTATTAATCCATCCTCATCCGTCATAACTGTCACCTACACGCTGCAGAGACGTGAATGTCAGACTCGTATCCGTCTTGTATGCTGTCATTGTGTTGACTTTTCACAAGCTTTCAATGTGCGAATCCAATATTACAATGTTTTATCATTTGACTTAGTAATTATTGTGACAGTAACATACAGAAGTATAACTAACCTTGTCAATAGATTGATCTGAGTCACTGAGGCCTATAGACTTATAGTTAAGAACACTGTTTCAATCAAAATTTCATATTTTTATCATCCTTCTTAACGGATAGCCATATATAATGCAAAAATCGTATGCCTACATAAAGGCACATTGAAAAAGTACTATGTATGGCATAAGTGTACAATCTAATACTTTCGTACACAAAATTAGTGATACAAATTGTCTGAAAGAGCCATAAACTCCATTGATGTTCTTGTTGGCAGCACTAAGCATTGTTGCACAAAGAGCAAGGCGGTTTGTAGTTTGTGTCACCGCAGTGGCAGGTCTATACGATAGTGACTTGTGGTATCTTATCGGTGGTCATAGTATTCTTGTTCAGTTAGGATATAATTCTGAAAAAACCTGTCACCATAGTTTTGAAGTTAAATTATATTCAGGATGGGCAAGCGTTTAGGCTGGAGCCGCCTCATACTGAGACAATGGTACATCAACCACGAGAAGATATGTTTATGATATAGAGTCATGGCACCTTTTAAGAAGGTTATCGTTATTCCTGACTTTCAGTGAAACCAGGTAGGAGGCCCCTACCGAAGTTTACGCGCTAGAAAAGAACAATATGAAGGCCCCAACTCCAACAATCATTGTTCGCAATAAATTTAAGGAATTTTCATGCGTTAAATTTAAGGAATTTTTTCATTGAAAATTATGATCCTATTCTGTTAGCGGATGTATGGTCAGTTGTATCTGAAATTTATTTTGCGTTCTCTTAGTAAATAAAGTTATCTACAGAAAGGATCCAGTAAAGAGTTTCTGTATTTCTACACATTAACCCAGCAACGATTTTCCAAGTCTAAATTGTAATATAATTAGAAGATAAGGGACTTTAATGTACCAAACATTCTTAATGTATAGAAAATTGTATGACTATTCCTATTGGTCAAAATGTATTATTTGCAATATAAGAACGGTGGTCATTCACTTCATTACATTTGTATTAGATAAGGACAGAGGAACTTTCTTTCAGTCTGGTAACGGCAGTGGTTACCTGCTTCGTGAGTTCTGTACGATACGTAACAAAGCTGGATAAGTAACGTAAAACAAGGTTTGTATGTTTGTTCTTTCCGTTTTGGCTTTAATTGAGCTTATTGTCGGAACTGATCTTCTTTTTTTCTGTCTTGGATCCCTGCAGTACTTTTCTGCGCGTGAGTAAAGTTATCTGTACGCACACAACGAGAACAAGTTGAGCTACTGACTTGCAATTGTGTTAACTTTAATGCCACGCACAGAACACCACAGCTTTTAATTAATATACTGGAAGTATTTTTTGACGTTTCCTTAGCTAGGAATACATCTGACCATTATTGTGTTTTTACTTTTTTATTTGAATTAATTCCTTTTAGACCTTATTTCTCAGTTTTGTTTGGTAACGGACTTTAAAAAAATCGGGCAGTTATTTTCTACATTAAATCACGTAGGGCACCTTAAATTCTGTTTGTACTCTTGCCAACAATCTTTAATATTCCTACCCCCTTCACAGTAGACTAGAATTTATGATCAGTTTTACACTATTATCTCTACATTTATGGTTAGTGATGTGCCACTTTGTGACATCATAGGGTAGCCCAGATGTAAGTAACACCAATTTTCTTGTACATAATGTGTTGGTTCGATTTAAAGGTATTAGCCAGCTAGAAGTGAAAACTCAATCATTTTTGCTTGGCAATACAAGTTTGGATAAGATACATTCCTAAATCTTTCACATTACTGTAATTATTGTTTCACGGGTTTTGTCTTTAGCGGAAACTGTAGCACACTGCGTAATTTTTTTGCACAGGGGATGTATTAATTTATTTACCTCACTGTTGAATCTGTTTGCATGTTGAATAATTTTTTTGTGTATTTGAATTATTATTCCTGTGTCTGAGAAATATTTCGTTTGTAATTACGACCTGTTGTCAATCGGGATTGTTAGTGGCGCAATATATTCAAGTTATCAACGACTGGCTACCTATCAACAGACAGCCTGCTTTCCGCGACGTCTGCACAAGAGTACAACAAAATAATGTTTTATAGCAGACGTTTATACAATATTGAGTGATTATTAGAAACTAATTAGAAAATGTAAAGAATAAAAAACTATTTAGATAAAAAATACAAATATGCAATCTTATGTACTAAAATCATAAATAATTTTGCAAAAAATGTGTAAACAATTATATTTAAATAGATGAAAATGTATTACATACAAATATCAGAAAAATAACATACGTACACTTAAATTCACATGAAAGAACATCCACCCACTCTAAAACAAACACGTTCACACTACTATGATTATGATAGTTTGACACAATCAGGTTAAAAATGATGTAAAATGTTATAATGGTCGCATAAAACTTAAATTAATATACTCGTTTAAAAAGCAATATCAGGTTTTGTAAATATCCAAAAATGTAGGAAGGAGTATAATTGGTTTAAGTTACTACTCGATTTGATTCCATCAGTCATTTGATTAAATAATTTTGGGCCTATGTATTTTCTGTACATTTATATGTTTCTTAATGCATGTTAAATATTTTATTTTAAAAGTATTTATTTTATGTAATTCTCAGTAAAAATAAATCAATAAAACATTAAACTATACCCATTATAAAAATTTAAAATATATTTTGATATTAATAGTATAATTATTAACATCTGCATATAAATTTATAGCTATAAATAAAGAGTGTTCAAATAAATAATGTATAGTCTAGGCAGATAAGTGACATATGCAGTTTAAACAGTATTAGTAGTTTTGTTCATAAATTAATTAAAGACGTTGTCCGCGGTTGGAGAACGTTCATTTTCTGTTGGTAGAGTGACACCAAGGAACTAAAGTTAAGTGGAGCGAGCCGCCCCTTTCCTGCTCTTCAGAACAACAATTCAATTCCTGTAGTTATCTGTACTTCATTACAGTTTACTTTTGAACATCGGCCTGTGTGCAACTGGCAAAAACTGTTTTGGTTTGCTCCTTTCTTTGGATAGAGTGAAACCAAGGAACTAAAGTTAAGTGGAGCGAGCCTCCCCTTTCCTGCCTTCAGAACAACAATTCAATTCCTTTAATTATATTTACTTCACAACACTTAAATTTTGAACATCGGCCTGTGTGAAACTGGCAAAAACTGTTTTGGTTTGCTCCTTTCTTTGGATAGAGTGACACCAAGGAACTAAAGTTAAGTGGAGCGAGCCGCCCCTTTTCTTATCTTCGGAACAACAAATCAATTCCTGTAATTATCTTTACTCTGTTACAAGTTGCTTCAATGTACATAAAATATTATTTTCAGTTAATTCTTTTTGTATTTATACTATGTACGTATATATACATAATAATCAAACTTCTTAAATAAACCAGGCTGTTTCTTTTCTTCTTTTGCAGGTCCTTTTGATGGTTTGTTCCACACTCCCTACCAATATGTTCCATAAACCTGCCTATAATCCTGATTCATCCTGCTGAAGCTCTCGTAGTTCTTACGACGATGGTATTTCTTCTTTCTTTGAGTGATTCTTAAATGGGTTAAGGTGTCCTTTTCCGTAATTTCAACTTCTTCCTGCTACTTATCAGACAAGGTCAAAAATAGGCTTGCAAAGTTTTCCAAATTATAATTTTGTTTTGATATTTGTTATGAAAAACTAAAAAGTCAACAGACTGCTATCCGCGACGTTTGCACAAAACTACAAGAAAAAGAAAGACGCATAGCAGACTTTTATACAATATAGAGTGATTAATAGAAACTAATTAGACAATGTAAAGAATAAATAACTGTTTTGAAAAAAAAAATACAATATACAAATATACAATCTTATGTACTAAAATCATAAATAATTTTACAAAAAATTTATAAAAAATTATATTTTAATAATTGAAAATTTAATTAATGTATTACATACAAATATCAAAAATAACATACGTACACCTACATGCATACGGTAGAACGTCCACCCACTCTAAAACAAACATTCACACGCACACACTACTATGATTATCATAGTTTTACACAATCAGGTTAAAAATGATATAAAATGTAATAATTGGATGCATTAAACTTAAATTAATACACTCGTTTGAAAAGCAATACAATAATAAGTTACTACTCGATTTGATTTCATCAGTCATTTGATTAAATAATTTTGAGACTATGTATTGAATGGATTTTCTATAAGAGTTCTTTAAAATACAGGAAGGTGCAGTTCATATTGAGGTATTTTCTGTACGTTTCTATATAACTTCTATTTTTGTCTAGTGCAAGTTAAATATTTTATTTTTAACGTATTTATTTTATGTTATACTCAGTAAAAATAAATCAGTAAAACATTAAACTATAACCATTAAACAAATTTAGACTACATTTTGATATTAATATTATAATTAACATTTGCATATAAATTCATAGCTATAAATAAAGAGTGTTCAACTAAATAATGTATAGTCTAGGCAGATAAGTGACATATGCAGTTTAAACAGTATTAGTAGTTTTGTTCATAAATTAATTAAAGACGTTGTCCGCGGTTGGAGAACGTTCATTTTCTGTTGGTAGAGTGACACCAAGGAACTAAAGTTAAGTGGAGCGAGCCGCCCCTTTCCTGCTCTTCAGAACAACAATTCAATTCCTGTAGTTATCTGTACTTCATTACAGTTTACTTTTGAACATCGGCCTGTGTGCAACTGGCAAAAACTGTTTTGGTTTGCTCCTTTCTTTGGATAGAGTGACACCAAGGAACTAAAGTTAAAAGTGGAGCGAGCCTCCCCTTTCCTGCTCTCCAGAACAACAATTCAATTCCTTTAATTATATTTATTTCATAACACTTTACTTTTGAACATCGGCCTGTGTGCAAATGGCAAAAACTTTTTTGGTTTGCTCCTTTCTTTGGATAGAGTGACACCAAGGAACTAAAGTTAAAAGTGGAGCGAGCCTCCCCTTTCCTGCTCTTCAGAACAACAATTCAATTACTTTAATTATATTTATTTCATAACACTTTACTTTTGAACATCGGCCTTTGTGCAACTGTCATTAACTGTTTTGGTTTGCTCCTTTCTTTGGATAGAGTGACACCAAGGAACTAAAGTTAAGTGGAGTGAGCCGCCCCCTTTCCTCCTCTTCAGAACAACAATTCAATTCCTTTAATTATATTTACTTCATAACACTTTACTTTTGAACATCGGCCTGTGTGCAACTGGCATTAACTGTTTTGGTTTGCTCCTTTCTTTGGATAGAGTGACACCAAGGAACTAAAGTTAAGTGGAGCGAGCCGCCCCTTTTCTTATCTTCGGAACAACAAATCAATTCCTGTAATTATCTTTACTCTGTTACAAGTTGCTTCTGCACATTAAACGGAATTACTTCTACCATACAAAGGTATTTATCTCGGGCTATACCTGGCTGATTCATGTGATTTGAATATTTTAATACTAATATTCTTATTCCTAACCTCAGTGTTAGATTAAGATTGTTAGCTACTCCGTCTTCGCTTAGTATAGTTTGTCCACTATCTTTCATTTCTTGAGGAAAATGTAAGACTGCCCAAAAAAACGGCTGAACGTCTTCTCAGGGTTCTTTTAATGGTTATGTTCCATACTCCCCATACGATTTGTTCCATAAATCTGCTTCTAATCCTGGTGCAAACTGCTGAAGTTCGTACGACGATGGTATATCTTCTATCTTTGGATGATTATTAAATAGGTTCATATTTTCCTTTCTGATAGAACTTCTTTCTATCTCTTATCAGATAAGGTAAAAATTAGTCTCAAAGAAGTTGTCAAAGTTATGGTTTTTATATAAGATATAAAATATTACATAATACAAAATACATCACTATTTACAAACAAGTACATCATTTTTAGTAAAGTAACCCAAAATTGTTATTTTAATACATAAGATGAATTAATTAAAAACACTATCTAATATAAATGTACATAAAATATTATTTTCAGTTCATTCTTTTTGTATTTATACTATGTACGTAATATATACACAATGATCAAAATTCTTAAAAAACCAGGCTGTTTCTTTTCTTCTTTTGCAGTTCCTTTTGATGGTTTGTTCCACACTCCCCTACCAATATGTTCCATAAACCTCCCTATAATCCTGATTCATCCTGCTGAAGCTCTCGTAGTTCTTACGACGATGGTATTTCTTCTTTCTTTGGGTGATTCTTAAATGGGTTGAGTTGTCCTTTTCCTTAATTTCAACATCTTCCAGCTACTTATGAGACAAGGTCAAAAATAGGCTTGCAAAGTTTTCCAAATTATAATTTTGTTTAAGATATTAAAACTAGAACAATAGAATATATATATATATATATATATATATATAAAGAAATTTATAAGGAAGTACAGTCCAATATTTTTAACCGTAGACTTGGCCGCGGACTACTAACCTGCATGAAAAAGTCAGTCTCGCTGTGTTAAAACTGTCCCGGCGGAGTATGAAAACGGACTGCAAAAATCAGTGACCTTTATTAGTCTTAAAAATATTGTGGGTTTAATTGTTATTGCAATTATATACTTTATCCGTAGCAATAACTGGATTATTTACAACGGTGTCAACTCACTTGTATTCTATGTTTAACTAACTATTAATATTGAGCATTTACAACAAGTATAATGATTGCATTGAACTTTTTTGCATTAAAATAATATTCTTTAATACTTACAGTACTTTTTTACAATGGAGCGGCGAGTTCCTCCACATCACTGGCGTAACTATCCCCTTCACTATCGCTGGTCTCAGAATCACCGATGTTTATTATACAACTTTCGGTTGCGTCATCTATTACGTTTTCCTTCTCCAAATACTCATTTTCCACTTTTATTACCTTATCACAAACTTTTTTCCACTCTTCTACAGATATAGCATCCATTTTATTTTTACACAACTGAATTGTATCGGCTATTTTATTGGTAACATTTTTCTGGGCTACAAAGTTTTTAACTATTCCCCAAATCATCTCGATTGGATTAAGGTCCGGGTGGTATAGCGGTAATCGAAGAACTGAATGACCGAATTGATGGAGGAGGTTATCAAAAACAAAAGTTTTGTATCTGTCCTTATGGAGTTTTATTAGTTCGTACAATTCAGGTTTTAGTAATGAAGAGTCGTATTCAATTTCATGTTCATTCAACCATTTAGTCATATCAGCCTTTTTCGAGTTTGAATTTGGAGCTTTATTTACTTGTACGTTGTGATAAGAAGCATTGTCAATGACAACGAGCGAATTTTGTGGAAGGTTGATAATTAACTGTGTTTTCATGGTTCATTTGCATGTGATAGTCACCTTCGGTTGTTCCAGCCTTCCAAACTATAGTTGAATTGATTACAAAATAGGACTGGGACCGGTGGAGGGGGGCGCGGTCGACGGCTGAGAGCAGCCAATCAGCTTCGAGTAAACCGCACAGCGTTGCCGTTTTCACATCCGCACGTCACTCCTCAGTCTCAGTCTCTGCCCAGCAACCGATTCGTGCGTTTCACTTTGTAGTCTCGTGTTCTGTGCAACTGTAGTGGTGTTACCGTTGTTTAACAGTCCTTTTCAGGACTTAGCTGTGACTTAGGCCTACAGTAGTGTAACAAACTATTTTGTACTTTCATAACCTTCGTACTGGTAGTTAATGATTATATTTACATCATGAATGCAGGAAATCAAACTGTGAATCGTCGTGGGCGTCCGCGCATTCATCTCAAGCGTTTACATTATCAGAACGTAGGACGTGGTGTACCTCTGAGCACTCAAGCCAGAAAACTTGTTTGCACTGCCAAAGAATATTTCCAGCAGGAAAAAAACAAACAATGGGCCACTCTTACCCGTTGCCAAAGTTGTAAAACGAATTACAGCGGCCCTGGGCATAAATAAAAATACCGTTGTAAAAATTTGTTCAGAGAAGAAGAAAAACAATGATGAGGGACGAAGTGGAGAAGTACATACCCCAAACAAAAAGAAACTTCCATGTCAGAAACGAGTTACAAACCTGGATAAATTTCCAAAAAGATGCAATCCGTCGTCATGTGTATGCATACTATAGACGAAAGGAATATCCAACTGTAAGAAAACTAATTCAATCATTGAAGGATGCCGATTTATTTAACGGCTGCAAATTTTGTCTTTCACTTGTTTTAAAACAACTTGGCTTCAAGTACAAGTCAGTTGAGAAACGGAAAGTACTTTTTGAAATACCTGATGTAGTTGCATGGCGCTGTAGGTTTCTTCGTCAAAGAAGAACTTAAATTTAGATAAAGTAGTCTGGATTGACGAGACATGGATTAACACAAACCACTCCCTAACAAACGCTTGGACAGATGGCTCTGTTCAAGGTACAATGTCCGTATCTCTCGGTAAAGGGCGAAGAATGATATTGTTTCACGCTGGTAGTTCTAAAGGGTTAATTCCAAACAGCTTTCTACTTTTTTCTTCGAAAAAAACGAGTGATTACCATGAAGAAATGGACCACGAAAGGTTTTTAGGCTGGTTTGTAAACAATCTTCTTCCAAATTTGGAAAATCCTCAACCACAGTATTTCATAATGCTAAGTACCACTCAAAAGTATTGGACAAGGCCCCAAAAATGGCTTCAAAAAAATGTTTGATGGTGGAATGGCTACAGAAATTCAACATCCCATTTGAAGCAGACATGAAGAAAGCAAAAAAAACCGAATATAATATTTTGAATTCTATTTTCGCATGCAAATACTACAAAACTGTACACTTAAAAACCATATTCTAAATCATTTTTATGAATACTGGTTTAAAATTACATCACAATTATTATCTACCCAACTGTAATGATATTTAAAATAAAATGTGCAACCAAATATTTATGTCATTATTTAAATCAATATTTACGTGAGTTTGTTTCATTTATGAACACCAAAACGAAAAGTATGAGCAAACAAGTTCATACAAGGTCATGAGTGAACTTCATCATAATTTTGTGTAAATGACCAAAAGTCACTCAAAAATATTAACCATAATGAAGAAATTAATAGAATAATAATATAATAAATTGAAGACTCAATAAACGGTCAGTGAAACGCGCGTGGCTAGCAGATCTGCTGTACCCTGTAACGCCATGCGACGTCGACGTGGCAACGCCGCTCCCTCTCCTATGCCGAGCGCCAGTCCTATTTTGTAATCAATTCAACTATAGACATGCATTGCGAATGAAACCCATGTCCCCTCCTGCGTGGACTATAATCGCTCTATCGCCTTTACTTATATTACTTTTGTAACCCTCTAAGCTACCATCACACCAACCTTTTCGAGTAACGTGAGTAGACAAAACATAAGACTCGTCCATGTATACGACTGGTTTATTTTCTTTTCTGATTTCTTTTATTTTTTTCAAATAATCAATCCTCTTAGCTCTTATTTTATTCCGTTCAATTAAGATTTTTCTGTTGTTTTCAATTTTTTTCCATTTGAATCCTAATTCTTTAATAATTGTTCGAAGACTTGATACACTACCTTTGAAATTTAAATCTTCTGCGAGTGTGTTTTGTAATAACTTTAGCGAAGGAAGTGAACGCTCGGATTTGTAAAAATTGTAAATTTTTCTTCTTATTACACATTTGTCAAATTCGTCAATATCTGTGACGATTTTACTTCTTTCTTTTGTCTTGGGTGTAGCAAATGAGCACGTTGTATCATCCGTGGTGTCAAGATCTTTCTTCTCTTTACGAATTTTCTTCACTACTCCAACCGAAACTCCGCAAGCTGCCGCTGTTCTTTCTATACCTTTCTTTAACGGTATGAGGTTTGGCTCAATAGTTTCGTTAAGCACGAACACGCTCACTCGCCAAATTATTTCTCTTGCCTGACTGTGAAGTTTTTTCCCTGAAGTTACCTTCGATACGAATGTTTCCATTATATAGAAGCCCGCACTAACCTAAAACACACTCCAGTAAGCAAAACTTAAAATGTTAAAAATAAAATTCGCACTAAGTTATAGGCTAAGCAATTTTCACGAAGCGATCGTCGAGGTCGCGGCAAGTGAACTGACTGAACTGGCAGGCAGGCCGTCGATATAGGACAATAAATATTACTGACAGTCGATGAGAGGTCCGACCGACTATTCGCATCTATCCCGGTAGTCACAAGCGCGTGACCTTAAACGTACGTTTGCAGAAAGCCCTTTACAATCCTCCCGCACCGCACCCCTCGCCTACCACCGCTCTCCCAGCTCGAGTCTAAAAAAATTGGACTGTACATTCATTTTATTTATTTTTATATTAGTTTCCAATTTACTCTATAATTGTTTTAGGTTACTATGCACGTTGTTAATGAATGCTACATCTTAGTTAGTAGTTATAAAAGTGTAAACACTAAAACGTAGCGTGTGTTTACAACTGATCATATTGTACTGCTAGAACGCGACGCTAGGGGCGTTGGAGTAGCAAGGTCATCAATATATGTTAATGTCAGTTCAGCTGTTTTTGCAGCTGATCAGATTGTGCTGCTAGTACGCGACGCAAGGGGCAGTGTAGTAGCAAGGCAACCAACATCTTGTCAATGTCAGTTAAGCTGTGTTTGCAGCTGATCAGATTGGACTGTTAGTACGCGACGTTAGGGGTGGTGTAGTAGCAAGGCAACGAACATATGTCAATGTCAGTTAAGCTGTGTTTGCAGCTGATCAGATTGCTCTGTTAGTACGCGACGCTAGGGGCGGTGGAGTAGCATGGCCATCAATATATAGCAATGTCATTTATTATAAATTATAATATAATTATAGTCAAATCATAATAGAGTGAAAAGACCGTGTTATAAGTCCGTGAAAAGATTTGATTAATGCTTACACTTGCGTTGTAGTACCCTCTTCAGCTCATAGAAACTCTTTTTATTTGATCATGAAATGTAACTTAATGTTCAAAAATGTGAATTACTCAGTAGGGTGACAAATTCTGTCTGGTGGGGATGTTAAAATATTTTATACAATATTGTTTTATGTGTTTATCTGTGCAGAACATCTCGAGGGTGAAATCAGTTATAGATTTGAAACTTTACAATTAACTTCAACGTGGTGTTGCGTACTCCTGCCTTGTACTTAATAAGATCAGTCTGAAGAATTGATTGTCTGAACGGTTTGCTATTTAAAGAAGTGGTGATTTATCAGTCTTCGGTGAGTTTTGCATTATTGACGTTCAAACATTCCATGTACTTGTAATCAATTCGCTTTTGCGTGTCTTTGTTATAGACCCTTGTAATAAATCTCGCCTCCTACCCACAAACGACGCCGGCGCCTTGTTGTATCCCCTGGCTATATAGGGGAACTTGAGGCACTTAATGGATTGTATTTTTGTCTCCGTAGTCACAACACTCCTAATCTGTTCCTCTCGCCCCATCTTGCCGTAGGACAGTTCGAGAAAGTGGATTTTGGAACCTCTTGCTAGTTGATAGCTGTTAGAAACACGCAGGGCACTGAAAATTCTGTTTTGGCTCTAGCCAACAACCTGTTTCACAGTGGACTAGACTTAATGATCCACCGTTTTACATTAACATACATATGAAGGTATATGGTAAATGGTGTATACAGTTTTACATGCGGTTAGTGGTTTGCCACTCCTGGACATCATAAGGTAGTACAGATGTGAGTAACGTTATATTTTCTTCTTCATCCTGTGTTAGTTCGCTTGGAAGGTATTAAGCAGCCAGAATTGAAAATTCAACGATTTATGCTTAACATTAAAAGTTCGGATAGGATAAATTTATAAATTTTTCATATTACTGTAATTAATGTTTTTAAGGTTTCATTTACAGCTGAAACTTTTTAAACTGTAGCACACTGCGTAATGTTTTCGCACAGGGGATTTAATGATTTATTTACCCCGCTCTTGAGTCTGTTTGCAAGTTGAATTAGTTTTTTGTGTATTTGAATTATTTAATTTTTAATTAATTAATAAACCTTATTTGAGAAATATTTCGTTTGTAATGACGATCTGTTGGCAATCGGGATTGTTAGTGGTGTGCAATATATTCAACTTATCAACGCCTGGCTACCTATTGAGCCAAAGTATGAACTAAGATCTTATAGATCTACGGTACTTTCTCCAATATTTTCCGTTGGCCCTACAAATTCCATTCTTCCTTTATCACGTTCATGATCAATTTTCTATGATGTTATGGAAAATTTACAGAAGAAATTCATTTATATTTTTTCTAGTGCTAATAATATACTTCCTTTTTATTTTGTAATCTAAATTTTTTGGTGCTATGAATACTCGTAAAAGCCTCTAAGTGATTCTGTTTCGTAATAATATTTTTTGATTTCCCTCAGTTATTTTTATTTGATTCATTACTTGTAAATATATATTTATATATATTGTCCAAAAACATCTTAAAAATTATATAATATAAATAAATAAATATTTATTTTCCAACATTTATATACATGTTTAAAAAAACTAAAAAGACAACAGACTGCTTTACGCGACGTCTGCACAAAACTACAACCAAACGAAAGACGTAAAGTAGACTTTTATGCAATTTAGAGTGATTATTAGAAACTAATTAGCCTAGATCTTCAGGCCGAGCTTCTCCTTCCGGATCTTCGTCAGTCGTGAAGTCACCGATATCTTATGTCTTACCATATTCATGAACCTTCTCAATGCTGCTTTCCCAAGTGAATTTTCGTACTCTATCAAGGACACGATCTTGATATTTATATAATATAAATGAATAAATATTTATTTTCCAAGATATACATACATGTTTACAATAAACGAAATTTATTAGGAATTCATTTTTTTTAATAAATTCAATTAGGAAGTCACTGACCAAAATCAAGTAGATGGTCAGTGTAACAGATAAACAATACATAAATACACAGTTTATAGCTTATAGCTTGCTCTCACATAAAAAAACTAAATAGTCAACAGACTGCTATCCGCGACGTTTGCACAAAACTACAACCAAAATAAAGACGTATAGCAGAATTTTACAATATAGAGTGATTAATAGAAACTAATTAGACAATGTAAAGAATAAACAACTGTTTTGAAAAAAAAATACAATATACAAATATACAATCTTATGTACTGAAATCATAAATAATTTTGCAAAAAATGTATAAAAAATTATATTTTAATAATTGAAAATTTAATTATGTATTACATACAAATATCAAAAATAACATACGTACACCTACATGCATACGGTAGAACATCCACCCACTCTAAAACAAACATTCACACGCTCAAACTACTATGATTATGATAGTTTTACACAATCAGGTTAAAAATGATATAATATGTAATAATTGGATGCATAGAACTTAAATTAATACACTCGTTTAAAAAGCAATACAATAATAAGTTACTACTCGATTTGATTCCATCAGTCATTTGATTAAATAATTTTGAGACTATGTATTGAATGGATTTTCTATAAGAGTTCTTTAAAATACAGGAAGGTGCAGTTCATACTGAGGTATTTTTTGTACGTTTCTGTATTACTTCTATTTTTTTCTAGTGCAAGTTAAATATTTTATTTTTAACGTATTTATTTTATGTTATACTCAGTAAAAATAAATCAGTAAAACATTAAACTATAACCATTAAACAAATTTAAACTATATTTTGATATTAACAGTATAATTAATATTTGCATATAAATTCATAGCTATAAATAAAGAGTGTCTAACTAAATAATGTATAGTCTAGGAGAAGGCGGTTGGAGAACGTTCATTTTCTGTTGTTAGAGTGACACCAAGGAACCAAAGATCAGTGGAAGAAACCGCCCCCTTTCCCTTTCTTCATAACAATTCAATTCCTGTAATTATCTTTACTTCATTACACTTTGCTTTTGAACATCGGCCTGTGTGCAACTGGCTTTAACGGTTTGGGTTGCTCCTCTATGTGGATAGAGTAACACCAAGGAACCAAAGATCAGTGGAACAAACCGCCCCCTTTCCTTTTCTTCATAACAATTCAATTCCTGTAATTATCTTTACTTCATAACACTTTACTTTTGAACATCGGCGTGTGTGCAAATGGCTTTAACGGTTTGGGTTTGATCCTCTATTTGGATAGAGTGACACCAAGGAACCAAAGTTAAGTGGAGCGAGCCGCCCCTTTTCTTCTCTTCGGAACATCAATTCAATTCCTGTAATTATTTTTACTCTGTTACACGTTGCTTCTGCACATTAAACGGAATTGCTTCTACCATACAAAGGACATTATTTTGGGATATACATGGCTGATTCATTTGATTTGAATAGTTGGATACTAATATTCTTATTCCTAACCTCGGTGTTAGACTAGGATTGTTAGCTACTCCCCCTTCGTCTTCGCTTAGAATATCTCTTAGGGAGGAAAATTTAAGACTGCCCAAAATAAAGGTTGGTTGAACGCCTTCTCAGAGTTCTTTTAATAGTTATGTTCCATACTCCCCATACGATTTGTTCCATAAATCTGCTATTAATCCTGGTGGAAACTGCTGAAGCTTTTATAGTTCATACGACGATGGTATATCTTCTTTCTTTGCATGATTATTAAATAGGTTCTTTTTTTCCTTTCTGATAGAACTTCTTTCTATCTCTTATCAGATAAGGTAAAAATATTCTTTCAAAGAACTTGTCAAAATTACGGTTTTTATATAAGATGTAAAATAATCTATAATGCAACATATAACACTATTTATAAACAAGCAAATCATTTTTAGTCAGGAAACCCAAAATTGTTATTGTAATACATTAGATGAATTAATTTAAAACACTATCTAATATAAATGTACACAAAATATTATTTTCACCTTAAGATTTTTTACATTTGTGTTTTTAATTCTTCCTTTCGTTCATACTATAGAATAAACTACTTCTCAAGTTCAGTCTTTTTGTATTTATACTATGTATATATACATAATAATCAAAATAATAAAAAAATCACCAGGTTGTTTATTCTGATAATTTCTAATTAATCTATTACGTTCTTAGAATTTATAAAAATTATAATTACAATGATGAAACTTCAATACTTTTATTTTAAGATTTTGTCATTTGTAGATCCCAATTCTTCTCCCTTTGCTTTGGACTCTTAAATAATCAAATTCCACCACTTCTTCCTGTGTTTAGATTTTTTATATGTTTCTTGTAAAACTATTTCGTGATTTGGGGAAATCATTATTCTTCCTCTCCTTTTTTTACCGTCCAATAAACCCGTCTTCACATTTTTTGTGTTCCTTGTGAAAGTTTTACAACTTATCTTTAGCTTTTTCAATTTGTATGTCGGCAGATGATTTTCCCATTTAACTACGCTTTACGTTGTCTTTTTAATACTGGAAAAAGGATAGTCATTTTTTTATTGACGGTAATCGAGAAATAGGAATTTGATATGACGGGACTTCATCACCATACAATAGTCATTTTCTAAGATTGTACCTGGCTGATTCATGTCGTTTGAATAGGTGGATACTAATATTCTAATTCCTAGCCTCAGTGTTAGATTAGTAATATTAGCTTCTTCGTCTTTGGATCTGCTATTTTTTGGCGTCTTTTCCAGGTCCTTTTGATGGGTTTGTTTCACACTCCCCAACCGATATGTTCCATAAACCTGCCTATAATCCTGGTTCATTCTACTGAAGTCCTATTACTTCTAGTAAAGACTTTGTAATATTTGCTGTAAAACATTAGATGAATAATACATTAATGTAATATTATATCTAATGAAAGTGGATGCAAAATATTATTTTCACCTTGAGATTTTTTAAATTTGGGTTTATAATTCTTCCTTTCTTTTTTACCATAGAATAAACTACTTCTCCAGTTCATTCTTTTTGTATTTATACTTTGTATGTATATACTGATCAAAATTCTGAAAAAAATACCAGGCTGTTTTGTTTCGTCTTTTGCAGGTCCTTTTGATGGGTTTGTTTCACACTCCCCAACCGATATGTTCCATAAACCTGCCTATAATCCTGATTCATCCTGCTGAAGCTCTCGTAGTTCTTACGACGATGGTATATCTTCTTTCTTTGGGTGATTCTTAAATGGTTTGAGGTGTCCTTTTCCGTAATTTCAACTTGTACCTGTTAGTTATCAGACAAGGTCAAAAATAGGCTTGCAAAGAAGTTTTCCAAATTATATTTTATTTAAGATATTAAAACTAGAACAATATAACATATATAAAAAAAAGAAAATTTATAAGAAAGTACATTCATTTGATTTATTTTTATTTATGTTTCTCCAAAAAATTTGTATACCACTCTACTTTAGCTCCTTCATTCAATTTACTCTTTCGCAATAAATAATAATTAGTAATAAAAACATTCTTGATATATGTATTCATAACTCAAGTTGGATTTATTATTGTGCAGTTTCCAATTTACTCTGTCATTTTATTAGGTTACTATGCACATTGTTAATGAATGCTACATCTTGTAGTTATAAAAGTAACAATGAAACACTGTGTAAACACTAAAACGTAGCGTGTGTTTACAACTGATCATATTGTGCTGTTAGTACGCGACGCTAGGGGCGTTGGAGTAGCAAAACCATCAATATATGGCAATTTCAGTTCAGCTGTGTTTGCAGCTGATCAGATTGCACTGTTAGTACGCGACGCTAGGGGTGGTGGAGTAGCAAGGCCACCAATATACGGCAATTTCAGTTTAGCTGTGTTTGCAGCTGATCAGATTACACTGTTAGTACGCGACGCTAGGGGCGATGTAGTATCAAGGCCATCAACTTATGTCAATGTCAGTTAAGCTGTGCTTGCAGTTGATCAGATTGCACCGTTAGTACGCGACGCTAGGGGCGGTGGAGTAGCATAGCCAGCCGTCAATATACGGCAATGTCAGTTTAGCTGTGTTTGCAGCTGATCAGATTGTGCTGCTAGTACGCGACGCTAGGGGTGGTGGAGTAGCAAAGCCATCAATATAAATTATGACAAATGGTATTGTTTCAATTGTTTTGTGACTAACTAAGACGGTAACAAGAAAATTATATACATGTATTTTGTACAATCTTGTGAAATTTTAACGTGATATTTTTATTCATTGTGTAAAAAATAATACCGTTAAGTCTTATAAGCCCGTGGATTAGTCAGTAGGCTGACAAATGTTTTATGGTGGGGATGTTAAAATCTTTTCTACAATATTGTTTTATGTGTTTATCTGTGCAGAACATCTCGAGAGTGAAATCAGTTTGAAACTTTACAAGCAACTTCAACGTGGTGTGGCGTACTCCTGCCTTGTGGTTAATAAGATCAGTCTGTAGAATTGATTGTCTGAAAGGTTTGCTATTTAAAGAAGTGGTGATTTTTCAGTCTTCGGTGAGTTCTGAATTATTGAAGTTCAAACATTCCATGTACTTGTAATCAATTCGCTTGTGCGGATCTCTGTTATAGACCCTTGTAATAAATCTCGCCTCCTACCCACAAACGCCGCTGGCGCCCTGTTGTAACCCGTGGCTATATAGGGGAACTTGAGACACTTAATGGATTGTATTTTTGTCTCCGTAGTCACAACACTCCTAATCTGTTCCTCCCACCCCATCTTGCCGCAGGACAGTTTGACAAAGTGGATTTTGGAACCTCTCTCTGTTGATAGCTATAAAGTGTTCGTTACGTTATTGGATTTGTAAGTTCAAGATCATAGTCAAGGTCAAATTTCTTTATGCCCTATGAATGATTTAACCCCTGTGTCATAATACAATGGAAGGTAGTTTGTAAAAATATTAATTTGGTTACATGCGTATTTAGGTGTTGGCAGTGACTAAATGTTAACTTAATTATTGATAGAAACCTTATATATGGTTATGTTATGAAATTATATATATATATATATATATATATATATATATATATATATTATTTTTATTATATTATTATTTTTATTATATTATTATAATATATATATATATATATATAATTGGCTAAGCTTTGGCGAAGTCTATCACTCTTAGACGAACTGATCTATAGACTTGAAATTGACCATGAAATTTCAGTTCTATGTGAGGAATTGGGTTTGATGATGTTTGACGTCACTCCATGAGGATCAGCGTTTGCTACTATTAATACATTTGTGTACGAATATGATAAAAGCAAGAAAAATTGGCACATTAAATAAGTAACACAATAATTAAATAAGTAAGGTGTTACTGATTTGTTGTATCACTGAACAATTGCAAATGTCCGGAGAAATCCTGTTTCCTTCACAGTGCTTCCATATTAAAAAAACTTCAAACAAAGAAGGTATTAAAAATATATTTGTAATCAAACTCATTGTACGTATAAAATATTAAAAACATGTGCATTAACTCGTGTATCCTAACTATCCCAACACAAACAACATCATTAACTACAAAACTGGTTTACTATTTAAATATTGTATGTAATTTAATGAACAAAAATTTGAATGTGTCATGTGGCAAGATAGAAAGCAATATCCCTAATGTAGAAATTATAATTTTCATAACATTTCTTTCCACATCAATGAGTTTTGTACGCATTGTTTTGTGGCAACTTATATTTTTAAGATATCTTTAGAATGAAATGAGCAATGAATTTGAAATTTTGCATGCAACCTCAGCGAAGCCTGTTTTGACACATGGTGTAGCGGACTTTTGCTTTTTTATAAATATACTGTTAAAAAAAACAATTCTTTTCTAAATAGTATAATTATTCAGATTAAAACATAGTAAAAACCTTTTAGTTATATTGTGAAGAAATTGATGTATAGACTGCAGATTTTGTATGTAACTGTTTTCACGTAGGCCAGACGGATTTCAACATGGATTATGTTCCCAAATGGTATATCCCGTATTACTTCTGACCTTATCAAACCTTCTTATGCGTCACATGGTCTTGAAAATGAGTAAACGGTAGCACGAGAATTACTAATTATTGGTCCTAGTTATCTATTCATCTAGAATCTATTCATTTAATTAAACCCAGTTTTACTTCTGGCGGTTTCTTTAACTTCAATACTATGTAATTTAGTTGAATAGTGGTCTAGTTTAATTACGTACCCAAAAATAATTTTAAAAACAGATAGCTTATTGAACATGCTAATGAGAATAAGAAGTATTTTCCCGTCTGCAAAGTTGAAGTATTGAAGTACAACTGAATGAATAAAGACTAAGTTCCTAGTTTGGCCCAAGTTAAAGCAGAAAAAGTTTCTGACCCCTTTTCGAAGTCAAACGCAATCTTTAGTGCTTAAATCTTTAATCAGAGGACTCTGAAAGTGGAATAGAAGTTATCTAAATAATTTATTATAATCTAAGATAATTAAAAGAGATGTGTTATGGTGTACATCAGGTGCCCAATTTTATGCAATCTCGCCAACCAAATGAACAGCTGTAAATATTCAAGCTGCAATTATCCAGGAGCTAAATATCCATCAGGAAAAAAGGCGTTCTTACAATGAAATGTAATAACTTAAATAATAAAGTATGATTAAGTACCAGAACGGCCATTCTGTAAATCGCATCGCTGGTCATCTATATGTCAGTCCGTCCACGGGATGGCTATTGATAGAAAGATCCTAGATAATTTAAACTTAACTGATAGATTTAATTACATTTATTATCTTCACATTTGTTTAAACATGCATGTAAATACATATTAAGTAAACGTGTGAATTGTCAGTCATTGTATAAATAAATATAGGTAATATGTGGTAAATACTTTTTACCACAGTATTTCATTAACATATACAAATTAATAATCCAATTCAGGCAAAGAGTAAAACCCCTGCTTATGATGGTGTCTGACATATGCTTTAAAAAAATCTCACTCGCTCAAGGAGTACAGTTGAAGTCTGTGTAATTGATACTGTTAACCTGTATTGGGTAACAATTAAGCAGTACAACTATTGGGAAATATTCTGGCATTATCTTTTCGATAAAATATAAATTTAAAAATGTAAATTGATAAAAAAAGTTTCAATTATGTTCTTATTGAAAGTTTGCTTACGGGAATCTCAGAATTTTGCTGAACATTGTTCCTTACAATTTTAATCTGAATCAAAAGAAGTGAGTTTGATTCGACATAAATTTCCCAAAACATCATGCTGAAATTCGAATGCTTATATGCATAGGCACTGTTATGACAGTATCGTAATTTGCTGATGCTGCAATAACTTGGATGGCAAACAGACAGCTTAACTTGCCACCCAAGTATGAAAAATGATCTCTCCATTTCAAATTTTGATCGACACCTAAAATATCGCTGATAATACTACAGGTATATTTAAATTGACATCTGGGCTTTTTATTTTTGAGAAATGTATGATTTGATTTTGTTTTTATTTAATGGTTGTTGCTACCAAGGTTTCTATTGATCTAGAGAATATGTGTAGTTAATTTGAAGTCTAAATAAAAAGTAAAAGAAAATCTCTAACTTTTTGACTGAGGTTTTACAAGTTTTGTAATCAAAGTGAATATGATGATAGTCTGAAATTTTACCATATTGACTTAAGTATATATGCGACGAAGTTATTTTAATGATTTGGTTAGTAAAACAGTTTTACGATTTATTTTCTTTTCCAATACACCGTTTTTATTGGTTTATTAATTGAAAGAAACATATGGTTGAACCAAATCATTCTCGAAATGTATATATATTATTATTTTAAAATATCTTTTTCTTGATAATATTTGTAATGTGCTTACTTAATATATAATTTTAATACTTTTCCAATGGATTTCTTGATGTAGAGTTTATTAATCCATCCTCATCCGTCATAAACTGTCACTTACACGCTGCAGAGACGTGAATGTCAGACTCGTATCCGTCTTGTATGCTGTCATTGTGTTGACTTTTCACAAGCTTACAATGTGCGAATCCAATATTACAATGTTTTATCATTTGACTTAGTAATTATTGTGACAGTAACATACAGAAGTATAACTAACCTTGTCAATAGATTGATCTGAGTCACTGAGGCCTATAGACTTATAGTTACGAACACTGTTTCAATCAAAATTTTATATTTTTATCGTCCTTCTTAATGGATAGCCTTATATAATGCAAAAATCGTATGCCTACATAAAGGCACATTGAAAAAGTACTATGTATGGCATAAGTGTACAATCTAATACTTTCGTACACAAAATTAGTGATACAAATTGCCTGAAAGAGCTATAAACTCCATTGATGTTCTTGTTGGCAGCACAAAGCATTGTTCCACAAAGAGCAAGGCGGTTTGTAGTTTGTGTCACCGCAGTGGCAGGTCTATACGATAGTGACTTGTGGTATCTTATCGGTGGTCATAGTATTCTTGTTCAGTTAGGATAGAATTCTGAAAAAACCTGTCACCATAGTTTTGAAGTTAAATTATATTCAGGATGGGCAAGCGTTTAGGCTGGAGCCGCCTCACACTGAGACCTAATGGTACATCAACCACGAGAAGATATGTTTATGATATAAGAGTCATGGCACCTTTTAAGAAGGTTATCGTTATTCCTGGCTCTTTCAGTCAAACCAGGTAGGAGGCCCCTACCGAAGTTTACGCGCTAGAAAAGAGCAATATGAAGGCCCCAACTCCAACAATCATTGTTCGCAATAAATTTAAGGAATTTTCATACGTTAAATTTAAGGAATTTTTTCATTGAACATTATGATCCTATTCTGTTAGCGGATGAATGGTCAGTTGTATCTGAAATTTATTTTGCGTTCTCTTAGTAAATAAAGTTATCTACAGAAAGGATCCAGTAAAGAGTTTCTGTATTTCTACACATTAACCCAGCAACGATTTTCCAAGTCTAAATTGTAATATAATTAGAAGATAAGGGACTTTAATATACCAAACATTCTTAATGTATAGAAAATTGTATGACTATTCCTATTGGTCAAAATGTATTATTTGCAATATAAGAACGGTGGTCATTCACTTCATTACATTTGTATTAGATAAGGACAGAGGAACTTTCTTTCAGTCTGGTAACGGCAGTGGTTACCTGCTTCGTGAGTTCTGTACGATACGTAACAAAGCTGGATAAGTAACGTAAAACAAGGTTTGTATGTTTGTTCTTTCCGTTTTGGCTTTAATTGAGCTTATTGTCGGAACTGATCTTCTTTTTTTCTGTCTTGGATCCCTGCAGTACTTTTCTGCGCGTGAGTAAAGTTATCTGTACGCACACAACGAGAACAAGTTGAGCTACTGACTTGCAATTGTGTTAACTTTAATGCCACGCACAGAACACCACAGCTTTTAATTAATATACTGGAAGTATTTTTTGACGTTTCCTTAGCTAGGAATACATCTGACCATTATTGTGTTTTTACTTTTTTATTTGAATTATTTCCTTTTAGACCTTATTTCTGTTTTGTTTGCTAACGGACTTTAAAAGAATCGGGCAGTTATTTTTTACCTTTAATCACGTAGGGCACCTCAAATTCTGTTTGTACTCTTGCCAACAATCTTTAATATTCCTACCCCCTTCACAGTGGACTAGAATTTATGATCAGTTTTACACTATTATCTCTACATTTATGGTTAGTGATGTGCCACTTTGTGACATCATAGGGTAGCCCAGATGTAAGTAACACCAATTTTCTTGTACATAATGTGTTGGTTCGATTTAAAGGTATTAGCCAGCTAGAAGTGAAAACTCAACCATTTTTGCTTGGCAATACAAGTTTGGATAAGATACATTCCTAAATCTTTCACATTACTGTAATTATTGTTTCACGGGTTTTGTCTATATCGGAAACTGTAGCACACTGCGTAATTTTTTCGCACAGGGGATTTATTAATTCATTTACCTCACTGTTGAATCTGTTTGCATGTTGAATAATTTTTTTTGTGTATTTGAATTATTATTCCTGTGTCTGAGAAATATTTCGTTTGTAATTACGACCTGTTGTCAATCGGGATTGTTAGTGGCGCAATATATATTCAAGTTATCAACGGCTGGCTACCTATTAACAGACTGACTGCTTTCCGCGACGTCTGCACAAGAGTACAACAAAATAATGGTTTATAGCAGACGTTTATACAATATTGAGTGATGATTAGAAACTAATTAGAAAATGTAAAGAATAAAAAACTATTTAGATAAAAAATACAAATATGCAATCTTATGTACTAAAATCATAAATAATTTTGCAAAAAATGTATAAACAATTATATTTAAATAGTTGAAAATGTATTACATACAAATATCAGAAAAATAACATATGTACACTTAAATTCACATGAAAGAACATCCACCCACTCTAAAACAAACACGTTCACACTACTATGATTATGATAGTTTGACACAATCAGGTTAAAAATGATGTAAAATGTTATAATGGTCGCATAAAACTTAAATTAATATACTCGTTTAAAAAGCAATATCAGGTTTTGTAAATATCCAAAATTTTAGTAAGGAGTATAATTGGTTTAAGTTACTACTCTATTTGATTCCATCAATCATTTGATTAAATAATTTTGGGCCTATGTATTGAATGGATTTTCTATAGTTCTTTAAAATACAAAATAAAATTGTTTTAAGGTCAGGTTCATGTTTAGGTATTTTCTGTACATTTATATGTTTCTTAATGCAAGTTAAATATTTTATTTTAAAAGTATTTATTTTATGTAATTCTCAGTAAAAAAAATCAATAAAACATTAAACTATACCCATTATAAAAATTTAAAATATATTTTGATATTAATAGTATAATTATTAAAATCTGCATATAAATTTATAGCTATAAATAAAGAGTGTTCAAATAAATAATGTATAGTCTAGGCAGATAAGTGACATATGCAGTTTAAACAGTATTAGTAGTTTTGTTCATAAATTAATTAAAGGCGTTGTCCGCGGTTGGAGAAGATCATTTTCTGTTGGTAGAGTGACACCAAGGAACCAAAGTTCAGTGGAACAAACCGCCCCCTTTCCTTTTCTTCATAACAATTCAATTCCTGTAATTGTCTTTACTTCATTACACTTTGCTTTTGAACATCGGCCTGTGTGCAACTGGCAAAAACTGTTTTGGTGTGCTCCTTTCTTTGGATAGAGTGAAACCAAGGAACTAAAGTTAAGTGGAGCGAGCCGCCCCTTTCCTGCTCTTCAGAACAACAATTCAATTCCTTTAATTATATTTACTTCATAACACTTAACTTTTGAACATCGGCCTGTGTGAATTCTGGCAAAAACTGTTTTGGTTTGCTCCTTTCTTTGAATAGAGTGACACCAAGGAACTAAAGTTAAGTGGAGCGAGCCGCCCCTTTTCTTAATTCGGAACAAAAAATCAATTCCTGTAATTATCTTTACTCTGTTACAAGTTGCTTCTGCACATTAAACGGAATTGCTTCTACCATACAAAGGTATTTATCCCGGGCTATACCTGGCTGATTCATGTGATTTGAATATTTTAATACTAATATTCTTATTCCTAACCTCAGTGTTAGATTAGGATTGTTAGCTACTCCCTCTTCGTCTTCGCTTAGTATAGTTTGTCCACTATCTTTCATTTCTTTCATTTTTTGACTGCCAAAAAAAACTTTGGCTGAACGTCTTCTCAGGGTTCTTTTAATGGTTATGTTCCATACTCCCCATACGATTTGTTCCATAAGTCTGCTTCTAATCCTGTTGCAAACTGCTGAAGCTTTTATAGTTCATACGACGATGGTATATCTTCTTTCTTTGGATGATTATTAAATAGGTTCATATTTTCCTTTCTGATATAACTTCTTTCTATCTCTTATCAGATAAGGTAAAAAATAGTATTTCAAAGAAGTTGTCAAAGTTATGGTTTTTATATAAGATATAAAATATTACATAATACAAAATACATCACTATTTACAAACAAGTACATCATTTTTAGTAAAGTAAACCAAAATTGTTTTTTTAATACATAAGATGAATTAATTAAAACACTATCTAATATAAATGTACATAAAATATTATTTTCAGTTAATTCTTTTTGTATTTATACTATGTACGTATATATACATAATAATCAAAATTCTTAAATAAACCAGGCTGTTTCTTTTCTTCTTTTGCAGGTCCTTTTGATGGTTTGTTCCACACTCCCTACCAATATGTTCCATAAACCTGCCTATAATCCTGATTCATCCTGCTGAAGCTCTCGTAGTTCTTACGACGATGGTATTTCTTCTTTCTTTGAGTGATTCTTAAATGGGTTAAGGTGTCCTTTTCCGTAATTTCAACTTCTTCCTGCTACTTATCAGACAAGGTCAAAAATAGGCTTGCAAAGTTTTCCAAATTATAATTTTGTTTTGATATTTGTTATGAAAAACTAAAAAGTCAACAGACTGCTATCCGCGACGTTTGCACAAAACTACAAGAAAAAGAAAGACGCATAGCAGACTTTTATACAATATAGAGTGATTAATAGAAACTAATTAGACAATGTAAAGAATAAATAACTGTTTTGAAAAAAAAATACAATATACAAATATACAATCTTATGTACTAAAATCATAAATAATTTTACAAAAAATTTATAACAAATTATATTTTAATAATTGAAAATTTAATTAATGTTTTACATACAAATATCAAAAATAACATACGTACACCTACATGCATACGGTAGAACGTCCACCCACTCTAAAACAAACATTCACACGCACACACTACTATGATCATCATAGTTTTACACAATCAGGTTAAAAATGATATAAAATGTAATAATTGGATGCATTAAACTTAAATTAATACACTCGTTTGAAAAGCAATACAATAATAAGTTACTACTCGATTTGATTTCATCAGTCATTTGATTAAATAATTTTGAGACTATGTATTGAATGGATTTTCTATAAGAGTTCTTTAAAATACAGGAAGGTGCAGTTCATATTGAGGTATTTTCTGTACGTTTCTATAATACTTCTATTTTTGTCTAGTGCAAGTTAAATATTTTATTTTTAACGTATTTATTTTATGTTATACTCAGTAAAAATAAATCAGTAAAACATTAAACTATAACCATTAAACAAATTTAGACTACATTTTGATATTAATATTATAATTAACATTTGCATATAAATTCATAGCTATAAATAAAGAGTGTTCAACTAAATAATGTATAGTCTAGGCAGATAAGTGACATATGCAGTTTAAACAGTATTAGTAGTTTTGTTCATAAATTAATTAAAGACGTTGTCCGCGGTTGGAGAACGTTCATTTTCTGTTGGTAGAGTGACACCAAGGAACTAAAGTTAAGTGGAGCGAGCCGCCCCTTTCCTGCTCTTCAGAACAACAATTCAATTCCTGTAGTTATCTGTACTTCATTACAGTTTACTTTTGAACATCGGCCTGTGTGCAACTGGCTTTAACCGTTTTGGTTTGCTCCTCTATGTGGATAGAGTGACACCAAAGAACCAAATTAAATTGGAGCGAGCCTCCCCTTTCCTTCTTTTTCGAACAGCAAATCAATTCCTGTAATTACTCTGTTACACGTTGCTTCTGCACATTAAACGGAATTGCTTCTACCATACAAAGGTATTTATCTCGGGATATACCTGGCTGATTCATGTGATTTGAATAGTTGGATACTAATATTCTTACTCCTAACCTCAGTGTTAGACTAGGATTGTTAGCTACTCCCCCTTCGTCTTCGCTTAGAATAATTAATCTTTTAAGGAGGAAAATTTAAGACTGCCCAAAATAAGGTTGGTTGAACGCCTTCTCAGAGTTCTTTTAATCGATATGTTCCATACTCCTCATACGATTTGTTCCATAAATCTGCTACTAATCCTGGTGGAAACTGCTGAAGCTTTTATAGTTCATACTACGATGGTATATCTTCTTTCTTTGGATGATTATTAAATAGGTTCATTTTTTTCTTTCCGATAGAACTTCTTTCTATCTCTTATCAGATAAGGTAAAAATATTCTTTCAAAGAACTTGTAAAAATTACGGTTTTTATATAAGATGTAAAATAATCTATAATACAACATATAACACTATTTATAAACAAGCCAATCATTTTTAGTCAGGAATTTTAGAATTAATTTAAAATACTATCTAATATAAATGTACACAAAATATTATTTTCACCTTAAGATTTTTTACATTTGGGTTTTTAATTCATACTATAGAATAAACTACTTCTCAAGTTCAGTCTTTTTGTATTTATACTATGTATATATACATAATAATCAAAATAATAAAAAAATCACTAGGTTGTTTATTCTGATAATTTCTAATTAATGTATTACGTTCTTAGAAGATATAAAAATTATAATTACAATGATGAGACTTCAATACTTTTATTTTAAGATTTTGTCATTTGTAGATCCCAATTCTTCTCCCTTAGCTTTGGACTCTTAAATAATCAAATTCCACCACTTCTTCCCGTGTTTAGATTTTTTCTATGTTTTTTGGAAAACTATTTCGTGATTTGGGGAAATTATTATTCTTCCTCTCCTTTTTTTACCGTCCAATAAACTCGTCTTCACATTATTTGTGTTCCTTGTGAAAGTTTTACAACTTATCTTTAGCTTTTTCAATTTGTAAGTCGGCAGATGATTTTCCCATTTAACTACGCTTTACGATGTCTTTTTAATACTGGAAAAAGGATAGTCATTTTTTTTATTGACGGTAATCGAGAATAGGAATTTGATATGACCGGACTTCATCACCATACAATAGTCATTTTCTAAGATTGTACCTGGCTGATTCATGTCGTTTGAATAGGTGGATACTAATATTCTAATTCCTAGCCTCAGTGTTAGATTAGTAATATTAGCTTCTTCGTCTTTGGATCTGCTATTTTTTGGCGTCTTTACCAGGTCCTTTTGATGGTTTTGTTTCACACTCCCCAACCGATATGTTCCATAAACCTGCCTATAATCCTGGTTCATTCTACTGAAGTCCTATTACTTCTAGTAAAGACTTTGTAATATTTGCTGTAAAACATTAGATGAATAATACATTAATGTAATATTATATCTATTAAAAGTGGATGCAAAATATTATTTTCACCTTGAGATTTTTTAAATTTGGGTTTATAAATCTTCCTTTCTTTCTTACTATAGAATAAACTACTTCTCCAGTTCATTCTTTTTGTATTTATACTTTGTATGTATACTGATCAAAATTCTGAAAAAAATACCAGGCTGTTTTTTTTTCGTCTTTTGCAGGTCTTTTTGATGGGTTTGTTCCATACTCCCCTACCAATATGTTCCATAAACCTTCCTATAATCCTGGTTCATCCTGCTGAAGCTCTCGTAGTTCTTACGACGATGGTATTTCTTTTGTCTTTGGGTGATTCTTAAATGGGTTGAGGTGTCCTTTTCCGTAATTTCAACTTGTACCTGTTAGTTATCAGACAAGGTCAAAAATAGGCTTGCAAAGAAGTTTTCCAAATTATATTTTATTTAAGATATTAAAACTAGAACAATATAACATATATAAAAAAAGGAAATTTATAAGAAAGTACATTCATTTGATTTTTTTTTATTTATATTTCTTTAAAAAATTGGTATACCACTTACTTTAGCTCCTTCACTCAATTTACTCTTTCGCAATAAATAATAAATTAGTAATAAAAACATTCTTGATATATGTATTCATAACTCAAGTTGGATTTATTATTGTGCAGTTTCCAATTTACTCTGTCATTTTATTAGGTTACTATGCACATTGTTAATGAATGCTACATCTTGTAGTTATAAAAGTAACAATGAAACACTGTGTAAACACTAAAACTTAGCGTGTGTTTACAACTGATCATATTGTGCTGTTAGTACGCGACGCTAGGGGCGTTGGTGTAGCAAGGCCATCAATATACGGCAATGTCAGTTTAGCTGTATTTGCTGCTGATCAGATTACACTGCTAGTACGCGACGCTAGGGGCGATGTAGTATCAAGGCCACCAACATATGTCAATGTCAGTTAAGCTGTGTTTGCAGTTGATCAGATTGCACTGTTAGTACGCGACGCTAGGGGCGGTGGAGTAGCATAGCCAGCCATCAATATACGGCAATGTCAGTTTAGCTGTGTTTGCAGCTGATCAGATTGTGCTGCTAGTACGCGACGCTAGGGGTGGTGGAGTAGCATGGCCATCAATATAAATTATGACAAATGCTATTGTTTCAATTGTTTTGTGACTAACTAGGACGGTAACAAGAAAATTATATATATATAATAAATCCTAAATATATTTTGTACAATCTTGTGAAATTTTAACGTGACATTTTTATTCATTGTGTAAAAAATAATAAAGGAGTTGAAATACCGTGTTATAAGTCCGTGAAAAGATTTGATTAATGCTTACTCATGCGTTATAGTACCCTCCTCAGCTCACTTAAACTTTTTTTTATTTGATCACTGCCATGAAATGTAACGTAATTTTCAAAAATGTGGATTAGTCAGTAGGCTGACAAATGTTTTATGGTGGGGATGTTAAAATCATTTCTACATCATTTTTGTTTGTGTTTATCTGTGCAGAACATCTCCAGAGTTGTTATAGATTTGAAACTTTACAAGCAACTTCAACGTGGTGTGGCGTACTCCTGCCTTGTAGTTAATAAGATCAGTCTGAAGAATTAATTGTCTGAAAGGTTTGCTATTTAAAGCAGTGGTGGTTTTTCAGTCTTCGTGAGCTCTGAATTATTGAAGTTCAAACATTCCATGTACTTGTAATCAATTCGCTTTTGCGTGTCTTTGTTATAGACTCTTGTAATAAATCTCGCCTCCTACCCACAAACGACGCCGGCGCCTTGTTGTATCCCCTGGCTATATAGAGGAACTTGAGACACTTAATGGATTGTATTTTTGTCTCCGTAGTCACAACACTCCTAATCTGTTCCTCCCACCCCATCTTGCCTCAGGACAGTTTCAGAAAGTGGATTTTGGAACCTCTCTCTTTTGATAGCCATAAATTGTTCGTTACGTTATTGGATTTGTAAGTTTAAGATCATAGTCAAGGTCAAATTTCTTTATGCCCTATGAATGATTTAACCCCTGTGTCATAACACAATGGAAGGTAGTTGTTAAAAATATTAATTTGTGTACATGCGTATTTAGGTGTTGGCAGTGACTAAATGTTAACGTAATTATTGATAGAAACATTATATATGGTTATGTTATGAAATTGTATATATATTCTTAATTGGCTGAGCTTTGGCGAAGTCTATCACTCTTAGACGAACTGATCTATAGACTTGAAATTGATCCTGAAATTTCAATTCTATGTGAGGAGTTGAGTTTGATGATGTTTGACGTCACTTCATGAGGATCAGCGTTAGCTAATATGAATACATTAGTGTACGAATATGATGAAAGGAAGAAAAAATTAGCACATTAAATAAGTAACACAATAAATAAATAAATAAGTAAGGTGTTACTGATTTTTTGTATCACCGAACAATGGCAAATGTCCGGAAAATCCTGTTTCCTTCACAGTGCTTCCATATTCAAAAACTATCTTCAAACAAAGAAGCGAAAAAAATAAATTTGTAATCAAATTCATTGTGCGTATAAAAGATTCAAAACATGTGCATTAACTCGTGTATCCTAACTATCCCAACACAAACAACATCATTAACTACAAAACTGGTTTACTATTTAAATATTGTATGTCATTTAATAAACAACAATTTGAATTTGCCACGTGGCAAGATAGAAATAAATATTCTTAATGTAGAAATTAAACTTTCATGAAATTTAATTTCCACATCAATGAGTTTTGTACGCATTATTTTGCGGCAACTTATATTTTTAAGATATCTTGAGAATGATATGAGCAATGAATTTGAAATTTTGCATGCAACCTCAGCGAAGCCTGTTACGACACATGGTGCAGCGGACTTTTGCCTTTTTATAAATATACTGTTAAAGAAAATACAGTTTTCTTTTCTTAAGTAGTGTAATTATTCCGATTAAAACATAGTAAAAATTTTAGTTCTATTGTGAAGAAATTGAGAGACTGCAGATTTTGAATGTAAAACTGTCTTTACGTAGGCCAGACGGATTTGAACATGGAGTATGTTCCCCCATGGTATATCCCGTGTTACTTCTGACCTTATCAAACCTTCTTATGCGTCACATGGTCTTGAAAATGAGTAAACCGTAGCACCATAATTACTAATTATTGGTCCTAGTTATCTATTCATCTAGAATCTATTCATTTAATTAAACCAAATTTTACTTCTGGCGGTTTCTTTAACTTCAATACCATTTAATTTAGTTGAATAGTGGCCTAGTTTAATTACGTACCCAAATTAATTTAAAAAAAAAAACAGACAGCTTATTAAACAGGCTAATGAGAATAAGAAGTATTTTCCCGTCTGCAAAGTTGAAGTATTTGTCTACAACTGAATGAATAAAGACTAAGTTCCTAGTTTGGCCCAACTTAAAGCAGAAAAGGTTTTTGATCCCTTTTCGACGTCAAACGCAATCTTTAGTGCTTAATACTTCAATCAGAGGACTCTGAAAGTGGAATAGAAGTTATCTAAATAATTTATTATAATCTAAGATAATTAAAAGAGATGTGTTATGGTTTACGTCAGATGCCCAATTTTATGCAATCTCGCCAACCAAATGAAAAGATTTAGTCTGTACAGATTTAGAAGTCTGCTGCCAGAATCCGCTAAGCTCCGGCTTATGAGTTCTCTTGTTCTGTCTGTATTTTATTACTGCTATCCTGCATACGGCAACAGTATCTCTAGGGGAGACATAGATCGGATTCAAAGACTGCAAAACTCTGCAGTTCGATTCATTTTCAATTTGAGGCGCTTTGATCATGTGTCACCCTTCCGAGATGCTGTCAGTTTGTCCCCCATGGAAAATGTATGCAGGATCCTGACATGTGGCATGATCCACAAGGTGCTTGCGCTGGGTGAGCCGCGGTACCTGGTCGAGAAGCTCCAATTTCGGGAGGAGGTCTCTCAACGCAGTGTCCGCCATGGTGACTTGCTTCACTTTCCCAGAGTCAAGCATGAGTTTGGGAGGAGGAGCTTTTCTTACTTTGGCCCAAAGTTGTACAATGACCTCCCCCAGAGCCTTAAACAGACTTCTGTTACTGTTTTTAAAAGTAAACTAAGAAAAATGATTGTACAGTAATTTATTTGTCTTGTTTGGGTGTTATATTTAGTCTATAGGTTTTAGTTTTTTAATTTTATCTCCCAGTATTGTAAATAGTGTAAGATATGACAAGAGTTGTTCTGTAAAGCAGTTGTTATACTGAGAAACGCTTGCAATAAAGGCATTTTTATTTATTTATTATTTATTTATTAAAAGCTGCAGATAATCAAGCTGCAATTATCCACGGGTTAAATATCCATCAAGAAAAAAGGAGTTCTTACAATGAAATGTAATAACTTAAATAATGAAGTATGATTAAGTACCAGAACGGCCATTCTATGAAACACATCACTGTATATGTATCTGTCAGTCCGGTCACGGGATAGCTATTGATAGAAAGATCCTAGATACTTTAACGTAACTGATAGATTTAATTAAATTTCTTATCTTCACATTTGTTTAAATATGCATGTAAATGCATATTAAGTAAACGTGTGAATTGTCAGTCATTTTATAAATGAATATAGGTAATATCTGGTAAATACTATTAACCACAGGATTTTATTAACATAGACAAATTAATTATCCAATTCGCCACTGAGTGAAACCCTTGCTTATGATGTGGTGTCTGAGAGAAGTTTTAAAAATCTCACTCGCTCAAGGAGTACAGTTTAAGTCTGTGTATTTGATACTGATATTTGGTAACAATTAGGCAGTACAACTATTGGAAAATATTCTGGCATTATCTTTTCTATAAACTAGACATTGAAATATGTAAAGTTATAAAAAAGTTTAAATTGTGTTCTTATTGAAAATTTGCTTATGGGAATCTCTTAGGTTTGTTAACATTTTTCCTTATAATCTTTTTCTGAATCAAAATAATTGAGTTTGATTCGACATAAACTTGCCAAAACATCATGCTGAAAGTTGAGTGCTTATATGCATAAACACTGTTATGACAGTATCATAGCTTCTCTTTCGTCATCAATGGTCTCATTTTCCGCTCCCGTATTAAGAGCTTCATAGAGGCGTGGATTTTGGTACCCATTGTACCTCCAACATCTCAAAGCCATGACGTCAACTGTCTTTGCCCCGCCGGCATTCTTTGCGATATAGATGGCATATTTTACAACATCTTTGAAAAACGCCTCTTCAGGCGTTCCTTGTATGTTTTTATTAGAGCTGTTGCCGCAGTGTGTGGCAATTGCTTTTGCCACAGCATATGGCAAGTTTAGATTTTCTGATTTGAATTCAGTCAGCTCTTCTACCGGAAGTATGAGTTTGCACCAGGGTGCGAGTTCTCCTATTTCGGTAAACTTGCAGCTTGCTGCAACTAACATTGTCAGGAATTTGCTTAATTCATTCCACATTAAGAGGTCCGGGTTGAGGATGATTATCCAATGTAGGATAAGCATCCAGTTGGAAATTTCGGCACCTCCTAATAGAGCCTTTGTAATCTTGGTGCCTGAGGCTAGCAAGTCGGACCTAGAGGCCATGCTGTTGATGTTTATAAAGAAGAGCCGGCGTATTTTCCAGAACACCTTCACTTCCGCATAGAACCGCTGACAGAATTCTATGCAAGGTTGCAGAGCTGATAGTAGAGGATCGTCTATTGCTAGTCCCAATGGTTGAGCAAAGGAGCGGATTCTCCTCTCCATCCAGGGTGTGAAGTTCCTATTATCCAAAGATTTGCCTATGAGGGTCAGTATTAAGCTTAATGCGTAGACATAGTGTGGTGCCTCCATTCCATCAAAAAAAGAGAGGTCTCTTAGATTGATATTGGAGTAGCCGTCAAATAGGGTTTGAAATGTCTCTAGGTCAATTCTGTTGATTTCTGCAGAACAGGCTGTTAACTGTGTAACTATCTCATCATTAAATCTAGAGTTGGCGCAACTCATCAATGCTGTTGTTAACATGAGACTTGAATTATTGCTGGGGCTTCCGTAGACTATGAGCTTCATTAGCTTTTTGAAATGAATTGGAAGAGGGTATTGATCAGCTTTTTGAATGATACAGAAGTTGACATTCATAAACTCCGGAGCTGCGGAGAGTGCAAGAGTTTGTGTTGAGAGCAGCTCGAGTAATTGGTGTCGCAGTTGCCGCTCTTTCGTCTCGAGCGCTAGCAACAATATTTACACCCATATTCCCTTTCACTCTTCTTATTTCCATATTCTTTTAGATTTCTTAATCTATTCCTTTTATTCTGGAATGTGATATGAATCGCAATTTATTATTCCTTTCTTCTTTCTCCTAGAGATTGTCAGTTTAAGAATCAACAAGTGATTTTCCAAAGAGTAATTAACAAGGAACACTTGTTGATTATCATAATTTGCTGACGCTGCAATAACTTGGATGGCAAACAGACAGAGCTTAACTTGCCACCCAAGTATGACAAATTATCTTTCCGTTTCAAATTTTGATCGACACCTAAATTATCGCTGATAATACTCTAGGTATAGGTATATTTACATTGACATCTGGGTTTTTTAGTGTTGAGAAATGTATGATTTGATTTTGTTTTTATTTAATGGTTGTTCTTGCCAAGGTTTCTTTTGATCGAAGGAATATGTGTAGTTAATTTGAAGTAAAAATAAAAAGTAACAAAATCTCCGATTATTTGACTCAGGTCTTATGAATATGCATGGTGGCAACCATAAAATCACATTTTTACAAGTTTTGTAATCAAAGTGACTATGATGATAGTCTTAAATTTTACCATATTGACTTGGTAGTTATGCGACAAAGTTATTTTAATGAGTTGGTTAGTAAAACATTTATACGTTTTGTTTGGTTTTTCAATACACCGTTTTTATTGGTATATTAATTGAAAGAAACACATGGTCGAACCAAATCATTCACTAGAAATCTATATATAATTTTGTTAAAAAAAATTTTCTTGATAATATTTGTAATATGCTTACTTTATATATAATTTTAATACTTTTCCAACGGATTTCTTGATGTAAAGTTCAAACCAGGTAGGAGGCTGCTACCCAAGTTTACGTGCTAGAAAAGAACAATATGAAGGCCCCAACTCCAACAATCATTGTTCGCAATAACTTTAACATCTCGATGAAACCATAACTTTAATATCTCTGAGTTTACGTTTAGTGGAAGCTGATCCTGAACATCTATTGGTTTCCCAGATTTAAGTGATGTATCAGATTTAGCTATGTCAGATATAAAGTCACCTGGATAACGTTCAGAGCATAGTGTTGTATAAGATAGGAATTGCCGTATGCTTGGGGATGAGGATTTCTCCTACCAACCAATCGTAACAATACATGGAAAGATTCCTTGGAAAATCATAAACGACTTTTCTCGAGATACACAGCAGATAAAAAACACCAAAGAAATCGCAATTAAAATTGAAGACAAAATTGTTGAAAACCGAGCTCAAGTGGCAGAAGAATTTAATAAATACTTCTCTTCCGTGGCTACAGTGGGTTCGGCATTAACTGAACCACGGTCCCACGGAGGAGATGCTGTTGTATCGGTTGCATCCATGGCCCTGACTCCTGTGTGTGAGGGGGAGGTTGCACGAGTCATACAGGGACTCAACTCAAAAAAATCTTGTGACGCAAACGGGATGTCAGTGTGGCTACTCAAACACTGCTTCAGGCATATATTGAGACCACTCACAAAATTAATCAACTTTTCTTTTGAAAAAGGAACCTTCCCATCACTTTTGAAGACATCCAAAGTCATTCCGATCTTCAAACAGGACGATTCTTGCTTTGCAAGCAACTATCGTCCAATCTCAATTCTTCCAGTCTTCAGCAAAATTTTTGAAAAAATTTTCTATGAAAAGCTTGCAAGCTTTCTGGAAAATAACAATATCCTAAATCCGGAACAATTTGGATTTAGGAAAAACAGATCCACAATAGACGCTGTGAACAATCTTTTGGACAATGTTGTCGATGGATTGGAAGGACGAGAACATGTGCTCAGTATATTCCTCGACCTATCCAAAGCGTTTGACTGTGTGCATCATGAAACACTTTTGCTCCAGTTGGATAAATGCGGCGTTCGGGGTCTCTCGCACTTATGGCTCGCTTCTTACCTCAAGGATCGAGACCAGTGCGTTGAGGTATCGAACGTCTTCTCAAACAAAATTAAAATGACCCATGGTGTCCCTCAGGGCTCCATCCTTGGGCCTCTTTTGTTCCTAGTTTACGTCTGCAGACTGAATTCAGTGATCCAGCATGGAAAACTAGTTCAGTATGCTGACGACACAACTCTCTGTATCAAAAACAAATCAACTCAAGACCTGGAAATCACATCCTTCATGGAACTGAATGCATGCATTCAGTATTTTGCTGAATTGAACCTGAAAACAAATCATTCAAAAACAAATGTCATGTGTTTTAGCCTTCGACAAAATGATCACGAAGTTCAGCCAGCCGTGTTTGTGGATGATGTGCTTTTAGAGGAAACAAACTCCACAATGTTTCTGGGGATGTTCCTAGACAGAGGACTGACCTGGGCTGATCATGTTGACAATGTATGTGCTAGAGTGGCCTCAGGCATATATGCCTTGCGGCACCTGGCAAAGTTCTGTTCCCCCAGAGTTCTGAAAATGGCATATTTCGGCCTGATTCATCCACACTTTGCGTATGGAGTGAGACTCTGGGGAGGTTGTACCAAAAACAAAATGGAAAGAGTTTTCAAACTCCAAAAAAAAGCCAATCAGAATCATTGCAAATTTAAATTACAGAGAGTCGTGTAGGGAATCTTTCAGGGAGTTAGAATTGCTGACTTTGCCCTGCCTTTATATTCTGGAGGTGATCACGTACTGCGGATCAAAGTGTGATTTGGTTCGTGGCGGTAACGTTCACCACTATGAGACAAGAGGCAGGGACAACTTCCGAACTCGGCAATACAGACTGACATTATCACAACATCTCCCTCAACAAGTTGGTGTCAGACTAATCAACAAGCTCCCTGAAAGTGTCAAACATTCCGCCAATCAACATCAATTCAAAACTCGTCTTAAACGCCTTTTGGTGTCCAAAGCGTTTTATTCTGTCGATGAATTCATGGTCAGCCGCCGCTGGGATGTCTAAATTTAACTTGGATCTCAAGTCAGTTTGAATGTGTTTGAGTGAATGCATGAATTGTAAGTATGAATGTGTTTTGAACGTCTAAGCCTGTGGTTTATCTTACTTACTTCTGACTTTTGCAATACAATGTCCATTGTCAAAATGCAATAAAGAGATTGATTTGATTTGATTTGATGTAGTAATCTTGATTGTTCAAATTTTGTCTTTTTACGTGCATCTCATTTGACATCTAATCTTCAATTTGGAAATTGGTGGATCAATTTGGAGATGAGTTCACTTGTTTTACAGCAACCTTCATAGACACCCAAAAAACACAATGTATGATAAAACCTAACCTTAACGCGTCATAGCTGAAGAATATGAAGTAATCTACAATTATTAGAATGAATGCAACCATCATGGCAGTGGAAGAGTACGAATTAGTCTCTCTAAACTACTGGTGACAGGTTCGTTTCCCGGGTAGGTTTAAGTATGTGCTAATAGTTTTTTATCTCCTTGGAAAGTTTAGTGTAGTCAATATATTTCATTGGTGCAGAAAAGTCCTCTTTTAAAAATAAATACGTATATTACGTTGACTAACTTTGGAAAGCGATAGGGATCATAGACACTCAGAAAACAATGCATGGTACAACATCATGGTCAATAAAAATGTGTAGATGGTTTTGTAACATCTCTTTTGAAAGTTTACTGTAATCAGTAAAAATTCCATTGACGCTGAAGGTACTTCCTTAAAAAAGATAGACTCAGTAAACCAATGCATGCTGAGAATGTCCATACGCTTGAAAAAGTACATAGCGTTATATAGCTGTTGCTGAGTCAACGCACTAAAATAGTGGTCTAATCATTTAAATTTTTTACTTTTAATGCTAATTTTTTAGTTTGTACTACTAAATATCGAGGAATGATTATCTTATTAGAAAGTTTAGTGTAGTCAATATATTTCATTAGTGCAGAAAAGTCCTCTTTTAAAAATAAATACGTATATTACGTTGACTAACTTTGGAAAGCGATAGGGATCATAGACACTCAGGAAACAATGCATGGTACAACATCATGGTCGATAAAAATGTGTTGATGGTTTTGTAACATCTCTTTTGAAAGTTTACTGTAATCAGTAAAAATTCCATTGACGCTGAAGGTACTTCCTTAAAAAAGATAGACTCAGTAAACCAATGCATGCTGAAAATGTCCATACGCTTGAAAAAGTACATAGCGTTATATAGCTGTTGCTAAGCCAACGCACTAAAATAGTGGTCTAATCACTTAAATTTTTTACTTTTAATGCTAATTTTTTAATTTGTACTACTAAATATCGAGGAATGATTGGAAGTCAACGATCAGGCAATGATGTAAATGCTTTGACTTATATGGACTCTTATATGAACGGTCACTTTTGTTTGCCAGTCTTGCAATAGATTTGGGTAACGAAAAAGATCGTTATAATTAATCTTGGGTTATACTAAATTTACAATAAAAAAATGGATTTTCGTGTTATACATTCTTTTCACTCAAGACTAACTTTTAACTTCTTTCCGTACATTTTATCTGAAATCTAAACCTTCTTGTGTTATGAACACACGCTAAAAGACTCTAAGTGATTCTGTGCCGTAATAATAGTCTTTGAATTCCCTCAGTTAATAAAAACTTTAAAATATTGGTTTAAGTTACGGTTTAATTTAATCAGTAAGAAACTATATTCAACTTTTTACCGCCGAAAAACTGAAGCTGATAATTCTTCGCTATCGTACATTTTGGTTACATTTACATTCACGTTGGCATGGCCACACAATAAAACAAAAACCTCTGTTTTATATTGGTCATATAAATAAATAATGCCCAGTATTAACACTACATAAGAATCATCCCTTTAAGATAATATTTTGTGTCTTTCCTCTTGCTGGTTTAATATGCCCTCACAATGGTTTGCTCGCCCTATTGTAGAAGACGTAATAGACGCCGTGGGGAATAACTCAGTTACATGAGTCAAAGCCGGAAATCGTATTTACTATGTGATCCGACGAGGAGGGGAAATGATGTTACTCTGCATTGTCGACGGTTTACATCTTTCACTCGCATTGTGTTTCGTCTCTGATGTTATATATTTCAGAGCGCTAATGTTCAGTATTTATTAGGGAACACAATAATGTAGCCTACGTACATGAGAACGCAATTTACTGCTAAAGTATAGAAAAACAGAGGTTTTGTTTTATTGTGTGGGCGTGCCAACGTGAATATAGAACGAATGTTCAACTGCAGAGCCAACGTTATGTTTATAAATTATTCTCTTCTTGTGAATTTCGCATTAGAGTTTGGATTCAAACCAGTGCATCAACGGAGTAAAACCTATCATAGTTATTGCATGAATGTGTATCCATGGTAATCTAGGCTTGAATATTTCATAATTTGAGATTAATACATGTTAACAAGATCAGATAATTTGTAACATGTGTTTGACTAGGTAGTAGGCAAGGGGATCTGCCAAAACAAAACTCCCCGTTCTGATTCCTAAGGCAGTAGGCTAGAGGGTCTGCCAAAACAAAACTCCTCGTCGATGTAAATAAGTTTCCTGTAAATATATAAATATATGGTCTCCATGTTTGCCGGCCTCCCTGTGGCGAGACTGGATATGTCATGCTTACATTTAAAGCATTTACAAACTAACGGGCAAACAAAAGTTTCAACAACAATAAGTTATTACCAAACCATTTGTCACAAGTATATACACAACTAAATATGCAAAAAGGTCGAGTTTTGATATATATAATCACAAATGCTTAAAAGATGATTTATGGATTTTAAATTTTTTTCAGCAAGAAATGAAGCTGTGATGAGTTAATTTCAACCTAAAATGAACTGCAATTTGAAAAATTCTGATAATTTCATTAAAAAATTGATGGATGTTGAATAAATGTTCTTCGGTATTAGAGTCTATCTTTGTTTAGTTCTAAAGTGGGAGCAGAATTATGACATTTGGCTGATGACGGTTCGGGATGAACTTGACATGTTTGGAGTACAGGTGCCAAAAATAAACACGGTCGCCCACTTTACTGCTTCCTGTAGGGCTGATTTGCCCGGGGTGACGGAAGCAACTCCTACACATTATAATGGTCTATGTGAACTGTACGTGATTCATGTGGTTTATGTGGTGAAGTGGATTGGTCTCTATAGAGATGTTAGATTGTGAAGGAGATGATTTTATGGTCGCAGTCTTTTCAAAGGGGGAGGTGTGGCCATTTTTGTAAAATATTATTTAAAGTTTGAGCTTTTTAAAACAAACTATAGTTCTGAATTGGACTTTGAAATTAGTGGCATAAGTGTTTCCCTAAAATCCTCTGAAAAGGTAAACATAGTCGGACTGTATAGATCCCTCAGAGGCTGCACCGATACATTTTTTGAGAAACTCGAATCACTTTTTCCTTTTTCAACTGAAGTCCAAGCATTTCATTATAATTGGCGATTTCAATATCAATGTCTTAGACCACACCAACGCCATGACCCAGCGGCTTTGAGACGTGTTGAATTCATTCGACTTGGAGTGGGCTGTGAACTTACCCACTAGAGTGACCGCTACATCGAGCACAGCCATTGACAATGTCATCACAAACATTTCTACTGCTGTGGTCTCTGTGTGTCCACAGTTTTCAAGAAGGACGATCCTTGCCTCGCAAGTAACTATCGTCCCATTTCAATTCTGCCAGTTTTAAGTAAAGTATTTGAAAAACCTTTTCTTGCAAGACTCATGGATTTCCTCAATATTTTTTCTTCAAGCCAATTTGGATTTCGAAAAAACATGTCAACAATCGATGCTATCACAAACCTTGTGGATGCGATCGTGGAGGGTTTTGAGGGTCGGGAGCACACAATTGGTGTATATCTCGATCTTTCGAAGGCCTTTGATTGTGTTCACCATGCTACTCTTACGGCGGGGTACGTGGTCTGCCACTGAAGTGGTTGAAATCGTATCTCAGTGACAGATATCAGTTTCTAGAAATTTCCAATGTTCACATAGAGTTCCTTTGAATCAGGGGGTCCCCCAGGGATCTATCCTTGGACCTGTACTGTTAGTTATTTGTACTTAGTTTATTTGAACGATCTTGGACTATCAATTCAAAATGGAAAGATAGTTCAATATGCGGATGACACGACTCTCTGCGTCAGAGCAAAATCAAATACCGCTCTGGAAATAGAAACTTTCGTTGAACTGAATTCTTGTATTCAGTATTTCTCGGACTTAAATCTTAAAACAAATAATACAAAAACGAATTTTATAAGTTTTTGTCTCCGTCAACAAGTTAACGAAATTCGACCCATTGTCATGGTAGAGGACACCCTTTTAGAGGAAGTGGAATCCACTCGATTTCTAGGAATATATCTCGATAGAGGATTAACTTGGACCGATCATGTTGAGCATGTGTGTGCAAGGTTTGCTTCTGGCGTTTTTGCCCTGAGGAATTTGGCACAGGTTTACTCTTTTGACGTTCTAAAGATAGCCTATTTTGGCCTTTTATATTCTCATTTGACCTACGGCATACGCCTTTGGGGTGGATGTGCCAGGATCAGATTCAACAGAGTTTTCAGGCTTCAGAAAAAAGTCATCATAATCATGTGCAAGTTGAATCCTGGAGAGTCTTGCCGCGATGCTTTCAGGGAGCATGGTTTTCTGACTTTACCCTACCTCTATATCTGGATGTAGCTCTGTATTGCCGATTCCGATGTGAGTTAGTGCGTGGCAGGGACGTCCACAGGTATATGATACTAGAGGTGGGGACAGCTACAGGATGCAACATCATAGAACACTGGCATCTGAAAAACTTCCTTCACAAGCTGGTGTCAGATTAATTAATAATCTCCCTGAGAGCATAAAAAATCTCAACGACGCAACCCTGTATAAAGCTCGATTACAGGACCTTTTAGTTTCTGAAGTGTTTTACTCTATAGATGAGGTCATGTTACGCCGCTGGAAGCACTAAATTTTCGTAACTTAGTACCGATACTGAAGCCATGAATGAATGAGAGGGAGAATGTAATTTAATGTATGTATGCGAGCAGTGAATGAATCTTAGAATAGGAAATTGCAGGATTTTAACTTTATTTATTGACATTTGCAATACAATGTAACACTGTTTGAACGCAATAAAAATATGATTGATTGATTGATTGAAGGTCTATGTTAACTGTACGTGATTCATGTGGTTTATGTGGTAAAGTGGATTGGTTACTATAGAGATGTTAGATTGTGAAGGAGACAATGTTATGGTCTATGTGAACTGTACGTGCTTCATTTGGTATGTATGGTTAAGTAGATTGGTAAGTACAGCATCTTACTCCTTACAAGTTTAGGATACCTATTGTAAGTTTATTGCCATTTTAAAAGTAATATCAAATAGCATGTTTGTATTATATGCAAGTAGTAATAAATAATCATATACTTTAAGCTATTGTAATATTGGATATAAAATCAAATTATAATATATATTTCACTTGTAATTGACGTTTGGTTTTAAAAATATTCTCACAAATATTTGATGAGTAAAGAGAAACTCCTAAGTTTTCAAAAGCAATCCACTTAACAAGAACGTGTTATCTAGACTAAATAAAAATTAAACTAAAAATTCATATTTTCTATTTTAGTGTAACAATCTTTTGTTGTACAATTATTAATACTTTGTTTGTATAATTATAAGCAGGAGCATTTAATTTACTTTTAACAGTTGTGTATCGAAAAGGAATGTATTTTAAGATATACATCTAATATATATAGGCCTAGAGCCGCATGTGTAACTCACTCACGTATACAAATTCTAACGTACTTCGAGAAGTGCTGGAAACACGAAATTTGGCACGTAATCGCCTTTTGCCGTGAAACCACCGGGAAAAGTCTGAAAACCGGAATTTTTTTATTTTAAACCCCTCAAAATAAGTCGAAAACACGTTAAAATTGACCAATAGTTAGGGACAGAGATGGCAGTAAGGGATGGAGCACCGAGCTCTGTACGGTACCCAACAGAGCAAAATAGGCAGACTATGAAAAGTAAAAGTTTTATATTATTTCACCTGTCTTTGATTCTTTTCATATCTTGGTGGTTATTCTATGTTACATTGATAACTACCGCGATTCCTCTTTTATTCTATCTTGAACGTTTTCGTCGCAGTAGGTCCGTGTCAGCAACAGCAGATTGGCAGATAGGGACATAGTGAACATCGCCTTTTGTTAAAATTGTCTCACATTTTTACTGGTTTCAGATTAAATCTCTTCTTATTTGAAAGTTAATCTCTTGAATTGCCTATTCATATAAGATTTTTCCTTTCCTTTCCGATTTCTTTTCTCACTTTTTACAAACACTACAGTTCCTCTTTATTTTTGTATTACTAGTTTAAGTTTATTTTAGAGCAGCGAGGTCTGTACGGTACGTAACAAAGGAAGATACGCAGGCTCTGGTTAGGGAAACCTTTATATTATTTCATATGTTTTGATTCGTTTATTTATTGGTTGTTATTCTATACTAAGTTGATAGTAATCACGATTAGTTTTATCCTACCTTGAACGGTTCAGTTGCAAAAGGTGGGTGCCAGCAACATTAGTAGATAGGGAAAGAGTGAACATCGTTTTTTGTTTAAATTTTCTCGCTTTATTATTGGTTTCAGATTTAATCTCTTTTCACTTGACAGTAACCTCTTGGTTTACCTATTCATATACGAATTTGCTATCCTTTCCGTTTTCTTTTCTCGCTTTTTACAAACTCTACAGTTCCTTTTATATTTTGTATTACAGTTTATTTAACATAACAATGTCTTTCTCTTGTGTTGTGAAGGGCTCCTTCCATCAGGGAGACGAACAGTTATTTCCTACGAGCAAAAACGCTCAGTGCACTTCGAATTCTGCTTGTGCCCTTGTATGGAAGGCGCTTGGTTTTGAGTTTTCTTCAACGGCCATCGATACGATTCGCCAGCGAGAGGCTGCTGAAGGTTGTCATCAAGGGTCTGCCTTCCACTCTGACGTCTGAGGAGATCATGGCGGAGCTCCACGAGGAGGGATTCAACGTCGCGGACGCCAAGCTGCTGAAATCCAGGAGGGGCCAGCCAACCAGCCTCTGGCAGATCTCCCTACGTAACAGCGAGGGACGGAGACCCGCCTCCGAAATCTACGGTATTAAGAGCCTGTTCTACTGCAGACTGGAGGTGAGGAAATTCACCAGGTCCGGCGGCCCGATCCAGTGCCACAGATGCCAGGAGTTCGGCCACGGCTCCAACCACTGCCACCGGGAGCTCCGCTGCGTGCGCTGCGGCGATGGCCACCCTTCCAGCCTCTGCCCGAAGGAGGCGTCTGCACCAGCGAAGTGCTGCAACTGCGGCGAGGCACACTCTGCTAACTACAGGGGATGTGCCAAGCTGAGCGCCAGAACTCCTACGCAGCCGCAGCCAAGGCTGGGAAGCCAACACCTGCCCCGGCGAAGACGCAGCCGCCAAAGGCACGAGGATGCCCTCCCCCACCACCTCCAGTCGCTGACGCCGCCAGCCCTGACTCCTCCACTGACAGCCAGGACGAGGATGACGGCTTCGAGACCGTCAATCGCCGCCGCCACCGACTTCCACGGAACCCCAAAAACCGTGGAGGCCGCTCACCGGCGAGGGCCAAGGATTCGAAGCCCCCCCCACCACCAGCTGCCCGACAACCTGAGAGGCCCAAGGAGCCGACCACAGCCCCCGAGCGCAGACCCAGGCCGACTCCTAGACTTCGCCTGGAAGTGCCGAAGCCTGCTCAGGCCACCACTGTTCATGCCACCACTGCTCAGGCCACCACTGCCACCTCCGCCCCTGCCCCACAACCCACCCGGGACACACCCACGGCCACACAGCCCGCCGCCCACCTGCATCAGGAACTAAAGGCAGGAATCTCCGAGATCCTCACCCAGCTGACGACCATGGTCCATATGATGGGCCGACTCATGGAGCTCCTGAGTACATCCATCCATGGGTAAGCTCCGGATCGTCAGCTGGAACGCCAACGGGCTAGCGGGCAAGAAGCTGGAGCTCAGCCAGCTTCTAACCGACATGGATGTGGACGTCGCCCTGATCCAGGAGACCCACTTCAGACAAGCAGACCGCTTCGGTATCCCCAACTTCCAGGTGTACCGCACGGACAGGCTGCAGCAGAACATTCGACCCAGCGGAGGCACGGCAGTCCTGGTACATCGCCGACTGCCTCACCGCCTGCTGCCCGCTGTTCCCACGCCGGGGATCGAGGTTACTCGAGTAGCCATTCCCTTCTACGGAGCCGAACTCGAGATAGCCTCGATCTACAACCCACCTCAGAAGAATCTGCAGCCACAACACCTGGACACCCTGCTGCGACCTGGCGTTCCTACACTTGTGGCAGGAGACATGAACGCCAAGCACCAGGACTGGGGATGCCGAGTCACCAACTCCGTCGGAAGTGGCCTCAAACGGTTCCTGGAGGGGCGCCAACACATACAACTACTAGCTCCTGAGGATCCTACCCACTACCACCACGACACTCAACACGAACCTGACATCCTTGACGTTGGTCTAGCTGGATCACTTCACATGGACTTCGAGGTATTTGCCGTGTCCGACCTCTCGTCGGACCACGTGCCAGTGATATTTGACCTGCCAGACGACGGAGCGCCGGCCTACCCCCCGGCGCTTCCCACCAAAGTCAACTGGCACAAGTACGGCAACTACCTCGCCGACAGACCCCGGCCACCACCAACCCCTGCCGAATCACCAGACCAGCTAGACCAACAAGTGATAGCACTGACAACTACTCTCCAGGAAGCAGTGACCATCTCCTCGTCCCCTCTCTCACGGAAGGAACTCCACCCACCACTCCCCGAGCACCTGAGAGAGGAGATAAGACTTCGTCGTAGACTGCGTCGGGAGTACCAGCGAACACGATGTCCCCACGCCAAGCGAGATTTCAACGGCCAGGCCAGGAGATGCTCTCGTCTCCTGGCGGAACACCGAGCGGCCGCGTGGGACGACTTCGTGGAGCTCCAAGCTGACGGGGTGTCGGCGGCATCTGGAAGGTCTCCAAGGCTCTCCGAGGGGAGAAGAAGACAATAAGACCACTCCAAGGTCAACGAGGCATTGTCTACTCCCCCGGCGACAAAGCCGAGGCCTTCGCCGACACCATGGAAGAGCAGTTCTCCCCGCACCCAGACGTCTACGACCTGGACACCTGCGAGATGGTTGACAACTTCCTGGACGACTACACACCAGAAGAAGACGACCCACTGCCCCCCGTGACAACACTCGAGGTACGAGAGCATCTTCGCCGCCTCCGCCCGAAGAAGGCTCCTGGCCCGGACTCCTTGGGAACTCCTGCACTCCAGAAACTGCCGGCTTGGGTGGTCGTCACGATCACCTGCATCCTGAACTCCTGCCTTCGACTGGCGCACTTCCCGACCACCTGGAAGGATGCAAAGGTGATCATGATTCCCAAGCCTGGCAAGGATCCGCTCCTACCAGAGAACCACAGGCCGATTTCACTGCTGCCTGTGCTCTCCAAGATTCTTGAGCGGATCATACTGGCGAGATTTCCTGAGGACTTCTTCAGCTCTATCAGGACCGAACAATTTGGATTTAGGAGAGGACATTCCACCACTCTTCAACTCCGCAGAGTGCTCAACCTCCTCACCAGCACGGCGGAGAAGAAGCACCACTCCACATCGGTCCTGATAGATGTCAGCAAGGCCTTCGACAGAGTGTGGCACGAGGGGCTACTCTACAAACTTACTGACTCCCCGCTGCCCGGCAGACTGTACAGGCTGATCCGCAGCTACCTCCAGCATCGGACTTTCTCCGTCAGCGTTGCCAACTCCAAGTCTACTTCTCGACCGGTCTCCTCCGGTGTGCCACAGGGATCAGTGCTCGGCCCGATCCTGTACCTGTGGTACACAAACGACTTTCCGGTAGCTCCGAGAATCCAGTTGTCGCTCTACGCCGATGACGCCCTCCTCACGGCCACCTCCATCAACCTGAGGATGGCTGGTGTCTACATGCAGCGGCAGCTGAGTCTACTGGAGCCCTGGCTGAGGAGATGGAGAATAAAAGTCAACGCTGACAAGTGTGAGGCCATCAACTTCACGAGAAGTCTGAGGCAAGCGGACGGCCGACATCTGTCCCTCAACGGGGACAACATCCCTTGGAGGACAACTGTAAAGTACCTGGGGGTACTCCTGGACAGAAGACTCACGCTGACTCCCCACGTCACCAGAGTGTGCACCCTAGCGAGGAAGGGCTTCGCCAGCATCGGCCCCCTGCTCTACTCCAGGAAGCTTCCCATCAAGACAAAGGTCCTGCTCTACACGGCCCTGGTGCGACCAGTGATTACCTACGCGGCTCCTGCGTGGTATCATCTAACCTGCAAGACTGCCAGAAAACAGCTGCTCGCAGTCCAGAGCAGCTGTCTTCGGAGAGCCACCGAGTCGCCATGGTTCATCAGGAACACCGTGGTCAGAGCATCGTCTAACATCCCTACGATCAGGACCTTTGTGGATGGCCTGACTTCGTCCTTTGAAGAAGCTGCAGAGTCCTCGCCCTGGGAGCACATTCAACTACTACAGGCCCAGGAGGTCCCCCGTCTACGTCCTCCAATGGACGACTAAACACTACTCCACTTCACTTACTACTACTATACTGACTCGTAGCACTAGCTACTAGGGCACTGACCCGCAACTTACATAAGGCAAGTGCCTAATCGGCAGACGCCTTAACAGAAGTGGGGGATCCTACCCCCCCACAGTCACAATCAGCCAGCCAGCAAACCTTTAAATTATTTCACATGTTTTTGATTCTTTTCATTTCTTGGTTTTTATTGTACGGTTTAGTCGCAATATTTCTGTGTCAGCAACAATAGATTGGCAGATAGGGATATATTTATATATATATAGTATATAGTTTGTTTAAACCGTCTCCCTATTCATATACGATTTTCGGAACATCGCCTTATTAAAAAAATTTCTCACATTTTTACTGGTTTTAGATTAAATCTCTGTTGTTACTAGACAGCTAACCTCCTGGTCAATCTTTTCATATACGACTTTTCCATTTCTTTACTCGCATTTTATAAACAGTACAGTTCCTCTTATTTTTGAATTACAACTTAAAGTTTATTTAAGAACAGCAAGATCTGTACGTTACGTTATAAAGCAAGATAGGCCGGCTCTGGAAAGGAATAGCTTTATCTTATTTCACCTGTTTTTGATTAGTTTTATTTATTGGTGGTTATTGTATGCTATGTTAAAAGTAATCACGATTACTTTTATTCTACCTTGAACGGTTCAGTTGCAATAGGTGGGTGACTGCAACATTACTAGATAGGTAAAGAGTGATCATCGTCTTTTGTTTAAATTTTCTCACTTTCTTATTGGTTTCATATTGAATGTCTTTTCACTTGACAGTTAACCTCTTGGTTTACCAATTCATATACGATATTTGCTCTCCTTTCCGTTTTCTTTTCTCGCTTTTAATATATACTACAGTTCCTCTTATATTTTGTATTACAGTTTATTTAACATAACAATGTCTTTCTCTTGTATTGTGAAGGACTCCTTCCATCAGGGAGACGAACAGTTATTTCCTACGAGCAAAAACGTTCAGTGCAATGCGAATTCTGCTTGTGCCTGTGAATTTCTTTCTTCAAGGTGTACAGTTTGTACGTCCCCGGCCAATGGTTTGCTACTAAGGTGGGAGACGTCTAATTTGTTAACCGGTGCCGCCTATACATTGACGACGGCGAAGAGCGCAGGAACATTGCCATGGGTAGATCGCTTGATATTGGATCTATTGACACCATTGCCAATTACTTGGATTCGATCCTTTCATCGATGATTTCCGGCAATTAGGTGATGAGCCAACGGTAATCGCTCATTTGGAGTACCAGGTAACAAGTCGAGCTACTCATTGTAATGTTCTTGGCGACAGGAATAGGGGTGTTGAGGTTCACGCTGTGCTCAGTACTATCGAAGCAGTGACCGAACCACGACGACTCACCGTCTGGAAAGTGAAAGCTTGAAGGCCGTCAACGATTGATTTGTTCAGGCCTCTGATGGAGCCCTTCCAGTTCCCACTGCTCTATGCACATGGCACTTTGGGTTGGCAAATTGTCCTTCTTGATAACAACGGGAAAAAGCATTCTCAGTACAACCACACGCGTTCTCTCTTGTTGTTCAGTCCTCGCTTTTCATATCTCGGCCGTCTCTCGCAGGCCTGGCAGGTCGAAATGTTTGCGAGGTATGAAGAAGGGCAACTGCGGTTTATTAAATTCTCACAGTCAAGGTCATCAGTCCAAAATGCCATTTGAATAGGCCAACTAAACGAGATTCTTGATGCTCAACGCAATGTTCCGGCTGGAATACAGGTTAGGAAAGACATCACACGTACAAGGCGAGGGTGGTGCAAAGCCTGGCAAAATTTACCTTCCAAGTTCGTTTAACGGTGGGCTCAGATACATGAAGATTCATTACGAGAATGCAATGGCTCTCGTAACACGTCTGGGCTCACCGACGTATTTTCTCACATTCACTTACAACGTGATGACTGGTCAGAAGAGCCAAGGTCAGACAATCGATCTTGGGGCCAACCATTCATATTAGTTGGAATTGATTTACGAAAAGAATGTTTTACGCATGTACCATCAGTATATTTTGTTAGTCTACCTGAAAATAATTTAACGTCAAATGTTGTTTATAGAGAAGTTCTACAATAATCGCTTTAGTTATCTATCCTAAAACAACGGGTTGCACTCCGGGACTGCCGACCGAAGTGAAATCTTAGTATTAATTTCATTTAAATATTTTCATCATTAACAACTTTAACATCCACAGAAACACAATCTCTGCAGGCTGCGGATAATGACTGCGTCGTCGATGTTAGTGTCGTTGTCTGTGAATTGACCTGGGAATCATTTTACTGACCGAGGCTTTTCTGGATAGGCTTATTGCAGCTGTAACCGACATCCACGCGGGCGATTGTTATTTATAATAATATCATCTATTCTTTTAGCGATATCAGTAATCATTTTTCGTCTTTCGTTATGTTTATCTTAATCTTATGTCTATCCCGGCTGTGAGCGTACCCGTAATTGTCCTTGCAATTTGCAAAAGGTTACGACCTGCTTTCCATTAATTTTGAGCTTAGAAGGCATGGAACTATATAAGGCCGGGAATGAAACTCTTTCATCAAGTGAGCTTCAGTTGTGTGACTACTCGTAGAGATGAAATAAATTACAACCGAAACTTCAATGTAATCTCCAACTAGAGGGGGTATTCGGGAAATACTGCTTTTGATACTTTTTCTAAATCTTCACAATTCATCTAGTTTTTTATCCATCTTTTTTCTTTTATTTTCCTGTTCCCTCCTCTTTCTTCGCTTCTAAATATTTAATAATATTTACTGGAATTACTATCTAAAAAGGCTTATGAAATTGTAGATAGTACAAAGTTATAATGCGTATACAAATGAGAAAAAGAACTAAACAACGCAAATAGTTTTAAAATTTTACTAATTATGTGTTTAACTATCAGGGTCGGAAAATTGAGTGACACCACCTTATATATTCAAACTTTAACGAGGAAAATAAATCTTCAAAGATTGTACTTCCCCAATGAGTATTTACTGCAATATTGGCTGTAAATAAAAAGACGTAAAACGCGAATTTAACGATAACTGGAGAGTGTTTATATATTAGTATTTGATAAGAGAAAATATAACTTTTTAGTAATTTTCCTCTCTCGTCCGGTTTACAGAACACATTAACTGAACTGTGACAAAATGTGTTGCGGATTTTCTGGTATTACTTACACTATAGCACGAAATCACTGTTTTCTGCCGCAGAACCCCCTATTTCGGAAACTGCTCCGCCAAAGGCGTGTAATATGCTTTAGGCTCTCCGGATATACCAACCAAACCGAACTCCCCGTCGTAATTGACATTGGCAGTAGGCTAGGGGGCCTGCCAAACCAAACCTCCCCGTTGTGATTGACTCTGGCAGTAGGCTAGGGCACCTGCCTAAACAAAACTACCCGTCGTGTTTGACTAGGCAGTAGGCAAGGGGATCTGCCAAAACAAAACTCCCTGTTCTGATTCGTAAGGCAGTAGGCTAGAGGGTCTGCCAAAACAAAACTCCTCAACTTATATGTAAATAAGTTTCCCTTAAATATATGGTCTCCATGTCTCCCCGTGGCGAGACTGGATATGTCATGCTTACATTTAAAGCATTGACAAACTAACGGGCAAACAACAGTTTCAACAACAATAAGTTATTACCAATATAATAAATGGTTTGTTATTACCAAACCATTTGTCACAAGTATATACACAACTAATATACAAATTTGTACACGATATGAGTGAACATCATTAATCAACGATACCTGTAATTCTGTTAATAGTATATGGTCTCCGTGTTTGCCGGCCTCCCCGTGGCGAGATTGGATAATTTAAGCTTGCATTTCAAGCATTGACAAACTAACGGGCAAAAAAATCGTTTTATCGATTATAAGTTGCTAGCAAATAATTTGACACAAGTATATGTACCGCTAAATCTGCGAGAACAATATTAGTTAATGTGCTAATAATATATGGTCTCAATGAGACAGAATAAACCACGCAAAAATTGAAACCATTGGAGAACTAACACGCAATCTTAGAGAGAACTAAAAGTATAATAACTTTTAATACCAATCAATACACAATTACGGACCAGTAAAGATTTCTAATTGCAAACGACATTGTTCCACTAAGAGGTATCAATTTTAACCACAGAATTTTCTAAATATTTTGAAGTATTATCCGGACTCTTTGTATTGAGACCGGCTATATACTATTGTAAGAAGCATTGGACAACCACGGTGCAAAAACAAAAGTTTTGCTTCAAATTGCTATTTATTTGATTTTTTTATTCCAATGGCCTATAATATGTTTCTCTTTAATTGCCAATATTTTTAACTTGAGGTGAGGCATGATAAACTATCTATTATTTCTAGCTTTCTCAGCATTACCTTACTTCTAATTTACTTATTATATTATTTTATATTTGCCTGCTTATCTGTGACGATAACAAATAGAAGATACTAAGTAAAGACGTGTTTTTACCAACGCTCAAATAGAATAATTTTAATCACAAATTCCTAATAAGCTGCCAACCTTGTGTGACATTAAATACATCATCCGCTAACCTACGTACGAATAAGTTTTCTCACCTACAGTTATTAAGAATGAACCTAACAACCACGCACATGTTATTCAATAATTAGATATATTTGTATCTTTAGGAAAGTCTCAGTAACGTGTGTACTCGATGTTGAACTATATATGCTCATACTTACCTAGTTTTTTGAAACTGCAATAGCCTTACAAGATAATTTCTCTTATACTAAGTGATCTATGGCAAACTATTTTTAATACACGTTAATGAATCTGCGATATATCTTTTGCCTCAATTTAGAACACAGTAATAAACTTGTGGTCAAGTTAACCCCTGCTGTGCAAATGACACTTTATCTTAGTTTCTTGATTTACACTCTTTTTGGTAAGTTTTTTTTTTCAGATCATATTTATTTTCTTTATTCATAAAACTACATTAAACAGAGCAAAATCTTGTCCCTTTATTGATTTAATCTGTGTTAACCCTTGAAACTAAGTGCCCGTACGATATCTCGAGAACTGATTGACCTGTGGAAATGAAATTTTGGCACGATTCCCAAGATAACTAAGACATATAATCGTATCAAAAATAATTAAGGAAAAAAATTCCCGGCAAGATTATTATTTCTTTTAGAAGGTCGACAAACTCCTCATCGAATGCTCGGACCATGTTCCCTAAATACGCTTATCCTTGAATTAGCTAACATTGCATTTAGGGGCCTGGGGCGCCCCAGCGAGCCGAAGGCGAGTTAATTAATACAGTCACAATATTTTATAGGGAGGATGATACTAGTTTCTATGTTTTAGTAAGTTTCTTTCTATATACTTTGGATTGAATTTAGTGATAACAATATTTGGTGATAATACTGTATTTCAATTTTTCCCTGTAATTTCCGGGAAATTTCAATATAAATTTCTATAATAGTAATAGAACTTATATGTTACGTAGAAACCTTTTTATATAGAAAATATATCTGACTTGTAAACAAAAATAGTTATAAAAATAAAATAATGGTTATACTTGGTAAAATAAAATTAAATACTATTTTATTATACTCTGATAAAATATTTTGTGGATTTTGTTAAATAGTTTTAAAAGCTATTATCGCTGTTTATCGCTCGAAAAAATTAACCTTAGACCTTTTAGAATGTAATTTCTATAGATCTCTAGTACTGAAAAAAATCGTAACACAATGTATCTAATACAATAGCAGTATAAAATTTCTGTATTATTGGTTAGATTAGTTTTTGATACAGTATCACTTGTGTCTGTAAATATGAGAGTAGCCATAGTTTACATTTAGTGACCCCCCCCCCTCGCGACGAAAGCCCCGCTAAACCAAGACAGCTCAATTTACAGCCGTGCCGTTGTGAAGCTGCACCTGTTCTGGCAATCACTCTACTTTGTGTTTGTTTACGTTCTTCATTTTACGCTTGTTGATTCTTTTCACAACTCCGTAATATCGCGTCAACACGACAAGTAACGTGCTCATAAAGTATTGTAAATTTTAACAAAGTTTACATTCCAAGTAATATACACTGGTGAACTGTTTTCACTCATTGTTTCTCTTTGCTTTAAAACAAACTTAGTGTTTCTATTTAGATTATGATTAAAAAGTGTGTTCAATTTTTGGGAAGAAATCGTGCTTCAACTGTTATAGCTCTCGTTGTTTTTAAGACTATTGCACAATGAAAACCTTATTTTTACTGTTTATTAAATTACACAAATTAATAAAAATTTAATTTTTCATACAATAATCTAAAATTAATACCAGGAAATACAATAATAATTAATACAATATAATGATACTAAAATATTATCTTTATAAGTAATATACATTACATGTTAATACTTTAACCTTTTTTATTCTCAGAAGTATATTTTGTTTATTTGTGGTCCTTTATAGTCAAAAACAAAAAAATAAATTTCTTAAACGTTTTGGTCTGCACCGTTCTCAAAGGTACTGTGCTGTTTATTTTTTTTAACGGATTATTTTTGTTTGTAGAACATATTAAAACTAGAATAATACAATATAATTCACTACTTAATATGAAATACATTTTTAAAATATAGTATTCTAATTATGCTCCCTCAGCTGTAGTCGATAGAATGATAAGTCTTCTACAATCGATCTTTTTTTCTTTAGATGATGGTTGTTGCCTCCAATATTAATACTTCTTTGCTTTATTTTTTCACTTTTTGTATACGTAGGTTGATCTTATTCTTTTTGTGTGTGGGTTAATTGGAATAATGTTACCTACTGGTCTGAGAATCGTCATCTTTTTTGATTGGCCACAGATTATAGGGAAAGAGGTGGTTTAGGAAGGTCCTGCTCTTGCTACGTCCTGGTACATATTTCGGGAATAAATACTGGTTCCAACTACTTGGCTCATAGCTTTGTGTATATATTCTGAATGGAAACCTTCTTTCTACTGGTGGTTAAAAGGTTTTCCTTTCTATTAGACGATTCTTTTTTATCAGCGGATTGTACCTTCGAAGGAATTTGCACATATTTAGATATTAAAATTAACATAACATTTTTTTAAATATATTTTTTTTTACATACGGCCAGTGCATTTTGAACGTAGAAGATATCTAAATTCTTACATCATAATAAATTACACAAATTAATATAAAATTAATTTTTCATACAATACTCTCAATTTAATACCTGGAAAATACAATATAATGATACTAAAACATTATCTTTATAAGTAACATACATAACATAATAATACTTTAACTATTATTCTATCTATATATTCTCAGAAATATAGATTTAAATTCTGGACCTTAAGAGCCAAACAGATTTTTTATCGTAGAACATATTAAACCTAGAATAATAAAATATAATACACAATTAAATATGAAATACATTTTTTGAAAATAGGAGATTTCTATTCTGCTTCCTCAGCTTTAGACGTTGGAATGATAAGCTTCTGCACTCGATCTTTTTGTCTCGGAAATATAGATTTAAATTCTGGGCCTTAACAGCCAAAAAAATAACTAAAATACATTTCTCAAATTATTTTGTCTGCACCGTAATCAAAGCTACCGGGCTGTTTATTTTTTGTTTTAAAGATTTTTTTTATCGTAGAACATATTAAACCTAGAGTAATACAATATAATACACAATTAAATATGAAATACATCTTTGGTCGGTGGAATGATAAGTCTTCTGCACTCGATCTTTTTGTCTTGAGATGATTGTTGTTGCCCCAAATATTAATACTTCCTTGCTTTAGTTTTTCATTTTTTTGTAGGTAGGTTGATCTTATTCTTTTCTGTTTGTGGCCTAATGGGAACAATGTTTAGTACTGGTCTGAAAATTGTCATCTTTTTTTTGATTGGCCACAGATTATATGGAAGATGTGGTATGAATTACTCTGTTCTTGCCATATCTCTGTAGGGAATAAATCCTCGTTCAAAGTACTAAGCTCTCAGAGTTCTTTGGATCTTTTCACAGTAAAAATCTTCTTTCTACTGTTGGTTAAGAGGTTATATTTCTATTAGACGATTCTTTTTTATTAGCGGATTGTATCTTGTATTTATTCCACAACGAAAAACGACGTACATATATTATTATTATAAGTATTTCTTTACATACTACGAATGCATTTTGAACGTATAAGATATCAAAATTATAATATCACGTTAAATTACTTAAATCAATAAAAAGTACACCATTCATACAAGAATACAATCCATACAATTACAGTCAATCAAAAAAGATTGCGATTCCAGTTTCAAAAGAAAGAGAACCCCGACAACACACAGAGTGAAAAGTAAAGAAAAACAATAATTTTTTCCAATACACATCTATGTAGTAAACATGTTCTCTATAAAAATATTTGACAGTTTATATCGCAATATTTTGTATATTACATGGCATGGTTTGATATACAAAACATTTCAAAATATTCTACAATATTTTATGATTTAAGTATTAAAAATATATATCCATTTTTATTTAAAAGGCGTGCTTTATGGAAGTTCAATATATGTTGATTTTTATGTAAAAGACATTTATTCTGGAAGTTCATTTTATAGCCTATACATTAAAGGTAAAATGTAGAGTATATGATTTTGCAGTTCTTAAGATACAGGCATTTTCGGAGCCTCCGTGACTTGATTTAAAATAGTATCGCTTTATTATTTTTAATAAAATGTAAATCTCACTTAACTCATAGCTGTTTTTTTCAAGCATAAAATAACAATTGTATGCTCTAAGAAGTTCGTGAAGCTTATTATTATTAGCATTTAAACACATTTCCTGGGATTGTTCCGGGTCGTAGGTTGAGTGGGAGGTACAGGAAATTCCCAGATTATTTCCGGTAATGGTAGTTCCCTCCTACATTAGGTCATCTGAAATATATGACCGTTATAGCCTGTAATTTTAGCCGAGTGCAAAAAAATTTAAGAATTATTACAGTAAACAAGAGCATCATAAAATTTAAAGTTTACTTAAGTGTGTACGATTTACGAAAATTCCAGAATTCAACGAAAGTCTAACTGTAGCCGTCAGCGTTTATCTGTATTAAATAACATAAGATGATGATGGACGGTTCGGTCGTAAGATAGGATAACTTAACTCTACTTTTCACAATGTATGAAGTCGGGAGAATATTAAGCGTAGTAACGTTTACGGTATTATATCTAAATGAACAAACTGGTTTAAATCTGTCCGTATTATCGAAAAGATCTGTCAAGTGTTTATTCTAGGTTACTTCAGTAGTGAAGTAATTTTGGCGTATTTTAAACGCTTAACATGTGTTCGGTCTTTATAATTAATTAAATAACAAGCGATTTTAAGATTTAATAATAGTTACACACATGTATGTACGCCACAATCTATTTTTTAAACTAATAATCTCATTCTGAGCTATATATTGTTTAGGAACTTTAATTAAATTCAATAGTAACGAAACACGTTCTTCATTATCTGAAGAAGCCTATTTACAAGATTTGTACAAAATGTTTTTAACATTTGATTTCAAATTAGTGTTGTAGACTTCGTTTCGTTACATGTTGTAACTTTCTAAAAATTGGCGAATGCTCAACAAAGGTAAATTGAAGAACGTAAACAGACACACAAGCAGCATGATTGCCTGAACAGGTGCGAGTTTCACAACCCTAAGGCTGTAAACTGAACCGTCTGTTAATTTGCTACGCGACATTGCAGCCCCTAACAAGGAGACGTGATAAACGACAGGGTTTGAAACTTATCTGTCAGTTTTGTTATTGAAACGTTATCGTTTTACTGCAAAAATCCAATGTTTACAGACCTGCGCAGTCGTACCTTGTCCTATTATGATTAGATAACGTTTTACTGAATTATCATGTTTTGAGTCTCATTTTTGTTTTGTTTACTTAATACATTTATTATTGATAATGCTGACCGAGCGGTTAATTGACACTTGTTTAGATTTTTTTAACTAACTAGAATTTTATTTATATTTGAAGTTCAGGTTTAGAATACTTATTAATAACAATTCAGATGTTGTTATAAACATAATTTTCTAATGTTCGTGTTCCAACGATCACTTATAAAATTTTGGATAATAAATAATGAAATAAAAACAACCCATGTCTACGTTAGTTTTAACATAAATATTAAATATAATTAAATGTAATAAATTGGTTAGAAAACTTAGCAGAGCTGTTCAACCATTTAAAATTTTATTACTTATACCAATAGTTATTCGTGTAAATTAATTAAACCCCCTGATAAGGGTGTATTATAAGAACATTTTTATACTAGTTAAAATTATATAATTGGTGTATGTTAAGAGCTGGAAACTAATATTTATATAAGAAGATTAGTTTATGAGTATACGTGTGGATTTTTTACTTCTATAGGTTCTATATGTCGGCTTACTTACCCATGTCTATTTAATGTTATTGTTTCTTTTTTATTTTAATCACAAAACTCTTCTAGAGTATTATATTTTGCACGAATATTAGGCCTATTTTATACCTAGAGAACCCGATTCCAAGGCATTGTCTGAAAAGGCCGCTATATAAAGTATTACATAATATAAAAGTAGATTTCTTTAGAGAAAGAAATTGTTTACTTACAATTATCTATTGAAGTCCAAGCTATTTAAAAACAAAAATATTAATTCTCATAGTGGACTTATATAGCGGGTATTTCGACCATGATATATTAAAAAACTCCTTAATGCTTCCTTCTAATTCGAAGGAAAAAAGCAGTCACGAATTTTTAGAATATCGTGCGGGCTTCTTGCCCGCTAGCTCGTCGGCGTTTCAGCTGATGATTAGCGGCTTAAGGGGAGAACGTCGCCTATGCTTAATATATGAGAACTTTTACTAACTTCGTGTACCTGCAGTTCTATAACCAGTAAAGATATTACAATACAATTTTTTACAGTATGTTCTGGTATGTTAGTAGATGAGCCTGTAGTAGATTGAAATATTTTAGAGCAATAGAAACAATTTTATTGCATTATCAATAAACAAGTAATTTTTTACCACACTAATTTATGATTTTTATTATTTATTTCAGTAAATGTGTAAGATATAGTCATGATTTTACTACCAGATAAGCTAAACAGTACCTTGGGATGTATACAAAATTTCATCTTTCTAACGTAAACAATAGCTGAGCTACAGGTACATAAGTTCAACAAACACAATTTTCGGAAAACAGCAATTGAAATAAACATAGTAGTTGATCATATGTAAAAAGACCTACAAATAAATTTAGAATGCTCCAGCACCATAGAGCTGGTCCCTTGGTTCTCTGAATCTTCCAGCTTCCTTTACATCGTCTTTTTTCACCCTCATCTCATTTGTAGCCTCTAGACTAGCTTAGAGGACGTACATTTAATATAGAACAAATTTTTCGCACCAGCTACGCGTACTCCTATGCAACGTAGGCCATAAACAAACCTAGTATTTAGTTTGTAGAGTTTGTTTTTCTTTTCTGATGTGTCTTTTGATACTTTATTAGCACAGTTTGTGCATAATAAGACTTGAAACAATACCTTTTCTTTTACTCGAGTCTTCAGAAAATTTTAAATTGCCAATAGAGTCACAATGTTTGCATTTACATAAGGTATTGAGAGTACTTAGTGTATTTACATCAACAATAATATTTAAAAACATTTGATTGATATATGTCTTCAATTTCTTTACTAGGCTTATTCAAATAGGAAAGTTTTTTCTTTGATGCACTTTCAAAACTAGGCCTAGGATTTCCATAACCTAGGGTTGAGCTAATGCTAGACTCAGCAGTTTCATTACTTCTAATGTCTAATGTTGTTTGTTTAGTATATTTATTCCCTCTGAAGGTTCTTCTTTTAGTATAACTTAGTCATTTAGGCATATTGAAATACAAAACTGATTATAACTAATAAGGTCAAACTTCACAACCACTTGAAACTGTTTGTAAACAAACTACTGCACATAATATATAAACATAAAACTTCCCAAGACTGCAATACAGCTGCAGCTGGTGACAGTACAGTATCTCATAAAACTGCAGAGTATAAAAATAACACCAGGAAATAAAATATGTATGAGAATGAATACAGAAGTATGAGTTCTGGGACGATTTCTCTACAGAAAATGCGCTAAAACACTTGAACACATAATATATTTTCATTTTTACCAAGATCTTCCGTGGTTTAAAATACCAAGTGTTATATATTGCCATTTTCAGGAAGAATCCAAGAATTTTTCAGTAAAATAAAAAAAAATCCATTTTTAGCGATGTTCTCCCCTTAAGCATGGGTGGAGGAGCTCAGTATATCCATGAGACACGACATCATCGACACTATGTTGGGAGAGGATCTCCGAGATTTTGCCTTGATGGTTTTGAGGCAGGAGGGCAGCGGGCTGTTTATCTATAGATTTATCACGGGTGGCTACGGGGCAGAGTTCTCTATGTTAGTTGTCGGCTTCAAGAAGTGTGGTTTTTAATATATTTTTTTAATTTAATTCGATGAGCTCCGAAAGTCTAAACCATTGTAGTTCAATCATGTCATGAACATGTAATCATTTCGTTTGTGTATGGCTCTGTTATAGACCCTTGTAATAAATGTCGCCTCCCAGCCACAAATGAAGCCGGCGCGGCGCCTTGTAACCCCTGGCTATAGAGGGGAACTTGAGACACTTAATGGATTGTATTTTTGTCTCCGTATTCACAACACTCCTAATCTGTTCCTCGCGCCCCGTCTTGCCCCAGGACAGTTCGAGAAAGTGGATTTTGGAATTCTCACTGTCTTTAGTTATAAATCGTTAGACAAGATCATAGTCACTGTCAAGTTTCTATTTACCCTATGAATTATTTATACTTTGTGTAACAAATACAATCGAAGGTAATATTTTAAAATATTCTCTTTGTTTGGACGAGTATTTACGCGTTGGCAGTGACCAAATGTATTGATTAAAAGAGTTAATGATTACTCGTGTGATTTTAAGTTGAACATTAGTTATCTTCTAACTTTTTTAAAGGTTTAATTAATTTTTCTATTACAAGAATATTACGTAAGAAAATGTCACAACTTGATTCTCTGTAAACGTTGCTAATTAAAAGTTATAGAATATTATATTGCTTTGTTTTAAAAATAATAATTAATCCAACCTCACATATCAGTATTTTATGAAAAGTTATATGTGATATTTACCACTCATAAGACTGTAAAATTTTATCTTTCTCTGTCTGTCTGTTCGATATTTTAAAAACAAGTTGATATATAGACTTGACATGTTAGATGAATCTTCCTTTCTATGTAAGGAACCTTCTATGATCAAACCAATAAGTTTGATGACGATTCATGTCACTCGATTGGTTTTGGCTGAGCGTTACCGATCATTATTGTAATGATGTTATAGGTAACCATTATGGCAAGTAGAGAGAGAAAACCTATTATAATTAACACTTTCGTAAAAAAAACGTTAAACACGTGACATTAACTTGTGTAGCCTAAGCATCTCAACACGTACAATTCCATTTTGTAGTGAAATGGTGTATAGACCTAACATTGATATATAATTTAATGAACAAACATTTGAATTTCTCATGTGGCAAGACACGAGTATGTCTATAAATATTCGTTATGTAGAATTTAAATTTGACATGAAACTTTATTTCCATAAGATGAGTTTTAGATGCATTATTTTCGTCTCAGCTTATTTTTGAATGATTGCCTGTTAGTCGAAACGATATTTCGAGAATGAAACAAGCTAGTTATCTGAAAGTTTTCATGCAATCTCAGTGAAATCCGTTACAACTGGCTTGGCGTACGTCTACCTTGCTTGAATGGAACACTTTCATTTTTTAAATAGTAAAATTATTCGGAGTTTTAAATCACACGCAAAATATGTTTCATTTGTGTTTTCAATTTCTAACCAATTAAGTAATTAAAAACATAAACCAAACGTGTGTAACATTATGATTTAATAGAATATTTTAATCATGGTGTTTAATAAACATAGTGTTGAGGTTAAAACTCTACCTAAATAGTAAAGAGTAACTATATAGTATCGTTATAAATCTTTAACGTTAAGTAAAAATTAAAGGAAGAACTACTTTAAAACTCCACTATCTCAAAAGCTAAGATAAATTAGACCGTATCAGACCAGTCTTGCCATATGTACACAGTGGTATGTACAACATTGAACCCCAAATGTTGTACTCCGTAAAACTATACCATCTGGTTGGTTAAGGGTTTTGTCTTATTTATTTTCAAAACTTTATCTTTATCTCTTTTAAATTAATTTATAGTTGAGATTTAATTGGCATATAATGTTTTTGTTTTAGTTTCATATTTACAGTAAAAGTTTTACCTTTTGTAAAGTATAAAAGTACTCATACGTATATCTCGAAAAACGTTGAGCTGCCAGTGCGATTTCCAAGCATTGAAGGCGTCACGGAAGGCATTCTCCGGGATAGCCTTGAGAGCCGCGGTGCTTGCTGCTGGGATCCGCTCTGTCGTCTCAAAATGCTTGCCATTCATCGGCCTTTTCAGGCAAGGATTCAAAATAAAGTCCGCGGGGGCCACATCTGGGCTGTAGGGTGACTGCGGAAGCGTTGGGATGCCGTCCTCGGTCAGACAGCTGTTCACAAGAAAGGTGGTGTGAGCCGGGCGTTGTCGTGGTGCAATGTCTTGTCGGACCCGATTGACCCTTCTTTTGAGTCTCTTGATCACTTCCACGTAAAACTTGGCGTTGGCGGTTTGTCCAGGAGGAACAAATTCATGGTGGACGGTGCCTTTGATGTCAAAAAAGACAATGAGCATCGTTTTCGATTTTGATTTGCTCTTTCTTCCCATTTTTGGGCGAGGAGACGCCGGCGCGTGCCACTCGTAAGATTTCTTCTTTGTCTCTTGATCATACTCAAAGATCCACGACTCATTACCTGCGATTACGTTATTCAAAAATTAGGAGTCTCTTTCACACATGTTAAAATTTTCTTGGCACACTTCCACTCCCCGCAATCCTGGTCGTCAGTAAACACTTATGGGATCATCTTCGCGCATAACATGCGCATGTTCAAATGCTCCGTCACAATGTCATGAAGCACAGACTTCGGTAAATTTAACATCTGGGAAATTAAACGAATACTTAGTCGACGGTCTGAGTTCAAAACTTTGTACATAACTTACATTGTCGGTGTTTGTTGAAGTCAAAGGTCTTCCAGCACGGTTTTCATCAGCGACCTGTTCCTGGCCCTCCAAAAAGGCCTGGTGCCACCGAAACACACCACTTCTTGCTAAAGCAACATCTAGGTAGGCCTGCGTGATCATATCAAATGTCTCTGTCGCAGATTACCGAGTTTGACACTGAATTTAATCGCGTACCTATGCTCTAACCAACGCTGCATCTGTCCTGACTCTCCAGGTGCTCGGAGACATCTTACCAGCTTGTTCGTTAGCTAGGAACACCCTGTACCGAATGCAGTCGGCGTGCGCACGCTCCGAAGTACAGTCGCGGCGAAGTAAAGTGAGTCCTATTACTTTCCGGACAAACCCTGTAAGTCACGACGAAGGGGGTGACGCAGCACTTGCTTAAGAGTTTTTTATAATATCTAGGACTCAGTAAGAAGAAGTCTGAAAAAGGTAACAGTCTATAAAGAATATTACTCTTTTAGTATAAAATGATATGTACAATTATCAATATAAAACTGTTTTTGATAATACAAATATTTCATTAACACGTTCGCTGCGGCAAGAGCGGCCAATGATGTACCCGATATGCGGCAAAATTCGAACTTGCGATTTTCGTTGAATTGGCGTTATTTTGGTTTGATGCGCTATAAAATAATGATATTCGATTATATTACGTTCTTATGCGTTCGTAATCATCGGGACTGTCCGGACAGTGGCCCGCATTTTTGGCATGGCATCATTTATGTTAACATATGACGGGCTATATAAAATTTAACTATAACTAACCAAATGTGTTGTGTGATGTCCAAAAGTAGCAAGAATGCTTCAATCGACTTTGATATGCATCAGATTCCGTTGCTAGACAACGCTACTGTCCGGACAGTAGTCCCGCACATAGCGTAAAACACCCACAGAGCCCGCGGTGCAGATCGCCGCCGCGTGCTGTCCGCACAGTAAAACAAATAACAGTATCGTTTGAATGAATTTACTAAGGAGACAATACATACTGTATACAAAAAAGCAAAATATGTATACTGTGTACAAGAATAATATTGACACCACACATATAGATAAAATCGCAATACCGGTAAAATATTACCTTACTTTTAATGTAGTAGTAATAACCTATCCAATTTGTAAAAAAGCCTAGCAGCTAATACGTCTACTCACGAAAACAATAACACAAGGGAAAAGAAATTAGGAACACGTGTTTTATTGTTTTCCTACTGGTTCATAATAGCAATAAACATGTGAAATTTCAGCTGTTTCGCTGGCACTGTCGGAACAGTAGGCTCGCATTTCCAGGACGAACTGACGTATCAGAAAGTAAGTATACTTCATGTAGAACAAGCTTGAAAAGTTTCCGACAATTCCCGCAAGATCGCATCACGTGACAAGCGAAACGAATAAGCAATGCATTGTGCGTATCGGCACTGTCCGGACAGTGCCTCGCAGTTTTGGCGAGGGTCACGGGACTGTCCAAACAGTGGCCCGCAGCGAACGTGTTAAGTAGATAATTAAGCGTGTTTATATTTTATTCTTTACTTAATTGTTTAGTGTAAATCATATTGATGATCCAAACGAGTATAACACCCAAAAATATAAGTGACAGGTGTTAGGGTCACATTCAGATTTTGTTTTTTTCTGTTTCTGTATTCTCGGTAACATGGTTTTGACCACGACTTGCAGGACCGTGGGAGTGTGGAGATGCATTACTTGAGTTGTGTCGAGCATCATCTTTTCTGCCCTGGAGCTCAACTTCTGGAGCACACAATGACTGTGTTTGTTGTTCATCCAGTAAATCATTTTCAGGGATTAGCTCTGACATATCAGAGTTTGAATTGTAGTAATGAAATTTACCAAACTGAGTAGAATCTTCTTCTACATAAACATTTTACAAATCCGTGTTATCCAACTTCGTACTCGGAACCTAAAACACAAAATATTAAGTACATTTATAACTCGAACACTTGTTAAAACTATCTTGCTGCTACTTTTAAATCATTATTTACAATACTCTAATTTAGTTTCACCACTTTGATGCCAAAAGTAAAGAATTATATAGTACATACTATAATAACAAGTCTAATAGAAAAACCGACTTATTCAAAAGTATTACTATATTAAATTTTAATATTTGTGAGAACGTTCCTGAAGTAATACTGAAATTGATTAAATAAAATTTCAGTGGTGGAAGGTTCGTAAAAAAAAATAAAAATTAGTTTACTAATGTCAGTTTTTAAACACGTCCCATTATTCATTAAAAAATATTCCACAAAGAGTTGAAAGTTACACTTTGTGTTAAAACCTCAACTAATACTGGTGCTTTTTTCTTAGCTAATTAGTATTAGTTAACTATGACTTATTTATGCATATTTTAACTCTGATTTTTTTTATGTCTTTTCCCACGATAACCATTAGCTATTTGGAGTTTTACAAATGTATTATAGAATGTATCTATCATTTAGTACATGGAGAATAGCGAAAAAACATATAAACATATTTTAGATTACTATAAAATGAGGTTTAGAATGTATCTAATGCATGATACCTTTCAAATATTTACGTTGGTCATGCATAAAAAAATCCTAAACTCAGAATCACTGCAAAAAACATTGCTATTTACCATAATATCTTTTTACTTTTGTTACCAAATTGGTAAAACTGAATCAGAGTATTGTAAATAGTGATTGAAAAGTAACAACAAGTAAATTTTAACAAGTTTTCGAGATATAAATTGATTTAATATATTGTGTGTTAGGTTCCGAGTGCCAAGTTGGATAACACTGCTTCGTTAAGTGTTTCTGTAGAAGAAGATTCTAATCAGTTTGATAGATTTTATTCCTACAATTCAAACTCTGGTATGTCAGAGTTGGACCCTGCAAATGATACACTGGATGAACAACAAACACAGTCATTGCGTGCTCCAGAAGTCGAGCTCCAGTACAGAAAAGATGATGCTCGACACAACTCAAGTAATGTATCTCCACACTCCCACGGTCCAGCAATTTGTGGCCAAAACCATGTTTCCGAGGATACAGATACAGAAAAACCAAAATCTGAATGTGACCCTAACACCTTTCACTTATATTTTTCCCCGGAATTATACTCGTTTGGATCATCAATATGATTTACACTAAACAATTAAGTAAAGAATAAAATATAAACACGCTTAATTATCTACTTAAAGAAATATTTGTATTATCAAAAACAGTCTTAGATGCATTATTTTTGTGTCAACTTGCCTGTTAGTCTACAGGATATCTCAAGAATAAAATAAGCTAGATATTTTACATTTTGCATGCAACCTCAGTGAAACCTTTTACGGCATGGTGTGGCGTACTTCTACCTTGCTTATAAATATTACAGTGAATACAAATAGTTTTCATTGTTTAAATAGTAAAATTATTCGGAGTTTTTAATCGTACTTAAGTTTCTTTATTCTTTAATAATATGTGTAATATTATGCTTTAATAAAAGATGTTAATGAAATAATAACCGCAGTGTTGACGTAGAAACTCTATTTATATAGTAGTATCAATGGATAAGGTTTAGTGAAAACCAAAGAAGGGACTAATTTAAAACTGTGGTTTGCTCACTATCTCACAAACTAAGCCGTAACAGCCCAGGGTTGCCGTATGATCACAAAAGTACGCACAATATATAACCCTTAATTTGGTACTCTGTAAAACTGTACAAGCTAGGTGATTAAGGGTTTAGTCTCATTTGTTTTTAAATTTTATTACTTAATTTTTCTAAATTAACTTATATTTGATTGGTTTTTACTGTGGTTATGCTAGTTTCATAATTACTACTTAGCTAAGCACCACGTGGTCTTGGAAAATGAACCAGAATTACTAATTATTGTTTTTATTTTATCTAAAGAATTTAATTTGTTCAGCTAATTAATTCCAGTTCTAGTTATGGCGTTTTCTCAAACTTCAATACTATTTAATTTAGTTATGACTGAGTTTAATACTTTACTTAAATTAATTATTAAAAAAGATAGCTTATTAAACAGGCTAATGAGAATAAGAAGTATTTTCCCGTCTGCAAAGTTGAAGTATTTGTCTACAACTGACTGAATAAAGTCTAAGTTCCTAGTCTTGCCAAACTTTAAAGCAGAAAAAGTTCGTAATCCCTTTTCGACGTCAAACGCAGTCTTTAGTGCTTAATACTTTAGTCGGAAAACTCCAAAGGCTTTGACAGTAGAACAGATATTATTTCGATAATTTCTTATAATCTATGAGAATTAAAATAGACACGTTTTATGCTGTACATCAGACGCCCATTTTACAAAAATACTGCTAATTTCACCAACCCAATGAAAAGCTGCAGATTTACATATCCGAAAACTAAATATCCATGAACAAAGAGACGTTCTTACAACGTAATATCGTCCCTTCAGGTTCCAAAACGGCCATTCTTTAAATCGAACTGTTGTCTATCTTTCTTTCTGTGCATTAACTCTGAATATAAAGATACTAGAGACTTGAAACCTATCGTATAGGGTATAATTTATCCATTATCTTCACATATCTTTAAATATACTTGTAAATACTTAAACTTGTGAATTGTAAGTCGTTTTATAGATAAATATAAGTAATATCCTGGAGTATACAATAACCAAAAACTAAAAAAATCTATATACTGATAAATTAATGCAGACAAACTAATTATCCATAATTTAAAGATTCAGCCACAAAGTAAAACTCCTTGCATATGAGGGAAGCTTTAAAGGATCTCACGTTATATTCCTTCAGATGGATTGGAACGGCTTTGAAAAGTTTCATGGCTGATTAATAAGCTCGCTTCTCGTCCAGTATAAGTCTGTGTGTCGGATACTGATAACTGCTATGGTGTAACGAGTAATCAGTAAAACTATTTGGCTGTACTCGTTTTGAAAACCGAGACATTTATATAAGTTAATGGAAGTGTTAATCGTCTTTCAGAAAATTGGTTTTCTATATTTACCTATACTAACATTTAATAAAACAGTTAACGTTTCCGTGATAGCCAAAATGAGTATCTTTTTTCAATCAAATTGTGGGAGTAAATGCTTTTCAGTTAGAGAACCCCAAATGATCGTAACCGAGGACGAAAACACAAGTTATTAAACTGAAGTTCACCCTCAAATTGCTTGGGGTCATAAACACTCTACAGCAAGATACTACGCCGTGGCGAAGTTCAAATTGCTTGCGGTCATAAACACTCTACAGCAAGACACTACGCCGTGGCGAAGTTCAAATTGCTTGCGGTCATAATCACTCTACAGCAAGACACTACGCCGTGGCGAAGTTCAAATTGCTTGCGGTCATAATCACTCTACAGCAAGACACTACGCCGTGGCGAAGTTCAAATTGCTTGCGGTCATAATCACTCTACAGCAAGACACTACGCCGTGGCGAAGTTCAAATTGCTTGCGGTCATAATCACTCTACAGCAAGACACTACGCCGTGGCGAAGTTCAAATTGCTTGAAAACCATGTTACCAAGAATACAGAATTAAAAAACCAAAATCTGAATGTAACCCTAACACCTATTGCTCATATTTCTGGGAATTATACTTTTATGGATCGTCAATATGATTTATACCAAGCAACTATGTTAAGAGGAAAACTATAAACACGATTAAATTTTTACTTAACAGAAAAAGTTTCATTATCAAAGAAGTTTTACATGGATATAAAATTGTATATATCATTTTATACTAAAAGAGTTATATTCTTTATATACTACAACATTTTTGAAAGGGTCGTCTTACTATGTCCTAGATATTATAAAGAACTCTTATACAATCGTACATACTTTACAACTAAGAAGTTATATCCGTTAACTAATTTATATCCGTTACAACGCAGCTTGACATGCAGCGTCTCACCCTTCGCCGCGACGTAATGTCTTACTGTAGAGTAACTATGACCCCAAGCAACTTGACGGAACTTCAGTTTACTACTTTATTTTTATTCCTCGGTTACGATCATTTAAGGTTCTGTAACTGAACAGCATTTACTCCCACAATTTGATTTAAAACAAGATACTCATTTTGGCTATCACGAAAATGTTACCTGTTTTATTAAATGTTATATGTATTTTAAGTAACAACAAGAGCCAACTCATCCATTTCACAACATAAAGCCTAGAACTCGATGTGAAATGTGAATATATCTTAAGAGTGTCATCAGCGATATTTTGGATAGTCAAAAATTGACACTGAGGGATTATTTGTCATGCTTGGGTAGCAAGCTAAGCTCCACCTGTTGTGGTGTCAAAGACATTACAAGGTCAGCCAACTATGACCCTGTCATAACAGTGTCATTATGCTTATGCATATTAGCACCTAAAAATATGGGGTGATGTTTTAGGGAAATACTGTTGGGTCAAATTCAATGTTTTGATTCAGAAAAGGATTGCTCAATCTGAATCCGAGAGATTCATGTAATACGATATTAAATGAATAAAATTAAAATCCATTTATTGTTTCCAATTTTTTTTTATCCTTTTATCTAGAGGTAACGCACAGGTAGAGAGATAGACAGCGACACTATATAAAAAATGGCCGGTCTAGTACTTAATCATGTTTATTTACTGAAGGGATGATATTCCATTGTAAGAACTTCTCGTTGTTCGTGGATATTTAGGTCTTTATATCTGGAGCATACAATAACTATAAAGCTGAGTTGTGTGTATGATAGTAATCGGTGTGTGCCTTGGAATGAGACAATGTTTTCCTACCAACCAATCATTAACTCGTAGAAAGGCTTTCTTTTTTATCTATTAATTTAATGACATCACTGTTGGAGGCTACATACTCCAACAGGATAACCTAGTTCTTTTTCAGGTCTAGTGAAAGGGCAACTCTGCGCTTATGGGTTGCAGTCGTGAAGATTTCTCACGATGAAACTACTGGTGTTTGATTAAAGTACATCCAGGTACAGTTTGATGTTGATTATTCATCTTTGCTGCATCTTCAAGGCTCCGGACTACACTGATAGACACTTTCGATGGACTCCCTAGGAAATCTCATATATTCATTCTCTGAGGGTTATACTTGTGTGTTTTGTCTGGCAGGGTTTTTAACACCTGTTACCTTCAAAGCCTAGGCCATCTAGGCGGAAATCACTGTCACAATAAAAGATTTCCCAATGTCAAAAATGTCAGGAATTATCGCTCAAGACTTTGGCTTTGGATTCCTATATAATATTACTGATACAGGCACCGAATGTAAAATTTCGTTGAAAGAACGCTAGTAAATTAAATTTGTAATAGTTTATTTTAATCAAGGCCAGTCTAAAATTATAACATGACATTTAATGAAACATTCGTGGTAGACAAAATCGAATTGTGTTATTGCTGCTCAGTTAAGGAACCTTGAAGAAACCAAAGAAGTTTCGTATCCGAGGATGAAAACACAAGTTAATAAACTGAAGTTCTCCCTGAAGTTGCCTAGGGTCATAGTCAGTCTACAGCAAGACACTACGCCGCGGCCTCGACCCTCGCTGCGTAAATAGGGGAGAATGCACGTCATGCTGCGTTCCAACGGATATAAATGTGTTTTGTAGCGTGTCTTGGAAAGGGTAATAAATATAAACTTTAATGTTAAAGTTATAAAGCAATAATTTCTTTACTTTTAATTCAAAATTTATACGTTTACAAGATGGTGAGTGGGATAGGGTGAAGCCTGTCAAAAGCTTGACTGTTTTATCTTCAGAAGACATAAAACACAAAATTCTAAATGAAACGTGTTCACAGTGCTTTCCGATGGTCAGTTGTAGTATATACTATTGGTGGACATAGCGCATTGCTTGTGAATTCTTTTTACTAGTCCTTGTTATGTGTCTCAGTGAAACTTTTAGTTTAAACTTGTATTTTATATTATAGAAGCACCTTGGGTATATTCTTTTAATTAATACCACATATTTTCCCTCTTTAAAAAATTGTTAATTTTATGTTGAAGGGAAAATCTGTAAATATCTTAAATTAGTATAAATGTTATTGAAATCTCCTAGTCTAAAAAAGCTAGATAAATTATTGTTTCATCTAAACCTAGTTTGCTATTTATAATTTATATTAATTATATTTTCCTGGAATAATAGAAAAGATTGAATAAGCTGGCATTCATTAATACAATGGTGATGAAAGGAATTAAAATGACGGTGTTCGATGAAAGATGGAAATATTACCTCCAAGAGGAAACGCCAAGAGTGATGGAATTGAAGCCATTACACCGAATAATGGAACTCAAGGCACAATGGATCATTTTAAATCAATATACCGATCACTTTGAGGTCAAGGTTGTATTTTTTTTTATTTCATCATAACTGAATTTGAAATATTCATATAAAAACTTATATTTCGACTAGATTTTATGAAAAGGTAAAATTTATATATGTAAATAGATAATAACATATAGTTCATTAAAAGTGAATTAAACTACAATTTATGCTTTTATATAAGAGTATCTATATTCGAGATAAAACACCTTTCTTTCTAAAAATCTTGAGGATGAAATTACCAGCTCTTCACGACTATGAAAATCATCAACCCTGATGCGTGCAAGCCAGCATTCATCCTTTCAGGCAATCTGTTCTTCATGTCCGTTAAAAAAAGAGATAAAACCGCGAAATTTTGAGGGAGAGCTCGCAGTTACCAGGTTAAGTGTACAAAAATAACTATTTAGGAGTAATAAAAAGATGGTACTTATCCATTAATACACTAATATTGGTTGCTGCGTGATGGTAAATCTTATCTTTTTATGCAATGAGTTATCTTTTTGCAGTTACTAAAAATGGTTTACCACTTGCTTAGAATAAGAAACACGCTTTGCGTAGAACAGGCTCTCTGAGGTTGTATGCAAAATTTAATTCTTTAATTCATTTCATTATTGAGATTTTCTGGGGACAGACCAATAGTCACATAGAAAATATGTTTTACTTTACTACATCCCATTCCGGGCAGACCTATCACAAATTGTGCCTACTGAAAGATAGGTTTCAATGACCTTTTTCTTCATTTATTACGCAAAGTTAGGTTGCACGTGATTTATATCACATGTTGAAATGACTGCTCTGTATGTTTAAATTTGTTTGTTCGATTTTCTTATTGCCATCGTGGTTACCTAATTTGAAGATGTTTGCTAACACTTAGGAAAATTCCATGGCACGACATGAAACATCATTGAGCAACTCGTAGATAATCAGTTTTTCCAGATATATCAGTCCTTTCCTAAACTTTTGACAATTTTCCAACACGGTCTGTAGTTAAACTTTATTAAACCAGAAGTTTCTTGAATGTGCAGAGTTATGTAATGACAGATCATGTAATTACTAACATATCAGGAACTAGAGATTAATTATTTGCAGTTAATCAACATGCGCTGTAATCTGAAACTGTGTTAATGGATTGTCACGAACTCTCTAGATAAAACCTTCATTATTTAGATGAATAAAATTAATTCAATTAGTTTTTATATGTCGTTTTCATTATTTATAATAGGCTATTGCTATAATCGAATAACAAGAATTGTTGCATTAATTATTATTGAGTGTAAACAAATGCTCTCTCGCTGGGGGACGAAAAAATAAATTTCACTGTATGATTATGTTTATTTTAAAATAACCTAAGTAACTGTATCAAATCTAACATTTTTTCTTTTAAAAATGAAAACTCTAATCTCTGATGGTATATATATAAGGCATTTTCACTTTTTGATATCACTATTTCCATTGTTTCATGTTTTATAAAATGTTAACATTTAATAAAACTTATTTATACTAAATGTACATTTGTAGTTTTAAAATGAGCAGCAGTTCTTATTCTGCTTATTGATAGTTATTTTACAAATTGAGTCATATTATCACTACACATGTGATAAATTTGTAAAAAGTCCAAATCCTAAAATGGATTGAATTCATTATTTTAAGTAAGCTTAATGTAAGTTGACGTTAAATTTCTTTGGATGTTCCTTGAAAGTTAAGAAACCTTAAGAAAATGGCCGCCCGCAGAATTTTAATTTAGAAATAATTTTGTTGGGTGTATTAAATAATTAGAAATTTATACATTTAGAACTGTGTCGGTGTTTTTTAACAGAGAAGAAATTAAAACTATTATTTTATTTCGATAATTTGACAAAACTAGTTTTAAGCGATGAAAATCTGATAGGGTTGTTATGCATGATAGTGAAAAAGTTTTCTTCTACACCGACATCAAAATGTCGAAATAGAATGTTGGGAACGTGAAGCAACCTAGTCTATCGAGTTAGAAATTTGTTTTCTTCAGATTTCTAGAAGGAGCATTCTAGTAGACCAAGCAGCAGAGCTGTAAGAATGAGCGATTAGTGCTCTACCTGGCTTCGTAGACACAAACCAGTATAACCAAAAATTAGAAAACAGTGCTTACAATGAACTGGACTTGACTCAGTAATACATAAGTCTATGAAGTAATCTAGATTCTTCCTATTTTGTTTCTTCTCGTGCGTCTTATTTGTCGTCTAATCTTCATCTCTTCCCTTCGAATACTGGCGGATTAATAAGGGGAACAGTTATCTTTGTTATGAAAGGGCGGTTTATAGACATCCAGGAAACACAATGTATGATAAAACCTAATCTTAAAGTATCAAAGCTGATGAACTTAAACTAAATGAATATCAGGATAACGAATGCAACTATTGCCTCAGAGACGGTGGAAAACACAAACTCTCTTACCTCGGAGTGACAGGTTCGCTCCTCTGGGATATCTGTTAAAATTTGCAAATGGCTCTGTACCATCTCCTTTGAAATTATAGTGTAATCAATAAAAATTTCAAAAAGTCATTACGTTTGGAAAGTCCATAGGACACGTTAGGGTTCATCGACACGTCTAGGAATACAATGTTTGATACATCCTAACCTTAACGCAGGGTGGACACTACAAATGTACAAATGGTGCTGTATCATATCTTTTAAAAGTTTAGTGTAATCAATAAAAATGCCATTGGCGTAGAAAGGACCTGCTTAAAAAAGGACTTAGTATCGTACAAAAAAACGAGGACGAGAATTATAAAATACATTGTGATTATTTTGAGTTGTGGTTTATTTTAGGTTTCAATGATATAAAGCTATCTATACTTATTTTCTTTAATAAACAAATTAAAAGAAATTTGTATTGGATTACATGACGAGGTTTGTATTAACTTAGTGGCTTATCAAAATTAGTAAAAGTTATGAGCTTTTGTTGTAGGCTGTGATTTGATAATACTTTTAGTTGTGGCATACTTTTATAGAAGTGCCACAGCTTAAATTTAGATAAAATAACGTTTTATTCTTTATTTAGAACACTTGTTATATAGCGTAATTTAATTTTAAAACCGTCAATCCTAGGTTTGAAATCTGAATTTCTAACTTTGTCTTGCTCTTTAATAATAAATACTATAAATTTTATTAGGTCCATTAATTTTGGCCATGAATATAACAAAATTAATAAGTATTTAACTTACAGATCAGTTTTCGATATCCCTGATCTAATCACAGATAAGATATAGACGTTATTTATGAGGAAAAGATTTTAATTTTGGTTCTGAAAATAAAAAAATACATAAATCGCCTTGAGCTGTATACATGTTTAATAAAATTTGGGAAAGCAATTATTCAACTAATAATCCATCAATTAAATATAGATTAAATGGTTACTTAAATAGATTAAATCCTATTTAAGTTAAAATGTGGACATTGACGGAAGGTATAATTAAACTTTGTACCCTAAAAAAAAAAACGGTTTGATACTAATAATATAACGCTATTGCAAATTTACACAAAAATATTACATTTCACAGTTCATAAGAATCATCCCTATAATATTATATTTTGTATCTTTCCTCTTGCTGGTTTAATATGGCCTCACAATGGTTTGCTCGCCCTATTGTAGAAGACATAATAGACGCCGTGGGGAATAACTCAGTTACATGAGTCAAAGCCGGAAATCGTATTTACTATGTGATCCGACGAGGAGGGGAAATGATGTTACTCTGCATTGTCGACGGTTTACATCTTTCACTCGCATTGTGTTTCGTCTCTGATGTTATATATTTCAGAGCGCTAATGTTCAGTATTTATTAGTGAACACAAAAATGTAGCCTACGTACATGTGAATGCAATTTACTGCCAAAGGATAGAATAACAAGGTGTTTTTGTTTTTATGCATGGCCGTGCTATCATAAATATTCATAAAACGAATGTGCAACTGCAGAGCTACTGTTATTGTTATATTTATAAATAATTCTCTTCTTTTGAATTTCACATTAGATCTTACATTTTTGCAATATTTCTAAATTATTCTTCTAGTACAACAGAGCCAAATATTAAAGTTATTGTATGTATCCGTGGTAATCCAGTCTTGTATTCGATTTTTCATACTGATAACAAATGTTAGATTCTGCTATGTCATCTAAACTTACTGTTTTTATATACAAATTGAATGAGGTTTCTGAATAACATGTCACTAATCACATGACATTGGAGATTAATAAATGTTTATTTATTTCTGATAATGTATAAAATTTGTGTTTCAATGCAAAAAATATAATATTTATTTTTGTGTAATTTCACAAGTAGTTGTGTAAATTTGAAGTAGTATTTTGAAGTATATCGTAATGAGGTTCAATTACGTAACTAATTGTTTCCCGAAATATTTAATTATCTGAAATTCCTTAAAAAGAAACGCATATTTCAATATTTAAAAAAATATTATAACATTTAAATCGCAAAATTTAAACTTTGTATACTCGTATTGTATTGCAAGAAAGTCACATTCTTTAATGCATACTTCAAATTGTCCTATTTGAATTATTTTTAGGAATTAATAATAATTAAATAAAATAAACATTAAAAATTATTGTAAGCAAAGAAGTTAAAGTTTGATCTTTGATAGAACTTTCTTAGGATATGCACCTGCAAATCTGCCGTAAGATACAGATGCTCTCCATCACCTTACAGTGTTGGCGATACCAATTCCATGCTACGCGGCGGATATGCTAGATACAAAGTTACGGAGCACGCACTGTAAAAATGAATTTCACCATTTCAAAATTGAAGAAAACTGCAGAGTATAAATTAGCTAATTTGGAGATGACCACATAATCTATCTCCAATCGGTTTTAATTAACTTATCGTTAGCTACAGATGATAACTTTGTTTAGAGATAAGGAATCCTATTGATATTTTAAGATATCCTGTTTGGTGTGTATATCTAAATCTAGAACAAAAACTAATTAGGAACTAATAAAATAAGTAGTCTAATATATGCCTCCAACACATATTTAGTTTTGAGTAATCTATTTTAAAAATATATGTATGATAAAAAACTTCGCCCAAATTCATTATTAATTGTAAATGTATGGGTACAAGTAATGTTTTTTTAATGTTTTGGCAGCTTTCTGGGACGACAAATATTGAAACGTCACTGAGGTGTTGTTATTGATTTACCATTGTGAGTCATTGTGCTGTCGACTCCATTATTCGAGGTGTTGGCTTCAACTCAATTACTTCTGGAGTTTCCTATCCTAAGTTTATCTCCGCCGCGTCGTTCGAACACAGTTGTGTTTAATTAATTAAAACTGTTACAGACTACATGTTTCCAAACATTGTTCCATAGACAGAGATCAACTCCCTTTCATCCGGTATATACGGACGTTCTCAATTTACTGTTTAAAATATACTCCGTAATAAAACGTAAAGTGTAAACCAATGTAAACTTGCGCTGTATAAAAATAATCACAACAGTTATTATCTATATATATATATATATATATATATATATATAAATGAATGTTTGTGTGTTTGTCCTTTATGGAATCGGAAACAACTTCACTGATCATTATTAAAATTTGTATGTTTATGTATTTTACCACGCAGAAGGTTTATATGCTATCCCTATCAATGCAACTCAGCATCAGGCGACGCTGCAAAATTTAAAAGTTATCAAAGCGACTACGCATTATAAACTGCAATCACACTAGCTTTTATGTATATTTGCCTTTAAACAAACAGATTTTCTTGATCGTAGCAACTGGGTAAACTCTACATCGTCATTTAAAATATAATTCACTTGAACCAGAAGTGCTGATACACGGGCAAAGCTTACGATAAGCGTGCGAAGCCGCGGGAAACAGCTAGTAGAACATATAATCGGTAGCGTTGCGACTTGCTAAATTTAAATCAGCTGTAAATAACAAAAACTGTGCTATTTTGTGTGGAGCGACCATTTCATCATTGTTCGAATTTATAACTGAGTTATTTTTGGTACTATGATTTACATGTCAATATTTGTCTTTCGTCTGTAAAAGCGTATGGATTTGGAAATATTTTAATTTTTGAGATGCATTTGTTTGACCCCTTATTTTTAACTGTACATTTATATAAAAGTGAGCATATAAGTATTTAACATTTTTGTATGTTAAATACTTATAAACTTGACCTTAAACTGTTCAATATTAAATATTATCATAATGCTTTAAAATCTAACGAAGGCGATGTAATAATGTACTCTCACGTTCCATCCCACATAAGCCGTAAGAAAACCCATTTTGTGACCACCGCTACAAATTTAGACTTATTTTTTAAGTTCTCTTTGTTAATCATGTTTGATTAATTCTTTTTTTTCTTCTTATGATATAAAGTATAAAATATCAATAAAACTTAAATGGATACATTTTAGTAGATTTTAAAATTGTTTATTTTTTTATCCTATACAATCGGACTACAATACTATACCACTTCACTTACCCTTACATTTGAAGATGACGATTAACTCCTCACCGGCCGTTATCATGTGAAGGTGTAAATACCTTCGTGAAAGTGTTGAGTTACATATTGTCCTGTTATTTATTTACTAACTATGGAGTATGCCCAGTTCTCAGTTTGGGAAGTTCCTCTCTCTAGGTTTATGAGGAGATGTATAAAGTTGTATTCGTCTACCTGTATTTGATGGGATGATATCTTTACAAGCTGAACAGTCCAATGGCGGGTCGCCGACATTGAACACCACATCTCCTTAATAAAGCCGGCAACTTGAGAGAGAACTTTACGTTACTAATGGATTGTCATCCTAACCTCGGCTTCGGTAAGTGACAGTTCCTGCATCGTTCTGAAATGTTAATTCACTTTAACATTATTCCAATAACTTGAGTTTGTCCAAAGTTTTCTGGTCGATACTTGGAATAAAAACCATTATTTCTAATTCTTATTTAACAAGATTACTCTCATACTAGAACATGTGTGAAGTTTTTTTTTCTTTTATATTCTATTTATTGGTAAAGATCGATCCTGTCTCTCCGTTTTATATTTGTTTTCCACAAATTATTTCCATAAATAAACAGAACCTTTTTTTAAGAGGTAACCAGGTCAATCAAAGTTATTTTGTGGTATTTACAGTAAATTTCTATTGAAGAATAAAAAGTTATTTTTAGAATATTAAAAGCTTATTTTGGAAACGTAGAATTATGCAAATCTAGTTAATTAAAAATGTGTAAATTTTATATCTATTTTATATAAAGATGTGGTGTGGCGGCATTGTGCTAGTAAAGGAGGGAGTTATATGCTGGTTAAAATCTCCCTTTATCTTGCTATTATACTGTGTATAAATATTCATTATTCTCAAATTAAATTTTTCAAACATTCCAAGAGTAGCAAGAACCTTATTCCTTATCGCCAGCGATACCACTGAAAAAAGATATTCACCACTATCTCGAAATAAACGGGAACCGAGTTGAGGTTCTCCTTAACAACCATATTGTTCTCGGAATTCTTGGATTCTTAGAACTATCGATGGATTTGTTGAAGAATTTGATCTTCCATTTCTGGGTCTGCAAGACGATTTGTGGGGCTTACTTTTTGGAACCTTGGAGATGAAGCTTGTATTTATTATTGGATTAGTAAATACCAAATCTATATTGCAAAACTTTTTTATACATAACAAATCGAAATATTAAGTATTGGTTTATTTTTTCATATTTTAATTTTGTGATTTTTACTTTTTTTTTCAAATGTCAGGTATACAATTGTCTTTTGCTATATAATGGTTCACATGTCTTACAAAAAAACTAACCTTGAACGTCTTACAATACAATATCTACAAATGTCTGCTATTATAAAATAATCGGAACACAATGTATACAATTCAATGGGAGTATCAAATTACTGCATTATTGGTCTAATTAGTTGTTGATACAGTATCACTTGTGCCTGTAAATATGAGAGTAGCCATAGTTCACATTTAGCGCCCCCTCCTCGTCCCGCAAGCCCCGCTAAACCAAGACAGCTCATTTTACAGCCGTGCCGTTGTGAAGCTGCACCTGTTCTGGCAATCACTCTACTTTGTGTTTGTTTACGTTCTTCATTTTACGCTTGTTGATCCTTTTCACAACTCCGTAACATCGCGTCAACACGACAAGTAACGTGCTCATAAAGTATTGTAAATTTTAACAAAGTTTACATTGCAAGTTTACACTTGTGAACTGTTTTCACTCATTGTTTCTCTTTGCTTTAATACAAACTTAATGTTTCCATTTAAGTATTGATCCTGCTTTTCACATACCCCGGAACATCATATAAATCCTAGTGATATTATAAATGCAAAACGCTTCTTTTTTTTATTTTTTTTACTTCCATGCCTTTATGTTTTCGACTATATAATCGATTTCACTGAAATTTTACATAGGCATTCTTAACTTCCTGGTATGAAATACGTCTATCCAGTGTGACGTGGGTACAATATAATCTTGTTTTCAAAAGTTATTATAATTATTAATATTAATAATATCTCAGAAATAATAATTAAAAGAGGCTGTCCTTTTCCTTTTACTTACGTGATCCTAGTTTTGTTACTTAGCGGCGGGCTACGCATTGCAATAAGTTGCATATATATTAGGTTTAGTTTAAGCTATAAATACATGAATAGTACGAGGGTTGTCCAATAAAGACTGAGACTGTGTCTATAAAACATTTATTATTTAATTCTGATCTACATCAAATTTTTCACCTTCAAAGTATTCCCCATTAAGTGAAATGCACTAGTCCCAGCGCCTTTGCCATGCCTGGAAAACGTTAGAGAAGCCATCCTTTGACATGTTCTTCAGGATCGCCTCCAAATCCTTTACTGCATCATGTTTCGAATCAAAACGACTTCCCTTTAATTCTTTTTTTTGCAGTAGGAAACAAATAAAGTCACAGGGCGCAAGGTCAGGATTATAAGGTGGGTGGGGCACGACCTTAATGTTTCGTTTGGCCAAATATTCTGTCACAACGTGTGCAATGTGAGGCCGCGCGTTGTCGTGATGAAGTTTCCAGTTTCCTCGAAGTTCTGGACGCTTTCGAGAAATGTGATCATTCATTAATGTAGCCAAAACTTGTTTGTAATAGTCTCCATTGATTGTCTGTCCACGTGGAAATGAATGAGTGTACACCATTCCTTTATAGTCAAAAAATGTAATGACCATTGCTTTGTTTGCAGATTTGGTTGCCCTAGCTTTCTTCGGGCGACCTTCATTTTTTTCTACCCACTCAGTGCTTTGGATTTTCATTGAAGGGTCATACTGATAAACCCAGGACTCATCAGCAGTGATTACACTCTTCCACCAATCCCTATCTTCTTCAACGAACCGCTTCCACTCAAGGCAAACATCGACACGGTTTTGTTTTTGTTCAGGTGTGAGTAAACGATGAATCAAACGAGCACACACTCTAGACATGTTAAGATTGTCTTTTAAAATTGTGTGAGCACTACCTACCGATATGTCAAGGAGTTCAGCAATCTGTCTGACGGTCAGACGTCGGTCGGTTTTGATCATTGCCGCTGTTGTATTGATGATTTCCTCAGTGAGAGCAGTAACTGGGGCACCATTTCCTCCCTGCAACTCTGGGTCCTCTCTTCCCTCCTTAAAATCTTTGAACCAGCGAACACAGGAAGCACGAGACATTGCGTCATCCCCAAAAGCTTGCTTTATGTCTTCATAAGTGTTAGTAGCAGTTTTGTTGAGTCTAACACAAAACTTAATCGCATATCGTTGTTCACGCAAACTGAACATGATAAAACGTTGGAGGCGGCACTTACCAAGCTGATGTTCAAATGAGCACTGATGGCTTTGTGATAGAGATAAAGCAATTCAATGTCTGTTGGTAAACAATAGGGTCCAAAGGTATTGGAAAAACCTGGCATCATGTCTTATCAGAGCAGTATGGGGAAATCCCGGGCCCAGTCTCAGTCTTTATTGAACAACCCTCGTACAATGCATTACACAACTCAATAAAGAAGTTAATTTTTAAGACATTAAACATTAAATAATATTTTTTTCAATTTCAAGGGATTTCAATTCATTTCCCTCTTCCTTGTGCTGTGTAATTAAAAATATTCTTCGCTCGTTCTTAGTGTATTGATATGTATTTAGTTGCCTCGAAAGTATGTTCTGCATTGCGTTATTAATACAAGGTCGGGAATCGTAATCTTTTTTATTAACGGTATCAGTGAAAGAGGAGGTTTTAGATTTTCTTCTTTCTTTGTGTCATTACTTCTTTCTTTTATTGTGGTACATGAATGGGAAGAGAGCTTACTTTGTATTAGGTGATCATGCTCTTGTTTCTTAACAGCCATGTCTGGCATAAAACTTGCATATATTTTAGGTTTTGTTTAAGATATTAAAATAAAATAATTAAATACATTACACAACAGAATAATAAGTACATTGTCCATACATGATACTCAAAATATTACGTGGAAAATATAAAATAAAATAATGAACTAAAACATTATCTATACTAGTAATATACACAAAATATGAATACTTGAAAATTGTATGTTATCTATAGGATTTTTAAACATTATGGGCCGTAATATTCATATTTCAATACCCTAATCAAATTAATGTTATGTAAAATTTGGGCAAGAATCTTGTAAATTTTAGAACCAAAAATGTCATTTACTCTTAAGATGTTATGACTATGATCTCACATTCTTTCTCTGTCTTCTTTGTCTGCAGATTAAAATATTTTTCCCTAGTTTTTTTTATTGAGCTTCAATTTCACAGGATTTCAATTTTGTTCCCCTTCTCCGATCTGTGGAATGAAAAATATTCTTTACACGTTCTTATTACATTGATATGTATTTTCTTGCCTGGAAAATGTTTACAGCATTGCTTTTTTTACCACTAGGTCGGGAATCGTAATCTTTTGTTGATTAAAGGTGTCTGTGAAAGAGTAGGTTCTGAATTGTCTATTAAATGGAGGATATCTCAGTATGAAATTCTTATTTGAACTACTACAGGACTCATTGTTCTTTACACTTTTCGTCAATGCCATTACGTCATCGTGATTCCTAAACGGGAAGATGTATTCCTTTTATTCCTTTCTATTAGGGGATCCTTATTTTGTGTCTCTGTGGGCTACGCATCGCAATTAGGTCGGGAATCGTAATCTTTTTTTGATTAACGGTATCAGTGAAAGAGGAGGTTTTAGATTTTCTCCTTTCTTTGTGTCATTACTTCTTTCTTTTATTGTGGTACATGAATGGGAAAGAGAGCTTACTTTGTATTAGGTGATCATGCTCTTGTTTCTTAACAGCCATGTCTGGCATAAAACTTGCATATATTTTAGGTTTTGTTTAAGATATTAAAATAAAATAATTAAATACATTACACAACAGAATAATAAGTACATTGTCCATACATTATACTCAAAATATTATGTGGAAAATATAAAATAAAATAATGAACTAAAACATTATCTATACTAGTAATATACACAAAATATGAATACTTGAAAATTGTATGTTATCTATAGGATTTTTAAACATTATGGGCCGTAATATTCATATTTCAATACCCTAATCAAATTAATGTTATGTAAATTTTTAGGCAAGAATCTTGTAAATTTTAGAACCAAAAATGTCATTTACTCTTAAGATGTTATGACTATGATATCACATTCTTTCTCTGTCTTCTTTGTCTGCAGATTAAAATATTCTTCCCTAGTTTTTTTTTTATTGAGCTTCAATTTCACAGGATTTCAATTTTGGTCCCCTTCTCAGATCTGTGGAATGAAAAATATTCTTTACACGTTCTTATTACATTGATATGTATTTTCTTGCCTGGAAAATGTTTACAGCATTGCTTTTGTACCACTAGGTCGGGAATCGTAATCTTTTTTGATTAAAGGTGTCCGTGAAAGAGTAGGTTCTGGATTGTCTATTAAATGGAGGATATCTCAGTATGAAATTCTTATTTGAACTACTACAGGACTCATTGTTCTTTACGCTTTTCGTCAATGCCATTACTTATTTCTTTATTGTGTTTCCTAAATTGGAAGAGAGTTTACTTTGTATTAGGTGATCATACTCTTGTTTCTTAACAGCCATGTCTGGTTTAAAACTTGCATATATTTTAGGTTTTGTTTAAGATACTAAAACAAGAATATTTAAATACATTACACAACAGAATAATAAGTATATTGTTTATACACGATACTCAAAATATTACCTGGAAAATATTATAAAATAAAATAATGAACTAAAACAATTATCTATATTAGTAATATACGCAAAATATGAATACTTGAAAATTTTATGTCATTTATAGGATTTTTAAACATTATAGGCCGTAATATCCATAAGCACAAAAATGACCTTTTTAAGACTCTTTGGTTTACACTGTTCTCAAAGCTTGTAGGCTGATTATTTTAATTATTTACAATGAATTGTTTCTGTTCGAAGTAGGTATAAAAACCAGAATATTTCAATACACTTGTATTGAGCTTCAATTTCACAGGATTTCAATTTTGTTCCCCTTCTCCGATCTGTGGAATGAAAAATATTCTTTACACGTTCTTATTACATTGATATGTATTTTTTTGCCTGGAAAATTTTTACTGCATTGCTTTTTTACCAACTAGGTCGGGAATCGTAATCTTTTGTTGATTAAAGGTGTCTGTGAAAGAGTAGGTTCTGGATTGTCTATTAAATGGAGGATATCTCAGTATGAAATTCTTATTTGAACTACTACAGAACTCATTGTTCTTTACACTTTTCGTCAATGCCATTACGTCATCGTGATTCCTAAACGGGAAGATGTATTCCTTTCTATTAGGGGATCCTTATTTTGTGTCTCTGTGGGCTACGCATCGCAATTAGGTCGGGAATCATAATCTTTTTTGATTAACGGTATCAGTGAAAGAGGAGGTTTTAGATTTTCTTCTTTCTTTGTGTCATTACTTCTTTCTTTTATTGTGGTACATGAATGGGAAGAGAGCTAACTTTGTATTAGGTGATCATGCTCTTGTTTCTTAACAGCCATGTCTGGCATAAAACTTGCATATATTTTAGGTTTTGTTTAAGATATTAAAATAAAATAATTAAATACATTACACAACAGAATAATAAGTACATTGCCCATACATGATACTCAAAATATTACGTGGAAAATATAAAATAAAATAATGAACTAAAACATTATCTATATTAGTAATATACACAAAATATGAATACTTGAAAATTGTATGTTATCTATAGGATTTTTAAAAATTATGGGCCGTAATATTCATATTTCAATACCCTAATCAAATTAATGTTATGTAAATTTTTAGGCAAGAATCTTGTAAATTTTAGAACCAAAAATGTCATTTACTCTTAAGATGTTATGACTATGATATCACATTCTTTCTCTGTCTTCTTTGTCTGCAGATTAAAATATTCTTCCCTAGTTTTTTTTATTGAGCTTCAATTTCACAGGATTTCAATTTTGTTCCCCTTCTCCGATCTGTGGAATGAAAAATATTCTTTACACGTTCTTATTACATTGATATGTATTTTCTTGCCTGGAAAATGTTTACAGCATTTCTTTTGTACCACTAGGTCGGGAATCGTAATCTTTTTTGATTAAATGTGTCCGTGAAAGAGTAGGTTCTGGATTGACTATTAAATGGAGGATATCTCAGTATGAAATTCTTATTTGAACTACTACAGGACTCATTGTTCTTTACGCTTTTCGTCAATGCCATTACTTATTTCTTTATTGTGGTTCCTAAATTGGAAGAGAGTTTACTTTGTATTAGGTGATCATACTCTTGTTTCTTAACAGCCATGTTTGGTTTAAAACTTGCATATATTTTAGGTTTTGTTTAAGATACTAAAACAAGAATATTTAAATACATTACACAACAGAATAATAAGTATATTGTTTATACATGATACTCAAAATATTACCTGGAAAATATTATAAAATAAAATAATGAACTAAAACAATTATCTATATTAGTAATATACGCAAAATATGAATACTTGAAAATTTTATGTCATTTATAGGATTTTTAAACATTATAGGCCGTAATATCCATAAGCACAAAAATGACCTTTTTAAGACTCTTTGGTTTACACTGTTCTCAAAGCTTGTAGGCTGATTATTTTAATTATTTACAATGAATTGTTTCTGTTCGAAGTAGGTATAAAAACCAGAATATTTCAATACACTTGTATTGAGCTTCAATTTCACAGGATTTCAATTTTGTTCCCCTTCTCCGATCTGTGGAATGAAAAATATTCTTTACACGTTCTTATTACATTGATATGTATTTTTTTGCCTGGAAAATTTTTACTGCATTGCTTTTTTACCAACTAGGTTGGGAATCGTAATATTTTTTGATTAAAGGTGTCCGTGAAAGAGGGGGTTCTGGATTGTCTATTAAATGGAGGATATCTCAGTATGAAATTCTTATTTGAACTACTACAGGACTCATTGTTCTTTACACTTTTCGTCAATGCAATTACGTCATCGTGATTCCTAAACGGGAAGATGTATTCCTTTTATTCCTTTCTATTAGGGGATCCTTATTTGTGTCTCTGTGGGCTACGCATCGCAATTAGTTGTATATGTATTATGTTTCGTTTAAAATATAAAAACATGAATAGTACAATATATTACTCGACCCAACAAAGGAGTAAATATTTAGACATTAAACTTTAAATATTATTTTTTCATTTTCAAAAGATTTAAATTCTTTTCCCTCTTCTTTATCTGTGGAACGAAAAATATTCTTTGCTCGTTCTTATTGCATTAATATGTATTTTGTTGTCTCTAGTTTGTACTGCCTTGCTTTATTAATACTAGATCGGGAATCGTAATATTTTTTTGATTAACGGTAGCAGTGAAAGAGGAGGTTTTTGATTGTCTTTTATCACCAAGCATATCACAAAGTGGAATCCTTATTCCTAATTCCAAAAAAGTGCGATGCCCTTTAGACCCTTCGTCAATGCCATAGTTCTTTCTTTTATTGTGGTTCATAAATGAGAAGAGAGTTTCCCTTTTATTAGGTGATTATACTCTTGCTCCTTAACGGTCTTGCCTGACATAAAACTTGCATATATTTTTGGTTTTGTTTAAGGTATTAAAACAAGAATAATTAAATACACTACACAACTGAATAATAATTACCTTTTTTTACTAATGAAACTCAAAATATTACCTGGTAAATAGAATAATATAAAATAATGAACTAAAACATTATCTATGTTTTTAATTGGTTTTAAATTTTATTTGTCTTTTAATATTTTTTGATCTCAATTCTTCTCCTTCTGCTTTCGCTTGTAGAATTAAAAATCTTCTTTAGTTCTTTTTTTTGTAGGTTATGTTTCTTTGAAATGGATCAATCAAAACTTTTATTGAAATTTTACAGAATGAGGTCCCACCAAATAACAAAAAGTTTATCGGTAGGTTTTAAAATATAGTTTGAGAAATCTTAGCAGTTAAGTAAATCTAAACTAAAACACTATCATGGGCTCTAGGGTGCGGTGCACAAAATTATATAAACAATACTGTACCAAACATATAATAAAACTTGTAGTCCAGGAATAGAGTAGGTAAATATGCTGTTAGAAAATCAATAAACACACACACAACCGCCGTGAAATTACATGCTACATAGCTTTAAAATACGTTTTTTAGAACATAAAAAATTGCTATTGGTCGCTAATAGTTCGTAATGTTTTCTAGAACATTTTAACTGCTTTTCTTTAGTTTATACTATGTTTGTTGCTAGGTATGTCTTATTCTCTTTGCTTTGATGTCTGGACTAGAGGAAACAATTTTAATAATTGATTAGTATTTTATTTTTTAATATACTAAAAATAGTAATACTTAAATGTTTTATACTCTTTGTAGGATTTTTTAATTATAGGCCGTAATAGTTAAAAATACTAAATTAAATATCTCGTATTTATTTCAAGTAATTTTTTATATTCGTATAATATATTAATAACTAAAACAACTAAATATATTACAAAAATTAATAAGAAGTTAATTTTCAGGCGTAAAATTTCAAATAGTAATTGTTAAATTCTTTTCCCTTTTAAATGTTTTGTTATACGAGATTCTAATGCTTCTTCCTTTGTTTTATACAGAATAAACCTTTTTTCGCTGTTTTATCCTGTTGTTTTAGTGTTGTTCCTTTTTTCTTACCTCTCTTTAGGTTCCTCAATTTGCACTCTGTTAAGTATATGTTCCTCTCTCTGTGTCCAAACTGAAGCCATCAGTCTTTAATACCGCTGACGTTCAGCTTACCCACCTTACGGTTAGATGACGGAGATTGTCCTGAAAACTTGATCATGTTCTAGCTTTCCTTCAAAGAGTTGCCATCAGCCAGCAATAATCAAGCATTAGCCTTTTTCTTAGAATTAGGGCGATAGTATTAAAATTTTCAACTTACATATTTTACTAATTATACTTGATTTATAAGCGTTCGTTATGACTAAATTTCTTTATCTATAGCTAACATGCGTATGAGTCTAAAGCAACAAAACATCGTGCTTCGTTTGTAAAATAATTAACTAGAAGTTCGTATTTTCCATGCTTGTTTATATCTGCACTTTGTGTCTACCTAGTGTACGTGCAGACGTTAAAAAACACCATTAAGAAATTGATTCTTTACACATATTTATATGCGTTATAATCTATTTTTAATGCTCTGGAATTCTTTTCCTAATGGTGTTTTGTAAGGAACACATAAATGTAACATTAATCTCATACTGAAATATATTGTGCTGAAGACCTGTGATTAAATGCTATGGTAACGAAACTCGTACTATATTATTTGGAGAAACCTTGGTACAAGATTTGCACAAAATTGCTTAACATTTGATTCCAAACTACTGTTTTAAAATAAAAAGTACTTTAAATCCAGACTTGGGTCTAGTTGGAACACGTGTTGTTGTAACGTTCTAAAAATTGGCGAATGCTCAACAAAGGTAAATTGAAGAACGTAAACAGACACAAGCAGCACGATTGCCTGAACAGGTGCGAGTTTCACAACCCTACGGCTGTAAACTGAACCGTCTGTTAATTCACGACGCGACATTACAGCCCTTAACAAGGAGACGTGATAAACGACAGGGTTTGAAACCTATTTGTCAGTTTTATTACTTCGTATTGTAAAAAATGTTTTAGTTGCAACACTTGTGTTTTGAAGCCGACAAACGGTATTGAGTGTCACTGAGACACAATAACATTTCATTTGCTTACTATCTGGGGTTTACAAAAACTCCTGAATTGTAAAAACCTCAGTGTCTGCTATTTACTGTCGAATACACTACGTAGCCGTAATATATTCTAAATTGTGACTCAAGAAACACTGATTGCTGGGAGCACTTTTGGTTATCTTCATCATTAAGAGATAAGGTAAGGCTTGCACGCATCCTAGAGGAACAATAAAAACCGGAATGAACATTTCAAAGTGCGTTCAACGTTTATTTAACCGTATTTAATATTGTTAATGGCGGTGGATTTGACGGAAATGGACCAAGTTTTATGTTTGACATATTTTATTCTATCAAGATTGATTGTACTGACGAATGTACTGACAACAACACGATTAAGAGAAATCCATTTCATGATCTTAATAAAGAGTCAATTGTCATTGGTGATATATGAAACTAAAACATCTGATACTTCACCAGGATCGTTGAATTTCGTGTTTCCTTCTTTCATCAATCCGTATAAGAATTTATGATTTGCAATAAGGATTGGATCCCCAATCTGTGTTGCGATAACAAAGTTCATTGAGTTTTAAACATTCTAGGCCTAGTGATTAATATTCAGAGGCACCAATAATATTCGTCTGTGTCAAGCCGTACGTTTCAGATCATTATGTAGGTAATCTGTAACTGTCAAGTGCCGTTGTCACTGGCGCTGTCTGGCTCATTGGTGAAGCGCTGTCTGTTTATTATCAAGGGATCCCTCACACACTGACAAATAATATATATATATATATATATATATATATATATATATATATATATATGTATATTCGTACAGGAATATTCTGACAATGTGAATAACGAATGTCTGTTTAATATATACCAAAATAAACTGCAATTGATTGGTTTCAATTGTTTCTTAATGGGTGATACTGAAAGGTATATGCATGAGATATGTTAGAGTAAAGAATAACTACTCTTGTAATCTTTAAAACCATAAATTATAAATTACCAATTTCGCAGTGTAGCGGGTATGGTGGTTATCGCGAAATGACCGAGTCAAGCAGTATGTATTAATGTGTTAGTTTACGTCATTAAATTAGGGGTTCAAACTTCAGTCTCGTGATTATTTCTCGTTTAGAGAGCCTAAACTTTGGACCTGGTTTTGTAAAAAAAAGGAGGCTGCCCATTTTGAAATTCCACACAACCTTTGAAAATCATATTAGAGGTACGATTATGGCCGTGTTGGAGATGCAGAGGTTCCGGCGTAGTAATAAAGCGCGATGGAATTCTGATTTGGTAATATATAATACACTCTTTAGGTACAGATAGTTAGTGGCAGTTAGTATAAGGCAGTCAATTTTCCTGGGCCTAGAAAATGCTTGGAAGCTTTGAAAATTTATTCTACGATAAATACCCAATGAAAATATGTTCTAGTTAATTGAGTTGACCCGGTGTACGTAAACGGTGATGACCATATTGGGAATGCGGAAGTTCTGAGGCAATTACGTACGATGGTTGGATTATTTCATCATTACAACTATCATCATTATATCCTTTAGGTACTCATAGACATTTTTCGCAATTACGATTACGTGGCATATGATGTCGTCTTTCGAGATCACAAGGTTCTGGGTTTGGGCTTAATTTTTGAAAAATGCACGGAAACTTTTAACTTGTCATCTACGCTAGGGTAGCCAATGAAAAGTCATTTTTAGTTCATCGAAATGACCTGGTTCCTCCTAAACACGCATGGATGTGGGGATTGAGTATTTACTTAACAATTTTCTTTACAAGTACGCGAGTGTATGATATTAAATAAATATATTTTTAGGTTTCTTTCTGATCTTGGTTCGTAATTCAATCAATACGAATTATTCGTTTTACTAGAATTTATTTTTCAGCCAACTCGGATGAAAAGGTAATGCTGTTGCAAAAATACACAACTCTGCAATTGGATATCAATTTCCTCCTTCGTTATATTATATACTTATATTTCACTGCAATTCCAGTGATAGCCTTGACGATGAGTTAACCCTATGTTTAAGAAGAAGCAGAATAGGGAAAATCTTCGATCGTCATCCTTTAGATGAGCCAATTATAACGTCAATAATAACGTCATTTATTTGCATATAATGATAGTCCCAACAATAAGGGAAGTGTTTTGAAGACTCACATTAGTTGTTTTGTCAAAGTAAATCCTCACTGGAGAAGATATTGCATTTGGAATAGGATGTCATGAATATTGTCAAGCAGGGTTCGGCAGTTGTGTACTCAAGTGTACCTTGCCAGCATTCTCATATTCTTTATATCGTCATCTGGCTTTATCGTGTATTCACCAGTTTATTGTGAACCATACGAACATTCTAAGCATTTATATTCCCACGAGTTCCTAAGAGTTTCTTACGGCAAGAGAACAATCCCACAGGAAACAACAAACCATTAATTATGTTATGTCCGTGTTGATAGCAATGTAAAGGAAGAAACTGTTTTCTTTTATTTCTTTTTCGTTCGATTTAACCTCGACACAGTTCATGGGCCAATATGTTACAAGGTATTTTACCTTAAATTATTGTTCTTCCATTTTTAAGGTTTTAATAATACTTCTTTTACTAAAAAAAAACTCCTCTAATTTATAGAAAATTATGTTTTTAAAACTCCAATATTATTGTTTATACCATAAATTTTATACCATTTAGTTGTTATTGGCTGAGCTTTAGCGAAGCCTATAATTCCTGGCGCTAAAAATGGCATTTATGTATTTGGTCTTATGGGTAATGGCAATAAGATAATATCTGAATAAATACATGTGTAAGCAAGCAGAGTACAACCATATTAAATGTCAAATCTCGAAGTTTATTCTTTCAGTAAAAGAATAAGTAATAGAGTGAACAGGCAATGATAAAATTAGATTTTAGCGTACACTCTCGTTGTAATTCCCTCCTTATACCACATGGTCTTTAGTATGTAAACTCTGTTATGAAAACTGACTTAATGAAAAAAAATTAAAGTTTAAAGTTTACTCGTAGCTAGAAATGTTGAAAAACATTTTGTCTATAAATAATAAATTTTACTTGAAAATGTTATCATTCTTTAGTTTATCACACAGCCTCTCTTACCTCGAGGTGACGGGTTCGTTTTCTGGGATATCTGTTAAAATCAGGCTAACGAACGCAGCTATTGCCTCAGTCACGGTGTAAAACACAGTCTCTCATACTTCGAGGTGACGGGTTAATTTCTCTGGGATATCTCTTAAAATCAGGCTAACGAATGCAACTATTGTCTCAGTCACGGTGCAAAACACAGTCTCTCTTACCTAAGGGGACAGGTACGTTCCTCTGGGATATCTGTTAAAATTTGCAAACGGTTCTGTACCGTCTCCTTTGAAAGTTTAGTTTAATGAATAAAAATTTCATTTTTATACAATAGATCTCCATAAAAAATACATTACATTGAGTAGCTTTTGAAAGTCCATAGGAAACGTTAGGGTTCATCGACACATTTAGGAAACACAATGTTTGATACAACCTAACCTTAACGCGGGGTGGGCAATACAATTGTGGAAATGGTGTTGTATCATCTCTCTTAAAAGTTTAGTGTATCAATGAAAATGGCTTTGGAATAGAAATTTACTCCTTAAAAAAGACATTTTCAAAATATAATGCATTTATTTTGTGTTGTGGTATACTGTTGGTTAGAATGATCTAAAGCTATCTATATTTATTTTATTTAATAAACATATTAATCGAAATTTATAGTGGATTACATGACGAGGTTTGTTGTATGCTGTGATTTGATAATCCTTTTAGTTGTGGTATACGTTTATATAAGTGCCATAGTTTAAATTTAGATAAAATAACGTTTTATTCTTTATTCAGACAAATTCTTATATAGCGTAATGTACTTTTAAAACTGGTGATCCTAGGTTGAAAATCTAGAGCTATAATTTCGTCTTGCTCTTTATTTTTTTTTATACTATAATTTTCGTTACGGCCGTTAAATTGGGCCATGTAAATAACAAAATTAATAAGTATTTATTTTGCTTTCTAACTTACAGATAATATTTTACTATCCCTAATCTATTCTCATACAGGTATAGACGTTATTTAGAAGGACAATTTTCTTGGTATCAAAAATAAAAAAAATAAATTACCGTGAGCTGTATACACATTTAAGTCAGTTCGTTATAAAGATTATGCATTTAATTATCACTCAATTAAATATTGATTTAGCTGTTTTACTATCCTATTTACGTTCACATTTAGTCAATGGGAAACTATAATAAATTTTTACCCTTAACAAAAAAATCTTTATGTCCCATGTAATTTGACGATATCGTGCATTTTCGTCACATTTACAACAAATATTACTTATAAATAAATACTTATCAATATTCACAGTTCATAAGAATCATCCCAATAGGATTATATTTTGTATCTTTCCTCTTGCTGGTTTAATATGCTCTCACAATGGTTTGCTCGCCCTATTGTAGAAGACATAATAGACGCCGTGGGGAATAACTCAGTTACATGAGTCAAAGCGGGAAATCGTATTTACTATGTGATCTGACGAGGAGGGGAAATGAGGTTACTCTGTATTGTCGATGGTTTACATCTTTCACTCACATTGTGTTTCGTGTCTGATGCTATATATTTCAGAGCGCTAATGTTCAGTATTTATTAGTGAACACAATAATGTAGCCAACGTAAATGAGAACGCAATTTACTGCCAAGTATAGAATAACAAAGGGTTTTTTTTGCGTGGCTGTGCTATCATAAATATTCATAAACGAATGTTCAACTGCAGAGCTACTGTTATTGTTGTGTTTGTAAATAATTCTCTTCTTTTGAATTTCACATTAGAGTTTACATTTTTCCCAATATTTGTAAATTATTCTTCTAGTACAACAACGGAGAAAATATTATAGTTATTGTATGTATCCGTGGTTTTCTAGTCTTTTATTTTATTTCTCATACTTATAAAAAATGTCAGACTCTGCTATGTCATCTAAACTTACTCTTCTTTATATACAAATTGAATGAAGTTTCTGAATAACATGTCACTAATAAACGTGACATTTGAGATTAATAAATGTTTAGTTATTTCAGATAATGTATAACATTTGTGATTTCAATGCAAAAAATATAATATACATTTTTGTGTTATTTCACATGGAGTTGTTGAAATTTGAAATTTGAAATTGAAAGTTGAAATTAAGGACATAAAATTCAACGAGAACTAAAGTAAGTGACGTGTTTTTACGTAACAAATGGTTCCTGAAATATTTAATTATCTTAAATTACTTTTCTTTAAAAGGTTACAATTTCAATATTAAAAAAAAATATTTAAAACTTTTCAATCGCAAGATTTTTATACTCGTATATATTGCAATAAAGTCACATTGTTTAATTCATACTTACAATTTTCCTGTTTGAATTATTTTTAGGTACTTATAATAATAAAATAAAATAATTATTAAAAAGTATTGTAAGCCAAAAAATTATAATTATAACTTTGAAAGAACTTCCTTAGGATATGCCCTGCAAATCTACCGTAAGAGAAGGGCGCTCTCCATCGCCTTACATTGTTGCTGAAACCAATCCCATATATGCGGCGGACGTGCCACGAAAAAGATTCCAGAGCATGTACTGCAAAAATAAATTGCACCATTTCAACATGAAAAACCTCCAGAGTATAAATGAGCTAATCTGGAGATGACCGCATAATCGATCTCCTGTCGGTTATAATTAACATATCGTTAGCTACAGATAAGATAACCATTGTTTAGAGGTTAGGAATCCTATTGATATTTTAAGATACCAACGTATTTGGTGTGTATATCCAAATCTAGAACAAAAAATAAGTATAAATTATTAAAAAAATAATATATGCCTTCAACACAGATTTAGTTGCCAATCATCTATTTTTAAATTATATAAGAAATAGAACTTGGCCTAAATTTATAATTTATTGTAAATGTATAGGTAAAAATAATGTATTTATAACGTTTTACCTGCTTTCTGGGATGACAAAAATTGAAACGCCAATGAGGTGTTGTTATTGATTTACCATTGTGAGTCATTGTGCTGTCGACTCCATTATTCGAGGTGTTGACTTCAACTCAATTACTTCTGGAGTTTCCTATCAAAAGTTTATCACCGGCGCGTTGTACGAACTTGTACGAATTTGTGTTTAATTAATTTGTGTTTAGACTGTTTCAGACTACATGTTTCCAAACATTGTTATATATAAGGAGATAAATTCCCCTTCATCCGGTATATAGGGACGTTCTCAATTTATTGTTCAAAATACAAAGCGTAATAAAACGTAAATTGTAAACCAATGTAAACTTGCGCTGTATAACAATAATCACAACAAATATTACAGAACATATAATCGGTAGCTTTGGAACTTGCTATATTTAAATCAGCTGTAAATGACAAAAAACTGTGCTATTTTTTGTAGAGTGAGAATTATTGTTAGAATTTATAACTGAGTTATTATTAGTACTATTATTTACACGTCAATATTTGTCTTCCGTCTCTAAATGCGTATGGATTTTGAAATATTTTATTTTTTGACAGGCATTTGTTTTTTTTCTCATTTTTAACTGCATATTTAAATAAAGTGAGTATATAATTACTTAACATTTTTGTATGTTAAATACTCATAAACTTGACCTTACTTAAACTGTTCAATATAAATATTATCATAATGCTTTAAAATCTAAAGAAGGCGAGGTAATAATGTACTCTCGCGTTCCATCCCACATAAGCCGTAAGAAACCCCATTTTGTGATCACCGCTACAAATTTAGACTTATTTTTCAGTTCTCTTTGTTAGTCATGTTTGACTAATTCTTGCTTTTTTCTTTATAAAAGTAGCCATGATGTCATGTATAAAATACCAATAAAACCTTAAATGGTTACATTTTAGTAGATTTAAACTTTTTTATTTTTTATCCTATACCATCGGCCTACAGTACTATACCACTTCACTTACACTTACATTTGAAGATGAAGGTTAACTCCTCACCGGCCATTATCATGTGAAGGTGAAAATACCTTCGTGAAAATCCTGAGTTACATTTTCCCTGTTATTTATTTACTAATTATGGAGTATGCTCAGTTCTCAGTTTGGGAAGTTCCTATCTTTAGGTTTATGAGGAGATGTATAAAGTTGTATTTGTCTACCTGTATTTGATGGGATGATATCTTTACAAGCTGAACAGTCCAATGGCGGGTCGACGACATTGAACACCACAGCTCCTTGATAAAGCCGGGTACTTGAGAGAGAACTTTACGTTACTAATGGATTGTCATCCTAACCTCGGCTTCGGTAAGTGACAGTTCCTGCATCGTTCTGAAATGTTAATTCACTTTAACATTATTCCAATAATTTGAGTTTTTCCAAAGTTTTCTGGTCGATACTTGGAATAAAAACCATTATTTCTAATTCTTATTTAACAAGATTACTCTCATACTAGAACATGTGTGAAGATTTTTTTCTTTTATATTCTATTTATTGGCAAAGATCGATCCTGTCTCTCCGTTTTATATTTGTTTTCCACAAATTATTTCCATAAATAAACAGAACCTTTTTTTAAGAGGTAACCAGGTCAATCAAAGTTATTTTGTGGTATTTACAGTAAATTTCTATTGAAGAATAAAAAGTTATTTTTAGAATATTAAAAGCTTATTTTGGAAACGTAGAATTATGCAAATCTAGTTAATTAAAAATGTGTAAATTTTATATCTATTTTATATAAAGATGTGGTGTGGCGGCATTATGCTAGTAAAGGAGGGAGTTATATGCTGGTAAAAATCTCCCTTTATCTTGCTATTATACTGTGTATAAATATTCATTATTCTCAAATTAAATTTTTCAAACATTCCAAGAGTAGCAAGAACCTTATTCCTTATCGCCAGCGATACCACTGAAAAAATATAATCACCACTATCTCGAAATAAACGGGAACCGAGTTGAGGTTTCTCCTTAACAACCATATTGTTCTCGGAATTCTTGGATTCTTACAACTATCGATGGATTTGTTGAAGAATTTGATCTTCCCTTTTCTGGGTCTGCAAGACGATTTGTGGGGCTTACTTTTTGGAACCTTGGAGATAAAGCTTGTATTTATTATTGGATTAGTAAATACCAAATCTATATTGCAAAACTTTTTTATACATAACAAATAGAAATATTAAGTATTGGTTTATTTTGTCATATTTTAATTTTGTGATTTTTACTTTTTTTTCAAATGTCAGGTATACAATTGTCTTTTGCTATATAATGGTTCACATGTCTTACAAAAAAACTAACCTTGAACGTCTTACAATACAATATCTACAAATGTCTGCTATTATAAAACAATCGGAACACAATGTATACAATTCAATGGGAGTATCAAATTACTGCATTATTGGTCTAATTAGTTGTTGATACAGTATCACTTGTGCCTGTAAATATGAGAGTAGCCATAGTTCACATTTAGTGCCCCCTCCTCGTCCCGCAAGCCCCGCTAAACCAAGACAGCTCATTTTACAGCCGTGCCGTTGTGAAGCTGCACCTGTTCTGGCAATCACTCTACTTTGTGTTTGTTTACGTTCTTCATTTTACGCTTGTTGATCCTTTTCACAACTCCGTAACATCGCGTCAACACGACAAGTAACGTGCTCATAAAGTATTGTAAATTTTAACAAAGTTTACATTGCAAGTAATATACACTTGTGAACTGTTTTCACTCATTGTTTCTCTTTGCTTTAATACAAACTTAATGTTTCCATTTAAGTATTGATCCTGCTTTTCACATACCCCGGAACATCATATAAATCCTAGTGATATTATAAATGCAAAACGCTTCTATTTTTTATTTTTTTTACTTCCATGCCTTTATGTTTTCGACTATATAATCGATTTTACTGAAATTTTACATAGGCATTCTTAACTTCCTGGTATGAAAATACGTCTGTCCAGTGTGACGTGGGTACAATATAATCTTGTTTTCAAAAGTTATTATAATTATTAATATTAATAATATCTCAGAAATAATAATTAAAAGAGGCTGTCCTTTTCCTTTTACTTACGTGATCCTAGTTTTGTTACTTAGCGGCGGGCTACGCATTGCAATAAGTTGCATATGTATTAGGTTTAGTTTAAGCTATAAATACATGAATAGTACGACGGTTGTCCAATAAATACTGAGTCTATTTCTATAAACCATTTATTATTTAATTCTGATCTACATCAAATTTTTCACCTTCAAATTATTCCCCATTAAGTGAAATGCACTAGTCCCAGCGCCTTTGCCATGCCTGGAAAACGTTAGAGAAGCCATCCTTTGACACGTTCTTCAGGATCGCCTCCAAAGCCTTTACTGCATCCTGTTCCGAATCAAAACGACTTCCCTTTAATTCCTTTTTTGCAGTAGGAAACAAAAAAAGTCACAGGGCGCAAGGTCATTATTATTAGGTGGGTGGGGCACGACCTTAATGTATCGTTTGGCCAAATATTCTGTCACAACGTGTGCAATGTGAGGCCGCGCATTGTCGTGATGAAGTTTCCAGTTTCCTCGAAGTTCTGGACGCTTTCGAGAAATGTGATCATTCATTAATGTAGCCAAAACTTGTTTGTAATAGTCTCCATTGATTGTCTGTCCACGTGGAAATGAATGAGTGTACACCATTCCTTTATAGTAAAAAAAAGTAATGACCATTGCTTTGTTTGCAGATTTGGTTGCCCTAGCTTTCTTCGGGCGACCTTCATTTTTTTCTACCCACTCAGTGCTTTGGACTTTCATTGAAGGGTCATACTGATAAACCCAGGACTCATCAGCAGTGATTACACTCTTCCACCAATCCCTATCTTCTTCAACGAACCGCTTCCACTCAAGGCAAACATCGACACGGTTTTGTTTTTGTTCAGGTGTGAGTAAACGAGGAATCCAACGAGCACACACTCTAGACATGTTAAGATTGTCCTTTAAAATTGTGTGAGCACTACCTACCGATATGTCAAGGAGTTCAGCAATCTGTCTGACGGTCAGACGTCGGTCGGTTTTGATCATTGCCGCTGTTGTATTGATGATTTCCTCAGTGAGAGCAGTAACTGGGGCACCATCTCCTCCCTGCAACTCTGGGTCCTCTCTTCCCTCCTTAAAATCTTTGAACCAGCGAACACAGGAAGCACGAGACATTGCGTCATCCCCAAAAGCTTGCTTTATGTCTTCATAAGTGTTAGTCGCAGTTTTGTTGAGTCTAACACAAAACTTAATCGCATATCGTTGTTCACGCAAACTGGACATGATAAAACGTTGGAGGCGGCACTTACCAAGCTGATGTTCAAATGAGCACTGATGGCTTTGTGATAGATATAAAGCAATTCAATGTCTGTTGGTAAACAATAGGGTCCAAAGGTATTGGAAAAACCTGGCATCATGTCTTATCAGAGCAGTATGGGGAAATCCCGGGCCCAGTCTCAGTCTTTATTGAACAACCCTCGTACAATGCATTACACAACTCAATAAAGAAGTTAATTTTTAAGACATTAAACATTAAATAATATTTTTTTCAATTTCAAGGGATTTCAATTCATTTCCCTCTTCCCTGTGCTGTGTAATTAAAAATATTCTTTTCTCGTTCTTAGTGTATTGATATGTATTTAGTTGCCTCGAAAGTATGTTCTGCATTGCGTTATTAATACAAGGTCGGGAATCGTAATCTTTTTTGATTAACGGTATCAGTGAAAGAGGAGGTTTTAGATTTTCTTCTTTCTTTGTGCCATTACTTCTTTCTTTTATTGTGGTACATGAATGGGAAGAGAGCTTACTTTGTATTAGGTGATCATGCTCTTGTTTCTTAACAGCCATGTCTGGCATAAAACTTGCATATATTTTAGGTTTTGTTTAAGATATTAAAAAAAATAATTAAATACATTACACAACAGAATAATAAGTACATTGTCCATACATGATACTCAAAATATTACGTGGAAAATATAAAATAAAATAATGAACTAAAACATTATCTATATTAGTAATATACACAAAATATGAATACTTGAAAATTGTATGTTATCTATAGCATTTTTAAACATTATGGGCCGTAATATTCATATTTCAATACCCTAATCAAATTAATGTTATGTAAATTATTAGGCAAGAATCTTGTAAATTTTAGAACCAAAAATGTCATTTACTCTTAAGATGTTATGACTATGATATCACATTCTTTCTCTGTCTTCTTTGTCTGCAGATTAAAATATTCTTCCCTAGTTTTTTTTATTGAGCTTCAATTTCACAGGATTTCAATTTTGTTCCCCTTCTCCGATCTGTGGAATGAAAAATATTCTTTACACGTTCTTATTACATTGATATGTATTTTCTTGCCTGGAAAATGTTTACAGCATTGCTTTTTTACCACTAGGTCGGGAATCGTAATCTTTTTTGATTAAAGGTGTCTGTGAAAGAGTAGGTTCTGGATTGTCTATTAAATGGAAGATATCTCAGTATAAAATTCTTATTTGAACTACTACAGGACTCATTGTTCTTTACACTTTTCGTCAATGCCATTACGTCATTGTGATTCCTAAACGGGAAGATGTATTCCTATTATTCCTTTCTATTAGGGGATCCTTATTTTGTGTCTCTGTGGGCTACGCATCGCAATTAGGTCGGGAATCGTATTCTTTTTTGATTAACGGTATCAGTGAAAGAGGAGGTTTTAGATTTTCTTCTTTCTTTGTGCCATTACTTCTTTCTTTTATTGTGGTACATGAATGGGAAGAGAGCTTACTTTGTATTAGGTGATCATGCTCTTGTTTCTTAACAGCCATGTCTGGCATAAAACTTGCATATATTTTAGGTTTTGTTTAAGATATTAAAAAAAATAATTAAATACATTACACAACAGAATAATAAGTACATTGTCCATACATGATACTCAAAATATTACGTGGAAAATATAAAATAAAATAATGAACTAAAACATTATCTATATTAGTAATATACACAAAATATGAATACTTGAAAATTGTATGTTATCTATAGCATTTTTAAACATTATGGGCCGTAATATTCATATTTCAATACCCTAATCAAATTAATGTTATGTAAATTATTAGGCAAGAATCTTGTAAATTTTAGAACCAAAAATGTCATTTACTCTTAAGATGTTATGACTATGATATCACATTCTTTCTCTGTCTTCTTTGTCTGCAGATTAAAATATTCTTCCCTAGTTTTTTTTTATTGAGCTTCAATTTCACAGGATTTCAATTTTGTTCCCCTTCTCCGATCTGTGGAATGAAAAATATTCTTTACACGTTCTTATTACATTGATATGTATTTTCTTGCCTGGAAAATGTTTACAGCATTGCTTTTTTACCACTAGGTCGGGAATCGTAATCTTTTTTGATTAAAGGTGTCTGTGAAAGAGTAGGTTCTGGATTGTCTATTAAATGGAAGATATCTCAGTATAAAATTCTTATTTGAACTACTACAGGACTCATTGTTCTTTACACTTTTCGTCAATGCCATTACGTCATTGTGATTCCTAAACGGGAAGATGTATTCCTATTATTCCTTTCTATTAGGGGATCCTTATTTTGTGTCTCTGTGGGCTACGCATCGCAATTAGGTCGGGAATCGTAATCTTTTTTGATTAACGGTATCAGTGAAAGAGGAGGTTTTAGATTTTCTTCTTTCTTTGTGCCATTACTTCTTTCTTTTATTGTGGTACATGAATGGGAAGAGAGCTTACTTTGTATTAGGTGATCATGCTCTTGTTTCTTAACAGCCATGTCTGGCATAAAACTTGCATATATTTTAGGTTTTGTTTAAGATATTAAAATAAAATAATTAAATACATTACACAACAGAATAATAAGTACATTGTCCATACATGATACTCAAAATATTACGTGGAAAATATAAAATAAAATAATGAACTAAAACATTATCTATATTAGTAATATACACAAAATATGAATACTTGAAAATTGTATGTTATCTATAGCATTTTTAAACATTATGGGCCGTAATATTCATATTTCAATACCCTAATCAAATTAATGTTATGTAAATTATTAGGCAAGAATCTTGTAAATTTTAGAACCAAAAATGTCATTTACTCTTAAGATGTTATGACTATGATATCACATTCTTTCTCTGTCTTCTTTGTCTGCAGATTAAAATATTCTTCCCTAGTTTTTTTTTATTGAGCTTCAATTTCACAGGATTTCAATTTTGTTCCCCTTCTCCGATCTGTGGAATGAAAAATATTCTTTACACGTTCTTATTACATTGATATGTATTTTCTTGCCTGGAAAATGTTTACAGCATTGCTTTTTTACCACTAGGTCGGGAATCGTAATCTTTTTTGATTAAAGGTGTCTGTGAAAGAGTAGGTTCTGGATTGTCTATTAAATGGAGGATATCTCAGTATAAAATTCTTATTTGAACTACTACAGGACTCATTGTTCTTTACACTTTTCGTCAATGCCATTACGTCATTGTGATTCCTAAACGGGAAGATGTATTCCTATTATTCCTTTCTATTAGGGGATCCTTATTTTGTGTCTCTGTGGGCTACGCATCGCAATTAGGTCGGGAATCGTAATCTTTTTTGATTAACGGTATCAGTGAAAGAGGAGGTTTTAGATTTTCTTCTTTCTTTGTGCCATTACTTCTTTCTTTTATTGTGGTACATGAATGGGAAGAGAGCTTACTTTGTATTAGGTGATCATGCTCTTGTTTCTTAACAGCCATGAGTGGCATAAAACTTGCATATATTTTAGGTTTTGTTTAAGATATTAAAATAAAATAATTAAATACATTACACAACAGAATAATAAGTACATTGTCCATACATGATACTCAAAATATTACGTGGAAAATATAAAATAAAATAATGAACTAAAACATTATCTATATTAGTAATATACACAAAATATGAATACTTGAAAATTGTATGTTATCTATAGCATTTTTAAACATTATGGGCCGTAATATTCATATTTCAATACCCTAATCAAATTAATGTTATGTAAATTATTAGGCAAGAATCTTGTAAATTTTAGAACCAAAAATGTCATTTACTCTTAAGATGTTATGACTATGATATCACATTCTTTCTCTGTCTTCTTTGTCTGCAGATTAAAATATTCTTCCCTAGTTTTTTTTTATTGAGCTTCAATTTCACAGGATTTCAATTTTGTTCCCCTTCTCCGATCTGTGGAATGAAAAATATTCTTTACACGTTCTTATTACATTGATATGTATTTTCTTGCCTGGAAAATGTTTACAGCATTGCTTTTTTACCACTAGGTCGGGAATCGTAATCTTTTTTGATTAAAGGTGTCTGTGAAAGAGTAGGTTCTGGATTGTCTATTAAATGGAGGATATCTCAGTATAAAATTCTTATTTGAACTACTACAGGACTCATTGTTCTTTACACTTTTCGTCAATGCCATTACGTCATCGTGATTCCTAAACGGGAAGATGTATTCCTTTTATTCCTTTCTATTAGGGGATCCTTATTTTGTGTCTCTGTGGGCTACGCATCGCAATTAGGTCGGGAATCGTAATCTTTTTTGATTAACGGTATCAGTGAAAGAGGAGGTTTTAGATTTTCTTCTTTCTTTGTGCCATTACTTCTTTCTTTTATTGTGGTACATGAATGGGAAGAGAGCTTACTTTGTATTAGGTGATCATGCTCTTGTTTCTTAACAGCCATGTCTGGCATAAAACTTGCATATATTTTAGGTTTTGTTTAAGATATTAAAATAAAATAATTAAATACATTACACAACAGAATAATAAGTACATTGTCCATACATGATACTCAAAATATTACGTGGAAAATATAAAATAAAATAATGAACTAAAACATTATCTATATTAGTAATATACACAAAATATGAATACTTGAAAATTGTATGTTATCTATAGCATTTTTAAACATTATGGGCCGTAATATTCATATTTCAATACCCTAATCAAATTAATGTTATGTAAATTATTAGGCAAGAATCTTGTAAATTTTAGAACCAAAAATGTCATTTACTCTTAAGATGTTATGACTATGATATCACATTCTTTCTCTGTCTTCTTTGTCTGCAGATTAAAATATTCTTCCCTAGTTTTTTTTTATTGAGCTTCAATTTCACAGGATTTCAATTTTGTTCCCCTTCTCCGATCTGTGGAATGAAAAATATTCTTTACACGTTCTTATTACATTGATATGTATTTTCTTGCCTGGAAAATGTTTACAGCATTGCTTTTTTACCACTAGGTCGGGAATCGTAATCTTTTTTGATTAAAGGTGTCTGTGAAAGAGTAGGTTCTGGATTGTCTATTAAATGGAGGATATCTCAGTATAAAATTCTTATTTGAACTACTACAGGACTCATTGTTCTTTACACTTTTCGTCAATGCCATTACGTCATCGTGATTCCTAAACGGGAAGATGTATTCCTTTTATTCCTTTCTATTAGGGGATCCTTATTTTGTGTCTCTGTGGGCTACGCATCGCAATTAGGTCGGGAATCGTAATCTTTTTTGATTAACGGTATCAGTGAAAGAGGAGGTTTTAGATTTTCTTCTTTCTTTGTGCCATTACTTCTTTCTTTTATTGTGGTACATGAATGGGAAGAGAGCTTACTTTGTATTAGGTGATCACGCTCTTGTTTCTTAACAGCCATGTCTGGCATAAAACTTGCATATATTTTAGGTTTTGTTTAAGATATTAAAATAAAATAATTAAATACATTACACAACAGAATAATAAGTACATTGTCCATACATGATACTCAAAATATTACGTGGAAAATATATAAAATAAAATAATGAACTAAAACATTATCTATATTAGTAATATACACAAAATAGGAATACTTCAAAATTGTATGTTATCTATAGCATTTTTAAACATTATGGGCCGTAATATTCATATTTAAATATAATAATCAAATTAATGTTATGTAAATTTTTAGGCAAGAATCTTGTAAATTTTAGAACCAAAAATGTCATTTACTCTTAAGATGTTATGACTATGATATCACATTCTTTCTCTGTCTTCTTTGTCTGCAGATTAAAATATTCTTCCCTTGTTTTTTTTATTGAGCTTCAATTTCACAGGATTTCAATTTTGTTCCCCTTCTCCGATTTGTGGAATGAAAAATATTCTTTACACGATCTTATTACATTGATATGTATTTTCTTGCCTGGAAAATGTTTACAGCATTGCTTTTTTACCACTGGGTCGGGAATCGTAATCTTTTTTGATTAAAGGTGTCCGTGACAGAGGAGATTCTGGATTGTCTATTAAATGGATGATATCTCAATATGAAATTCTTATTTGAACTACTACAGGACTCATTGTTCTTTACACTTTTCGTCAATGCCATTACGTCATCGTGATTCCTAAACGGGAAGATGTATTCCTTTTATTCCTTTCTATTAGGGGATCCTTATTTTGTGTCTCTGTGGGCTACGCATCGCAATTAGTTGTATATGTATTAGGTTTCGTTTAAAGTATAAAAACATGAATAGTACAATACATTACTCAACCCAACAAAGGAGTAAACATTTAGACATTAAACTTTAAATATTTTTTTTTTTTTATTTTCAAAAGATTTAAATTCTTTTCCCTCTTCTTTATCTGTGGAACGAAAAATATTCTTTGCTCGTTCTTATTGCATTAATATGTATTTTTTTGCCTCTAAAGTTTATACTGCCTTGCTTTATTAGTACTAGATCGGGAATCGTAATATCTTTTGATTAACGGTAGCAGTGTAAGAGGAGGTTTTTTACTGTCCTTTATCACCGAGCATATCAAAAAGTGAAATCCTTATTCCTAATTCCAAAAAAGTGCGATGCCCTTTAGACTCTTCGTCGATGCCATAGTTATTTCTTTTATTGTGGTTCATAAATGAGAAGAGAGTTTCCCTTTTATTAGGTGATTATATTCTTGTTTCTTAACGGTCTTGCCTGACATAAAACTTGCATATATTTTTTGTTTCGTTTAAGTTATTAAAACAAGAATAATTAAATACACTACACAACTGAATAATAATTACCTTTTTTTACTAATGAAACTGAAAATATTAGGTAAATAGAATAATATAAAATAATGAACTAAAACATTACCTATGTTTTTAATTGGTTTTAAATTTTATTTGTCTTTCAATATTTTGTGATCTCAATTCTTCTCCTTCTGCTTTCGCTTGTAGAATTAAAAATCTTCTTTAGTTCTTATTTTTGTAGGTTATGTTTCTTTGAAAGGGATCAATCAAAATTTTTATTGAAATTTTACAGAATGGGGTCCCAACAAATTACAAAAGAGTTATTGGTAGGTTTTCACATATAGTTTGAGAAATCTTAGCAGTTAATTAAATCTAAACTAAAACACTATCATGGGCTCTAGGGTGCGGTGCACAAAATTAAATAAACAATACTTTACCGAACATAAATAAAACTTGTAGTCCAGGAATAGAGTAGGTAAATATGCTGTTAGAAAATAATAAACACACACACAACCGCCGTAAAATTACTTGCTGCATAGCTTTAAAATACATTTTTTAGAACATAAAAAATTGCTATTGATCGCTAATAGTTCAAAATGTTTTCTAGAACATTTTAACTGCTTTTCTTTAGTTTATACTATGTATGTTGCTAGGTATGTCTTATTCTCTTTGATGTCTGGACTAGAGGAAACAATTTTAATAATTGATGAGTATTTTATTTTGTAATATATTAAAAATAGTAATACTTAAATGTTTTATACTCTTTGTAGGAGTTTTTAATTATAGGCCGTAATAGTAAAAAATACTAAATTAAATATCTCGTATTTATTTCAAGTAATTTTTTTATATTCGTATAATATATTAATAACTAAATATATTACAAAACTTAATAAGAAGTTAATTTTCAGGCGTAAAATTTTAAATAGTAATTGTTAAATTCTTTTTCCTTTTAAATTTTTTGTTATACGAGATTCTAATGCTTCTTCCTTTGTTTTATACAGAATAAACCTTTTTTCGCTGTTTTATCCTGTTGTTTTAGTGTTGTTCATTTTTTCCTTACCTCTCTTTAGGTTCCTCAATTTGCACTCTGTTAAGTATATGTTCCTCTCTCTGTGTCCAAACTGAAGCCATCAGTCTTTAATACCGCTGACTTTCAGCTTACCCACCTTACGGTTAGATGACGGAGATGGTCCTGAAAACTTGATCATGTTCTAGGTTTCCTTCAAAGAATTGCCATCAGCCAGCAATAATCAAGCATTAGCCTTAGCATTTTTCTTAAAATTAGGACGATAGAATTAAAATTTTCAACTTACATATTTTACTAATTATACTTGATTTATAAGCGTTCGTTATGACTAAATTTCTTTATCTATAGTTAACATGCGTATGAGTCTAAAGCAACAAAACATCGTGCTTCGTTTGTGAAATAGTTAACTAGAAGTTCGTATTTTCTATGCTTGTTTATTTCTGCGATTTGCGTCTTCCTAGTGTACGTGCAAGCGTTAAAAAACACGATTATAAAATTGATTCGTCACAATTTTTGCGGGTTGTCACTCAATCTTCCAATTCCTCTGTTACCGTTAATCAAAAAAGATTACGATTCCAGACTCAAAATAGGGAAAATCCCACACATAAATGTAAACTAAAGAAAAGCAGTAAATATTTCCCAAGAGACAAAAACACATCATTACAAAAATATGTGTAGATTCTTTTTTATACAGGCCAAAGTAGATAAAAAAATGAAATCCCATAATTACAAAACCTTGAAGAGAAAAAAAATGTTAAAGTTTAATATTATATACAATTAAGATAGGGTCTATACAAATATATAGCAATAGTTTTATCGTAGATGGCATGGTTTTAAATTTTTTTAAATCATTTTAGGTAGGATACAGTATTTATATATTTAAGTAGTACAAATACGTGCCCATTATTTACATGAAAGGTCTGTATTCTGGAAGTTAATTTTATAATGTATACATTAAAGGTAAAATATTAGAGGATGTGACTTACAGTTCTTAAGATGCAGCCATTTTACGAGTCTCTGTGAATTCATTTAAAGTAGTGTCGTTTTATTATTTTTATGTATCATCTGCTTGTGTCCAAAAAGTTTTCACTCATGTCATAGACGTTTTTGACAGTACCCTTCACTTGTTGCATTGTCGAAAAGATCTATTAAGCAGTTATTCTAGGTCACTTGAGAAGTGGAGTAATATTGGCTTGTTTTAAATGTGTAATATGTGTTCAGTCTTTAAAATTAGATAAACAACATGCAATTTTAAGATTTAATATCAGTTACACATATTTATATACGTTATAATCTATTTTTAATGTTCTGGAATTCTTTTCCTAATGGTCTTTTGTAAGGAACACATAAATGTAACATTAATCTCATACTAAAATATATTGTGCTGAGGACCTGTGATTAAATGCTATGGTAACGAAACTCGTACTATATTATTTGGAGAAACCTTGGTACAAGATTTGCACAAAATGGCTTTAATATTTGATTCCAAACTACTGTTTTAAAATAAAAAGTACTTTAAAATCCAGACTTGGGTCTAGTTGGAACACGTGTTGTTGTAACGTTCTAAAAACTGGCGAATGCTCAACAAAGGTAAATTGAAGAACGTAAACAGACACAAGCAGCATGATTGCCTGAACAGGTGCGAGTTTCACAAACCTACGGTTGTAAACTGAACCGTCTGTTAATTCGCGACGCGACATTACAACCCTTAGCAAGGAGACGTGATAAACGACAGGGTTTGAAACCTATTTTTCAGTTTTATTACTTTGTATTGTAAAAAAGTTGTGAAGCCGACAAACGGTCTTGATTGTCACTGAGACACAATAACATTTCATTTGCTCACTGTCTGGGGTTTACAAAAACTCCTGAATTGTAAAAACCTCAGTGTCTGCTATGTACTGTCGAACACACTACGTAGCCGTAATATATTCTAAATTTTGACTCAAGAAACACTGATTGCTGGGAGCACTTTTGGTTATCTTCTTCATTAAGAGATAAGATAAGGCTTGCACGCATCCTAGAGGAACAATAAAAACCGGAATGAACATTTCAAAGTGCGTTCAACGTTTATTTTACCGTATTTAATATTGTTAATGGCGGTGGATTTGACTGAAATGGACCACCAAGTTTTATGTTTGACATATTTTATTCTATCAAGATTGATTGTACTGACGAATGTACTGACAACAACACGATTTTGAGAAATCCATTTCATGATCTTAATAAAGAGTCAATCGTCATTGGTGATATATGAAACTAAACGTCTTTACTTCACCAGGATGGTTCAATTTCGTGTTTCCTTCTTTCATCAATCCGTATAAGAATTTATGATTTGCAATAAGGATTGGATCCCCAATCTGTGTTGCGATAACAAAGTTCATTGAGTTTTAAACATTCTAGGCCTAGTGATTAATATTCAGAGGCACCAATAATATTCGTCTGTCTCAAGCCGTACGTTTCAGATCATTATGTAGGTAATCTGTAACTGTCAAGTGCCGTTGTCACTGGCGTTGTCTGTCTGATTGGTGAAGCGCTGTCTGTTTATTATCAAGGGATCCCTGACACACTGATAAATAATATATGTGCACCTATATTCATACAGGTTTATTCTGACAGTGTGAATAACTAATGTCTGTTTAATATATATAAAACATCATTGATTGGTTTTAATTTTTCTGAACGGGTGATACTGAAAGGTATATGCACGAGATATGTTGGAGTAAAGAATAACTACTCTTGAAATCTTTAAAACCATAAATTATAAATTACCAATTTCGCAATGTAGTGGGTACAATGGTTATCGCGAAATGACCGAGTCATCAACGTCGGGCTGCTGCTTGGATGGGTAACCGCCGAGCAACTGTCTTTGCAAGCAGCCCACCTGTCCGGCCATTGGTGTTGGTTCGAAAGCTACCTTTAAGCCGTTGGTCCCAATAAGACATATTTACTTTATCTTAATAACAGTGCTTAAAAAAAGGAATATCAAATCCATTAGTCTGGTTAGAAGTTTAATAATCTTGTCTTGTTTACTTAGTAAAAATCCAGAAATATCCGGTGTTGTTTTATCATATAGGGTGTCTGTGAAAAATATGCTACTACTGGTATTGCGAAAACCGATAAATATTTCATATTTATTTAATAATTTGCTGCTCTCGTCCAATATTTACTATTGAGGACATTTGACCAATATGAGGTTGGTTATATTGAAGATATAACATACAAATTCTTAACACTGCATCAACTGATGTTCTTTAGCACAAATTATCTACATTGTACACTGATCTGTAACGATTACGAACAACATTAAAATACATAATTTATTATTATTGCACCCTTTAATGTTAATTGTTAACTTGCATTATGTGATAGAAATGACCTTTTTTGTAAAGAATACAAGCATCCTTCTTCTCTTTATTAAATGAGATAGAGATTTCTACACATAGAGATTTCTTACAAGTAATTGGCAGTCAGAAGTTCTGGGCCTAGAAAATGCTTGAAAGCTTTGAGAAAATTATTTTATGATAGATACCCAATGAAAATTTTTTCTAGTCCATTGACTTGATCCGGTGTACGTAAACGATGATAACTATGTTGGGAATGCAGAAGTTCTGAGGCAATTACAGTACGATGGTTGGATTATTTCATCATTACAATTATTATCATCATTATAACCTTTAGGTACACATAGACATTTTTCTAAATTAAGCAGCATATGATGCCGTTTTTCGAGATCACAATGTCCTGGCTTTGGCTTAATTTTGAAACAATGCACGGAAACTTTTAACTTGTCATCTTAGAATAGCCAATGAAAAATAATGTTTAGTTCAGCGAAATGATCTGGTTCCTCCTAAACACAAATTTATGTGAGGATTGAGTATTTACTTAAAAATTGTCTTTACAAGTACGCGAGTGCATGACAATAAATATAATTTTTAGGTTTCTTTCTGATCTTGGATCGTTATTAAATCAATACGAATTACTCATTCTACTTGAATTTATTTTTTAGTAAACTCAGATAAACAGGTAATGCTGTTGCCCAAATACACAACTCTGCAATTGGATATCAATTTCCTCCTTTGTTGTATTATATACCTATATTTCACTGCAATTCCAGTGATAGTCTTGAAGATGAGTTAACCATATGATTAAGAAGATGCAGAATAGTGAAAGTCGTCGATCGTCATCCTTTAGATGAGCCAATAATACCGTCATGTATTTGCATATAAGGGCAGTCCCAACAATAAGGGAAGTGTTTTTAAGACTCACATTAGTTGTTTTGTCAAAGTAAATCCTCACTGGAGAAGATATTGCATTTGGAATAGGATGTCATGAATATTGTCAAGCAGGGTTCGGCAGTTGTGTACTCAAGTGTTCCTTGCCAGCATTCTCATATTCTTTATATCGTCATCTGGCTTTATCGTGTATTCACCAGTTTATTGTGAACCATACGAACATTCTAAGCATTTATATTCCCTGAGTTTCTTACGGCAAGAGAACAATCCCACAGGAAACAACAAACCATTAATTATGTTCTGTCCGTGTTGATAGCAATGTAAAGGAAGAAACTGTTTTCTTTTATTTCTTTTTCGTTCGATTTAACCTCGACACAGTTCATGGGCCAATATGTTACAAGGTATTTTAACTTAAATTATTGTTCTTCTTCCATTTTTAAGGTTTTAATAATACTTCTTTTACTAAAAAAACTCCTCTAATTTATAGAAAATTATGTTTTTAAAACTCCAATATTATAGTTTATACCATAAATTTTATACCATTTAGTTGTTATTGGCTGAGCTTTAGCGAAGCCTATAATTCCTGGCGCTAAAAATGGCATTTATGTATTTGGTCTTATGGGTAATGGCAATAAGATAATATCAGAATAAATACATGTGTAAGCAAGCAGAGTACAACCATATTAAATGTCAAATCTCGAAGTTTATTCTTACAGTAAAAGAATAAGTAATAGAGTGAACAGGCAATGATAAAATTAGATTTTAGCGTACACTCTCGTTGTAATTCCCTCCTTATACCACATGGACTTTAGTATGTAAACTCTGTCATGAAAACTGACTTAATGAAAAAAAAAATTAAAGTTTAAAGTTAACTCGTAGCTAGAAATGTTGAAAAACATTTTGTCTATAAATAATAAATTTTACTTGAAAATTTTATCATTCTTTAGTTTATCACACAGCCTCTCTTACCTCGAGGTGACGGGTTCGTTTTCTGGGATATATGTTAAAATCAGGCTAACGAACGCAACTATTGCCTAAGTCACGGTGTAAAACACATTCTCTCATACTTCGAGGTGACGGGTTCGTTTCTCTGGGATATCTCTTAAAATCAGGCTAACGAATGCAACTATTGCCTCAGTCACGGTGCAAAACACAGTCTCTCTTACCTAGGGGGACAGGTACGTTCCTCTGGGATATCTGTTAAAATTTGCAAACGGTTCTGTACCGTCTCTTTTGAAAGTTTAGTTTAATCAATAAAAATTTCATTTTTATACAATAGATCTCCATAAAAAATACATTACATTGAGTAGCTTTGGAAAGTCCATAGGAAACGTTAGGGTTCATCGACACATTTAGGAATCACAATGTTTGATACAACCTAACCTTAACGCGGGGTGGGCAATACAATTGTGGAAATGGTGTTGTATCATCTCTCTTAAAAGTTTAGTGTATCAATGAAAATGGCTTTGGCATAGAAATTTACTCCTTAAAAAAGACATTTTAAAAATATAATGCAATTATTTTGTGTTGTGGTATACTGTAGGTTAGAATGATCTAAAGCTATATATATTTATTTTATTTAATAAACAAATTACCTGAAATTTATAGTGGATTACATGACGAGGTTTGTTGTATGCTGTGATTTGATAATCCTTTTAGTTGTGGTATACGTTTATATAAGTGCTACAGTTTTAATTTAGATAAAATATCGTTTTATTCTTTATTTAGACAAATTCTTATATAGCGTAATGTACTTTTAAAACTGGTGATCCTAGGTTGAAAATCTAGAGCTATAATTTCGTCTTGCTCTTTATTTTTTGTTTTTTATACTTTAATTTTCGTTACGGCCGTTAAATTGGGCCATGTAAATAACAAAATTAATAAGTATTTATTTTGCTTTCTAACTTACAGATAATATTTTACTATCCCTAATCTATTCTCATACAGGTATAGACGTTATTTAGAAGGAACATTTTTTTCGTCTCAAAAATTAAAAAAAAATAAATCGCCGTGAGCTGTATACACATTTAAGTCAGTTTGTTATAAAGATTATGCATTTAATTATCACTCAATTAAATATTGATTTGGCTGTTTTACTATGCTATTTACGTTCAAATTTAGTCAATGGAAAACTATAATAAATTTTTACCCTTGACAAAGAAATCTTTATGTCCCATGTAATTTGACGATATCGTACATTTTCGTCACATTTACAACAAATATTACTTATAAATAAATACTTATCAATATTCACAGTTCATAAGAATCATCTCTATAGGATTATATTTTGTATCTTTCCTCTTGCTGGTTTAATATGCTCTCACAATGGTTTCCTCGCCCTATTGTAGAAGACATAATAGACGCCGTGGGGAATAACTCAGTTACATGAGTCAAAGCCGGAAATCGTATTTACTATGTGATTCGACGAGAAGGGAAAATTATGTTACTCTGCATTGTCGACGGTTTACATCTTTCATTCCCATTGTGTTTCGTCTCTGATGCTATATATTGCAGAGCGCTAATGTTCAGTATTTATTAGTGAACACAATAATGTAGCCTACGTCCATGAGAACGCAATTTACTGCCAAGGTATAGAATAACAAAGGGTTTTTTTGCGTGGCCGTGCTAACATAAATATTAATAAAACGAATGTGCAACTGCAGAGCTACTGTTATTGTTATGTTTGTAAATGATTGTCTTCTTTTGAGATTCTCATTAGAGCTTGCATTTTTCCAATATTTGTAAATTATTCTTCTATTACTACAACGGAGAAAATAGTATAGTTATTTTATGTATCCGTGGTTTTCCAGTCTTTTATTTTATTTGTCATACTTATAAAAAATGTCCGATTCCGCTATGTCATCTAAACTTACTCTTCTTTATATACAAAATCAATGAAGTTTCTGAATAACATGTCACTAATAAACGTGACATTTGAGATTAATAAATGTTTACAGTAGTTATTTCAGATAATGTGTAACATTTTAGATTTCAATGCAAAAAATATAATATACATTTTTGTGTTATTTAACAAGGAGTTGTTGAAATTTGAATTAGTTTTTTGGGGCATATCGTAATGAGGTCTAAAACAAGTATTAAGGACATACAATTCAACGAGAACTAAAGTAAGTGACGTGTTTTTTACGTAACAAATGTTTCCTGAAATGTTTAATTATCTTAAATTACTTTCTTTAAAGTATTGTAATTTCAATATTTTAAATAACATTTAAAACATTTCAATAACAAAATTTAAAATTAGTATACTCTTATTTATTGAAAGAAAGTCACTCTCTTTAATTCATACTTAAAATTGTCCTATTTGAATTAATTTTAGGTTTTTATACTAATTAAATAAAATAAACATTAAACATTATAGTATGCCAAAAAATTAAAGTTTGAACTTTTAAAGAACTTTCTTAGAATATGAAAGTGTTGAGTTACAATTTTCCTGTTATTTATTATTTAATTATGAATTATACCCAGTTCTCAGTTAAGGAAGTTCTTATCTTTAGGTTCATGAGGCGATGTATAAAGTTGTATTTATCTTCCTGTATTTGATGGAATGATATGTTTACAAGCTGAACAGTCCAATGGTGGGTCGACGACATTGAACACACAGCTCCTTCATCTTTGCCAAAGGCAACTTGAGAGAGAACTTTACGTTACTAATGGATTGTCATCCTAACCTCGGGCATCGTAAGTGACAGTTCCTGCATCGTCCTGAAATGTTAATTCACTTTAGATTAGTCCAATAACTTGAATTTGACCAAAGTTTTCTGGTCGATACTTGGAATAAAAAGCATTATTTCTAATTCTTTTTTAACAAGATTACTCTCATACTAGAATATGTGTGAAGTTTTTTCATATTCTATTTATTGCAAAGACCGATCCTGTCTCTCCGTTTTATACGTTTTATATTTGTTTTCCAGAAATTATTTCCATAAATAAAGAGAACCTTTGTTTATTTTGCTACAGTTATTTAGGTGTTTACAGTTCTAATGAAGAATAAAAAGTTTTTTTTAGAATATTTAAATGTGTTATTGTGAAAAAGCGTATTTCAGAAAATTTTATATCTATAATTTACACATATTTAATTAACTAAATTTGGTTACTTCTACGTTATATTATATCTATTTTATATAAAGATGTGGTGTGGCGGCAGTGTGCGAGTAAAGGAGGGAGTTGTATGCTGGTAAAAATCTTCCTTTACCTTGCTATTATGCTGTGTATAAATATTCATTAGTCTCAAATTAAATTTTTCAAACATTCCAAGAATAGCAAGAAACTTATTCCTTATCGCCAGCGATAACACTGAAAAAAGATATTCACCACTATCTCGAGTTAAACGGGAACCGAGTTGCAAACCATCTTGTTCTCGGAATTCTTTGGATTCTTAGAACCATTGATGGATTTGTTGAAGAATTTGATCTTCCTTTTCTGGGTCTGCAAGACGATTTGTGGGGCTTACTTTTCGGAACCTTGGATATGAAGTTTGTATTTATTATTGGATTAGTAAATACCAAATCTATAATTATAATATTTTTTTATAAATAACAAATGTAAATATTAAGGGGAGTCGGTTGACAAAAAATCTAAAAAAAAACCCAAAAAACGTTTTATTTGCTTTTATTAATCTTTAGACTCTCCTGTTTAATTTGGTGCAATTTTTATTCAAATCGGCCAACAATATCACACCCAAATATAATATTATGTAAATGGCTTCAGCATATTTTGGCTCGTAAAATTCATGTACTCTGCATCATTGTCATACATAATCCTTATTGAAGCGCATATTTATTATTAGGCTTATGTTAGCCAACTTGCTTTATGCTGCTTTGAATATACAAGGTTGTCAACCCATCTGTTTACAGTCAGTTGAGATTTGACATAACCCTAATTGTTGTTTGTTTATTATTGTCACATACATTGTGTTTCTTGCTTTCATTCAGTCTAAGTTATAATATTTAGTTATACTGTGTAGTTTATTGTTTGTGAAAATGCCTAGAGCACATAAACCTTCAAAAACAAAGCAAAGTGCTTTACAGGGACAAGAAATCCAGGTGGTAAAAAAGTAATTGTGCCTAGTAAATGTCAAGAACCAGAACCAAGTACTAGCCTGATATAAGTACTAGCCAAGATACTTGGTGTAAGTACCAACTAGCTAAAATAAATGATGAAACTTATGATCACAACAATCACAAACACATTGCTCCTGCTGTCATGAAAGAGGTGAAACAAATATTTAGAGATTTATCAGATCTATCATTGTTATCAAAATGTTTGCACGGTGGTACTCAAAACCCCAGTGATCACTGAACAATATAATTTGGTCGCGAGTTCCAAAATCAACCTTCGTGATGAAGGAAACATTAGAACTAGGTATATTTGATGCTGTAGCAAGTTTCAACTAAGGGAACATAATAAAATGTGAAGTGTTGAGCAAACTAGGGATCACATCTGCATGCTATTGTTGTGAAACAATGAAACAATTGATGTCACCCGAATCAACAAAGCGCAGAAAGCTGTGGAAGAGATCGAGAAAAAGTGTCGCCAGAAAGTAACTGCAGCTAAAAGGCATTTAGAAGACTTATAAGAACAAGAGGAGGATCCTGACAACCGTAGTTATGGTCCTGGAATGCATTAAATGTTGTTATGTTTCTGATTAATGTGTATGCAATCTTTAAAAGGGTTTTCTGAAAATTCTTGTTTTTCTTTGTTTAGGAACACGTTTCTCTAGAACCACTCAATTTATTTTGATGATTTTTAAAAAATTTTGTTCCTCGTAGTTAGAGCAATGTTTATAGCACAGCAAATTGTTGTATGTAGTCTAATAATAATTTAAAAAAAAGTTTATGTATTAAAAAAAATTGATAAAAATTGACTTTTATAAAAAAAAATATGTTTAATACTTATATTTATGCTATGGAAATTTGCTGTGCTGTAAATGTAGGTAAGAAATAGCAGATTCAAATAAAACAAACCTTATCTTGATATGTTTATTGGTTATTGAGAAACATGTTCCTAAACTTATCTAATTTAACATGTGCGCTATATAGTCAACCGACTCCCCTTAAGTATTGGTTTATTTTTTCATATTTTAATTTTGTGATGTTTACTTTTTTTTCAAATGTCACTAGTATCAAAACCGCTTAATAAGGCATTCTAAAAGGGTTTACTACAGGTATACAATTGTCTTTTGCTCTATAATGGTTCATATTTATTTGATAAGTTGGTTTATAGTTTGTTGATTCTCTCCGCAAAAATGAAGCTGTGATCGGTTTAAGTTAAAATCCACTACAATTTGAACACTTATGAAAATTCAATTACTAATTATTGTAGAGTTACATAGTTTTTCTTCGATATTAGTGCCAAGTCCATCTTCTTTAGTTCTAAAGTAGGAATAGAATTATGACATCTGTCTGATGTCGTTTCGGGATGAACTTGACATGTTTGGAGTACAAGTGCCAAAAATAAACACGGTCGCCCACTTTACTGCTTCCTGTAGGGCTAATTTGCCCGGGGTGACGGAAGCAACTCCTGCACATTATAACGGTTTGATCAGTATAGAGATTTCAGATTGTGAAGGAGATGAAGTTATGGTCTATTCATGTGGTTTATGTGGTGAAGTAGATTGGTCAGTACAGCGTTCAGTTTAAAAGCTATATCAAAAAATTGTTTGTAGTACATGCAAGTGGAAATAAATTATCCTACACTTTAAGTTATTGTAATATTGAACATAAAATGAAACGCTCTTGCAATTGGCGTTTGGTTTTAAAATGTTGAACTCCTTACTTTTCCAAATACGTGATGGGTAAAAAGAAACTCCTGAGTTTTTCAATTGCAAAATTAAATACAGTAATACAAAAATGTATTTTAAACTTGTTGAAAATCATAAGAAAGAACATTTAATAGCGACTTCGAAGCAGCTAACGAAAGCGTTATTGGGAAATGAAAATGTTGTGAAACTAAACATTCATGTTTTTTTCTATTTTCATGTAACTTAACCTTTTTAAGGATAAACAAATGTTGTACATTTATTAATTGCGTACTTTTTTCGTACATATATAAGCAGAAGTATTTAATTTACATTTTAACAGTACTGTGTCGCAAGGGAATGTATTGTTAAGATATAAAGAAATTAATACACTAAACATTGGGGATGGATAAAACAAATTTTCTACGGTTGAGTAAGTTTTAATATTTGAATATTTCCCTCTCTCTTCTGTAAATTTTTGGAAATGTCAACATAAATTTTCTACAAATATCAAAGTACAAATATTTTACTGTGCGTATAGAGTATTTGTATATAATAGTGTATTTTAGATTTCTAAACAAAAATAGTCATTACAATAAAATAACGGTTATTGGGTCTCTAATAGAAAATGTCAAATATCAATTTGCATATTAGAAATGTGCCTAATTGTGTAATGTGAAATGGGAGTATCAAGCTACTGCATTATTGGCTAAATTAGTTGTTAATACAGTATCACTTGTGCCTGTAAATATGAGAGTAGCTATAGTTCACATTTAGTGTCCCCTCCTCGTCCCGCAAGCCCCGCTAAACCAAGACAGCTCATTTTACAGCCGTGCCGTTGTGAAGCTGCACCTGTTCTGGCAATCACTCTGCTTTGTGTTTGTTTACGTTCTTCATTTTACGCTTGTTGATCCTTTTCACAACTCTGGAATATCGCGTCAACACGACAAGTAACGTGCTCATAAAGTATTGTAAATTTTAACACAGTTTACATTGCAAGTAATATACACTTGTAAACTGTTTTGACTCTGTTTCTCTTTGCTTTAATACAAAATTAATGTTTCCATTTAAGTATTGATCCTGCTTTTCACATTCGCCAGGTGTTCACGAACTGAAAGACGAAACATCATATAAATCCTAGTAATATTATAAATGAAAAACGGCTTTATCTTTTTTTGTTTTGCTTTCATGCCTTCATGTAATCAACTATATAATCGATTTTACATAGGCAATCTTAAGTTCCTGATATGAAATACGTCAATCCACTGTTGTTTGACTTATATTTTTGAAAATACAATCTTGTTCTCACAAGTTATAATAATTAGAAATATTAATTAAAAGAGGCTGTTATATTATTACTAAGCAGTTCTGAATAATAATTCGTTTTAGAATGCACAACCATATGATAATTCAATTTAACAACTATTTTTATTAATTTGAGAATTCATCGAGGGAACAGGTTTTCTTTTTCCTTTCGTGGTCCTGGTTTTGTTCCTCAGCGGGCTACGCATTGCAATAATTTTCATATGTATTAGGTTTGATTTAAGGAATAAAAACATTAACAGTGCAATATATTACACAACCAAATAAAGAAGTAATTTTTAAGACATTAAACTTTAAATAATGCTTTTTTTTAATTTCAAAGGATTTCAATTCATTTCCCTCTTCTTTGTCGAATGAAAAATATTCTTTACTCATTCTTATGTATTGATATGTGATGTGTTACCTCGAAAGTTTGTACTGCAATGCGTTATTAATACTAGGTCGGCAATCGTAATCTTTTTTTATTAACGGTATCACGAAAAACAGGAGGTATATTTGAAAGCCCTACATTGTAATAGTGATTATCCAAAAAATACTGGTTCAAATTAAATTACTAAAGCTTATTGTGGTTCATAAATTGGAAGAGAGTTTACTTTGTATTAGGTGATTATACTCTTGTTTCTTAACAGCCATGTCTGGCATAAATCGTTCATATATTTTAAGTTTTTTTAAGATATTAAAACAAGAATAATTAAATAAATTTCTCTACTGAATAATAAGTACAATTTTTACACATGAAACTCAAAATGTTAACTGGAAAATAGTATGAAATAAGATAATGAACTAAAACATTATCTATATTAATAATATACACAAAATATGAATACTTAAAAATTGTATGTTATCATGTCCTGTGTAATTGAAAATATTCTTTGCTCGTTCTTATTGCAATGATATGTATTTTTTTCTTGGAATGTTTGTACTGCATTGCTTTATTACAACTAGGTCGGGAATCGTAATCTTTTTTGATTAACGGTATCAGTGAAAGAGGAAGTTTTGGATTGTCCTTTTAGATGGAGGATATCTGAATATGAAATTCTTATTTGAACTTCTACAGGACTCATTGTTTTTTACACCTTTCGTCAATGCCATTACTTATTTCTTTATTGTGGTTCATAAATTGGAAGAGAGTTTACTTTGTATTAGGTGATCATACTCTTGTTTCTTAACAGCCATGCCTGGCATAAAACTTGCATATATTCTAGGTTTTTTTTAAGATTAAAATAAAATAATTAAATACATTACACAACAGAATAATAAATAAATCGTTTATACATGATACTCAAAATATTACCTAGAAAATATTATAAAAAAATAATGAACTAAGACATTACATATATTAGTAATATACACAAAATATGAATACTTGAAAATTGTACGTTATCTATAGGATTTTTAAACATTATGGGTTGTAATAATCATATTTCAATACACTAATCAAAATAATGTTATGTACATTTTTAGGCAAGAATCTTGTAAATTTTAGAACTAAAAATGTAACTTACTCTTAAGATGTTATGACTATGATATCACATTCTTTCTCTGTCTTCTTTGTCTGCAGATTAAAATATTTTTCCCTAGTTTTTTTTATTGAGCTTCAATTTCACAGGATTTCAATTTTGTTCCCCTTCTCCGATCTGTGGAATGAAAAATATTCTTTACACGTTCTTATTACATTGATATGTATTTTCTTGCCTGGAAAATGTTTACAGCATTGCTTTTGTACCACTAGGTCGGGAATCGTAATCTTTTTTGATTAAAGGTGTCCGTGAAAGAGTAGGTTCTGGATTGTCTATTAAATGGAGGATATCTCAGTATGAAATTCTTATTTGAACTACTACAGGACTCATTGTTCTTTACACTTTTCGTCAATGTCATTACGTCATCGTGATTCCTAAACGGGAAGATGTATTCCTTTCTATTAGGGGATCCTTATTTTGTGTCTCTGTGGGCTACGCATCGCAATTAGGTCGGGAATCGTAATCTTTTTTGATTAACGGTATCAGTGAAAGAGGAGGTTTTAGATTTTCTTCTTTCTTTGTGTCATTACTTCTTTCTTTTATTGTGGTACATGAATGGGAAGAGAGCTTACTTTGTATTAGGTGATCATGCTCTTGTTTCTTAACAGCCATGTCTGGCATAAAACTTGCATATATTTTAGGTTTTGTTTAAGATATTAAAATAAAATAATTAAATACATTACACAACAGAATAATAAGTACATTGTCCATACATGATACTCAAAATATTACGTGGAAAATATAAAATAAAATAATGAACTAAAACATTATCTATATTAGTAATATACACAAAATATGAATACTTGAAAATTGTACGTTATCTATAGGATTTTTAAACATTATGGGTTGTAATAATCATATTTCAATACACTAATCAAAATAATGTTATGTACATTTTTAGGCAAGAATCTTGTAAATTTTAGAACTAAAAATGTAACTTACTCTTAAGATGTTATGACTATGATATCACAATGTGTCTGTCTTCTTTAGTCTATAGATTAAAATATTCTTCCCTAGTTTTTTTTTGTATTGAGCTTCAATTTCACAGGATTTTAATTTTGTCCCCCTTCTTCGACATGTCGAATGAAAATTATTCTTGACACGTTCTTATTGCATTGATATGTTTTTTTTTTTGCCTGGAAAGTTTGCACTGCATTGCTTTTTTACAACTAGGTTGGGAATCGTAATCTTTTTTGGTTAACGGTATCACTGAAAGAGGAGGTTCTGGATTGCCCTTTAAATGAAGGATATATCAATATGAAATTCTTATTTGAGCTAATACATTACTCATTGTTCTTTACAATTTTCGTCAATGCCATTACGTCATCGTGATTCCTAAACGGGAAGATGTATTCCTTTCTATTAGGGGATCCTAATTTTGTATCCCTGTGGGCTACGCATCGCAATTAGTTGTATATGTATTAGGTTTCGATTAAAGTATAAAAACATGAATAGTACAATACATTACTCAACCCAACAAAGGAGTAAATATTTAAGACATTAAACTTCGAATATTATTTTTTCAATTTCAAAAGATTTAAATCCTTTTCCCTCTTCTTTACCTGTGGAACGAAAAATATTCTTTGCTCGTTCTTATTGCATTAATATGTATTTTTTTGCCTCTAAAGTTTGTACTGCCTTGCTTTATTAATATTATATCGGGAATCGTAATATTTTTTGATTAACGGTAGCAGTGAAAGAGGAGGTTTTTTATTGTCCTTTATCACCGAGCATATCACAAAATGAAATCCTTATTCCTAATTCCAAAAAAGTGCGATGCCCTTTAGACCCTTCGTCAATGCCATAGTTATTTCTTTTATTGTGGTTCATAAATGAGAAGAGAGTTTCCCTTTTATTAGGTGATTATATTCTTGTTTCTTAACGGTCTTGCCTGACATAAAACTTGCATATATTTTTGGTTTTGTTTAAGTTATTAAAACAAGAATAATTAAATACACTACACAACTGAATAATAATTACCTTTTTTTACTAATGAAACTGAAAATATTACCTGGTAAATAGAATAATATAAAATAATGAACTAAAACATTATCTGTGTTTTTAATTGGTTTTAAATTTTATTTGTCTTTTAATATTTTGTGATCTCAATTCTTCTCCTTCTGCTTTCGCTTGTAGAATTAAAAATGTTCTTTAGTTCTTATTTTTGTAGGTTATGTTTCTTTGAAATGGGTCAATCAAAACTTTTATTAAAATTTTACAGAATGGGGTCCCAACAAATTACTAAGAGTTATCGGTAGGTTTTCACATAGTTTGAGAAATCTTAGCAGTTAAGTAAATGTAAACTAAAACACTATCATGGTCTCTAGGGTGCGGTGCAACATAATTATATAAACAATACTGTACCAAACATATAATAAAACTTATAGTCCAGGAATAGAGTAGGTAAATATGCTGTTAGAAAATCAATAAACACACACACAACCGCCGTGAAATTACATGCTACATAGCTTTAAAATACGTTTTTTAGAACATACAAAATCGCTATTGGTCGCTAATAGTTCGTAATGTTTTCTAGAACATTTTAATTGCTTTTCTTTAGTTTATACTATGTATGTTGCTAGGTACGTCTTATTCTCTTGGATGTCTGGACTAGAGGAAACAATTTTAATAATTGATGAGTATTTTATTTTGTAATATACTAAAAATAGTAATACTTAAATGTTTTATACTCTTTGTAGGATTTTTTTTAATTATAGGCCTTAATAGTAAAAAATACTAAATTAAATATCTCGTATTTATTACAAGTAATTTTTTATATTCGTATAATATATTAATAACTAAAATAACTAAATATATTACAAAACTTAATAAGAAGTTAATTTTCAGGCGTAAAATTTCAAATAGTAGTTGTTAAATTCTTTTACCTTTTAAATGTTTTGTTATACGAGATTCTAATGCTTCTTCCTTTGTTTTATACAGAATAAACCTTTTTTCGCTGTTTTATCCTGTTGTTTTAGTGTTGTTCCTTTTTTTTCTTACCTTTCTTTAGGTTCCACAACTTTCACTCTGTTAAGTATACGTTCCTCTCTCTGTGTCCAAACTGAAGCCATCAGTCTTTAATACCGCTGACTTTCAGCTTACCCACCTTACGGTTAGATGACAGAGATGGTCCTGAAAACTTGTTGATCATGTTCTAGCTTTCCTTCAAAGAGTTGCCATCAGCCAGCAATAATCAAGCATTAGCATTTTTCTTAGAATTAGGACGATAGAATTAAAATTTTCAACTTACATACTTTACTAATTATACTTGATTTATAAGCATTCATTATGAGTAAATTTCTTTATCTATAGTTAACATGCGTATGAGTCTAAAGCAACAAAACATCGTGCTTCGTTTGTGAAATAGTTAACTAGAAGTTCGTATTTTCTATGCTTGTTTATCTCTGCGATTTGCGTCTTCCTAGTGTACGTGCAGGCGTTAAAAAACACGATTATAAAATTGATTCGTCACAATTTTTGCGGAATGTCACTCAATCTTCCAATTCCTTTGTTACCGTTAATCAAAAAAGATTACGATTCCAGACTCAAAATAGGGAAAATCCCACACATAAATGTAAACTAAAGAAAAGCAGTAAATATTTCCCAAGAGACAAAAACACATCATTACAAATTATGTTTAGATTCTTTTTTATACAGGCCAAAGCAGATAAAAAAATGAAATCCCATAATTACAAAACCTTAAAGAGAAATAAAAATGTTAAAGTTTAATATTATATACAATTAACATAGGGTCTATACAAATATATAGCAATAATTTTATCGTAGATGGCATGGTTTAAAATGTTTTTTAATCATCTTAGGTAGGATACAGTATTTATATATTTAAGTAGTACAAATACGTGCCCATTATTTACATGAAAGGTCTGTATTCTGGAAGTTAATTTTATAATGTATACATTAAAGGTAAAATTGGAGGATGTGACTTACAGTTCTTAAGATGCAGCCATTTTACGAGTCTCTGTGAATTCGTTTAAAGTAGTGTCGTTTTATCATTTTTATGTGTCAACTGCTTGTGTCCAAAAAGTTTTCACTCATGTCATAGCCGTTTTTGACAGTACTATTCACTTGTTGCATTGTCGAAAAGATCTATTAAGCAGTTATTCTAGGTCACTTGAGAAGTGGAGTAATATTGGCTTGTTTTAAATGTGTAATATGTGTTCAGTCTTTAAAATTAGATAAACAACATGGAATTTTAAGATTTAATATCAGTTACACATATTTATATACGTTATAATCTATTTGTAATGCTCTGGAATTCTTTTCCTAATGGTGTTTTGTAAGGAACACATAAATGTAACATTAATCTCATACTGAAATATATTGTGCTGAGGACCTGTGATTAAATGCTATGGTAACGAAACTCGTACTATATTATTTGGAGAAACCTTGGTACAAGATTTGCACAAAATTGCTTTAACATTTGATTCCAAACTACTGTTTTAAAATAAAAAGTACTTTAAAATCCAGACTTGGGTCTAGTTGGAACACGTGTTGTTGTAACGTTCTAAAAATTAGCGAAGGCTCAACAAAGGTAAAATGAAGAACGTAAACAGACACAAGCAGCATGATTGCCTGAACAGGTGCGAGTTTCACAACCCTACGGTTGTAAACTGAACCGTCTGTTAATTCACGACGCGACATTACATTTCTTAACAAGGAGACGTGAGAAACGACAGGGTTTGAAACCTATTTGTCAGTTTTATTACTTCGTATTGTAAAAAATGTTTTATTTGCAACACTTGTGTTTTGAAGCCAACAAACGGTCTTGAATGTCACTGAGACACAATAACATTTCATTTGCTCACTGTCTGGGGTTTACAAAAACTCCTGAGTTGTAAAAACCTCAGTGTCTGCTATGTACTGTCGAACACACTACGTAGCTGTAATATATTCTAAATTGTGACTCAAGAAACACTGGTTGCTGGGAGCACTTTTGGTTATCTTTATCATTAAGAGATAAGATAAGGCTTGCACGCATCCTAGAGGAACAATAAAAACAGGAATGAACATTTCAAAATGCGTTCAAAATTTATTTTACCGTATTTAATATTGTTAATGGCGGTGAGTTTGACTGAAATGGACCACCAAGTTTTATGTTTGACATATTTTATTCTATCAAGATTGATTGTACTGACGAATGTACTGACAACAACACGATTTTGAGAAATCCATGTCATGACCTTAATAAAGAGTCAATGGTCATTGGTGATATATGAAATTAAAACATCTGTTACTTCACCAGGATGGTTCAGATTTCGTGTTTCCTTCTTCCATCAATCCGTATAATAATGTATGATTCGCAATAAGGATTGGATTTCAATCTGTGTTGCGATAACAAAGTCCATTGAGTTTTAAAATTCTAGGCCTACTGATTATTATTCAGATACACCAATAATATTCGTCTGTGTCAAGCCGTACGTTTCAGATCATTATGTAGGTAATCTGTAACTGTCAAGTGCCGTTGTCACTGGCGCTGTCTGTCTGATTGGTGAAGCGCTGTCTGTTTATTATCAAGGGATCCCTCACACACTGACAAATAATATATATACATGTATATTAGTACAGGTATATTCTGACAGTGTGAATAACGAATGTCTGTTTAATATATATATATAAATCATTGATTGGTTTTAATTTTTCTTAATGGGTGATACTGAAAGGTATATGGATGAGATATGTTGGAGAAAAGAATAACTACTCTTGAAATCTTTAAAACCTTAAATTACCAATTTCGCAGTGTAGTGGGTACGGTGGTTATCGCGAAATGACCGAGTCAAGCAGTATGTATTAATGTGTTAGTTTACGTCATTCAAGTCGGGGTTCAAACTTCAGTCTCGTGATTATTTCTCGTTTAGAGAGCCTAAACTTTGGACCTGGTTTTGTAAAATAAAGGAGGCTGCCCATTTTGAAATTCCACTCATTCTTTGAAAATCATATTAGATGTACGATGATGGTCGTGATGGAGATGCAGAGGTTCTGGCGTAATAAAGCGCGATGGAATTTTGATTTGGTAATATATAATACATTCTTTAGGTAAACATAGTGGCAGTTAGTATAAGGCAGTCAAATTTCCTGGGCCTAGAAAATGCTTGGAAGCTTTGAAAATTCATTCTACGATAAATACCCAATAAAAATATGTTCTAGTTAATTGACTTGACCCGGTGTACGTAAACGATGATGACCATATTGGGAATGCCGGAAGTTGTGAGGCAATTACAGTACGATTGTTGGACGATTTCATCATTACAACTATTATCATCATTATATCCTTTAGGTACACATAGACATTTTTCGCAATTACGTGGCGTATGATATCGTCGTTTGAGATCACAAGGTTCTGGGTTTCGGCTTAATTTTGAAACAATGCACGGAAACTTTTAACTTGTCGTCTATGCTAGGGTAGCCAATGAAAAATTATTTTTAGTTCATCGTAATGACCTGGTTCCTCCTAAACACGAATGGATGTGGGGATTGAGTATTTACTAAAATATTGTCTTTACAAGTACGCGAGTGCATGACATTAAATACAATTTTTAGGTTTCTTTCTGATCTTGGTTCGTAATTAAATCAATACGAATTACTCGTTCTACTAGAATTTACTTTGAGCAAACTCAGATAAAAAGGTAATGCTGTTGCCCAAATACACAACTCTGCAATTGGATATCAATTTCCTCCTTTGTTATATTATATACCTATATTTCACTGCAATTCCAGTGATAGTCTTGAAGATGAGTTAACCATATGATTAAGAAGATGCAGAATAGTGAAAGTCGTCGATCGTCATCCTTTAGATGAGCCAATAATACCGTCATGTATTTGCATATAAGGGCAGTCCCAACAATAAGGGAAGTGTTTTGAAGACTCACATTAGTTGTTTTGTCAAAGTAAATCCTCACTGGAGAAGATATTGCATTTGGAATAGGATGTCATGAATATTGTCAAGCAGGGTTCGGCAGTTGTGTACTCAAGTGTACCTTGCCAGCATTCTCATATTCTTTATATCGTCATCTGGCTTTATCGTGTATTCACCAGTTTATTGTGAACCATACGAACATTCTAAGCATTTATATTCCCTGAGTTTCTTACGGCAAGAGAACAATCCCACAGGAAACAACAAACCATTAATTATGTTCTGTCCGTGTTGATAGCAATGTAAAGGAAGAAACTGTTTTCTTTTATTTCTTTTTCGTTCGATTTAACCTCGACACAGTTCATGGGCCAATATGTTACAAGGTATTTTACCTTAAATTATTGTTCTTTCATTTTTACGGTTTTAATAATACTTCTTTTACTAAACTAAAAAAACTCTTTTAATTTATAGAAAATTATTTTTTTTAAACTCCAATATTATTGTTTATACCATAAATTTCATAGCATTTAGTTGTTATTGGCTGAGCTTTAGCGAAGCCTATAATTTCTGGCGCTAAAAATGGCATTTATGTATTTGGTCTTATGGGTAATGGCAATGAGATAACAGCAGAATAAATACATGTGTAAGCAAGCAGAGTACAACCATATTTAGTGTCAAATCTCGACGTTTATTCTTACAGTAAAAGAATAAGTAATAGAGTGAAAATGGAATGATAAAATTTGATTTTAGCGTACACTCTTGTTGTAATTCCCTCCTTATATCACATGGACTTTAGTATGTAAACTCTGTTATGAAAACTGACTTAATGAAAACAAAATTTAAAGTTTAAAGTTAATTCGTAGTTAGAAATGTTGAAAAACATTTTGTCTATAAATAATAAATTTTACTTGAAAATTTTATCATTCTTTAGTTTATCACTTACTTATTAGTCACAATTTCTTTTAGTGTACCGGCGGATGTAAAATGTCCACATTTGTTGTATGTCTGTGTTGCCGCAGGATATCTCGAGAATAAAATAAATTTTAGATGTGAAATTTTACATTCAACATCAACGAATCCTGTTTGCGTAGTGTGGACCTTGTAAGAATACAATAAACAAACAGTGCTGAAGCATATTAACAATACTATGAAATTCTAAGGTTGTTTACAGGGAATATATTATCCTTGATACAAAAATTTAAAAGAGATTTTTAAACGCAACTTTCTACATTTTATTAATACTTTCGTCAATTTAGAATAATTTACCCACGAAGAAAATATTTTTAGTATATCTTATCATAAGACAGTCAACGTACTGACACTTATAGTATTGCTTTCGGATGCTAAGTAAAGCTAGGATTTTACGTTCTAAGACATCACGTTTCTGATGAAAATAGACACCAATTGTAATTTAATAATTATATATAGGAATAACAGATTCGTAATATCAACAATTTGATAGTTAGGTACGAATGAATGTAGTATTACATATGGATGTAAATTGTGCCAGTAACATTTGTTTTATTATATAGTGTACCGTGTTGAAGTAATAAAACATTATCACTTCTATCTTATATTTTTTTGACTTCGAACTAGTAAATGTATTTAACTGTAAAACATTATTGTATGGACTATCATCATTGTATAAAGTTAAATTGTATATTATTAACTGCAAAATAGATTATGTTTTTTCTCTAAACATTACTATTAATAGTGTACAAAACGTACGTAAAATTGATTCCTCGGTTGTTTAAATAGCAGGTTAAAAGAAAAAATATAATATTTTTGAGTCTGCTGTTTTAAATTAGTACAAATATACGCCTCGTTCCAGATATTGCAGTGTTTTGAAGTTGGGGATAATTAAGCCCGAGATAATTGATCACCCATTAGACCAACAATCAGTGTATTGCACATATTTGCCATGGAGCAGACAAACAAGTGGCTAGCTCAGTGGTAGGATCAACTACCAATATTTGATAGTGGATAATCTATCATTGTTGATCTGTTGATAGGGATACGTCACGTGTTATAATCCGCCTGTATCTGGTAATGTACTTACGTTATGAAATAGTACAATGTGTCAAATAACTCTCAAATTTATTCCGTTAATAATCTAATACACAATTATAGCAGACAAGTTTATATTATATTTATATTTTTAAATATCATATATGCCGTGCAACACAATTAAAGGTTTCATATAAAAAATATGGAGTGTTTGTTGTGTTTTTTACTGCTTGAGAAAAAAAATCACGGTTTGATACATTGCCAGTTGAATGCATTTTAGTTAACTTGGTAAAGGAAAATATTGAATTAATAAAAATTAGTTTTAAGCTTTATTAAAATATAGGCAAGGAAGTAATAACATACAAGTTATATTAAATTGTTTGCAACTCAATTATTTTACTATGTTATTTTAGTTATATACGAGTAGATAAGGACATTTATATATATATATATATATATATATATATATATATATATATATATATATATATATATATTAGAACACAGATTGCTTTATAAGCACACTTAATCATGTTGTTAACTCTTCGTTTAGTTTTTGTTAACGTTACTCTCCTTTATTCAGTTATATGTAAGAGCTTTAAGTAATATGCTAATATATACAGTAGTCTTTACTTGAAAGAAACTGGTATATGGTAATGAATTAGGATGGTAAGGTAAAAATAAATAAGAATTAAACTAAACACACTAATTTGATGAAAACACAACTTTTTACTGTTGGGATCATACAATTTGTTTTAGATTATATTGAAATATTGAATTAAAAGATTTAACTTTGGAGAGTATTAACACATGGTTCATTGAAAGCAAGCCATTTTGAAATAGAACCAAAAATGCGCCTCAGATTTCTAACCCATTATGTTTTATTGTGGAAGTAGGAGAATTATCTAGAGCATCTGATAGAGCAGCCCTCAGCTGTGACAAGTGGACCTTATAAAAGTAGTTGCTCGAGTTTTAAAATTTCGTAAAAAGTTAAAACGACAAAATTTTGTAATTTTATTCATTAAATTTGTGTGTAATAGTTCCTGATGTATGTATTCACCACGACTACTGCCTCTTAGTTTCATTTGACCCAAAGATCCTCATTGAATTCTCAGTATTGTATGTTCCAGAGTTCCTGTTCTCCTACTGTGGCCATAGTGCTTTCACTTCGCCCTCTGATTCTGATATATAGTTTCACCACGATCACTGCTTCTCAGTTTCGTTTGACCTAAAGATTCTCATTAATTTCTCATTATTGTATGTTCCAGAGTTCCTGTTCTCCTACTGTGGCCATAGTGCTTTCACTTCGCCCTCTGATTCTGATATATAGTTTCACCAAGATCACTGCTTCTCAGTTTCGTTTGACCTAAAGATTCTCATTAATTTCTCATTATTGTATGTTCCAGAGTTCCTGTTCTCCTACTGTGGCCATAGTGCTTTCACTTCGCCCTCTGATTCTGATATATAGTTTCACCACGATCACTGCTTCTCAGTTTCGTTTGACCTAAAGATTCTCATTAATTTCTCATTATTGTATGTTCCAGAGTTCCTGTTCTCCTACTGTGGCCATAGTGCTTTCACTTCGCCCTCTGATTCTGATATATAGGCTCACCACGACCACTGTTTATCAGTTTTATTTTACCCCAAGTTCCTCGTTGATTTCTTATTATTGTATCATCCATAGTTCCTGTTCTCCTTCTGTGACCTAGCGTTATCATTTCTCCCTCTGATCCTGATACATGAGTTAATTACGATCATTACTTATCAGTTTCATTTTACCAAAGTTTCTTATTGATTTCTCATTTTTGTGTGTTCCAGAGTTCCTGCTCTCACATTGTGATCATGGCGCTGGTACTGTTCGTGTTCCTGGTATGTGGGCTCACCACGACCACTGCTTCTCAGTTCCGCTTCACCCAAAGTTCCTACAACGTCAGTATCCCGGAGCACTCTGCAAGGGAAACGCTGGCGACGACAGACCAGATGGTGGGCGTCTTCGTGGGTGCATCCGGGAGTAACGTGAGTTACCGCGTGGTGTCCGGAGACTCGGGTAAATTGTTCAAAGTCGAGGAGCGCCTGGTCGGGGACTTTTGGTTCCTCTCCGTGTTTACGCGTTCGGACAGCCTCAACCGCGAAAGGAAGGATAAGTACGTGCTAACTGTGAACGCCACTGCCACTTCCGGTCTTGAGGCGACAGCAATAGTGACAGTAAACATAGTTGACACTAACGATCTCAGTCCGTTGTTCTATTATCCGGAATACTCGACGACTGTCCCAGAAGACTTGCCGGTTCACAGTAGTGTAATAAAAGTGTTCGCAGAGGATGCAGATTTGGGGCGTAACGGTGAGGTCTACTATAGTTTCTTAGAAATATCAGAACAATTTGCGATTCACCCGGTGACAGGTGTGATTACTCTAACCAGGCCTCTCAGGTACTCTGAGAGATCAGTTTATGATATGCAAGTACTTGCCAAAGATAGAGGTATTGACATTAGAGGAGTTAAGAAACCGTTTAGTATGACCAAAGTGCAAGTACTGGTGGCTCAAGTGAACCAACACGGACCGGAAATCTACGTGTACCACCTTCCGGAGATATCTGAATACTCTCACGCAGACGTATATGCGATAGTGCGAGTTATTGATAGAGATGACGGTGTCAACGGGGAAGTGCACAGTTTAACCATTGTGGACGGCGACAACGACGGGCATTTTAGGATAACACCTTTGGGCAAGCAAACTGCGGGAGTGAAAGGGGAGGAGTTTAACATTGAGATTTTGAAATTAGCTCACAACAGCAGCGTGTCGAACCGGTACAATTTAACTCTGAGAGCAATCGATAAGGGTAAACCTGCAAGAACAACGTATATTTCAGTCCCTATCAAAATAAAAGAATATACGTTTAACAAACCAGTCTTTGATAGGGAAATCTATGAAATCGACGTTTCTGAAAATACGCCGATTAATTCTTCAATTATAAGATTGAAAATTGACGACAGAGATAGCTCCGATATTGGGCAAATCTTTTTGGAAATAGTAGGAGGTAATGAAGCCGGAGAGTTTTACATTAACCCGAGGACTGGTGTTCTTTATACAGCTGTCCAGTTGGACGCAGAGATGAAAACTTTCTATACACTCACAGTGTCAGCCATAGACCATGGTACGGGATGGACTATGAAACAGTCCTCAGCTAAAGTAAAGGTCCAGGTGGTGGATATGAATGACAACGATCCTCAGTTCGACAGTTCTGACCTGGAGTTATGGGTGAGCGAGAATGAGCCAGCCGGAACCTCCACGGCCAAGGTCACTGCCAAGGACAGGGATTCTGGAGAGAACGCCTATATTTCCTACAGTATTGCTAATCTTAATCATGTACCATTCGAGATAGACCACTTTACCGGTACGATTCGCACGACGAAAGTCCTTGATTATGAGTCGATGAGGAGAGAATACAATCTGTACATCAGAGCATCTGACTGGGGAACACCTTTTAGAAGACAGTCTGAAATGAGGCTCAAGATTCGATTAAAGGACATCAATGACAATAAACCGCTCTTTGAGAAAACCGACTGCGTAGGTTATCTTCCTAGACAGGTTCCTATAGACACAGAAGTCATTACGCTTTCAGCTATCGACTTGGATGCCGGTAACATAATTAGCTACAGGATAGCCTCTGGTAACGAAGACGGCTGCTTTAGTCTCGACGTGACTTCAGGAGTGTTATCAGTGGCCTGTGATTTGTCAGATATTGGTAACTCCGAGAGGCACATCAATGTAACTGCCTATGATGGAACTCACTTTGCTGACTTTGCGCGAGTTCACATTAAACTCATTAACTCAGACCGACCAAGAGACTTCCTCGTGAATGGCGAGTCAGCGAGCTTCGACTGCAAAGATCTTGGAGTAGCGAAAAGATTGACAGAGGTATTGGCCTTGGCTGACAAAAATAACGGGCCGAAAAGTCGAGAAGAAGACGAAGTCACCTTGCCGAATCGTTACGGAACAAACTCGCATGCCCCTCAGCTAATCAGCATGCCCAATGAGATACAAATCAACGAATCCGTTCCCTTAGGATTCACCGTGATGAAAGTGAAAGCTGTAGACAGAGATTTGGGATACAATGGAAAACTCATATTTGGCATTACTGCTGGAGATGTTGATTCGACGTTCTCTATAAACCAAGACACGGGGGACATCCGGGTGACTGGTTACTTGGATAGAGAACGCAGGGAAAGGTATTATTTAAATATTACTGTTTTTGATCTCGGAAAACCTCAACTATCTTGTTCCCGAATGCTCTCGATTTTTGTTTTAGACGTAAATGATAACGCACCTGTGTTTGACAAGGCTGTAGTGAGTTTCAAAATTAAAGAAGATACACTTAGTGGAACTGAAATATTCCGTTTTAAAGCGACAGACAACGATTTGGGTGAAAACTCTCACGTCTGGTATCAAATAGTTACGGACACTAAAGATTTCCAGATCGACAGCAGGTCGGGAATGCTTACCGTTGGTGGTCCACTCGACAGAGAATCGAAGTCCTTATACGAGTTGAAGATTAAGGCTTCCGACCGTGCTTCGGACCCGAACGACCCAGACGCACTCCACTCGTACGCGCTCGCGCGAATCGTTGTGGAAGACGTGAATGACGAGGCGCCCGTGTTTCCGTCACAGACGTACCTGGTGAAAGCCCGTGAGGATGTGCCGGTCGGGACGGTGGTGGTGACCGTGGACGCCTGGGACCCCGATTTGGAAGAAGGAGGAATTGTAAAATACTCCTTGTCGCAGGCGGTCGGGGATCTTCCTTTTAGCGTGGACTCGGAAACGGGAACCCTCAGGACGAAGGCACCCTTGAACTACGAAGAGCGCCAAATGTACAGCATAATTTTAAGGGGTGAGGATCAAGGGAGTGCCTTCTCTGTGGGCCGAGGTGAACTTGACCATCGAGATCACTGACGTGAATGAAAACGTGCATCCGCCTCGATTTGATGATTTCGCGTTTTCGGTACGAGTGCGTGAGAACCAACCCATTGAGACTCTGGTGACGACTCTGAGAGCGACGGATGCCGACCCTCCCGGAGAAGACTCCAGAGTGTCCTACCGCATCGTGTCTGGATCAGGTCTTGGATTTTTCAACATTGACTCGAAAGGTAGGTCACACAATATATATTTTTTCATTTCGTAATGCATGAAATTCGTAGGTAACATTCCGAATTAAATACATAATTAGATATTTATATTGTTGTCAGCTAAATTCACAATATTAAATTTTAATGCTTTATTTAGACGCAAAACCATCTTATTTCATATAAAAGCCATCAGTCAGCATGTTTCAAGAATAGTTTTACTAATGTTTGGTGCAATTTACTTTCAGGTCTTCTTAACCTTTTGGTATAGGTACTCTAACAGTGCACCAAACCTTATACTCAGCCTCTGGTGTAGGATAACTTATTATAGGCTCTGTACCCATTCGCAATTGAACCACCTGATCCTTTTACCTCCCTGGCCAAATTTACGCTCTGGTTAATACGCCACTACTTATAATAACTTGGTCAACTTTATCCCCCTTTTAACTTCGCTACCGATTTTGAGTACCACATAATTTTGTTGACTGTTACTTAAAAGTGAGTCTTTTCTTTGTGATCTGAGGTAAAATCATATGTAGAAAACAAATGTTTATGTGTTAGATGATTTTGAGGTAGCTGTGTTTTACTACGTACGATTAAGGATTGGAACATCTGATCTTACTAAAAACTATATTTCTGAAGTCCTGGATGTTAAGTAATGTGTATACCCATATCTAAACACCGTCACTTTTATAAATTTATTTGTTTGCTTGCTTGTGTGGTTGTTCTGGTCTCACTATGGCCATCCTACCTTTTCACGCCACTACGAGAAATAACTTTCAAATGTACACTATTTATTTTTACAGATGGGATGTCGTAGAAACATTTATTTAGTCATACATTTGTAAGACGTGCTTGTTTCTCTATAAACAATCTGATGGGGTAAAATATTAATCATTTGTGATAGATACTAACTTTGTATCTCTCGAACACTAATGCTGACAAATTACTATACTTATCGTCAAAGGTCTGGAAACTAAACCATCGTGAAACCTTAAAGATATTGAAATATAATGAAATAACGGTTATAAATAACGCGAGAACTCTACTATTCCATTTTTAAACTCTGCATGATCGCCATCCTGAAACATGTATCCTGAAAACGACTTTATAACCTCGTACATATACATAGAGTTTCAGGTTTAGCATTTTTTGATTATAATAAGACAATTTGAAAGATTTCTAAATTATTTTATCGAAGTTGTGAGCCAATTAAATGTACTTAAAAATAAAGCTATGTATATTTTAAAACAAAGCCTTTAAAAACTATGCAAGAAACTTGACGTGTAGGTTAAGTCAATGGATGAACACAGAATTGTACTTTAGTCATGTTCTGAAAGTTTCTGGAGTGAAGGATTGATCGCAAGAGAGGGATATGTTTTTACTACGGCTCGGGAGTCCCGCAGTGCAGTTATGTCTGAATGTTGAACTTTCATCATAACTTTCTCTGCGTATATTTGTATTCTGGTTTGATATATGTAGTTGGTTTTCATTATCCATTAGTGTAATTATCGGATTCCCGTAAGAAAATTAACTCTTACGGTCACCCTTTTAGGAACCCTAGGAGAAATAAATGTAAACAGATCCTGGTAGTAGAATATTTTTTTAAATTTCATTCGAAGGATAAAGGATACAGAGTGTGGTGGATCATGTTAATGTTGTATCTGGAAAGTTTATAAAGCTGAAAATTGACATACAGTTATGACGAATTGATGAATTATGTTGCTGTTTAAAATCTTTAATTTGTTTCAAAGATTTTCAGTTCAATTATTTTGGTGGAAATATATTTTTTATTTATCTTATGATTCTTAATATATAAAACGTATAGTGGGATGTATGCAAAAAAAATAGATTTTTGTAACAATTTTGTGTAAAAAATGTTTAGATTGGGCTTTGAATATTGGTTTACAATCTTCTATAAAAGCGTCAGGTAAACTATTCTTGTGTTTAAATATATCTATTTTATTTACAGCTATTGCTCTGTTGAATTTACAGCATTATTTATTGCCTTTAGGGCAAAGCCTGTGTTGAGTAACTAAAAACCCCCTTATCAGAGCAACATTTAAAACTTATTATAGTGCTAAATAATGATTTAAACCTACATGTATTATATATTGACATTTTTAGAATTATTATAGTTTAATTAAAAAGTAATTAAAAATTTTACTTAAAAAGCTATATTTGCATTCCGATTCTCCTTAAAATATTTTAATTTGTGCCAAAGAGGTTTATTTAAATTATTTTGGCGAAAAATGTTGTCTTGCAATATTTAATAGGTATAACACATAGTGGGAAAACTCGCATTATTATTTATATTACTCAATTTCCATTACATTAATAACGTAATGAAATATACGAAATGGGAAGCAAATTTTGTCCAAAAATTTTAATTTAGGGTAGTGCTAGTGCTAAAAGAGATTTCAAAAAATATTTTAAACATTTTATGATTTATTAATGAGTTATAAATCATCAATCACATATCAACTGAATTGGAAAATGATTTTTAGGCCAACTACAAATCTCTTACGTTTTAAATATGTTAAACTGATACCAAATATATGCATTATGACTACCCATATCAAGTCCCTTATGCTAAAAAACAAATGGGAAGTAAATGCTGTTTATTTTTATATTTTTTAACCCTATAGATTTTTTTCGTCAAAATATCGAATATTCATTAGGCGAACACAACATTTGCGTGCCCAATAACCGAATGATGTTTTAATTGGAACATATGTCTGCTTGAATAAATATAAACATACACGTGTAGATTGATAACTTTTAACAAGCTGTAACAATGTCAGTGTGCGAGAAGTGTCACGGTGGGATGAGATATCTCATTGAATTATACAATGTCACTTGCAGTAGAGCAATTACAGTAGTGCACAGTTTCGTAGTGTTTCTTTAGTGATGGGTATGAGCTCTAACTGTAACAATGGCAGTGTGCTAGATGTGTCACGGTGGAATGAGATATCTCATTGAATTATACAATGTCACTTGCAGTAGAGCAATTACTGTAGTGCACAGTTTCGTAGTGTTTCTTTAGTGATGGGTATGAGCTCTAACTGTAACAATGGCAGTGTGCATGATGTGTCACGGTGGAATGAGATATCTCATTGAATTATACAATGTCACTTGCAGTAGAGCAATTACTGTAGTGCACAGTTTCGTAGTGTTTCTTTAGTGATGGGTATGAGCTCTAACTGTAACAATGGTGGAGTGTGCTAGATGTGTCACGGTGGGATGAAGTATCTCATTGAGTTATACTCGTACAATGTCAGCGATGTGCCATGAGCTGTCTCATTGAGTCATACAATGTCACTTGCAGTAGATCAATTACTGTAGTGTACAGTTTTGTTGTGTTTCTTTAGTGATGGATATGAGTTCAAGCTGTAACTATGGCAGTTTGCTAGATATGTCACGGTGGCATGAGATATCTCATTGAATTATACAATGTCACTTGCAGTAGAGCAATTACAGTAGTGCACAGTTTCGTTGTGTTTCTTTAGTGATGGGTATGAGCTCTAACTGTAACAATGGCAGTGTGCTAGATGCGTCACGGTTGGATGTTTCTGGATATTTTGAAACATCATGTCTTATATAGTTTTAGAATGGATTTCGTTCAGTAAAAATGTTAATGGGTTAACGAGACCTAATATCTAGTTATTATATTAAATAGAAAACTCCATGACTATATAATTGGCTGACTCGTTTGAATGAATAGCAATAAAATAAAAATATTGTATGTATAATAACCCTTTAATCCTGAGAATTTTATTTTAAATCTATTTTTTTCTAGAATAAAAACAGAAAATTTAACCTAAAAAAATGTGTCAAAATGCTAAAAATCATTTGTACAAGTACGGTGGGATGAGGTATCTCATAGAGATATACAGTGTCACTTGCAGTAGAGCAATTACTGTAGTGCTCAGTTTTGTTGTGTTTCTTTAGTGATGGATATGAGCTCAAGCTGTAACTATGGCAGTGTGCTAGATATGTCACGGTGGGATGAGGTATCTCATTGAGTTATACAATATCACTTGCAGTAGAGCGATTACTGTAGTGCTCAGTTTTGTTGTGTTTCTTTAGTGATGGATATGAGCTCAAGCTGTAACTATGGCAGTGTGCTAGATGTGTCACGGTGGGATGAGGTATCTTATTGAGTTATACAATGTCACTTGCAGTAGAGCAATTACTGTAGTGCTCAGTTTTGTTGTGTTTCTTTAGTGATGGATATGAGCTCAAGCTGTAACTATGACAGTGTGCTAGATGTGTCACGGTGGGATGAGGTATCTCATTGAGTCATACAATGTCACTTGCAGTAGAGCAATTACTGTAGTGCTCAGTTTTGTTGTGTTTCTTTATTGATGGATATGGGCCCAAGCTATAATATCGGCAAAGTACTGGTTCAGTGTACGTTTTTATATCGCTGTGACGACCTACATGTAATACTGTTATTGTGAGTGATAAATAAGTGACCCAGTCTGCTCAGATAGAACTATGAAACTAGGATTTCCTAGATCACTAGTCTACGTTATAACAATGATGAAAACTTTTAGGGGCTGAAAATGGCAAAACTTTTTAACTCAAAACTTTATTTTCGCTTTTTTAAATACATTTTTTGTAATGTAATCTAGTTGTCAAAATATAATTTTGAGCGAACTGGATATTAAAACTTGTATTGTTTTTTAGATATTTTAGTTCAAAATTGATATGGATTGCATTCAAAAATTCTCAAATGACTTTGAAAGAAAACATATTGGTGTCAAGTCATTGGCTTTATAACAGCTTCTAATTAACATAAAAGTGAAAGTTTACTGGCAATACAAATAAATACTTAGAGTTTTAAATACTTTTATTACATAAATGCAAAAATTTACGTACTAATGTATATTTGAATTTTTAAAGTTGGATTAGATATTTTATCTTTTTTCCACAATGGAACTTAATACATATTTTTATTTGTACGAATGTTATAGTTAATATGTTTATCGTGGATATCTTTATCTTTTCTTGACGACTTATACGTCTTTGGAGTAAAAGTAGTAAGCCATTAAGATCTATTGGTGGTTTCAACACAATTCTAAACATATCCAATTTCAAATTCCTGTTATATTCGGAAAAACTCTTATAAATGTAATGGATTATTAAAACTTGCCATTTATGAAAGAATACCAAGAATTGGGAAATTTGCCATCATTATATGTTAACGTTTTTAGGACTGAAATCTACCTTTGTCAGTTGCCAAAATTCCTAATACGAGTTTTATGAAGTTAAGCCTAAATTATGAAAAACCTTGTATGGCATGTAATTACCAAAATTTTTCGAATTCTTGTTATCCTCTCCAATCAAGAATAGTCAATAATAAAATTTAAACGAAGAACTGCTTCAAATTAACAACAGTAACCAATCAAGTTTACAAGAATGGCTCTGATTTGAATTTCAAGTGTTGAAATGCTGGTATGTTATTATACAATTTCGTATTAGTAACTTTTTAATTTTATTAGAAGTGGCGAAAAGACGTGGTGTGGAGTGGAGAATAAAACACGTTGATGCTATTAATTATATTGTACCTCGGACCTTTTCCAATTCTACAATGAATTAATTACCTCTTATCTAAGCCCCTTATTAAATCATATTAACCTAGCGTTATTAATACGACGGTAAGTGGTGGGGTCGGTGCAGTTAACACTAGATCGATGCCCCTGACCGCTACCACACAAGTGTTTGGCTCGAGGCCAAGATTCCTGCGAGATTTACATCCGTGTCCGCCCTGAATCATTCCCCATTGTTCCTTAAAATAATCTTTGGCCTATAATCGGGCGCACTGTTTTTGTCGGAATCCGTTTGTCCTTTACGCGCGTACTCTCGCGCTCTGTTCTTATTTGTTCAAGTAAATACATTTTAATTCGGTCTTGTTGAAAGGACTTGTTGAAAATAACTTTTGTTAAACACTGCTTACAAGACAAAGGAACGCACTTGGTAGCACTATACGTTCTTATATTTACTCTTTTTATCTGAATATTTTGAAACAACATATTTAAAATTCTTTTACAATGGATTCTCGTTTAGTAAAAATGTTAATGGGTTAACAAAATCCAATATCTGGTTATTATAAGTTGAATGGAAAACTTCATTACTAAATATAATTGGGTCATCCCATTCGAATAAATAGTAATGAAATAAAAATATTTTATGTATAATATCTGTTTAATCCGAAGAATGTTATTTTAAATATATTTTTATTTTAGAAAACAGGCGATTTAACTCAATGCAATGTTTTAAAATACCAGAACTCGTGCGTACAAGTTTAAAGCTTAATTGCAGTTTAAAATACCAGAAAGATAATGCATAAAAAGTATGCATTATGAGTAATAATACAAAAAAATAATGTCTTCATTTCACGATCTGTTTTGAAACTAACGCTTTAATACTTCGATTTTTACCAATTAATAAGATATGGGATTAAATCATACACAATAAACTAGAAAATTTAAAAAAATTACTAAAAGTAAAATGAAAACAATTTATTACCTGCCAGTATGTTCTTACATATATATGATGTCTATTGTTAATCTTAAGAAGTATTGATTTTTTATGAATATTTTGTACTTGACGATAAATAGCAAATATAAGAACTATATAAACATAAATAAATCATTGTATAAAGAAATCTAAAGCAATCCTTATCAATAACACATATAATGAGGAGGATTTTTCTTGAAATTTCTCAATCTATACACGGCTTTTTCTTAGTTTATTCGATAAATTGGGCTTTGTTGGACTTATTGCAATAGTAGAAGAGCGTGGTAATAATTTATAAAATTATGCGTGGCCCCATATTTATTATATGTTCAGTACAAACAAAGTAATTTTTAATATTTGTATTATATCTCAAAATGAATTTATAAAATGCATTCAATCGAGTTTTGAACTCGATTTTCTATCCTTAAGATAAAAAACTAAAAGACAAATATGTTAATTTTGTTTAATAATCTACATGATAATTGCTTTGCTTATGCACATCTAATGAATGACTCTCAATACAAGCCGTTCTAAGAAAGGTATTGCACAACCGTAAACATATCATAACCAGTTACATTATGATCTTTAAATTTTTATATTTGATATTTTCAAATAAATTTATGCATTTATATAATTAGATGTAACGTCGCTGTTAATTATTTTAAATAAATACCTGGATCTTTTTCGTACTGCCCCTTCACTTTCACCAATATAATATAGTTCGTATCTATAATTTTTCAAAGCGCATATTAGAATACACACGTAAATGCAATTCCAGCTCTCCAACATTATATAGGAAAATTATGGAAAAGTACAATTTTAAGGTAGAGAAATAACAAAGTCGAACTAATATTGAAATAGTACTCTCGAAAAGTTAGTTTGAGAACAACTACCAACTTGCTCTTTTCACATTGATTTGTTTGTTGTTTACTCTTGTAGTTACTGTCTTGTATTCAGCTGAACAATCCTGCCTACACACAATTTTTTTGGATAATGTAATTAGGAACCATTTCTCAGTATAGCTAAAACTATTCTAATACTACTATACTAATACATTCATAAAATTTAAAATAAAGGACATAGTCTGAATCTTGTATGTTACATGTGTTGCACTATATGAGTCATATCACAGTTAGAAACGTGCACAAGGAACGTGAAGGGCCAGAGGTATGCGGAAAGAGGGTTGAAGGGTGGTCTGATGAGCCTCCAGCCCTTGACCTTATCTGTCTGCTGAGACAGGAACTACCTTGAGTGTAGCTCGCAGCTCGATTCTATCTTCCCTTTCCCTAAAATTATTTTCTGGTTTATGGAGCACGGCCATTCATTTGCGATCGAATTTTTACTTATAATAATTAGACTAATTGTGCGGGGTGTGAACTGACTTACAACAGCTCTTAATTTTAGATTCTCTTGTTCAAACAGTTTGGATCCATTATGCTACTAAGTTCCATAAAATAAAAGAACATTCTCGTTTATATTAAAAACCGTAGTTTGATGCACCCTACAGTGATTGTGGAAATAATAAGAGATACTACTTTAATAACCAAGGCTGTAGACAATTGATCTTGAAGCTTTCCCCATAAGAACAATGTTAAAATAAATACAATTTTACGCCCTTTTTATCGTAACATTAAAGGGTAATATCACATTATAAAGATATCAATTATTATATTAGGTAACAATTAAAGGCACTAATAAGTATCCGAACGCTTTTTATTTTTTGTAATGTGTATTATAATTATTTTAACGATGAAATTTAACAAAGTTTGTTAAATTGATGAATAATTTTTATGAATAACCCTAATTAATTAAATATTTAAGACTTATTGACTATTTAACATAAATGATATTGTTAAGTCTACACTTGTGCACTATCTTTCCTTAAACAGTTTCCATTTTACAGTTATTCAACGGATGAGCCTAAGCAAAGCTTTTGTTTTGAAGATTGCTCCGAAAATTTTGCACCTTTGTTTTGTTTGTGTGTTATCGTTGGATAGAAATTTGAGTTATTACCTTGAAACTAATAATGCATTTTATAAATTCATTTTGAAATATAGTACAAAGTGTTAAAACTTAATTTAATTTTACTTCATGCAAAGTATCGCAAAATACTAAACTTACAATGAAAATGGGCAGTATATTTTTATAAATTATTACCACAGAGTCCTAAAAGGATGATACATATCAACATACAAGAGAGCAGAGAAGTTTAACGGTAAGTCTCAAATGAAGACAAATAAAAGAACTAGAAATAAAGAAAAAGGCTCATCAAGTATTTGCAAAATTCGAGCAACCAACCGTCCCAAAGTCCAATTATTGGAAGAGCTTTATAGAATCATTTAAGAAAAAGCCGTTTATAGATTCAGATATTTGGAGAAGAATTCTCTTCATTATATTTGTTACTGATAAGGATTGCTTTAGCATTCTTTATGAAATGATTTATTTATGTTTTACAGTTGTTATAGCTGTATTTTATCGTCTTGTTCGTTTAAACCCATTCTATAATAAAAATTCTAATAAACATCAATACTTCTTAAGATTAACAATATACATGATATATATGTATGAACATACTTGTAAGTAATAAATTCATTTTAATGTTAGTAAGATTCATTCTATTTTATAGCGTATTTAATATGGTTTATTTAATTTAAAGTTGTATTTAATATGAGAGCGATTAAACTTTTCTAGTACGTCATTAGCATACTTCAAAACCTTGAAAGAGTAAAAATACAAGAACAGTAAAAGAAAATTGTGATTTACATAAAATTTAATGAATTTTTCCTTATAAAAAGATCTATTTATCTTTACATGCTGTAAACAAATGTTCATAAAAATCAATACTTCTTAAGATTATCAAACGACATCTTATATGTGTGTGTGTGTGTGTGAAACATACTTGTAGGTGATAAATTGGTTTTATTTTACTCTTAGTGTTGTTTAAATGTTCTGCTTATGATGTATTACATTTAAAGTTTTATAAATAAATGCACTGGAGGTTAACAAATCTGAATAAAATAAAATTTAAAAAAATTGTACCTCGATTTTTATTTTGACTGTAGCCACAATAATGTAGAGTATATGGACTAATTTGCTTTTAATTGTATTAACATCTAAGAATTATGGACTAATTTGAGGACAGTTCAATTTTTCGCTACGTCATCAGCCTTCTTTTCTAATTTTCAAGTGATTGGCCTGAGCTGTCTAAACGAATAGTGATTTCCAGAAATTTTAATGATGATATTTTGTAATTCCTTAAAATGAGTATTTGTGGATTTCGAGATACATACATTGGTAATTTATTGGAATTTCCAGTTTGAAAATATTAAAAACCGTTACAAAAACGAAAAAAAAGTATTTTCAATCTTGATTTTGTATGCCATGTGTTTTACAAGAACACGCATCCATAAAGCTTATGTATTGTTAAATAGTAAATATGGAAATAGAGACTTTTATTTGATAAACGACGGTAAAATTATTCCAATAAGGTCATTTAAATGATAAGAAAATGAGTACACTACGAATCTTGGAGACGTGCCGACTCCCAAAGGAAACATGCCAGAAGATCTCGAACCCTCCTACACTGGTTCCAAGTAGGGCCTGTATATTGTTAAGGTAGTAGTCTTACAAAACAATGCCAATTTTAAATCTTTTTCTCGTGTATTTAAATAAAATCTAAATACAAAAAAATTGTTTTTTAAATTTCTTATGTAGCATACCTGGATTAAATATTATTTTTATATCTTTAAGGCGAAACAGTTCGTGTAAATGCGGTGGTGCAGCCATTTTTGTTTTTTAAACAATTACAAAGTTAAAGGCTGAAAAGAAAAAATAAATGAGAAAAAGTTATTTTTATCATTCTAGTATGCACTATAATAATTTAAAATATAGTTTTGGACAATTTAGTAATCAGATGCAAATAAAACGATCCTAAGAAAATTGTACGATTTATGATACAATATAGCTTAAGGAAATTATATAAAATCAAATACAATTTAAGGTAACACTTTTTCATACATTTTAGGGAAGCGACAGCGTTTTCTGTAATCAAGTCGTTGGATGGCCGCTAGTTTTTGAGCGATAGTGTTAAAAAAACCTTAAAACTTGGTACATATGTTTTTCTTATTATTACTGATTTTGGTGTTAAATGGTCAAATTTAAAGGTAAAAATAAAACTGTAAGACTTTTTCATTGATCTTATAAAATGATGGTGACAAAGATAAAATCGCCGAAAATATAAATTCAGAACAAGTTGAGCACAATCAAACAAATTTGATTTTCGTTACGATCTGAATTGTCCTTATAAATTCCTTTTTATTTGTTTAATATTTTAGGAAATTATGTTTTTTAGCGTACATAAAAATGTTTTCCTCCATTAATGTATCATACACCTGTAACAATTAATATCCTGATTTACAACCGTTTTTCTTCCAACCTGATTATAAAATGGTCCTAATTAGTAAATCTGATTTTTATAATTTCTGAGTAATGATAACACTGTTATATATTTAGTTAAGTTCCCTGAAATTACTGTGACTAATAAAAGCTTTAAATAATAACAAATTGTTTTAACCATACAAACATCTACACACAAATTTGTTTTTCTGAAACATCTGTCGCTACTGCCAAAGGACAGAACCGATAAAGAGAAATATCCCACAACGTGAGTTCTGATTGTGTAGAAGTTCAATCACAAATTCCCAGAGTGTTAACGGAATTGTTGACCAAATTGGTTTTGTTGGCTGCAAGTAAAGGTTCTGTCAGAGGACAATGTTTGCTTGGCTATCAGCTCTCTTTGGTGTTATTTACAGTTAATAGTTAGGGTTTCTTCTCTATTTAGTCTTCAAACGCTTGCAATATTCAGAGGATATAAGCTATTATATCGCTTAGAATTCGATGTTTTATCATTTAAAGCTCATAAGACTGCATTATATTTATACATATTAAAGCACCACCAGTAAGTAGGATTGTTTGGAGAATTATGGTAGTAAAATAAACATAACTGAACCGATAAAAGTATAGAAGGATCGCCAGAACGTAACGGAAGAATTAATGTACAGACAGATGAACGAACAGCTCTTTTACCATTGATTTCAAAATGAGTAAAGTTCTTTTGTGGGCAAAGAGAAATCCATACACTAAGGTTCCAGTCCCTAGGATCTTTTTATTAAGATTTATCGTCGAATCATACAATAAGTTTCGAGTCTTTATAATTTTTTTATCAAGATTTATCCTGTAGACAGATGGCGAGACAGACAGTCTTGTCAACCTTTCAGAATCTAAATCTAATTTGTGTCTTCCTTAGACCTAGAGGAACGTTGTGTTTTTATCTTTCTATCGAGAGTGACACAGATGAACAAACATATAGAAAACAGATTACTGTTTGAATTTTTCACCCAAAAATCAACAAGGTTCTTCGATACACCAAGAAAATCCCATAGGTTTTACCCCTATTACGACATTTCTGTAATTTACAGTAATGGCACGTTACAATTTCAAGGAGAGCCTTAATAATTTTATTAATAGCTGTTGGAATGGAAGGTTTTTTGTAAATATCTTATTCCATATAATGCATTTAAGTCCTTAACAATTCCAGTAACGAAATTCAAACAGTTTGCCTCAGATAGAAAATATGGAACGAAATCGTTTCAGACAAAGTTTAGCTTGAGTAGATTTTTAAAAATAGTTTGGCCAAGTTCCTTACATGACTCTGTTTAGGCCACAGTTCAGACAAGAAACTCTCAGCACAACTCAACTCTTTGGATGAACTTCATGAATTTTAAGTCCACAAGTTTTTCTTCAGCACTTTTATTCCGCCTGAAAGCATTAATATAAACTGTGCACTATGCAGTAAACTTATTTGGAGCACTAATATTTATATTCTTTAAGGATCATTATATTAAAAGTTTCTTCTTGTAATCTGCTTAACATTTTATTATATTTCATTTTATTTGATTTATTAATTTAATTGTATTTATCTACAGTTTAAAAATTTATATTTAAGAATTGAATTATTTTATGAGTAATAATATAAATATATAATAATAATTAATAGGTTAACAAAATATTTATAATGTAAATAGTATTTAACCATAAATAAATAGCCTTCATATTTCGTCTTCCTCCTCTAGCAAAGTTTTAAGCACTAAAGTAATTAGAACATACACCAGCACCTTTAAAAAAGATGGGTTTGTTTTCGCGAGATTCTGCTTTGAGAGATTGGTCTTATCTCGGCGTGTTTTTTTAGCTTGAATTAGGTCATTGAAAGGTAATTGAAGAGGTCAATGTTGAGTGGCAAAGTTATAAAATTATGTAAGGTTCGATATTAAATACTTCTACGTTGTGAGTCAAACAGATATTCCATTAAACCAATTCATGTAGAAAAATGAAGAAATACTGTTGCCAATAATCTAGTACTAGCAAGTAGAAAGCATCAGATTGTCAAAAAACTGGCAGTCTATTACTAGCATATCATGATACAGCTCCATCACCTGTACTTCATATGTGTATTATTGGCTGTTTCAGTTTAACATCTGTTGATTGAGGATGGCTGACTCTCCTTTGTCATATTTCAGAATTTTAATTGCGCAAGCTAGAGTATGTGAAGTGGATGATTTAGTTATGACATACTCCTGGACTAAGAAACAAAGCTAACTAAATAAATTGCTGTCACAATATCGTAACTAAAAGTATAAATACGAAATTGATTTTCTTTTTTGTAACGCTTTATGCTTCTGCTTTATTTTATGCTTTATGCGTGAAATAAACTATTCAATCGATTGTACTGAAATTTTGGATGGAATTTCTTAGCGACCGTAGTTAACGTATAGGCCTACTCCTATTTAGAAATTCCCTCTTGGTCTGAAAAGTTTCGAAAAATCCCATCTTGGTCTCTAAAGTTAAATTATACTAAAAAAGACAAATATTTTTAATCTAAAAGTCTGTTAAATGTGACTGGTTTCTGTAGAAACATTGTTTTTTCACAGGACAACCATATGTGTGTAATTAGTTTTTACCAATTTTTCACATTGGTCTACATTTGTAGTGTAACAACAAAAAGTGAACTTAAACATAATCCCTTGTTATTTCGAAATTCCTTGCGACCACTGTTGAGAAAATTTTTTTACAGAGTAAGAAAATATCCAGATGAGAAAATTCAAAGCTCTAGTAAAAATATGTATTGTAAATTTGAGCAAGTATGCAGTCCTTGGTCAGTACTATAATACAAATATAAAAGATAAAGTTACTATCTAACTTTTACTGTGTGTTTAAAGACTGTTATGAAACAAATCTTAGTTGACTTTGACAGAAGTAGGCTTCTCAGATGTGTATATGTATATTCTTTTCCGGGAGACAAGGCTAAATGAAGCGTGAACAAAAAATACTAAGACCGGAGTAAATTACAATTGACATTAGGAGATATTTCTTGACAGAATTTCTTGTTGGAGTAAAAAATGCAAATCCAACATTGGCTTCGGGAATATAATTCACTCGAACTAGAAGTGCTTATAGGCGATAAGGAATTTTCAATGAGATTACGATATTAAATCTACTGACTATATTGTCCTAACGATGACTACATAACTGTCGAGCAGAGTTGTTTTTGGCACTTAAAAAAATTACACCAATATCAACCAAGAGACACTCCTTAATTTATTTACCATCTAAAACCTCTATTATTTCAAATTACCATCGAAATATTTATAAATATAATAAAAATCGATTTAAATCCAATTGAATTGAAATATTTCAAACCGTATAATATTTTTAAGTGAAAATACCGAATGGTAAAAGAATGAAACTGATTTATGTTGCCTTTACGAAATAGTAATAAATAAAATTGCCTTACAAAATTTGAAGTTAACACGTAATTGTTGCTGCCGCTACGAAGAGTAATATTATACAAGAAACATACCGTGCTTCTTTTCCAATAACCCACACTGAGTTGTAACACATCGGAGACTCAGATAACTACATCAGAGACTCAGATAAGAGCAGATAGACTCTCCAGGGACTCCGACTTGTCTAACACAGTGAGATCAAAGATTACTAATATTTATATTACATCTTTACATTGTAAATAAAGTAAGAACTTACTTTGGACAGTAGTAGTATATACGTAAACACATCCTGAGTGCTTCTGGCAAAAAATAATTTCATATATGCTTTAAGACATTGCTACAATCTCAATTATCCTTAGTAATAATTAAATTTACAAGCTTAAAATCTATTAATACAATAAAACAGTTAAGATAATTATAGATTTTCAGTGACGCTGTATTTGCGTAACACCTTATACTCTACAATACATAATGTACAAATCTCCTATATTATGTTAATTTTTACTCAGATAGCATTAAACTTACACAAGAAGGCATTACACTCTACAGGTATATATGAGTTTTAATTAGGATTTAATAGTTTTGTTTGTAGCGTAAGAAATGCTTTGCTTACTTCCACCCAAAAATTAAAAAGTGAAGATATAATGCCTATTCTGTTATGTTCACACAAAACTGCTAAACTGCTCTTAGTGTTCTAAAACGTCTAGATTTTAGCAGTTTTGAAAATTCCCAATATTTTTTGTCAGACTGACAGAAACGCCTCCGGCCATCTGCGCTGATGGTAGTGGACGAAAAAGACTCTTCGAGGTAGTACCGATCAGTTAAATATAAAGATTCACATGCTTGATAACGAATTTTTGAAAGAGATAAAATACTGCAAACTGACCTAACTATATTATTTACATTGTGTGGCCTCCATAGTAACCGTATTGTGTAATAATAACGTTTCAACGACAGCTAAAAAATCAATATTTTTATTTTCAACAGAAACAGAAAATGTTGTATATAACACCCAATATACAATTTCCCCAAAGTTTTTACCAGCACACCATTGCCATTGTAGAAATATAAAACAACAAACACAATGCACCTGAACACAATGGTACGATGTCTACTACGTCTTCCTCTTCAAATTAGCTATGCAGCATAATATGATCAATCAGGAAATTACAAAATATTATCATTAGGAAATGGTAAAATATTAAAAGATGCGCAGTGTCACATGAAGAATAATAATTACACATACAGTTGAAATTCCCCCCTCACTCAGAAACCACAATTCCCTTTGACTCACTAGATCGAAGAAACAATTTTGGATATAACTTAAACTTCAAACATGTTTTGAATGGTTGTTCAATATTAAGTTTTTCCATATATATTGCTTTAACTGTTTAGGTCCGTTATGTATTCAAGTTTGTGGTAATACACTCAATGTTGCTTCTAATCAAGGATGTTTGAAGGATGTGTGAAACCTCTCGCAAGAATATTTGAGAAGCTGTTGAGGGTCCTCCAAACAAAATGTTACTTTCTCCTCCTCCTCGACAACGCTGTTTCGTGTTCAGATAAGATCATTTTGGAACATTTTAGAAAATGAAACTTTTTCACAATTTACAATCCGAAATTTTCTTAATCCGTGAAAAATGAAAAGAACATAAAATAATAATGGTTCATTGTGGAAATTTGTTAAAAGTTACATGATAATGTCACAATCGCTACATGTACGTGATGTTACATGTTATGTGTGTTACTAATGAACTTTTACTATCAACAGCGTGTACAATTTTTAGCAGGGCGTAAGATATGATTAAGCTAAACGTTTATGTTAAATTTAAATCATTTATCAACCTCATTTATGTATGAGTTATGAGTTTTTAATTTAAACATTGTAGGTGTTGTTTAGTAGAGACTTTTTTGGAACACCTTGCAAAAAATAATGATTATTATTATATTTTGGTTGTTAAATATTTTATCGTCTATTCTTCTTTTTGACCACTTTTATAAATAAACTAAATATCCTACTATTTTTTAATTAAGGGTTTTCAGATAGTACGTCAAGACAAATTACATTTTAAAGCAACGAGGAAGGATTTCCTGAAGGATTAGGTTTGAAATCCACCTTGACCCAATCATAGATCCCACCATAGCATACGTAAAAACACCTATACATTATACCTTGCCTATAGTTTTATAGACTTTCTGCCTCTTGTATTCCTTAAGGGGTGTCGGACAGGCCTATCTATCCCATGCTATTTTGTTGATTTTAGGAACACATTTATCCAAAACTATATCACTTAGGATGCTGCAATTTTTTTTATTTTAAAGTACATGTATTTAAGTGTTGTATGAACGGAGGGTTTTTATTAAAGTATTAATTTATATTTTTTACAGATTTTAAAACTTTTTTAAAAATTACTATGGAAAAAAAATTATTTAAAAATTGTGCAAAAATATTAATATGAATGATTTTAATTATCTCTCTGTTTAAAATGTAAAGCTATAAAATAGAAACAAATTAAAACAAAAATCAAGATGATATCTTTTTTGGTTCTTGAGATATATGTTCCTAAAATAAAAAAACGCAAGTTTTCGGGAAATCGCATTTTAATATTTTTAAGAACTGATGTAAACAAAAAACTTACAATCAATGCATTCCAGCTCCATATGTTGGATTGTCTGGGTCCTCCATCTCTTCATAAGTGTCTTCTAGTCTCTTTTTAGCTAAGGCAAGCTGCTTACGGCACTTTTTTTCCATTTCGTGCATCGCTTTCTCTGCTTTTTTACCCTTAGCTCATCCAGTGACTTCATTACCACAATGCATTGATTGCCTGGGAACATTCCTAGTTTCTCTAAAACTTCTAATCTAACTATGTTACCTTTATTAAAGGTGGCAATAGCTTCATATACACCAAATCGTAGGGTTTTCTTCATGATGAATGTTGTCTTTGGGATCCTTGTCCATATAATATTATTCAATGACTCGTTAGGATTTTGAGTTCCTTTGTGCAGGCATTTTCGTAGCAATTCTCGGTTTGACAAATCTCTGAAAATGGGTTTAATTTCCGCCATTACTGCTAAAGGTAAGTGGGTGTGAGCAGCATGGTCATATATTGTATTTTCAGCTATCGCTCGCTGGTATTTACACCAACTTTCGTCACCATTTGGACATAAACCGTCAAAATTGGTGTTGCATCACTCTACTAATATGCTTATAGAAAAAAAAAACTAATTGACAAAAATCTATAAATGTGGTATGAAAATAAAGCTAAAATCACAAGCTTTAAAATTACATTCCGACCCCCCTTAAGTAATTGATTTAAGATTCAATGTAAGCCAAAATGCGGCAGATGAGCTGATGCGATTGCTTCTGTCTGCTTGTCTGTCTGCCAGCCTATTGTCTGGGAACAATGGCTGCCAGTTCCAATGATCGTGATGCTGAATCCACTGATTAACATAAATAAATAACCAATCTTTAAGGTTCGAACAACAGCTGCGAGCTAATAATAAACTAAGTTAGCACATTGGTATACAAGTTAGATACAGAAATAACTTCAATGCGAAAAATGAGGTTAATAACTTGGAGGTTCTTTAAACTTAAGGGATTTTAATATTGAATAAAGGCATCATCAATGTGTTTGTTGTTTTTTCTGTATTTTTTATAGAATGTTATTAAACACAAGAAACATTGTAGGTTAATTTTAATGAGATGTTATACAAAGATTGATGTGCAGCAATAGTACTAATGTAAAGAGAGTCCTGTAATCTGTGGACATGGTTTCCACAATAGTTATTTCTTTTAAGTAAGAGAACTTATATTTTAGTTTTAACATCTGATATATTATTCAGATCACCATTTATGCAATCTAAGAATTATGTAGTATTAACTTCAACATTTTTCCTTTTTTTATCAGTTTTGTTCACTGTTTATAAAATGATTCTTTCAAATGTACAGGAAAAAGGCTAAAATTAAGTAATTTAAAGGTTAATTTTCGATTTTTACACGAATTTAAGTAATGTTTTTAGTTTATTTATGAAAAAATCTAAACAACGTGGATAATAAAATTCTAGTAACCTCTTTTCCAAGACTAATCGTATTAATAAAAATTGCAGTTTGTGTTTTTTTTGGTAATGTAGTAAAATGAAACTGTCAGCGTTGATATTCCTTTTCCAAAATCAACTTAAACTTCATTTGGTTTCTTAGCGCCATGACTGGATAATTTGAGCAACAGTTATTCTTGGTAAATGATAAAATATGAATTATTTAACTGTAAAGCACACTCGAAAATTATTAGCACTGTCATATTTGTTACATTTTTTCAATTTTTTATACAATAGTAAAATTTTTAAAACAATGTTACTTATACAAATATAACTAATGTAAATAATGTTCATAAAATTATTTGAGGTCTCATTTTTATATCTATTTAATATCTGGTTATTGTACTTTGAGCTAGAAATTGAATGAGCTACTCAAATCTTGTAATGAGCGTATCAAATGTAATGCAGATAAACGTGAATTTAATCAATATTCAACTACATTCTGGAACAGTTACAGTAGAAGAAAGAGCGGCGCAGGGAAGATTTAATCTTGATTGCAATAATGGCATCGCAGCTTATTAAACCATTATCCTCTTATATTAGAATCCAGTTCTTCCTCAGGGTATTTTTAAATATTAATCAAACCATTCAGATAAAATAATTACACTGTCTCGCTTATCGCAAAAATGGTAATTATAACAGTAATTCACCGGATGGTATGAATTGAATGGTTTGGGAATCGAAGTTAATTGGCATCGCGTAAACTCAGTTTTCATGGAATCGATAGATGAATGTGCTCTAAGGCAGTAATCGTTCGTCGCTACGTTAGTTCTTGTTGGGTTGAAATGATAGGGTACCTAATAACTTAAAATATCTCTAATCTCTTGTACTAGGAGAAGTGTGACAGATAATTAAAATATTTATATTATTGAATTCCCATATGAGAATACAAGGCTTAAACAATGTACTGATCTTTGTCTGTTGATCAATTGTTGGGTAATTTTCATTAACCGTAGTCAAACAATTTTCCTAAAATTTGGCAAACATATTTTAGTACAGAACCCGATGTCCAATTTGCATTCTACAAGCACAATTATAACACAACCTGGGTTTTCTTGAACTCGATAGAGAAATGTTTACTGAGAAAGTCGATCGTCAACTGCGCTAATTTAGTTGGCGTTCGAAATGGGAGAGTATCAAAAGTGTTAAAATATCAATATGATCTGTTTTTCTCAATTGTTTTCCACGCGTAGATCTATTTACTGAACTCTGACCATTAGGCACCACAATGTAGTCATATCATCGTCATACGATAATGATAACATAATAATACTCAAAATTGCTATGGTTTAATTATCTTTGTAACTGTCCAGAGTTAGCAACAATTTTCTCATTCTTGGATCCTTTTAAACTCATCTTTACTTCGATTAGATGAGGTTCTTGATAGGACCGAAGAAAACCAGTATGTTCTGGATTGCTGTGGATAGATTTGGTTACTAACCGGTGGACTGTGTGTTCTCAATGGCATATTCTATTCACATCAATCCTACCTGCCAAATTTGATCAGACCTTTCCGTATCGAATTTGCAGGTTTTTGAGGTTACCCTTGTTTGAGTCACTATTCTGGCTCTTTTAAACCAGTAAATATTTGTACTTCTTTGAACTTGCTACATCCTACGATTTATTAAAGTAAGGAGCAATTTAATTAAATCATACAACAAATAATAAGTTTTTGTAGATATATAATTCTGCATATATCCAGTTATTAGATTTTGAATTGGGCATAGCTTATCGTGCTGTATGGCTCAACAATCCATTGCAATATAACTTTCATTATGTTTTTGGAAATTCTTACTAACAATGTCTTCGATGTACGAAATTAATTTTCAAATGCTCATTCTCACAAGACCAATAAGCAGAAAAACAATCGTCTAACCAGTTTTTAAATTTGAAAGAAAATGTTTAACGCAGCGATACTGAGCTTTTTGTAAAAGAACTTTTAGAGGTTATTTTATTTTTGAACTATAGACACGAATGCATGTATTGTTCCTAGGGTCTGCCTTATGGATATTTTACAATTTGAATAAACATAACTACTCCGTAACTTTGCTGAACTTAACGTACTAAAAGATGAGAAAATAATAGTTTTCCTGATTATTTTTTATAGCCATGTAAAATTTAAACTTTTATATGTCACACTACTTGTGAATCATTGAAACCATTAGAGATTGAAAAATATTTTCAGTTTTCATACTCAAAAACAATTCTTAATTAAAGAAGGAGGTTAAAATTCTTAACATTTATTGTAGCTGAAATGCAACACATTAATTGTAATTAATGATAGTAAATCAAATAAAATTAATCGAATAAAAGTTACATAAAATATAATAATAAATTACTATGTGTTAGATTATTTAAACGGCCTTAATATGTGTGTATTTTGTAACTTTGTAACAAGGGTTGTGTTCAGACGTATTAGAGAATGTTTGCTCGAGGCAACATGACGTTAAGTTCAACAGCGAGTTGACGGATTATAGCAGTTTCTTTATAACGACCTTATTACACAACATACTGTAATATTAACTGTCTAAAATATATTACAACGAAGTTTCTATTTTAAAATTAATTCTTTACTTATAGTAAGATATCGATTGTACGTAAACTCCCAAACAATTATTATATAACCAATAACTGACTATAGAAATGCTGAAATAAGTCCATTTTTGATACAAAGGTTGATATTACAAATATTATGATTAACTTCGTTCTATCGTGGTGGTCACTTGAATTTGAAAAAAATATTTATTTTATCAATTATTCATGATGGAAGAGGAAAATACATAATGTGTTCTGGAATTTGCATAACATGTTCTACAATTTTTTAATACAATTTTTTAAAATCTCTTATTGTTTTTAAGATCTTGACTATACTTGTTATGATAAATAGAGCAATAAGTACCAGATGCTCCTAGATGAGCATATAAATTTGTGTTGAGATAGTTTGGATACGTGTGTTAATATGCCACATTGTAAAATCTATGGATGTACTGAGTTTGTTTACAAATTAATTTATTCTGTACTTTTTTCGTTGCCATCGTGGTCTCCCTTAAAACAATTTAAAAATATAAATCCTATGGAGTGATATGTAACATTCTAGCTATGTGTTCCTTATACAGAAATAAAGCTTCGTGTAAAATTTACGTTTGTATGTAAGTTCGTTTTGGAGATATCGGGCGAAGAGACAGGCAGACCGAAATGAAATTTCCACATTGATAAGCTTCGCTAAAACTCACCGAACAAGAGAGAAACTCTAATTGTAATATCTAAAAGCGTATAAGTGTTCAATGTGAGGTTTAGGCGTCACATTACACACGTCTAGTCATTAGCACAGATCTTACCTAATGTTCAGTGTGTCTGGAGTCATTCATGCTACAGCTGCTTCAATTGTATTCCTTGAATCGGACGAGTCATCTGGTAGCATAGAGTCATACGAGTACGCTCGATTTTTCGTGATCCTCACAGGTAGAAATCTCATGGCGTCAGACCGGGTGAATTTGGATGCTACGCGTAACAAGCTCAGTCGTTAGACCTTTTGCGGATAATCCAGCAGTCGGGTGCAGTGATCGAAAAGGAATATTAAATTAACCACCTCGTATTGGTATAGAAAACATTCAATTTAGGGGGAGTTGCAATTTTACCATCTGTGAGAGTTTTCTGAGCACATACTCACATAATAATAATAAATAATTAATCTATTTATTCCTGTAAAACATGTCACATATTGTATAGAATTAATTCGAAGTTAATTGCTTAGAGCACTAAACTAAATTTAATATGACATTTAAACAGGTATTTATTTAAAACATGACATATGTTATTGAAATAATACACAATATACAGGTTACGTCAAATTAAAGTTGATCAAATTAAACAATATTTATACAACAACTTTATATAATTAAAAATATAAAATTAAACATACTTTTGAATAGTTTAAAGTTTAAAATAGTTAAAACAGTCAAAAAGATGGTTAAAACTATAAAATACAATTAAAATCCTACAAATATAATTTAAGGTAAGACAGGTCGGCCCCTTAAAACTCACGGCTCACGGTCCGCGAACTCATCAACACCGTAGAAGTCCCCTCCCCCTACTAAAATTGCTTTAATTTCTTTTTAAACATTGTTTCCCCGTGTTCCTCATGCCCAATTTAGCTCTCACCTCACGGGTTAGAGCTTCTTGAGCTTGGAGCCTGTGCTGTGCTACCCTTAACACAACCCTCCCCCTAGTGTTATAGCCATGTACGTCCCTGCCACGTGAGGTTTTACATTTGTACCGACAGTACAAGACAGTTTCGTAGAGGGATGGGATTGTCATCAGTTCGAGCCTTCTAAAACTCTCCCTACATGACTCCCTGAAACCAAGTTTTGCAATTATTCTGCTTTCTCTTTTTTGCAACACAACACATCTGGACAAGTTGCGATGCGAACAACCACCCCATAGAGTAATGCCATAAGACATGTATGGGTAAAAGAGGCCGAAACATGCCATTTTTAATGTACCCTCATCACAAAATGTCGCTAAGTTTCTCAATATAAAAATGCCAAAGTGTTCCGTGGCTAGTGAAATGAAATATCGATTCACTAAGGACGAAAGAGATCAGGTAATTTCCAGAGACTGTGACCTATTTTAGAAAGAAAGTATTAATGCAAGAGTTAGTATAAATTAGTAAAAAAGTAAAGATTAGTAAAGATTCCATTTTAAGCCCAAATCTCTAAAAAATGGGTCTTTCTTTAAGAAATTTCACAATTTAATGCCATATTGGAAAATTGTGAGCGAGTTAAACATTTTGATACAAGTTATTTTAATAACTAAAAGAATCACGGTAATTTTCCTAACTCAGAAGTTTGCTGTAAAATCAATAATTACTGACATTTTAATGGCCTCGATTGGGTTGTTCACTCATTATTATTTTTAATGTACTGATATAACAAAATAGAAGTTACGTTTCATTCATGTATAATAAACGGAATAGAACAGTGGAATATAATGGAGTGACAGGTGGTAAATAAGTTATAACGTCTCGTCTGGCATATCGAAACGTCAAAGGCCAACGGCGCATTGAATATAACCTTTGAATACATTCAATGGACAGGTATATATATATATATATATATATATATATATATATATATATATATATATATATATATATCGTACAGCGTGGAACATTTCCATATTTAAAGCATATTTATCGAAACACAATACCAAACATAGAATTCTGATTGAATTGTATTTAAGTAAATGTAATCTTCCTCACTTAATGCAACGTTGATAAAAGAGCAAACTGATTATGTTTTAACACCATTCAAAAGTTTTAGTTAAATTTATTCACCCGGATGGAAATTTTTAATCTGCATATTTATAAAAAACTCAAGTTGGTAAACATTCTCCACTTTAATCCAACACAATTTTGATGATACAGTGTAATAAGATACACGATACAGAGCCTTACAACCTACTATGTTTACTAGTTTCCCTGTTGATTCTTTTGAAAAACTGTAATAAAATTGAATAGTGCCTAATTAAACACAGACGCATATCAGAATAGCATAGGTTCAAAAATATGTTATCTTCAACATCGTAGTAATTGAACTAAATATTGAAACTTATTTACCTTAAATAATACTTGTGCCATCGTTTTACTAGTACATATGTATCAAACTAAATTATTTGAAATTAATTACAACTTATATTATGGGCTCCGAATTCGAAATTTTTTCACTTGATCTAATATTTATAAGGTAAGGTCAAAAGTATTTGTATACGAAAAGAAGTGCATTATTAATAACCAATGCGAGGATAATATTTCAGCGGGATTTATGAAAGTTTAAAATAAATGAATGTGGACGATACTTTAAATGAATAATTACTTTTATGTTCTTATTTACGGTAACACACAAGTCGTACACATGATGTAAGTGATAGTAAATTTTAATTTCATCTAAGAACCCAATCCAGTTTGTTTCACTAGTGAAATTACTAGTGGAAATTTCTTCGAGAAAGGAGTTGAGTGTTACTTGTACTACTCGTACTATAGACGGTGGCTCCAAAATGGGGCCAACAGTAAAAATTTCAATCTATTTATATTGTTTTCTGACCATAATATTATATATCTTTTCATTACTGACAATCGATTTTAATAGTTAAGCTAAGTTCACAAATTTTAAATTTTAAAAATTAATTATTTATTGATTTTAACCCTTTCGATGCAGTTATAATTCGATATTGCACCAGAGTAAGCACTGCAGACGTCAATTTTCTTTCTTTAAGGGCATATAGAAAAGCATTTACTCAGTAGCTTTACTAGAAGCCTCCCTTGTAGAGTCAACTAATTTAAAAGAAAGATATATAAGAATAAGGTGGTTTTTAATCAAGTGTGAATTCGCTCTAACATTTTGAATGTTGAACTTATTTGTACTAAAAAAATAATCACAAGTTCCAAGGATTGGAATTTACAAAAAGGTTATTTCGACACTGGTCTGCAGACGGAATGTGACACTCAGTTTAACGCAGCCCTGTCCGGATATCGATTTGGGTTTTATTGAATTTTCCATTTACCTCCGGCAGACCGCATCCGGACTCTGCGGGACGCTGCGCCGCGCCGCTGCTACGTCATTCATTTGTCATTTGTCGTATCGTATAACTGCCAGTCTCTGTTACTGCGGGTTTAACTAATCGTTTATTCGTCCATGTACCTAATACTTTATTTCTATTATTGGTAGAATTTTTCTTGCTTTAATTTCTTACATGTAACTGTGAACCATTACGATTAGTAAAATCTTTACGATTTTTAATTATTTAGTCTATGGATTGCAGTCTGTTTAATCTTTATGTTGATCTTCAGGATTATGTAAAAAATAGGTCTAGATACACAAAAAATTAATATAGTTTTAATTTTTTTAATGTGTGACGTAATAACTATACTCTAAACAAAGTTGAGTTTACAGAATTAAACTAGAATGTAAGTAAAGTTTTCTTGAAATTTGTCAATTATTTCTTAAAGTTCTGATCAGATCACTATGCTAAGAATATAATTTCTCTTCCTTTGGAGAGTAGTACAATCGAAACTAGGTACAGAAACGTTATTTTAAGATTGAAACGTCCAGGAGCATTAATTTATTTCTAGGATAACAAATATTTTTTTTAGATTTTTTTGGTTAATTACTTCAATTATGTAATGATATATAAATTCTACAGAGAACATGTAACGTGAAGTTTTATCATAAATATAAATTTGTGATTTTCCTATAAAGTATTTTGTTCAATTTATACTTTTTACAGTTATTTGATTTGAATAATGGAAGTTTAGAATTTATCGTTATAAAATATACTTGAAATCTGAAATCACCCTAGCCACTGTAGTTGATATTGATGCTAATCTTTATCTCTTGAGTTATTTTTAGATTACTCTTTTCGGATCTCAATTAAGTATTGTAGACATTTTAAATTTCAAAAATTAAAAATTGTACGATTCTTGCTAATTATTTAAAAATGGAAAGGACACTTATAATCTAACTTTTCTCTGTTTGCACTAATAGAACATAACGCAAAAATGTTTTCAATTGCATATCAAGAAGTTCTTCTGGATATGGTTGTTGCAAGTGTAAACTTTAGGGGCTGCAATACTGTCACCTTCCCGTTATGACTAGAAGAGGCTGAAAGAGATCCAGTCCTTCCCACGCTTGCCAACTCCAAACATCCAATGCAACATCATATGCGTACTGCCCGCTATTTCTTTTCATAGTGGATTTAAAATGGGATCTTTACAAAATGTGGTTGTTCACCCCATTCTCAATATTCTATCAAATCGAGTATAAATGCAAAGTTCTTTTTAGGACTAAGTGCAATGAGAGGGTACCTCAGCTTTTTATTAAAAAACCTGAATGACTGAGGTACATAAAACTATTGACTAGAATATGAGCGAAATTCTGATGTCGATCGGCGTGTATTTACTGTTTTCTAAGTAAAGATTATTAAGTTGTAACGGGTCGGAATTGTGATTCCTACAATATATATACATATTTCACTTAGAGAAAGAACTAAAAGTTTGATTGCTCGCAATGAAAGTTTAATCTGTACTGAGGCAACTTGGAGCAAACATCAACTCTCGGGGAAGTTGCTCTTTATCGCATCTTTGACAATCTCCCAGAGAAATAAATTAAAGCTTGATTAATTGAACCTTTTAGGTATGCTTATTGAGTGCAGTGTTTTAATGTAATTTAAGTTTAAAAATATGTTTCCTGTTTAAAAAACTGCCAGTTAGATTAGTTTTTCATTTTATTAGAACGTCATGACTGACTAGTATGCATTTGATTAGTTTCGAGGATTAATTTTTATGAACCTTTTCTCTGTAGTAGTGTAGAAAATAACAATTAGGAAGTATGCCCTAACAAGTGTTGCTAACATGCAGAGACTGCACGCAGAAGTTAGAGCCTATAGGCTACTGATTTACAATGTTATATGTTAAAATTTTATATAGTTTTTATTCTGTTTACAAATGTCTTGATTAAAACCGTCTGCGGTGATATGTAACATCATTGGACTCGAGGTAAAAAAATTTCAAGTTTATAGATTTCTTCACTTTTAGATACTGTGTGGAAAGACAGACACAGGCAAATAAATATTTTCTTGCCCCACGAGTGAATGGCTTTACTATCGCTCAAAAAATAATTATTCCTGTTATATTGAACGTTATCTTCTTCTGCCACGTAGTTCCAATTGGTTAAATCAAGGCCAGCGTTAAGCCCAAATTCCGGTTAAATACACATAAGAATTGTTTATAGCATTGCGACCTGAGCAAATGAAATACCGTTACTTTTAAGTCTCTGTAGCTGTCTTTTCCGCTCCTTTAATAATAAATTAAGGATATTTTTTTGAATTATGTAACATTTTTTACGTCACTTAGTACTATTTCCATCATTCTTGGACCTCAAGGGGACGTCATATGAAAAGGCGGTTTAATACCTTTATGTTACCGTAGTTCAAAGTTATTTTCTAATTATAAACGTTGATATAAGAAACATAAATTTTAAACCATCAAGGCAAAAACGACCATTAACTTTCCTGTTTGTATCCCATTCAGATTAATTAAATTTCAGTATGAATTCTGTACACTTAATATAATTAGTCTGTATTTATTCATGTAACTGTGGTGGGAAGGTTGATTCAGTGTGTATGTTAACTTTAGCTCCAGTTTAACTTTCTCTTAGTTCAACTTGTGTATGGTGTACACTACGAGGACTGTGTCTGTCGATTTAGTTTACTACTCTAATAAGCCTCACATTTCTTTAAATCTGAATCACATCAGGTACGATTTGATAGTATGGAGTGGTACAATATAACAAACCTACTCGCCTTCGGTTTGCTAGGGGCTACGCCCCCAGGCCCCTAAGTGGGGTTTTAGCAAATTCGAGGATAAGCGTATTTCGGGAACAGGTTCAGTCCAAACATTCGATGAGGAATCTGGGCGAGCTTTTAAAAGAAATAATAGCCTTGCCGGAATGTTTTGCCTTAATTATTTTTGATACGATTATGTCTAGTTATCTTGGGAATAAGTAACGTGCAAAAATTTCATTTCCACAGATCAATCAGTTCTCGAGATATCGTGCGGGTACTTAGTTTCAAGGTGTAACACCGATTAAGGCAATAAAGGGACAAGGTTTTGCTCTGTTTGTTGTAGTATTATGAATAAAGAAAATAAAGTTGATCTGAAGAAAAACTTACCAAAAGAATTGTAAATCAAGAAACTAAGATAAAGTGTCATTTACACAGCAGGGGTTAACTTGACCAGATGTTTATTACTGTGTTCTAAATTGAGGCAAAAGATATATTGCAGATTCATTAACGTTATTAAAAAAATAGTTTACCATAGGTCAATTAATATAAAAGAAATTGAGAAATTGTGAGAGGCTATTGCAGTTTCAAAAACTAGGTAAGTATGAGCATATATAGTTCGTCATCGTATACACACGTTATTGAGACATTTATAGAGATACACATATATCTAATTATTGAATAACATGTGCGTGGTGGTAATAAGGTTCATTCTTAATAACTGTAGGTGAGAAAACTTATTCGTACGTTGGTTAGCGGTTGATGTATTTAATGTCACACGAGGTTGGTAGCTTATTCGGAATCTGTGATTAAAATTATTCTATTTGAGCGTTGGTGAAAAACACGTCTTTATTTAGTATCCCCTATCTGTTATCGTTACAGTTAATCAGGCAAATATAAAATAATATAATAAGTAAATTAGAAGTAAGGCAATGTCTAGAGATCTGGAAATAATAGATAGTTTATCATGTCTCGCCTCAAGTTAAAAATATGGGCAGTTAAAGAGAAACATATAGGCCGTTGAAATAAAGAAATCAAATAAATATCAATTTAAGGCAAAACTTTTGTTTTTGCACAGTGGTTGTCCAAAGCTTCTTACAATAATATATAGCCGGTCTCAATACGGATAGTCTGGATAATACTTCAAAAGTTTGTAAAAATTCGGTGATTAAAGTTTATACCTCTTAGTGGAACAATTTCTTTTGTAATTAGAAATATTTACTGGTGTGTAATTGTGTATTCATTGGTATTAAAATTTATTATACTTTTGATTTCGTGTTAGTTCTCCAATGGTTTCAATTTTTGCGTGGTTTATTCAGTCTCATTGAGACCATATATTATTACCACATTAATTAATATTGTTATCGCATAACGTGTGCAATTTCGGAGATTTAGCGGTACATATACTTGTGTCAAATTATTTGCTAGCAACTTATAGTCGATAAAACTGTTGTTTGCCCGTTAGTTTGTAAATGCTTGAAATGCAAGCATAACGTATCCAGTATCGCCACGGGGAGGCCGGCAAACACGGAGACCATATACTATTAACCGAATTACAGGTATCAGGTAACCTTATTAATGATGTTGACTCATGTCGTGTACAAATTTACATATTTAGTTGTTTATATACTTGTGTCAAATGGTTTGGTAATAACTTATTGTTGTTGAAACTGTTGTTTGCCCGTTAAATTGTCAATGTTTTAAATGTAAGCATGACATATCCAGGCTCGCCACGGGGAGGCCGGCAAACATGGAGACCATATACTATTAACAGAATTACAAGTATCGTTGATTAATGATGTTCACTCATATCGTGTACAAATTTGCATATTTAGTTGTTTATATATTTGTGTCAAATGGTTTGGTAATAACTTATCGTTGTTGAAACTGTTGTTTGCCCGTTAGTTTGTCAATGCTTTAAATGTAAGCATGACATATCCAGTCTCGCCACGGGGAGGCCGGCAAACATGAAGACCATATATTTACATATTTACATGAAACTTATTTACATCGAAGAGGATTTTTGTTTTGGCAGATCCGCTTGCCTACTGCCTAGTCAAACACTACGGGGAGTTTTGTTTGGGCAGGCCCCCTAGCCTACTGCTAGAGTCAATCACAACGGGGAGTTTGGTTTGGGCAGGCCCCCTAGCCTACTGTCAATGTCAATAATGATGAGGAGTTTTGTTTGGGCAGACCCCCTAGCCTACTACCAATGTCAATCACGACGGGGAGTTTTGTTTGGGCAGGCACCCTAGCCTATTGCCAATGTCAATCACGACGGGGAGTTTGGTTTGGACAGGCCCCCCAGCCTACTGACAATGTCAATTACGACGGGGAGTTTTGTTTGGGCAGGCCCCCTAGCATACTGCCATAGTCAATCACGACGGAGAGTTTGGTTTGGGCAGGTCCCCTAGCCTACTGCCAGTGTCAATCGGGTTTACTGAAGAAGTTCGCCGTACACGATGTTCTTCGCGTAGGCGACTTCATCGCAATCCCTATCAGGACGGACAAGTACAACGATGTCTTCTGGGCGTCTAACTGTACTTAACAGGACGTCCAACTGGCCGCGGGTAAAACAGTCAGTGCGAAGGTCGACTCAGACAAGATCGATTGTCTGACCTTGGCTCTTGTGACCGGTCATCGAGTATGCTGACACGAAAGAGGAAACCTCCTGCATCATAGGAAACTGACGTCGACGGACAAATAACGGCGAACCTTCAACGATCGGGAACCTAAAGATTATTCTAGGAAAAACGATAGGTTGTGTGTCGTGAGGGCGTCTGACGGTAATCAACCGATTGGTTACAGCCGTCACAATGACCTTAGTGCCATTAACGAGTCCGTCGGCGTTGTTAAGATTCCTCATGATGAGACACACTGAACCGATCTTAAGTCGCAGCACGTGATCTGGAGTACCCTTGCCTGTAGCCTGGTTTAGCAGATTAACTTCGACGCCAAGATGGTCGTTCTCAGTGTCCACAGAGTCGGCGCTTCTCAACTCATAAAGGCGAGTCCACGGAGTTCAGGATGATTTCGTTGATTTCCTTGACATTCACATTCATGGTAGAGAGGATCGCGCGACAAGCACACTGATCGGAATCCTGGAGGACTTCGACAGGGGAAGACTTTGGAGATTAGGTTTTGTAAAGAAGTAACGAAATTTACTCCGGTCAGAGGAATAAGAGCGCCACTCTCTTTGCCCTCCCCAAAAGTTGTGGACGGAACAGTGCCGTTGCCTACTGCAAGAAGGAAGTCGGAGTAGTCAACGGAACTGCTCGTCCTGTGTGGTGTGGTCACAGAGAAGATGCGGAACAGTCGCCACAGACGCGAGGACCGAAGAGAAACTTACGCAACGGCAGCTGCCATCCGTGCTTTTACAACGACAGGCGCGATCTGCCGGAAGTCTCCAGAGCACAGAAAGATCTTGCCACCGAATGGCTCATCGCGGTTCATGAGATCTCGAAGCGAACGGTCGAGGATCTCGAATATGTAGCGATGGGCCATCGGGGCCTTGTCAAAGACGATGAGCTTTGCGACTCTGATCGGTTCTGCCCACTGGGACCCGTTTTTTCCAGCACTTCTAGAAGTACGGTATATATATATATATTGGATACAAAATCCTTTTATTTTTAAGTGAGATATTTCATACATTATAACGCTAAAAGTAAACCTGATTAATTAACAAAACTGGAACAGGACAGGGCGTATTATTATTCTAGAGAGCTAAGTTTTCATTATCATCTTTGTTTTGCGATATTTATGCGGAATTTGTAGTGTGTAAAAATCTAGGGAAAACACATCAAAACCTCAATATTTTATAAACAGAAATACGTCAAGCACTAGAATTTCTCATTATAAAATGAATCAAAGTGTGGTGAACAAATACAAGCGGTAGATTCAGTCTGAAAGCTATTTATAGAAGAAAGTGTGCAGCCTCGATCGATGTTTTCTTTGCAGTCTAACACATATGCACGTTCTCAGCAAAGTAAAATCGTTACATTTATAGTAGGTGCATGTCTCTCAGGGGTACGCTATTTGTGACATCCCTTATATGATTTATGCGAAATTTGAACCTCGTGTTTCACTGATTTTCTAATTAAAACTGTAAATTTTGTATTTTATTTGAGCTAAATAAATTATTCAAATGCTGTTACCAACTGGAATCCCCAAACTACTGATCTTATCTACAACGATTAAACTAGAAGTGAATAAACTTACCGCAGGTGCTTATCAATAAGCTGTTTCCAATGGTTTATATTCTTAATGTTTATCCCGGTCGGTTTGAATAAGGTCACTCCTATCACAGGGAATCTTGATAAGCCTTGAGATAACCAATAGCTAAATCTACTCCCAACGTTATTTCTTAGAATCTTGTTGGATCGGATCAGATGATTCCTCTACCTGAGCTCAGATAGCTGGATACAGCAGATGTCTGATAGCAGAGCTTAGTACCATTATTTTATTTAAATAGGCCAATCTGTTAGCAGTATTACCTGGTTTGATCTCTTTGTAATAAGTCACTCTCTTTCTTAACTTTGAGTTGAATAAGCATTGTATAACTGTAATAGTTGTAATAAAGCATAGTTGTAATAAATAGTTGTAATAAAGCATTTTGCTAGTTCTAACCATCTTCCTATAAGCGAATAATATCACCACTCTTCGCAGAGCTTTGCAAGCTTCAACTCTCATTAAACACTCAAATTGTTTAGCACTAGATTTTCATATGTATGATATTATTTTTGTCTAATACATATTATAATTTTTTTAATTATTAAAATGAATGAAATAAGGCAAACGTTTATGTTATGCGTATACATTGTTTAAAGTTTTTACTGTTAATTCAGTAAAAGTGATATTATGGTGTATTCTGTATAATCTATACTATTGTATACAAATCTAATGGCATCTGTCTGTGTGTTCATCTTTGTATAACTCAATCACGTAAAAACTACTGGACTGAATGTATTAAAATTTTACATGGACATATTTTGGGTTCCTGATTAATGGGCCTATGCCTATTCTGTGCTCAAATTTCACCGGGATACGCCCAACTGGTCTTGAAAACTACCTTTTGTTCTCCAGATAATAAAATTGGACGTCTTAGTAAAAATTTACTTTTAACTTTAAATTTAGCAAATGTTAGTATGCAGTGCTTGATCATTAGTGTAATCCAGATGTCAAAGACAAAGTTACTATCAAATTCTTGCTACAGATTTAAATACCCGTATACAAAGCATGTTAGTTTTTTGACTGAAGTAAGCCTTTGAATAAACTAAACTATGGCAACAGAAATACCTTATACTACAATGGCGAGTGGTATACACTTTATTGCCGTAATAGGCTTATCAGACATGCGTAAATGTATTGTATTCTTAAATTATGAAAAGAAAAATTAAGTCATGATTCAAGATGACATAGCTTCATTATTCATTTCATCGTGAGTGTTTTAATTGGAAAGGTGAGAATTTCAACTTTGGGATTCCTCAATGCTGGCCTAAAACATTTTAACTGTTACTGGATTCTTTTATCATGAAATATTGGAAGAAATTCAGGTTATTTCACGGAATTTATAGGAACTGTTTCTCTCTCCGACTTCTGGCGCCAAAATTACCTATTTTAACCATAGTAATCATGCATTTAACTGGTAGATGAAATTACAAAAACAATGTATTTCTAGTAGTAAAATTCGGATTCTTTAGGAATAAATAAATGCAATAGCAACAATGTAGATAGGTTTAGTCTAAGGATGTCTTCGTACATAAAACATATAAATAATATCACGTAAATTCCTTATCATAAGACATGGGATTTAAGACTAGTGAATCGCAATAGCCAAATCTTTTTAAACTTGATAGTGTATTAAAACTTAAATTGTACCAGGCACAGGTAAAATTCAAGAGAAATATCACTGCAACACTTTACAGCACTTAACTAAACAATCACACTGAATCAACCCTTCCAACCGTTGGTACTTTAAGTGTAGATTCTTGTATGTAAGATCAGATTATACAAAAATGCTTAATCCTTTGATGGTTTGGATATTTTGAATAAATAATTACTGATAAATTGCGCACTGATATTATTCCTGCCCTTGTACAGTATGTGAAAGAGGAAACATTCTTCGTTTGGTATACTTAGTTAAGATGTTTCCCATAGTTAACGTCTTTAATTATGATTTGTTGTTGAGATGTTACAGGATACAGCTTTTTAACATAAAGAAGGCGTTTAACATTAAAATTAAATCTATATAAAACAGGTGAAGAAAAATGCAGAGTTTAAAGCACGTATGGGTCTATGAGCTATTGCTCCTGTAATTGACTTTTTAACGATTTATGACTTTAAGCAATTACTTTTTGGATTAAAAATTGTGTTCACACTCATATTTTTCTTAGTATTTGAAAGATTTTTTGGCCGTGATTACACAAATTGTACAACTACACTCCGAATGATCAGATAAAGATTGTTCAAGAAAATTGTTATGAGGAGAGAACTGTTTGAAAATGGAAAAACGTTACAAAAATGATTAAAGTCACGTAATAATAGGAGCTTGTCTCTAAAATTTGGTATACCTAATATTATGTAAATATAACAAATATAAGGCATTAAAACAAATATTATAATTTTAAAATAAGAACTAACGGATTTCAAAGCTATTCATATTTCTGTACATAGAAACACTATAATGATATTTACTACATAACAGCTAACGCAGCGTACCTACAGTTCGGTAGTTAATGCTAAATTCGTTATTCTTGTGATGAAAAGCACTAAACCACGTAGATGTTTTCTTAGAGGAGATAAACACTGTAAGAAGGACATAATAATTTAAAAATTGTTCTATAACGTTAAAATAAGGATTAAATTGTCTAATGACATCTTTATTTCAGTTTGTCACCGCATTCAAAAATTATATAATACTGGCTTTTCATATTTTTCCAAAAATTAAAATTAAATTTTGCTTTTTTGTTCTTTTGTTTTACTACTACTATTTTTAGGGTCTTCTATTCGATTTACTTTATAAATATTGTATTATCATTCCAGAATGTATAGTTCTACGGAATGAAAATATTGGAAAAACTTTCCACGACAAATATAACACCAAGTTAAGGCGATTTAAACCGATAAACGAAGTCCGGCGTTGGGAAAGAGCACAGTATAATCTGCATTTTTTCGTAGAGCCATGAATGGTTTACCTGGTTTACTTGGATTTAATTGTTATAAACTGATTTAATCTTTTTCAGATAACTATAAAATATAACTGTCCAACTTTTATTAGCATGTTCTAAAACATCTATCATTTAAGTTAGAGTATATCTTCGCCTTTGACCTCTTAACTAATGAAGAAGATCCCTAAATTGTTGGTTATGTACTTTTTGTCAAATAAATATATATAAATATTTGAAAATAATTCACAGTGTTTTTTATTAGAAACCCTGAACCACTGATCAACTTTACTCCAGCCCCACCTTACTCAATTGTGAAATCTTAACTCATGGTAAACTCATTAAACTCATCTGCTTGGTTAACCTAATCTCCCGATAAAAAATTAATACTACGTTTGTTTGAATCTTCAAGTGAAATTAGCCGTCCTACCGTGAGTGTGGAGAACTTAATTAATTGTGTTAATTTACATATGGGTTATTGATTCAATTGCTTTATCAAAACTATAATATAGTATTAAACAATGACATTAATGTTTATAGCTCTTTCTAGAATGTCTGCAGTTGTATTTTGAGCAAAACAGATGTTGTAACAAATATAAAGAGCTTGAAGAAACATCCTGCAAACATTTTCGTAGTAATAGGCGGATATGAAGGATAACAGAGGAAGTAAAGGAGAAATTACTTGAGACAGGAAATGAATCGCGTATCAGACGTCTCTGCTTCCATAGAGTAGAGCAATGCAGTAATCTGGGACTTAACGTTATCGACTCTGACTTGTTACAATTACAGATAACGTCAAGAAATTAAAGTAATTTGTGCGTCCTATTATATTATTACAAGTGAAGTTGTTTTACCATAATTTTGGAAGCTTGAAAGGTAGTTGTTAAAGTTAACATTGCCATGAACATGACAAATGTTTTTATTTATTCACACTAACTGAAAAGGCCAAATGAGTTAATAATATGCAAAAATTACAGTCCAGGAGCCGAGAGCCAATTTTTTACACTATGTATAATTACATATATGTATTAACATAATCTCGATTGAGAAGTTTTTCAAGGGAAAAATATCGATCGTTAGCCGCGCTAGTTTTGGTCTAAGTCGAAATGGGAGGGTACCAAAAGGGTTACAAAAATGATAATATAATAATTTTTATACCGTATCTTTCTTAGATTGAAACACATAATACGTACCTTGCGGCAAATAATAACTGTTAATTCTGCGTCAGACAACTATATAAAGATCCTCAAACTGGCGATTTTTAATCTCTTCTGACGGTGACTCAACAACTATGGGAAGTCTAAGTATATAAAGCTATAAACAATGTATTTTTAAAAAATTATCGTTTAATACTATTAATCCTTTTACTTTCAAAAACTTTAAATGTTGCGTTCCCCAAATATGTGGTGGCTTTCTAAACAATAAAAGTTACCTGAATTCATAGGTATAGTATCTAGCAGTATCTACACAGTTACTACCAGGAGGGTTCACTTCGGGCAGATTTATACCTTCCAGCTGAACCCACAGTAGGCTATATAAATAATAAATTTTTTAGATAGCGATGCGTTTTGTAGCTATATTGTGATTATTTGGGATTTTAGTTAACTGGTGTTGCTAATATGGGGTCTTAATTTATATGTAATATCATGTCAAACCCTTCGCTGACTGTCAAACCCATTGCCCTGCTTGCTATACTGTTACACAGCTAAACGTTTGTATAGATAATCCAGTCCAAGTCTATAAATAAGTTTAATCGCTGAAAAACATTTTAATGTATATATCATAATAAATATTTGCTTATAAAACTGACAGTATGATGGTACATATTATATTTGGTATTGTTATTGATACTTATGTTGAAGTCATGATAACGTTTTTCAATATATGTTTAAGTAAAAATATAAAATATTTTGATGTGCGTTTGGCGTTGGCTTGGATTATCAGTGGTTGGTGAAAAAATTACCAACGATGACGATACAGTTTTGGAACAAAATGACGTTCTATTTTTTAAAAATTAATCTAAATTATTATTCCATTGATTTTTATAAACGATTCTATGACATATTACATCTGATTTTTCAGATAAATTGAAACTAGTTATTACTACAATGAATTCGTAAGATTTAACTTATTTTTTGAAAACTATTGTTTACTCGTTGTAAAATAATTGACTTAAATGAATTGTTAAGATAAACTAAGATTAAGAATAGCTATAGAGGATTTATTAAAGCAAAATGTTTTATCTAAGTCAGAAAAATAACTGCTCTAAATTTAATGTATCAAAAAAAATCTCCAAAAAACAAAAAAAAAAAGACTCAGTTCAGTGTAGCTTTGCAAGTTGCCAAATGCAAGGAGGCTGCAACACTTCAAGGACAGGACTCAAGAAAACAACCAGGGCGACAAGCCTCTGAAACGAGTCCTCTGGACGGACACCAACATCACCAATGCCTGGCCTTAAAATAACTTCACCTTCCACATCTTCCCATAGGATCTCAAGATCACCACCAGCTTTAGCAAAAAATCAGAAAAGAAGAAGAAAGTATCGAGGAGTTCTTCAACCGTTCACATTGATGAGTACAAGGAAAATATTAAAATTTATAAAGACAATTTAAAAAAAATACGGCAAACCCTCTGCATTATGTGAAACTGCCACCTCATATATGCCTAACCAGTCTCCTACACCACCAGGACCTCAGACTCAAACCTCTTCACAGGATGCGACCCACCAACTTGACACTTTTTAGACAAAACCAAAATCAAGTCCACAAGGACATAGCTGAGCCGAAATTAGCAACAGTACAAGAACCAAAAATAAATCAAAATCCCCAAAATATAAATTCTCCCAAACCTAGAAAATAAGCACCAGAAACGTATGATTGCAGACCAAAAATATTGACGGCCTTCAGAACAAAACCGACAGACTTGCTTATTTTCTCCACAACAACAAACCAGACTTACTAATACTTACTGAGCATGGCTTAAACAACGAAAAGCTGGTGAGCACTAGAATCCTTGGCTACAGACTTATAGGCAGCTTTAAATATACAACAACACAGAAAAGGTGGAGTGGCTGTCTTTGCAAACTTAAACCTTAAAAATAAAATTACAGTAATATCCTTATCAGGAACCACATCAGAACTTATATGTGAAACCATCCTTGTGAAAATTGAGATGAAACAAAGATTTCTTGCACCTTTTTTTAGGTTTATACAGGCCACCTAGTAGCAACTTGGAAGAAGCATTAGATATTTTATCATCTGAATTGGACAAAATAACATCTTTTAAAAAACCCTGGTACTCGTAATAGGGGATGTCCAATGTAGACAACCTGGTGGCAATCAACGACAGAAGAAACTTGGACGATATGATTCACCGGCTATGGCCCTGAGCAGACTTCACCTACCCCCTACAAGAATAACCAGTCACAGCAAGACTTCTATAGATTTCATATGCACAAACATTAACGAAACTGAAATATCAACCAGAGTGCAAAAAACAGGTCTCTCAGATCACACTGCCCAGTTATGCTTTATCTCTACAAACATGACAAGCCCCACGCAGACACAATCATACAGAAAGACAATTTAAACACAAGAGCCGTAGAAGAACTGAGGTATAATCTACAAGCACAGGACTGGGTCACAAGTTATGCTCACATACAATGTGGATGCTGCTTTTAAAACGTTTCATGGGATCCTCCAATGGTTTTTTGTAAAAGACAGATCTACAGTAACAGCACTGGTCCAACTAATTGAAACCATCATTGATAAATTGGAAGCAGGATATATAGCCACAAGTATACTTTTGGACTTTACCAAGGCCTTCGATTGTCTAGACCACAAGCTTATTAAAAAAGAACTGCAAACTCTGGGAATCATTGACAAAGAAATAGACTGGTTCAAGAGCTACCTCAGCAATAGGACACAGATTGTGGAAATTACTTACACTACACACAACACGGTCAAAAAAGTGAAATCTGAACCACTACCAGTAAGCAGAGGAGTGCCGCAAGGCTCTGTTCTTGGACCCGTCTTGTATATCCTTCTGAATAGCGACTTTCCAGAATACCTTCAAACTATTGTGAAATGATAATGTACGCCGATGATACAGCCCTTATTGTAGCAAACAAAAACAAAGATCAACTAGACATTGACTCCTTTGTAGCTTTCAATATGGCTAAACAATATTGCAACCTAAATGATATGGTTTTAAATGAATCAAAAACCCAACAACTAATTTTTTTTACAGCTACTCAAAATAACTATCATGGTCTCCCAGAAGTAACTACAATAGAATTCGGAAAATATTTAGGACTCACCTTGGACCGAAATTTATCTTGGGAAACCACACATCAACCAGCTCTGTCAAAAACTAAATAGCAGTCTTTTACGCAATAAGGAGAATTGCGCAAAATCAGCAACACTGATGTAGCTATGACAGCATACTACTCGTTGTTTGAATCTCACTTGAGATACGGCCTGATAGCCTGGGGAGGCACGACAATCTCAAATCTCCAAAGGGTGCTGGTTCTACAAAAAAGGACAATTAGAGCTCTAAAAAGGACTAGGACCACTTGACACATGCCGAACAGCCTTCAAAGAACTGAGAATTCTGACTGTAGTAGGACTTTACATCCAAGAGACAATCCTCTATACAATCAAATCAGGGGCAAGCAAGGACTGGAGACGGACACTCCTATAACACCAGACACAGGAGCAACTTTCTCCTAAATCAACATCATCTCAGCTTATTTGAGAGGAAAACCTTCTTATCGAGGAGCAATGTTCTTCAACATTCTACCTGAATCCCTAAGAAGACTGCCAGAAAAAGAACTTCAAAGCCTCCTTGAGAAACTGGGCTACTAGAGCGACCAATTTACACCATCCAAGAATTTGTTCAATGTAGAACACACAATTTTTGACAAACACTAACTCATTACACCAATTGTAACATAAATATGACTTTTGCCCTGTTCTCCAAGAATATGTGCAATAAAGAATATTCTATATAAACTAAGCAACAAGTAATTCTAAGTATCAACAATGAAATATTAGGTTGGGGTGGACATTTATAACAAACTGAAACGCCCTGCTAAGAAGGTTGCTTGTTAGGGAAAGAGTTAAAAGCTTCTAATTTGTTCAGCAGGTGAGGTAAACAATATAAAAGATTTTATGATCGTGGCAAAAACGTAAACTAAGATTAAAATTATATTGGTGTCGGAAATATAATTTTCCGAGAGAAAGTTGCTGACACGCGCCCACTGGGAAAAACCCGTACTTGAGTCCTTGGAGGCCAATACTTGTTCCACACTATTTAACGATATAGTACAGAAATCAATCGAGAATGCCACAAAGTTAAAGTAATAAAAATATCTACTAGATCTAAGAAACTTAAGCCTTGGATATCTGCGGGATTTGATTTGTTCAATAAGAGCGAGGGATAAGTTAAGTAAAATAATTAAAAAAAACAACCTTTTAATGTGTCATTAAAACATTATTACCACAACTATAGACAAACTCTAAGCACATCATTAAAAACCACGCTAAGAGAGAGAGAATATTATCGTTCTAAAAATTACTGAAAAACAGAAAAGACCCTAAAATGTTTTGGGGAATAGTAAACGAATTGGCGGGTAGGGTGCAAACCAGGGATACATTTCCAATACGAAAGTTTTCTGCCGACAAAATTCAAACATTACTAACGATTAAAATTACTCAAGTAGCAAATGATTTCAATAATTATTTTGCGTCTGTTTGGGAAAACGTTAGCCGATACAATTAACCACGGTAGGGGACCCAGTGGTGAGCGATAGCGACTATAGACTGGATGCGACATTTACGTTACGTACGGTGACAGAACTGGACATAATACGGCACGTGACAAATTTACGTGGAGGCTCTGCCCGGGTCATGATGGGCGTCTTCTGCACGGGTCCTCAAGGACAATTTAAGCACTTTTATGAAACCACTGCTATACTTGATCAATTTAAGTATAAACACCAGGGAATACTCCCTGAAAATTTTAAGTTGGCTAAAGTGTACCCTTTGCACAAGTCAAACAGCTTTACTGACAAAAACAACTTCCGTCCGATATCCCTCTTGAGTGTCTTTGCTAAGGTATGGAGAAGGTAGTTAAGGAACAGCTCGTACATTTTCTCCAGGTTAAATAATGTACTTTCTCAGTTTCAGTATGGGTTTAGGGACGACAGGAGTATTTCGGATGCATTGTTTGATTTAAATAAAGAATTAAATAGTGCAATCTCAGAAAAACAAAAAATCAATGCTAATTCTTTTTAGACCTCAAAAAAGCCTTTGGACTCTGTTGATAGAAATAAGTTAATGAATAAATTAGAACAATTAGGTGTTCGGGGCAATGCCTTACCTGGTTTCAAAAGTTATTTTACCAATAGAAAACAATATGTCTCAATTTGTAATGTTAGTAGCGATGGCAATTAATGTAGACTACGGTGTAGTTCAAGGGAGTACACTTGGGCCAATTCTGTTCTTATTATATATAAATAATATTGCCAAGCTAAATTTTAAACGGAAAAATAACATTATTTGCCGACGACACACTTATTTTTTCTGAAAGGAAATACATGGGCGGATGTGAGACCGAGAAGCATTAAGTGATTTAATGTTATTGAAAAAGTGGTTTGATCAGAATGTCCTTTCCTAAATATAACTAAAACAAAATTTATGCCCAATTTCTTTGAATCTCAGTCGGATTATGTCTTAGGAAATCTGATCATACATAATTGTGGAAAATCACAGTAACAGTACCTATATTTGTGAAGCAATCGAAAAAATAAACTCGTATAAATATCTTGGCGTTATTTTAGATTTCCGTTTGAAATGGTCAGACCATATTGAATAATCTCAAACAAAAGACCGAAAGTATATCTTTGCCTTTAAGAACCTTAGGGATATTCTTACTGTTCAAGAAATGAAAATGGTATATTATTCATACGTGCAATCTCTTTTTGGCATTTGGGATAATTTCTTGGGGGGCAGCTTATAAATCAAATCTTGAATCTTCTTTTTACGGTTCAGAAAACAATTTTGAAAGTAGCTTTTAAAAAATGTCATAGGTTTTCAACATCCGTTTTTATTTCAAGAAACTAAAATGTTTTACAATAAGACAAACTTTTTATAAAAATTCTCTTTTAATACACATGTATAAAAATTTAGATGATTTATTTGTAAGAACTCAACACACCCATAACACACGTTATTCTAGATCAACAGGAATTCTACCATTGCAATTAACTAAATCTTATTCTAACACCAAACTCATACTTTTCTTGCTCACGTGCTTTTATAAATATGAGTAAAACAGTTTTCCAAATTATTAGTTTTTTCAGTGAAATTTCTACAATTATTTTTAAAAGGAAGGTTTAACCAGTGGTTATTATCATTGTCCTATTGAGGAGGCCGAGGCAGTGCTGTCTACGAACTACAGACGGACAGTTTGACATGTAAACAGCCACCACTCCTATCCCATCATCATTCATTATCAATAACCTATTATAATCTGCGGTGACCCTGCTTAATTACCATTGTTGCTAATATGTATATGTTTTAGAATTAATAATATTTAATGCTTTAAAACAGGTACAAAGCAAAAGTACGCGGTTTTTTCCTTTTAATATATTCATTGCATATTCGCATGTGTATGTGCATGCATATATATATATATATGTATATATGTATGTGTGTGTTGTATGTATGTGTGTGGTGTGTAATGGTGTATTATTTTGTACTATATTTATATTCGTTTTTTTTATTAATCCAGTCCGTTATTTCTTCAGGCGTGAACAACTCGAGACTGCGCACAGGCATCATAGCCCATGCAGGCTCATTTCCGAGGACAATGTTTTTATACATGATGCTATTTTTAGGATGTTTATTTTATGTTGTTTATTCTATGAAAAAATGAACTAAACAACGCAAAAGGCATTGCCAAACGCAAAGGCATTTCTCGGCATTGCCTTACTTCTAATTTACTTATTATATTATTCTATATTTGCCTGCTTATATGTGACGATAACAAATAGACGAAACTAAATTAAAGGTTAAGACGTGTTTTTACCAACGCTCAAATAGAATAATTTTAAATCACAAATTCCTAATAAGCTGCCAACCTCGGTGTAACATTAAATACATCATCCGCTAACCAACGTACGTTTAAGTTTTTCTCACCTACAGTTATTAAGGATGAACCTTATTACAACCACGACCATGTTATTCAATAATTAGATATATGTGTCTATCTAGGAAAAACTCAATTCTTACTTAGTTTTTGAAACTGCAATAGCCTTACAAGGACAATTTCTCTTATATTAATTGACCTATGGAAAATATATTTTCTAATACATGTTAATGAATCTGCGATATATCTTTTGCCTCAATTTAGATACCATTAATAAACATCTGGTCAAGTTAACCCTTGCTGTGTAAATGACACTTAAACCTTAGTTTCTTGATTTACAGTTCTTTTGGTGAGTTTTTCTTCAGATCAAATAATTTTCTTTATTCATAAAACTACAAAAAACAGAGCAAAATCCTCGCCCCTTTATTGCCTTAATCGGTGTTAACCTAGAAACTAGGTGCCCCGCACGATATCTCGAGAATGATTGACCTGTGTAAATGAAAATTTTTGCACGTTATTTACTCCAAGATAAACTATGACATAATCGTATAAAAAATAATTAAGGAAAAAAAATGCCTGCAAGATTAATATTTCTTTTAAAAAGCTCGCCCACATTCCTCATCGAATGCTCGGACTTAACCTGTTCCCGAAATACGCTTATCCTCGAATTTGCGAACACCCTACTTAGGGGCCGGGGGCGTAGCCCCCAGCGAGCCGAAGGCGAGTTCAGTAATACTCATAGCCAAGCTATTCAATTTTGATCCCGACGAGGAGCATCGATTTTTATGAAATCTACAGCTGTATTGTTTTTACGATAATTAAATAAATGTCGAGCAGATTCTTCTTTGGAACATTGGAAAGTCATGTCGGAACTCCTTAATTATCTAACATCTACCTTTTAAATCGGAATATTTTAAACTATAAAATTTTTCTATGTCAAAATATCTAGTTAGTTTTACTCACCATAAAAGAATAAAACTGTTGTCTACTACATATACAAAATAGTAATAAATAAAACTGCCTTGAAAATTGTTACGTCACCATATAATTTTGCTGCCATTATGAAGAACAAATATTGTACAAGAAACATCCCGTGTTTATTTTCCAATAACCCACACTGAGTTGTAACACACCGGAGACTCAGATAACTACATCAGAGACTCAGATAAGAGGAAATAGACTCTCCAGGGACTCAGACTCGTCTAACACAGACCCACAGTGAGATCAAAGATTATTAGTAATCTTTATATTACATCTTTTACATTGTAAATACAGTAAGAGAGTATTCTGGACAGTGGAAGTATAAGATTAAACACATCCTGATTTTATTTCTTGTAAATAATAATTTCTTGTGTACTTTTTAAAATCTCTATAATCATGATTAGCCTTAGTGATAACTAACTTTGCAAGATCTCCCCGTTAAAATCTACTGGTATGATTATTTTTAAGTATACATGTTCAAAGACTTTTTTAGTTGTGTTAAAACTTTACTCAGATAGCATAAAACTTTATTTCATTTCAGGTACATGCTTTTAAAAATCAACTATGCAGCAAAATGCCTTACATCGTTAACTTTAAATGCTATAAAAATGCCTCCATCTCGAGGATAATTTCTTTTCAGCCAACCCTATAGCAGCAGTCAAAATGTATTTATCCAGACACTGCGGTGAAATGGAACCAACCCCAGAAAGTCATGGAAGGGGAGGCGGAACACAATGTTTTATCGTCAAGAAGAATATGCTAAGTGAAAAAAGCCAATGAGATAAATAACAATAAACGTTAATTGACTGTTCATAATTAATTGATGTATCACTTTGTGTCCTTGTTTCGGAAACATCCGCACGATTTGAACTCACTAACAAGATTAATATTGGCTCATTAAAATATTATTAGCGATTAATATGTACTTTAGAAGGAAAACTTTATGTATGAGGTGATTTAACAAATTATAAATCTTAAAAGTATTAAATCACGATGTATCCATGAAGAGATAGGCAAGTTGTAGTCTATTAGATAAATTTCCTCATAGCCAGGAAATGTTACGTAGTTGAATTTATTCTTCCACACTGAATGGGATGGTACACGAGCAGGGCCCTCAATCCTCAATTGAGTATGCTGTAACACATTGAAATTTGAAATATTCTGCCTATCTGCGTCTGAAGAGACGGAACTGCTTCACCAATCGTAGTATCTATTCTTTGGTCTACATAAAATTTGTGTTAAAGATTGAGACTTACTCTATCTTCGAGTACCATTCCAGCAATTGTAGGGGACTACTACACTAGCAGTGTGTGTATACTTTACTACTTTGAATTGAGAAACTTTTATGGAAATGAAATTGTTTATCCAACACCTTTTTAATTTTCCAGGAACGAATAACAGAACACATGTGAACAAACCGAAGCTCTAGGGTGTACTGTAAATATGAGCTGAACAAAGCAACAGTCGGCAATTGTGCGTTGTCCTCGCTCTGACACCTTTAATTGTTTTGTTATTTTAATTTACAACTAAGCACAGACCGTAGAAGTACCCATAACCTCTTTAAAGAGCATGCATTAAATACTTTTAAATGATTTAGTTTTGAAAGACGCATTTTATGAATAATGTATCACAAAGTATACATTAAAGTACTAAACCAGTTTATAAAAATCAAGATAGATAAAAGTGTATGTGTCACCATCTCGTGCAATTGCCAAGTCACACACACACACACACACACACACTGCACAAGAAGTAGCATATCGGATCCTTAGGTTTTATTTTCTGGCGATAAGTGGTCTTGTCGAATTCAGCAGTGCAACAAAATGATGGCTAGATGAACCTTAAGATGACTACGGCCAAGTTTTTACGTTATGGATATTTTTAGCCACTTCACAAATCCACAATAAAAATAGTTAAATTTGCTAAAACCTGAAAAAAATAAAAATTGTCTTGTTAAAGAACTATTAATCGAACGGGAAAAACATACCTCGAGATGGTTCTAATGAATTAAATATAAAAATGTGTATATGTTTGATGACCAATGGTTGAATGAGGTAAAATACGATAAACTGATCTAACTATATCATTCTATTTTATGGGTGTCACATAATTTTTAAATCAACGTAGTATTCCATGACAGCTAAAAAATAAATAATTTTATGTACACGTAGTTAGAAAGATTTTAATTCAACACTAACTATGAAAACTGGCCTAGTTTTAACAAGCACGCTATCTCCACCGTTTTAGAAATAAAACAAACACTATGAAGCAAAATATGATAAATCAGGAAATAGCAAAATATTTCTAGATGTGCAGTGTAATGTGAAGAATAAATATGGTATATATACCTGTCATTGTACCCTCGCGTAGAAACCCTTATTCCCGCTGGTGCAATAGGCCAAAGTACAATTTGGAATGTAATTTCAATTTCAAACATATTATTTCTTTTCGTGTTCAGATGAGATCATTTTGTAACATATTAGCGTGACAAACTTTTCTACTGAATATATCCCAAATTTCCTTAATCCGCAGCAAATAAAAATAACTTTAAATTTATAAGAGCGATTGTGGAAGCAATTATACCGATGATCATTTTTTTTAGTGACAGTGAGTAAAATCCTTAGCTGGACATAAAATATAAGTAACCTAAAGTTTATACTAAATTAAAATTATTTATGAGTTTTTCATTTAAAAAAATCGAAGTTGTAATTTCGAAAGCTATTTGAAATTAAGATTTTTTTGTGGGCAGCTTTGCTTATCAAGGATGAAGATACCCATCGTATTTTAGTAATTATATTTTTCTTATCTTTTCTTCTCTATCTAAATTTATGAATAAACTAAATATCTTTAGTTAACAGTATTGAATAAAAATAGCTTAAAGATGTCCTACATTTTAAAGGAACAAGGAATACCTTGCATATATTTTTATATACTCTCTGTCTCGTACTCATCCAATAATTGATTTAAGATTCAATGCAAGACAAAATGCAGCAGATGAGCTAATGCGATTGCTTCCGTCTGCCAGTCTATTGTCTTGGAACAATGGCTGCCAGTTCCAATAGTCGTGACACTGATTAACACAAATAAATAATCAATCTTCAAAGTTCGAACAACAGCTGCGAGCTGGTAATAATAATTAACTAAGCAGAATGGTATACAAGTTAGGTACAGAAATAACTTCAATGTGAAAAAGAGGATGTGGTTAACCCGAAGGTTTTATATACGTAATAAATTAAAATATTAAAGAATGCCATCAATATGTTTGTTTTTTAAGATCAAAATATTTTCATACTTATTGTGTTTGTACAAATATAAGTATATTTAACATCTGTTGCAATATAAAATGTTAAGGCTAGTCCAACATAGACACTTAAAAGTCTTATAATAAATGTTTCCTTCAAACATACTTGAAAGTAAATTATTTTAAACAGGACATGTGTAGATTTATTTGTTTTCTTTTCATATAGAATACGTGTTCATTGGAAATGGTTATAAACGAATCTACAGTTCCTATTTTATTCATTATCATTACCTAACATATATTATAGCTGAAATTTTCCTCTAACATTGTAAAAATTAGACTACTACACTAGCAGGGTGCGTAAACTTTACTACTAAATTTATACATACTACTTTGAATTGAGAACCTTTTATGGAAATGAAATTGTTGGAAAATATCCAACACCTTTTTAATTTTCCAGGAACGAATAACAGAACACATGTGAACAATCCGAAGCTCTAGGGTGTACTGTAAATATGAGCTGAACAAAGCAACAGTCGGCAATTGTGCGTTGTCCTCGCTCTGACACCTTTAATTGTTTTGTTTATTTAATTTAACACTAAGCAAAGACCGTAGAAGTACCCCTAACTTCTTTAAAGAGCATGCATTCAATACTTTTAAATGATTTAGTTTTGAAAGACGCATTTTATGAATAATGTATCACAAAGTAAACATTAAAGTACTAAACCAGTTTATAAAAATCAAGATAGATAAAAGTGTATGTGTCACCATATCATAGCTGAAATTTTCCTCTAACATTGTAAAAATAAATCTAGATTTAAATGCCTATTTCCTGTTTTATCTTTTGGTAATTAATTCGGCAATAGTGTTTATGTTACCAATGGATACAATAAGCACAATTTATCCGAGTTTTTTGTTTTTTATGAATTTCAATAATTAACAAAAATAATTGAAGGCTACTTTTATTATGTTGTTAAATAAAGATTTATGTGCAACAATGTAAAATGTCCCTTAGTTCTCAGAACATGATTTCCACAATAATTGTTCCTTTGATTCATTGATTAAGACAACATATTTTTAGTTTTAACGTCTAATATCAAACTCAGATCAACACATGTAATCTCCTAACTATGTTGTATTAGCTCATGTTTCTATGGGTTCTATCCTGTGTTAAATCTTTTCCTGGAAACTGTACAAAAAAGGCTAAAGTTATTTAAGGGTTTAACTTGAGTAATTTAAAGACTATTTATAGATTTTTACCTGAACGTAAGTATATGAAAAGAAATTCCAAACAACTTGCATAATATTATTATAAGGGTCTTTATTCCAAGACAAATCATAATACTAAATGTAGTTAAAGGAAACTGTCAGTTTCGACATTCACTCTAACCCTTTCTCAAAATTAAAACAACTCCATCCGGATTTTTAGCACCATGGCGAGATAAAGTTAACAACAGTAATTCTTAAATACGGTATCAGAAGTGCATATTTTGATATTTATTATATTTTTTGCCTATTTTAGATGTAGCTAAGTATAATTTTTTGTATCTCTTTAATGTAGGAGTACTGTATTTTGAGCACGAAATAGATTGACTGCTCAAATTATTTGATCAAATTGAAAGCAATTATACGTGAAGTCAATCAATATTTAACAATATTCTGTACAGTGCCAGGAGATAAAAGAACGGCGCAGAGAAGATTTAGAGATCTTGATTGCAATAATGGCATGGCAGCTTATTAAACCATTATCCTCTTATATTAGAATCCAGTTCTTCCTCGGGGCTTTTATAAATGACAATCAAACCATTCCGATGAATTAATTACACTGTCTCGCTTCTCGCAAAAATGATAATGTTGCCGAATTAATTGCCAAAAGATAAAACAGGAAATCGGCATTTAAATCTCCATTAATTTTTACAATGTTAGAGGAAAATTTCAGCTGATACCTATAATATATTTTAGGTATACTAACTAACTTGTATACCATTCTGCTTAGTTAATTATTATTACCAGCTCGCAGCTGTTGTTCGAACTTTGAAGATCGATTATTTATTTGAGGTTCTTTAAAAGACATTGTGTCGTCGACCGAAATTAAGTAGTATGTTCTCCATAACATACAATAGATAAGATGTGAACAATCCTGCAGTCGAGCATAGTGATTTTCAACCAATCGCATTCTGCGTTATAACCTACGTCGCTTTGCACCATCCTGCTGTCAAATGAAGTTTTCTATCTTCTCCCATTTGAGGAAATAGCTATATTTCTAGACCAACAAAATATAAAATACCAGTTTCAGTTGTTAGACGAAAAAGGATTGGTCAATAAATTGACCGCCTCGTATAGGGACGAAAAGCATTCAATTTAGGGGAGTTTAAATGCAATTTTGTCATCTTTGAGAGTTTTCTAAGCACATACTCATATTCTGAGTACTCCGTATCCACTGAAATAAAATATCGATTCACTGAAAACGGAAAGATATAGGCAATTTCTAGAGACTGTAACCTTTTTTAAGAATGAAATTATTAATACAAGAATTAGTAAATAATTAGAAAATAATTAATGAAGAACTAATAATTAGTAAAGATTATTTTATCAGCCCACAACTGTCAGAAAAAATGGGGTTTTCTTAATAAATTTCAAATTCGAATGCCATATTTTAAACTTGGGGGAGAATTTTAAATTTTAATTTGTCATTTATTAACTACAAAAAAATACTGTAACTTTCCTAATTCTAAGTTTGCTGTAAATCTAATAATTTTTGATACTCCAATGGCAATGCTTGGGTTGATCACCCTTTATTATTTTTAATGTACTGATATAGCAAAATAGAATCAACGTTTATTCATATTTAATAACCCGAATGGAACAGTGGTAGATAATGGAGCGACAGGTGGTAAATAAGTTATAACGTCTCGTCTGGCACGTTGAAACGTCAAAGGCTACCGCTTCATTGAATACCTTTGAATACATTCAATGGACATCATATGTCGTACAGCGTGGAAAATTTCTATATTTAATAATAGCATATTTTACTGTACACAAAGAACAAACATACTATTCCGATTGAATATGATTTAAGCAAATTTAATTTTCGTGATTTGACGTAATGTTGATAAAAGATAAAATTGGTTAGGTTTTTATATAATTCAGGTATGATTCAAAAGTTGTAGTTAAATTTATTCACGCGGATGGAATTTTTTAATCTGCATATTTATATAAACGCATGTTGGTTAACATTCTTCACTTTCATCCAACACAATGTTTATAATAAATTAGAACAGGACATGCGATACCATGGCTTAAAATACTACTAGATTTAGCCTAAAATTAAAAATAATTATATTAAAAGTCAGTATTTCTTAATTATACATTGGCGCAAATCAGAATAGCATAGATTCAAAAATATAAACATTGAAACTTATAATTAACTATATTGACTTAGGCTAAATTATGCATATATCAACGTTTTACTAGCACATAATATTCAAACCCAATTATAACTTATGTAAACTTATGTAATAGGTTCGCAATTTAGAACTTGTTTCACTCTATTTAATATGGAGAAATTAAGTGTTTTTTATGAACAGAAATGCATTACCAATTATCAATGAGAGATGAAAAAGCGGGACCTTTAGAGAATTAAAAATTAATGAATATGAAAGATATTTAACATGAAGACCTTGGTGTCCTTATTCACAGTAACACAAGTAAAAATAGTTTGTATTAGATAGGCGAGAGCCAATTTGAACTTGATCTAAGAACACAAACTAGTTTGTTTATGAAATCACTAGTGTAGAATTTTTTCGAGAAAGGAGTTGAATATCACCTGCATTAATATTAGTGATGGATCGAAAAAAGACTATGGATAAAAATTGCAATCTCTTTATATTGCTTTTGATCGTAATATTATATATATTTTTTCATTACTGACAATCGATTTTATTAGAATTATTTATTGTTTTAATCCCTTAGATGCCCTCATAATACTATGACATAATTGCACCAAAAACTAGCAGTGCGGATATCAATTTTTCATGAAAGGCATTTCCTGATCGGATTTAAAGAAAAACGATGCTGTATTTTTATAATCGTATAAATTATTAAAGTAAAAGGTACGATTATTTGTAATTTATAAAACACATTTTGTGTTTATTAATTGTGAATTCGCTCTCACACCTTGACTGTTTGACTTATTATTGTACTTAAAAAAATAATTTCCATCACAAGTTCCAAGAATTGGAATTTAGAAAAAGGATATTTCGACACTGGTCTGCAGACAGAATGTGACAGTCAGTTTAACGCAGCTCTGTCCGGATATCGATTTGGGTTTTATTGAATTTTCCATTTACCTCCGGCAGACCGCATCCGGACTCTGCGGGACGCCGCGCTGAGCCGCTGCTACGTCATTCATTTGTCACTTATCGTATCGTATAACTGCCAGTCTCTGTTACTGCGGGTTTAACTAATCGTTTATTCGTCCATGTACGCTAATAATTTATTCTTATGATTGGTACAACTGTTCTTTCTTACATTTCTTAGATGTCACTAAGTATTATTACGATTAGTAAAATTTTATTATTTTTAATACTTGAACCATTAATATGGTTTTATTGTATTTAATGTCAGACTTATATATATATTATATATATATATATATATATATATATATAAATCCTACTGGGACAGAACTAAAAGTTTGATTGCTCGCAAAGTGAGTTTAATCTGTACAGAGACAACTTGGAGCAAACATCAACTCTCGGGGAAGTTGCTCTTTATCGCATCTTTGGCAATCTCCCAGAGTAATAACTTAAACCTTGATTAACTGAACCTTTTAGTGATACTTCTTGTGTGTAATGTGTACAATTTAAGTTTAAGTAGATGTTTACTGTTTAAAAACTGAAGTAAGATTATATTCTCATTTTTTTAAACGTCACGACTAGTACGCATTGTTGTTAGTTTTTCACGATTAAGTTTGCAATAAAATGAATTCTCTGTGGTTGTACGGAAAATAATGGTGGGGTATGCCATTACAAGTGTTACGTAACAGGCTTCGCCAAAGCTGCATGCAAAATTTTAAGTCTATAGCAAGTCTATGTCACATATTTTAACATGTGATTTTATTATGCGTGTAAAATAATTTATTTTGACATTTTCTCGTTGCCATCACCATTACCCGTAAGATAAATTTTAAAATGTTCCCTGGCCAGTGGACTTTACCGCAGAGTGATTTTCGAAATAACTGGTATATTGTATCCAGAACATGCATACAATTTCAGTACAATCAGTTTAATAGTTTACGTATGAAAGCATAATAAATAAACAAACTTACTTTCATGTTTTGACTATTTAGGGTTTTGTAATTTAAAAGGATTAAACTATACAAATTTTAATTTTGTGCGGGTCTAAATAAACTGCAATGGCTATAATTATACATATTTGACCGAAATAGGCTTCTCAGACTTGCATACGCGTATATGTACTTCAACAGAACATCAATTCAAAGTCAAATTTCGTTTCAAAATGGCGTATTCATTACATCGTTAATGTGTTAAATAAAAAGCTAAGACCTTCGCCCTGATATTCCTGCACGGTAGCCTAAAATATTTAATTATTACTGAAATATTTAATTATTACTGAAATATTTAATTATGACATATTGAACGAAATTCGAGTCCTTTCAAAACTGTTTCACTTTCCGACTTAAAGGCCCTAAAACACTGGTTATTAAATTTAAATAAAAAATAGACCAAAGGAATCTCATTAAAAAGGAATATGCTATGACGACCCTGTTTTTTCAGTAGGAAATTACCAGTAAAGCCCCAGGTACCTGCTAGTACAGTACAAAAATATGAAAATGGTTCTTAAAATTTATCATTTTACACTCTATATACTGATTTTTAACATTTTTTTACCTTGTACAGGAAAAAGCTCTTACAGTTAGTTTTAGATACTTTTTGACTGGGTATGTGATATTAAAATAAAAAAATATTCTATTAAAATATTAGTTATTGCTTTAGTCACATCACATGAAATACACTTCAATATTCTATTTAACAATAAATAATGATGTGTACTTTAAATTGGAGATAAAAGTTTAAAAGAGCCAGCTGCTTCAAGAAACGTAGTTCAAGTTATATCCTGGAGGAGTGCGATAAAGTGAAAGTTCCCAAGAGTTTGTTTCAAGTTTTTATCATTGCGGATCACTTTCAATTTGTGAGCAATTAAAGTTTTAGTCGCCTCGATAGAAGAAATTGTTACTCTCGTCTCAATTTTTAACTCATTCAACGATGGAATAAGTACATTTAAATGCTATGGTAATATTTAAGAGAGTTATTTAAAGTTTCATCAACAAGTTAATGGGCTTTAAATAGACGATAAAGGAATAAACAAAAATATCCTGTATTTACTCTGCATACCGTTTTAATTGAATACTTCCGTAACTGATTCAACAAAATGCTGCTACAATGTTCCAAATATTTAAATTAATAACAATCTATAATCTATTTCGGTACCTATTTTATTTTAATAGTGTACTAAACGATAAAATATGAAATAGCTTAATAATTAAGTAATAGACCATAGATACAATCCCCCGATATATTTTTATGATGGAGGAGGGAACAGGTAGATTTTTATAAATTTCTATGAAAGTGCTCGTGCATGAGTCTTACTCAGAACACCACAAAACAGATACATCGATCGAGGGTGAAACACATTGCGCTACAAATGGCTTTTAGATGGAGATTGCTTGCTTGGATTTGTTCCCAGATTTATTTATTTTGTAACGAGAAACTCTGGGACTCGCGTTTACTCGATATTGCTTCCTATTCTGGATTGCTATTCATATTCATGGTCTAATCATCCTTCTTTCATTATTCATAATAATAATTCGATTATCCTTAGAACTACTGGGTGGATCTCAATGAAGCGTCAGAAATTCAGTTTTTACTGTTTGGAAATATCACTTTCTTTAATTCTTAACATCTTTGTGTATTTTTGCATACTATTTTGTAATACCACTGATGCCTTCTTTTTTAATTTAGCTCAGAAAGTGTAGTCTCTCTTTTACATGTATGAGTAAAAATATCATTCGTAACAAGTATAAAATTTAATCTACATTTAGATTTTTTGATGAAATACAAGAATCTCATGTTGTTTCTAGTAGTAACTTTCTGAAATTTTAGAATTAAATACATTTAATCATACGCTGTCTTCAAAATAGTTATGTTTAATAAGTCGCCGCGTTAAAAAATTCTATAATATTTGCTTGGAATATCTATTGATTTCTAAAATTAAAGTAAATTTTCTATTTTCGTTCCTTTAATTTACTACTATTATTTTTCATGGTTTTGATGTCGATATAATTTTATACAACATTTTTTATCATACAAGAGTTCCATAAAATGAAAATATTGGAAAACTTTCCACGACAAATATAAAACCATGTTAAGAGGATTATAACCGATAAACGAATTCCGATGTGAAGAAAAATGACTGTAATGCGCATTTGTTCGTAGAGCCATACTTGGCTTACCTGGTTTTGTGGATTCCATTTTTATAGAACTATTTTTCTGCTCATCTTTTCAGAAAGCTAAAAAATGTAACGTTAATGTTTTTTTACAATAATTCTATAGTGAAGCAGGCCAAGTAGAATTTTTTAAATTTGGAAGCTCCAATGACATGAATATTAACGGTATGCAAATATTAGTTATTATAACCCTGAGAAATACGTTTTATAAATGTAATTTTTTAAATATATGTGATTTACATGGTTTCAATACACAGTAAAACAAATTCTAATGTAAAATCTTATCTTTTTCATGAATAACAGTTTTTTTTAGTCTAAACTGAAATTTTTTAAGTGGCTTGGACTTATATGTTTTTTTGTATATTAATTGCAATATAAAAATACAAACATTTTGACAGCTAAAACGTAAAAATTTACAAATTAACTTTGTAATGGAAAAACCCTACATTATCTACTTAACCGATTTTTGTGATCTGTGTGTCAAAATATTTGTATTTAGACTTAGCAAAATAATTTTTATGCAATCAGTATCATAATAGTATTATTTTTACGGTATTATACTTTAAATACGTTACGTTTCCGCCATCATTAAACATTATATAATAATATATAACTTTTTACCTTATTTGGGACTGAAAGAAAAGCAATTTGTCCAAATTCTTTTTTATTATTTTTACTAGTTTCTGAATTAAAAATATATAACACATTTATACAGGTAATAAAGGATATTAAGCATTTATGACCCATGTTTATATTATATTTTTGCTTGTCTTGACACGAAAAACAAATTTCAAACTTTTTCAGGATAGTCTGTATTTACTCTCCTTGTATATAGTTTGTTTTTAAATAAGAAATGTGACGTCCTTTAATAACCGTTATTCCCGCTAGTAATTCGATTAATGTGATAAAAGGGCGTTTGCTACAATTAAGATTTACAAAATTCAAAACAAGGCTAGTTTATTTTTTTCAGGGTCAGGAGAAAAGATTTAGTTGTTTTCATATTTCTCTCTTGAGACTGAGGGGAGAACCTAAAGATGAATCACTGGAATCTTCATCCTAAGGTTTACTATACACAGTAAATAATTATAGACACAACCTTGAATAATAGACACACTTTACCTACAATTGACAACAGTAAACTATAAATAATATAAGATTTGTTTTGCTAATTTATTATTTATAATTTTCCCTATCCTGCTGCTTCTTAGCTACAAACCCCTATGATACAATACATGAAACAAAATTAAAATTGAAATCCGATACTGAATTATTTTCAATTATGCTCAACGAATGAATTAAGAGCCTTGTTTCATCCTTATTTCCAGTTGGAATCTATTACTACTCTCCTTTCAAAAAATAGTGAAATAGTGTTGGGATATGTTTTGGCAATAAAATAATATATAATATTTCAATAGGTACTAGTTATTATGCTTCGAATTTATACTGTGTTTCTACTCTAGCATGTGTTATTAAATCTACTAAATAATAACATTTCAAAGTTATTGCAATAATATTTGTGTGTTCTTACTTAATTTAATTTTGAATTTACAATGCCTTAATAACTAAGTTTGCGATGGTTTCAATGTTAATAACATACTTTACTTTGATTGGTAATAAAATAAAATTATATGTCTTATTTCATAACATTAAACTAATCTTCACAACATAACCCTCGAAAGAAAATTTGACTCCTAGACATTGTTGAGCCGATTTTAATGGTTTTTGTACCATTATTCTCACTACTTTAAATATCGACAAGTGGGCCACAAAAGTTAAATATATATCTCTTAAAATACCTATGAGGTGAAATATTGGAAGCCTATTTATTTTCCTAAATGAAAGGTTTTTACTGTACTCTAGTACGGTTGTACTTCAACACAACGTTCACTGGTTAGAAAAAGAAAATCACTTACACGAAACTAAGTTACAAAAGTAATAAATATTTGAAAAAGAAACCATTAAATACCAGCAAATAAAATATAAACTACTGTACACCACCTTTCTTGAGATCAGAAACCTTAACCCCTGATCAATTTAACTCCAGCCCCACCTTAATCCCTTGGCCAATCTTAACCCGTGGTAAACTTATCCGTCTGGTGAACTTAATCTCCCGGTCAAATTAATCCCACGTTCGTTAGAAGCTCCAGGTGAAACTAGTTTTCCTACCCTGAGGGAGGGGGCAAATAATTTGTATTAATTAAAATGTGTAGTTTTGTTTATAGTTCTTAATAGAAAGTCTGCAGTTCTATTGTTTAACAAATATACGATGCAAAGATATAAACTGAGTAAAGAAATATCCTGCAAACATTTTCGTATTATAGACGGATATGAAGGAAAATGGAGGAAGTAAAGGAGAAATTACTTGAGACAGGAAATGATATCAGACGTCTCTGCTGCCAAAGAGTAGAGCGATGCAGTAATCTGGGACTTAACCTTCTCGACTCTGACTTGTTTCAATTACAGATAACGTCAAGGAAATTAAAGATATTTGTGCTTCCTGTTATATTTATTTCCGTTGAGGTTAATTTACTTAACTCCAGAAGTTTTTAAAATTAGTATTGGCGTATCGTAACTTTTAGGCACCTTACCAAATTTTTTTATTTATTTTAACTAATTTAAAAGGTACCGATTAATTATTTGTATTACGAATGTATAGACCAGGAACAGAGAACCCGTTTGTATTGTTATAATTACACAACATGGTCTGTTTTAACATTTAAAATGTATTGAGAAGTTTTCCAAGGGAAATAAATCGATTGTAAACCGACCTAGTTTTGATGGGAGTCGAAATGGGGGGGAGTGCTAAAAGGGTTAGCAATATAAAAATATAATATTTTCATATATCGTATTTTTCTTAACTTGGCGCACTGAGAACAAACCTTGCAGCACATAAATATATGTTAACTCAGAGCCAGGTAACCATTTACACACATTGCAGTGGCGAATTTAATTTTCTTCTGACGGTGACAACTTTTATTTATGTCTCACAGTTGGTTTTAAGTGTATCAATTTAAAAAAATATATAATCTAAAAGATTATCGTTTCATACTTTAATCCTTTTTAACATTCCAATTTTTAACTCCACGAACTTAGTATGGCTGTATGAATACCTTGATGATGGAATCCTTTTTTTGGAAAAAGATTTCTCAATTGGTATAAAGGAAAATAAGATGCAGTTCTAATTTGCTCGGCTCTTAGACTATTCAAATTCAATTCTTTTTTTTTCTAATCCTTTCAATATGGCATTATTCAATTATTTGGTGACTTACTTAATAATACAAGTTTATTCAATACATTGATAGATTATCTAGCAGTACACTTGATCTGTTACAATTATCGATCATCGCTCTATCGGATACACATAACAGCATTGTGTGTACGGGATGGATCGCTTATTAAGCGGAAAATGTGCATTTGCTTATTGATGCGTGGTGCATATTGCTTTAATGAAAAAGTTACATATTTACTATACATAGAAAATAAACATTGAATATCCTTTTTGTTGTGAAACACAAACAGAATAATTGCATGAAATTTAATTTGGTTATGTAGCTTTGTAGTTAGCTGATGTTTTTACTAGGTGGTCTTAATTTATAATTAGTATCAAGTCATACCCTTCAGTAAATTAATCCTTATTGCCCTACTTGCTAAGCTGGTAAACAGTTGAAATGTTATATAAATAGTCCAGCCTGAGAATATAAGAAAGCGGAGTTTTTAATTATTTAACTTTTTATGTACTCAGGCTGGACTATTTATATCACAACTGTTTACCAGCTTAGCAAGCAGGGCAATAAGGGTTAATTCACTGAAGGGTTTGACTTGATACTAATTATAAATGAAGACCATCTAGTAACAAAATTAGCTAACTACAAAGCCACATAACCAAATTACAGCTACTCAAGTCATCGCTATCTAAAAATATGTATTTCATGCAAATGTTGTGTTTGTTTTTTTTTTCACAAAAAAAGTATATTCAATGTTTATTTTCTATGTATATTGAATATATAACTTCTTCAGTAAAGCAATAATCAACATTCATTGATAAGCAAATGCGCATTTTACGCTTAATGAGTGATCCCGTACACACAATGCTTTTACGGATAAATTTAATTATTGCGATATCACAAAGTATACATAAAATTATTTTTACACGAAAAAAATCAGGATATATGAATAATTGTACTGTCCAAAAAATATTTTCTTACTATATTTACATTGTAAAGATGTAATATAAAGAGTACTAATAATCTTTGATCTCACTGTGGGGCTGTGTTGGAAGAGTCTGAGTCCCTGGAGAGTCTATCTGCTCTTATCTGAGTCTCTGATGTAGTTATCTGAGTCTCCGATGTGTTACAACTCAGTGTGGGTTATTGGAAAGGAAACACGGTTTGTTTCTTGTATAATATTACTCTTCGTAGTGGCTGCAGAATTATTGTAGTATTTTGTGAATAGTTTGTGTAACATATTATTTTTTCATCCTACATTTCCTCAATCCGTGCAAAAATAAAAGAATGTCAAAATTAATAAGGGTTGATTGTGGGAAGACATATTTAAATTTGTTGTAAAGACATAAACCAATGTTCTATAATAATGACCATTTTTATAGCAACAGCGTGTAAACTTTTTAGCAGGACTATAAATTTAATTATGGTAAAGTCTTATGCTAAATTAAAATCAATTATCAACCTCATTTATTGTTATTTTTAAGTAATGAGATTTTGATAATAAAAAAGATGTAGTTTCGAAAGCTAGAATAAATTGTTATTTTTCTTGCTGTTTAATTTATGAATAAACTAAAGATCCTTACCCATAAAGGTACATTTCATACTTTAAAATAAAAAAAACGTTTGTTTGCAATGATTTTTATAAAAGTTTTCAGAAAGTACGTTCAGACGAATTACATTTTAAAGGATCAAGGAACACGTCCTGCAGAATTAGGTTTAAAACCGACTGACAGTTCTCACTCGATCGTATGTGAAAATACTGATATATTGCCTATAGACCCTTATCTCTTGTATTCGTCCAGTAATTGGCTTAAGATTCAATGTAAGCCAAAATACAGCAGGTGAACTAATGCGATTGCTTCTGTCTGCCTGTCTGTCTGCCAGCCTATTGTCTGAGAACAATGGCTGCCAGTTCCAATGATCGTGATAGAGTTTAACAAGAGGAATTCACTGATTAACACAAATAAATAAGTAATCTTCAAGGATTTAACAACAACTACGAGCTGACAATAAACAGATTAGTATACAAGTTATATACAGAAATAACTTCCACGTGAAAAAGAGGGTGCGGTTAACATGGAGGTTCTTTAGCCTGAAAGATTTAAATATTGTAGAACGGCATCAATATATTTGTTATTTGATATCGACATTCTTACAATATCGATTAATTTTATACAAATACAATTAAATTTAACATCTGTTTCAATACAAAATGTTAATGAACTTTCATAAATAGGCAAATAATATACCACATTCCAAACTTAAAAAATGTATTTCAAATGTACTTATGTAAATAGTTTTTAGTTTAATAAACCTAAAGTTGGGAGAAAAATTAGTGAAAAATCCTATTTGCACTTACAAACTTAAAAACTTTGTAAATAGAAAATTATCTCTCCCTCCCCTCTCTCTCTCCCCCTGTATTGTGTTGTGTGTGTGCGTGTGTGTGTGTGCGCGCGCGCACACGCGCGCATGTATTTGTTTTCTTGTGTTATAGGATATGTTTAAATTGATATAAACGAATCTGGAGTTGCTATTTTTATATTTTTACTTGTGCGCAATTTATTATAGGTGAAGTTTTTCAATTTAACTTTGTGGAAATAATGGAGATTTAAATACATATTTACACACATTAACGGTTTAATCTTCCGGTGATTCATTTGCCAATCATGTTTATTTGACCAAGCCATCCAATATTAACCTATCATTCGTCGATTGAGGTTATTAACATTTTATATTTATATGTTTGTCAATCATCAAAACAAATATCGTTCCCCATACTGCGACGTTCCTGTGTTACATCAGGCAAGAAAGGTTTTGTGGTGTTTGGTTTTTTTTATAGAATTTTAATAAATAACAAGAATTATTGCAGGTTTATTTTAATGTGATGTTATATAAAGATTGATGTGCACCAATATACAATTTACAGAGTGTTTCGTAGTTCTGTGGATATGTTTTCCAGAATAATTCTATCTTCTATTAAAACAACGTATAGTTTATTTTTAACATCATACCTCTTATTTATATCATCATATGCAATATACAAACTATATTTATTGATTTCAAGCTTTAATTTTTTATAGGTTCTTTCCACCATCAACATTTGTTTGCAAACTATACAGAAATAAAAGACTACACATGAGTAATTTAAAAACGATTTGTTGGTTTACATTACTTTTCCAAAATTATTCCAAGTTTAATCTGGATTCTTAGTGCGATGGCTGGATAATTTGATTAATAGTATTCTCGGAAATGATAAAATATGAATTGTTCAATTGTAACACACACAAAATATTATATTCATATACTAAATACGTTTTATTATATTCTCACATCTTATAGTAGTAGAAATAAAAACAACTGCTTATTCTAGTGTAACTTAGCTATTGGTTTTTATCAATTACATGATGTGTAATTTTTAGTACCTATTTAATATAGGGTTATTCTATTTGGAGCATGAAAATGAATGAACTGCTCAATTTCTTTATAATGTCTAACGCAATCAAGGAAGAATTCAAACAATATTCAACTACAATCTGGAACTATTACAGTGAAAGGAATACTGGTGTGGAGAAGATTTAATCTTGATTGAAATGAGGGCATAGGAGCTTAGTACAACATTATCCTCTTATAATATAAGAATCCAGTTCTTACTCGGTGCTTAATAAATGACAATCAAACCATTCCGATGAATTAATTACAATGTTTCGATTATCGCAAAAATGGTAGTTATAAAAGTAATTCACCGGATTGGATGCTTTTAGAATCGAAGTCATTGGCATTGTATGAATACAGTTTTCATGGAATCTATGGAGGAACTTACCCAAAGACGGTAATTGTTCGTTAGCCGCACTAGTGTTTGTTCGGAGTGAAATGATAGGGTACATAAAAGGTTAATATATTTTTTCGCCTCATGGGATAGATGTGTTACAGATTAATAAAATATTAATTATTGAATTCCCGTATGAAGATATTGCGCTCCTGCAAGCAATAATTTATTGATAGTTGCCTATTGAACACTAGTTCAATGATTGTTGTAAACTGAAGTCAAACACTTTTTTGAAAATTTGGCAGACACACCTTTTATTCTAAGAGAAATTAGCCAATTTGCACTCTATAAGCACAACCACAAACACAACCTGGTTTTTCTTGAACTCGATAAAGAAATTTCTCTTTAGAAAGAAATTTATCGTCAGATGCGCTAATTTTTTTATAGGTCGAAATGGGCGGGTATAACAATGTTATTAATATTGAAATATAAGATTCTTATATTATGTTTTCCTACTCGTAGTTTGATTTAAATAACACCGACCATCGAGTATTTCAATAATAGTTGTACATCTTCAGATAATAATATATTACTAAATTGTTGTTGTTAAATTAACTTTGTAATTGTTTTGAGTTAACAACATCTTGTAGTTCCTTTTCAACTCTACGTATATCTAATCTCTACGTTGATTAGATAACACATTGTGGTATCTACCGTAGATAACCAGGATGGTCCGATGCAATCCAAGGATATATCGAGTTACTGACCGGTGGAATGTTTGTTCTCTGTACGATATTCTAGTCAAATCAATCCTATTGGCCAAATCTGATCAGACCTTTCTATATCAAATATGCAGATTGTTGAGGTTATCCTTGTTGGAGGCACCATTATAGTGTTCGTTTAAAACTGGAAATAATTGTAATTCTTTGATCTTGAGCATCGTACTACCTATTTAGGTAACGGAACATTTAAATTATAAACGTTTGATTTAACTTTAAAACTAAAACAGTTTTTTTTATAGATACGGTTTCGTATACAAAATTAATTGACAATAATATAATATAACAATACAATATTCTAAACTAATTTGGTAATTTTAGAAATTGGATTTTTGTATATCTCGATACAGAAATTCATGCAACATCAAGTTTTACGGTTAAAAATTACAATTTTTTTCAAAATTAACAGTCATATTTTCCATTTGGGTTTATGTATCCTATGACAAGTAAGAAACAACAGAGACAATTTGAAATTACATATTTATAATTCTGAACTCAGTACATTTTGGAATTATTGATTCCATGGTACTTTCTTACTAACCTGGTCTTTTCAAACGAAAATATTTAATAACACAGTGTAACTGAACTTGTTAGAGGAACTTTGATAAAAATTGTGTTATTATACTTTTTATGTAGAATAATATTAGTGCGTTTTTCCGCATATGAATGTACGTGTTGTTTCCAGACTTTCGCCGAAAGCATATTTTAACATTTGAATAAACACAACTCTTCCGTAAATTTCCTGAACTTTATGTACTTAAGGAGAGAAAATAATTTTCTTCTAAATAAGATTCTTGAGAATTTTTTATAGGTTAACTTCTAAATTTCAAAATGGTTTTGAGTAATTAAAACATTTAAGTGTAATGGATTATTATAGACTGTTATATATGTATATATATATATATATATATATATATATATATATATATAAATTTATATTTACATTCATAACATTTGTATAAATGGTAATAGACTTACTCAATTTCAATAAATATTGAATTACTAAAAGTAATTGCTCTACCAGGATTCAATTTCATTAACAAAAATGTGAATATATTATATGGTATAATTCTTGGGGGGAGGGGAGTTTTATTTGTGGACTTGAAATTTTGTATTAAACTTCATTTCTACATAGACTAAAATAAGTTTTATCATGGTGCATTTCCAACCATTGAATTTAGCGACGTTGAAGCCTTTCACTCTGTAGGCTTACACAATTAACTTTTTATTTACCGGAGGATGTAAAAGTTTCTTTTCCGCACCATTATTATTTGTTCCATGTCAGTAATGAAATGAGCCACAGATTTGGAATTTTGCATTAAACCACAGCGGAGCTTGTTACGAGACACATGGTATTGGGGTATTCCTTCCATGTATAATAAATACCACAAATTGTTCAAACTCCTACACTCCTCTTAGAGCATCCGGTGTTTATATGGTTGTTTTAAATTGAATCGTTTTAGTATGAAAAACTTATTTATTCACATAATTAAACATTTTATACTGTATTTAATTTTCTGATAAATAATTTAATTCTGTTACTTCAAGCTAAAGAACAAGATTTTAAAGTGAATCTGGAGGTAGTAACTTTATGGAGAGATATGAGACAATACGTACTGCCTGGGGCTCAGTCAGTCGACGAGTTGTGATTTATAGCCAAGATCTCACTGTGCCTTAGCAGTGGCTCTTGGGGCCGCAGTGTTATAACCTGTATTAGGCAGAGGTTGAATGTTGATTCTGTTTATCTTCACAGTCTGTGTCATGTAAAATATCCTTATAGGACTGTCGCCTGTTTCTAGGAAAAATATGATAAGTTTTACTTTTCCGTCTCCTCATGATCACATACAAGTTTGGAATAGAAACATTTCTAACATGTGTTTATACGTTTTAAATGCAGAGAAAAGCGGAAATTCAAGGTCACCGGCTAGAATTCTGAAATATAAGTTAATTGTGACAAAATGGGGGGGGGGCTGAATACCACACGATCTAAGAGGACGGACTTTGGGCCTGAGTTAAAGATAGTGCAGGTTCAAGTCCTGTTTGCACCAGTAGCACGTTTTTATCATTAGCACCGGTTTGTACTGTACTGACTGTCCTACTTCCTGTCTTTGATAAATATCTCCCTCAGGCCAATAAACCATGAGGATAGACCGATTATGGCCAACAGGGAATCGGCCTCTCATTCACTTAATTACTGTTATTATTATATATTAACACATTTTCAGCGCGAAACATAACATAATTATGTATTATTATTTTTATACAATTTCAATATATTCATAAATGGAAATTGCACTGAAAGTAGCACAGCGGATTCTCTTTGTTTAAGGTTTAAATTACTAAGGATAAAAGCTAGGATTATTTCTCACAGATATGACTAATAGATAATTCAGCGTACCTAGAAGCCTTCCTTGTAGAGTTAACTATTTAAAACATATTCATGAAAGAACACATTTTGTTTGAATATATTGTGTATTCGCTCTCGCTTCTTGACTGTATAGAATTATTTTTGTGCTTTAAAAAAATAATTGTAATTTAAAAAATAAATTCTACAGTTACTACATCACGTGAAGAAAGTATAAATTTAAATATTAAATACCTATTTTTCATATAACTTTTCTTGTTACAAAACCACACTCTAAATCTCAAAGCATCCTAATCACTGGGCTGATACTGATGGTAGTCTTGTCTCAAGAGATATTTTCGGTTCTCTAACCAATAACTTCGACATTTCAATTGCAAATTTAAATTTTTTCCATTGCATTCTAACGTAAATGTTATACTAAAAATATAAATGGCGTCAATATTTTAACTCGACTGACGTTGCATCAATAGAAGTTTACGGTATTTTCGATCGCTAAAAATAGTGTTACGATTAAAAAAAAGGAAAAGATGGAAAGTGTCGAAAATAAATTCTTGTTTTCTAAACATTGACAAACAAATTGGTTAAATCTTTTTGGCAAAATTTTCACACTTCGAAACAGTATGTATATATACCTTTAAATGCTTTTCCTTATTTGTCTTCATGTGTTCAGTGGAATGTTTAACAATACTTGCAACTTTTATATTTGTGTAGGAAGATTCTGTTTTGGTTGGTTTATACGTTAGAGTATGAATCTCTACTGAGCACAGCAATAACATATGTGCCACTAACGTCTGAGAACACGACAGATGTTCACAAGTGGTCAATTACTATCCAAAAATGTCGATATATGGGGGTAAAAGGATTAGTCTATTTATTGCGGAAATGATTGTTGGAGGCCGTAATCTCTCAGTGTGTAAGGTTATTGCAAGTCTAAATGTGAGGACCTCCAACACTGTCCTGCTACGTTATGACTAGTTCCTCTTTCTCCTTCAAACACATGACAGATATATTGCCCGCTATCCTTTGTCATAGAGGATATAAAATTGGATTTCCGACAAGGTTTTTATTTCACAACCCCCATCGTAGATGTTCTATATCACACCGGATGTTAGTGCAAAGGACTAAGTCTAAAGATAGTGTTACTCAGCGTTTTTGTACGAAATGAACAAAAAAACCTAATGCCTGAGATTAATAAAACTGTTGAATAGAATATAAGCGAAACTCTTGCGTTTATAGGTGTGTATTTTTTAATTTCTTAAGACACCACGATGAAAAGCAAGAGTTTTTTATATATATATATTATATATATATATATATATCCCTGATACAGAACTAAAAGTTTGATTGCTCGCAAAGTGAGTTTAATCTGACAGAGGTAACTTGGAGGAAACATCAACTCTCGGTTAAGTTGCTCTCTATCGCATATTTGACAATCTCCCAGAGTAATAACGTTAAGCGTAAGTAATGAACATCTTTTAGGGATGTTTCTTGTGTCCAATGTGTCAATACAGTTTAACTTTAAGTAAATGTTTCTTTTTTAGAAACTGCAAGTTATGTTTAGTTTATGTTATGATTTTGTTACAATGTCACAACAAGTATGCTGATGTTAGTATTTCATTATTAAATTTGCATGTAAATTAACCTTTTCTCTGTAATAGAGTAGAAACTTAACAAGGAGGGGGTATGCCACAACAAATGTTGCATAACACGCTTTGTCAAGGCTGGATGCAAAACTTTTAAGCCAGTAAGTAAAATTTGTTGCTATGTCATATATTTGAAAATCAATTTTATTCTATGTTCAAAAATACTTATTTTGCAATTTCCTTCTTGGCATCACCCTCATAAGACTGCCCAGCAAGGGGGTTTATACCTTCCAGTTGAACCCACACTGGGTACAGCAAATACCGATGTGTCACTTAAATCTGTGCAACCTTATAGATGTTCAGGAGCGGAACATCACTAACCACAAATGTCGAGGTTCTGGGGTTCAAGGGTAAGTTTGATAGGTCTTGTTTACTGTGGGAGATGACTGTTGAAGTTGGTGGGGTTTATTCCATAAAATTCAAGGTTCTTGTCAGCCTAGACATCAGGGTACGTCATCACCTACCTGTATTTAACTGCAGAGGCAGGTACATAGCTGGCTTCCGCTTCTTCCGATGGGAACATGACTTGAGATTAGTGTCCTAAATTCTTCCTCATGGATCTCCGCAGGAGACGGTCCCTTCCACCAACCTTACCCATCTAGAATATCCTGTAACTCCGGAAAAGGTCCTTATAGGAATAGATGCCAATTTATAAGCTCCTTGTCCTAACAGAACAAAAACTATACCCCTAAGACCAATGTAAAAATGCTGAGCAGAAATCTCACACGTGACATGCACCATCATCGGATTCCATTTTCCCTTAATATTAATGAAGTTTAAACGCAAAATTCAAATTTTTTAGGTTTGTTCTATATTATATAGTTCGGAAAGACAGCAGGCTGAGCATAAATAAATACCTTTAGGTTTAAGTCTCCGTATCTCTCTCTCCCTCTCCATTAAAGATATCATGAAAATCAAGTTTTGGTATTATATAACCAGTATGTGTAAAATATACTTTCCATCATTCTTGGACTTCAAAGGAACGTCATATGTAGTGTAAAATTATTTTCCAATTAAAAAATGTTCGTATAAGATACATACATTTTGAAATATCACGGCGAAAACGTCTATTAAATTTAATTTTTTTTCCATTCATATAAATTACATTTCAATTCTTAATTATGTATTTTTTACATAATTAGTCTGTATTTATTTACTTAACTGTGGTGGAAAGGGTTAATTTAATGCGTATTTTGACTTTAGCTACAGTTCAACTTCGTCTTATTTCAGATTTTTGTATGGTGTACACACTATGGACAGTGTTTGCCGATTAATTTAATACTCTGTATTAGCCTCACATTTCTGGAAATCTAAAATCACATCACGTACGTTTTTGATAGTATAAAGTGGCATTACATAATATACCTATACAAAATCCTTTTCATTTTTAAATAAATCATAAGTATACTCGCTAACGTAGTACCAACAGACCACACTCGCAGTAAACCTTGTCTGTTAATCATATATTTAAACAGGCATGATATAAAAAAAAATCAAAATTGTACATAGATGGAATGGAAACATTTAGAAGACATTTAACATTAACAATCCTATAAAGCCTTCCCCACAATCTGGCATTGAACACCAACTATCATATTATTAGACTTAAGAACACTATTGTAAAAATCACATCTGCCCTACTATTCTTGACTTGTTTAATTATCAAGAGGAGGATCAGGTATATCTACAGAATAAACGATCTTTTCAAAAGCTCTCTGATTTATATATTAAAAATATTAACTGCAATAAAAATAGTTTCTGTAGTACCCCAACACAGAGGATTAATGTATCTTTGTATCAAAATCAATAAGACAATGAATTTAATTACTGTACAAACATGCAATGCGAGAGCATGTTCAGTCAGATTTTTTAGTTCTCCTCACTCCCGCTCTGAACTTAGCTTAAATAATCTAAAATGGGTCAAATACTGATGGAATATTTATCAGTGATCATCACAACTCAGGAATTTGTTAGGAATGTATTTTAAAAGGAATATGTCCACAATGTCACTTTTTCAGTAAGAAATTGCGTAAAAGTCGTAGATAAATGCTTACACAGTGTCGAAATATGTAAAAGGTTTGTAAATTTTAGCCTTTTACATTCTTTCTACTGGTACTTTTTTATGTGTAAATTACTTACTGAACGTTGTACAGGAAGAATTATCTTACTGCTAGCAGTAAGATACGAACGAAACTAGCTCTAGAGATTGTTTTACCAGATATGTGATATTAAAATGAAGATTTAATATAATACCATAAATAATAGATTAAAATATTTAGTTATTACTTTGGTCACTTGAATTGAAATAAATGTTATTATTCTATTTAACAATAAATAAAGATGGGTACTTTCAATACGAGATAAAACTGTAAAAGAGATCTTCTTCAACCTGTTGCTTCGAGTAACGTGCTTCACTTTATATCCTGGAGGGACGCGATAAAGTGAAAGTTCCCAAGAGTTTGTTTCAACTTTTTATCATTGCGGATCACTTTCAATTTGCGAGCAATTAAAGTTTCAGTCGCCTCCATGGAAGAAATTGTTACTCTCGTCTCAGTTTTTAATTCATTCAGCGATGGAATGAGTATTTTAAAATGCATTTAAATGAGATGGAAATATTAAAGAGATTTATTTACAGTTTCATCAAGAAATTAATGGGCTTTAGATGAACGATAAAGGAGTAAACAAGAATATTCCAGTTTTTACTCCGCTTAACGTTTTTAACTGAATAATTGTTTCACTTTAAACTTTTAACAAAATGCAGCGTAAGTATTTTAAGTAATGAATAATAATTATCATAATTCATTTCTGTATCTTATTTTAGTTATTTACTGAATTGTAAAAATATGAAGTAAGTTAATAATTAAGTAATAGACCACAGATACAATCCCCCGATATATTTTAATGATGAAGGAAAAACAGGTAGATTTTTATTAACTTTTGATCGAAAGTACTCGTGCATGAGTCTTACTCAGAACACCACAAAACAGATACATCGATCGAGGGTGAAACACATTGCGCTACAAATGGCTTTTAGATTGAGATTGCTTGCTTGGATTTGTTCCCAGATTTATTTATTTTGTAACGAGAAACTCTGGGATTCACGCTAACTCGATATTGCTTTCTTATACTGGAGTGCTATTTATATTCATCTTCTAATTATCCCTCTTTCACTATTCATAATGATAATCGTTTTTATCCTTAGAATTACTGGGTGGACTTAAATAATTACTTAAATATATACACGTAATATATTTAAGTTACATAATTTAAAAATTCCAACTTATTTTTTAAGTAAGTCATCTACTTTTCGTAGTGTCATCTCTTTATGAGGATATATTTTACATATCTTTAGGCAACTAGGCATGATAAAAAGTAGATATAGGAATTTATAAATGTGCATAAATATATTCCTTGCTATATTAAGATAATTTCCCTGTTTTTGTCTCGGTTCCAGATAAAGCTCCTATATGAATCTTTTATTAAATTAATGTTCATTGTCTTGAATAAATTATAGCTCAATGTGCTTATTGTAGTTAGTGAATGTCAGATGCTAGTCCCTGAACATTTATATACCTAATATTATTTCAAGTTTACACACATTAGCCTCTAACAAGTAATATTGAACAAGACTTTTAAAATAAAAATTATCAGATTTAAATTTGATCCATACTTATATACATATAAACAGTTTAATAATATTTAATAAACAACGGTTGGCAGTACCTAACAATATTTAACTACCGTATTCATTATACTTGTGATATAAGGTACTCAACCATGTGAATGTTTCTTAAGTAACATTCCACTTTATACAAGGACTGCGCTAATTGGAAAATGTCTCTGTAACTTTTCACTATGGATTTAATTGTCTGATAAAAACGTTTCTTAAATTTTTCGCTGCATTCAAACATTCTACGATATTGGATTTGAATAACTGTCGTTGTCTAAAATTAAAACGTTTTTTACTTTCTGGTTCCTTTATTGTATTGTTTTATAGGTTTTTGAAGTTGATTTACTTTGTCATACTGAATTTATAGTTCCATGAAAGGAAAATATTGAAAGCTTTATACGACAAATATAACACCAAGTTAAGGCGATTTTGACCGATAAACGAAGTCCGGCGTGGGGAAAGGCTCTGTAATCCGCATTTGTTCGTCGAGCCTTGAATGGATTACCTGGTTTGTGTGGATTTAATTTTTCTAGACCGATTTAATCTTTTTCAGATTACTATAAAACATTTCTAACTATTATTAAAAACTTGTAAAACATTTATAATTTAAGTTGGTGTATCACATTGCTTAAGTATATTTTATAATTTTGCCTAACAAAATTATGGTTAAGAGAGGTATAGTATGAAAATAAATCTGAAATGTCTTCCTCTATTTATGGCCAACTAAAGGAGAGAACTTAATAACGACATTTCTTGTCCTTATAAAATGCTAGGAGTCAGAATCAGCATGTGAGGTTGACGACTAAATATAATAAATAAAAAAGCATTTATATTTCTGAAGGATGATTTATACAATATAGTTGACATGATAATTTTAAAGTGTTCACGTTATTTATTATTATTATTAGCATTATTTTCTAAATTTTGAAGCTCCAAGAACGTAAATATTAATGGTATGAAAATAATAGTTATAACCTTAAAAATATGTTTAAAACAATATAAATTTCCACAGTATTATATTTGTTGTACACATTGTCAAACCTCATTCGTAATATAGTTAAAATTTAAAAGCTCACCAAGTTTTTTGAGTAAATATTTTTAGTCTTTATTTGAAAACAGCAAAAACAAATTTCACAAAACATTTCGTTACTGAAGGTTTTAAGGGAATAGATACGTCTTATAAACTCATTTAATGTTTATAATTATAATATAAAAATAAAATCATCTAGACACCTATAACATAAACAATGTAAATCAATATAGATATAAACTTTTGATGGAAAATACACATCAAAATTACTATTGTATAACTCATCACCAATCGTACATGGGAACCTTTAAAAGTTTATATCTATACTATCTAATTATTGATTTCTACGATGTATGTGTCAAATTGTCTGTACTTACAATTAGCAAATTTAATTTTTTCCGTAAACATTATAATTTTTTACATTATGAAACTTCAAAAACTTTAATTGTCCGCCTTTTAAAAACATAATATAATATACATTTTCACTTTTTTCCGACTGAAAGCAAATAAATTTGGCCAAATTAAGATTTTATAATTTTTACTGGTTTTTGGAACAAAAATAAAAACTATTAAGCACACGTGCATAGTGATATACGGTAAATTAAGTATTTGAGAGTGCAATCATATAATCCATGTTTATATATAATTTGTTTTTATCTTGACACGAAAATTAAATTCCTAAATATTGAAAGAGCTTTCGAAACACCTTCCGACTACATAGTAATTAATTAGACGTGACGTCACTTAATTAGGTTATTTCTGCTAACAGTCTAGTTAGTGTGATAACGTTCATTTACTTCATCATCATTAGTTTTACAAACACAGAAACAGGACCAGTATTTGTTGTTTTTCTTTAGGGTGAGGAAAGAAGATGGAGTTGTATTCTCATTACATTCCTAAAACTTAGGGGATAACATAAATATGACTAACTCAAACTCCATATTAAAGATTGCAATAAAATATTTTATTAAACGAAATTAATTTATTTATACGCTGCACATAACTTTAGATATGCCTTTCAAAAATAGACACAATTTATCTTCTATTTACGACAGTAAACTATAAATAATATGATTTCTTTCGTTTGTTCTAATTTGTCATTTATAAATGTCCATTTTCTGTTGCTTCTAAGCTGCAAACTTCGGTATCGTACATGAAACATAATTGAATTCAGATACTGAATTAGTTTTAAATTAAGCTTAACGAAATGAATGCGCCAAGAGCTCGTTTCCTCTGTATTTCCAATTGAAACCTGTTACTCTCTTCTCTCATAATGTAGTTTATGGATATCTTTTGGTAATAAAAAAAAAAATATATATATTATATATATATATATCTTCGGTTATTAGTTATTCTATAAAACGTCTGTACCATAGGAAATGTTATTATAACTATGAAATAATTCAATTTCAAAATTGGTTTACAATAGTTTTGTGTTCTTTCCTAATACTATGTACAAATTTCCAATGCTATAATAACTGTTTGAGATGTTTTGAATGTGTATTACATACTTTACTTTTATTGGTAACCATATCCTTATAAATATATTAATTTCATTCTCATGATCTCAATATAAATCCACAAAGAAATATTTATTCCCTTGCCAGTCTCGAGCCGCATTCCATGGTGCGAATTATTTGAAACCTGTTTATTTTCCTAAACGAGAAGTCATTACCAAAATTGACATTTATTAATATTTCAAATATGTTCATAACGCAGCTATGGAAGGGTTGATTCAATTGTAATGTTGAATTAAGCTCCATTTCACCTTCCGCTTAAAAAAAGGAAAATAAATTAAATTAACATTCGCATTTCAAATATGGTCTTACTTCAACACAAATTTTAAAATTTCGAGTTGTAGAAAAAGAAAATCATGTTCATGAGGGAAAGAGATAAAAAAACAACGAAAACTATAGATATTTTAAAAGGATATCATTAAATCGCAGCGAACCAAACAGAAACTACTGTGGACTTCACCGTGCTCGAGATCAGAAACCTTAACCCCTGATCAACTTAACTCCAGCCCTACCTTAATCCCTTGGCAATTCTTAACCCTTGGTAAACTTATCCGCTTGGTGAACTTAATCCAAAGTTCTTTTGAAGCTCCAAGTGAAATTAGCCCACCTATCCGGAGGGTGGTGAACTCAATTATGTTAATTCAGATTTTGGGAATTGATTGAAATTGTAAAACAATATAATGTTTTAGTAATTAAAGATGTCTTATGTGTTATCTGTGTGTATAGCTCTTTATTGAATGTTTGTATATGTGTTGTTTAAATATAACAAATATAACTAGCTCTAAGAAACATCCTGGAAATATTTTCGTAGTAGTAGGCGGATATGAAGGATAATGGAGGAAGTACAGGAGGAATTACTTGAGACAGGAAATGAATCGCGTATCAGACGTCTCTGCTTCCAAACAGTACAGCAATGCAGTAATCGAGGATTTAACCTTCTCGACTCTGACTTGTGTTAATAACAGATAACGTCAAGGAAATTACATATATTTGTGCTTCATATTATGTTTATTACAGTTAACGTAAATAATGTTCCAGAAACTTGAAAGGTAGTTTTCAAAATAAGCATTGGCATCTCATAACTTTTAGGTATCTTAAAATGGTTTAATATTTATTTGCACTTATCTAAAAAACACTGATGAATATTATTAACATAAAAAGATTTAAATGTAACATTCCACAATTACCTGATGGTTTACTTAAAAATCAGAGTTATCTGAACACATGATAGATTTTATATTATTACACTTGAACTGTTATAACTAACAAGCCTCGCTCTATGTGGATAAACATAACAGCATTGTGTGTACGGGATCGCTTATTAAGTGGAAAATATGCATTAGCTTATCGATGCATGTAGCCTATTGCTTTACTGTACAATCTGCATATTTTATATGCTCTTGCAGACTATAAACAGTATAATATCCTTTTTGTTGTTAAACGTAAAATATATATTTGTATAAAATTCATATTTTAGAAAGCGATGAGTTGTGTAGATATAATTTGGTTGTGTGGCTTTATGGTTAACTGCTGCTGCTATGGAGCCCTTGATTCAAATTTAGTATTAAGTCAAAACCTACACTGACCTAACGCTTTTTGCTCTACTTGCTAAGCTGGTAAACAGTTGAAATGTTTAAGTAATATTTTAATTATTATAGTAGTTAGTAGTACTTTGATTATGTAAGCAAGTTAAAACCTTAAGAACATGCTTAATGTATTCTTTATAATAGATAATAGATCTTTTGTTATCAAACTGACAGAATTTATGTTACAGGTAAAATTCCGTATGCATATTGTTTTAACTGTTTTTACGTTAAAGAGATGATTGATACAAGTTTTAAAAATTTATATCAGTGTGACAGTAATCTAAATTTTGGTGTACGGCGTTAGCTTGGATTATACGTGATTCGTCAGAAAATTTGCCAAAGAATACAATACATTTTTTGAACAGCACGACGTTCCATCTTTGTAAAATCAAACAAAATTTACATTTTATACAAGTTCGTGTAAAATACTGTCATTCCATTCATTTCATCGAATTAGTCTACGACGTTTAACAAAAGGACATTTTTTTATTCTTTCGACACGTTGACGTTAACCAAGACTAGAATTATTATCCTATCTATATATATATAAATGAATGTTTGTATGTTTGTCCTTTATGAATCGTGAACTTTTTGGACCGATCATGATGAAAATTTGTACGTATATGTATTTTTCCTCCACGGAGAAGGTTTATATGCTATGCCCATTGAATGTTATCCCTTTCCCGATTCAGGATTCCGCCCCACTGGTTACAGAAATACCCATAAGAAATGCAATTGCAGCAAACATATGTTAACGTCTTTTCAAATTTTAATCAGCTGTTCTTTGTATATATATAAAATATAGAGCTGTCAAATTATTTAAAATGTAAGTACAATAAAATAGTTATGAAGGATTAATATTAAATAATATTAATAAAGTTAGAAAAGCATCTATCCGTGTGTGAACAGCCGGTTCAATTGGATCGGATACATTATGTGATTCGGAGTGCTGATTAACATCTTATAAATTCAAACGCATTTTTTACGTTGTTCCCGTACAATTAATGCCTCCAAAGCGACAAGCAATTGTCGATCTACACCTCAAGCTCGGAAGAAAAGAGCAATACGAGCCTCAGAATCAGACGAGCAACGAGTATTAAGGCTGGAAAATATTCGAGTACATGCCGCTGAAACCCGTTCGACGGAATCAACTGAACAACGAAAATTGAGGTTGGAAACTAATCGAATACGTACTACTCAGGCCCGTTCGTCTGAGACAACTGAACAACGGGAAAGAAGGCTGCAAAATATTAGAATAAGCAACGTTCGATCAAGACGAACGTTGCACATTGATTTAAATCTTGCTGGCATTCTATTATGATAGTAATAATGATTACAGTCTTCATCCAAGTGTCGTCATTGGAAAAATGGATAAAATTTTGTATGTATTGTGGCGCCCTTAAATTTAAGAATGAAACACCAGGAATGTGCTGCGCCAATGGAAAAGTTATACTGCCCAGAAATACATCCACCACCCGAACCACTATCAACGTTGTTATCAGGTGTTACACGTGAATCGAAGCATTTCTTGGAAAATATTCGCAAATACAATTCATGTTTTCAAATGACATCGTTCGGTGCAACTAACATCGTGCGTGAAAATTACATGCCAACATTTAGAGTGCAAGGGCAAATTTATCATCGTGCCGGATCGCTGCTACCATTGCCGGACGCAGATCACAAGTTTCTTCAAATTTATTTCATGGCAAACAGTCATGAACAAATTGAAACAACGATGATTCATTACAATGCAGGCACTTAAACGAGAAATCGTGGCTGCGTTAACAAGCCTTTTTTCGATCAACACAATGAATTAGTTCAGTTTGTTTAAAACCGCCATTCAACAAATGCCAGCCGATGACTACGCAGTTGTAATTCGAGCAGATAAAAGACCCGTTGGCCAATACGAAAGACAATTTAATGCACCAACAGTTTTGATGAAGTGGCGATCGTGATAGTTGGCGAAGAATTCGAATCACGCGACATAATTCTTCATCGCAGAAGTGGTGACGTTCAACGAGTCTCCGAAACTCATCGTTCATAGGACGGATTACAGTATCCGATTCTGTTTTGGCGAGGAGAAGATGGATATCATTTAAACATCAAAATGAGAAATCCACAAACAGACGAGGAAACGAATAAGAAAGTCAGTTGCTATGAATTATTATTCGTATCGATTGATGATTCGTCAAGACGCCTGAGAACCACATACTAAAATGTCGACAATTGTTCCATCAATACATTTGTCGACATGTACGGCGAAGATTGAACCGAACGACTCTTATATATTCGATTGAATCAAACCAAGTTGCGGTCTGAAGAGTACATCCATTTACGAGACGCAATCGTTAATGATGGTAACAAGAATCCAAAACGATTAAGGAAGAATGGTCATATTACCATCGACATTCACGGGAAGTCCACGGCACAATGCATGAATATGCACAAGATTGCGATAACATACGTTCGCGCATACGGTCGTCCAGATTTGATTCATCACATTTACATGCAATCCTACGTGGGATGAAATTAATGAAACTTCTGTTAGCTGGACAATCATCTTCGGACCGCCATGACATTACCGCACACGCGTATTTAAACAAAAATTGAAATCTTTCATGGATTTTATTATCAAGCATCGTGTTTTTTGGAGAGGTACGCTGTTGGATGTATTCCATTGAATGGCAGAAAAGAGGATTGCCACATGCACATATTTTGATTTGGTTAGTCAATAAAATTACGCCCAAATCAAGTTGACCAAATCATCTCAGCAGAAATACCAGATAAAGACATTGATTCAAAACTTATTCGACGTCGTTACCAAAAATATGAATTCATGGTCCATGTGGCGCATTTAATAACAATTCACCATGCATTGCCTGATGGGAAATGCACGAAACGATACCAAGAAACTTGGTTTCTGAGACCATACTACTGGCAATGACGGATACCCACTGTATCGTCCGACGATCAGTTGAAGATGGCGGCAAATCCCATCGTTCTGAAAGTACGAAACGTTAATGTCGAAGTCGATAATCGTTGGGTTGTTCCATATTCACCATTTGCTCTCAAAGACCTTCAAAGCACACATTAATGTTGAGTATTGCAATTCAGTAAAGTCGATTAAATACATTTGCAAGTATGTCAACAAAGGAAGTGACATGGCAGTCTTCGGAGTAGGGAATGTAGCGGCAACCGCTCGATGAAATCAACCAATACCAACTTGGACGCTACATTAGCAGCAATGAAGCAGTATGGCGCAATCTTATCATTTCCAATCCATGAACGACATCCCAACAGTAGTACAATTTGGCAGTGCATCTCGAGAATGGACAACGCGTGTACTTCACAACAGATAATGTACGTGCAAGAGCATTGGTTTCCACCGGCAACAACTTTAACTGCATTTTACTCATTGTGCCAAGATGATCATTTTGCAAAAAGAACTCTACTTTATTCTGAGGTACCGAAATTCTACACGTGGAATGCATCGGCTAAAAAGTTTTCAACGTCGCAAACAAGGTAAAGTAGTTGAAGGACATCCCAAATTTGTATTCCAGTGACGCATTGGGTCGTCTGTAACACTGTTCACCCGAACAATACCGAATTTTCTATTTGCGATTGCTGTTAATCAATGTACGTGGACCGATGTCCTTCCAAGATTTAAGGACAGTCAACGGTCAGTTATGCGCCACTTATCATCAAGCTTGCCAGAAAACTAAATCTTCTTGAAAATGATGCCCATTGGGACACTGCAACTCGCTGATGCATCGAATACTGCTCGACCACAGCAAATACGTACGTTATTTGCTATCATTTTAACAACCTGTTTCCCATGTAATCCAAACGATCTTTGGGAAAAATACAAGGACAACATGAGTGAAGACATTCTACATCGTTTGCGCATTGCGAATCAAAATTCGGGACATTCAATTCACTCCAAACGTGTATAATGAGGCATTGATTTTGATTGAAGATATATGTTTGGCAATTACTAACAAGGCACTGGTGCAACTGGGAATGCCTGATCCAAACCGACCAGCGAACAACCTTTTCGATCGTGATTTGCAACGAGAAACACACTTTGATACTGTCGAATTGGGGACATTTGTTTCAGATAAATCTTCCGCAGTTGATTCCAGAACAACGCATTGCGTATGACAGAATTATGCGTGCCATTACAGAACAGAGTGGTGACTATTTTTCCTAGATTGCGCCTGGTGGTACAGGGAAAGACTTTTCTTCTTTCACTCATTCTGGCAACCATATCGAATCACAAAATAATATTGCACTGGCCATTGCATCATCTGGAATTGCGGCAACTCTTTTGGATGGTGGCCGAACAGTGGCATTCAGCATTGAAACTGCCGTTGAATTTGCAAAACACTGGAGACACCAACATGCAACATCAGTAAAAACTCTGGAAATGGGCAAATTACTCCAAACGTGTCAAATTATCATATGGGGACGAATGTACAATGTCTCACAAGAAAGCATTGGAAGCAATTGATCGTACACATGCGAGATTTGAGAGGAAACGAACAGATCTTTGGTGGCGCACTCATTTTATTGTCTGGTGATTTTCGACAAACGCTGCCGGTTATACCACGTTCAACACCCCGCTGACGAACTTAATGCATGTCTCAAATCATCAGTTTTATGGCGCCATATACAGAAATTGATTTTGAAAACCAACAGCCTGTACAACTACAACAGGATGCATCGGCTGAAAATTTTGCAAAACAATTGATGGATATTGGAAATGGGCGAGTGCAAATTGATGAATCTACGCAATGAATCACCTTGCCAGCAAACTTCTGTAAGATCACAAAAAAGCATAGATGAATTGGTGCAAAAAGTTTTTCCAAACATTGCACAAAGCTACAAAAATCTTCAGTGGCTCAGTACGCGTGCTATATTAGCAGCCAAAAATATCGATGTCAATACCATTAACTTCAATATTCCAGAATGGAATACCTGGCGAAACAACAATATATAAGTCCATCGATACTGTGGTGAATCAAGACGAAGTTATCAACTATCCAACTGAATTTTTGAATTCGCTTGATTTGCCAGGCATGCCACCGCACGTTCTTATATTGAAAATTGGCCGTACCCATCATTCTTCTTCGAAACATAAATCCACCACGACTTTTGTAACGGAACCAGACTCTCAGTCAAGAAAATGATGAACAATGTTATCGAGGCAACAATTTTGACTGGAAAATTCAAAGGTGAAGACGTACTGTTACACGTATTCCCAATGATCCCAACAGATATGCCATTCGAATTTAAACGTTTGCAGTTTCCGGTGCGACTCGCTTTCGCAATAACTATCAACAAAGCACAAGGACAATCGTTGCAAGTATGGTGGATTGAATTTGGAGAATCCATGCTTCTCACATGGGCCAGCTCTATGTGGCTTGCTCACGCGTTGGAAAACCTTCTGATTTATTTGTTTACGCACCAGATGGAAAAACAAGAAATATTGTGTATCCCACAGCCCTTCAATAAATATCGAATTTAATCGAAACGCTGCAATGTCACATTTTTTTCGGAATGAACAAAATCAATAAGGTGACTCAAAATGAATTGTATATGTGTGTATTGAATATTTCCTTCAAATTTATTGAAATATTTCCTTCAAATTTATTTTAGTTGGTGGCGTAGCAACGCGCGCAGGGTAAGCTAGTTATTTATAAACATTGGCTAACTCATTCTAAAAAATTTATAACAGTTGATAAAAATGGTTGAACTGAAAAAATATTCGGTTTCTTAAGATAATATAAGTTTAAGAGCAGATTTAGTTAATTTGTTATGGCAAAATGTGTTACATAACATAAGCAACAAGTTACTATAAGTACCAAAAGAAAGAAAAAGCTCGGCTTAGAAGGTAGCTCATTAGGAGATCTTAAAGAGTTTGAAGGAATCTAATGCTTTCAATGGGTGAGGTAAACAATTGAAAGGTTTAAAAATGCAGTACTTTGTTCGTATATCTTTCAACGGTGTGTGCTGTAAAACATTTTACCTGAGAGAATAAATAATTTCGTGAGTATATGTTGGATATATGTTGGAGTCCACAATGTTTCTTTACAATAATTGCTGGCGAAGTGTTAATATTCTACACAGAACGAAATGTTGTTTGAATGTTTCATAGTGGTCTTTGCTTATTATCTTTATAATATTTTTACAGACTGATGAAGTATTTTAAATGTATACAGTTTGTTTAAAATATTCAACATGTATACAAGAATAAGAAAATTCAATTTGACTTATTTAGTTTAGCCCGTAGATGTAATAATCTGAAAATGAAAACTTGATATTTTACATTACTCAGCTATTCTTTAAATTTTACAATATTTTTTTCGTGAAGGTAATAAGCTGTAAATGAAAATCTGATATCTTTATACTGGTTGAGAAATTACTCAGCCATTTTTTCGTGTAGGTAATAAGCTGTAAATGAAAATCTGATATCTTTATACTGGTTGAGAAATTACTCAGCCATTTTTTTCGTGTAGGTAATAAGCTCAAAATGAAAATCTGATATTTTTATACTGTTTAAGAAATTACTCAGCCATTTTTTCGTGTAGGTAATAAGCTCAAAATGAAAATCTGATATTTTTATACTGTTTAAGAAATTACTCAGCCATTTTTTCGTGTAGGTAATAAGCTCAATATGAAAATCTGATATCTTTATACTGGTTGAGAAATTACTCAGCCATTTTTTCGCGTAGGTAATAAGCTCAAAATGAAAATCTGATATCTTTATACTGGTTGAGAAATTACTCAGCCATATTAAGCTCAAAATGAAAATCTGATATCTTTATACTGGTTGAGAAATTACTCAGCCATTTTTTCGTGTAGGTAATAAGCTCAAAATGAAAATCTGATATCTTTATACTGGTTGAGAAATTACTCAGCCATTTTTTCGCGTAGGTAATAAGCTCAAAATGAAAATCTGATATCTTTATACTGGTTGAGAAATTACTCAGCCATTTTTTCGTGTAGGTAATAAGCTCAAAATGAAAATCTGATATTTTATACTGGTTAAGAAATTACTCAGCCATTTTTTCGTGTAGGTAATAAGCTCAAAATGAAAATCTGATATTTTATACTGGTTGAGAAATTACTCAGCCATTTTTTCGTGTAGGTAATAAGCTCAAAATGAAAATCTGATATCTTTATACTGGTTGAGAAATTACCTAGCCATTTTTTCGTGTAGGTAATAAGCTCAAAATGAAAATCTGATATCTTTATATTGGTTGAGAAATTACTCAGCCATTTTTTCGTGTAGGTAATAAGCTCAAAATGAAAATCTGATATCTTTATACTGGTTGAGAAATTACTTAGCCATTTTTTCGTGTAGGTAATAAGCTCAAAATGAAAATCTGATATCTTTATACTGGTTGAGAAAGTACTCAGCCATTTTTTCGTGTAGGTAATAAGCTCAAAATGAAAATCCAATATTTTTGTACCGGTTAAGAAATTATCAGCCATTCTTAAACCGTACTATATAATTTTTTTATTTTACTAAATTAATAGTAAAGATTATAAATGGTAAATCTGTGTTTGATATAATCTGTGATGATCTAGTACTGACTTAAGCACGGCATACTAAATATTTGCTAAAGTTTACAATTAAATGTAAATTTTTCTAAAACGTTTCATTTTTATATCTAGATATTTTCTTACTTTTTGATTAATAACGGTCGCAACGGTAAATAATGTTTACACACAACAGTTGATTACATTTAAAAGGATCTTTCATTTAATAATATTTGTTTGCTGTAAAGTAACTTTAGAGACCAGTAGGACATAGCCTGGAGGGATTAAAAAATAATTATAGGATTATATTTTAACCAGGGATACTAAGTATGTCCATGCATAATATCAGTACAATTGAGGCAGTAGTTCTTACGTGATTGTTCTTACACACAAAGACATATACCATTGGTTTGTTCAATCATTGTATGCAGTTCCAACATTTTTAGTAAGTTCTGTACTGTTAAATGAGCCTCTAAATGTAATATTAGTTACAAATTTTTATATTGCAGAAGTGGGACAATTTCAATGTCTATTTGACCAATTTTATCAACCCTTCCCTCTCCTTAGTACGTAAAACTCGTATAGCAAGCTGCAATTTTATGCTGAGTAATCCCTGGAATAATTTGAGCGTTCATCATGGGACCACGTTGCTTTCACGGAGGCCGGGGCAATAAAGCTCGCCATGCATATTCTAGTCGACATCGATCACTCTGCTAGTGTAGCATGCGTCTACGCGTTGTGTAGTAACATGTGCGTGATTCCGCGTGTTAATCCGTTCTTCGCCATCAGTCACGTAACGTAACATAAACCACTGACAGTTGTACGTGGTTAAACATTGATTGTACTTCTGTTATAACGTGTCTTATTTAATCCAGTTTTAAGAATTGTGTTTTGTTTTGGTTAATTTAGATTTTAGAGATAATATGCATAGAATTCACACATGACACTTTTGCTAACTGGTATGTCACTGCATTCTGATTCTGATGTGATTTGTTTACAATAATCTAGACTGCAGTTACTTGTTTGGTTAGGTATTCACCTGAGAAATACATCAGATTTCTAGCTTGAAACGTAGCGTTACTGATCTATTACATATCTTACTAAACATAAAGAATGATCTCCATATCTTTACAGTCCTTCTATTGCCAGGAAAAAACTAAAGTAAAAGAATCATTTTTCTAGAAAAACGATTGGGATTAAGTAATTAAAGTGTCTAAAATATCTAGTTACGCAAAAATGGCTCCTTATTTGAGGATGAATCCCATTGAATATTACTATCTTAGAAGTGGTTGATTTGGTACTTTGAAATGTAAATTAAATGCCAATAATAACTAGTTATACTGTAGGTAGTAAAGTGTCGACATAATCGTAACTAATTATATAATAAATCAAGCAATTCGATTTTTCTAAAGTTTTTTTGTAAACCATCACATAAATGTGTATATATACGGCTATTTTTAATATTTTAACTCCGATACGATATATTTAAAAAAGAGAAATTACCAAATTTTATCAAGCACACAAGTTGGTTAGTTTTTTGTCAATTTAGTTTTAGAAAGCTATTTCCAGTTTTTTTTATGTGAGGAAAACTCTGTCTTGTACAATATTGTTTTTATGCCTAACTTAAAATTACACCCATCCTAAATCTGTATTCAGAATTTACGCCCATATCTCCACTTTAATTTAAATTAATTTAGTCAGCCACGCTGTTAATACAGTTATACTTTGACAGCATATTTTTAATTATAATTTCTTGTGCTTCGCATTATTAAGTTCAACTGTAATAGATTTTTTTATAAATTAATATAAAATAATTATTTTCACAGTTATTTTTTATATATCAATACAATATAAATATTGATAGAATATTATACATTCTTTTTTACTTTTAAATTTAATTTTGACATGAGTGATAAAATTTAGCGTTATCAGTTTTTCTTGTAATTCAAAGAATTGTGACGTAATTTCTGTCATTACACCTGTCATTGAACCAATCGATTTTCAACAGTTCACTAGTGATTCATATTATTGAACTAATCATATAAGTCACTTATTGAATATTCGTAGAAATTGTTTGTATATGTGTGCTTAACTTGATATTGATATCAAACCCCTGTTAATGGAATGATAGTGAATTTACACTTAGTAACGTATACTATTTCATGCATATTTGGAACTAAAATATGAATTTCCAGGATTTGAATTTCAAAATCTATATGATATTGTTATCTGCAGGGTAAAATATGAATCGACAATCCCGCTAAAATAGTTTTTTATAAATGTTCAAAGTATATTTGCAATTAATATTCAAGGTTCTTTTTACCTCAATTTCTGAATCATCGTGGGTCAATTATTTTACAAGCCGAATCCAAATAATACAAGCATGTTTTGGCGTATATTTTTGCATATGTTTTAATGTATTGATAAGTTTTTATTGGTATAATTAGGAGAACTTGGCGCAGAACATGGGAAGTTGGTTGAAATCCACGTAAGTATAAGGCGTAGTTGTTTTTGCTTTTGGAAAATATATGAGAGGTGGTGTGATACATGTCATAGCCAAGTGCGGGATCACTGTCTCATGCTCCAGTACACTTTCTCCGCCGCCACATCTCACCCATTCTGCCTTTGTATTTATTTGACAAATGAAAACTTTACTCTTTCTTGATAAATCACGCTGAGAAAAATATTTTTTTCCTTATCTGTCTTTCCGTATGTGAAACATCAATACAGAAACTGTGGCCTATTTTATGAATGACTTGTAACTAAATTAGTTTTTCCCACAGTCCCGATGTATTACAAGACGAAATAGTTTTTCTCTAAAGGTAATGTGTGCGATTACCGATACTTGAATGTTCAGAAATTGGAACAGTTTTTATCACAGGTTATAAATATATCTCTGTATAGTTTTTTTTACATATTCTTAGATCTGAATAGTTGATCTCTCCAGATAAATATTATATTTCCAAATGGTTTTGAGGAAAAGAAAATATGTAAGAATTTGTTCATAATATTGAATTGTTTTTTACAGGTTTATGTTCAGAATAGTTTATCTTATTCGTCCATATCTCCAAATAGTTTTACTTACATATTTATAAGTGAGAATAGTGTTTCCCACAGATTCATAAATTGAAATAGTTTTTCTCTCGGGTTCATAATTTGGAATATTTCTCACCTGTTCATATTCCCTAATAGTTTTTCTCACGGAAATCCGAATAATATTTATTAAAGTATAACTAGGAAGGGTTGTATTACTCAAAGTTGTTATGTTTCTTCATGCTACATGCTTCTTCTACAGTTATAGTAGAATAAATGTTCTGAAGCCTGTAACAGTGGAGCCTTTTAAACTTCTATGGATATCTCACTGTATAAATGCAAAGTCTGAAGAGTTCAAAATAACTGTTATCATTATGTTCGCAAGATGCGTTCTTCAAGGCACTTCACACTTTAGTTCGTGATTGGTACTAAATTTGATGTGTAATTGTTCCACAACTATTCATTATCCTAATAATAAAATAAATGTGAAAGTGCGATTGTTTGTTTTACTTTTATGTACAAACTATTCATGACTGTACTAAAATTTTACAACAAACCATTCATGATTGTACTAAAATTTTACGTGGTCATTCCTAGGGTCCGTAGGATGAACATAGGCCTATTCTTGTTTCGAGAATCCTTCCGGGCTACGCCCCATTGATCTTTATAGCGAAAAACATCCCATCTTGGACGCTAAATTTAGTAAATTAAAATTCAAGGAGCCAATTAAATGTATTCAACTGGTTTGTGTAAACATTGTATTATGACAGTACGGCCATATTTTTAGTTATTTTAACCAATATTTTTAATTTATTTACATTTATAGAGTAAAAGCATGACAAAAGTAACAACATTTTTATTTCAACATTTTAGGTAAACATTATTTAGGTCACAAGTCAATACACGAGGTACTAAATTAAAGTTTTATGACATGAATAAGTACGACATAACGAACATGGATTGGGAAGCCAGAACTTTACGACTATTCATCTACCTTTGCTTCAGAGATTCTCGTTTAATAAGATTTCATAGTTTCCACTATTCTATTGAGTCTTAATAGTGTGGTTTTAGAATTGTACGGTATATTATCAGTTTTCTATTTATTTCTTACAAATACACGTTATCCGGTTATAATGATAAGAAAGAATCACGGTTTATCCACGGTTTAGGTCGGAAATGGCAGAGTAAAGACAGCTGGATGTATGCAGGAGGAGACAGTAAGTCGGCGAGATTGCAGCTTGTGTGAACCTCGCGTCTGACACCAAAGTTTATCAAAGCGAGCTTCAGAATCTCACATTCTTTTATTTCATATTAATTCACTTGCCATTATGTTTGTAATCCTGTATTATTTAGTGGACTACGATCATTCCACTCTTGACTATGTCTTCGTGCATTGATACCAACACAAATTTATATTTTCTTAGGCCTAGCATGCTCTAAAAATAAATTTATAAATATATATATTGAAACATATTTAAAAGTTCCTCACATAACATACCTTAGTGGCCATTAACTAATATAACGTATCGTGTTGATTTGTATTAGTTAAAACTTCAAAATTATCTATTTCTAATTAGATCGCAGTATCACAAAACTTACGAGCCTTTGGCATTGTAATACAGTAATGTCTGAAACATTCCAGATCAAAATCATAGACAAACTATCAACTTGAGGTCAATTTCCCACGATTCCGGGAAGCTTGAAGGGTAGTTTCAAAATTAGTATTGTCATGTCATAACTTTAAGGTATCTTACACATTTTGTTATATTTATTTGCACTTATGTAAAAGTACCGATTCAGTACCGATTATTAATGTTCTAAAACTTTTAGTTACTGGTCTGTCTTGAGATAAATTTTTCACGAGATAGAAATCATACGTTAGCTGCGCTAGCTGTTTTGTTGTTGATCGAAATGCGAAGGTACCAAAAGCTTGACATACTTAAAATCAACTTTTGGCACATAAAATCAATCTTAACTCAGCGTTAGATAACCATATCACACACTTAAATTGTTGATTACGAGTTTCTTCTATCGGTGCCTCAACAGCTATTATTTGGGGTGTCTGACGATTGTTTCAAGTGTATCAGTCTAGAAAATTGTAATCTAAAAAATTATTGTTTCATACTTTTAACCCTTTTCATACTATTCTTTTTTTAACCTCCATAAAAACCTAGCATGGCTGATAAATCGAATACTTCCATCTGGAAAATCCTTTAATCGATTTGAAAAAACCAAGGTGTATCCTTTGTATCCTTATCCTGTGCAAACTGACTCTTAAAATATTAAATTAAATTGTTTTACTTACAAATTTTATGTATGTGTTATTAAATTATGTATTTCTGATTAAGTTGCAGTATCTCAAGAAACATACAGTAATATCTGAAACATTGATTCCAGATTAAAATCGTTGACACACAATCAACTTGATTTAAGTAGTTGGAAACAATAACCGGAATGCACAAATTAGACTTAAATCGGTACTAGTTATTCATTCAGACCGTCTATAACACTTTTCAAATAATCACTATACAGTATTAGCAAAAATGAATTTTTTTCAAAAATTTAACAATGTACTAATTAAAATATAATGAATAGTAAAATATATTGGATATATTCCCACATTATAATTGTAATATTACTTTTATGTGTTATATTAGCAACATATACAGTTTTTTATAAATTTAACACAAATAAACACACAACTTTGGTAAAATCGTAAAATAATAGTGATTACAAAAAATCGTAATCGACTGTAGAAATGACAATCCCTTAATAGCGTAGTCTACTATATAACCTTATGTACAATTTCTGTTTCTGATTAAGTCGCTGGTTCAAACTTACGAAAAACTATGGCTATACTAATCCAGTACAGTAATGCCTGAAACAATGACTCCAGATTAAATCGTAGACACGTTATCAACTTGATCAAAGTAGTTGACAATAATAACAGAAATTGACAATTTAGACATAAATATCAGTAAGTTTTATTGTAGGTACAGTCTCTGAAACCGTGTATGAAATTATTGAGATAAACACTATATTAGCAATAAATGACAAATTTTACAAAACTTAACAACATACTAATGAAAATTGTAATGAATGTGAATATATATATATATTGATCTTATCGACCTATTCTTGTAAATTTGATTTTTTTAAATACTTTTAAGATTTTTAAAGCATCAAGTTCAACATAAGCTGAATATAAATGATACACAACTTTAGATATTTCAATCAATGCCGAAATGTTGCACAGCGTGCACATCCAATAATTTAATATCTTTTTAAGAACACTTTTTAAATGTCTCAAAATGAATCCCTACAAATTGTGACAAAGATGCTGTGAAATTCAAAATTCATTATCTTTTAGACACGCGAACTGCAGAAACAAACAAAACTTGCAATACATATAGTTTTTTAACATATATTATTTTATATTAGTTTTTTATTTTTTTGCATATTTATCAAAACCTAATACAGAATAATTCTTATTATTCAGATTAATTGGGGACCGGACACGATCCGGATGAGAAGAAATCTAGATGTATATATTTTTCTGGAAAAAAGGGCCATTTTTAGAAAAAACTGTAAACAAAAGAGAGAACATGTACCGTATTTATCATGAAAAAACAACATGAATGAAAATGTTTACATTACATAATGTTGACAAGCAATATTGAATCCGAGTAAAATATATCATTTTTTGAACATACCAGGCAGAGTCAGCTGTTTTGTTGTCTTGAATCGATTCTGCAAAGTCTAGGATCCGTTCTATGATCAGTGTTTGCAGCGGGCGATTCCTGCATAATGATTGCTCGCAGGACGACATGCCTTTAAATATCAAATTTATTTTATTTTTCTTTATCTGATCCAGATAATTAGCGATCCGAATAACTGGATTTCGAATAATTGGAGTCCATATAACTGGAGTTCGGATAATTGAAGTCCGGACACTTTATACCGTTGGACTCATTTACTCAATAGAAATTTGCATAGTATGCTGTCACATTATAAATTAATTATACGTGTTAAATAAAGTCACATTATTCCTAAAATTATTGTATTTTACAGCAAAATTGATATTAATAAAAATAAAACTATAAAAAATACTTATCATAAATAAAAGATTAAAACAGGGAAAGAGTAGCTATTGTAAAATTGTAAAGAATAACATTAGAGTAGTCGACAGTAGAAGCTGTGTTGTTGTACATATTGACAGCTTGACTGGCAGTCCCCTGCGGTACGGTGTGCCGTCGCTGGATATCAGTCACTCTGTAACGCACGGAAATCCTCGATTTATTCAATAACCGCCTTTATGTACTGTGTTCTTTTATCTCTAAAAGAATATGCAATAAAAATCAGTAGCTCAAAAATCAATATAAAAAGTTTTGGAAAGTGTTTAGGATAATTATCGAATTTCCTATGTAGTTTCAAAACTATTTCCTAACTAAAAAATAGTACTAGCCTTGCTTCCACTTTTTTGAAATACCACAGAATGCTCGTATAGTTTTTCTCACTTTCACTATTATTTTATTAAAATAAATCTGTACATTTTTTAGCTTTCTCTTTGTTTATCTATCTTGGTAAAAGTATATTTTACAATAACATAGATTTCTGCTTCATGGAAGCTCGTTACCTTAATAGAGAAAAGTTATATCACCAGTATAATTCCTTTGACTAAAGGTTTATTTTTGGCAAAAAAGTGGTTTGAATGAGGGTTTTTATTTGAGTTACAGGGTTTTGATTCTGTTAAGAGTTACGTCAACTGAACATGATGCGGAAGTTTAAACAGGAGATATGTGTTATCTGCTCCAGATTTAAAATCCTAGAATATATGGTTAAATATGCGAGAAACAGAAAAATTAAATTTTAAAACCTTTAAAAACACCAGTTTTTTGTTGACGCGGTTTATTTAAGTCATTACAGTATTATTATTGCAGAAGAATTTTAAAGGACATTGGACTCTCTATAAAAAATAATTTAAAATAAAAATGTATCAAGGTCTAACATGGGTCGTTGCTGGTACTATTTTTCAAATAGAAATAATATAAGTATGTTCAAACAAATCTCCATGATAAATATAGCACCAGAGGTTAACTAAGTGAAATATATATACACCATAAAAATTAATTTGAAACTTTCTCGTAAGGTAAACTATACTAAACTTCCTGGATTTACGAAGTATTTGTAATTGTGACTTCTGTTTAGAAAAATGATGAAAGGTGTCGTGATTAACTTCGACGTCAATGCCAACCTGTCAAAATCAGTGAATGACGTAATTGAATGCATGAATCACTCTGCGGCCTCTCATTGATATGCAGATCCCGCCGACAATCCGCTTTCCAAATCCAATCAGTAATGAGAAAAATCTCCAGAGAAATCATTATTGACATTTATTCAATTTCTGTTGCCTCAGAGATTCAGTAGGCATCATTCAGTAAATATCACTTTTTAATTGTTGGCATGTGTGGCGTGTGAAGCATTAAGTACAAGTGGTTTTGTTCAACAATATAACGAATGTAATGTGTATTGTGTACTATTGGTAATATAGTTTCATGTTGCATTATGTATTTATTAAATTGCGATCCAATATGATAGCCAGCGTTCTCTCTTTTTAATATATTTCTTTCTTTCTATCTTTCACTACATGGATATAAAATATTACGAAATTTTATATTTAAGTCGTAACGAAAATTTATGATCTCATCGATACAATTTTTAAACAATAATTTAGTTTTTCCGTAAGAAAACCGTGTGAATTTTACAGTTTAGAGCCAAAATATTTAAATTTAACCACATTTGGGTTGCATTATTGAAATATATATATATATATATATATATATATATATATATATATATATATATATATACCTTTCTATTTTACTATTGTTTATCAGGGTTTAAATAACACAACTGTATGTCTAAATCGGGTTAAAACTTCTTGGAATAATAGGAACATATGCACCAAGATATAAATGTCCAGGATTTTTCTATCAAGATCTTTTTGCACAGTGAAAACATATTTAGAATAAAATCCAATAGAACTCGTAAACTTGTTTTTAATCACATTATATATATATACATATATATATACATATTTATATATATACATTTTATTAATTCATCTAAAATTCTAAGGAACCAAAATACCAAATAATGAAGATAAAAGGCCTTCTTTGTGAAACGTTTTTGTAAATGTAATTAAATATTTTTTTTTCAATTACTTTTTTCTTTTTATACGGAATATTCATGTTACTCTACACACTTATTCATAAACTTTTGTATTTGAGCCTGTCTAAGAGAGCAATACAGCTCTTGAACGTTGATTGATTAAACACACTATTGTAACCATAGAAATCTTTAAATTTCACCCATCTGTAGCAGTCTCTTATATTACCAGTTTTTGAACGTTTTGCGTAAAATAATTTTGTATTTTATATCATCTACTATATAAAATATGTTAAATATTCTGTAAGCGTAGCAATCCTAAATTTGATCCATCTGTAAAAGTTTCTTATATTACCTCTCCCTTTGAACAATCAGGTACTTGACAATATTCCTCCTGCGAGGCTCAACAATGGTGACGATTAGCTCGCGGCGACACGACTTGCCAAGATCATTAAGAGTCTGCGGTCGATCTCGTTAGTTAAGTACAAAGCGTCGTTGGGGACTTAAGACTGACATTTGTATAGAAATCCTGCTTTACAACAATAAGGTGCTAAACCTAACAAACACCAGTTGTCTCTGAAACGTTTACCATTGAAGTTTTGATACTTTTTGTAACCGAGGGTTTTTGTTTTAAAACCCCAGTTGCTTTAGTTTGTTTCTTTTAGATTGTATGCAAGATTAATCTATTTTTAGCTTCTAATAATTAGCATAATTAACATCACGATTGAAAGTTTATCTAGACACGGACGATAATAAAGATGGAGTCAACTCATGAACCAAGTTAAATGATATTATTCTTTTCTTCCTACGTATCATAGAGTAAAACTAATCTTGAAATTTCCAATTTCAATCTTGGTGAATAGTAATGAATAATTTTGTATTTTTAATTACATAATATATAATGTTACTGCCAAAAATAAATTGTTTATAGATAAAGAATGTGTACTACCATTTGGAATATTAACTTATACTTTTATAGAATTTAAAGGTACATGTCATATTCTCTTGCACCAAATTAAACATATTGTATTAGTCTTTTGCATGATACTTACTTAAGTCACTAATTTTCACTTTGTAAATGCAATATTGTACCTATGTTTTAAATGAAGCGGTAATATTAGACTTACGATGGATAAATTTATAATTAATATAGTTACATTAGTGTGTTTAACAGTAAGATTACTAATATAATATAAATTAATTTAAACAAAGCTTTCTAGAACTGCTACTGCTCTCTTATACATCGTCAAATATAAAATCTTTATATTAAACTTACGTAACAGGTAAGACAAGTGTTATAAAGTTTTGAGTGTTCCAAGGAACCAATATCATATTATTTAGCTACGCACCAATTAATAATGCTATAGTATACTTCTTTCATGAGTATTATTTCTTCTAGGAATTTATTTATGTATACTACCCAGAAGAAATATATGTTGCAATAGCTTTTACTACGGTAGAATATATTTTTATATTACTGTACAATAGACGCCCTAGAAATTAACGAGAATTGATATTACAGCCACAAAGCTACATACAAAAATCAAATCACAGTTATATTCTAATGCTTGTCAACTGGCGAGAGCATGATGGTTCATAGCAGGAAGTTGGATAGATAATTTTTAACTGAGTTTAACCCTATTAATTTCTTTAATATAAAATTGTCCTGATCAAATTCATCCTTCAGATTGCGTATACGTTTCTACTTTTAAGGTAGACGTGTTTTACATCTAGAAAACAAACATTATAGAAAATATTCTTCCTGAAAGTAATAATTATAGAATCCAATTCCTTTTACCAACATTTAGGGCAAGACTTATAAAATGTTACTTTCCTGTTTACGAACTTTTTCTGGCTAGATAGGAGTACTTATTTTTCAGATTGTTTCTTCATATCTCTTTATATGTAGCCTACCACTTGCAAAGCAAAGAACCAAAACAATTTTTTCTTCCGAAATTTTCGTTATTAGAGTACTTAGCTATCTTTATGTCTGAATTTTAAAGCTTTATCATAATAATTAGGAAAAAAGATGACTGCTAAACCATTAAAACTAATTAACTTTGCCAAGAATTGGTTGGCGCATTTTCGTTAGAATGAAAGAGAGCCTTTCCGTCCGTAGTATAGAGTGCCTTTGTCTGAAATCTCTGATAATTGTAATTTACGGTTTAAATTTTTTTGTTTACTCTAAAATAAGCACAGAACATTGTGATTAAAATCTTTTACATTATTGTAATATATATTGATTAGTGCAATCGTTTATTACTTAATTCATTCCAAGCGATCCTCCAGTTTAAGGTGAGGCATTTTCACTGTAAATCTCGGCCACAAGACAAAGTAGCCAATTTTCTCGGAGACGAGATAATGCCATGAATAATAATAAGAAATTCTGTTTTTACTAACTAAACCGTTTGAGGAGAATGCAATGCGGAGAATGCAAGGGAATATTGATATTTATGAGTATCAGTTGTGTATTGTATTCTGCGGTTGTATGTTATTCTACGTGTTTATAAAATACAAAGACAGTTCAGAAACAGTGTGGATTAAACATATTATGTGATATTTTATGTTTTTACAAGAGCTTTAATGCTATTTCAAATGCGTTTGTTACTGTATTCATATTTAATGTAAATCTAACGGTAACAGTACTGACAATAAAGATTATAAAGTGCAATATTACAGTAGATAAACGCGTGTCTAATATTGAGCTTTATTTTCTTTTTAATTCTCAAATATAAGTAAAGCATTTAGCACATAACTGTAAAGAAGGTGAATATTACAGGTCAAAACTTTGGAAGTGAGCATTATCCATTTAAAATATGGATTAAGATAAACGAATCAAAAAAGTATTCACCTTTTAAATTGGAAAATTACTAGGGTGGCTACGCCAGCTAAGCTCCACCACCAGGTTAAAGTAGTTATAGTGTTGTCCAAGTTTTCAGTTGTTTAATAACATGTGATTGTCATATGATACAGCTTTTTTAAATTCGCCTTACTCAATTTTTAAGTATATTTTCTCATCAAAGGTACTCGCACAATCTCTGAAGCAGAGTCATGCAGTGCTTATTTTAAGGTTTCAGGCAGAGGAAATGTTAAAATCCCCAACCTTATATTATTAGTTAAACACCCGCTCTAGAGATTATAACTCTAGTAGATTAGAAGAATTTTAGAGAGTATTATACTGAATAGTGTATCATCATCTTCACAGTAGTGTTTCCTACAAACAACATGGCTTCCAGCAAGGCTCTTCGGCCATCACAAAATTAATTGATTTGGAATGTTTATACCTGGACATCAACGAGGCATTTTGATGTCATTAATCCTACTTGTATATAAGCTCAACACCCAGGAGAGTTCACTTCTGGCTGGTTTATACCTTTAAGTTGAACCCACACTGGGTACAACAAAAACCGATGTGTCACTTAAATTTGGGCAACCCCATATGTTTAGGAGCGGTCCAGTCTCCTGTTGGATATGACTGTTGGAGTTGGTTGGGTTCCCTAAGTGTTAACGGTTGTTGGTTGATGGCTGGTCACTCCTTTGTGTAAGTTATCCCTGTTACCATTTCGCTAACAACTCGCACAAGACTTGCCGTGTCGTACAATGAAACACATTGCAAACTGGTTCTCAATTTCCGAGCCATGAAGCAATGTCTGGCTGTGTCCAAACATATCATATGTGTCTCTGTGTACGCGGTTACAAATAACCTGTTTACCATACGAATGCCGCACTGGGACGATGTTGAAAGGACTTCCTTTCGCCGGTTTTATATCGGTCCCAATTCTCTCGCTTCGGCGAGTGGAGAGATAAAATAATTCACAGATATATCCTTTCCGTACTTACTACCTTCTCTTCATTTTATTTTATAACGGTTCTGTATTGAACTTAGAGAGTGAGTATCTGTAGATGTATTTGAGAGTACACTGTACTAAAAGACTCTTGCATAATTCTAAACCAAGTAGTTATCTTTTAATAATTGCCGTAAAAGGGTTGTATATTTCGCTGAGGTAGTAATTGCTGGTCAGTAGTTGTTGACCTAGAGTTACAAAAGGTGTTATTACTTATTAAAATTAGTCATCATACATAGTTTAATTTTTGTAAAACAATGGATGTCTTCTTGAAAAAATACATAAAATAATATGAAATTGCATAATGTGTTATATTTTTTTAAAGGTTGGAACACCCTAGAACTACTATGTAATTAGGATAATACACAACACATAAAATATCTGAAAGAAAATAAACAAAATTCTAACAACTTCATCATTATTTTGGCATTTTAAGTATTTTCTTGATACTTCTCCTTATATTAAGGATCTTAAAAATACTATTATTGCATTTTCATCTCTCCTCCATTAGTCTCAAAATTATGAAAAATTTGACGTTAAAAAAAGGTAGTGCTCCTTTTCAAAGCACTTAAAAATAAATAGCCGTAATTAGCATTAAAGATAATAGTCTGAAGTTAAAGTATTTTACTGTTAGAATTTACGTGTTTCGAACATTTACGCTTATGACATAAGTCATCTGATATCTTGCCAAATAGTATGAATATTAAAATTAACTTAGATAGAGGAAACATATTGACATTGGATGTCATCTTGGTATAGACAAAACACGTTTTAAATCGTTCCATGTTTTCCTAGTCAAAGGCAACATGAATGTTGACCTGACCGCTCTCTATAAATAGTAGTACTTTGTCTGACCATTGGATTGCGCTTTAAAAAGTTGTCCCTGTTATCTCTTTCCTGTTAACAGTTGTGTCTTTTATCTGTTCTGTTATCCATATAGTTATTATAAAACTACATTGGTAAAGTTCATCCATAATCCACGTTTTTCGGTTAATTACTTATTAGGATTTTTAATTATAATTACAAACTGTTAAAGCTGCAATTATTCATCTAAATTGAACCTGAAGTAATGTGGTAAACCTGTAAGAGTTAGTGGTTCAGATGAAAGAAAAATACAGCCACCTTAAAAAAGGTAACTTTATGTCAGTTTCCCTTGGCTTGTGGAGTTTTTCTGTGAAAACTTTAAAATTAATGATGAAAAAAAAGTTTGTAACTCTTCGGGTTAAAAGACGTCAGCCAGTTTTACATTTTCCGATTGTAATTTATGTTAAATAAATCAACGTTTACACACATGCCAGTTACACAATCCAGTCGTGTGACAATAACAGCGTGTGTGACTGTCTCTGCTTGCAACAAACGACCTGTTTAACATATGAATGCGGCTCTCGTGCCGACAATGTTGCAGTTTGCTTACTGATAAACAGTTTTATTTATTGTACTGTCGCTACAGTTTTCTTTGTCCCAGTAAAATGTCTTTTTACCCAGGACCGGTAAACTCTTTATGTTCCCAACACATAGTTACTTTGTACGTTGTGTTTTATTTGCAGCTAGTGACGTCACGTTAATATCGAACCGTGGAATAGGTACTGCACGTGGTTACTCATTTCATACGCGTGACGAGTGTTGAGCGTTGTTTTAGTAACAGTATTATTTAGCATGTAGTGTTAATCGAGCTTTATTTGTACGCTAAAAACCACTTGAACTGCACTATGAAAATTGAGTGTATATATTAAAAGGTAAGAGTATTCCGTTATAGTACGGCCCTGCTCTCTATTCTTCCCCACCTTATGTTTTAAAATCTTAATAGAAATTAATTAACTAAAATCTTTTACACGTTTTATTGAAACTCGATTTAATGAACAGTAGATACTCACAAAGAATCATTTATATACGTAAATCGATAGAAAAACTCCCCCGATCTTAAAGTACCAATGCAAACTTCTAGGTCAAATGTAATGTCATGATATTTCTGTTATCTGAAATGTGCTCACCAAGAACATGCTTTCTCTCCCACACCAGGGCTCACTGCTACGGGCTATGACGGTACATGTTTTATTCTCTCGGACTTGGCTATTACAACGAAGGCGTTACCAGTGGTTTATTTTCCTTATGGGAATTCACTAAATCTAGCCGGCGGGACTGAGATATTTAATTTTATATGATTTATACTATAATTAATACACTAAATTATGTATTTTTTTAATTCGTAAAACAAATTAGAACAAATCAATAAAGAACAGCAAAACGACAAATTGCGAGCAATTACAGAGGTATCATAACTGAATTATTTGGTACAGAATGGGATTTTTTTGTGCTCGCAATTAAAACATATTTGAATGTGTGTTTTTGACAATTCCACTGGAAACACAAAAAACCAGATAAAATAACTCATATTAATCATGAAGACCATCGAATGGGCTTAGACATAGCAACACGTAGGAACCCCAAAGTCTAAAGCTCATTTCGTTTTCCAGTTATCCGGTGGACACACAAACTGACGTTCATAGGGAAAAGAAATGTTTACATCTCTTCAGCAGATAGAATATAAATTCTGTCAACCTAGGGAGTAATGACGCTCTAAGAAATAATTTTTCATGCAAAATTAAAAAATATTGTGTTGTTTGATCAAGCAATACCCATGTTATACGTTTAATTAAATTTAATGGTGAAAATTGTGATTGGCATAAAAAACAGCTTAGTTCATAAAGTTCTTTATACATTACTGAACAGTTCAACACAATATAGTGTTACTATGTAATACTTTTATTTTTGTGAGGCCTTTCGATAGCAAGGCTATCTTCGTCAGTATGGTTACAACGTGTATTTATACTGTGATATTCTCGTTGAATCTTTATTAGCCTTAAGACAAATATTCAATTTTCTTTAACACTTAGCAATATCCATGGAGTAAGATGCAGCATCACTGAACTCGGTGTTGCCGATATATAAATGAAGCTTTATGCAAAATTTAAAGTCTATAGGTCAGACAGTCCTTGATATATCTCGTGGATATACAGACCATTAATTTTTGCATCCCTTTGAGTGACACACTTAGTAATTGCTCCGCCAATTAAGCATAATTCTTGATCTTTGTGTCATTTAACGCAATGCAATATTAGTTTATAGATGCTAAATTCAGCTTATTAGTTACTGTATATTACTGCAATGAGAAAGGTAAAGTCTTTGTAAAAGTGTACAAACCCCACGGTACGTTAGCGTTGGTAAGAAGTTATGAAACAGATCGCATGAGGGATACAGACAGCAAAATATGTTGCTTGCGTGGGAGAAATTGTGATTTCTAGCAAACTTTAAGGTGAAATACCGAGACCACTAAAAGATTTAATGCACCGACATGATTTTCTTTTGTCGCTGTGTATTTTTCCAACACAGGAGACATTGCTTGACGACTTTATAGGCTATTGATTTTACCAATAGAGAAGAAATAATATGTGCGCGTTGGCACGAATAACCTGTGTTTCTGACAATAAATCACATTTCTTTATTTATTTCCTTTCTATGAGTATTGCATGTTCGTTACTAGTACTCTTTTTCGTTGGGAATCATATCTTACGTTTTTGAATGTTACATTTAATGAAAAAATTATAGCAGAGTAATCGGACTCATATTATTTTTCTGGATGTAGCTTCAAGGGCAGGCAGATCAAAACTTAAAAGGGAATCAGCGTTTCATTTTTTGTTTTTTTTTTGGGGGGGGGGACAACGATTATCCTTCTTTCGGATTATGGTCTTAAAGCGCGCTTCCAAATATGCGTGATATTAAACAAAGGTTGGACCTTGGTTGGATATCCCGGCATCTTCGCCGCTATTCATCTTCCAGTTAGTAGTTTATTTTGGCTGCTAACAGGATAGGACAGGGAGACCTATAAGATCTGATAGGGAAATTCAGTCACCTTGAGTTACTTAGATATTATCCTTCCAAAAATATGGATTATTGATCATGAGCTCTCGGACACACGTGAGGTTTTCAAGATATAACTGTGAGACCTATGAGATCTGATAGGAAAGTTCAGTCACCTTGAGTTACTTAGATATTATCCTTCCAAAAATATGGATTATTGATCATGAGCTCTCGGACACACATGAGTTTTTCAGGATATAACTGTGAGACCTATGAGATCTGATAGGAATGTTTTAGTCACCTTTAGTTACTTAGATATTACCCTTCCAAAAATATGGATTATTGATCATGAACTCTCGGTCACACATTGGTTTACTGGATCTAACTGTGAGACTTATGAAATATGATAGGAAAGTTCAGTCACCTTGAGTTACTTAGATATTATCCTTCCAAAAATATGGATTATTGATCACGAGCTCTCGGACACACATGAGTTTTTCAGGATATAACTGTGAGACCTATGAGATCTGAGAGAAAAGTTCAGTCACCTTGAATTACTTAGATGTTATCCTTACAAAAATGTGGATCTTGGCGATCGTTAAATTTAATCCAAACAATTCGCCTAACAAAGTTAAATTATTTTTAAATTACGATATATATTTTACCTTATCTTCTTAAGGACTTTTTATATATTTTTAAATGCAAGGCTTATGCATTAATCTCCAAAACTATCATAGCTTCTTATCTATCGTATCTTAGTTTGTTAATATTCATAATTTCAGTATTTTAAATACTCTGTCCAAATGGTAGCATGGATTTGACAGTTGGTCTTTGCGTCGATTGTTTCATCTACGCTGACCTACCGATATTTTTTTTCACTTTTGTTATGTTTTTTACTTATTTTATTTTACTTTCTGATCGAGTTGTTGTGATGAAATGGGTCATTTGTAGCAAGGCTAATGAATTAGTCTCAAAACTTATCATAGCGCCTAATTTCTCGTTATTGTTGACTTTGTTAATATTCTTTATTTCAGTATTTTGAATACTCTGACCGAATGGTAGCATGCATTTAACAGGTGGTCTCCTTTTCGAGAGTTTCATCTACGCTGACCGACCATATAATGTTTTCAGATTTGTTATATATGTTTACTTCTGTTCTTTATACATTCTGCTAGAGTCGATGTGATAAAGTGGGTCGTTTGTAGCAAGACTTATGGATTAATCTCAGAAACTAGCATAGCGCCATGGTTCTTCTATTTTACTTTGTTAATAATCTTAATTTCAGTACTTTGAATAGACTGACGGAATTGGTAGCATGGATTAGGCAGGCAGTACGTAGCATTAATTGTATAAGTAGAGTTCAGTTTCAGCTACATGATCTTATATTCTTTTGTCTAACTTTTTGTTTTCCTTTTCATTTCACTTCTCTCAACAAAAAAGAGAACAACAAACTCTGGCCGGTTTCGTAGAACGGGTTTGGTCAAGTAATGAGGCTTATATATTAGTATAAAACTAGCATATCTCCTTTGTTATCTTTCTGTAATTATATTCTTCAATTTAGTACTTCGGATGTTTAGACAGCTAGTAGTGTTCAATTTATATATTTCATCTCACCTACTTTCTCTAAATTTTTTTAAATATTTTTATTTTCACTTCTTCATCAATTTTTCCAACTTAGCAGGATTGGATTTGTACACGTTTATCTCTACTATCTAGTGTGTTTATTTAGTCCTTCCACAGTCTTTTCAAATACTGTAACATATAATGTTGGTTATATATCAGCCCTATCATTTATTATGTTACGTTATTACTTTTACTACAAGTTTACTTTAGTGCGTCCATTGCCGCACTTATAATGTTACCAAAGTATTAGGAGTTTTTGCACCTGACGAAGAGTGAAGATTTAATCCGCGAAACAAAGTGTTAAACTTTTTGTAACATGTAGCGATGCAAATATCGACATGCTACTGTCCTTTAAAATTACTTTTTATATCGTACCGCAAGGATATAAAGCATGTTCTCTTCTCCTATATATTTGCTTGTTATAATTTCCTTATATTATTGAACTATACAATGTTACCTGTCAATACCAGTTATTGATAATTCCGTAATTGCTTTGGTACCTGTGTGAAAGTTCCAATACAAACGGTATCGGTCCGGGTTCGTTACGGTTTCTGAATGAACCTTTACAAAAGTGAAAAACTCATCAACTTGCAAACGTTGTATTTGAATTTTTTTTTGTCGTATTACGTAGAGAATGATTGAATTGTTATTTGAAGAATTATAATTTGTATTGAAACTACTAAATTGTGACAACGAAATATATGTATTACGTTTCGCGATCTGCAATTGTTTGTTACAATAATTGTAACTATTTCCTGATAATAGGTTGTTATGATGTAATATTTGTTTCATCACAAAAGACGTAAACCTGACTGGTAACATTGCTTTGTACGGACTGACTGTTTATGTTATAATGTACACTACCGCACAATTACCCACCGCTACAACAGCGTCAGAGGTACTTGAACCTTACCTGACTGGTAACATTGCTTTGTACGGACTGACTGTTTATGTTATAATGCACACTACCGCACAATTACCCACCGCTACAACAGCGTCAGAGGTACTTGAACCTTACCTGACAGAGCCCTCACTCTCTAATTTAATTAGCTGGTCGCTTGGACACTTAATTGAATGGAAGTATAATTTCAAAGGATATTTTAGAAGAAAAAAAAAACAGTTTACCTGTTTATATTTCTCATTGAAAATAAATAAGATGGTGTCGATGTTGTATTTTTAATAATTAAAAGTTTAAATTTAATTGTGTCGGTAATTCATTAGTGTCGTTGAATTCCTCTGTAATTTGCCACAGTTTATTAATTAATTTAATTTGATAATTGATGACCTACTACATAGCCACACAGGGAGATCACCGACGTGGAAAAATTGTCGGATGATTTCGAAATTAGTGGCCAATATTGTAGAAACAAGATTGCACAACCGTTATGTTACACAATATTCTAATACAATTATAGTCATCCATTGTTACATCACCCTTATTAATCAACTGAAAGGATGTTGGTCGTGTGCCATCATTTTGGGTTACAAAAAAAGAACTTTTCGTTATCAAAAAAGTTCTCAAATGTTTCGCCGATGAGATGGATAGTTTTCAAAGCTATCGCCCTTTTCAGACTTTATATTGACAGTATAATATTACAATCTTTAAATTTTTTTATAATCGAAGATACATTTTATATATCGGTAGTAACTCCACAGGTCTAGGATAAGCTAGCTAGCCAGTCTCTGGCGATGAAAACTTTTAAGATGCGACACATCTGTGCATAATTTATGATCTTTGGTACTGCGCTGTGTAGATCAAAAGTAACACTTTTCCAGAAACTTAACATAAGATTTAAATGTCTTGTAAGATACTAAGATGACTATCACACAACACTTTTAGAAATATTACAATAGCATAATATCCATGCAAGTGAAAATGATAAGTACTATAATTCCTATCTAATACTATAAGATCGTTCCAAAGAAATAAATATACTTCCCTTAAGTAAGTTTGTCGCACCCTTATTAAAAGATAATCATTGTGGCGCTCGTTAAATTGAATCTAAACAATTCGCCTACCAAAATTAAATTATTTTTAAATTACGACTTATATTTTACCTTACCTTCCCAAGACCATTTTATATATTTTTAAAATCCTTTGACAAATGACGAAAGTCCTTCTAATTTGACCGGTCATATAATTTTATCTGGCTATTTTTATATTTTTTACTCAGTTCTTTTAATATTCTGGTCGAGTTGATTGATGAAATAGGACTGGTGTAGTAAGGCACATGAATTAGTCTCAAAAATAGCATAGTGCATTGTTTCTCGTATCTTAATTTTTAATATTCTTAATTTCAGTACTTTGAAAAGTTTTCCCGAGTTGGTAGCATGGATTAGACAGGTAGTACATAGTGTTAGTTGTATAAGAACAGTTCTATTTCAGATAAATGATCTTATATTCTACTGTCTAACTTTTTGTCTTACTTTTCATTTCACTTATCTCAACAGTCTGGCCGGTTTTGTACAACGGGTTTGGTCAGGTAACGAGGCTTATGTATTCTTATAAAAATTAGCATATCTCCTTGTGTATCTAACTGTAATAATATTCTTCAATTTAGTACTTCGGACAGTCTGGCCAAGTTTGTAGCATTGCTTAGACAGTAGTGTTCAATTTCTACTTGTTATTTGTTACTGCAAGGATATAAAGCATTTTCTCTTCTCCTATGTATTTCCTTGTTGTAGTTTCCCTATACCATTGAACTATACATTGTCACCTATCAAGTCCAGTTATTGATAATTCTGTAATTGCTTTGGTACCTTTGTGGCAGTTCCAATACAAACGGTATCGGTCCGGGTTCGTTACGGTTTCTGAATGAACCTTTTCAAAGTGAAAAACTCATCAACTTGCAAATTATGTAGTTGAAATTGTTATCATGTCGTATTACGTAGAAATTGATTCAATTGTTATTTGAAGAATAATAGTATTTATATAATAATTAAATCAACTAAATGATAATGTCATGAAATATATTATGTTCAGTGATACGCTAATTTTTGTTACTATAGATGTAAAGATTTCCTTATAATAAGTGGTTAAGATGTAATATTTGTTTTTCGTCTTAATTTTGATTAAAACCGTATAACATAAAGTTTAATAAGGCTTAGTAGCCAAATGGAAAAATATAAGGTTTTTTGTGGATTTGCTTTTTTTGTCAAGGTCACACTTTTGTATTTCGCATTTGAATAAAATCGCAGGGTATAGTAGCTTATCGTTTGACAGAGGACTCAAAGTTCCTAGACCGATTAAGAATAGATTATTGATGACTAGTATGTATCGATGTATACATGCGCCTTGTATATCGTTACTTACTTTGTTAATATTCTTCATTTCATTATTATAAATTGTCTGGCCGAATGGTAGCATGGATTTGACAGGTGGTTTAGTAGATTGTTTCATCTACGCTGATCGACCATATAATTTTATCCGTTTTGTTGTATATGTTTACTCCCTTTTTGTACATTCTGATAGAGTTGATGTAATAAAATGGGTTGTTTGTTACTAGGCTTATGAAATTATCTCACTTTGTTAATATTCATCATTTCAGTATTTTTAATACTCTGACCGAATGGTAGCATGGATGTGACAGTTGGTCTTTTCGTCAAGATTTTAATTTACGCTGACCAACAATATAATGTTTTCAGATTGGTTATATTTGTTTACTTCTGTTCTTCTTACCTTCTGAACGTTTGTTGCAAACCTTATAAATTAGTCTCAAAAACTAGCATAGCGCCTTGTTCTCGTATTTAATTTGTTAATACTCTTAATTTCAGTACTTTGAATATTCTGACGGAGTTGATAGCATGGATTAGACAGGTAGTACATAGCGTTAGTTTTACAAGTAGAGTTCAGTTTTAGCTAAATGATCTTATATTCTTTTGTCTAACTTTTTGTTTTACTTTTCATTTCACTTCTCTCAACAAAAAAGAGAACAACATAGTCTGGCCGGTTTGGTCAAGTAACGAGGCGTATATATTAGTTCCAAAACGAGGATATTTCGTTGTGTATCTAACTTTGTTAATATTCTTCAGTTTAGTACCTCGGACAGTCTAGCCAAGTTTGTAGCACTGTTTAGACAGTAGTTTTCGAGTTCTATATTTCACCTCACATATTTTCTCTCACATATCTGTTTTATATTTTAATTTTAGCTCCTTCAGCAATCTTTCAAATTAGCAGTATTGGATTCGACATCTCTATCTCTACTATCTTATGTGATTTTAGTCCTGCCACAGTCTTTCAAAATACTGTAAAGTCTAATGTTAGCTGTTTATCAGCCCTATTATCTATTATTTATACCTTTTAATTACTTTTACTACAAGTTTATATAGGTGCGTCCATTGCCGCACTTATTATGTTACCAAGGTATTAGGAGTTTTCGAACCTGACGAAGAGTGAAGATCTCATGCTCGTAACAAAGTGTTATACTTTTTTAACTTATAGCGATGCAAATCTCGAAATGCTACTGTCCTTTAAAATTACTTGTTATATTGTAACACATGCATATAAAGCATGTTCTCTTCTCAGAGTGTCCTTGTTATATTTTCCTAATACCATTGAACTATACACTGTCACCTGTCAAGTCCAGTTATTGATAATTCGGTAATTGCTTTGGTACCTTTGTGCCAGTTCCAATACAAACGGTATCGGTCCGGGTTCGTTACGGTTTCTGAATGAACCTTTACAAAAGTGAAAAACTCATCAACTTGCAAACGATTTAGTTGAAATTGTTATCATGTCGTATTACGTAGAGATTGATTTAATTGTTATTTGAAGAATTATAATTTGTATTGAGACTACTAAATTGTGACAGTGGAATATATATTACGTTTGGCGATCGGAAACTTTTTATTACAATAAGTGTAATTATTTCCTGATAATAGGTTGTTATGATGTAATATTTGCTTCATCAGATAAGACGTAAACCTGACTGGTAACATTGCTTTGTACGGACTGACTGTTTATGTTATAATGCACACTACCGCACAATTACCAACCGCTACAACAGCGTCAGAGGTACTTGAACCTTACCTGACAGAGCCCTCACGCTCTAATTTAATTAGTTGGTCGTTTGGACACGTAATTGAATGGAAGCATAATTTCCAAGGATATTTTATAAAAAATTTGTTTTCCTATGTATATTTCTCATTCAAAATAAATAATATGGTGTCGATATTTTATTTTCTAATGAATAAAAATTTGAATTTAATTGTGTCGGTAATTCATTAGTGTGGTTGAATTCTTCTCTAATTTGCCATAGTCGATTAATTAATTTAATTTGATACTTGATGTCCCTCCAAATAGCCACACAGGGAGATCACTGACGTGGAACAATTGTCCAATGATTTCGAAATTATTGCCCAATATTGTAGAAACATGATTGCAAAACCGTTATTTTACACGATATTCTAATACAATTATAGTCTTGCATTGTAACATCACTTTTATTAATCAACTGAAAGGATGTTGGTCGTGTGCAATCATTTTCGGTTACAAGAATAGAACTTTCCGTTTTGAAAAGAGTTCTCAAATGTTTCACCGATTAGATCGATAGTTTTCAAAGCTATCGCCCTTTTCATGATTTATATTGACAGTAAAATGCAGTTTCTAAACACAACAGCTGATGTAATGCTTAACTGATTTAAAAGAAATTATGTATAGGAATTATATTAAAAGCTTTACATTTTTATATAATCGGAAGATAAAATAATTGTAGTATTACGGTGATTTCTGTAGTAGAAAAAAAATACTTACAGGAGTAGCTACTCCACAAGTCTAGGATAAGCTAGCTAGCCAGTCTCAAGCAATGAAACATTTTAAGATGCGACACATTTGGGCAAAATTTATCATTTTTGGTACTGCGCTGTGTAGACCAAAAGTCACACTTTTCCAGAAACTTGTAAGAAGAAGTAAAGAAATAAGTGTAACTGTGACAGGAGCTAATATGGGCGTCTTCAGTTTTCCTACTTTTGGTTATAATAAGTTGTTTGATCACTGTAAATATTAAATTCATATTTTAAATTAAAACATACGATTGTTGTTGAGGACTATATATACTTTATATCGATTGATAGTCTAGGTTTTGAGATACGAATATTAGGTATCGATGATTACATTCTTTTACATAAAAAACCGTGGATATCTTTTACCAACAAACATTTGATATGGGTTATAATGCAATAAAGAGAAAATATATTGGTATTTTTAAATTTACTTTTTTTCGAACAAGGTTTAATATGATTTCTATATTTTTTTACTATTTATTACTACGCTGACAATATCATAGAGGTTTATTACAAGAAAGATGTAAAAATAACATCTAATTGTACAAATGCATCATTCATTTGAGATTTAACTATATAAATTACACGAAACATGTATCTTTATTCTTCTGTGTTTTTAATTGTATTACTTGTTTTCTATCTCAATTTAAATATAGTGTGCAAAAAGTTACAAACTTATTATTTGCCATGTTTTTTCCTTAACAGCTAGGCTTAGTGGTGAAAATGTCTATTATATTATATTCTGCCAACGTTGCCTTATGAATCTTGTTACATGAAAGGGGTCAAGTGGTTTGATTAGCTTCTATATTATAACTTTATGCCAGAATTTTTACTTTGATTCTTTTGTAGTGTTCTACATATCACCATCAAATAATAAAGTATCATCGGTTTCCTTTCATCCTTGAAGGAATCTATATCCATCATCTTCATTCAAACTAAGCTTCTTCAGTTTGTTGAAAATATAATGCCCTGTAAGAAAGCCTAACTTGAATTTATCGAGAACTTGAACTTTTATTTCTCGGCACAGAGTCTACTCAAGCCTCCCCACCCTTCGGTTCTTCGTTCCAAGTAGTTCTTTGGCTTGTCTCATCCGTGGGTTACTGTTCAAAAGAAGTCCTCTTTCGTTTCGCTGAGATTCTCATTAAATGATGAAATGTCTAGCGTGCTTCCGACATCAAGTCCTAAAAAGGCGTTGGAGGTCCTTTTCTGGATATATTGTCAGCCTAATATCTTAGAAAATACCTTAGAAATGACGTTACAAGATAATTTTCACTTGACAATATTCATATTTTTACTGTACCTTTATAGTCCATTACACTATAGTCTGCGATATATTGGTTTTCCTGGCATAATATGCATAAGTAATATATCAAATAAAACAATATTCATTGTAAGGATGAATGTTGTTGCACTGTTAATTACATAATTTCATTAACGGCAAGTAATAAGTTTATCGTACTGGGTTTGCATCCAATGATAATATTAATTAAAGGATGTTGTAGAATAAGGTAGAAACTATGTATTAAAAATACCAGAATTCATAATTAAGCAGAAGATAAATTTTCCAACTGTTCAGACAGTATGCATTTGTTTACATTTTTGCTACTTTTAATAATGGTTAAATTGACCAACGAAATCGACTCGTTGCCACTCGTACTCATTACCACCAGTCAGATATTCTGTGCTCGGCTCGTTAACAATTATACATAAAATTAACCAAGCTCGGAGCTTCGCACAGATCGAGGGCTTGTTTCCAATAAACGGGGCTGCGATACTTCAACGAGTTCGCTTATTTGGTGACATTGACAAATCTTGTCACAGCTGCTGAAAATAGCTTCTCTGAGTACAGCGCGACTAATTGAATATTTATGATTACACTTCGACAAGAACTGAGTGTTCGTCTTACTCAAGGATGTTGGTTTACTCTGTGGCCTCATTTTAAGAGTTGTTGGACGGACCCTGTCTTCGTGGTTGAATAATTAAAATTCTTTCTAAATTTGATAATTTGCAACTAATTGTTGTCTTAAATATCGCTTAGAAACGTATTTCTAATGAAATAAACAATATATAAAATTTTGTTCTGTCTTACATATTATTCTAATTTTCGTTAATTTAAACAAATAAATAAATTCTAAAATTTTTTATTTGCCGTGTTCCAAAATTTATTTTTGGATCGACCCTATAATCTTGCACAAAACTTACACTTTCATTCACATTTAACACATTGTGTGAATTAAAGACTGAAATATATATTACTGATATGTATATAACACCTCCCTTGATATTTTATAGTAAAATATTTTGTGGTTTCCCAAAAGCGATTCTACCACAAACAATTTTAAATACAAACTTTATTTGTAACCACTTGTAACAAAAATTTTATAATAAAAAACCCTAGAAAGAAGTTGTATGTATTTTCAGGAACACGGGTTATTTGTGCAAACGTAAGCATATTCTTTTTTTTAGGGATAGAAACAATACAGGATAAAGTCGTTAAGCAATGTCTCCTTCAATGTATAACCTAGCAATATTTGTGCATTAAGTAAAGAAAAGAAACATCAAAGATCCAGTGGTGAAAATGTATAAAGAAACATAAAAAGTCCATGGAATTAGTAGTATAATAAAATGGAAATTTATGAGGATACAATGATAGGAACTGCGCTAATGTTATCAGTATATATGAAAAACGTGTACGTAAAATCACTCTTTCCTAAAATATGCAACAATATGTTACATACAAGAAACATTTAAAAGTATTATTACTGAAGAAAGTTAACTATATTTACAATAAATCTACATATTAAAACATTTAACTGTATAATTACGGTTTATAGTCCTGTAGACAGGAAAACAGAGTAGGGAGCATTCATGCATGCAATCAATCATGCTATCATGCACGCCCAGACTGCCTGCCCAATATCGGTTCTGAACAGTTCACAAATGTTTATGAAGTCAGAGGTTTTTCATTAAAAAAGTTCCATTGATACAAATGGTGAATTCGTATAATTTATAAATAAATTTTTAGTGGTAATTATTTTACAAGGCATGATTACGCCCTACCAAGATTATAGCTACATCTGCTGCTATTTCACATGTCCATGTCCATGTTGTGTATGTGTTATGCCGTGTGTGTGTGTGTGTGTTTTGTATCACATAATAGTACTTATACTGTTTGTTTACTAAAGTATTTATCGTACAATTCGCTCTTTCGTGGTTATCAGAAAGTCGGTTGTCAAAATTGTCGGTAACGTTTAGCCGAATTTCATGGAGTGGGATAAACTTTCATGTAACTCGGTGTTCCCTAATATAGGAATGAGATACTTCATGAAAATTTTAAAGAAATTATATTTCTCCAAATGCCGTGTAATATGTTTCACTAACGTTCAGCCAATTAAGCATAGTTGAATATATTTGTATCAGTTAACTCAACACAAGTATATACTTCCTAAATTCAGTTTTTTAGTTTAAATATATTACTGCATTTTAAAGTCTGTATAGACCCCATGGTACGTTATCGTTGGTATGAAGTTAAGAAACAGTTCGCATGAGGGGTACAGACCGTAAAATATGTTGCGTGCCTGGAGGAAATTGTTATTTGTAGTAAACTGTAAGACGCAATACCGAAACTACAAAGATTTAATGCACCGACATGTTTTGCGTTTTTCGCTGTGTATTTTCATCACGGTAGACATTGCTTAAGTTGAAACTTTATTGTCCATTGCTTCCACTCGTAGAGAAGAAAGAGTATGCTCGAATAACCTATGTTCCTGACAGTAAATATAATTTCTTTATCGTGTTCTTATTACATAATGTTTATTACTTGTGGATTTCTCCTAAACTTGGAACTTGTATCTTACGATTCTGTATTTCTTTGGCAAAGTCCATAGTGCAATCTCAATTTTGCTTGTCGATTATTTTACTGGGAGGACAAATCCAAACTAAATTATTCTAATTATTAAAATTGAATCTTAATATAATAAAATATAACTGTAAATATTATACAGTTTCTTCATTATTACAAACAATACTACAACCGCCGAATATCGTAAGTATTTAAACATTAACCTCTAATAAAATAGACACATTTACTGATGCCATTGAATTATTACATACGTGCTATCTGAACACGATAGGGATATTTCGTATTTCGGTTAGATTTATTACTACTTTTATCGTTCCGGAACGCCAGTGTTCTTAACGGAATATCGTAAATGGTAAGTTTTACTCAGACGTTTACTCAGAACCTTTATGAGGGTTATTTATAGTGTTGGAGCATAATAAAACACAAATTTATAACTTCCTTTGTTTTATTATAGGTATTTTTATATCATTCTGCACTGCTTTATACTCGCATAGATGTAAAACATTATAAATAATATTAGATAAGCTAATGGTACTGGTACTAATGAGCGTGAAAATAGCATTTTAATGTCAAACTGCAGTAGGGAAAGATTGTTTGTGTTGTTATTGATATCAAGCCTTAAGACCTTTATCTGTCAAGAATTTATTCTACAACATATGACGCTTGTTTTAGATACTGATCATAATTTTTAATCAACTTTTTTCATGCACTTTCAACACGCGTACTACTTCAACAAATCGTGTGGTCTCTAGTAGCTCACATTTAATCGTTATTGGGGGCCAAATTTGAACTAATTGCACAGCGATTCGATTAATGAAATTGCTGCAGTTTACAGTCGCTTTGTTGGTGTCCGCTAAGTGAGAATTCACTGTTTGAACCACAGATTGTTTGGCATTCAATCATTTCCGGTAAATATTTGCCGCTAACGTATTTACCCACAGTTTTAATGCGTTTATTTCCTATTTACAGTTCTTCCGTTTATGGTATAATAATTCATTAATATGAAGTGTATTGGAAGTATTGGAAAAAACATGCATTTCTTGAATAAATATTAATTATCATTTTAAAATATTCCTTTTAGTGCAAACTTGTAAAGTAACTAACAGAATATACAAACACTATTTGTAATGATATGTTACGTGGTATATAATTGTATGGGTCACGGATACATTAAAAGATTCATCTATATTCTAATGTAACTCATGAGTAATCTATAATGTTGACATTCGATAGAAGTATTTATTATGTACGATTGATATTGACCTTACTTCTCATCCTAGTATCCAAACAAGTACCATTAAAACCTACCTCTTAAACTATTTGCCTTTTTAAGTAATCTTAATAGTCTATTGTCAGAATGTAAATATTACGTACAGATAATATTATACAGCACAAACAATATTAGCGAGGTGGAAAAGACCATCAAAAAAGGTTTTAAAATTTTTTAAATTATTGTTTTCACAATGGAAGTGTTAAAAGAATAACAAGATACTATTTCGGAAATGTTCCATTCTTATATAATACTGAATGTATAACACATATAACGATGGCAAACATAAAACTCCTATCATCCTTTCTTTAGATTGTAACTTAACTAAGTAACTACTAAGCATTAACTACTACTAACTACTGTATTATACTACTGTTACAATAATAAAACTGTTAATATTTCATTAAGTAGAAGAATTCTGCAAGTATTTTTTAAATACCTTCAATTTGAGCTACACACGAGATAACGTATCTCGCCTAAAATTCATCCAGCTTAGTGATAAATTTATTATCGGCTGGAAATTTATAAAGTTAGCAATCAAGGTCATATTGATAGATTTAATTTTTAACTTTTTGTATTCCTTCTATGTTTAAATATTCGGTTTTCAAGGAGGATAGTTAAAAAAAAATGTTTTACTGATATGTGCTATAGTTTTGGTCACATTATCAGTATAATACTTACACAATGATCCTCTTACATGTTCTCTTTGTGGCTTTCCTTTGCCTTGGGGTCTGGTCTATTGTCAACGCCTGAATAAGAGAAAGAGAGGAAATACTTGTTTACGAAACGTTGTATTTAAATATATCTTGCTAGCGAAAGGGTGTGTAGGCTACTCCTGTTATGTATTGCAACGTACATTTTTTTAACAAATCGTAGTTACACTGTTTTTATGTATAACAGATGAACCTTAAAAAAAGCGCTTCAACCTTATTCTGAGTAAATTCTATATTTCGTATCATCATTTCCTACAAAAATATTTAAAAAAATATATATATTGCGTGTGTTGAAGATATCTGTTTTGTCCTATCTAGTAATAGATAAGTTAATTAAGATTAATATATTATTTTAATTTACAATAGGAATTATTTGTAATTTAGTTTAATTTTACTTCTCAATTAAGAGCATGTAAAAATAATCTTTTACATCGATTTTACTTAATAGACAGAGGCAAATTAATTACGTATTCAAGTTATATATTTGACGAATTATGGAACCAACGAATAATACAGTAACTAAGTTTGGCAAAACGAATTCTCTGTAGTTACTGTCTACTTGTGTTAGATCAAGACGAAAGGGAATATTTGTTGGAATTATATTAATTGTTTGCGGTTTATACTCATAGTATTAATGCTCTGGTTTTTAGACTAAGACCCTGGCGAAATAGTAAGTATTTGATAGGACATTTAACAAGGCTTAAAGAAGAGTTCCCAAAATGAGCAATCAACCTATTTTCTCTTATTAATTCAGCCCTTTGTATTGATGTGCAGTGACATCACTTGAGTTCTATATCTCTAATCTGGAATTTACGATGTTCGTCTACCAGTAATATTCTTTATATCTTTGAGTGGCAGTACTTTACTGTACTTATTAGTGTACAGTATTAAGGGGCTTTTACACAAAGGTTATATTTCAATCCTGTATGAAATTCATAATTTCATAGTGTTATACGTTTTTTAACATATAACAAAGCATAATGTCCGAAATGCTGCTTTCCTTAGAAATTATTTGTTTAATTATTATTTATAACGTATGCATATAAAGCATGTTCTCTTCTTCTACTGTGCTTGTTATAATTTCCCTACACTATTGAACTATACACTGTCACCTGTCAAGTCCAGTTATTGATAATTCTGTAATTGCTTTGGTACCTTTGTGGCAGTTCCAATACAAACGGTATCGGTCCGGGTTCGTTACGGTTTCTGAATGAACCTTTACAAAAGTGAAAAACTCATCAACTTGCTAACGATGTAGTTGAAATTGTTAGCATGTCGACTTACGTAAAGTTTTATTCAATAGCTAGTTAAATAATAAATAATATTTATATAGAATTGAATCTATTTAAATTATGATATCATGAAGTATATTAACCGTAATAGTTAGGTTTAACAACTTACTTGATTTTGTAGCTTCTTTGGGAACAGATCACAAGGTCAATACATGGTTTCCTTGTAGTACGCATTGTTTTGTAAAGAATCACATGTATTTTGGTCGTATTTCAATAAAATACCAGTATATTATTTCACACCAAAATTCATAGAGCGATTAAGAATGGACTATTAATGACTAGTATTTATTTATATGACTGTCTAATATGAACTAGATAATCTATAACCCATAATAACAAATATAACTTTAGTTCATCGGAAAGAACATAAACCTGACTGGTAACATTGCTTTGTACGGACTGACTGTTTATGTTATAATGCACACTACCGCACAATTACCAACCGCTACAACAGCGTCAGAGGTACTTGAACCTTACCTGACAGAGCCTTCACTCTCTAATTTAATTAGCTGGTCGCTTGGACACTTAATTGAATGAGAATGTCATGTTCAAGGTCATTTTATGAAAATTTCTAACACACTAAGGCTTAAATAATATAAGAAGTAATATTAAAATATTAGTTAATTTAGTATATTTCTCATTGGAAAAATGGATAACTATGATTAGGAATTTGAAGTTATTTTGGCGGTTTTGATTTGGTTGTGTATGTGGTAAAATTATCCCATTGTTCGTAAATTATAGTGGCCTTTATGGTTGAAATATGATTTACATAGAACATTATTTTAAAAATTATTCTAATACAATCTCGAACCCTGTTGTAAAATCGCCTATATTAATCAGCTGAAAGGATTTTGTTCATTTGCCATCGTTTTGAGTTGCAAGAATAGAACATGCGTGTTTCTCACGATTGAAACCTATGCTGTTCTTTAGCTATCGAAAATTTTAATGCATATGGCTAAGCTGGATGACATCAATATATGGCCATAAACTCGCCAGACCGAAAAAATGTGGTACTAAAACAAAAAAATTACCCATATACCTGTACCTACAGTGAGAAAAGAAAAAGAAGATAAGTAGAAAGAACCAAAATAAAAGCGCACTGCAGAATACGTGCTGTACAAGGTGACAGACTGCTGACACATGAAGAAAAAGATAGTTCCCAATCCTTGGAATGTAGCGTTCGATTCTTGAAACATATAACGATGGCACCTGTCCGAAATCCCTTTATTTTCTACAAATATGCAACGTCAATAATAAATGTTAACAAAGAATCAATTAGTTCCTTCCCACTTCCAAAAACATTTTTCTGTTATGACTAATGTATCTTTTCTGTTTTTGATTTTTCACATATAAAATTCAAAATACACCATCTTCCAGCATTTAATCTAAGAAAGCTCTCATGTCATTTCTATTTACTTTTTAATTCTTAGATGTTTTTTTTTTACATTTTTGACTGATTAGATAGATAATTTTTATTGCTATCATACTTTCCAGAATTTGTATTGACAGGATAATTCGGACTCTCTTAACACAGTAGCGTAATTACTTTATAAGCTATTTATACTAATCTATGTACAGGAGTATTATCGAACGTTTTAGACAAATACAAATAGAATGATAAATTACTTGTAGTTATAATTGAGATATCCTGTAGTAGTCAAAATGAATTCTTATAGGGGTAACTTTTAGGCGTTCCTTGGATAAGCTAGCTAGCACAACCTTGGGCAATGAAAAGTTGTAAGACGCGACACATTTGTGCAATATTTATTATCTCGGGTACTGCTCGGTGTAGACCAAAGGTAACGCTTTTCCACGAACTTAAGCAATTTAAACTTTTGTACTCATAAGTTTAGAATTTTATGTAAGTTATTAAGATGACTGGATGTAAAAATAACATAGTATCAATGCTAATGGACACTATGAATACTGTATTTTTTTATTACTACAACAAGAACGGTATAGTGTAGTATTAAAGTTGTTTCGATAAAATATTTTTTTATTCAGTCTTATAAAAAAAATATGGCGGTCGTTTCAATTGAATTAAAAAATATTTTTGCAATAAAGGGAAAGCAATTTTCTAAAAAAAACATTTTGAAGGTTTTTGAGTGTCTAAAAGCGGTGTTAGCATTTTAATCATTTATAAATATTTTATTATTTGTTCCAGTTTAAGAAGTAAACGAACAAGTACGAGTAATACGAACTAAATTTAACTTTTTGCCATTTTAACGGTCCCCGATGAATCGGTAATAATACATTCGAAGTATTTATCCATGATAAGTGTGTTAAGTCTCATTATTTGAAATGTTATCGCAGCAATATTAGAAAAAATGATCAGTTCCATAATTTTCAACTGGTCTAATAAAACCGGGGACGATTGTGTCTAAACATTTGACTTATGTTATAACCCAATAAAAAACCAAAATATTAGTATTTTAAAATGAACATTTTAGTAAAATTTATGTGTTTATAACTATTCATTTTCCAAGACGTTTAAGACGAGTCTTCTTCATTTTTTAAATACTGATTACTTTGCTAATAATATTATAGAGGTCGTAGCATAGAGGTTGGACAAATTAATCTTCGATCCTGTTAATACATGTGCGGTTTGAGATTTTACGATGACAGCATCACTTAAAATGAACCTTTATGTTTCGTTCCTATCTCAAGTGTAACATAGTTATTTTTTTAGACGATGCTAATTTTCTACATGTACTGTTTTTCCTTACTCCTTTATTAACGGTGAAAATAGCTATTTATATAATATACTGCCTCTTCATTCTAGTCACATAAAAAAACAAAAACTGAGAAGCGTTTATACTACATCCCTATGCCAGAAGATTGATTTTGGCTCTTTGGTAGTGCGCTTTATAGTATTATTAGATAAGGTATTTCGATCAAAAGTTTTGGAGCTGCAATTTCCATTTTCTTGAAGGAATCTAACTTCATCTTTCAAACCAAGCTTCTTTTGTTCATTGATAATACAATGCTCTGTAAGAAAGCTTACCAATACTTCAAGTCTGTATTTATCGAGTCTGAGAATATTCTCTGGTTGCCTCCGGTCATTTTTCTCAAGTAATTCTTTGGCTTGTTACATCTCCAGGTTAGTGTTCGAAAGGTTTCTCTGCTGATAGACTTTCTCTGATATTCTCAAAAAAATCACGCCTTTTAGACGTGGAGAGTAAAACTTTCATTAACAAGATAATTATATCTTGCCATTAACAGCACTTAGTAAATTTATTGTATTGGTTTTACTTCCAATGATAATATTAATGAAAGGATGTTACAGAATGAGTGTTGAACCATACATTTAAAACACCAGATTTCTTAAATTATCACCAGATAAATGTTTCCAACTGCTCTGAATATTTTCTTTTTTTACTTCTTTATTAGTTTTAGTAGTGTTTAAACTAATAACTACATCGAATTTTTACCACTCGAAAAATCATTACAACCAGTCAGAATTTTGTGCTCAGATCGTAAAACTATTACACATAAAATTAACCAAGCACAGATACAGGGCCTGTTTCCAATAAACGATTCTATGATGAATTTCGAGTTCGCTTATTTAGTGACATTGACAAATCTTGTCACGGCTGCTGAAAATAGCTTCTCTCAGTACAGCGCGACTAATTGAATATTTCTGATTACATTTCGACAAGAACTGAGCATTCATCTTACTCAAGGTTATTGCTTTATTTGGTGAGTTTATGTTTAGGAATTGTTGGACTTGGTTCTTGTCATCTTGGTTGAATAATTAAAATGTCTTTTTGCTGTTAAAATTTGCTAACTAATTGTCTTAAATATCGCTTAGAAGAGTGTATCCAATGAACTAAAACAATATGAAAATCTTATAGTTTTGTATATTAAATGTGTCCTAATTTCCGTTTATTTTTTAAAATTGATTTAAATATAAATATTGTATTAGGAGTGTCTCAATTTTTATTTTCAGATCGTTTAAGATAACGGGGCTTGTAAGATATTTTTACCGAAGACGCTGAAAGAATACCTATAACAGGAACGCCCTTTAAACGGACGTGATGATTTTGAGAATATCACAGAAATTCATGGGTTCCAACAGAGAAACCTTTCGAACACTAACCTGGAGATGTGACAAGCCAAAGAATTACTTGAGAAAAATGACCGGAGGCAACCAGAGAATATTCTCAGACTCGATAAATACAGACTTGAAGTATTGGTAAGCTTTCTTACAGAGAATTTCATTAACAATGAACAGTAGAAGCTTGGTTTGAAAGATGAAGTCAGATTCCTTAATGAAAACGGAGGTTGCAGCTCCAAACATTTGCTCAAAATACCTAATCTAGTAATACTATAAAACGTACTACCAAAGAGAAAAAATTAAACTTCTGGCATAGGGATGTAAAAAACGTATGCAATAAAATAACTACATTACACTTGAGATAAGAGCGAAAAATAAAAGTTTATTTTAAGTGTTGCTGTCATCGTAAAATCTCACACTAAAAATGTATTAGCAGAAATAAAGATTAATTTGTACAACATCGATGCTATGACCTCTATAATATTATTAGCAAAGTAATCAGTATTTAAAAATGAAGTCTCGTCCTAAATCTCTTGGGATATGAATACATTTAAAGATATAAATTGTTCTAAAAATTCTCATTTAAAATTTGTGCACCTATTATAAAATCATCCAAACGGTTACATTAGTTAATAATCTGCAATCGAAACTGAATAGCTCTAAACTGGTGATATAAAATGTGTAAAACACATGTTTTGGCCCTGATTGCCTAGTCTTGTTGCGGGGAAAAACATGTAGTATTTAGTGCAGAAGAGGCAAGTCAGACCAATCTACAACTTGATGGACTGTTTTGAATTCCGTCCAAATGAATGTCCAAACGCCACTTCCTCAGCAATATTGATGTTTCTGCGTCGATTTCAATACAAGATCTCAATCTTTTTCATTTCGGCAATATTCAAATCTCCACGGAATCTTTTTATAATAAGAATACAACAAGGGGAATGCGATGTTTGTGTCAGTTACCATGTATTGTAGACTGCAGTTCTTGCAACATAACAGGCATACTATTATTGTCAGGTCGTTATCATATCACGATGCGCGATGCAACACAGCTCCAGTGTCATCTTCTGATAACGGCTGGACTGTGTATAAGAACAGCTGATCGGCACCGATGAGAGATGTGCTACGTCCGATATGTTATACTAAAGAAATTTTAACTTGTTCTAGGTTTAGAGAAACTATTAATAGATGTTTCTTAGCATGTATGTGAATATATATAGCTGGTACAAGATGACTTTCAGATCTGCGGGAACTTGCAATACGGAATGCGTCCATCTATACCATGTGTTGTATTCAAGTAAATAACATTAAAGAAAATTAATTGCTGATAGTGTTCTCAGCGTCCTCTTCCATGTTTCATCATAGTTCCTCTTTAGTTTATGTAATATTCCTTGCTTCTTTCGATTTATGTTTCAGCGATCTAAAACATTTTTAGATATAATCTTTCTTCATCTTAACAATCTTATTTTATGCATTGGTTAATACGATATTGCTTCATCTTGGTTCTAGAAGTCTCACTGCTTGCCTGTAGTTTGCAGATTACTGATATTTAGCGTATAACAATTTTCGCCTTTAGTTAGCTCTTTTCTCATGGTAGTGTTAAGTTACCTTCGCAGGATCATAATCTATGTAAACGTTTTAGCTTTTGGAAGGATACAGGCTCCAATGTTTTCTTTTATTGAATATTTTGTTTTGGAATACCTCGCACATGAGTTGTTCCTACTTTTATTCACTTTTTGACTCCAAAAATCACGATTTTTCACAACAAATTAGCTCTCTGGAAGTGCTCCTGACCACTTTAGGTTACACAAATTTGAAACTATTCACTTTAAAGAGATTTCAATAAAAAGCGTGTTTCGCCACAAAGTACAGTTGAAAAACAGGGCTGTTACTTTACCTGGATTATTTATTTATAGATCATTGTACGTTGGAATGAACCTTACGCTTACTGTGGGGGCAACATAATTGCGCGATTGAGTTGTGAATGGGGAAATCGCTGAGATTTAAACTTTATTTTATTATTAGATTCACTAGTTAACTATTAATATTATTATTATCCTCCATTCCTTTTCATCCCCTATTACTATTAATATTATATTATTAGGTTTTTAAGAGAACTAGAGGGTGACAAGAACATCACGTACATCATGTTATTATGCTGATCATTCATTAGGTCCCTGAAGATCTTGGTTCATTGTAAAACTACATGAAATGTTCAAATGGTTAAGTTCTCTAGGGAATTAAACTGGTCAGGTAGTTAGGTTTCAACGGTTAGTGATTAATATAACCATAAAATGTGTTTTTTGTATGAGTTGTTAAGCTTATCAGTAAATAAAGGTTGACTATTTTTTGTATAGTGTAATTAGTGTTATCAAGACAGTAAAGTCACTGTTTACAATACTGTTGAGAGAATAAAATTCACGAGAGTGTACAGAAAATCCACGAAGTGTTTTCTGGAGTATAAAATTATCAGACTTCCAGTGGGATACAATATAAGTTGGTTATCGGATGAAATGCTGAAGAGTGTAGACTACGTGTGACTCAATCTCTTGACTCCAGCCAAGATAATTACGCGAGTTAAAGTGGATCACGGTTGTGGGAGTTATAAGATCATGATGGAAACTGCTGATTGTTTGCCGTTATTTCGCCTATAAGCGGCTTGAGTGGGATATTGCATTAGCTTCTTTATATTAAACGAAGTGAATAGTGACAGAGCAAACGTACCAAATTGTGGCAAAAATTGCCGATTGCTGTTCTTACATGTTTGCTTTATAACAATATCTATAAGGCTTGTAGAAAAGTACTTCAAAATAGAAACTGAAAGTTGGTGTTTCATAAACAATCATTCTTTATCATACTCTTACATTTTACTTTACTCTAGAAGTTTTTTTTTATAAAAAAATTGAATATTACAACGATTAATTGTTATCGACTAATGTTAAAATAGAATATTCAGTTCTGCATTTGATTTCTCAACTACAAATTGATTCTAAAATTATATGATTCTCAATGTATGTTTTTATTGCAATTGCACTTTCATACTAATACGCTTTCCAAAGCATTGGACGTCACAATATAAAGAGAGTTGTGTGTTGCTAGGATATCCAATACTGTAACCTGATTTCCACGTCTGTTTCCAGGAAACATCTGGACAGAAGCTGTCCTGGACCGAGAGACTACCCCTCACTACTGGCTCACAGTGTACGCCTATGACCACGGCGTGGCTCCACTCCATTCTAGAGCTGAGGTTTGTTATAGTCACATAGTATATTTGTATCTGTACTGATTTTAAAATCTTGGCTTCACAAATAACTGATTTGTCAATAATACAGTCGTTCAACGTTCGCCACTAGGCTCTTAAACGTTCATCCTGAGAAATGCAAATTTTTTAAGGTGTCTAATATAAATATTTCGTCTGTACACTTTAAAGTTTGCTTGATAATGCATATAGCTAATATAGCTAAGAATTAATTTATAATGGTGCATGTCCAACCATTTGGCTCAGCGTCATTGAAGCCTATATGTTGGTAGGCTGACACATTGTGTGTTCTGTACCTGTCCGGAGGACATCTCAAGAATAAAATGAGCTATAGATTTGAAATATCTGGCATACTCTTTTTAATACCTTTTAAATTATAAAATAAATTATTAAAACTTAAAAAATTTTCAAAATATTTTAATTTGTTTTATTGTATAAACATATAAAGATTACTTAACGATGCATTTTTGTGAAAAAATCATTTGTGTGCGAAAAAGTGTTATAAAGAATAAGTACTAACGTAAAGAAAAAAGAGACATTTTCCGGAGATATAATATAATTGCGTAATACAGTACACACAAAACTTCGACTGAGTTAGAGTATTTACATCATTACAACATTTCTGAATCATGATGCTGGTGTTTCTTTTCATCTTCCTTTTTTATCTGGAGATACGTTTGTCCTCACGTCTTATAACTTCATGGTAAAAAACAAAATTGTTTAATCTTCTTCAATCTTTACTCTTTTCAAATATTCTTAATAGCATTATATTGTAATCTTCCAATAATACTTACATAAAAATTAAGACAAACTATAAGTAATGAGTGTGACCCTAACTTTGTATTGAGTCTAGACATAAGCAGATTAATGTATTTAAATAATACATGCCACTTACAGGGTAAAGACATAATTTGTAATCACACCACGTTTCCAGTATAGCTTTTAAAAACGCTTTCCAAATCGATCGTAGAAGAAGCGTTGGGATAAACATAATAGCCCAGGAGCCCAGAGCCAATGTGCATTGTAAAGCACACAGCGTTGTTTTTCATGAAATCCACAGAGAAATCTCCCCTAAAAATAAAATCGATCGTCAGTTTTACTAATATTGGTGGAATTTGAAATAGGAGAGTATCAAAAGGGGTAAAAATTATGAAATGAAGATATTTCCATATTTGTTCTCTAGGTGAACACGCTAAAAAACCATCAGACACTTCATTAAATTTTAAATCATACATTTACATATAACATATAGTTAAACACGCACTGGATAATATGGGTGTTGCTTTGGCCTTTAACCATCAAAACAACGTATTATCATGGTTATTATTAGGGTAATCATTATCATTACAACAGTTTTGTTGTGAAAACAGGATTTTGCGGACATTTGCCATCGTTCAGTGATATAATACAATGACTGAAAATTGTGTAAACGACGGCAAATGCCCGGAAAAGATCTGATTTCCTTAAAAATTCTTTCATGGTCAAACAAACTTCAAATACAAACTTTTGTCATAGTGAAATCTTTAATGTTTTGTAGAAAACTCTATGATTATTATTTATTAAAATTTCATTTCTAATTTAAATATCCTCACTAAATCCGCCTAGAGATTGGTTTTTTATTCTGACTTGTTACCTCTGAACAAAACAATTGCACCTAAAATTGAAATATCATATCCGTTTCCTATAAAAATTTCGATATTTTTGTTGATGTAACGTGTTGTCAATTGATTACGATACACAATAATTTGAATTTTTATTCAAGTATAATTTTCATTGAGGAATTGAAATAAAAATTAAAGTAAATTTAAATACGTAGGTATATTGTATGTCCAGACGCCATGGAAAAAAATATATTTCAAATAGTTTTAAATATATTCTTCTTTAAATGTAGGATTTATTTATAAACGACAATAAAAAGGGTCAAAATAGTTTTAAACTTATTCTTGTTTTAAAAGTAAAATTTATTTACATAAAAAAACAAATAAATGGGTGTGATATCTTAAAAATTAAAGTTTTTACTTGTTATACCATAAAAAATTAATCAAAATTACTTTCTAATACCTTCGGTTAAATGCAAGAAATAACATAATGGTGATTAATAATTTAACATTATAAAAAATACAGTCATTAATTTGTACTCATATAAAATATATCAGATTCTCAAATATTTACACACACCTAAAACATATTTAAATATAACAAATAATTAAACATGCACGGAATGTATACGGGGATTGCTTTGACGTGTAACTACCTTAATAACGTATTATATAGGTTAATATTGGGTTAACCATTCTCATTACAACAATTTTATCACGGTGAACATCATTAATGTTTTATTGAAAACTGTAAGAGTATTGTTTATCAAAATTTAATTTGTAATAAAAAACACTCACTAAATACTCATTATTTTAAAGTTCTTTTTTTATTCAGAAGTGCTAACTCTAACAAAATAATTTAAGCTAAAGATGAAATATCAGTTCAAAATATATCTACATATAGCTAAAACATATTTAAATATAACAAATAATTAAATATGCACGAGAAGTATACGGGTATTGCTTTGACTTTTAACTACCTTAAAAACTTATTATATAGGTTAATATTGGGTTAACCATTCTCATTACAACAATTTTGTCACGGTGAACATCATTAATGTTTTATTAAAAACTCTAAGAGTATTGTTTATCAAAATTTAATTTGTAATAAAAACCCTCACTAAATCCTCATTATTTTAAAGTTCTTTTTTTATTCAGAAGTTCTAACTGTAACTAAACAATTTCAGCTAAAGATGAAATATCAGTTCTGTTTCAAACAAGAAAAATCCCTTAAATATGTTTGTTGCACTGCATTCTTAATTGATTACGATACACAATTATTTGAATTTAATTCGTTTAATTTCTGTAGTAGCATTGCAATGAAAATAAAAGTCAATTGACAACACATGGATTTATTCAATGTCCAGAATTTATAGAAAACAAAATGTAGTTCACATAGTTTTAACATTATTCTTGTTTTTAAAATAAGATTAATTTACACTAAATAGTCTGGTATAATACAAAATTAAAGTTTCTTCTTTGTATATAATTTAGAAAATTCTTCTTCACACATCTTGATCTGAAACTGTAATTATTATTTAACTTTACTAAGGTTTTACTATTAAAATAAAAACTATTTAAAATTAAAATAAAATAATTATAACTATAAAATGTATACAAAATATGAAATTTTTGAAATATTAAAAATTTTGAAAATTAAAAGAATCAAAATATTAAAATCACTACGAAAGTCTCATCTTGTCAACGAGTGGGATATTAAACTGGTCATGTTCTGGCCACTGCTCTGGAGTGGGACAATAGTTTATTTCAAAAGCCATTTCTTGGCTCGTTTTATCGACATCACTTCACAAAGAACACTGAATCATGAATGACAGAAATGTATCCAATCCTCCAATGAGATAGTTTCCAATACCTTCGGTAATCCATTGGCATAGAGCAGTGGTAGGCAGGATTACATTATACTCTGTGTATTTTCGTAGTAATATGAATAAGTCTTGCTCTTACTTTGATTCATTGATCATTAATTGGTTTGAAAATATGAAACTTAAATGTTAAAAATTAATTAATACTATGGTATATTGGAAGCACTCCTACTTCTTTTTTGAATTAATTCAAACGGGCTCTAGAATGACATTATTCTTGCGTATACTAATATGCTACCTATAAATTAATTGCAGAATTAAATCTTATGTCCTCCAATATTTTATTAAGTAGAGATGACATCACTTACGATCTTACACGTAACCTGAATGGTGCTCTTAAAATCTTATAATATTCCAAAGGAACTACAAACCCTATTAGGTACTAACTTCTCTCATTCAGCCGCAGTTGATAGAAGCTATTATCTAAGTGAATTTTTGTGAAGTAAGACATTCATATTATTACAAAAACACATAGAGAATAATGTAATCCTGCCTACCACTCCTCTTTGCCAATGGATTACCGAAGGTATTGGAAACTATCTCATTGGAGGATTGGATAAATTTCTGTCATTCATGATTCAGTGTTCTTTGTGAAGTGATGTCGATAAAACGAGCCAAGAAATGGCTTTTGAAATAAACTATTGTCCCGCTCCAGAGCAGTGGCCAGAACATGACCAGTTTAATATCCCACTCGTTGACAAGATAAGACATTTGGAGTGATTTTAAAATTTTGATTCTTTGAATTTTTAAAATTTTTAATATTTCAAAAGATTTATATTTTGTATACATTTTTATGGTTATAATTATTTTATTTTAATTTTAAAGTAGTTTTAATTTCAATAGTAAAACCTTAGTAAAGTTAAATAATAGTTACAGTGTCAGATCAAGATTTGTGAAGAAGAATTTTCTAAATTATATACAGAGAAGAAACTTTAATTTTGTATTATACCAGACTATTTATGTGTATAAATTAATCATATTTTAAAAACAAGAATAATTTTAAAACTATGTGAATTATATTTTGTTCTCTATAAAGTCTGGACATAGAATAAATCCACGTGTTGTCAATTGACTTTGATTTTCATTGCAGTGCTACTACAGAAATTAAACGAATTAAATTCAAATAATTGTGTATCGTAATCAATTAAGAATGCGGTGCAACAAACATATTTAAGGGATTTTTCTTGTTTGAAACAGAACTGATATTTCATCTTTAGCTGAAATTGTTTTGTTACAGTTAGCACTTCTGAATAAAAAAAGAACTTTAAAATAATGAGGATTTAGTGAGGGTTTTTATTACAAATTAAATTTTGATAAACAATACTCTTAGAGTTTTTAATATAACATTAATGATGTTCACCGTGACAAAATTGTTGTAATGGGAATGGTTAACCCAATATTAACCTATATAATAAGTTTTTAAGGTAGTTAAAAGTCAAAGCAATGCCGGTATACTTCTCGTGCATATTTAATTATTTGTTATATTTAAATATGTTTTAGCTATATGTAGATATACTTTGAGTATCTGATATATTTTAAATGAGTTTAATGAATGATCTGCATATTTTATAAGGTCAAGTTATTAATTACGATTAGGTTATTTTTTACATTTTAAATGTGAAACCAATAATTTAGATTTTACATGAAATTTCACTTCTTCAAAGTAAGGATAATTATTACATCATTATATAAACCAAAGAGAAAAAAAACAATGTAAATATTTACTTTTCAAGAAATAAGATTAAATTTTTCTTTCGATCTGTACAGTATTAATAAATACAGTATTTATAACGTAATAGATACGGTTGGCTGAAACTTGATTGTTATATAACTAATATTACGTACATATTGTGCATAATTATAATGGTTTCAGTTCGACAAACGTAGGAAATTTAATACAAAATAAACAAAAAATGTTGTGTATTATTATTTAATTATTTTGTTCAATAAAATAAAAATAGTTTATATAGTGCAATGATTGTTGAGTATGTTGCATTCATTTAGGAATATGGACGAGATTGTAGTATAATTAATAATTATATTACCGACACCAATTTTGAATTTGTTACGTTGCTACTACTATCAAAAAAAATCTATCAAAAAGTGTACATTTATGGATATTGTAATTTACACTGCCTTTTATTGTTCCATAGTTGATTTCCTTGTTTTCTGATGAAGAAAATATATATGCAATCACAGGACAGGGTAGCCTAATTCTGTGAATAGACAATTTAGAAATTTTTTGTAATAGACTTTAAGTTACCTTAAATAGTAACCTTAGTAAAATAGTAATTTTTCTATTATATCTTGATTACACTGACCAATGAAATATTTAAAATTGTCACTTAAAATTATATTTGTATTACAACTTTTAATTTGATTACTTTGAAATTTTCTTACTCAATGCTTAACAGCGGCTGCAGAGAAGTTTAATATAAGAAGTGAAGTTGCTATCAAGCTCACTCTATGCTTTCAACAATATAAATGTAAACAAATCGTTAGTTGTTAAATTAGTTACACATATGGTTGTACTGTCCTAAAACTATGTTTGCAGAAAACAGCTAATTAATTTAAAAACACTGAAAAATAATACTTAAGAATTTGGAAAATAATACGTTTATTAATCGAGATAAAAACTATCCTACATTTTAAGGTGGATCAAACACAATCAAACAGATCCTGCTAGTTTTAATTGTTAAAATGTCATTTTTCTTAGGAAATTATAAAAAAAATTAAGTAGATTAGGTCTGTAATCTTCAAGTTTCCAAATAGTAGTAACATATTTTTCAGCAATTTGTACGGAAATGGGCTATTATTCAATATAGCTGCGATTTTAAAATGTATTTTTTTCCACAGTAGCTAAGTCAGCTGGTTTTGCTACTCCTAAACGATTTTTTTCTCTGCGTAAACAATTGAAAATTTAACGCCAACACAAGAGCTATTAGTTTTTGTTTTAAATTATGATACAAAATCATCAGTAATCGTTGTCTATTGATCAGTCACCTTTGAAACTAATCATAAAATGTACTGTTATTTTCATTATAGCTGTAAAATGTCTTACTAGTAAGTTACTACTATGATTCAGATAAGAGAAGTTTGGTTCATTTTCCGCCGGCGCGACCCGTACATAAAACCCCAATTTGTTCTTTAGCTCCAAGATCAATTCTTTCACATTGCGATCCAACTTTACGAAGGCATTCATATAAGTAATTAATATATTTTTGATATTTTCTTCTTTTTATAGTTAATTAATATGTTCATAACAATTCAATATCTCCGTACAAGTTTTGTATCAATTGTATTATATTTGTATATATTTGCTTATAAAGTTGTTGATAATGTAGTTTTCGTTTGATCCACTTATTTTCCATCGTATTTTTTTAAAGGTAACTGAAAAAATATTCGGACCTTGCTCTCCTCTTCTGACGGATCCTAAAACAACATTTCAATGAGCAGTCACATCGCTAAACGCGCATACAAAATCTACCACAATGTAGAACTACAAACTCGCTAAATACCAGAAAAATTTTACAAAGAACTAACTAAAGTTAAACTCAAAATATTACTTTGTTTGTTATTTGAGGAAGGCGCTTCACGCAATATAATTTTTGCCAAAAATAATAACCACGAAAAAAATAATTGAATTATAAAACTTTAAAAACGTCTTCAGGATCCACACATTTGAAAAATACATAATAAAATAAATGCAACTTAATGAACCACTTTAATGTTTTATATCAGTCATAGTATGAATTGAAATGTATGTACGTTATAATAAAATGGCATAAAATTGACTATGACTACACTTATTTTTTATTGCAGTTACAAATGTAGGGGGTGAAATACTAATGAATCATATTTAAGTTATGTAATACAGTTGTTCTGGTTTGATCACAGTATCTAGTTTAGTAGCTATATATTGTAAGTAGGTCACCTCCTGAACACATATAAAATGCATTAGGTTAATTATAGTGGTCTATTGTTTATATACAGTGTACCGTTTCACTATTTATTTTACAAAACAATACTCATCAGCATAGTTGTTAGTGGGCTTCTACCACTGAAACCACTAACAACCGCAAACAAGTTTAAATATTTCAGTCCATATGTAAAATGTTACTAATTGGTGTCTTTTGTAAAAATGTTTTTCTCGTGCATGGGCTAGACATCACAGTTATAGAGAACGCCATTTTGTATAATTTATGTATATAACTATAGTAAATTGAAACATTACTTTAATACATTGCTGTCTTTGTTAAAGATTTTTCCACAGATATAAAACATTTTAACAGGTATTATACGAAAACGTTTTATTATTACACCGTCTGAAAAACAGTCAGACGTTCCATTGTTAAAAGACTTTTAGTAAGTATAGACTTAGAAAAAAATATTTAATAATTACATTTTTGTAGAGGATGCTTCAAAAGAGGGGTTTGGGGTAGCCGGTGGGCTAGTGGTTTGAAGCGTTGCATTTTTGGTCTGAAATAGACATGTCACATCCTGTTTTCGACCGTAACATTTATAAAGTACAGTACTCCTTATTCCTTTTGATAAGATTCTCCAACATGAAGGAAGGGCGATTAATTTAAGAATTATGATTATTCAGTCTTTTCCAATACGGACAAAACACTCTTAGTTTTTAGAACCTCTTATACACTGTGCGGCGTTCTACTATTAAGCTTGAGGAGAGGTCACTCTTGAACAGACTCTACAGCTTACCATGCGAGATGCAGATATGTCAGAAGTCTAACTCATTCATCTTAAGCGTTTGTACCTCTTGAGAGAAGAGGTATGTCAGGGAGGAAACGATAAAATCTTTTGACAATTAACTTTTTTCTGTGTTAGCTTAAACGTTCTTTGGAACCATCCTCTGTTATTAAAAAATTCTTTCCGTTCACTTTTCTGTGCATTTATTCGCAGCTGGGTTTTTATTCAAATCTAGGTCTGGAAAATCGAATTTTTAATTTTTTTATCTTTCTCTGAACATTTAGTATAATTAAAAGACGTTACTTCAAGCCGCTTATTTACAGTGATATCCTTAAGCTGCCGCATCAAGTTGAACAGTTCGAGTCTTGAGACAGGTCTATATGTGACGTTCCTGTTTGGAGCAGAATACAGTTATTAGAAATAAGGCGTATCAGTCAATTTGGGAAACAAACATTTAATTTACTCTAAAGACAGCGGTTCATACGTAAGCAGAAGTTAAGAGCGTAACCTACAGACATATTTCAGTACAATTCTGTGGTATTTTTCTATAGTGTCAATAGAGCTGTTCCAGTGCGTATATGATTCATGTGGCAAATATTACTGGGTTTTTAAATTTTTTTTGAACTACAATCTACTGTTTCATGTTAACATTGAATTTACTAAGAGAATCCTTTTTAAAAGTGTTGTACTATTTTGTAGTACACGTCAGTTTAAAACTACTGTTAGTACCGTGATCGTTCTGAAAATAGTGGACATGAAAGTGTCTGACCTGTGGAAACATGCCACTGCGTTATCAGTGGTATCTCATGTAGTCGGGGAAACCCATGGGGCAGAGCTAGTGCCAAAGGGCACAACAAAGGTATTTTAATATTTGTCTATTGAAATCGATAAATATATTTTTCTCTTGTAACACAATCTACTTTTGTCCGGCTACAATTGACAAATTCCCCATTTTGTGGTGTAGAGAAGCTTCAAGATAGCAGGTTAAAATTAAAAATATGAAGATTGCATTATTGTTTAAAACAGAAATAATATTATTATAATACCCTGCGCTCCATGTCGACTATCATAATTGGAAATTATGTAATGTAAATATTACTAAATTCTCCTTTATTTCTAATCAATTTAATATTCATTTACACCACTACCCTATCTAGTATTATATGTAATTTCTACAGATAGAAAGTGAACACAAATAAGATAAAACTTAGGAAATCGTATTACAACTATTAAAACACAGGGACAATTTTTTATATGTAAATAATGCTTAATATATAATAATAGGATTAATTATTTTCCATCTTGGGCTTAGAGCTTCGAGATCCTTCCCTGTTGAGCTTTGGTCTTCTGTTAAACTGAAAAACAAGTATAGATTGAAGTACTTTTTTCTCGCGTGATATTTACAAAATTGACTTTTTCCGGCTAAAATTGCCGAATAGCCCACTTTGTAATGTGGAAAAGCTGCAAGATGGTTGGTAAAAATTCACAAATATGAAGTATGCCTTATTTTTTTAAACAGAGTTATTATTATTGCAATACCTAGCGCTCCATGTCGACTATCATAATTAGATATTATGTAATGTAAATTTTGCTAAAGTATCGTTTATTTCCAACAAATGTTATATTTATCTGCGTCATTTATAATGGATTTATAGTTCCATGCAATTTAACAATATTTATTTATCACCCTCAGTCATTTATTCATTACTGTTGTAATTCGCGGCCAAAGTTTTGTTGTTTAAACTTTTACGGCATTATTAATCGTGCATTATAACAGTTAAGCTTATATGTACATTATTTACTAACCGATTTTATGATCAAGTTGGCACAATGTGTTAATTAAATTTAGCTTAACATTAATTATTCTTTAATAACTTCCATAATATTATTCGTTCATACGGTATTAAGATTTAAAAACATCAATCGCCTGCCATATTTAAACGTGGTTATGATAATATATTATTTTTATCTTGATCTGAGCGTTTGCAATAAAAATAGACTTGTGCCCCCCAAAATATAAGGTTTCATGTTTTTATTGGTTTTTTTTAATTTCAAAATAAAATTTTAAAAAGAACATAGACAGGCAGACTGTCCTCCTCCCCCCTACTAAACATTTATGATCCATATTTGTATTAAAGTTTTGTTGTGTTAATATAAAACAAATTCATAAAATATTACCCCAGAATTCGCAAAAACCCTGGTTAATGACTGGCGTTTATTGTGACTGGATTAGAGAATATAAGGCAATTTGATGTGTAGGTAGTAATATAAAGATCGGTAAAATCTAAATATAAAAATTGAAACACATGTTAAACTAGTAGAATAAAAGTCAATTCGGTGCTTTTTCAGAAACCTTTTTTTTATTGAAGTGTGAATTGGATAATTCTCTCACCCGGGCCCCATTTCAAATTATGGTTATAAACGATGTGTTGATATGGAATCCAATGAAGGTCCGTCTACACTTTACATATTTTCTCACCCCTTTTCTATTCGTAATACTAATTCTTAATAACCTTTACCCGCTAGATCGCTTTAGTATTTAAATATGGCAGCCGATTGACGTTTTTTAAAGCGTAATACCGTATATAAGATGAATAATATTATGGTAGTCATTAAAGAATATTTAATAGGTACAAGCTAAATTCTAAAATACAAACATTTGTTTCTCCATGATCGTAAAATCGGTTAGTAAATAATATAGATACAATGCACGATTAATGATGCCGTAAAGTTTATAACCAACACCAATCTACTTGAGATAGCGCTCTCGCGAAATCTAAACAGTAATGAATAATGACTTCCGAGGGTAATCAATAAAATATTGTTAAATTGCCCCATGAAATTATAAATCCATTATAATAACATGACTTAGATGATATATAAATTGTTTTGGAAATGAACTAGAATTCTTATTAACATTTACATTACATAATTTTCAATTATGATAGTCGACATGGAGCGCTGGTTATTGCAATGATAATGATTTCTTTTTAAAACAAATAAAGCATACTTCATATTTCTGAATTTTTTTTACTAACCATCTTGCAGCTTCTCCACATTACATAAGTGTGGTATTCGGGCAATTTTTAGCCGCAAAAAAAAAGTCGATTTTGTTACAAGAGAAAAATATATTATATGGATTTCAATAGACAAATATGTAAAATACCTTTGTTATTCCCCCTTGGCACCAGCACTACCCATTGGTTTTTTTTCCCCGACCACATGTGATACCAGCACTGATATTCCGCAGTGGCATGTTTCACAGGTTAAGGCAGGACCAACTTTCATGTCCACTATGTTCAGGAAAGATTCACGGTACCTAACAGTAGTTTTAAACTGACGATGTACTACAAAAAAGTATAAAAACTTTTAAAAAGGAATTCTCTTAGTAAATTAAATGTTAACATGTGAAACACTAGTTTGTAGTTCAAACTTATTTAAAAAAACCATTGTTATTTGCCACATGGGGAATCATCCACGCACTGGAACCAGCTCTATTGACACTATAGAAAAAATACGACAGAATAGTACTGTTAATGAATATGACTATTCGGTTACGATCGTACACTTCTGTTTACGTCATGATGAACATGCTCTTTTTAGATTAAGATAATATATTTTGATTTATTTTTAATTTTTAAATTATAAAATGTAGCTATACTACCTATCAAAATGTACAAATTTGGGTAGAAGAATTCTACAAATTGTCAATCATTAGGTTCTTCTTTGTGGAAATCGCTGTCTTTGAATGTAGTAAGGCCCCGCGCCTATTTTCTTCGATTGCGACTAACGCTGCTTAAAGAGTGTGAAAAGGGAGGAGACAAAGGAGGAAGAGACAAGGGAGGAGAGATAAGGGAGTAGCATTCATGTGCAGAGATTGAGGAAGGAATGATTAAGTATTAGCAAAACATGCCTTGCACTGTTTATGGTTTGCCAGATCCAACTTAAAAAAATATGTATATCTTCTAATTGAGTAAAGAGAAGCCTTTTGAAGAATCTGGACATTTCCATTTGCGGTCTAGTTTGGTCGTGTGCCGCCTCCTGGTACATCCATAAAGGGTTGCCCAGATATTTTGATTTGTGTGACACATAAATTTTTTGTTATGCTCAGTGATAATATTAATATATCTTATGTGTGACTGTTTCAAAAAATTTGAAGAAATTATTTTGTAATTAATTTTGATGTGTTTGATGGACACAGCTTTGCTTTTAAGAAGTTTCACAAAATCTAATAATATTTCGTTTGTTATTATAAACTTATTAACCAATCAATACAAACTCCGTCTACAAGGATTTTCTTTACTCAATTAGAAGTATATGCGTATTTTTTAAGTTGGATCTGGCAAACCACGACAGTACAAGGCTTTGCTAAAAACTTCACCTTATCTCCTTCCCTAATCTCTGCCCATGAAATGTTACTTCCCTATTCTTTCCCCTTGTCCCTCCCTCCTTTGTCTCCTCCCTTTTCACCATCTTTTGTTTAGCGGTTAATCATAATTGAGGAAATTAGGCGCGGATCTTCGTACTGTATTATAAATCGATTTATACAAACAGGGACAATCATCTAACAAACTTTATAGTTAAATAGTTCCAATTTCCCTGATCGTACAATCGGTTAAGTAAATAGTGTAGATACAATGCACGATTTAATGTTGCCGTATTGATGCTGTTGTGTTTTATTTTGCATTTTATTACAAATAAAGATTATAAATACTCAAAATTCTGTGTATGATTTGTATTACATTTTCTACACTGACAACTTTTATAATAAAACATAATTTGTTACAAATATTAATCTTATAAAATACATTTACAATATAACAAATAATTAAACACGCATTGGATATAATATATATATATCATATATATATATATATATATATATTATTAATATATATCTAATATATATATATGGGTGTTGCTTTGGCCTTTAACCACCAAAACAACGTATATCATGGTTATTAGTAGGGTATTCTTTCTCATATTACAATAGTTTTGTTGTGGGTAACAGGATTTTCCGGACATTTTCCATATAGTTCATGATATAATACAATCACCGAAAATTTTGTATTAAACGATGTGGGAAATGCCCACGGAAAAGATGCCCCCCGATTTTTTTTTTCCTTAATAATTCTTTCACTGTCAAAAACAAACTTTAAATTAAAGATTTTTTTGTCATAGTGATAATCGTTAATGTTTGTTGTAGATAACTCTATGAGTAATTAATGTCTTAAGATTCATTTAGAATTTAAAGATCCTCTCTAAATCGCCTAGAGATTTGCTTTTTTATTCTGACCTGCTACCTCTGAACAAAATGATTGCACCTAAATTTTGAAATATATACTTTTTCATATAAAACATCCTAAACTTTTTTTCATTGTAACGTGTTCTCAATTGATTACGGTACACAATTAATTTTAATTTAATGCAAGTTTAATTTTCAATAGTGGAATTGAAATTAATTAAAGTCAATTTTAAACACGTAGTTTTATTTTACTTCCAGGACGCCATAGAAAAAAAATATTATTTCAAATAGTTTTAAAATTATTCTTCTACTAAAAGTTAAAGATTTATTTACATAAAACGTATAGTAAAAAAATGGTACTCGAAATAGTTTTAAATTTTATTTTTGTTTTAAAAGTCATAAAATTTATTTTTATAAAAAATGGGGTCTGGTATCTTACACAATTAAAGTTACTTACTGGTAAAGAAAACTTATTATAAATTACATTAAAAGCAATACATTTTGTACATTTGTCACACTGAAAATCATTATATTATTGCGTAATTTGTACATAATATTAATCACGTAAATAACCAAAAAAAAAAACCTCAGCCAAGCGTGGGTATGTACTTTAAAGTTTTGAAATCTTAACTTTTACATTGTTTCTTCTGTGGTAGTTTAGTAACAGTAAATAATAATTCATCCTTACTTTAAGGAAAGTGAAATTTCATGAAATGGCTACGACGTCAATGATTTCAAATTTAAAATGCAAGAAATTACAAATCACTGTTAATTAATAATTTAACCTTATAAAAAAGACAAGATCATTCATCAAACTCATATAAAACATTATCAGATCTCAAATGTTTACACACAGACTAAAAACATATTAAATATAACAAATAATTAAACATGCAAGGAATTATATTACGGTATTGCTTTGACGTTGTAACTACCTTGATAACGTATTATATAAAATAATATTGAGGGTAATCATTACAAACACCTTCTTTTGGTGAACGTCAGTATCGTTTTTTTGGAAAATACTATGAGTATTTGTTATCAAAATGTAATTTGGTAACAAATACCTTACTAAATCCTCATTATTTTAAACTTATTTTTTTATTCAGAAGTTTTAACTCTAACAAAACAATTTCAGCTAAAGATTAAATATCAGTTCTGTTTCAAATAATATCAAGTCCTTTAAATATGTTTGTTGCACCGCATTCTTAATTGATTTCGATACAAAATTATTTAAATTAATTTTTTTTAATTTTTGCAGTTAGCACTGCAATAAAAATAAAAAGGTCAATTGACAAACACATGGATTTATTCATCATGCCCAGACTTTATAGAGAACAAAATATAGTTCACATTAGTTTTAACATTATTCTTGTTTTTAAAAATAAGATTAATTTACACACATAAATAGTCTGATATTAACAAAATTAAAGTTTCTTCTTTGTATATAATTTAGAAAAAATTCTTCTTCACAAGTCTTGATCTGAAACTGTAATTATTATTTAACTTTACTAAGGTTTCAGTATTTAAACTTAAAAACTACTTTTAAAATTAAAATAAAATTAATTTCAAGTATAAAAATGTCTCATATTTTAATATTAAACATTTTAAAAGTTCAAAGAATAAAAATTTTAAAATCATTCCTAAAAGTCTCATTTTGTCCTATGAGTGGGATATTAAACTGGACATTTTGTGCCCACTGCTCTCTAGGAGTTAGGACAATTAGTTTATTTCAATAGCCATTTCTTGGCTCGTTTTATGGACCTTCACTTCACAAAGAACACTGAATCATGAATGACAGAAATGTATCCAATCTCCAATGAGACTGTTTGCAATAACCTTCGGTAATCTCTTGGCAAATAGGATAGTGGTAGGCATACAATGTATCTAACAGTAACTCAAAATTAATTAGCAATGTGTGATTAAAAGTTACTTCTATAATGGAACTTATACATAAAAAAATTATTAAAATAGTATAGTTAGTATCCATTTGTAATGAACTGGAAGTAATTATTACCAGCCTTGTTTCTAACTAGGGACGATGAAATTTATAATTTAATTTGTCTTAGAACTAGCAATGATATTTTATTTTTACTCGTATTTTTTACTTGTTGTTGTCTTTATTGTTTAAAATTTCCTAACATATTACCAGAGAATTCGCAAACACCCTGTATAATGACAGGCGTAAACTGACTGTTTTGATAAGGCGATTTGACATACATACATACATAAAGATTTGTAAATGTAAATATAAATTGAACACATGTTAAACTAGTGGAATAAAATTCAATTTTGTGCTTTTCAGAACTTTTTCGTAATTGAAGTGATTTGGATTTCTCTCACCGGATTTTATATTTGGTACAAACGATGGTTTATACGAATCCAATGAAGGTCGTCTACACTTTACATATTTTCTCACCCTTTTATTCGTAATACTACGCATGTACTAACCTTTACCCGCTAGATGTTGGTATCAACATAACAATTTTTTGTTTATGAAGGTGTTTAATTTATGAAATTATTTGTTAGCTTGTTCGTTTAAATGGGCGGTAAATTAGTCATACCAATAATATCCAGTATTCTACTTAAAGTTCCATTAGAGTATGCCTCATGGATTATTTAATGCTAATCAGTATTTCACATGGTGGCGCCAGTGTTAGTGGCGAGCTGATGCTGCAGACAACTAACCAACAGTGGAAGTTGCCATGCAAATGTCCCAAGTTCAGTTCCGAACTCACTCCCGAATATGAAATACGTCATTCTGTTTGCCCTCAACTCCAACACAGCTACTCACCATTATTTGGACCAATGTTGGGTTCTAACTCGGTCCGTAAACTATTCAGTTTTTATATTCACTGGTTCTATCACACATATTCGACCACAGTCTTTGCTGGGGCTACATACAACGTTTAAACTCTAAATCTCATTTCATTAGGCTACAAGTTTTGCTACGTCACATGTTAAAATGTCATATAATTGTACTTAGTTTGATGCAAATGCAGTTACACCGCCATTTTCTTGTCGCCATCATGGTTGCCCATAAGGCCAATGTAAAACTTCGCTAAACCTGAGCCAAATTTTATGGGTTGACGCTCCACCATCAAACTCAGTGTTGCTCATATATAAATAAAGTCATGTGACAAATATCAAATCCGTAGGTTAGTTAATTTTTCAGGTATCATGCAGACCGACATAATGAAAAAACACTTATCCAGCCGCCTGTGTTTTTTATCTAATTGTCAGACGGTGATATAGCTATTACGTTTGTGTCTGACGGGCAGTTTTTACTCTGTTAAACAAAAAAAAGAAAGGAAAATTCTCTGAGAAAAGGATAATATTTAATATTTTCACCCTTTTATTACCCTTTCATTTCGACCTCCACCAAACCAGCGAGGCTGACGATAAATTTTATTTTTAGAAGAAATTCTTTTAAAATTTAAAAAACCCATTTTATGATCATTCAATGTGATTTGTCTCTCAGCTCTTAGGCTATTAAGCTTGTGAAGTTAAGTAACTTTAAACTCCATTTACGAATCAGTTATTAGTCAAAAACACACATTTATATAACACAGTTTTGCACGGTCTATGTGAGGGGCCAGCTGATGAATTCCCATACATGAATAAAATTACCTTATCAACTAAAATGTAATTATACATAATTGGCCTCACATGTAATGTAGTGTCGGTTAGAGGAGATTTAATGTTAATTGTGAAACCGTGTACGTTAATTACTTTCAGTGTAATCCATTCGCTCAGGTTAAACAAAATAGACCGGCATACGAGATAAACGCGGGGATTTGTTTGCCCCTTAATTTTAAATGTTGTGTACATTTTTAAATGATCCAAACTTCTAGTTGGATTGGTTTATTTTCGAGATGATTTAAGTCAAAACAGCTTGAATAGGTGTATGTAGAAAACGTTTATTATATTTAATCGAGTTAAGCACTATTATTGTTCAATGATAGAAGAACAATATTGAACAAAGACAGTTAGTGTACCGCCAGCCACACTAATTTTTAGAAATAGTCATTGATTAGTACCTGACTTGCAAGGGTAACTGTTATTAACACACTTGTACAGGACGTAACTGGAATTATATGACAATCTGATAGGATGTATTCTATAAATTTGAATCTACCAATCTTTAGATATTTATACAGTTAAAAAAATACAGTATACATAGTTTAGAAATTGCGCCATCCAACGGAATGTGTTTAAAAGTTAGGCTATTTACAAAAATTACTATTATACAACTTTCATACATAAATTACAATACTTTTTCCCAACTTCCTTTTGATATCACCTAATTTAGAATAGCAAACAAGCCAATAATTTTACTTTTTATTCTGAACGGAGTTTTGACATCAGAACAGTGTACATCAAACCCTACACAAAAGTAAACAAACACACAAACAAACACAACGTTCAACAATTTACACAGTACCGTTCAAAGTTATAATTTGGGGTTTTCATATACAACACCACACAAAACAATATTAAAATCTCTTATGTCTGACCGTTTCAAAAATTTAAAGAAATTAGTATTTATTATTTTATTATGTGAAGTGTCTGATGGAACAGCTTTGCTTTTAAGAAGCCTCACAAAATAAAAAGTATAGTTTTTTGTTTGTCGGTTATTCAAAATTAACTAACCAATACAAACTCCACCTACAAGGTTTTTCTTTACTCAATTAGAAGAATATACGTACTTTTTGAGTTGGATCTGAAAAACCACGACAGTACGAGGCTTTGCTAAAACTTATCTCCTTCCCCAATCTCTACCCTTGAATGCTACTCCCTTATCTTTCCCTCTTGTCTTTTCCTCCTTTGTCTCCTCCCTTTCACCCTATTTGTGCAGCGGTTAATCGCAATCCAGGAATTAAGGCGCGGGGCTTCCAACTTTCAAGGATCGATTTCCACAAACAGGGAACCTAATCATTAACAAATTGTAGATTTCTACCGAATTTTGAGCATTCTATTAGATAGAATAGCTACATTTAATTAAATATAAAATTAAATCGAAATATATTACCTTTTTTAGGGATTACGTCCACTCGAAACGAACTTTAGCTTTTCGACTGGTTTTATATGATAAGACGAATTATAAAATTAATTATATATCATATATACTTGTAACCCTGCTCGTGAATAAAACATGTGTTTGTTTAAAGTTTAGAATTATCTGCAATCGAAAGAGGTTTCATAATAAATATTGGCCAAACACTTGTTTAGAGGCCAAGAAGTAATTCTTAACTTTCTTGCTGGTTTTTCTAGTCAAAGAACATTCAAGTTCAAGTTCAAATCATCTTTATTCAGGAATAAGACACAATACATTTTTCTATAGTTCCCATGCAACTCATAGGTTGCGCGTGTGATTGAAGTAATTATTATACATTTATTATATAAAATATTAATTTATACAATGCCCCTAAGACAGTAATTACGTGATTTACATTTAAAGAGTATTGATTTGAGGAGTTTGCCTAACTAACAAGATATTCTGCACATGCGTTCGCTGAAATTGTTACAATATGTAATACAGCATAAGTCTAGAGTCTAGCTGATATAAGAATCTTATCCTCAATTATTACTTCTTCAAAACTTCTTGGCACTTGGCATTGAAGTACTTGGATTAGAAAATTGCAGCTGTAGTAATCACCATTGTGATCGTACTTGTATCATTCTCTGCTTTAGGTGTTTGTGCTAGTGAAGGACCAGAATGACAACGTCCCCCTGGCAGACAAGCCGGCCTACAGGACTAGAACATTGCAGCTGTAGTAATCACCATAGTGATCGTACTTGTATCATTCTCTGCTGCAGGTGTTTGTTCTAGTGGAGGACCAGAATGACAACGTCTCCCTAGCAGACAAGCTGGCCTACAGGACTAGAACATTGCAGCTGTAGTAATCACCATTGTAATGGTACTGGTATCATTCTCTGCTGCAGGTGTTTGTGCTAGTGAAGGACCAGAATGAAAACGTTCCCCTGGCAGACAAGCCGGCCTACAGGACTAGAATACTGCAGCTGTAGTAATCACCATTGTGATCGTACTTGTATCATTCTCTGCTGCAGGTGTTTGTGCTAGTGGAGGACCAGAATGACAACGTCCCCCTGGCAGACAAGCCGGCCTACAGGACTAGAACATTGCAGCTGTAGTAATCACCATAGTGATCGTACTTGTATCATTCTCTGCTGCAGGTGTTTGTGCTAGTGGAGGACCAGAATGACAACGTTCCCCCTGGCAGACAAGCCGGCCTACAGGACTAGAACATTGCAGCTGTAGTAATCACCATTGTGAATCCGTACTTGGTATCATTCTCTGCTGCAGGTGTTTGTGCTAGTGAAGGACCAGAATGACAACGTTCCCCTGGCAGACAAGCCGGCCTACAGGACTAGAACACTGCAGCTGTAGTAATCACCATTGTGATCGTACTTGTATCATTCTCTGCTGCAGGTGTTTGTGCTAGTGGAGGACCAGAATGACAACGTCCCCCTGGCAGACAAGCCGGCCTACAGGACTAGAACATTGCAGCTGTAGTAATCACCATTGTGATCGTACTTGTATCATTCTCTGCTGCAGGTGTTTGTGCTAGTGAAGGACCAGAATGAACAACGTTCCCCTGGCAGACAAGCCGGCCTACAGCACTAGAACATTGCAGCTGTAGTAATCACCATTGTGATCGTACTTGTATCATTCTCTGCTGCAGGTGTTTGTGCTAGTGGAGGACCAGAATGACAACGTCCCCCTGGCAGACAAGCCGGCCTACAGCGGCCACGTGCTGGAGAACTGCCCCACTCACACCTCTGTGCTCCGGGTGTCCGCCTCTGACGCCGATCAGGGTCCCGGCGAGAGGATCAGCTTTAACATCACTGCCGGCAACACAGCCGGTCACTTCGCTATAGATGACACCGGTGAGCAGTCTTGGTTTATTATTCGCTTCTTCGTGTTATGAAATTTTTTTTGAAATACATACTCCATCAAATTTAATTACAACACGAATTGAACCAGTGATAACGATCCATATCAATTCTCATCCGGATTTGACCTTATTTGGTCTCTTCACATATGGCAAATGTCCAAAGGTTGGGCAAAATGATTATTTAAATATGGTAGGAATAACCGTACCTGAAATTAATTTCAAGTTACTTTGATATAGTTGGTGTCATAATGACTGTAAAGTTTCAATATTCTCACTATAAATAAAGTGGGTGACAGGTGTCAATGTTATTCTCAAATAAGAAAAATTACACGTCAAATAAAAAACTATATTCATAATTAACGTCCCGTATACATTTTTACAATGTCTACCAGACTATTATTGTAATTCTCAAATCTAAAAAATTATACGTTAAATATATAAAAAAAAAAAAACAGATTCATCAATAACATCCCATATACTTTTTTGCAAAGTCTATCTCTTCTACTTTACCTTTTTTCGGTAATTTGTTTTTAAAATTAGTTGTAATGATATACTTACATAATTAAAGAAACTGTATGTAACTGTAGGTTAAGTTTTAGAGACGGCTTTTTAGCCATAAAGTTGCCTCGTAAAATAAGATATCCTTATTTACTTCGTATACGAAGCGGCTTGCTTTTATAAAATAATAAACATACATAAAATCAGATTGATGTACAATAGAGATAAAATTTGGTGTTGATGAAAGTCGATTTCTCTCCGATGAGAATTCTCCTATTGTGCAAATTCCAAAAGAACCACGTTGTGTTACAATGAAAATCGGCTTTTGATTTCTCTAATATTACTTTGAAAATGTCTTGAAGCCTCATATTTTCTTCATCTCTCATCTAATTTAGTTTTTTCAGTTTTAATATACTAAAATGTATTGACACATCATATGTGACACAGGGTTAAATTGCAACATTTATATGCGATGAAAAGCAAACACAAAGAAGCAAAGTTGTTACTGAGTTATGGCACATGAACACAGTAAAACTTGCATAAAGTTCACAGGTAATACCTACAAAGTTGTCACAGTCTAGTGAAGTTTTAATAACATTTGCATACAAATGTAATAATTACCATGGGAGTGGGGCAAGACGTCAACGTGTCTCTTGGTGTAGCGTAGCACGCTGCTGTTTAGAGAGCGTAATTACACCAAGAACGCAACAAGAACTTCGAGCGCTGTCAATAACACAATTAAATAGGGTGTTAATTCACTGTACCATGCCATTTGAGGATATAATTGTAAAAGTTCTTTTATACATTCAAAGTTTAGATTTTAGGTTAAATAATCTTAGTATGTATGCGAAAATTGGTGTTTAAAGGTAACCTTTTCTGATACTTTATGTAAAACTAATTTCATAAAACGCTTTTATACAGGGTAAGTCAAATAACGTATCCTAAACGTATATTAAGAGAATGGTTAGAACTACAGTAAAGAAGCAAAAACCAATCTTTCTAAATTACATACATGAAATGTATTTAAAACAATTTAATTCAATTCATGAATTTATTTAATTATTTATGGGAAAAGATGTGCTACAACTGGAGATTCCAGATTAAAATTTTAAAATAGTAAATGTATGACGTATTGGACATTTTTAAAGCTCTATTTTACGTAAATATTAAATAAAAAAAAACTTAATCGTTTTAAGATGGCGGACCAAAACGTTATAACATTGGGTTTTACATTAAAAATATGTATTTTCTTCACTGTGCTGATTAAACTCTGTACTTCTTTTACAATAAAAATATACCTTTAATAGTACAAGTAAATATGATCATTGTTATAAGCCATAAAAACGCTACAAGTCAATTAACATTAAAATGTAACTCTTCCTGTAGGCAATACCGAAAGATTTTACTGTCATAAACTAGTATACAATAATAATTTTCAGATGTTGTTGAGCGCACTTTGTACATAATATTTTTATTTTCTTTCCAAAGGATAATAACCGTCAGTTTGATATTTGTCCATAGTTTTGTTTTTGGAATTGATATTATTCAATTTTTCCATAACACATAAATAAAGGAAGAAATTTCCTCGTTTATACACGAATAATGGAAAGTCCACTATTGTGAATGAAAATGTCAAACTAGTGTCAGTTTGTTAGGAGTTAATTTTGTTATGAAAAGCGAAATTACTATATACAAGGAAATTTGACATCAGAATCATTTTTAAATCTAGTATTTTAGGTCAAACATGTAATAAAATAACTATGTGAAGTTGGGTGAAGTTAGGATAATGACTGGCCAGTGGGATATAGTATTTTTGCCTTTATTTGGGATTATTGTATTAATTAATCATAATTCTCTTTGCCGTAATTGTATGCATGAGAATAGCGCAAGGGGGAAGGGGACAGCGTGAAAATAATGCACTACTACCAACGACAAACGCATACGTACTATAGTATATCTTAATGCATGCATGAGTATTTCAATAATGTCATATTCTACAGTAATTGTTTATATGCCCCTTGTTTCAGGTCTTATATACACGACCACGGACCAGATCGACAGGGAAGAACAAGAAGAATATGTGCTCGAGGTAAAATTCTTCCTGAGCTCTCTTAATCATTTATCGAAAATAACCATATTTCTGTATGCGTTTTTTGTGATTTGCATGAGCATGGACTTGATTTTCTGACTAGTTACTTTACTTACATAAGTTTTATTATTGAAGAACTATCACAACTGTATCAGGTGTTCTGAGCATGAACTACTTTAATTCTCCTCCTGATAACGTAGAACTGGGCCTTAAACTTGTCTTGTGGCCGAGCGTTTGCGAGGCCTATTACTTAAGGTCCTGGATAACTTTCATTTCTCTTGGTCTGTCTGTATATTTTTCAGAACGATTTCTCGCAAACAAACTGATCTACAGATTAAAATTTTGGAAGAAGCTTCATTACTGTATAGGCAACACTGAGTTCAATGATCATGCATGTAATTCCATGGGATTTGGCTGAGCGTTAGCGAATATATTTAAATTGGTCTTATGGGTAACCATGATGGTAAAAACACCATAGCAGAATAAATAAATTAGGAAAAATGAGTAAAATTATGCGACAATTTTATTGGTAAAGTAAAAAGAAGAAAAAAATAGATTGGAAAGTCCATGTTAAAAGTATGTACCAAAATATGATTTTAGCGTAGGCTTGCATTTTATTACCCGCCCTAGCTCACCGGAACTTTTATTATTTGAACATTGCTATGAAACTTAATTTGATGAATATAAATGTAAATGAATTGTATGTAGAAGATATTTGTAGAAATATTTTATGAAACTTTATTTCATATAGACATGAATGAGTTCTTGATGACGTATGTCCACCATTGAATTTGGCTGAAAGTCATTGAAGCCTATCGCTCAGTAGGCCGACACAATATTTTTTTTCCTGTCGGGAGATGTAAAAATTTGTATGATTTTCTGTCTCTCTGTCTGTCTGAAATGATCTACAGATTTGAAACATGAAACTTCAGCTAAGTCTGTTATACGATACGTGTTTTGGCGTACTCTTATATTGTAATATTTTAGTTGTATATTTAAATTTTAATAAATTTTGCACTCCGAACTTACATTAATTATCCAGTTGTTCAATCCTTAAGTTGGACTATGCATTTGTTTAAAAATATATTGTTGTTTGATTTTTTTATACATGTCGTAAGTATTTATACGTGTTCTTTTTTCCTCATGAAGACTTCCTCTTAGATACACAATATAGGCAATTTTATTATAAAAAGTACATAATCTGAAATTTTCTCTTTTATATATATATATATAATTTTTATAGATATTTTAGCCTACTTAATGTATCAAGAATAATAATAAAAATAAGATTTAAACGCTTTATTAATTTAATTCAACTGCATTTAGAAGAAACAATAAACTATACAGTGTTTTTAAACCTCTATTTAAATAAATTAGTTTTCTCACGCTTTATAAAGGGAGTTGGGAGGAAAAGAAATTCCATTTTAACACCTCTGAAAGCTTTAGAGGTTGGAAAGTTTCGTAAACAACTTGCTTCTGCATACTGAATACTTAACAGATTTTAATTAACGTCCCAGATAAAATAAAGGGTTAACATAAAATTACCTGAACAAGGTTTAACGTAAAAGCTTTTAGTTTCCAAAACACAATATAATGGGCAAATTGTAAAGATTTACGTTTAAAAATAGTCTTATAAATAACGCAAATCTGATATTTAGATCATATAAAGAATACTAAACCATGAAGTTGCCATAAATAAGTATTCTAACGCAGCAAACAATTATAATTTTGATAATAACATATATAATAATCTGTACATATAACCCGTCCTTTATGAATGAGCAGTATGTAGAACGTTGTGGGGTGCTTATTATTTTTTTAATATAGATAGCTATTCTCTTATATTAACAGATTGTTACACACACACACACACACACACACACACACACACACACACACACACACACACACACACACACACACACACATACATATATATATATTTAAAAGATGCAGGTATTTTATAATAAACAAAACCTCCCTGGGAATTGTCTCTTGAAGTACTTTATTCTTGTTAAACGATATTTTACATATTATAGTGTCAGCGATGGGAAAGGTTGATAGTTATTAATTGGGTGAGCGTCAGTGTAGCTTATTACTGGACAGCTGGAAAAAATTGTATTATTGTAGTAAGGATGATATCTTGAAAACAAAGTGATCTGTATACCTACAGTTTTGCATAAGCTTCATTTTTAGTAATGCTAGAGTACAGTGATGCATGCCACTCCATGAGACTTGGCTTAGCGCTAGCAAATGTTTTTACATTGATCTTAAGGGTAACCCTGATGTCAACCTTGGGGTACGTCTAGATGAGCAATATTGTATTCAGAGGATGGATCTAGTCGATTTATCTTGCCATCATTAATGAATAATTTAGTACAGTATTAATGAATTATCTACATATAGAATACGGTTTTACTCATAAGACTTTCACTTGATTAAAGGACTGAATGAAACTACAACCCTTAACAATTCCTAAACCATGAAAACCTTCCTGTTTACTTAATTAATGCGTAATTTAAGTGGATACCTTAAACTATATATTCTAACGTATCAAAGTAAATTGTACTAACCAACATTTGGTGGATGACTTAATACCCGACGAATTTACACTCTTTCACCCAACCCAACATATGGTTATGGGCCAGAACGTTAACCAGTCCATTTCCTTGCGGAAGATAATAATCGTGGCTATTGTCAAAACTGAATACTTATACAGCAGCTGTTAAACTTATTCATAAAAATACAAAATAATTGAATAGTAAAAACTAAGGGCTTTGGGGTGTAGTGGTAGCGCGCTCACCCGGTGAGTGAGATATCAAGGTTTAAGCCCCGGATAAACACATGTATGCACAGAAATTGTATCATACTTCTAGATGTGATAAAAAATTTAAATTTTTGCATGATTGTTGTCTAGGCCTATTCCCAAAAAACCTCAAAAAAGGCCTCTTGGTAAATCTTTCGTAAAAATTTACTTTTAGCTCCTCGAAAAATGAGCAATAAATTAAACATAATTTTTCAACGTAAACTGTTTTTGTTTCTAGCTCAAAAGAGCCGAACCGTATGGCCGTAGCTCTAATCTAATTTTTGACGAGATTTAACAGATTAAATTATCTAAAAAAGTGTTCTAGGGATCAGCACGTAAACCGCTTGAAAAGTCTAAATTTTAGTCACATTTTGCCAATTTTTCCATTCAGGCTTTTCAAAGCTGTGTGTTTAGTGAGAAATAAAGGAAGAAAAATGTTAATGACTTTTTACCTCATCTAGCTCAGTTAAGCCACAAAATGATTCCGTACAGTCATCAATTTAAATCCCGACAGTGAACGAACTTTTAAGTTCTACCCCGACAAGAATAAGTTAGGGTTTAGTAATTTTAAAGATCTAGTGACCTTCTACCCTATCTTGAGAGGTTAAGCCAGTAAACTCCTACAAAAATAAAACAAAATCTAAAGCGTTAGTAATTTCATCGTGCACTATATATTCAAATCTCATTAGCAAACTCGACTTTGAAGCACAAGTTTAAACCAAACTTATAATGAAAAATAAAAGTCTGTTAAAAAAAATGTTCAGTCACTTTTTATCTTCACCTTAGCTTTTAACACTATTATTGAAACTTAATTTAAATTACGTCAATAGAAACACCTGGTCTCTGAGACCGTATTTTCTTTTTTATAGCTTTCTGTCGCAGCACTGTAATATAAAGGAATAAGTATTATATAAAAAATTAAGTAATATTTGTTATATGTTAATTATTGTTATTACATATACATAAAAATATCATATATTACAATAAAAAATAATAATAAATTTAGTTTCTACATCAGAAATCGTAATCCATCGAAACTAAAATTGGAATCTTTAAATTAGAGATTTAATTACTTTAAATTTTACTTACTAAAAGTATTAATTTTCTGTACATATATCTTCTATATCACTTTTGTTGCAAAATCAAGACAAACCTTTCTATTGGAATATAATTAGAATAACATTTTCCTTGTTTTACTTATGAGGAAGTAGGACGTGTTTTTTTCCAACCCCAGAAAGATTTGGTGAGGGATTGGCTTGAAGCAGACGGGCATGCGTCTCATGTTTGGTTCGAGCTGGTTGGTGTTGATCTTGCTTGTAGGTGAGGGACAATCAATGCGTAGCCCAAAGCTTCTAATAAATTAAATAGTGTCATATCGAGTATGTCCTTGAACTCATGTAAATAACAAATACATTTATTTTTCCTCTGCTCACAACCCTGTAAAAAATATCAAGAGATGAACGCCTGATTCTACAGCTTGAAGAGTACACCGCACTCTTCATGTCAAGAAGGTCGACTCCACATTTTGTGATGTTGTAGTGCAAAATGGATTTTGCATCTCTCTATTGTATTGAGCAATTTCATGCATACTTGATGCTAATATAAATCCTTGAATATCTTTAGGTACGTTGCGTGTAAGAGTAATTTGTTGTTTAAATCCATAGATGGAAGAACCAGGGTATCGATTAGCATTCTGCAGGAAGTCGTTAGGAATCTGTTGTACCAATAAATCTGTCTTTATTGTACCAGCGTATGTCAATTTTCTCTTCTGCAGTTCATCTACTAATTCAGTGAACCAGTTGTCTCCTGCTACATTTGTATTAGATCCCTAGATTGTGTGACACACACTGGCCAGATACATTATTAGGATATACGCTGATAAGCGTATGGAAAATGAGAAATGTTAAATTGCGTTAATATGAAAGATATTCACTTAATTCATATCTAAATGCCAAATAAAATTTTGAGTATCATCTAATGTAACAAAGGATGAAATGCTAGTATCACTTAGAGGAAGGTGGAATCAAATTGTTACTAAAAACAAAAAACTACAGCATAAACCTGTCATACAATCTAGGGATCTAATACAAATGTAGCAGGAGACAACTGGTTCACTGAATTTATATTAGCATCAAGTATGCATGAAAATTCTCAATACAATGAAGAGAAGGAAAATCCATTTTGAACTACAACTGCACAAAATGTGGATTCCACCTTCTTGACATGAAGAGTGCGGTGTACTCTTCAAGCCATAGAATCAGGCGCTCACCTCTTGATGGTTTTATAGGGTTGTGAGCAGAGGAAAAATAAATGTATTTGTTATTTACATGAGTTCCAGGACATACCCGATTTGACACTAATTTATATATTGTACCAAAAATACCATAGCTGTAGATGTATACCAAATAAGAACACCAAAGTGCACCTGGTGTAGTTAATTAAGCAAAATTAACTTAACAGTTCTTTCAGATTGAATTGAAAAATAAAAACTAATAGTTTGAGCTTTTGAAACTTATGTCATAGTAGACTAAACTACACGACTGATACAAAACTCACCCACAATATTGATTATTTGATTATTTATGAGAATATTATTCGTTAAATACACTTAATTAAGGAAATATGAATGAATGAAAAATTTCTTTATTGTTGTCAGTTGTACATTTTACATACAGTAGTAGATCTTAAACTAAAATCAACAATAAAGCCCGAGGTAACAAAATACCTGTTCGGGAATTACACTAGTACACAGAAAGAAACAGCAACTCGAAAAAAAGGACTGCCCTACCAGATCCTCGTAATATACTTATATAGTATCTTGAAATTCACTTTTTTGAAGAAAATATTGACACAAGTGGTGGCTGAGGCAACGATGGACATTATACCGCAGTCAATATGAAACAATGCATCGGCGTTATTAATAGTTTTGAGTTTACTGTCAGAATATCAGTTAACAATTACCCTTGCAAAAAATAGACCGGTGACAAAAACTCAATAATGGCTGGCTCTCAGCTGGGGACAACAGTTCCTGTCGGCTGAGTTCATTGTCAATATTATACCGCAGTAAATACAATCACACAGACACTGCCGCAGTGTTGCTGATTTGAGTTTATGTCCGCATGTTATACAAGAACACACTTCAACTGCAGAGCTACAGTATATCTTTGAAATCGGCTCTCTGTTTGAGGTGAAAAGGCTGACATGACTGGATCACATTTCGGTGCAGGTAGGTGTATCAATATTATACGTTGACAGAAAACATTGATTTGTTGAAGATTTGCTACGTTGATTTTTCTCGGAACTTTATTGAACAATGCAATAATTGTACACTTTCAACTGAGTAACTTGACACGAACTTTTAGCTGGAAATAAAAATCAACAAATGTCAGTAATCATCACTTGTGTATGTATGTATATATATATATATAATATATATATATATATATATATATATATATATATATATATATATATATATATATATATAATATACTTGATACCAGTTATTGTATATCAACCTTATGTACTGGTGAATTTTCTCATGACTTATTTCTGGTACCATCCAGGTTATATGACGCTCGCAGATTAATACTTATAGAAAATATCTTAACTGATATTACGTATGGCACCATCTGAGAGCGAATTTTATTTTTCAATTTGCATGATGAAGTTATGCCGTTCTAGTCTACTAATTTACACTATATAAATATCGCAGAAACTTTTCAATACTCCAGAAGTAGTCAATGTTTACGGAAATATTACTAACGGTAACTGCTGCCTAATATATTCAGTTCCCTCATAGATGATATATTTAATGCAACGTGTATTTTAGACTTTAACATTATCAAATTGCATAATAACTTGGCCTAGTTGAAAGTAGAAGATTATAAGTATTGTGGAATAATATTACAACTCATTAATACTACAGAAGCGATCACCACTTGAGGTAATAGTCAGTACTGATCGCGATCTAATACTGAAAACCCCTTTAGTTTCCATTACCTGTGCTAATGATTTCCAAGTCTTCAACCGGTAATTAGTGAGAGTTTTATTTAACTAGTGTAGCCCTTCTTTTGAAGTGTATTGATTGATGCCGGAAATTCAAATCATTAATACTCCGGCAGCGGTTTCGGTTTGTGGGCCAGTGTCAGTATTGATCGTGGTGTAATATTGAGAGACGCTTTAGTCAATATTACCTCTGCTACTGATTTCAGCTCTCTCGCTTTCATTCGAGAAACAATGGCAAGACTTATTTGTCTCGTGTACACTCCAACGAGTGTATTGATGAATAATATTCCGACACCAAATCATGTCATCGTTTCTCCGGCAGCGTCCACTGTTTGAGGTGCCAGTGTCAATATTGACAAATTCTTCAGCCTTCATAATTATATCTGCTAATTATTCCAGTTTTTCCTTTAAAAATACGGAAAAACAATTGGAAAGTCATTTTAGGGATTATTTCTTTAGAGCAGCAGTGATTTTGAAGTTAAGCAATAATTGTACTCATCTACGCTACTCATAACATAACGCTACTCAGATAGCGGTAACTGCTTCCAGTGCCAGTGTCGGAATGACCGGTGTTCAATATTGAGACACGTTTTAGTCAATATTACCTCTAATACTGAAGTTAGCTCTGTCACTAATATTCGGGAAAGAAGGGTGTAGTATAGCCGTGATGTTGGAGTGCAATGATGAGTCATATTCCTACACCAACTCAACTCACCAATACTCTAGTAGCAGTCATTGTTTGCGTTGCCATTATCAAAACTAACATTGGTTTAATACTAAGAGAAGATGTGCCAGTATTACTCTTTCAGGTTTGCTGCTTTCATCGTAGAAGCCTTTTTTGTGTAGTCTAGGCTTGCTGTTAGAGATAATTCAACTGACTTCTCTGGTAGCGCCACTGTTTGGTGTGTCAGCGTCAGTATTTAAAGTGGTTCAATATTCAGAATTTCTGTAGTCAGTATTACTTCTTGTACTAATTTGGACTCTTCCCCCAGGAGGTCATATTTTATAAGTATGTGGTCAGCGACCACGGAGTTACCCGAGCTGAGTATATCATGATTTCTACTAACTTACTAGGCTGGCCTTGGGAGTGCCCAACGTCCTTGAGAAACCTTGCACCACTCCTGGCGGTGGCGGTGGCTGCAGGAATTTTGTTTTCACTTCGCTTCGGATCGCTTCGGCAGAGTTCATGTAGTTCATCCTCCTTAAACCGGAGGGCGTCGGTAGTCGGAATTATCTGGGCCGGCTGCCCCTCATGAGGGGAATTCGACAGCCTTAGCTACCCCCTTCCCACCTAGCGTCATGTACTACGTTCATAAGTGCGGCATTTACCCATCCCGCCCATCTATTTCAGGTTTGAGCCGCAGTGTGGTGGCGTTCCTGATAACTTTTACTACCGCTTATTAACATCAAAGTTCCAGGCCGGATTAATCAGAAAAAGGGTCCAACTCAGACACTAAATGACCTACCCCTGTTCTATGAGGCCTAGTATCCGTTTTCCCCGGATCGTAAAAACAGAGACGGACTGGGGCTCGCCCGTAGCAATATTGAGCCAGACCTCTGTGTCCTTGTTGCACTACATGATCGAGGATCGAAGTGAATGGCTCCTGACCTCCACTCAGCGAACCCATCGGGAGAACGAAGTCACACAGATCACCGCCTGGATAGGTTTGAGGTCCTCTCCTGACGATGGGAACTTCCAAGACCAGCATCGACGATGACGATCAAACAACGATCTGAACAACCTCTTTTTAGGCAAGAATAAAACAATTGGAAAAAACAGAGTTAGAAGAGAAAATTAAAGAGTGGTTGATCGAACGTAAAGAATTATTGAAAAAAGAAGTGGAGTATAGTTACAAAGCATAGGATCTCATTTAGAAGAGAAACGAATTAAAATCTCGTTGGAGGAGCATTATTACAACAAGTAAGTGGACGACAATTGTCACCCTAGTATTTGAGTGTATTGAAAACATGTATCTGACACCAAACTTTAACACATCAATACTTTGGCGCAGCGGCTACTGTTTGTGGTCGTCGAGTGTTAGTATTGGCCTCAGTCTAATATTGAGACTCGCTATAAGTCAGAATTTCTTTCAATACTTATGTTAGCCCTCTAACTTTTTAACGGGAAATATATGAAGTCTGTGTTTGTCTAGTGTTAATCCTAGGGTATTATACTTATACCAAGTCATTAATACTCTTACAGCGGCCACTGTTTGTGGTGTCAGTATCAGTATTGGCCTCAATCTAATATTGAGACTCGCTATAAGTCAGAATTTCTTTCAATACTTATGTTAGCCCTCTAACTTTTAACGGGAAATATATGAAGTTGTGTTTGTCTAGTGTAATCCTAGGGTATTATAACTTACACCATGTCATTCAATACTCTTACAGCGGCCACTGTTTGTGGTGTGTCCAGTATCAGTATTGACCTCAATCTAATATTTAGACTCGCTATAAGTCAGAATTTCTTTCAATACTTATGTTAGCCCTCTAACTTTTAACGGGATATATATGAAGTTGTGTTTGTCTAGTGTAATCCTAGGGTATTATACTTATTACCAAGTCATTAATACTCTTGCAGCGGCCACTGTTTGTGGTGTCCGTATCAGTATTAAACCTCAATCTAATATTGAGACTCACTATGTCAGCATTTCTTTTAGTAGTGATGTTAGCCCTCTAAACTTTTAACGGGAAATATATGAAGTTGTGTTTGTCTAGTGTATCCTAGGGTTGGATTGTAATTTCACGAGTATATTATACTTATACCAAGTCATTAATACTCTTACAGCGGCCACTGTTTGTGGTGTCAGTATCAGTATTGGCCCCAATCTAATATTGAGGACTCGCTATAAGTCAGAATTTCTTTCAAAATACTTAATGTTAGCCCTCTAACTTTTAACGGGAAATATATGAAGTTGTGTTTGTCTATTGTAATCCTAGGGTATTATACTTATACCAAGTCATTAATATTCTTGCAGCGGCCACTGTTTGTGGTGTCAGTATCAGTATTGACCTCAATCTAATATTGAGACTCGCTATAAGTCAGAATTTCTTTTAAATACTTATGTTAGCCCTCTAACTTTTAACGGGAAATATATGAAGTTGTGTTTGTCTAGTGTAATCCTAGGGTATTATACTTATACCAAGTCATTAATACTCTTGCAGCGGCCACTTTTTGTGGTGTCCGTATCAGTATTGACCTCAATCTAATATTGAGGGGACTCACTATGTCAGCATTTCTTTTAGTAGTGATGTTAGCCCTCTAACTTTTAACGGGAAATATATGAAGTTGTGTTTGTCTAGTGTAATCCTAGGGTATCTATACTTATACCAAGTCATTAATATTCTTGCAGCGCCACTGTTTGTGGTGTCCGTATCAGTATTAACCTCAATCTAATATTGAGACTCACTATGTCAGCATTTCTTTTAGTAGTGATGTTAGCCCTCTAACTTTTAACGGGAAATATATGAAGTTGTGGTTTGTCTAGTGTAATCCTAGGGTTGGATTGTATTTCACGAGTATTATACTTATACCAAGTCATTAATACTCTTACAGCGGCCACTGTTTGTGGTGTCAGTATCAGTATTGACCTCAATCTAATATTGAGACTCGCTATAAGTCAGAATTTCTTTCAATAACTTATGTTAGCCCCTCTAACTTTCATCGAGAAAACAATAGCACGTTTTTGTTTTTCTACTATAATCCTGGTGTTCGGATTTGATTTCATGAGTACTTATACCAAATTATCAATATTCCCTGCGCGGCCACTGTTTGCGATTTTAAGAGTTAGTATTTATCTCGGTCTCTATAAGTCAGCATTACCTCTGGGAACATATGTCAGCCCTCTTACCTTCATCTAGAAAGGGGAAAGTTTTATTTACCCATTATAGTAGATCTGTTGGAGTGGACTTATGATTAATTTCGAAACACCAAATAATAAATCTTCCCTCAGCGGCTACTGGCGTTGTCAGTTTTAGTATTGATCACAGTTTAATACTGAGGGTCATTTAAGGTATTATTACCTGTTCTAATGATATCATCACACAACCAAGATACAGTGGCTAGCCTGGATTGGTATGGTAACTGCTTCATTTGGGAGTTATATTTGGCTAAAATCCTATTTTGTTATTACGGCTGAAAAGTATTCGGAACTCAAAAATTTAAAATTTACGTGTACAGTTAATATATTGACTACGGTAATCTCCAAACCGCGCACAACATTAGTGTTTAGTAGCTGACTCACTCAGTGTAAAGCAACAGCGAAGGTTTTAAAGAACCGTATAACTGTCAGAAAAAATATAGTTGATTGATTTCTATTCTGTCAGAAAGTAAAACGACAAAATAGAGAGGATTCAAATTAGAAAGGAACTATGGAATAGCGAAAGCTGAAACTGATAACTGTGTAAATCCACACTACGTTGTATATCTGTTTACCCAAGTCACGTATTTATAGCACATCTAGCCTCGTACAGTCGTAGTGTCACTGCTCAGTAGCCAGGATGTTAGGCCCGAACTAACCAAGAACTTCTTAAACATCGAGTATTAAAAAATTTATACCCCACCAATTTCTGTTTACTTACCACCAAAGATGAATAAAGATCTCAATACTAAACAACTTGTATCAATAGGTTCCTACTAGGTTTCATATTCGTCCTTTATTTTTGAACAGTTCTGTTTAAAACTTCATTATATCATTATATGTATAGAAGTTTTAGCAGGTATTCCTTTCAACCATGTAATAGTTTACGACTGTTACCATTTAAAAGTGAGTGTACAGTCGAGTTATTAGTGTTAAATTAAAGTGAAAATATGTTCAACGAATTCTGTAGATCCCGAGTAGTAAGGAAAATTTTCGAACGCAAGTTTAAAACTGTAAAATACTTTTGGCTGTAAAATATAGTTTATAGCCAATCTGGGTTGCTCGACTTAACAAATATCACGGCGTAATTTGTAAGACAAAGAAACAGACAACAAACAGATTTACTGTTTACCAGGAAAGGGAGAAAGGATGAGCCTGGTGGAACTCCAGCCTGATTGTGCACGGGTTTGTGACACTACACTGATGATTTGTAGGACACTTCTTGTGATATGTGACGTCACAGGCCTGGCGTCACTCTGCAACATTTGTCACACAGAAGTTACCGTTATTTGTTTGAGTACTTGGCTCAAACCTAGTGCCCATATTATTGTATAAAGCTGGTACATTTTAATGAATCCTGTTCGTTTCAGAAAGAGTTATTTTTAGGAAAAAGCAAGAAATTTATTTGTTATGGAAGCTCCGCATGTGGTGAGCTTTGCCTGAATAATAGTTTATTTATTTAAATATTCTCTAACTAAGTAGTTACCAAGCACAATTGGTTTCTTCCTGAATATCGGGGTCTCCACAAAAAGACCGAAACATGTTATGTCTGTTAACAGTGATTTGATACAGTGAATCGTGAACATTTAAATTTAGATTCTAATAATTAAGGTTAAAAGCTGTTATTTTTAAGATTGTTAAAATTATTAGCTCAGTGATTTTTTCTATCATAACATAAAAAATTGTTATATAATACGTTTATGTCTTGTATTTTATTTTTCATTCGCTCATTAAACTTTAAATATCCTTAATGTGATGTTATTTTGATAAATCCGTCAAGAGAATGTTGGAGGACAACGTTTAAAAACGTCTTTTCTGTTAACAAATGTTGATTAGTATTGTTATTATTAAGATTCTATGAACACACTAAAAATATTTACATACTATTGAAAATTTTTTGTTATAATTTCTGGTATGATTAAAATGAATGTCACATTACTTTTCAATAACAAATATTTTGTTATATACAAATACACGAAATTGATATGGAACTTTTAAAATACTGATTTTAATTTTTCGCGAACTCTTCGTAGAAAATTACCGTAAAGCCTGGGAAGTCTAGAAGCTAGAAGTCATCAAACATTTCTTTGTTGAATAGACTTACACTTTTCCTTGCTAGTGTATACGTTTTTATTATGTGACTGAAACTGTTCTTTCGGCACAATTTTTACAGACTGACATTAAAGAAATATGATTTTTTGTTTATCTATGTAAATATAGACTAATTAATTAAAGGTAAAGGTACATGTGTATTTTGTTAAGTTTTAAGCCATTTTAAATAATAAAATGCAATAAAAACGGGTTTAAGCACTTGCCTAAGTATGTAGAGACGGAGATTATTTGTGGTTGAGAATTGTTTTGGTTGAGCATGGCGAAGTCTCGCGGAACATGGAGCAGACAGCAGTGTGTCCAGAGAGTGGACGGTGCGAAGTGTAGTATTAAAGTGAGTTTAATCTAATAATCAGGTTCAATAATATTTTAATAGTATTTAAATAGTCTTAATAGTAAATAATTAATGAAAAGAAACCAGTTATTGAATTGATGAAACAAAGACTTATAGAAAATGTCCTTTTTGAATTTTAAAACACAGTAATTTTTGAATAATGAATGAATGTGGAAGGTATGTTCCAATGATTATAGAAAAGTACATGTAAACAATCAGAAAATAAATACTTTTGTAAACGATTGAGAGTTTACTGTTATAAATCTTTAATGCATAAAATGTCCTTTTTGAATTTTAAATACAGTAATGTTTGAATAATAAATGAGTGTATGTATGTTCCAATGATTATAGAAAATTCCTTGTAAAAAATCAGAAAATAAATAATACTTTTGAGAGTTTACTGTTGTAAATCTATTACTGAGCAGATCTTTATTTAAAGCCCATAAGCAAATGATCTGCAGGTCCACAAAAATGGTTAGTGCAATGGTACATATGTTTTGGCCATAAGTGGCCCTTTTAGAGCTCTGTACGGTACGTAATAGTTCTGATTAAGCTCTGAAACACATTTGATCTTCATCAATAACTGTGAATATTTGATTATCTGTCAACTAATAAATTATAGTTGTTTCCGCTGTTTACTAATGTTATTATATTTTTAATCTATTATAACTTAGTTTTTTATACGTATAGACTCCTCTGTCACTTGCACAATGTCTGTTGTCTCCTTCTTCTTTTATTCTATTTATGAATACTAGAGTAACGCTACTCTAGAATGTTAACATAGGCTGTAAGAATAATGTTTTTGTGTTGAACTTGCTGGTGACTTAATATTATAGACCATTTCATCTTTTTACCTGATTTATTCCCCGTTTTACCTCTTTTAACGCACTATTAAAACCACTGGTTTTCTTCGGCAGATCTCGCCTGCTGCGACCTGTTGTTGTTTGTACCCTAAAATTTGTGGTGACATCTGGCATCCTAATATCTTCTTGTTCGAGATTGTGTGACTATGTACTACTATCTGTACAGTATGCATACTTTTTGCTATAATATTGTGTTTGCTACTAAGGCCGACGATGGTCAATCGGTAGCTTATTTAATTTACTACATTTTCATCATTATTTATTTTTAGATCACTTGATGTCAGCTTCACCGAAACAATCAATTGCTTTCTTTGAATGTTTACATCCGTAAATTCCAGTGATCGAGTTTTAAGTCCAGGGGTTTTTTTTTGTTTTAAAGTGTCCTTATTTCATTAATCGATTGACTCTCACAACTCACAATTTGTGAAGAGGAGTGACTGCGTTTATAGAATATTCCCAGAAAAGGTCGCCAGCCCAAAACCACGATGGATATTTGTCACGCTAGATGGTCTTTATACCATACGATAGACCATTCGATCGAGCTTCTATCTTAAACGCGTCTGTTAAACAAAATCTGAGGCATTCTAAAAGAGTTTTCTACCCCATATTATATATCACCATGAGTCTTTAAATATTTTTCTAATAAATTATTTTGAGACATTTTAGTTTTATTTTAATTTATCTAAAATTAAAGAAGGAATATGTTCGTTTGATTCACAAAACTTCAGTCTCTAAAAAGTCTACATGTTTTTAGGAAAAGTAAATCTATTTTCTTCTAATTTAGTCAAAATGGGAAAAATAAATTCCTTGAAGACTTTGATATTCATAGTCAAAATGGTTAAGATAAGTACGATTACGTCATTTTCAGCTTATAACAATTTTTTGTAACACCCGGTGTAACTTACTTGTTTGGAGTAACTTTAATTTTACTTACATTAAAAAGTCCAGGTCAGTTGTCAATCTTACAAAAAAACTTAATTAATTGCATCGTCTTCGAACATTTCCTAATGGTGAGTTTAAAAATATATGCTAGTGTGTAACTTTCTCTATGATATATTTTACTAGACTTTCGTATTATACACATTTTTATTGCTTCATCAGTGATAACTTTTAGCGTGTGTTTAAACAATGTAACGAACATTTATGATGTTTTTATTTACTGAATTACTATGCTTTTATTACTTTTAATCATTAGTTTGGAAAATAATGACTGTAAAAGCCATGTTTATTTCGTAAGTAAAAAATACGATTTTTTTAGGTTAGTTACTCCCCTTTTATGCCAAGATATTCAATCAGTAATACATTACTAGTGGTAAAAATAAAAAGACAAAATTTAAATTACTTTTTTTAACTATCGACATGTGTTTATGAAAAATATGTACTTAAAAATATGTAGGACATAACATGGCAAAAAAAGATACAACTTTTATCTGATTAATAAATATATCATGATATATATGGCCGTGTTACCATTGAATGTGACACATATGTAATATGAGATCAACTACGGTTATCCTCTTTCTCCTTCCCAATAGCCATTTCTCCAGCCATTTCAGTACCACAAACCCAAACACCTGAGATTCGATTTCCACCAAACTCGATTTCTGTGATTGGTTGTGTCTCGCGCGAGTGGAACTTCACGTTATCCGTTCTTACCTTCCCTTCCATCACCGTAAACCCAAACACTTGAACTTCGATTTATGCAAAACTCGATTTCTGTGATTGGTCTTGTCTCGCACGAGTTGTGCCTCCTCACGATATCCTCACGATCTTCCATCACCGTAAACCCAAACACTTGAACTTCGATTTATGCAAAACTCGATTTATGTGATTGGTCTTGTCTCGCACGAGTTGTACCTCACGATATCCGATCTTCCATCACCGTAAACTCAAACACTTGAACTTCGATTTATGCAAAACTCGATTTCTGTGATTGGTCTTGTCTCGCACGAGTTGTACCTCACGATATCCGATCTTCCATCACCGTAAACTCAAACACTTGAACTTCGATTTATGCAAAACTCGATTTCTGTGATTGGTCTTGTCTCGCACGAGTTGTACCTCACGATATCCGATCTTCCATCACCGTAAACTCAAACACTTGAACTTCGATTTATGCAAAACTCGATTTCTGTGATTGGTCTTGTCTCGCACGAGTTGTACCTCACGATATCCGATCTTCCATCACCGTAAACTCAAACACTTGAACTTCGATTTATGCAAAACTCGATTTCTGTGATTGGTCTTGTCTCGCACGAGTTGTACCTCACGATATCCGATCTTCCATCACCGTAAACTCAAACACTTGAACTTCGATTTATGCAAAACTCGATTTCTGTGATTGGTCTTGTCTCGCACGAGTTGTACCTCACGATATCCGATCTTCCATCACCGTAAACTCAAACACGTCGATTTTTGTGATTGATTGCGAATTGTCACTCGCAAGTGGAAATTTTCTTTATATGATATTACCTTTCCTTTTACCACTATAAGCTAAATCGAGATTCGATTTCCACTTAATTAGAAGTCAAATTGAAGAGAAAAGAAAAAATGTTATTTTCATACTCGATAGCTACATTTTCTATTCTGCAAATATTAAAGCTTTACTCAATATCTGGTTGTTATCAACTTTATATTTCACAATTTGTGGCGATTAAATACATCACTTGTTTGAAATGTAGCTTCGTCTGAGGTCATTACTCTTTAAAAAATTGTGATTTTTTTGAATTCTTGAGCTCAAAGCTGGCCATGTGTGTACGTTTAGGGCAATCTTCTCAGTTAAAAGCACCGAACTGAGTTCTAGCTGTAAAAAAATTAGTTAATGTAAAGCTTGAGAGGTATTAACAGGAAATTTAAAAACAGAGCCTAAAGGTTTTTGAGTGGTTGGGACTGAAAACAATAATATAAATATCCAAAATGGCCAGTTATCTTTTCACAATCTTCAAAAATCGATACTTATAGTGTTTTTTCATATATTTCTTCGTACTGTGTGTATTTATTTTTATAACGAAATAGTTGAAATGTCAAATAAAAGAAAAACCTGTGTGTAAAAGAAAGATTATAAAAAATAAACTTATTGCCAAAAGATTCCGTACCGTTATTAGTTTCTCGCAAAACGGTTATCATGTTTTACTTATTGAATAAAAAGAGTTATTTTGTTCTACTTCAGAGAATAATCTACACAATATATCTTCAGAAATCTTAAAAAATGAAAAGAAACAACACAAATAGATAACGTAATGCTCAAATACACAACAATATGGAGTACGTTTTCGTCTTTATTTAATATTATATAATAATACATTTTCCTTACTTTTTTAAATCACAAACAGTAACGAAATGAGCAATTGTCGTTAATGTTTAAATTTTGTACTTGATTGATAATCTTGCTTTTTAGGGTTATATGTTTCTCTGACAGATTTTGGTGTAGAGTGGCCCTAGATTCACTATTAAATTCACTGCTGGCTTTATCACTGCTGGTCATAATGTTTAAGTTAAGTAGACGTTTTATTCTCACCAAAACAATTCTTTTCTTGCTCTTTCAAATGTCTACTTTTAGATAAATTCTACTATAGTTTGTGTGGTGTTGTTTGAAAACTTTGTGTAAATACAGTTTTTTATCACAAGTTTAATATCACGCTAATACTCGGCTGTAACGTATAATTACAGTTCTATTTTGTTCCTTTGTTCGTGAGGGAGAGTAATCATTAAGTTGGCATCATCATTGGCTGTGTCCTTTGATAAGTAATAATAATTGTAGCAGAGAAATTAGGATATTTCGTTTTAAATCTTGGTAACACTGGTGCAGGTAAAAGGATGGAGACTATCTTGCAAGTTACAGAACGCTTACCAATCACTAACCTTCTGCCATTGACCATAACTTTCTTACCCAACATTGTGACTGATGTATTTCTGTTTCCATGAAATCCATTCAAGTCCTCTGTAGTTTTGGTTAACAAGTGAGACAATCGGCTGGGTCATATTGCGTTCACAAGATAGGAGCCATTTTCGTAATAAATTTAAAAATTATATTTTGATATTTATCACATCAATAATATCTTCTTATCGGACCTCTAAAATTAATTGGCAAAATATTTCGTACCTTATCCTCTTAATTTCTTCATACTTTTTATATTTCTTAATTTTTATTTGCCTCATCATATTCTTTTCTTTTCAGAGTGCATATACAACATATGGAACGTAATTGCATTTTTGACGTTATAATGGTATCTACAAACAATCGTTGTCATTGTTTATTTAGGAATAAAAGTTTTCACATTTTTATGGTTCAGTTAACTATCAGACAGAACATACACGAACAGTTATGTTAAATATTCAAACAAATAATAAACTTTTGGTTAGTACTTTCTAATTTAATTACCGAGAAATAAATATAAATCAGAAAAAGATAAGAAGAAATCAGTCTTAATTAAAATGTCTATCATAAGTAATTACGTGGTATCGATAAATTAGCCTGAGGTCAGTTTAAAAGCGGCGTTGAATAATCTCCTCAAGGATCTCGCTTTGCATTGGGACTAAACAGCATAAAGTTGTGAAGAAAATTTAATCAAATTTAAAAAGTTTCAAGAGCTCTGAGAGTCAATTACAAGTCAGGGTGGGAATATCTCTGGTAACTTCCCTCAGTGTTCTAAGCAGTTTTGTAGTGTGTATACACAATCCTCTTAGTTATAACAAATTGTCCCTTTTTTATAGATTAATAAAACTACGTTTAAAAAGTCCTTATATCTATCCTTATATAACTATCAGACAGAACATACACGAACAGTTATGTTAAATATTCAAACAAATAATAAACTTTTGGTTAGTACTTTCTAATTTAATTACCGAGAAATAAATATAAATCAGAAAAAGATAAGAAGAAATCAGTCTTAATTAAAATATCTATCATAAGTAATTACGTGGTATCGATAAATTAGCCTGAGGTCAGTTTAAAAGCGGCGTTGAATAATCTCCTCAAGGATCTCGCTTTGCATTGGACTAAACAGCATAAAGTTGTGAAGAAAATTTAATCAAATTTAAAAAGTTTCAAGAGCTCTGAGAGTCAATTACAAGTCAGGGTGGGAATATCTCTGGTAACTTCCCTCAGTGTTCTAAGCAGTTTTGTAGTGTGTATACACAATCCTCTTAGTTATAACAAATTGTCCCTTTTTTATAGATTAATAAAACTACGTTTAAAAAGTCCTTATAGTTACAGGAAATGGAGAGGTTTGGACTGGACTCCTTGGAAAAAGTCCTGGAATGTAGAATTCATTACCTGAATTTTTATTTCACAATACCACATTCAATAATCTCGTTTAATACTTCAGTCAAAAATGCATTGCAATTACAATAGCCTCCCTTTCAACCAATTTCTTGTAGGATAACATAAAAGTCGGCGTCTCTGAAGATCGTTTAAACAGCCTACGCAATATCAATCCAGTAATTTATGAGATTAAACAAGGTATAAAATATTTAGTATATTATATAACAATAATAATGTACCTCGTGTTGAAACTCGTAAAAGAAAGTAACAAAACATTATCACCTGTAAAGACAGAGAGACTTGTAGTGACTTTTCTCTTTTTTGACAGTTCGTCGAATTTTGTCTTCATAGAATGGATTGGTTAATCCGGAAACAAAAAATCCGATTATAACATTTTACCCGTAGTTTGACACTCCAATCTACATCTTGTTCGTAAATGTTGGGACCATACATTTTTTCATGAATTTTGTTTGTGTGGATACAAATTTTATCTATCCATTTTTAATCATGCCAATCTATATCTTCTTCACGAATCTTTGATGTAGATATATGTTTGTGTATATTTAATATTGGTAGCACCCGCTAGCATTTATGGTCCGGCTTCCTTCGGCAATGTCAAAAATTTCATTACATTATTCTAATGAGTATTTAAAATATTATAAGATATTGCACTTTAAAAGAAAATATTCTTTTCTGAGTAGCGTTGTCCTGCTATGTAGATATATGTTTGTGTATATTAAATATTGGTAGCACCCGGTAGCATTTATGGTCCGGCTTCCTTCGGCAATGTCAAAAATTTCATTACATTATTCTAATGAGTATTTAAAATATTTTAAGATATTGCACTTTAAAAGAAAATATTCTTTTCTGAGTAGCGTTGTCCTGCTATGTAGATATATGTTTGTGTATATTAAATATTGGTAGCACCCGGTAGCATTTATGGTCCGGCTTCCTTCGGCAATGTCAAAAATTTCATTACATTATTCTAATGAGTATTTAAAATATTTTAAGATATTGCACTTTAAAAGAAAATATTCTTTTCTGAGTAGCGTTGTCCTGATATGTAGATCAATGTTTGTGTATAGTAAATATTTTTAGCACCCGGTAGCATTTATGGTCCGGCTTCCTCGGCAATGTCAAAAATAAAGCTATTTAAAATATTTTAAGACATTGCACTTTAAAAGAAAATATTCTTTTCTGAGTAACGTTGTCCTGCTATGTAGATCTATGTTTGTGTATATTAAATATTGGTAGCACCCGGTAGCATTTATGGTCTGGGTTCCTTCGGCAATGTCAAAAATTTCATTACATTATTCTAATGAGTATTTAAAATATTTTAAGATATTGCACTTTAAAAGAAAATATTCTTTTCTGAGTAGCGTTGTCCTGATATGTAGATCAATGTTTGTGTATAGTAAATATTTTTAGCACCCGGTAGCATTTATGGTCCGGCTTCCTCGGCAATGTCAAAAATTTCATTACATTATTCTAGTGAGTATTTAAAATATTTTAAGACATTGCACTTTAAAAGAAAATATTCTTTTCTGAGTAACGTTGTCCTGCTATGTAGATCTATGTGTGTGTATATTAAATATTGGTAGCACCCGGTAGCATTTATGGTCTGGCTTCCTTCGGCAATGTCAAAAATTTCATTACATTATTCTAATGAGTATTTAAAATATTTTAAGATATTGCACTTTAAAAGAAAATATTCTTTTCTGAGTAACGTTGTCCTGCTATGTAGATCTATGTTTGTGTATATTAAATATTGGTAGCACCCGGTAGCATTTATGGTCTGGGTTCCTTCGGCAATGTCAAAAATTTCATTACATTATTCTAATGAGTATTTAAAATATTTTAAGATATTGCACTTTAAAAGAAAATATTCTTTTCTGAGTAACGTTGTCCTGCTATGTAGATCTATGTTTGTGTATATTAAATATTGGTAGCACCCGGTAGCATTTATGGTCTGGCTTCCTTCGGCAATGTCAAAAATTTCATTACATTATTCTAATGAGTATTTAAAATATTTTAAGATATTGCACTTTAAAAGAAAATATTCTTTTCTGAGTAACGTTGTCCTGCTATGTAGATCTATGTGTGTGTATATTAAATATTGGTAGCACCCGGTAGCATTTATGGTCTGGCTTCCTTCGGCAATGTCAAAAATTTCATTACATTATTCTAATGAGTATTTAAAATATTTTAAGATATTGCACTTTAAAAGAAAATATTCTTTTCTGAGTAACGTTGTCCTGCTATGTAGATCTATGTTTGTGTATATTAAATATTGGTAGCACCCGGTAGCATTTATGGTCTGGCTTCCTTCGGCAATGTCAAAAATTTCATTACATTATTCTAATGAGTATTTAAAATATTTTAAGATATTACACTTTAAAAGAAATTATTCTTTTCTGAGTAACGTTGTCCTGTTATCACTTCATCGTGCCATATTTGTAACTGAGTCCTATCCTTGAATAACTAGTTCAAACTTTATAGTCAATATTTATTATACTAAATTACTGTCCACTAATTTTATTAGAAGTCCATGATGTTACAAATGATGATATATATTAAAAATAACTGTTAAATTTAGAAATAATTAGACACTAGACTTTAAAATGAATTACTGATGTTTACTACCATTAATCACATTGAACATTTACATCCGTTAATTGAACGTGAGAATGCATAGAAATGAATCCCATAATTAACCACTCATGCTGAATTCACAAAATGTAGCGATAAGTCAAAAGGCTGGCGGTATTCAGATCCATCGCCGCCGTATTCCTGCCTTTCCACTCTCAATGACGTGAATGTCTGCACCCCCTCAATACCAGATGTTCATCTCCGAGTGATTGATTCTTTATAAAACTTCTCTTTCACAGAGTTGTTAAGAGAACGAACGAGTTTCACGTTCCTTCTATCATTCAAGTTTTTTTCTCGGTATTTATCCAACTCTGTACTTTTTAAGGGCCCATCAGTCTATGGAATGGTAAAATACTTTTCTTGCACTTCAATTTGGTTTTAAGATTTGCTGAGTATTACATTGATGAATCTTTTTAATACTCGTTTTTGGAACACAGATTGTTAGTTATATACTGTGTATTTAGATAGTTCGGTCTAAGAGGGCAGATGTACTGTATTTTCCGGTCTATGGTTTTTACGTCGTATAGGAATAAGAAGAGCCTAATTTTTATGAATGTGTTAATATTATAAATAAAAATAATAAAAAATGAATATTATAAATATATCCGATGATTGTTCGTCCTTGTTGCTTCTTATTTTATGCATTCTATTATGTATCTTACCTAAACCTTTTATTTATTTTGGTTTTCCTATGAAGGTGTTCCAACTTTTTTTAAATAATCATCTTTGGTGAAGGAACTTGGCCCTCCTCTGTTTATCGATAGTCGTGTGATGCAAATTATGAGCAGCTTTTGAACAATTGATCACTGCAACCTGTGCCCTCTCTGCAGCTGTAGGTCTCTTGATCCTTTAAATCTGTGGCCACTCTGCTGCTGTAGGTCTCTTGATCTTTAAATCTGTGACCACTCTGCTGCTGTAGGAAGTCTATCTTGTACAAAAAGGTCTCTTTCAATCCACGTGTAGGGTAGTGTCACTATTGTGCAGACACATCAAAAATACAAATAGTCATCGCCGATGTTTTCGGTAGGAATATATGTGCATGGTTATCACTATCGTTGATTGTCTTTCATAATAGTGTCCTCGATTGATTAAAATTAGTATCTGATTTCTTACCCGTCATAGTGGTGTAATAATCTACCTGATGTGAAAGTGTTACGTTCGGGGAAAGTTCTTCTCTTGTCCTCCAACGGAATTACACAGGTAGTACACTTAAATAAGTTTAAAAAGTATAAACGATTAATAGCTTTAATAATATTTACTTATATAATAAAATAAAAAACAGTGTTAAAAATAAATAATCAACAAAACAATGAATAAGTAAGAAATATAAGTTAGTTAACAAATACTCAACAAAAAGGTTAAAAAGACAAAGACAGTAATAGATAGTTAAATATCAAAACGAGCAACAGCAATAAAAAGATTTGAAAAATAACCTTATGCGAAAATAACAACATTTAACCAGCATCATGCAAGAAAAGATAAATAATCAGATATATGCGTAAACATAAACAATAATTAACAACAATATTAAATAATTCAAATGAACACTTGTGAATACGTAACTAAATCCGCTACATGCATACTGATAGTGACGTGCGCTTTCATAGGATTCTGTGTGATTCTTCATTCTTTCCAGAAGTTAAGTTTTTCACGTTCACTGAAACTATCCCTTTTCACATATGTTTCCCAATCATAAGTGATAAACCCTTTGACTATCTTTATAGGAAAAATGCGAATTTAACCAACTATGGGAATACTTACAGTATAAATATATATCCATCTTTGTTTCTTCTATCGTACAATGTGTTGCATTTTCTTTTCAAAGGAAGTGTTTGTGTTCGTATTATGGACTCGTTAGTTTTGATATCATTTTTCAGTTACCATGTGGCTGTAACTATAAAACGTTCAAACCAAAAAGTTTCTTAGTCGGTTATCTCGATAGTGGTTCTTGAAAGCTTTGTAAATAATTTAAAATGTTGAAGATTCCTTTAAAATCTATATCAAATTAATATTGCATTATGGCATAATACTTTTTAAAATATCTCAAACTATGGCAAACTCGATAAATTAATAAAAATATATCATTTCATAGAAATACCTCCAGAGAGAATAAAAACTAAAAATTTAACGGAATATGTTACTTTAACATTTATATTCTAATGTAATAATAAAAGCAAAATGAGAATTCCCCATATACATATCAAAACACACTCTTAGGTTACAATTTCCTCTTAGATATATTTGTTTAATGTCTTGTTAAACTTTCCATTTTAGTGAAAAAATTCAGTAAGCCATCAGAAGTTGACTAATATAATATATAGAGTTCTTTCACGTTCACTGAAAAAATCCCTATTCGCACCTATTGACCAATATTTTAGTGAGGAATCCTCTGACTTGCTTTATAGGTTACTTTGTAAACATTAACAAAATCCACCTCACTTCTAAGTTTCTGCTTGGAAGTATGTACGTTTGTATATTCAAAGTGCGTGAGGAAGTGTAAATTGGCATCATACTCCAGTTCTTTCCTTTTTTAATTTCCTCAACTAAAAATCATGATAAGGAATTTCCTTTCACTGAAATTGTTTAATCATGGTTTGTGTCCTTTGTGAAGGAAGAACTATGGCATGGAAATAACCTACTCGGAGCAAATAAGTGATTTTTCGTGTTTGTATTGGTAGCTACAAATAGGTAGTACAATTGGTAAATTGGTAGTACAAATATTGGTAGCTCAAGGTATGAAAACTTTCGTGCCAGTCACAAAATTCGAATGACTGACCTCCCGCCGTAGGGCTACACTCCTCCTCCCCATCATTGTAACTGGTGTATTTCTGTTTCCATGAACTCCAGTTACTCCTTGAGTAGTTTTGGCCAAGAAAAGAGAGGTTTGGCCGCAAGATATAAACGCGTTTTGTAATAATTTTAAAATTGTATTTTGATTCTGCAAACATCATTGATGTCTTCTTGTCAATTATGTGACCAAATATATACCTTAACCACTTGATTTCCTTATACTTGTTTTATTTCATCATTTTCGTTTGCCGCTTCGTACTTATTTCTTTGTCAGTACTTATATGCAATATCCTTAATGTACGTACATTTTGACGGCATCAAGGAATTAAAAAAATATTTTTGGGAATGTATTTCAGCTATAAAAAGTTTTACATTTTTATATTAAACTGGGTTTTAAGCCCTGACATTGTCAATTTATACAATTAACTTACTGACACAAAGAAGAAAAAGAGAAACAAAGAGTTGTGTTAAATATTGAAAAAAATTAAACTTTGTTTATTGATTTAAATATAACTAGTTATATTAAATATAGACATAGTTTGGTTGGCATTTTTCAATTAATTTAGCAAAAAGGAAATAAAATCAGCGCCAAAGATAAGAAGAAATCAGTCTTAATTAAAATGTCTATCAGAAGTAATTAAGTGGTACAGATGAATGGGCCTGAGGTCAGTTTAAAAGCGGCGTTGAATAATCTCCTCAAGAATCTCGCTTTACATTGGACTAAACAGCATAAAGTTGTAAAGAAAATTGAATAAAATTGAAAAAGTTTCAAGAGCTTGGAGAGTCAATTACAAGTCAGGGTGGGAATATCTCTGGTAACTTCCCTCAGTGTTCTAAGCAGCTTTGTAGCGTGTATACAAACTCTTATTTCAGCTACACAAAATTCTTTCTCTGTTGCTATAGTTTAAATTAATTACGTTTTAATAGTCTAAAACTGTTCTTACAGTTAGAGTAAATTGACTATAGAGTCCTTCAATCTGGACTTCATTAATCCTATTTAGTAAGCCAGTCTATAAGTCATTCTAATTACAATTGCCTCCCTGTGAAACACACATGACATGACCGGTCATATATCGGTAATCCGAAAAATCTCTTACGCTGAAGATCGTAAATAAGATTGTAAATGTCATTCTAGTTATTATATTGATGACTTAAAATTTAGTATTAAATATTTATATTTATAAGTAAATATAGTACAATAATCATTTACTCACCTACATTATACATCATTCATTGATCGTCAACTCATTTTGCAACTCGTAAAAGGTAGAAAGAAATATATCAATTACCTCTAAACACAGAGAGATGTGTGGTGACCGTTTTGGTATTCTACAGTCCGTCGAATATTATCCTTATGGAAATGGGTGATTAATCAACCCATGTATTTTTTGCTATCCCAAACTATATCTTCATTACAGTTGTAAACATTCGTGTTTGTGTAGATCACAATTTTAAACATTCGTATTTCTGGCCATTCCATACTACATCTTCATGGCAGTTTTCACTGTTCATGTTTGTGTGGATTGCTCAAACTTTAACCCAAGTATTTTTTTTTAATCCTAACTACAACTTTATGAAAAGTTTCAACATTGATGTATGTGTGGATTACAAACTTTAACCTGTGTGTTTTTTTGTCATTACTAACTACATTTTATGATATTTGTGAACTTTCATGCTTGTGTGGATTCCAAACTTTACCTATGTGTCTTTTGACATGTTTTAACTACAACTTTATGATAGTTGTGAACAATCATGTGTTTTTTTAGATTATAAACTTTAATCTGTGTATTATTTGACATTCCTAACTAAAACGTAATGAAAGTTGTGAATACTTGTGTTTTTTGTGGATTGATAACTGCTTATTCAATTTAACAGAATCTGTAAGAATTTTGCCCGTAACATAAACCGTAATGTTAACGAAAACCGGCATGAAAGAGTACTAGAATATGATATAGACTTACTTCCCCGTATAATTACTATTAGTTTGTCTAATTTTGAAGTGTTTCTACTAAATAATGTTAAACTACAAATTATATCTAAAGAGGTTTCGAAATTTCAAAGTGAAATAAATCAGAGAGGGTTTCTCTCTTTTTTAAACCAATAGAATATGTATTAACTATTCGTGCTCTTATTTTACAAAATATTCAAAGAAGACTGTTGGAATAAAATTTAAATTAATAAAACATACTATACAAGTTTTATATAAAAATAAACCTAAGAATTAAATTAATGAACACTGTGGTTATATACTTGTTAGTTTTGTCATTTAAAGTTAAATTTAAATTGTTCATTGTTTGGTTTCAGAGGAGTTATAGGCATTGGATGTCGAAATTTTCAATATAAATTACTATTTTATCTTCGATTAGTTTTAAATCTATGTTAAAATTCGTAATTTTGCTCAGAATATTCCTTTCTCATAGGTAACATTGTCCTGTTAACACTTAATCATGTCTTATCGCTTAATTAAAAAGTTCAAACCTTGTTGTTATCATAAGAGTAAGTTTAATAGTTCATAATCCCTTATTAATGCTATTAATTTCAACTTTTTAAGAAGAGAATTAACATTGTTTAGATTGTTTAAATTGTTTAAATATGATAAAATTAGAAATATTTCAACTCTAGCTTTTACAATTAAGTACCGATGTTAATTACTATTAATAACATACACCATTTTCATCCGTAACTTGAACATGTGAATGCATGGATACGAGCCCCACAATTAACCATTCACGGAGAATTCACAAAATGTAGCGCTAAGTCAAAAGGCTGGCGGTATTCAGATCCATCGCCGCCGTATTCCTGCCTTTCCACTCTCAATGACGTGAATGTCTGCACCCTCTCAATACCAGATGTTCATCTCCGAGTGATTGATTCTTTATAAAACTTCTCTTTCACAGAGTTGTTAAGAGAACGAACGAGTTTTACGTTTCTTTTATCATTCAAGTTTTTTCGGTACTTAAATAACTGTATACTCTTTAAGGACCCATCAATCTTTGGAATGGTAAAGTACTTTTCTTTCATTTCAATTTGGATTTAGGATTTGCTGAATATTACTGGTACATCCTTCTATAGTCGTATCTTTGATTTGGAAAATACAAACCGTTATCCCACTAATAAACAGTGATATACAGTGATGGCTATATTTTGTTCTAAGTGAGCAGCATTTATTTCAATTCCATAATTACGGTATTTATGTCTGTAATAGACATATTCTGAATGTCAATTCCTAACAATAAATCAGTATTGTTATGTCACTTATGTTGCTTTAAAATAGAGTATGTCACACTGTGTGTTAAAATGCATATCTTCTGCTATGTCCAGATGGGTTCATACACATTAAGTAAACCAATTATAAAAGACCCTTGTATTAGTCAATACTTAAACCGTTCTGATTTGAGTTGTCTGTGTTAAAATTGATCATCAGATATAAATGTAATAAGTATATTATCCTTAACAGCAACATGTGTAAATCATGTATAGAAACTCTAACCTACTTCTAGAGGGCTAGAAACATAAAATTTGACGCGCAGTTGACTTTCAACATGTAACCACGGGATAAGCTGAAAACAGGACATTTTAAAATCCCGAAATAGTGAGCCTATTTTCAAACTGTGATGGGATTAGTAGATAGGGACAGAGCAAGTATTAGATTGATTGAGGTGTTTCTGTACGGTACGCAACACACCTTCAGGTATATAATAATTCTAATTCTTTGTGGCAACAGAAGACTATATTGTTCTATATATTTCACCGCTTTGTTTTTATTTTAATATTTTGGTAGTTTTTTCTGGAATAGGCTTTTTGATAGTGTTACAGATTCTTTTATTGGATTTCCTAAAAGCAGGCTTTGATTAACTCATACAGCTTCAAGGTACACTACTATTAGTTTTGTCTTTCAATCACAAGTACTTGTCTCCAATCTTGGACATAATACACGAGACTTGTTAATCACAACACTTATCTTCATATCGCTGTATAGGGGTTGATATAAGATTGTTGTGTAACCTTTCGTCTACGTTTTGGTGGCATTATGTTACTTGTCCATGAAGGATATATCGTGGTTACATCTGGATTTACCGAAGTTCTTGCAAAGTTTGAAGGTCATTGAAAATATTACAAATTGCTCTTAAATTGCAACTACATTACAAGCAAACTAAAGTACAGTATGATAGAACACATATTGAAAAAATGTACAAAATCTCCAAAAATGTTAAACACAATAATCATCCCATGTAAATACCTTTAATATAATAAACTAAAATTTAAACTAATTTGTCAGGAGAAGATATATAACCTTATGAAATTATCGAGGATGCTGAAGAATTCTCGTATACATATGCACAATATACTCTTGGGCTACAACTGCTATTTCCATAGACGTGTTTAATTTCTATTAATTTTGCACTAAAATGAAATGTGTACTTAGCGTCAATAGCTAAGTTTTTCTGAATATTTCATTTCAAAATGTGAAATCAGTCACTGAGTTCAGTATGCAAAACGTCTCTTTGAATGTCTAAGAACTTTTTTGAATCCTTGGTATTATACATTTAATGGATCATTGTGAGAGTGGCTTGGATTTCTGCAGCGCACGCATAACTGTGGAGATATTGGTCAACGAAGGTGTCCTAGTTGAGACTTACGTAGGAAATGGAAATAAATATATTTTATCGAGTAATAATAATTTTATTACATATCAAGTCCATTATTTTCTTACAAAATTAACGAATTACTACCTGAAATTAAGAGAAAATTATGTATTTTTGGAGTTCTTTGACATATATCAAACTTTTATATCCTTTAAAACTACTAGGAACTGTGTTTTACGAACAAGCAAATAACTATCAATTATGTTTTACTGATTGAAACCTTTAATTGGTGTTCACATAATTATCTGTAGTTCTGTTCTTCAAGATCAATTTGAAAATAATACAAAAGCTAATACTAAAAATGTGTTAAAGTTTAGTAAGCTATAATTTTAGTTACTATCCATATTTTGAGGGCGAGTTTTTGACATAAATACACTTAATTAAATATAATTCTCTTCCTTCGTTCCCATTTAAACATGTCCTTCGTCTCCTTGGGAGCTTAGCAGTGAAAAAAAATTACGTGTTAAAATTGTTTGACACGTTACACTAGAACTATACTAATTACATAATTATATCATAATTGCATTACACTTTGACATAATATGTATTATAACACTTTCATAAATGATGACATATCAACTTATATGAAATAGCTTTTTTTTTAAGAATACCGCCTAAATAAAAATTAAAATTGAATAGAATTTGGAAGTTGGCCATTTAGAACCTGATGTACTAACCAAAGCAAGCTGACAATTCTCGCACATCTATTCACAATAGACTTTCAGATTATCATTATGGCTATTTCCCGTGCCGTATATAATTTCTCATAATTGTTGCCCTATAATAGAATGTGAATGTACCTGTCTATAGCTATATTTTCCTGATAATTTCACTTCCGAATGTAACCAATAATTGAGTTTTAATACATAAAACTTATCTGTTATAATGAACAAGAACTTTTACAGACAATTTAAATAATAATTGTTTATCAAGTAATAAATAGTGTCATCATTTAAGAAGCACATTAAAAAAATATTGTGAAACTACTATCTCAAATTATGAGAAAAGAATATTTTGGGCTTTGTCTACCAATCAACATAAATCTTGATCATGTATTCTTTTAAATGAATACGACATTTTCTTTGCGTCGCTATCTTCAGTATTTGAGTAGTACATTTTTGACTACACCCTATTTTTGTGCTTCTTTGTATTGTTACATACGTAGTATTTTCTATTAAAGGATGTGTTTTTGTGCGCATTAATGATCTAGGTTGATCGATTCTTCATCACATTAACTAATGGCATTATTTGTAAATTTTTCTAACTTCAAATATTATTGGTGGTTATATCTAGGATCTACCGAAATTTTGCTATACTTTAAAATTTCTTTGAAGGTCATGAATACATAAAACATTTCTCTTTATACCTTACATTACGACTTCTTTATACTATGAAAGAATAAATATTGATAAAAGGTCAAATATCTCCAAATAAAACTGAACGTTATTTAATAAATATTTCATTCTATAAAATTACCTTTAAAATACCTTTCAGACACTAAAATTGAATGTAATTTGTCAATTGAACATAAAGAACCTGATGTATTAATAAAATCAAGCTGAGAATTCTCGTATACATATTCACAATACACTCCTAAGATACAATTTATATTTCTATAGATGTGTTCATTTTTTAAAGTTTTACTACAGTTAAATTTGCATTTACCCGTCTATAGCTACGTTTTCTTCGTAATTTAAAATTCAAATATGAAATTAATAACTGAATTCAATTTACAAAAGCTTTGTGTACATATCTTTGGATACAAATCATAGAAACGAATCATCGCTCACGTTGCAGGAGGAATATAGCTCTATGTTTATCTTTGTTGTTGATATTCTATTGAATCATAAAAGCGTCCTCGATCGATTCAAGCAAGAATCTGATTTCTTATCCAGCAGGGTGGTTTACTCGTCTACCTGATTTCTGCAAGTGCTATTATCTGAGGATATTATTGTTTTCAGAGGATTGTGTTCTAACAGTTGTATCGTTTTAGTATATAACTACAGAACAGATTGAAAGTTATATTGAACAATGTCATCAATCCAAGGTAACTAGGCACTTCATGAATGTTTGTGTGTACTTCCCGAAATAAACATTTCACAACGATTCTTCACGAGTTACAAAAAAGCAGATTATAGTGTTTAACTGGATTAAACTGTTTAAGCTGTGGTTTGGTACAAAATGGGGGAATGAATACCAAGATCGTGTCTCTAACCCCACTCATTCAACAACGATTTACTTCCTGAATGACCCTCTTACATAAATTGTCACTAAGATGAATGGATAAAGAACTTACATGTGGATAACTATTCTTTTAGATTCATCAGGAAAGATCGTCTGGCATGGTCTGAAACATAATGGAAACATCTCTAGAATAAAACATTGTATTACTCAACAACTAAATTCTTGGATTGATGCAAATAGATTGAAACTTAACCCTTGTAACACTCAGTGTATCAAGTTACATCTACATCTCCTCATTGCACACTTACACTGCAAGACTCCTCAACCTTACACATTGTATCTCCCATCTGGCTTTAACTCTCTTACTTGTACCAATTTCTTGGGGTTGGTAATCAATGCTAACCTAACATGGCATCTCAACATATTGGATCTTTACTTTCCAAATTGAGCAAAGCCTTTTATTCAATCCTAACCGTATCCCAAGCAGTTGATCATCATGTTTATAGACAAGTGTACTTTGGGTATTTTAATTCTTTAATTTCATATGGATTGATGTTCTGTGGAAACTCTTGTAATTCTTTAAGAGTTCAAGTAATTGGAGAAATGGGTGGTAAGAATATTGGCCGGTGTTAGCTTTAGATGACTGTTTTAAATGCATTGAACAACCTAGTTGCTCACATTTGTGCGCAAGTCCTCACTGAAGAAGTTATCTAAATAGTATGAGGTCGTTAATCGTTCTTTCCATATCTTTGAGTTGTCATCTGAAGTTTACATCTTTGCATACGTCTCTTTATTGTGGTTTTTATAGTGTTCAATGTCTGGTATTGGGTTAGTATGTAATTTGGTGCATAAAACGGATAACCGTTGTGAAATCTTTCGTCTTATTTCTGGTGGCATTATTTGTTAACTCTTCTAACCATGAATGTCACTCGTGGTTATATCTGGGATTTACCGAAGTTTAGATAAACTTTAAAAGTCATTGAAAATATTACGAATTTATCTTAAATCGCTATAAAACATCTACTTAAAAAAAACTACATTATACTATGAGAGAACATGTATTGAAAAAATTTAAAACCTCCTAAAAATGTTAAACATAATAATCATTATATAAAATAAGAACCCCTAATATAAGAAACACTAAACATTAAACTAATTTGTCAGTTAAACATTAGAACCTTATGAAATTATCAAGGCAAGCTGAAGAATTCTTGTATTCATATCCATAATATACTCTCAAGGTGCAATTGCTATTTCAATAGATGTGTTTAATTTCTAGTAAAAGTTAATTTACAATGAAATATCAATGTACACGCCTTTACCTAAGTTCCCTTAGTATCTCATTTCCATACGTGAATTCAATCATTGAGTTCAGTATGCAAAACGTCTCTTTTAGAATGTCCAGTAACTTTTTTTAAACCTTGGTATTTATAAATTCAATGGATCGTTGTGAGGGTGGCTTGGCTTTCTGCAGTGGGTGCATAACTGCGGAGATATTTGTCAACGAAGGCGTCCTAGTTGAGACTTACGTAGGAATTGGAAATAAATATAGTTTCTCGGGTACTAAATAATGTTATTATTTTTAAGTATATTATTTGGATACAAAGTTAATAAACTACTATCTGAAATGAAGTAGAAAAATTTGTATTTTTGGAGTCTTTTAACGTATATAATAATTTTATATGCTTTAAAACAACTGGAATCGTCTTTTTAACAACAAGCAAATAAATAAAATAAATTATGTTTTACTGATTGAAACCTCTAGTTGGTGTTCAAAGTATTTATCCGTAGTTCTGTACTTCAAGATAATAAGAAAATAGTGCAAATACTAAAAATGAGGTCGGATTTGTGTCTTCTATTCTATTAATAAATCTTTTAATTAATATACTTCTCATCCTGTGTTCCTATTTAAATATATCCTTCGTCTCCCTGGGAACGTAGCCGCGAACTGAATACGTATTAAAATAGTTTTTCATGTAGAACACAATAGAAATTTATCTACAAGAGTTTCAACGTTGTCAACAGTTGACTCCTTATAAAACAGATGTGCCAACAATAGTGAAAACCCCGACAGATTATATGCCAAAAGTGCTAGACGAAGAGTCGTGAATCATAATGAATATACCGATAATGAATATATCTCTATAACTCTATATAAATCGGGTTCCCTTCGTAATCGGTCTTCTTAAAATACTAACTTCCAGACCAGTATAAAAAGTAACATTAAGGGTAATGCGGTGTTACTATTGTGAAGATATGTAAGAAAAACGCACATTCATCACCCATATTCTGGGGAAAACTCTTTGTAGTGTCCGTAATTAATTCAAATCAGTATCTTATTTAGTATCCAACAGGTTGGTTTACTTATCTAGTACTGTGTTCAGAGGAAGTTTTTTCTTCGTTTTAAAAAGATCTGTGTGCTGGCAATGCAAGATGGTTTCGTTATAGTGATGAAATCTTTCTAGTTTCAACAATGTACAAGAAAATATGCCCTCTAGTTTAAGACTTATTGCTGAATGGATCAGGAAGTTGGTGTTAATCTAGAAGGCATGGGACTACAAAATTGCACACATTTGTGCAACTTCCTCACTGGAGAAGTTATTCTGAGAAGTGGAGATTGGTGTGATTCGTTCTTGCCATGTAATTTGTTGATATTGTCTGAACTTGAATATATATATGTAGGTATACAATAAAACTAAACTCTTTTCTTATCTTTAGTGCTGATCATTTAGTCCCTTTTGAATGACATTATCAAAAACATTTATAATACAAATATAACAAAATAGAAGAATAAAGGTTATGAACACATTAAAAACTGTAATAACATATGGTATCTAAAGAAGTAAATAAGAAATGGTTTATCTTAAACACAGAGAAAGAGAAAACAAAGTTTCAAGAATTTAATGAAATTTGCCTTAGATTTAACCCAACTGATAAAGAGCCAATATGTTGGATTTCTTATCTTCTTATTAATATTTTTGTGTATTCTTTATTTTCATAATTTTGAAACTGTTAGATTCCAATTAGAGATACACTTAAAAAAATATATGTTCGGCACATGGTGTATTCATGGCACATGGATACACTTTTAAAAGGTTTGATGTTGAACATTTGCACGATGATTGTTCATCCTCAGATTAAGTGGTGTGATGTTTCTCCAGTTTAGTCTTTGGGGCCATATTTACAGGATAATTTATAAACTACATTTTCGCTGTTAAAAGCGATATCTTCTGCATAGAATATTTTTCTAGTTAACAGTTTGTCGATTACATCATACTTCATATTCCACAGCGTGGTTTACTCATAGAAATATTGATTGCTGTTCTTATTTTGAATCGAGTATGGAAAAACTGATACATTTTTTGTCCAAGTTTTAAATTTGGCATATTTTTTACAATATTTAAAACATATTTTTGGTTTGAGTATAGTCACTTCAATATTAATCGCTTTTGTAGTTTTGATGGTAATTAATGAATTTGACAAAGTTTTTATATAATTGTGGAAGTGAATTTTATCCGTACATAGATTCTTAGCTAGTAGAATAGTAGAATACCCTTGGGGTATTAGATTTCTTTAAATACTGTGGATGGCAGCTCTCATAATGTAGGTATTAAATACTATTTCTGTCCTTGACATGAGCTTTAGTTTTAAGCAACCGTCATTTAACAGAACGTGTGCATCAAGAAAAGTCACTGAATTTTGTGATGATTGCCAAGTGATATTGACTAAGGAAAATCATTTAGTTATTGAATGAATTTTTTCAGATTTTTCATTCCATTGTTGCAAACTAGAAAGATTTCATCACTATAACGAAGCCAAGCCAAGGGTTGAAAGTGTTGGGCTGATAACAAGATTCTCTCAAATAATTCCTTAAAAAGATTATAGTATAAAGAAGTCATTTTTGTTCCTATTTCTGTTTCCTTTATTTTAAGAAAGTTTTTGTCTAGAAACATAAGATTTTTCATGGTCAATATCATAGTAGTTAAATGAGTATTCTAACAAAAGACCTTCTCACTCATTCAAAAATTCCTGGCTGATTTCTGATGGTTCCAGTGGTGTCATGAATACCCCATTTCTTGAATTAAAATCGGTGATGAGTATACTAGAGATGTTATATGGTCCCAGACAGAAATCAATGGGATTCTGAAGAACATGGAGACTATGCCACAGGACCACCTCTACCAATCTAACTCTAATGATACACTTCATTTAAATGTTCCTTCACCAGCAAAGTATAATGTGCTGGTGCACTATCGTGCATAAAATATACATTTTGCCTCCTTGCAAGAGGTAAACCTTATAAAATTTCTTGAAAGTCGTCGATTTAAAAATGTCTGTATGCACTGCAATTTAGTTGTGAAGGTATAACATGTGGTGTAAACTCAATAATCCTGATGTGGACGACCTGCTGGAGCCTGAAACCAACGAATAATAAGTTATTTTTGATGAAAATCTCGTTCAATATTCAGATATTTAGTGAGTCACTATTGGAACTTGAAACTAAACAATTCTGATGTATATTGTTGTGTTTTGTTTGAAGGTGATACTGACGGAAAGTGGGACACCACCCTTGTCCTCCATAGTTGAGGTCGTCGTTATGATAAGGATTAGGAACGAAAAGTTTCCAAAGTTCGACCAGACTCTGATCTATAGTGATAGAGCGTTGTGTTTGCAGGTAACACTGACGGACAGTGGGACACCACCCTTGTCCTCCACAGTTCAGGTCGTCGTGGTGGTGAAGGATGAGAACGTTAACTCTCCACAGTTCGATCAGACTCTGATCTATAGTGATGGAGAGTTTTGTTTGTAGGAGACACTGACGGACAGTGGGATACCACCCTAGTCCTCCACAGTTCAGGTCGTCGTGGTGGTGAAGGATGAGAACGTTAACTCTCCACAGTTCGATCAGACTCTGATCTATAGTGATGGAGCGTTTTATTTGCAGGTAACACTTACGGACAGTGGGATACCGCCCTTGTCCTCCACAGTTCAGGTCGTCGTGGTGGTGAAGGATGAGAACGTTAACTCTCCACAGTCCGAGCAGACTCTGATCCATAGTGATGGAGTGTTGTGTTTGCAGGTAACACTGACGGACAGTGGGACACCACCCTTGTCCTCCACAGTTCAGGTCGTCGTGGTGGTGTAGGATGAGAACGTTAACTCTCCACAGTTTGATAAGACTCTGATCTATAGTGATGGAGCGTTTTATTTGCAGGTAACACTGACGGACAGTGGGATAACGCCCTTGTCCTCCACAGTTCAGGTCGTCGTGGTGGGGAATGATGAGAACTTTAACTCTCCACAGTTCGATCAGACTCTAATCTATAGTGATGGAGCTTTGTGTTTGCAGGTAACACTGACGGACAGTGGGACACCACCCTTGTCCTCCACAGTTCAGGTCGTCGTCGTGGTGAAGGATGAGAACGACAACTCTCCACAGTTCGATCAGACGTTCTACCACATCATGATACCCGAGGTGCAGAGCAAGGAGTCTACATTTATCATCCAGGTACGTACATCGTCCTCAGTTTATACTGCGAAATAAAATAAGTTAAAATATTCCATTCATTAAAAGAATGAAATGAGTGTGGCCCTACACCTTTTTGTTAACTTGTAAAATTAATTCGTAGAGTGTTGTAATAATTCAAAATTAATTACACAAAATGTCCTATGATAAATAACAAATTATTATTATTTGCATTTCGAAGGTTTTGTTTTTCAAAAATATAAGTGGCGGGGTAAAAATGTAGTGATTTAAATTTTCCTTAGATACAATATTGATACAGAATGTCACTAAAATGTGTATCTGGATGTCCTATAAAGTCCATAAAAGTCGATAATAATCAGTGAGGTCTTAAATTTTTTTTAGTTTTTCCATAATCCACCAATTTGTATTTTCAGTCACCCACTAAGATCGGGGAGATTGTCGCCCAATGCCTGGTTCCAAAATAGTTTAAACTGATCCTAGACTCCGTTTTACGAATTTAGGTTAATGAAGAGACTAGTTAGTAGTTAAGAAATATATTTCCTGAGATTATAGGGAAAAAGAACTCCAATGGTATAAAAATGTATGCTGCAAAGAACTGTGTATTGTTTCACCATGCGTTCTAAGTTTAGACTAATTTAACTTTTTTATGTTTGGACAAATTTTATAAAACTGAAAATTGCATTTTGTTGAATTATATAGCTAAAATTACAGGTCCCTTAGTAGTGTTTAATATATTCTTTAAAATTTGTAGTTTTCCCGTGAGTGGGTTTTTATTGAAAATATATGAATTATTAAAGGTTTGTTCAGGATTTTATTGAAAAATGTATTTATTTCCAGAATGAAGTAGATGCCAGTGAATCAGACTTGGAGTTCGAGGCTTTATTTGTCGGTGAGGCCTGGCACAGTTTGGACTCTGATAACCTCACAGGCTACCCCGTGTTCAGGGTAAGTTGACATTCTGTTGCATACATTGTTACAGATAGAGTTGGATGTGGTCTCAAAGTTTGTGTGTTACGATAGAGAGGATTATACTTTACATACAATTATGTATTCTGGTAAGGTAGTAAACATTGTCCTAGATATAATTAAATGAGGTCTCAACTGTTTGTATACGGTGGACTGTAACGTTACTTGCTTTTCAGTCTTCTGGTAAAGTTTCTTTCTGTAGTAGACATGATCTCATTAGAATTACTATAAAGTTATTGCTCGTTGTCAAAAACTTACAAATTCTGGAAATTTTGAACATCAACTATCCTTTTTCAATACCCAGCAGAGATCATTTCTGGCCTGTTTCTGGCCTCGTACATTCTAATTGAACCTTTCACTTTGCACAGCAAACACCGATGTGTCACTTCAATCTAGACAACCTTACGGATATGACTGTTAGAGGGTTTATTAGAGGGTTTCGTTCCTTTAGTGTCAAAGGTTCTTTCTAGCCTCAACATAAAGGTGTGCCACCCCTGCCTCCTTTGGCTGGAGAGACTGGTTCAGAGCTGGCTCCTCCTACTTTCGAGAGGTCATGACTTGAGACTAGTGACCTAAATACCTAAATTATTCTTCATGGATCTCGATAGAAGGTGGCCTCTACCCCCAACCGTACCCCTTGAGAATATCCTATCACTCCGGAAGTAGCGCAAAAGTCCTTATATGATTAGATAAAATTTATATTCTCCTTGTCCTAAGAGAACAAAAAAATCCTGTTTTGATGCCACAGTTGTTTGCAATAAAGCATTCCATATTAAACATTTCTGCAACTAGGGTGAATTACAGTCATATTTTTTTAATATTTTGGTAACTCGAAGTAATTTGAAACATTACTGCATTCGTACCGCTGCATTATATTGGATTCGTGTATATATATATATATATATATATATATATATATATATATATATATATATATATATATCGTATATATGTTTCGAATTACTTCGGGTTAGTAACATATCAAAAAAACAATCACTAACTTTCATAATATAATTTCTAAGATGTATGATGCTTCAATTCAATAATTATGTGTTTGATTATTTATTTTATTACACTAATAATAACCTAATATTGTATTCAAGAATAATATTTATACCTTTTACCTCACACACAGATGTACAGTTTATGTTGGGAAAACCATATTCTCTTTTGTATGAGGCATATTACAGCCTGTCAGTTGCTTGACAATAGTTTTTTTAATACATAATTTTTAAAGTGGTCTAAAAACGCAAATAGTACAAGTAGGAGAGACAAGTATAAAGAGTGGTTCCACTGAGTTCCAACCTTATAAAGTTTAAAAAAATTAATGCGTAATGGCAAGTTTTAATATATAATATAAGAGAGTTCTTGGAGAATTCAAACACAAATTACTATCTGTAAAACGAAGGCCTGCACAATTACATAAACCCAGGTGCGCTTTACCTTCCTCGTAATTACAGAAGCATTAACTCATCTTCAGAACTGAAATTACCGAGAGACAAGAGCTAACATCACTTTTTTAATTAAGATTTACATTCGCATTACAATTTCATGGTTTCGTAGGGAAAAGATTCTTTATCTTCTACTTATGTACTAGAATGTGTGTAGAATGAACAAGGATGCTTTGTGTCCTTGATTTGTGCCTTTTTTAGAAGACATTAAAAGAAACTTTTGATTACTTTATAAGGAATTATAGGTATTTTAAACATTAAATTTTTATAACTTTTGTAACTAGGTACAGATAAAAACTGCTGGAGGTAAAAAAGATCTATTTTATGTTTTAATATTGAGGAAATATATTTTTCCTCAATATTATTATTGAAATAAATTTTATTCCATGTAGATATTTAATTTTGTGTTTAAAACTTATTTTAAACAGTTTCTCATAATGCTTTCATTATAAAACGCACTGAATACTAATTTCAATGCCTACAATTCCTCTTGAATTGGTAAAGGTATCTTTTTCATTCGTTATGGCTAAAGGAAACGTATTATAGGATACATTGACTATAATGTTTTAATACAATATTTAATCGCTAAACTCACATTGGTTCCAGCAAGATGGCGCAACCAGTCACACTGCCGTTAACAACATTGCTTTCCTCCAACAAACCTTTGGCAACCGTCTCATCTCCCTTAGAACAAACTTTCCTTTCCCAAATCTTACAACACCGGACGCCTACGTCCGGGGAATGTTGAAAGAAAACATTTTCCTGTGGGTTCTGGAAAACGGAAAATTTGTTTTTGAAATTGTGTTCTGCTATGCCTGCTTATTTCCTATCTTCACTTTTAAGTTACGTCGTTTATATTTGGTTGGTTCTATATGCATTCTAACATAGGGTCTCTCTAATCACTGACTATTCATTGAGTTTTCTAAAACTTAAACTGAAAATAAAAGCATTAGTTAGCAAAAACTTAATGTGCTAATAAATAACTTAAGAACACATTTGCACACATTAGGTATATGATGTAGGTTATTTCAATTAGCCTCATTAAGTTAATTAGCCTAAAAACTTAAATGTTACTATTTTATTGTTCACATTTTCCCTTCAAGTGTTACTGATAATGCCAACGACTAGTAGTAATTATAAGTGGGTGTGTTACAGCTTCTAGCAGTGGACTCGGATTGTGACAACAACGGGAAAGTTCAATACCAGGTCAAATCCAGCCACGATCGTTTCAGCATACACCAACACTCTGGGGTGGTGTTCGCTCAGCGCCCAGTCCTCGCCAACCACGACTTCGACCTCCTGGTAAGTAAATTTAATTTTAAAATACCAGGTCAAATCCAGCCACGATCGCTTTAGCATCCACCAACACTCTAGGTTGGTGTTCGCTCAGCGCCCAGTCTTCGCCAACCACGACTTCGACCTCCTGGTAAGTAAATTTAATTTTAAAATACCAGGTCAAATTCAGCTACGATCGCTTCAGGACTTCTAACATCCTGGGGAAATCGTCATTGATCACTCTTCAGAAGTAGAAGAACGAGTATTCTACTCTTCGACACAGTGGCGTATACAGAAAATTATTTCGTGGGGGGAACACTGGGTGATTTAGGCTGTATGAAATACACTCATTGAATAGAGGCTCGGAATCTTCCAATGGGAAATTGTTTAAGTTTTAAAATCTCAAAAAGTGTTCTAGCCTTAAACGAATAACTAGGTGCGGTTTTAATGTGTGTTTTTAAAATTTGGGGAAGGTTTTGAGTCCCTAGGCCCAGTTTATATACGCCAATGCGTGGAAATTATTATTACTGGTATTGTGAATTCCATATATTTTTCCCATTAGTTATATTTATCCATTGTACGCTTATAATATGAATTCTGTGTATCATAGTACCGACGGTAATCTAAATAATTTTCCAACTCAGTTTTATTATAGACCTTACAAAGCTGTTGCATATTTAGGCAGAGGTTATCGAGAAACAAATATAAAAAATAAATAGAGTTAAAAATACATTATTTATTGTCATTGTAAATTAAGTCTAAACATACTGATATTAAAAAAGATTTAAGTTGTGGAACGAATCTTCACTCAGGCGTAGATTGAGATGAGATAGGCCATAAATTAGTCAGGTACTATCAATTGAAGCTATCAAGGGCCGCAAGATGGATACAAAGGCGGTTGCATCAATACACCGCGCCCGCCACACAGATGTTGGCCGCCTTTATCTAGCCACATATTGGCCCTGCGCTGCATTGCTATCCCATCTGTGTGCGCGGAATTTATCGACGAACGGAATGTTCTCTCTGGTTTAAGCGGTAGTATAGGGTTTCTTTGTAGGAAGCATTTCTAATAATTGGAATTCTCTTGGTTGGAAAAGCTTACAAGATTGGTTTTATCTGCGTTTTCTTTGAATTCGTAAATATGATTTCTCAAGAAATTATCCTCTTTCGCGTTAGAAATAAATATGAAGATCCTGTTTTAACACTCTCGTCCAACGTGAAGATTTGTCAGAAGGATATATACTCGCCTGGGGTTTGTTGTACGCCTTACTAAGGTCTCCTTACAACAATATAAGAATTAGATCTGACATAGTCAAGTTATGACATTGGGCTATTCTCTTTCATGAAAGATAAAATAGCAACTGCAACTTCAATACGAGAAGTGATGCCATTTAACCAATTACAAATCTTTACAGGTAATCGTTCTTTAGGCCTGTTCCCAGGGAGAACTTTTGTTTCTGTGAATATCGCAGGTTTGTTTTATCCCCGTGGGGATTGTTTTCTCTAAAACAAATAATCAAAAATGGATTACTCAAAGAAAACCATGAGACAGATGGTATGATTTAAATTCCATACCAGTGATATGTTTATCATACTTTACAGAATATTAACCGGTAGCTGAAAGAAGACCATTCTAAACGCTATTGAATATGTTTTCCAATGTCTAATTCTGTTATGTAAGCTTTAAATTCACTAGAACTGTCTCCCTCAAGATGAGGTTTCGTAGCATTTGTTTGGTTCTGTTAAAGGGTATGTAGTCTAGTACATAATCTACATAGGATTCAATACATAATCCAGTTCTTGAGGAGTAAAGATATCGTTAAGTAGACTTTCATTCATAAATCAGTTATATTGGTAATATTAGATTATTTAATATGAAAGTGAGCTATCTATAAAAGGCTATTAGAATCTCCAGAAGAACCTATCTTCAAAAGCTATGTTTGTCAGCTAAATTAATATTGTCGTTTACGTTTGAACGTAATAAGGAAGGGGTTTGTTGTCTACCACAAACTGCTTTACCACACTAACGTCGCAGGTAATGTGCATGAAATTGCGTTTATGCATACTTGTCATAAGTCTGATCTGAAACCGTGAAGATCTGAGAAATAGTTCTTGTCGAGGTTGTCTAAGGTAGCTATGATTATTAAAGGAGTTTTCGGTCTCGCAGGAAATTTTGGTATTTATGATTCAACAGAGGTATTTTATGTCTTCTTCTTCGTTTTGCCTGAGACTTTTCAAGAATACTATCCTACGCTATTGCTAATTTTTTGTTCACTCTGCGAGGTTATTTCAGGAGAGGAATATTTAAATTTTGGTACATGGTCATTGTGTGTGGTGGAGTAATTAGCTTCAGTTATTGAGGAGGGTGTGTTCATTTCAGTCCTAACAGAGCAGTAAAAGATACAGCAACATGATTTTGCTTGTGAATCTTATTTTTTTAAAGCGAATCTGCTACAGTACAGCTAATATTTAGTATGAACTTCAACTATAATAAGAATGGAACTGTTCCAAACTGAAACACGTTGGTTTTGACTATTTGAGACTACCAGAGCAACAGGTAAACAAAAACAGAACCATCACACCCAGCAAGAATCGTAAGGACACCCGAAAATATCGCCAATTTATTTCGCCATTAGTCATGAGTTCAAATCGATCCATGCAAAGATATGCAGAAAAGCTTAATATAAACCTGATATGCGAGAAATGTGCCACTCAAATTTAGGCGGTAAAGCAACTGAAATTTAATGTATTTGAAAAAATAGTAGTCTTTGCATTGCCACATGCGTATGTTCTTTAGTGATAATTCAAGTACAGTTTAATAAACTATGAAGCTCATCTTCATCTAACCTTGTCAGTAAGTAATTAAACCCTATAATATTGGTCGCATAGAAATCACTCCAACTTGTTTTAAACTCTTTCCGAATCTCAGAATGTTATAATTTTTTGTGCGGTTGACCGTTGCAATTTAATGGGGCTGGATTTCTCTAAAGAGTAACGTGACAGTGAATTCTAAAAGCTACGATTCCTTGATCAATGAATTTCTATGATCAGAACTTTAATCTCAAAAACTAGAGGTTCAAGTCCTCATCCTCCCCGGTGTGTGCTTCATTCTCCCCACCTGTGTTGGGACTACCTCTTCTTCCACCCTCTCGATCCTGTTGTTGGAGTATTTCAACCACCCTAGCAGCTGCTGGGCCGATAAACTTGTCCCTGTTTCCGGTGCCCATGATCAGGGGATATATCACCTTAGCATCAGGTAGTACAGATTCTATGATGTTCTTGAATGCCCCAAATTGTGTGTAGTCATTGAGGGATCTAACTTCACACCTTACTGTTATGAGGGCGCATATACAGGTCATTTGCCTATTATTGCGTGTTGAATACATAGACAAGTACTCCTCATTTATAAGGCGTTTATTTATATATTTATATTTGACGTATATATATACATTTATAAGTCGATGAGTTTTTTCCTCTATGACCAATTCCATTAAGGACATTTGGAAGGGTCAACCATCCGCTGACAGGGCCATTTAACTTGACTTTATTAGAGCATACAATATAACTATGAGCCTTTGGAATTTAATATAACTTTGGATAGTTAGGATATTTTTCGATACACTGAAATTCCTATAGTGTAATATAAAGACTACATAATTTGAAATCTGAAAGAATTATAATTTTGTTATTCCTCAGTAGAGCATTGGATTTTCCAACTTTTACTGGAAACTTTGTTACATATTAAGAGAATTACGTAGACTTTTGTCAGAATGCTGAGTCTGTGGAAGAGAAAAGCGAGAAACGGGCAAAATTTGTCGTGTGGTGAGCATCAAGGCTTGGCAGATCAAAGAGCATGTGAATGTGAGAAAGTCTCGTCTGTCAGTGAAATATACCTTTCTCTTTGCCGTGTAAAGTATGCGTCTTAGATGTGGCTTTTCTTGAATTCAGATACAGTAAGTGAGCAAGAGGGTTCAAAAATAAAGACACAATTTTGTATTGCTACTGTGTTTAATTGTCTCGCAGTAGCTATGCAACACATTTAAGAAGTTGAGATGTCGAGTTTGAAATTGACAAAAAGTTAATAAGTCCCCGCAAATCCAAATGAACAATTTCTGTACACAAGGGAATGTGCGTTTTAATCAATTTTAACTAATCGTTGTAACTAATTGTAAATCGAAGTATAAAACAAGCTTTTTTATAAATTGTAACTCGTATTATACTATCACGTCTCTCACAAAAACTGAGTTTCTTGTTACATTAGGAAAACAATCTTCAAACAAAGAGTTAGATTAGACTTCCGAAAGGGTTTAGTTAAACTAACAAAATAAAACAGATTTAAACAATTTTATTATTTTTTTGCGTACTATTTACATTTCGGATGCCATGTATTCATCATCAATACATTAACCTGATGTTTATGGTTTCATCGAAAAGTAAATATAAAAACTAAATGTTTGTTAATGTTTTACTATTGTTAATTACGTATTTAGTATTTTATAACGTTTAATAACGGTATGCACTTGGCTTATGGATGTCTGAAATTACGATAACGCTTTATAAAAAGTTGTATATAAATGAAGCTAAAAGAAATCTAAACTGAAATTAAAATTACTTTGGGAGGTTGTCTAAAATTGATGTCAAAACGTGCTATTGATTTCTATATTGTATAGTCATTAAAATGACGTGTTTATGAAAATAAAGCTAGAAACATCAAGACTATTGATAAAAATAATATTTAAGCCATTGGAGTGGATTTCTCCACTTATATTTTGTATCTGTTTGTGACAAATCATTTACTAAACTACTTGTTTCTATTGCAAAGTGCTTATAACATCCTAATCCTTATTTATGTGGCTTTTTACGAATGTATGAATTTCTTCTCGGTGAAATTGCTAGATTAGTTAATACATCATCCAATATTAACTTAACAGTATATTGGTTTTTTAATAGTTAAAGTGCTATTTGTTCAACTCTTAGATGCAACACACACCCACACACCTGCACAAGGCTTGTTTACAAGACAGGATGTAAGGGGTGTAAGCCGGAACGTGCCTGTGCCAGCATGTAACGGTTTGTTTACAAGATTCCGCCATGTTCCACTCTGAGCCACCGTATGTCTGCGGGAGGAATACACACATAGGGGAGTTGATACAGTACGTAATCCTGGATCTTTGAGCCAGTTTGAAGTGAATAAGCGTACATCATAGTGTCTTGCGAAATCAACAGATAAGTTTTCTTTGAGAAAGACATTGACAGCCATCCGCGTTAGTTATTGAGAGGGTCTAAATAGGATCGTACCAAAAGGGTTAAAATACTAAATGATAAATATTTTTATAGGTCTCATTAGCTTTTCAAACTTGCAACCAACCGTCAAACATCGGTAATCGTTAAATCGCGTCTACAAAACGAAAAAATCGTGGTTTTCAACCAAACAACTGTTATTTGTCTTGTTGCTGATATAATCATTATTCACGTATATTAAGTGTGCCAGTAAAAAAGGTTACGTGTTGTAAAATCATTCTTTAACATTTTCGACCCTTTTGATAACTAGGATCCTGAGGATGACTAGCACTGTTGTTTATTAATTTATTTTCTTGGAAAACACACCACTCGCTCCTAGAGTTAATGATGTGACGTGATACAACGTGTAGAGACAAGAAATTTCCTCTGGTTTACAAGAACATGTCATGTACAGCTCTAGGCTCTCAACTCTTGTTATTTCTTACATCTTTTATTCTACAGACGCTCCTTCATTGGCTTATATATTTTCTAATTATTTTACCATTGCTCTAAAGAGATGTTTGATTCATATATAAGTTCTGCTACACTTCTGGAGATTTTTACCTTTAACTTAATAACACAGTTCGTTTTAACCCCATGGAAGGTTCTTTTCTAGTAGATTTATATGAGCCTTTTATCCAAGGTGACTACTCAGATAGTGCCCGTTATCCCTACTCATGGGATATTGACAAGAGGTGGCACCTCTATTCCCGACCTTACCCATCCCGAATATCCTGTCAATCTGGAAGCAGTGCAAGTGATCATTTATAACTAAGTGCAATAATGGGTTTCCTCGTATTCTTCCTCTAAGTAAACAAAATAAGACAAAATTCGTATATTAGTTTTAGCTTATTATCAAATTTTAAGCCAACAACTGTGCTAAATTATAAGGGATATATTATTGTATTTGAAGACTTTATCGAAGATGATATTTTTCAAGTAACCAACAATAGCATTAGTCAAAAAGTTTGTGAATACTGACAACAAAGCAGAAGGACAATACATCACCTGTCTTGACACGGTACAGCGTCACTCAAGTTACTCGTGAGTTTCAGCTAATTATAAAGTTACTTGATGTTGTACAGAAATTGTTAACAAGACGTGTTGAAGCGATGTACATACGACGCAGTTTTACACGAGTTTATTTATAATAATTAGATAACAAGTAACAACAATTATTGTTGTTACTTGTTATACTTGATATATTAAACTAGCCTTACATAAAATGCTCATTAGTTATAAACAAAACAGGTTAGTTAAAATTTAAAACTTTCATGACGTGTTGATGTCAGAATAAAAATTGCAATTTAAACGTGTATAGGTTTTGTTTAACTATTGCTTAGCGACATCACTTGGTTATTGCCACTAACCATTATTGTGAAATAATTTTTCAGTAGTATACACATTTTAGTAAAATGCTCGTAAATTAGGAAATAACACATTCAGCTCTAATTAGTACCTTTAATATTTTAAGTGTAACCTACCTTTTTATGTTTTATCTATTTATTTCTTCCATTACCTTTTACACAGGACGGTGCAAACAGTAGTTATATTGTAAATAAACAAAGTCAAATCCGTTTCTTATTTCTTAATAAATATTAATATTTAAAAGGGTGAATGCGTCTATGAAATATAAAGTTATGCCCTTTTAAGAAAACTACAGAAAATTGTTCTTTGCTATATTTGTAAGGTATTAAGTTAAATAAAAAAATGAAATACGCTCATAAAGTTTTCTGCTGAACACAAATATCGTATATAAACCGTAATAATTGTTTGAAATTTAATTAAGAAACCTGTAACCATTGACCTGGTTCCTATTCCACCTTTCTCTCATCGTGCTCACAACTTCTTAGTACAAATAAAAATTTTTCTTAAACGCTCATGTTAATATTTGCAAAGATCCGATAAAATTTCCACCGTAATCGTGATAAAACATTAACACATTACTTCAAGTGTACTTAGATTAAAATTTAACGGTAGCAATTATATAGAGAGACAATTAGAATTTGCCTCCTATTTTTAAACTGAAATTAAAATATTCAACGTTCTTAATACACTTCTCTAATTTCATTTAAATATTTTGTATTTAGTTATTAACTACAAGGCCTTTCATTAATATATACTGACATTTCGAAAACAAATGAATCAATTCTATAGAACCTGAATCCATTGTGAAGTATTAAGATGATTGTTAGCTAACAAACTTCCGCTCTAAACTTACGATCTCGTAATTTTCCGTTCTAAAAAACCGATAATACAGTTTTGCCAGATTAAGGCTTAAAATTACATTTATTAATGAATTTTGAAAATTTTAAGAATGTTAATTATCACCAATAATCTCCGATATCCCTGAGATGCCATTTCAAAAGCGTTTAAACCAGTATTGTGCTGTGCACACCTAACGTTTGTGTAACTTGTCTGGTGACAAGCTAGACAAGTTAAACGTTGAATATCGATAACTATTAATTCTCGAGACAATCGCCTTGAATTGATACCAGATAACCGTGAAAGCTATTCAGTGACAACCCACCTCAAGGTAAGGGTTAGGTATCGATCACTATAAACCCTGGCGACAATCACCGTTTGTTAATACCAGATAACCGAGAAAGCCATTCAGTGACAACCCAGCTCAAGGTAAGGGTTAGGTATCGATCACTTTAAACCCTCGAGACAATCACTGTGAGTTAATACCAGATAATAGTGTAATGACTACCTAGCTCGATCACGTTATATATCGAAACGTTATATATATATATATCACTATTAACATCTCAGGTAATTGCCATAAAATAGTATATATGTAATTCAATGATAAACCAGCTTTATGGTAAATATATAACATTCTCAGGTAATGCTATAAAATAGTAATAAACGTAATGTTAGTTCTAAGACAATCACCCTCAAATGTTAACAAAGTTATTTGTAAATCTCTCAATTATGCACTAATTCAAAGTGAATATTACTTATCGACAAATGTTCACTTCTCATACAATGGTCGTAAAAAGGTAACAGACGTATTTGTAATTTTCTCAATGATAAACCAGCTGAAGTTGAGCGTTACATATCGATCACTATTCCCCCTTCAGGCAATAGTCGAGAGTTGACACAAGACGTGTAGGTAAGCCACTTATAGACCCTATATGTTGCTTGCGGCATGCACGAGTGTACATATCCTGCTTGACGTGTCTTTTCTGCGAAGCAAAGGATTTATTCATTCCTCTTTTTATCTTGTTTGTGTCAATGTTATATTTATCTCTGTATATAGCTCTTACAAATAAGTTTGACGCATTTTTGGATATATAAACATTTATGTGTCTTATTGTGTAATGGTGCGATTTTGTTTCATGATTCCAGTGTTTACAATGAAGCCTTTTCAAAAAAATTTCGTCAAATTTTCTTGGGTTGAAGGTTTGTAATAAATATTTTCTAAGACAGGTCTTGTAATTCTTCTGCGTTTATAAACATTTAAGTTACAAATTTTCGTTGATCCAAAGTATTGTGGCCTTTATTCATAGAACTCCAACGACAAAAAATGTGATAAAATATACAAATGTGATGGAAAAGTGAATAGCGAATTGCTCTGGTGGTAATTGCGGGTAAAAATGTACACTTGCTTTATTTCCTTTACTGTTTTGATAAATAAGTATATTTTACTAAAATTACTATTGGTTTGATGCAGTGAATCTATATCTATTCGTAATTTTGTAACATAACATTGTCCATTGCCTTTTTGTAGTAGGGGTTCTTTAGTATTTATGTTTAAGAAATTAATCTTTTAATTTATTCTAAAATGTTTACTAATTTGTAAAAGTCTTATTTTTTTAAGTTAAATTTGTCTTTAAAATTGTAGTTTAAAAGTCGGTAAAACAATTTTTCTAACTGTAATAAATTCTACCGAGCAAGTGTTGGTCTTGAAATTGTTATTTATGTAATATAGACACCAATTTTTATTTATTACTGTTTATAAAAATATCATTAAAATCATCTAATTAAAAACTCAATATTGTAAATCGAGCTATGATTAAATGTATATATCTTATGTCTTAAGTTCAAGAGGAGTCTTTAACCATATGCTAACAATTAACGGCTAGGGAGAATATAGAACACACTTATCATTTCGTTATTTTATACAAGAATTAAAAAACAATTTTTAAAAAAGAATTTTTTTTCGAGGATAAGTTTCAAACTTTTATGACATGCATTTGAGTAAACAATGAAAGTATATAAAATTAATAAGATGCAAACTCGTTTTAATTAAACATTGCACCTTCAATTAGAGGACTTCAATATAATATTATTTGTTATTTAACAAAACAAAAAGTGAATTTTATTTTTATTTTTATCCTAATTAATAAGCTACAGAATTTGGCATTTACCAGCTGAAATTATAAAGATAACAAACAAATCACTTATTGTTGTTCAATCGATAGTGCTGCGGAACTGTAAAAAAATAATACATAATTTTCAGTGAAAAATAATGTTTTAATCCTAGTCTGTGTAGGCTACAACTGTATTTATTTCAGAAAAAGAATTTGAAAACAATATTTATTTCCTATAAGGTTTTCTAGAGATGTAAAAGTTAAATATGATGAAACGATAATATTTGTGTATCGACTTGAATGATTATTCATCGATTATGGCTTGTTTGTAGTATTTGTGGACCCTTTTTACAAGACTTTAAGTTTGTGCTTGTAAAATAATGTATGTGTAAATTGTTTAATCGTAACTATTAAAGTTATTGAATTCTTCCACACTAGTTCAGTCAATCAAAACGAAATAAATTTCCTCATAATTTTTATTTTTAAGAATAAGTACGTTCAAGTTTTCATCAGAGGACAAGATGTCGGTATTGCTCTTTGGACCATTCAAGACATGTGAGCACTGAAACGTGAATAAGCTTCTAAGTTATCAAGATTTCCAAACATAAAAGACTTTCAATCAATATAAAATAATTGTTAGAAAGGTGAAATGTTTAATGATATATCTCATTCAGTGTATTGACAACATCGTCCTACTTGTAAACACAGCATCTAATCATGTATTGTCGGTGAGTTGTAGCATACATCAGTGGAACTGGGCATTAGTATGCAGACAACTCTGCAACGAGCCAATCACATTGTCACATTTTTCTACTTATAAACACAGCAGCTGCTAATCAGTGTATTGTCGGTGAGTTGTAGCCATACATCAGTGGAACTGGGCATTAGTATGCAGACAACTCTGCAACTGAGCCAATCACATTGTCACATTGTTCTACTTATAAACACAGCAGCTAATCAGTGTATTGGAGGTTTGAAATTGTATACATCATGGAACTGGGCATTAGTAATGCAGACAACTCTGCAACGAGCCAATCACATTGTCACATTGTTCTACTTATAAACACATTTAAGCTTCTAAATCAGTGTATTTCGGCGAGTTGTACCATACACAGTGGAACTGATTAGTTATGCAGACAACTCTGCAACGACCAATCACATTGTCACATTTTTCTACTTATAAACACAGCAGCTGCTAATCAGTGTTATTGTCGTGTGAGTTTGTAGCCATACATCAGATGGAACTGGGGCATTTAAGTATTAAGCAGACAACTCTGCAACGAAAACCAATCACATTGTCACAATTGTTCTACTTATCAAACACAGCAGCTGCTAATCAGTTTGTCGGTGAGTTGTAGCCATTCAACAGTGGAACCGGGCATTATAGTATGCAAAGTAACAACTCTGCAACGAGCCAATCACATTGTCACATTTGTGTTAGTACTTATAAACAGAGCAGTTTACCTTGCATTTAGTAACTCTCTCTATTGTATTGTCGGTGATTTAGTTGTCTGCTTCCCTCGTACATCAATGTGAACCCTCAGCATTAGTATGCAGTAAATCTGCAACGAGCCAATCACATTTATGGTCACTAGTGGATATTCTCTTGAATCAGTGTATTGTCGGTGAGTTGTAGCAAAATTTTCAGTTATTAGTCGGAACAACTTAACTGCAAGCGAGCCTATTTCACATGTCACATTGTTCTACTTATAAACACAGATGCTAATCAGTGATTGTTTTGTACCCAGCGATCAGTTTGGAACTGGGCATTAATATGTTAAGACAACTCTGCAACGTAGCCACGACATTTTTGTTTACTTATAACGGTTCTAATCAGTGTATTGATCGGTGAGTTGTAAAAACATCAGTGGAACTTGCATTAGTATGCAGACCAACTCTGCAACGAGCCAATCACTTGATCACATTGTTGTCTACTTAGAATTACAAAACAGTGTATTGTCGGTGAGTTGTAGCCATAACATCAGTGGAACTGGGCATTAGTATGCAGACAACTCTGCAATGAGCCAATCACATTGTCACATTGTTCTCGCCATGGTTCTCTACAGGTATAACGTACTGCATAATATATACAATCTGTGGATCATAATGTGATTATCAGAAGACGTTTAAAAAATGTAATTATGGAGTTTACAATTCTGTAATACCGCAGTTTTCCTTTGTAGTTATGCAACATGAATTGAAATCTTTCAGCATCACATTTAATCGAAATTACATCAGGAACAAAACGCTTGTATCATAACAAGAAATATCGTTAACATTATAGTTGGTTGAAAATTCAAATAGAATCGGTGCCGTTAAGGTGAACGTTCTGATATGATTTCAATACCGATATACTTTACCTCATTCCTCAAGGAAATATAAAGTATTACAAAAAATGAAGTAAAAAGTATATACTTTGTGTTAGTAGTGTAGCCAATAAGAAGTGTGTAATAGAATTCAGACAATAAAATTTCGATAATAACAGCAGATTTAAAAAAACAATAATAAGAGTTACTAAATGCCAAGCTTGGTGATTAAGAACAATTAAAAGCCAAAAATAAGAAAAAGAAAAACAAACACTGACCCAGATCGGGATCTTTGTAAACTTTGCCACAAATTACTAGATCATGATTTAAAAAAAGGATCCAATTAGCATTCAAACTCAGCGGTTACTTCCATTGTATAGTAAACCGTAATTCGAAATCAAAATTTAATCTGTATATTCCAATATTGTTAAACTATGAATTTTGGATTTTGCAGTTATAATAATACAACACAGATGTACTCCCGACTTGAATCAGTGTGTCGAGCGTTTACTTGCATTTAGTAACTCTCACTATTGATCGTTTTCGTCTGGTCTGTTTCCCTCGTACATTCTTAGTGAACCTCAGCTTACTCAACATCGTTATCGTTTTCTTCTTTTTTTTTGTTTTTTGTTGTTATCAAATCAACCAAGCTTGGCTTGCCATATTTTTTGAAATATATTTAATGATTTCTAATTTTTTTTTAAACTTTAGTTATCATTGAAATCTTATTTATTAAATCTCTTAAATCTATTTTTGTGACTACACTACTAATACAAAGTTATATACCTTCTACTTAATTGTTATAATATTTTTATTTCAATTAATGAAAAAGTATATTTTTGAAATCACATCAGAACTGTTCGCCAGAAACGAATTTAATTCGTTCGAAGCATTACTGAAATAAATTACTTTTTTTATACAAGTATAACCATATCATTTCCCTCTATACTATTTAATATACAGAGTGTCCTACCAACCTTTTCGGGTGTTATTCGAAGACCAAAGACAAATCAAAATATCATATTCAAACTTTCGAAAACTCAATAATTGCCCAAACAGCAACAGCGAGGCAGAAATAGGTTTTAATACTATTAGCAACCATTCGACATGGCGTGAACTTAACTTTTAGATGACTTTTAGATCTTACCACCGGTAGTAAATCTATGGATAATAATCGTATCCAGTTATTAGTGAATTGGTGCTCTGATTAGTTGATTACTTTCAACACGGTAGCTCTCCCAGTGTAATCCATTAATTTTTGAGTTTATTTAATCAAAGGTATCAGTACTGAGGATTATTATCCTTTTAATCAAACGTTCACTCAATCACTGCAGTATGAATGGGCCCCCGTATTGACGGGGGAGGGGGGCTTCTTTCCAAAGAACATGGGCTTTACCTTATAGCCCATTCTTCGGTATTCGTGCGAGCCAAGATTCAAGAACTGGAATATTTACTGATTTATTCAGTTATCTCGTGGTTGTATTCAAATCAAAGGTGTTTTGATAGTTTATTATTTAAAGTCATCACAGAATGACCGCGTAGGTGAGATCTTGTTTCGTGAATGGCTAGTAGAGCCTCGGCTGCGCGCGCAGATTGCTTGGGTCATGCCGCGAAACAGAAAATTATATGTGTCTTGAATATATAAAAGCTCTCATTTAAATAATAATAGCCATACATACACGAATATAGATATCAATTTTCAAATATTTGTCATTTAAAAATTGCTAAAATTAACTATGACATACTATCAACTGACAAATTGTTACAAAAATTATTACTTATTACAATTTTAAATAATAAATATTAATCACACATGCAACATTAAGTGCAAAATTTAGCCACGAACTTAGTTATACATCTTAAGTTAGATCAATTATTTGTTTAATTTTAGTTTAACCTAAACCTGCCTGCCAGTTGATGAAACCTCTGAGTTTGGAATGTGTATATTAAAAATAAAGAAGTATAAGTGTTATAGGCGATTAAAAATTGTAAACGATATTACGTATGTCAAACTTGACTTAATTTATTGCGAAAGTAGTTTTGTATAAAGAAGTTCCCTCAAGAGCCTGGAAAAGAACACAGGGAGCTGGGAGAAAGAGATAGAAACTATGCAGCTGCAAGCGGAATACGATCAAAGGTTTTTATGTTTCATTGAACTATTAGAAGATTGTAAGAGAATCTTACGAATGGTTTGCCAACAACTCAGAGATAAGTTTGTTGTATTTTCTGCAGCGTTTTTTTTATCTTTTGAATCTCTAAATACTACTTAATTTCTTCCACTTCTCCTCTGGCACGTCTGAAGAGATAATCTTTCATTATAAGTGATGAGTTTAACTATCATTTCTCTTATTTATCTACATTCCTTCTGTAGAGTTGTTGAACTACCGGCGATAAGTTTTACTTAATTACTACTATTGCGATACCAGTTTTACGACAATTACTACTATTTTAACATAATTATCAATATTATCCATCATCTAAGATCCTCTGTTATTGGGACCCTCTTATGTTTATAATGGTAAATGTTGTAGTACCATATGATTTTGACTACTCTTGGATTTGATAGGAATCCAACTTATGCAGTAACTCTCATGACGACAGTTCGGAAAGATAAATTCGTTTTTGCAGATCAAGATTTCCAGAACTCGATAAATACTACCGTAATTTATAAGTAATCCAAATTGAATTTGGTATTAACACGATACTTATATGTCCCTGGGATAACTTCGCTAGCCAATATCCACCAACAAAGAGTTACAAGCCGGTGTTACAAGAGTTACAACGCATTATACAAAATTTGTACCTTGATTATTTCACAACATAGATCAAGAAGGAAATGATGTTAAGAAAATGTATGGATATTAAATTACTTTTATGCATAAAATATTGATATTTATTAAGTTATAGGTTGGGGAAAAAGTGATTTACGGTTCTAAGGGAAAACCAACATAGTCGAAAAAACTATTGTCAGGAAATCAAACACAAAGATTATTATTTTATACACATAAAAAACAGCAACTTGTAGTGGCACATGGCTTGATGTATAAATTAAATTTTAAAGAAGAAGTATATTCACTAGAACCGATAAGAAAAATGGCACAAAATTTTAGTACGAACAACCGAAGAACCATGGAACAAGCCCACCAACTCGCCACCAAATCAAAATTTCCCAGTGGATTAAATTTAAGAGCACTTTTTGAAGAAAATGAATTTATAAAATTAAATCTTATGTTACAACTCTACCTCGTTAATTTTTTTTCTTTGTGATGTTTATGTTTTTATATGTTCTTATAACTTATTTCGATAACTTTTTTAATTTCTCGATGACGGTTTAAACCAAAATATAAAATAGTTTAGTAATACCTTCTTGGTTTTTATTTGTTTTGTTTTTATCTGTAAATTCATTTTGTTCACGAAGTCCTCTTAAATTTAATCCATTCGGAAATTTTGGTTTGGTAGTGAGTTGGTGGGCTTGTTCCATGGTTCTTCGGTTGTTCGTACTCAAATTTTGTGCCATTTTTCTTATCGGTTCTAGTGAATATACGTATTCTTCAAAATTTAAATTTTACATCAAGCCATGTGCCATTATTGGTTACTGTTTTTTTTATGTTTGCATACATATTTGTGCTCTGTCATCCTTGTTCTCAGAGAATGTATTGTTGAGCCAATTTAATCTTTAGGGTTGTGGTGTACATATCTGAATCCAATATAAATAGTCAGCTATCTAAAATATATTTGTTAAGATAGGAATGTTGATTGTCAATCTGGCCGTTGGCGGTTACATGTATGTGACGTCATATGAGACCATACTTTTTGAAATAAATCCTATTGGCTACTGAGGTCACGCCACTTCTCCCCGCCAACGTTCCTTACCGTTCCAGCAGCGAGTGTTCTCTCTCAGTCCAATTTTACCCACGGTCCTTGAAACCCGCGTCCTCCCGACCAAGACGTAGTCCAATAGTTTTCCTTAATTAGGTGTAATTTTATTAACCCAGTTTTATTACCACCGTCACGAACATCACAAATGGCGACGAGGATTTGTGGAAATTAGTGCGAAATTCCGAGTGTACATCGCCGCTGGACATCAACAGTGAACACCACGTGCGCGAACAACACGAGGACAGTTTTGATCGAGTGAACATCACAAAATGGCGAGTGAACATCACGGAGATTAACAGTACGAATTTTCTTTAGTTTCAAACCAATTAGTGTGGGAGGAAGTGTAGTGTGCAACCAAATTATTTTAGCTACTAGTTGATGTGGCAAGTACAATTAGATGAATTACCATTTCCTGTAACTAATATAATGGCGCAAATAGGCGTTATCGGGGAATATGACGGGTCAGTTGAAACCTGGGCGTCATACATCGAACGTTTTGAGCTGTATGTGGACTGTAATAGCATTGACGCGGGTAAAAAGGTCAGTACGCTTTTAACTGTGATAGGAGTAAAAACGTATAGTTTGTTGAGAGACCTGTGCACTCCTAATAAACCGTCGGAAAAGACATTTAATGAACTGGTGCAACTTGTGCAAAAACATTTATTCCCGACTCCTAGCTTCATCGCGGAGCGATATCGTTTTAGTAAGCGAGTACAGTTGGAAGGCGAGTCGGTTGTCGAGTATATTTCAAATTTGAAAAAAATGACAACCCATTGTGACTTTGGCGCGTCGTTAAATGATTACTTGAGAGACAGACTGGTGAGTGGCATCAGAAGTGAAAGTGCCAAACAAAAACTTTTATCGGAAGCCTCGTTAACGTTCGAGCAAGCGACTAAAATAGTGCTTTCAATCGAGCAAGCAGAATACGATCAAAGGTTTTTATGTTTCATTGAAGTATTAGAAGATTGTAAGAGAATCTTACGAATGGTTTGCCAACAACTCAAAGATAGGTTTGTTGTATTTTCTGCAGCTTTTTTTATCTTTTGAATCTCTAAATACTAATTAATTTCTTCCACTTCTCCTCTGGCACGTCTGAAGAGATAATTTTTCATTATAAGTGATGAGGTTAACTATCATTTCTCTTATTTATCTACATTCCTTCTGTAGAGATGTTGAACTACCGGCGATAAGGTCTGTAAGGCAACACGTGGTGTGTTGGCGTACTCCTACATCAGATAATATTTCGTGTTCATGTTGCAGGTGCGGGCCTCGGACCAAGGATCGCCCCAGCGTCGCTCTACTGTGAGGGTGAGCGTGCACGTTGTGGGGCCTGGGGGTGACGGTCGACCCTCAACCCTCAGTGCACCGAACCCTCACTTCACCCGCGTCACGGAACTGGACCCTGAAGGTTATCTGGTGGCTGTTGTGCAACCCCCTATACTAGACGGCACCATCATCTGGTTCTCCATAGTAGGTGAGTGTGTATGGATATACAGTAAGTGATTATGTATGGCTACATATTATTATGTGATTATGTATGGATACATAGGTTTATCATATCTATTTACACAAAAAATCTCTTAAAACAACAAACTTAGTGGCTGAGCGTTAGTAAAGCCTATATATATATAGTATTTCACTTATTGAAATTCAAATCAAAGATAAAAAGCTTTTATTTTTCGTAGGATTCCATGCCCACATCTTTAAGAAGCAAAATTAGTTAATTAATTATTGAGTGTAAAAGAACAATAAACCCAACAAATAAGATAATAACCAGAAAAAGTTAACACGCAACTAAAAAATGCAAAGACCCAGCTGTTATATAATTAATAACAGAAGGAGTTTTATAAAAGTTACTTTTATCTTTAATTTAAACGAATTGGTATTTTGATTTTAAGATTATCTGATGGGCTTGTTTTATAATTTTTTAATTTTAACATATTTAAATTTTCTTCGAAGGAAAGGCCTTATTTTACCCATTTAAGATCATAACACTCTTCACTTTTGTCTGTTTTGTGCTCAGCAGCATGTTTGGCTTACTAAGTAATATAGACTTATCCATACCGGAAGTAACCATTTCCAAAATAGCTTACCAACCGAGTGAGTTACAATAGAGGTTCCATCCAATGTAATCGTTATTGATTTTAGTTCGGAATGGTATCACTTCCTGACTCCGAAATGAACTGGAAAACTACAAGTATCAACGAATAAATAATATTAATAGACCTTCTTCTCCCCAGAGCTTCATGCGTACTTCTCTTTGTTATACAATCGGTGCTAGCTACTGTACGGAGCTTACGAGTAGACTGGCAGTAGGAATGCGCCCTCTGCCTGTCAATCACATTTCGTACATTTCTAAAAACATGCGCGTCTTATACTATGAATAATTTACTTAAGTTTCTAAATAAAATAACATTATGTATTTAGTTAGTAATTACAATAAATAATCTGACCATATATTTTCTTTAATTAGAAAAAAATATGTTTTCATTGTAATATTAATCATATTGTTTCTGTCGTTGTTCCTGTTTTATATTTTTCTACTAGTTGATTTTCATTGGTTAGTAATTCTAATGTTTGTCATTATTTTAATATGACTTTTAAAATGCAAAACTAAAACAATTTATGTTGAGTATGTAAATTTGTTTTTATTCTGACCCTGTTACAAATTCAAAAAGGAAATATTGCAACAGTTTTGGTAATTGTGAGTTATATCATTTGTAATTCAATACCACTCATAATATAAGATCTTCAAGCTACTTTATAAGTCACTGGTATTAAGTACAACTTCAAATTTGTAATGAAGGTAAATGACGTTCCGTCTTTTAATTTATAGTGAACTTGGAAAAGTCTACTTAAAAAATTAACGTAGTTTTGTGATATATCCCATTCAGTCTGTTTATCGCTTTAAACACTTTAAAAACTATATTTTGATTATCATGTTAACAGACTTCATACAGGTACAATTTATCTTGCCTCCGTATAGGTCTTAAATGAAATCCATAAAAAATAAGCAGAAGTGAAGAACAACTGTTTAATTGTATGACTATTGCAAATAATTTCAGCAATTATTAAAAATTTATATATAATTCCACATTTTTAATTTTTGGAATTTTTATGAAATCTGTAACAAGAAGAAGAACTAAGAAAGAAATATAACATTCTAATAAAAGAAAATGTTATACTTTTTAATATTTAATGGACATTACATAACATCTGCATTCTAATAAAGGCAGATGTTACACTTTTTAGTGTTATAATGGACGGTAAAGGTTTTTTAGAATACATAATATACCGGCTACATAAATACGAGATTTTCCCAACCATAAAAACACAGAGGGTGAATTGAAGCATATTCTCTGGTTGTTTGCATAAGCTCATATGTCTTCATTATTCGAGATCAGCTGTTTTTTTATATCCAGTTTGTCGATTATTTTTACTTTTAATAATTTGAAACCAGACTAATTCAAATTATGCTTTTTACTCTTAATTAACATTAAAAGCGTAATTCTTTGCAGAATATATACAGCAAATAATAGGGTACATTTCATTTTGACATCACAAAACTACGTTAATTTTTGAAGTAGACTTTTCCAAGTTCACTATAAATTAAAAGACGGAACGTAATTTACCTTCATTACAAATTTGAAGTTGTACTTAATACCAGTGACTTATAAAGTAGCTTGAAGATCTTATATTATGAGTGTTATAGAATTACAAATGATTGGGGTGGGGGGGGGGGGGGGTGGGGGGGGGGGGGGGTGGGGGGGGGGGGGGGTGGGGGGGGGGGGGGGTGGGGGGGGGGGGGGGTGGGGGGGGGGGGGGAGTCACAATATAAAGAGAGTTGTGTGTTGCTAGGATATCCAATACTGTAACCTGATTTCCACGTCTGTTTCCAGGAAACATCTGGACAGAAGCTGTCCTGGACCGAGAGACTACCCCTCACTACTGGCTCGCAGTGTACGCCTATGATCACGGCGTGGCTCCACTCCATTCAAGAGCTGAGGTTCGTTATAGTCACATGGTATATTTGTATCTTTAAAACATTTTAGAATATTCGCTTCAGAAATAACTGACTTGTCAATACTGTCGTTTAACGTCTGCTGCGAGGCTCTTGAACTTTCATCCCGAGAAATGCAAAGTTTTTAAGGTGTCTAAATATAAATATGTCTGTACACGTTTGCTTGATAATGCATTTCTGTATAGCTAAGAATTAATTTATAATGGTGCATGTCCAACCATTTGGCTCAGCGTCATTGAAGCCTGCATGTTGGTAAGGCTGACACATTGTGTCTTCTGTACCTGTCCGGAGGACATCTCAAGAATAAAATGAGCTATAGATTTGAAATATCTGGCATACTCTTTTAAATACATTTTAAATTATAAAATAAATTATTAAAAGTTAAAAAATTTTCAAAATATTTAAATTTGTTTTATTCTATAAACATATAAAGATTACTTAACGATGCATTGTTGTGAAAAAATCATTTGTTTGCGAAAAAGTGTTATAAAGAATAAGTACTAACGTAAAGAAAAAGAGACATTTTCCAGAGATATAATATAATTGAGTAATACAGTACACAAAACTTCGACTGAGTTAGAGTATTTACATCATTACAACATTTCTGAATCATGATGCTGGTGTTTCTTTTCATCTTCCTTTTTGATCTGGAGATACGTTTGTCCTCACGTCTTATAACTTCATGGTATAAACAAAATTGTTTAATCTTCTTCAAATCTTTACTCGTTTCAAATATTCTTAATAGCATTATATTGTAATCTTCCAATAATACTTACATAAAAATTAAGACAAACTATAAGTAATGAGTGTGACCCTAACTTTGTATTGAGTCTAGACATAAGCAGATTAATGTATTTAATAATACATGCCACTTACAGGGCAAAGACATAATTTGTAATCACACCACGTTTCCAGTATATCTTTTAAAAACCCTTTCCAAATCGATCGTAGAAGAAGCGTTGGGATAAACATAATAGCCCAGGAGCCCAGAGCCAATATGCATTGTAAAGTACACAGCGTTGTTTTTCATGAAATCCACAGAGAAATTCCCCTAAAAATAAAATCGATCGTCAGTTTTACTAATATTGGTGGAATTTGAAATAGGAGAGTATCAAAAGGGGTAAAAATTATGAAATTAAGATATTTCCATATTTGTTCTCTAGGTGAACACGCTAAAAAAACCATCAGACACTTCATTAAATTTTAAATCATACATTTACATATAACATAAAGTTAAACACGCACTGGATAATATGGGTGTTGCTTTGGCCTTTAACCATCAAAACAACGTATTATCATGGTTATTAGTAGGGTAATCATTATCATTACAACAGTTTTGTTATGAAAACAGGATTTTGCGGACATTTGCCATCGTTCAGTGATATAATACAATGACTGAAAATTGTGTAAACGACGGCAAATGCCTGGAAAAGATCTGATTTTCCTTAAAAATACTTTCGTTGTCAAACAAACTTCAAATACAAACTTTTGTCATAGTGAAATCTTTAATGTTTTGTAGAAAACTCTATGATTATTATTTATTAAAATTTCATTTCTAATTTAAAGATCCTCACTAAATCCGCCTAGAGATTGGTTTTTTTTATTCTGACTTGTTACCTCTGAACAAAACAATTGCACCTAAAATTGAAATATCACATCCGTTTCCTATAAAAATTTCGATATTTTTGTTAGATGTAACGTGTTGTCAATTTTTTACGATACACAATCATTTAAATTTGTATTCAAGTATAAATTTTAATTGAGGAATTGAAATAAAAATTAAAGTAAATTTAAATACGTAGGTATATTTTATGTCCAGACGCCATGGAAAAAAATATATTTCAAATAGTTTTAAATATATTCTTCTTTAAATGTAGGATTTATATATAAATGACAATAAAAAAGGGTCAAAATAGTTTTAAAACTTATTCTTGTTTTAAAAGTAAAATTTATTTACATAAAAAACAAATAAATGTGTGTGATATCTTAAAAATTAAAGTTTTTTACTTGTTATACCATAAAAAATTAATCAAAATTACTTTCTAATACCTTCGGTTAAATGCAAGAAATAACATAATGTTGATTAATAATTTAACATTATAAAAAATAGAGTCATTAATTTGTACTCATATAAAATATATCAGATTCTCAAATATTTACACACACCTAAAACATATTTAAATATAACAAATAATTAAACATGCACGGAATGTATACGGGTATTGCTTTAACGTGTAACTACCTTAATAACGTATTATATAGGTTAATATTGGGTTAACCATTCTCATTACAACAATTTTATCACGGTGAACATCATTAATGTTTTATAGAAAACTGTAAGAGTATTGTTTATCAAAATTTAATTTGTAATAAAAACCCTCACTAAATCCTCATTATTTTAAAGTTCTTTTTTTATTCAGAAGTTCTAACTGTAACTAAACAATTTCAGCTAAAAATGAAAATATCAGTTCTGTTTCAAACAAGAAAAATCCCTTAAATATGTTTGTTGCACTGCATTCTTAATTGATTACGATACACAATTATTTGAATTTAATTCGTTTAATTTCTGTAGTAGCATTGCAATGAAAATAAAAGTCAATTGACAACACATGGATTTATTCAATGTCCAGAATTTATAGAAAACAAAATGTAGTTCACATAGTTTTAACATTATTCTTTTTTTTAAAATAAGATTAATTTACACACATATATAGTCTGGTATAATACAAAATTAAGGTTTCTTCTTTGTATATAATTTATAAAATTCTTCTTCACACATCTTGATTTGAAACTGTAATTATTATTTAACTTTACTAAGGTTGTGCTATTGAAATAAAAAACTATTTAACATGAAAATAAGATAATTATAACTATAAAATGTATACAAAATATAAAAATTTGAAATATTAAAAATTTTGAAAATTAAAAGAATCAAAATATTTAAATCATTACGATAGTCTCATCTTGTCAACGAGTGGGATATTAAACTGGTCATGTTCTGGCCACTGCTCTGGAGTGGGACAATAGTTTATTTCAAAAGCCATTTCTTGGCTCGTTGTATCGACATCACTTCACAAAGAACACTGAATAATGAATGACAGAAATTTATCCAATCCTCCAATGAGATAGTTTCTAATACCTTCGTTAATCCATTGGCAAACAGGAGTGGTAGGCAGGATTACATTATACTCCTCTGTATTTTCGTAGTAATATGAATAAGTCTTGGTCTTACGTTCATTCATTGATCGTTAATTGGTTTGAAAATATAAAACTTAAATGTTAAAAATTTATTAATACCAGGGTATATTGGAAGCACTCCCACTTCTTTTTTGAATTAATTTAAACTGGCTCTAGAATGGCGTTATTCTTGCGCGTATATACTAATATGCTACCTATAAACTAATTGCAGAATTAAATCTTATGTCCTAAATATTTTATTAAGAAGAGATGACATCACTTATGATCTTACACGTAACCTGAATGGTGCTCTTACAATCTTATAATATTCCCAAGAAACTACAAACCCTATTAGGTAATAACTTCTCTCTTTCAGCCGCAGTTGATAGAAGCTATTATCTAAGTGAATTTTTGTGAAGTAAGACATCATATTATTACAAAAACACATAGAGAATAATGTAATCCTGCCTACCACTGATCTATGCCAATGCATTACCGAAGATATTGGAAAACTATCTCATTGGAGGATTGGATACATTTCTATCATTCATGATTCAGTGTTCTTTGTGAAGTGATGTCGATAAAACGAGCCAAGAAATGGCTTTTGAAATAAACTATTGTCTCACTCCCGAGCAGTGGCCAGAACATGACCAGTTTAATATCCCACTCGTTGAGAAGATAAGACATTTGGAGTGATTTAAAAATTTTGATTCTTTGAATTTTTAAAATTTTTAATATTTCAAAAGATTTATATTTTGTATACATTTTTATGGTTATAATTATTTTATTTTCATTTTAAGGTAGTTTTAATTTCAATAGTAAAACCTTAGTAAAGTTAAATAATAATTACAGTTTCAGATCAAGATTTGTGAAGAAGAATTTTATAAATTATATACAAAGAAGAAACTTTAATTTTGTACTATACCAGACTATTTATGTGTGTAAATTAATCTTATTTTAAAAACAAGAATAATGTTAAAACTATGTGCACTATATTTTGTTCTCTATAAAGTCTGGGCATAGAATAAATCCACGTGTTGTCAATTGACTTTGATTTTCATTGCAGTGCTACTACAGAAATTAAACGAATTAAATTTAAATAATTGTGTATCGTAATCAATTAAGAATGCGGTGCAAAAAAAACATATTTAAGGGATTTTTCTTATTTGAAACAGAACTTATATTTCATCTTTAGCAGAAATTGTTTTGTTAGAGTTAGCACTTCTGAATAAAAAAAGAACTTTAAAATAATGAGGATTTAGTGAGGGTTTTTATTTCAAATAAAATTTTGATAAACAATACTCTTACAGTTTTTAATAAAACAGTAATGATGTTCACCGTGACAAAATTGTTGTAATGAGAATGGTTAACCCAATATTAACCTATATAATAAGATTTTAAGGTAGTTAAATGTCAAAGCAATACCCGTATACTTCCTGTGCATGTTTAATTATTTGTTATATTTAAATTTGTTTTAGCTATATGTAGATATATTTTGAGTATCTGATATATTTTAAATGAGTTTATTGAATGATCTGCATATTTTATAAGGTCAAGTTATTAATTACGATTAGGTTATTTTTAACATTTTAAATGTGAAACCAATAATTTATATTTTACATGAAATTTCACTTCTTCAAAGTATGTATAATTATTACATCATTATATAAACCAAAGAGAAAAAAAAAACAATGTAAATATTTACTTTTCAACTAATAAGATTAAGTTTTTATTCCGATCTGTACAGTATAATAAATACAGTATTTATAACGTAATAGATACGGTTGGCTGAGACTTGATTTTTATATTTACGTACATATTGTGCATAATATTATAATGGTTTCAGTTCGACAAACGTAGAAAATTTAATACAAAATAAACAAAAAATGTTGTGTATTATTATTTAATTATTTTGTTCAATAAAATAAAAATAGTTTATAAAGTGCAATGATTGTTGAGTATGTTGCATTCATTTAGGAATATGGACGAGATTGTAGTATAATTAATAATTATATTACCGTCACCAATTTTGAATTTGTTACGTTACTACTACTATAAAAAAAATCTATCAAAAAGTGTTCATTTATGGATATTGTAATTTACACTGCCTTTATTGTTCCATAGTTGGTTTTCTTGTTTTCTGATGAAGTAAATATATATGCAATTACAGGACAGGGTAGTCTAATTCTGTCAAAATACAATTTAGAAGTTTTTTGTAATAGACTTTAAGTTACCTTAAATAGTAACCATAGTTAAATAGTAATTTTTCTATTATATCTTGATTGCACTGACCAATTACATATTTAAAATTTGCACTTAAAATTATGTTTTTATTACAACTTTTAATTTTATTATCTTGACATTTTCTTACTCAATGCTAAACAGCGGCTGCAGAGAAGTTTAATAAAAAGTGATGTTGCTATCAAGCTTACTCTATGCTTTCAACAATATAAATGTAAACAAATTGAAAATATTTGTTAAATTAGTTAAACGTGTGGTTGTACTGTCCCAAAAACTATGTTTACAGAAAACAGATAATTAATTTAAAAACACTGAAAAATAATACTTAAGAATTTGGAAAATAATACGTTTATTAATCGAGATAAAAACTTTCCCACATTTTAAGGTGGATCAAACAAAATCAAACAGATCCTGCTAGTTTTAATTATTAAAATGTCATTTTTCTTAGGAAATTATAAACAAAATTAAGTAGATTAGGTATGTAGTCTTCAAGTTTCCAAATAGTAGTAACATATTTTTCAGCAATTTGTACGGAAGTGGGCTATTATTCAATATAGCTGCGATTTAAAAATGTATATTTTTTCCACAGTAGCTAAGTCAGCTGGTTTTGCTACTCCTAAACGATATTTTTCTCTGCGTAAACAATTGAAAATTTAACGCCAACACAAGAGCTATTAGTTTTTGTTTTAAATTATGATACAAAATCATCAGTAATCGTTGTCTATTGATCAGTCACCTTTGAAACTAATCATAAAATGTACTGTTATTTTCATTATAGCAATAAAAATGTCTTACTAGTAAGTTACTACTATGATTCAGATAAGAGAAGTTTGGTTCATATTCGCTGGCGCGACCCCTGCGTAAAACCCCAATTTGTTCTTTAGCTCCAAGATCAATTCTTTCATATTGCGATCCAACTTTACGAAGGCATTCATATAAGTAATGAATATTTTTTAAATATTTTTCTTTTTATGGATTAGTTAATATACAATAACAATTCAATACATCCGTATAAGCTTTGTATCAATTGTTATTATATTTGCACATATTTGCTTAAAAGTATTATAAATAATGGAGATTTTATTTGATCCACATATTTTCTATCGTATTTTTTTAGAAGTAACTGAAACAATATTCAAACTTGCTCTCCTCTTCTGACGGATCCTAAAACAACATTTCAATGAGCAGTCACATCGCTGAACGCGCATACAATATCAACCAGAATGTAGAACTAAAAAAACCCGCTAAATACCAGAAAACCTTTAAAAAATTAACTAAATTTAAACTAAAAACATTACTTTCTTTGTTATTGAGGAAGGCTCTTCAACCAATATTTTTTTTTTTTTAATTACTATCACTAAGAAAATAATTGTGGTATAAAAACTATAAAACTGCCTTCAGAATCCACACATTTAAAAAATAAATAATAAAATGGCAGACAGATGGTATACTAAATATTTTTGATCCATATTTATAATTACTTTTTGTTGTCTTTATTGTAAAAAATCCTAAAATATAACTAGAGAATTCGCAAACACCCTGTATATTGACAGGCGTAAACTGACTGTTTTGATAAGGCGATTTGACATACATACGTACATAAAGATTTGTAAATGTAAATATAAATTGAACACATGTTAAACTAGTAGAATAAAATTCAATTTTGTGCTTTTCAGAACTTTTTCGTAATTGAAGTGGTTTGGATTTCTCTCACCGGATTTTATATTTGGTATAAACGATGGTTTATACGAATCCAATGAAGGTCGTCTACACTTTACATATTTTCTCACCCTTTTATTCGTAATACTACGCATATACTAACCTTTAGCCGCTAGATGTTGGTACCATCAAAGAATTTTTTTTATGAAGGTGTTTAATTTATGAAATTATTTGTTAGCTTGTTCGTTTAAATGGGCGGTAGATTAATCATACCAATAATATCCAGTATTCTAGTTAAAGTACCATTAGAATATGCCTCATGTATATATAATGCTAATCAGTCTTTCACATGGTGGCGTCAGTCTTAGTGGCGAGCTGATGCTGCAGACAACTAACCAACAGTGGAAGTTGCCATGCAAATGTCCCAAGTTCAGTTCCGAACTCACTCCCGAATATGAAATACGTCATTCTGTTTGCCCTCAACTCCAACACAGCTACTCACCATTATTTGGACCAATGTTGGGTTCTAACTCGGTCTGTAAACTATTCAGTTTTTATATTCACTGGTTCTATCACACATATTCGACCACAGTCTCTGCTGGGGCTACATACAACGTTTAAACTCTAAATCTCATTTCATTAGGCTACAAGTTTTGCTACGTTACATGTTAAAATGTCATATAATTGTACTTAGTTTGATGCAAATACAGTTACACCGCCATTTTCTTGTCGCCATCATGGTTGCACATAAGGCCAATGTAAACCTACGCTAAACCTGAGCCAAATTTTATGGGTTGACGCTCCACCATCAAACTCAGCGTTGCTCATATATAAATAAAGTCATGTGACATATATCAAATCCGTAGGTTAGTTAATTTTTCAGGTATCATGCAGACCGGCATAATGAAAAAACACTTATCCAGCCGCCTGTTTTTTTTATCTAATTGTCAGACGGTGATATAGCTATTACGCTTGTGTCTGACGGGCAGTTTTTACTCTGTTAAACAAATAAAGAAAGGAAAATTCTCTGATAAAAGGATAATATTTAATATTTTCACCCTTTTATTACCCTTTCATTTCGACTTCCACCAAACCCGCGAGGCTGACGATAAATTTTATTTTTATAAGAAATTATTTTAAAATTTAAAAAACCCATTTTATGATTATTCAATGTGATTTGCCTCTCAGCTCTTAGGCTATTACGCTTGTGAAGTTAAGTAACCTTAAACTCCATTTACGAATCAGTTATTAGTCAAAAACACACATTTATATAACAAAGTTTTGCATGGTCTATGTGAGGGGCTAGCTGATGAATTCCCATACATGAATAAAATTACCTTATCAACTAAAATGTAATTATACATAATTGGCCTCACATGTAATGTAGTGTCGGTTAGAGGAGATTTAATGCTAATTGTGAAACCGTGTACGTTAATTTCTTTCAGTGTAATCCATTCGCTCAGGTTAAACAAAATAGACCGGCATATGAGATAAACGCGGGGATTTGTTTGCCACTTAATTTAAATGTTGTGTACATTTTTAAATGATCCAAACTTCTAGTTGGATTGGTTTTTTTTCGAGATGATTTAAGTCAAAACAGCTTGAATAGGTGTATGTAGAAAACGTTTATTATATTTAATCGAGTTAAGCACTATTATTGTTCAATGATAGAAGAACAATATTGAACAAAGACAGTTAGTGTATTGCCAGCCACACTAATTTTTAGACATAGTCATTGATTAATACCTGACTTGCAAGGGTAACTGTTATTAACACACTTGTACAGGACGTAACTGGAATTATATGACAATCTGATAGGATGTATTCTATAAATTTGAATCTACCAATCTTTAGATATTTATAAACTTAAAGAAATACAGTATACATAGTTTAGAAATTGCGCCATCCAACGGAATGTGTTTAAAAGTTAGGCTATTTACAAAAATTACTATTATACAACTTTCATGCATAAATTACAATACTTTTTCCCAACTTCCTTTTGATATCACCTAATTTAGAATAGAAAACAAGCCAATAATTTTACTTTTTATTCTGAACGGAGTTTTTACATCAGAGCAGTGTACATCAAACCCTACACAAAAGTAAACAAACATACAAACAAACACAACGTTCAACAATTTACACAGTACCTTTCAAAGTTATAATTTGGGGTTTTCATATACAACACCACACAAAACAATATTAAAATCTCTTATGTCTGACCGTTTCAAAAATTTAAAGAAATTAGTATTTATTATTTTATTATGTGAAGTGTCTGATGGAACAGCTTTGCATTTAAGAAGCCTCACAAAATAAAAAGTATAGTTTTTTGTTTGTCGGTTATTCAAAATTAACTAACCAATACAAACTCCACCTACAAGGTTTTTCTTTACTCAATTAGAAGAATATACGTAGTTTTTGAGTTGGATCTGAAAAACCACGACAGTACAAGGCTTTGCTAAAACTTATCTCCTTCCCCAATCTCTACCCTTGAATGCTACTCCCTTATCTTTCCCTCTTGTCTTTTCCTCCTTTGTCTCCTCCCTTTCACCCTATTTGTGCAGCGGTTAATCGCAATCCAGGAATTAATGCGCGGGGCTTCCAACTTTCAAGGATCGATTTCCACAAACAGGGAACCTAATCATTAACAAATTGTAGATTTCTACCGAATTTTGAGCATTCTATTAGATAGAATAGTTACATTTAATTAAATATAAAATTAAATCGAAATATATTACCTTTTTTAGGGATTACGTCCACTCGACACGAACTTTAGCTTTTCGACTGGTTTTATATGATAAGATGAATTATAAAATAATTATATATCATATATACTTGTAACCCTGCTCGTGAATAAAACATGTGTTTGTTTGAAGTTTAGAATTATCTGCAATCGAAAGAGGTTTCATAATAAATATTGGCCAAACACTTGTTTTAGAGGCCAAGAAGTTATTCTTAACTTTCTTGCTGGTTTTTCTAGTCAAAGAACATTCAAGTTCAAGTTCAAATCATCTTTATTCAGGAATAAGACACAATACATTTTTCTATAGTTCCCATGCAACTCATAGGTTGCGCGTGTGTGATTGAAGTAATTATTATACATTTATTATATAAAATATTAATTTATACAATGCCCCTAAGACAGTAATTACGTGATTTACATTTAAAGAGTATTGATTTGAGGAGTTTGCCTAACTAACAAGATATTCTGCAAATGCGTTCGCTGAAATTGTTACAATATGTAATACAGCATAAGTCTAGAGTCTAGCTGATATAAGAATCTTATCCTCAATTATTACTTCTTCAAAACTTTTTTGGACTTGGCATTGAAGTACTTGGATTAGAAAATTGCAGCTGTAGTAATCACCATTGTGATCGTACTTGTATCATTCTCTGCATTAGGTGTTTGTGCTAGTGAAGGACCAGAATGACAACGTCCCCCTGGCAGTCAAACTGGCCTACAGGACTAGAACATTGCAGCTGTAGTAATCACCATAGTGATCGTACTTGTATCATTCTCTGCTGCAGGTGTTTGTGCTAGTGGAGGACCAGAATGACAACGTCCCCCTGGCAGACAAGCTGGCCTAAAGGACTAGAATACTGCAGCTGTGGTAATCATCATTGTGATCGTACTGGTATCATTCTCTGCTTTAGGTATTTGTGCTAGTGGAGGACCAGAATGACAAACGTCACCCTGGCAGACAAGCCGGCCTACAGGACTAGAACACTGCAGCTGTAGTAATCACCATTGTGATCGTACTTGTATCATTCTCTGTTGCAGGTGTTTGTGCTAGTGGAGGACCAGAATGACAACGTCCCCCTGGCAGACAAGCCGGCCTACAGCGGCCACGTGCTGGAGAACTGCCCCACTCACACCTCTGTGCTCCGGGTGTCCGCCTCTGACGCCGATCAGGGTCCCGGCGAGAGGATCAGCTTCAACATCACTGCCGGCAACACAGCCGGTCACTTCGCTATAGATGACACCGGTGAGCAATCTTGGTTTATTATTCGCTTCTTCGTGTTATGAAATTTTTTTTGAAATACATATTCCATCAAATTTAATTACAACACGAATTGAACCAGTGATAACGATCCATATCAATTCTCTTCCGGATTTGACCTTATTTGGTCTCTTCACATATGGCAAATGTCCAAAGGTTGGGCAAAATGATTATTTAAATATGGTAGGAATAACCGTACCTGAAATTAATTTCAAGTTACTTTGATATAGTTGGTGTCATAATGACTTTAAAGTTTCTATATTCTCACTATAAATAAAGTGGGTGGCAGGTGTTAATGTTATTCTCAAATAAGAAAAATTACACGTAAAATAAAAAACTATATTCATAATTAACGTCCCGTATACATTTTTACAATGTCTACCAGACTATTATTGTTATTCTCAAATCTAAAAATTTATACGTTAAATAAAAAAAAAAAAAAAACAGATTCATCAATAACATCCCATATACTTTTTTGCAAAGTCTATCTCTTCTACTTTACCTTTTTTCGGTAATTTGTTTTTAAAATTAGTTGTAATGATATGCTTACATAATTAAAGAAACTGTATGTAACTGTAGGTTAAGTTTTAGAGAGGGGTTTTTAGCCATAAAGTTGCCTGGTAAAATAAGATATCCTTATTTACTTCGTATACGAAGCGGCTTGCTTTTACAAAATAATAAACATACATAAAATCAGATTGATGTACAATAGAGATAAAATTTGGTGTTGATTAAAGTCGATTTCTCTCCGATGAGAATTCTCCTATTGTGTAAATTCCAAAAGAACCACGTTGTGTTACAATGAAAATCGGCTTTTGATTTCTCTAATATTATTTTTAAAATGCCTTGAAGCCTCATATTTTCTTCATCTCTCATCTAATTTAGTTTTTTCAGTTTTAATATACTAAAATGTATTGACACATCAGATGTGACACAGGGTTAAATTGTAACATTTAAATGCGATGAAAAGCAAATACAAAGAAGCAAAGTTGTTTACTGAGTTATGGCACATGGACACAGTAAAACTTGCATAAAGTTCACAGGTAATACCTACAAAGTTGTCACAGTCTAGTGAAGTTTTTAATAACATTTGCATACAAATGTAATAATTACCATGGGAGTGGGGCAAGACGTCAACGTGTCTCTTGGTGTAGCGTAGCACGCTGCTGTTTAGAGAGCGTAATTACACCAAGAACGTAACAAGAACTTCGAGCGCTGTCAACAACACAATTAAATAGGGTGTTAATTCACTGTACCATGCCATTTGAGGATACAATTGTAAAAGTTCTTTTATACATTCAAAGTTTAGATTTTAGGTTAAATAATCTTAGTATGTATGCGAAAATTGGTGTTTAAAGGTAACCTTTTCTGATACTTTATGTAAAACTAATTTCATAAAACGCTTTTATACAGGGTAAGTCAAATAACGTATCCTAAAAGTATATTAAGAGAATGGTTAGAACTACAGTAAAGAAGAAAAAACCAATCTTTCTAAATTACATACATGAAATGTATTTAAAACAATTTAATTCAATTCATGAATTTATTTAATTATTTATGGAAAAGATGTGCTACAACTGGAGATTCCTGATTAAAATTTTAAAATAGTAAATGTATGACGTATTGCACATTTTTAAAGCTCTATTTTACATAAATATTAAATAAAAAAAACTTAATCGTTTTAAGATGGCGGACCAAAGCGTTATAACATTCTACATTAAAAATATATGTTTTCTTCACTGTGCTGATTAAACTCTGTACTTCTTTTAAAATAAAAATATACCTTTAATAGTACAAGTAAATATGATCATTGTTATAAGTTATAAAAACGCTACAAGTCAATTAACATTAAAATGTAACTCTTCCTGTAGGCAATACCGAAAGATTTTACTGTCATAAACTAGTGTACAATAATAATTTTCAGATTTTGTTGAGCGCACTTTGTACATAATATTTTTATTTTCTTTCCAAAGGATAATAACCGTCAGTTTGATATTTGTCCATAGTTTTGTTTTTGGAATTGATATTATTCAATTTTTCCATAACACATAAATAAAGGAAGAAATTTCCTCGTTTATACACGAATAATGGAAAGTCCACTATTGTGAATGAAAATGTCAAACTAGTGTCAGTTTGTTAGGAGTTAATTTTGTTATGAAAAGCGACATTACTTGAATTAAGAAGAATATACAAGGAAATGTGACATCAGAATCATTTTTAAATCTAGTATTTTAGGTCAAACATGTAATAAAATAACTATGTGAAGTTGGGATAATGACTGGCCAGTGGGACATAGTGTTTTTGCCTCTATTTGGGATTATTGTATTAATTAATCATAATTCTCTTTGCCGTAATTGTATGCATGAGAACAGCGCAAGGGGGAAGGGGACAGCGTGAAAATAATGCACTACTACCAACGACAAACGCATACGTACTATAGTATATCTTATGCATGCATGAGTATTTCAATAATGTCATATTCTACAGTAATTGTTTATATGCCCCTTGTTTCAGGTCTTATATACACGACCACGGACCAGATCGACAGGGAAGAACAAGAAGAATATGTGCTCGAGGTAAAATTCTTCCTGAGCTCTCTTAATCATTGATCGAAAATAACCATATTTCTGTATGCGTTTTTTTGTGATTTGCATGAGCATGGACTTGATTTTCTGACTAGTTACTTTACTTACATAAGTTTTATTATTGAAGAACTATCACAACTGTATCAGGTGTTCTGAGCATGAACTACTTTAATTCTCCTCCTGATAACGTAGAACTGGGCCTTAAACTTGTCTTGTGGCCGAGCGTTTGCGAGGCCTATTACTTAAGGTCCTGGATAACTTTCATTTCTCTTGGTCTGTCTGTATATTTTTCAGAACGATTTCTCGCAAACAAACTGATCTACAGATTAAAATTTTGGAAGAAGCTTCATTACTGTATAGGCAACACTGAGTTCAATGATCATGCATGTAATTCCATGGGATTTGGCTGAGCGTTAGCGAATATATTTAAATTGGTCTTATGGGTAACCATGATGGTAAAAACACCAAAGCAGAATAAATAAATTTGGAAAAATGAGTAGTTATGTGACAATTTTATTGGTAAAGTAAAAAGAAGAAAAAATAGATTGGAAAGTCCATGTTAAAAGTATGTACCAAAATATGATTTTAGCGTAGGCTTGCATTTTATTACCCACCCTAGCTCACAGGAACTTTTATTATTTGAAAATTGCTATGAAACTTAATTTGATGAATAGAAATGTAAATGAATTGTATGTAGAAGATATTTGTAGAAATATTTTATGAAACTTTATTTCATATAGATATGAATGCGTTCTTGATGACGTATGTCCATTATTGAATTTGGCTGAGAGTCATTGAAGCCTATCACTCAGTATGCCGACACAATTTCCTTTTTTCCTTTCGGGAGATGTAAAAATTTGTATGATTTTCTGTCTCTCTGTCTGTCTGAAATGATCTACAGATTTGAAGTTTCGCATGAAACGTCAGCTAAGTCTGTTATAGCACACATGTTTTGGCGTACTCTTATATTGTAATATTTTAGTTGTATATTTAAATTTTAATAAATTTTGCACTCCGAACTTACATTAATTATCCACAGTTGTTCAATCCTTAGGTTGGACTATGCGTTTGGTTAAAAATATATTGTTGTTTGATTGTTTATACATATCGTAAGTATTTATACGTGTTCTTTTTTCTCATGAAAACTTCTGAAATACACAATATAAATATGTATAATTATATTGTAATGTACATAATTATTTATCTAATTTTCATATATATTGTAGCCTACTTAATGTATCAAGAATAATAATAAAAATAAGATTTAAACGCTTTATTAATTTAATTCAACTGCATTTAGAAGAAACAATAAAGTATACAGTGTTTTTAAACCTCTATTTAAATAAATTAGTTTTCTCACGCTTTATAAAGGGAGTTGGGAGGAAAAGAAATTCCATTTTAACACCTCTGAAAGCTTTAGAGGTTGGAAAGTTTCGTAAACAACTTGCTTCTGCATACTGAATACTTAAAGATTTTAATTAACGTCCCAGATAAAATAAAGGGTTAACATAAAATTACCTGAACAACGTTTAGTGTAAAAGCTTTTAGTTTCCAAAAACACAATATAATGGGCAAATTGTAAAGATTTACGTTTATAAAACAGTATTATAAATAACGAAAATCTTATATTTAGTTTATATAAAGAATACTAAATAATGAAGTTGCCATAAATAAGTATTCTAACGCAGCAAACAATTATAATTTTGATAATAACATACATTATAATCTGTACATATGACCCATCCTTTATGAATGAGCAGCATGTAGAATGTTGTCGGGTGCTTACTATTTTTGTAATGTAGATAGCTATTCTCTTATATCAACAGATTATTACACAAATATATTTAAAAGATGCAGGTATTTTAAAATATAGAAAAACTCCCTGGGAATTGTCTTTAGAAGTACTTTATTCTTGTTATACGATATTTTACATATTATAGTGTCAGCGATGGGAAAGGGTGATAATTATTAATTGGGTGAGCGTCAGTGAAGCTTACTACTGGACAGCTGGAAAAATTGTATTATTGTAGTAAGGATGATATCTTGAAAACAAAGTGATTTGTATACCTAAAGTTTTGCATAAACTTCATTTTTAGTAATGCTAGAGTACAGTGATGCATGCCACTCCATGAGACTTGTCTTAGCGTTAGCAAATGTTTTTACATTGATCTTATGGGTAACTCTGATATCAACCTTGGGGTACGTCTACATGAGCAATATTGTATTCAGAGGGTGGATCTAGTCGATATATCTTGCCATCATTGATGAATAATTTAGTACAGTATTAATGAATTATCTACACATAGAATAAGGTTATACTCATAAGACCTCCACTTGATTAAAGGACTGAATGAAACTACAACCCTTAACAATTCCTAAACCATGAAAACCTTCCTGTTTACTTAATTAATGCGTAATTTAAGTGGATACCTTAAACTATATATTCTAACGTATCAAAGTAAATTTTACTAACCAACATTTGGTGGATGACTTTTTTGTAATACCCGACGAATTTACACTCTTTCACCCAACCCAACATATGGTTATGGGCCAGAACGTTAACCAGTCTATTTCCTTGCGGAAGATAATAACCGTGGCTGTTGTCAAAACTGAATACTTATACAGCAGCTGTTAAACCTGTTCATAAAAATACAAAATAATTGAATAGTAAAAACTAAGGGCTTTGGGGTGTAGTGGTAGCGCGCTCACCCGGTGAGTGAGATATCAAGGTTTAAGCCCCGGATAAACACATGTATGCACAGAAATTGTATCATACTTCTAGATGTGATAAAACATTTACATTTTTGAATGATTGTTGTCTAGGTCTATTCCCAAAAAACCTCAAAAAAGGCCACTTGGTAAATCTTTCGTAAAAATTTACTTTTAGCTCCTCGAAAAATTAGCAATAAATTAAACATAATTTTTCAACGTAAACTGTTTTTGGTTCTAGCTCAAAAGAGCCGAACCGTCTAAATTTTAGTCACATTTTGCCAATTTTTCCATTCAGACTTTTCAAAGCTGTGTGTTTAGTGAGAAATAAAGGAAGAAAAATGTTAATGACTTTTTACCTCATCTAGCTCAGTTAAGCCACAAAATGATTCCGTACAGTCATCAATTTAAATCCCGACAGTAACCGAACTTTAAGTTCTACCCCGACAAGAATAAGTTAGGGTTTAGTAATTTTAAAGATCTAGTGACCTTTTACCCTATCTTGAGAGGTTAAGCCAGTAAACTCCTACAAAAATAAAACAAAATCTAAAGCGTTAGTAATTTCATCGTGCACTATATATTCAAATCCCATTAGCAAACTCGACTTTGAAGCACAAGTTTAAACCAAACTTATAGTGAAAAATAAAAGTCTGTTAAAAAAATGTTCAGTCACTCTTTATCTTCACCTTAGCTTTTAACACTATTATTGAAACTTAATTTAAATTACGTCAATAGAAACACCTGGTCTCTGAGACCGTATTTTCTTTTTTATAGCTTTCTGTCGCAGCTCTGTTATACAAAGGAATAAGTATTATATAAAAAAATTAAGTAATATTTGTTATATGTTAATTATTTTTATTACATATACATAAAAATATCATATATTACAATAAAAAATAATATTAAATTTAGTTTCTACATCAGAAATCGTAATCCATCGAAACTAAAATTGGAATCTTTAAAATAGAGATTTAATTAATTTAAATTTTACTTACTGAAAGTATTAATTTTCTGTACATATATCTTCTATATCAATTTTGTTGCAAAATCAAGACAAACCTTTCTATTGAAATATAATTAGAACAACATTTTCCTTGTTTTACCAATGAGCAAGTAGGACTTGATTTTTCTAACTCCAGAAAGATTTAGTGGAGCATTGGCTTGAAGCAGACGGCCATGCGTCTCATGTTTGGTTCGAGCTGGTTGGTGTTGATCTTGCTTGTAGGTGAGGGACAATCAATGCGTAGCCCAAAGCTTCTAATAAATTAAATAGTGTCATATCGAGTATGTCCTTGAACTCATGTAAATAACAAATACATTTATTTTTCCTCTGCTCACAACCCTGTAAAAAATATCAAGAGATGAACGCCTGATTCTACAGCTTGAAGAGTACACCGCACTCTTCATGTCAAGAAGGTCGACTCCACATTTTGTGATGTTGTAGTGCAAAATGGATTTTGCATCTCTCTATTGTATTGAGCAATTTCATGCATACTTGATGCTATAAAATGTATTTATATGGAAAAATAAATGTATTTGTTATTTACGTGAGTTCAAGGACATACTCGATGTGACACTATTTGACACCAATTTATATATTGTACCAAAAATACCATAGCTGTAGATGTATACCAAATAAGAACACCAAAGTGCACCTGGTGTAGTTAATTAAGCAAAATTAACTTAACAGTTCTTTCAGATTGAATTGAAAAATAAAAACTAATAGTTTGAGCTTTTGAAACTTATGTCAATAGTAGACTAAACTACACGACTGATACAAACCTCACCCACAATATTGATTATTTGATTATTTATGACAATATTATTCGTTAAATACACTTAATTAAGGAAATATGAATGATGAAACATTTCTTTATTGTTTTCAGTTGTACATTTTACATACAGTAGAACTTAAACTAAAATCAACAATAAAGCCCGAGGTAACAAAATACCTGTTCGGGAATTACACTAGTACACAGAAAGAAACAGCAACTCGAAAAAAAGGACTGCCCTACCAGATCCTTGTAATATACTTATATAGTATCTTGAAATTAACTTTTTTTGAAGAAAATATTGACACAAGTGGTGGCCGAGGCAACGATGGACATTATACCGCAGTCAATATTAAACAATGCATCGGCGTTATTAATAGTTTTGAGTTTACTGTCAGAATTCTTTTTTTTTTTTTTAGGGAGAGGCAGGAAAAATGCAATTACGCACACAGGTGGCCAGCCTGTAGTGTGGGACTCCCCTAAAAACGGGTTTACCCACTAAAAAACCTCCTCTACTCTTAAGGATTCTAACCTGGCATTGTTTATCACATTACTTCAGGCTAGGCCTAAAATTGGCTTAAGCCCGTGGGGCTCGCTCCTTATCCAGCCGCTCGGTCAAGGGATCTGGCCCACTTCGCGGTCCAGATCGGGTTTCTTTTCCAGGAGGATGCCCCGGACGAACTGTGACAAACAATCCCAGTTCCCCTCATCCTCCATTATCTTTTCGCAAACCGTATCCACCGAAAAAAACCTCGAGTTTTCTTGTGGCCTCCAGGCGGGGCCTTTCCCAACGCGGACAGTGGAAGAAGGTGTGTTCGCCCGGGCAGTAGATGCAATCCGGTGAATCGGTCTTGCCCATCCGGTTCAGGTACGACTTGAAATAGCCGTGACCTGTCATGAACTGCGTGAGGTAGTAATCCACCTCGCCATGCCGCATGTTAACTGTCAGAATATCAGTTAACATTACACTTGCAAAAATAGACCGGTGACAAAAACTCAATAATGGCTGGCTCTCAGCTGGGGACTACAGTTCCTGTCGGCTGAGTTCATTGTCAATATTATACCGCAGTAAAGACACTCACACAGACACTGCCGCAGTGTTGCTGATTTGAGTTTATGTCTGCATGTTGTACAAGAACACACTTCAACTGCAGAGCTACAGTATATCTTTGAAATTGACTCTCTGTTTGAGGTGAAAAGGCTGACATGACTGGATAACATCGGTGCAGGTAGGTGTATCAATATTATACGTTGACAGAAAACATTGATTTTTTGAAGATTTGCTACGTTGATTTTTCTCGGAACTTTATTGAACAGTGCAATAATTGTACACTTTCAACTGAGTAACTTGACACGAACGTTTAGCTGGAAATAATTATCAACAAATGTCAGTAATCATCACTTGTGTATGTATGTATATATATAATATAATATACTTGATACTAGTTATTGTATATTAACCTTATGTACTGGTGAATTTTGTCATGACTTATTTCTGGTACCATCCAGGTTATATGACGCTCGCAGATTAATACTTATAGAAAATATCTTAACTGATATTACGTATTGCACCATCTGAGAGCGAATTTTATTTTTCAATTTGCATGATGAAGTTATGCCGTTCTAGTCTACTAATTTACACTATATAAATATCGCAGAAACTTTTCAATACTCCAGAAGTAGTCAATGTTTACGGAAATATTACTAACGGTAACTGCTGCCTAATATATTCAGTTCCCTCATAGATGATATATTTAATGCAACGTGTATTTTAGACTTTAACATTATCAAATTGCATAATAACTTGGCCTAGTTGAAAGTAGAAGATTATAAGTATTGTGGAATAATATTACAACTCATTAATACTAAGAAGCGATCACTACTTGAAGTAATAGTCAATACTGATCGCGATCTAATACTGAAAACCATTTTAGTTTCCATTACCTGTGCTAATGATTTCCAAGTCTTCAACCGGTAATTAGTGAGAGTTTTATTTAACTAGTGTAGCCCTTCTTTTGAAGTGTATTGATTGAAAAAACATTAATACTCCGGCAGCGGTTTCGGTTTGTGGGCCAGTGTCAGTATTGATCGTGGTGTAATATTGAGAGACGCTTTAGTCAATATTACCTCTGCTACTGATTTCAGCTCTCTCGCTTTCATTCGAGAAACAATGGCAAGACTTATTTGTCTCGTGTACACTCCAACGAGTGTATTGATGAATAATATTCCGACACCAAATCATGTCATCGTTTCTCCGGCAGCGTCCACTGTTTGAGGTGCCAATGTCAATATTGACAAATTCTTCAGCCTTCATAATTATATCTGCTAATTATTCCAGTTTTTCCTTTAAAATACGGAAAAACAATTGGAAAGTCATTTTAGGGATTATTTCTTTAGAGCAGCAGTGATTTTGAAGTTAAGCAATAATTCTACTCATCTACGCTACTCATAAAATAACGCTACTCAGATAGCGGTAACTGCTTCCAGTGCCAGTGTCGGAATGAACGGTGTTCAATATTGAGACACGTTTTAGTCAATATTACCTCTAATACTGAAGTTAGCTATTTTACTAATATTCGGGAAACAAGGGTGTAGTATAGCCGTGATGTTGGAATGCAATGAAGAGTCATATTCCCACATCAACTGAACTCACCAATACTCTAGTAGCAGTCATTGTTTGCGTTGCCATTATCAAAACTAACATTGGTTTAATACTAAGAGAAGATGTGCCAGTATTACTCTTTCATGTTTGCTGCTTTCATCGTAGAAGCCTTTTTTGTGTAGTATAGGCTTGCTGTTAGAGATAATTCAACTGACTTCTCTGGTAGCGCCACTGTTTGGTGTGTGTGCGTCAGTATTTACAGTGGTTCAATATTCAGAATTTCTGTAGTCAGTATTAATTCTTGTACTAATTTGGACTCTTCCCCCAGGAGGTCATATTTTATAAGTATGTGGTCAGCGACCACGGAGTTACCCGAGCTGAGTATATCATGATTTCTACTAACTTACTAGGCTGGCCTTGGGAGTGCCCAACGTCCTTGAGAAACATTGCACCACTCCTGGCGGTGGCGGTGGCTGCAGGAATTTTGTTTTCACGATGGATCGCTTCGGCAAAGTTCATGAGTTCATCCTCCAAATCGGCAAGATTTTCTTAAACCGGAGGGAGTCGGTAGTCGGAATTAGCTGGGCCGGCGGCCCCTCATAAGGGGAATTCGACAGCCTTAGCTACCCCCCTTCCCTCCAGCGTCATGTACTACGTTCATAAGTGCGGTATTACCATCCCGCCCATGTATTTCAGGTTTGACCCCCAGTGTGGTGGCGTTTCCTTATAACTTTTACTAGCGCTTATAACATCAAGGTCCAGCCGGAGTAATCAGAAAAGGGTCCACATCACATCAAAAATACAAATAGTCATCGCCGATGTTTCGGTAGGAATATATGTGCATGGTTATCACTATCGTTGATTATCTTTCATAATAGTGTCCTAGATTGATTAAAATTAGTATCTGATTTTTTAGCCGTCATAGTGGTGTAATAATCTACCTGATCTGAAAGTCTTTCTCTTGTCCTCCAACGGAATTAAACAAGTAGTACACCTAAATAAGTTAAAAACAGTATAAACGATTAATAGCTACAATAATATTTACTTATATAATAAAATAAAAAACATTGCTAAAAATAAATAATCAACAAAACAATGAATAAGTAAGAAATATAAGTTAGTTAACAAATACTCAACAAAAAGGTTACGAAGACAAATACAATTATAGATAGTTAAATATCAAAACCAGCAACAGTAATAAAAAGATTTGACAAATAACCTTATGCGAAAATAACAACATTAAACCAGCATCATGCAAGAAATGATAAATAATCAGATATATGCGTAAACATAAACAATAATATTCAACAATATTAAATAATTCAAAATAAACACTTGTGAATACGTTACTAAATCCGCTACATGCATACTGATAGTGACATGCGCTTTCGTAGGATTCTGTGTGATTCTTCATTCTTTCCAGAAGTTGAGTTTTTCACGTTCACTGAAACTATCCCTTTTCACATATGTTTCCCAATCATAAGTGATAAACCCTTTGACTTGCTTTATAGGAAAAATGCGAATTTAACCAACTATGGGAATACTTACAGTATAAATATATATATATATATATATATATATATATCCATCTTTGTTTCTTCTATCGTACAATGTGTTGCATTTTCTTTTCAAAGGAAGTGTTTGTGTTCGTATTATGGACTCGTTAGTTTTGATATCATTTTTCAGTTACCATGTGGCTGTAACTATAAAACGTTCAAACCAAAAAGTTTCTTAGTCGGTTATCTCGATAGTGGTTCTTGAAAACTTTGTAAATAATTTAAAATGTTGAAGATTCCTTTAAAATCTATATCAAATTAATATTGCATTATGGCATAATACTTTTTAAAATATCTCAAACTATGGCAAACTCGATAAATTAATAAAAATATATCATTTCATAGAAATACTTCCTAGAGTAGAAAAACTAAACTTTAATGTAATACAGGTATGTAATGTACGCCTGTATGTTACTTAAACATTTATATTCTAATGTAATAATAAAAGCAAAATGAGAATTCCCATATACTGTACGTATCAAAACACACTCTTAGGTTACAATTTCTTCTTGGGTATATTTGTTTAATGTCTTGTTAAACGTTGCATTTTAATGAAAAAACTTCAGTAAGCCATCAGAAGTTTGCTAATATAATATAGAGTTCATTTACGTTCATTGAAATAATCCCTATTCGCACCTATTGACCAATATTTAGTGATAAAACCTCTGACTTGCTTTATAGGTTACTTTGTAAACATTAACAAAATCCACCTCACATCTAAGTTTCTGCTTGGAAGTATGTACGTTTGTTTATTCAAAGTGCGTGAGGAAGTGTAAATTGGCATCATACTCCAGTTCTTTCCTTTTTTAATTTCCTTAACTAAAAATCATGATAAGGAATTTCCTTCTACTGAAATCGTTTAATCATGGTTTTTGTCCTTTGTGAAGGAAGAATTATGGCATGGAAATAACCTACTCGAAGCAAATAAGTGATTTTTCGTGTTAAATATTGTTAGCACTTGTAAAGGTATGAAAACTTTCGTGCCATTCACAAAACCCGTAAGAATTGCTGACCTCCCGCCGTAGGGCTCGACTTCTCCTCCCCATCATTGTAACTGGTGTATTTCTGATTCAATGAACTCCAGTTACTCCTTGAGTAGTTTTGGCCAAGAAAAGAGAGGTTTGGCCGCAAGATATAAACGCGTTTTGTAATAATTTTAAAATTGTATTTTGAATCTGCAAACATCAGTAATGTCTTCTTGTCAATTATATGACCAAATATATACCTTAACCACTTGATTTCCTCATGCTTTTTTATTTCATCATTTTCGTTTGCCGCTTCGTATTCATTTCTTTGTCAGTGTTTATATGCAATATCTCGATTGTATGTACATTTTGACGGTATCAAGGAATTAAAAAAATATTTTTGGCAATGTATTTCAGCTATAAAAAGTTTTACATTTTCATTTATTAAACTTGGTTTTAAGCCCTGACATTGTTAATTTATACAATTAACTTACTGACACAAAGAAGAAAAAGAGAAACAAAGAGTTGTGTTAAATATTGAAAAAAAATTAAACTTTGTTTATTGATTTAAATATAACTAGTTATATTAAATATAGACATAGTTTGGTTGGCATTTTTCAATTAATTTAGCAAAAAGGAAATAAAATCAGCGCCAAAGATAAGAAGAAATCAGTCTTAATTAAAATGTCTATCAGAAGTAATTAAGTGGTACAGATGAATGGGCCTGAGGTCAGTTTAAAAGCGGCGTTGAATAATCTCCTCAAGGATCTCGCTTTACATTGGACTAAACAGCATAAAGTTGTAAAGAAAATTGAATAAAATTGAAAAAGTTTCAAGAGCTTGGAGAGTCAATTACAAGTCAGGGTGGGAATATCTCTGGTAACTTCCCTCAGTGTTCTAAGCAGCTTTGTAGCGTGTATACAAACTCTTATTTCTACACGAAATTCTTTCTGTGTTGCTATAGTTTAAATTAATTACGTTTTAATACTCCCAAACTGTTCTTACAGTTAGAGTAAATTGACTATAGAGTCCTTCAATCTGGACTTCATTAATCCTATTTAGTAAGCCAGTCTATAAGTCATTCTAATTACAATTGCCTCCCTGTGAAACACATGACATGACCGGTCATATATCGGTAATCCGAAAAATCTCTTCCGCTGAAGATCGGAAATAAGATTTTAAATGTCATTCTAGTTATTATATTGATGACTTAAAATTTAGTATTAATTATTTATATTTATAAGTAAATATAGTACAATAATCATTTACTCGCCTACATTATACATCATTCATTGATCGTCAACTCATTTTGCAACTCGTAAAATGTAGAAAGAAAATTATCAATCACCTCTAAACACAGAGAGATGTGTGGTGACCGTTTTGGTATTCTACAGTCCGTCGAATATTATCCTTATGAAAATGGGTGATTAATCAACCCATTTATTTTTTGCTATCCCAAACTATATCTTCATTACAGTTGTAAACATTCGTGTCTGTGTAGATCACAATTTTAAACATTCGTATTTCTGGCCATTCCATACTAAATCTTCATGGCAGTTTTCACTGTTCATGTTTGTGTGAATTGCTCAAACTTTAACCCAAGTATTTTTTTTTAATCCTAACTACAACTTTATGAAAAATTTCAACATTGATGTATCTGTGGATTACAAACTTTAACCTGTGTATCTTTTGTCATTATTAACTACATTTTATGATAGTTGTCAACTTTCATGCTTGTGTGGATTCCAATCTTTACCTATGTGTCTTTTGACATGTTTTGACTGCAACTGTATGATAGTTGTGAACACTCGTGTATTTTTTGAATTATAAACTTTAATCTGTTTATTATTTGACATTCCTAACTAAAACGTAATGAAAGTTGTGAATACTTGTGTTTGTGTGGATTGATAACTGCTTATTTAATGTAACAGAATCTGTAAGCAGATTGCACATAACATAAACCGTAATGTTAACAAAAACCGGCATGAAAGAGTACTAGAATGTGATATAAACTTACTTCCCGTTTAATTACTATTAGTTTGTCTAATGTTGAAGTGTTTCTACTAAATAATGTTAAACTACTAATTATATCTAAAGAGGAAAATTTCAAAGTGAAATAAATCAGAGAGGGTTTCTCTTCTTTTTAACAAATATAATATTTATTAACTATTCGTGCTCTTATTTTACAAAATATTCAAAGAGGACTGTTGGAATAAAATTTAAATTAATAAAACATACTATACAAGTTTTATATAAAAATAAACCTAAGAATTAACCTGTTAACACTTGTTAGTATATACTTGTTAGTTTTGTCATTTAAAGTTAAATTTAAATTGTTCATTGTTTGGTTTCAGAGGTGTTATAAGCATTCGATGTCAAAAGTTTCAATATAAATTACTATTTATGTTCGATTAGTTTTAAATCTATGTTAAAATTTGTATTTTTGCTCAGAATATTCCTTTCTCATAGGTAACATTGTCCTGTTAACACTTAATCATGTCCTATCGCTTAATTAAAAAGTTCAAACTTGGTTTTTATCATAAGAGTAAGTATAATAGTTCATAATCCCTTATTAATGCTATTTATTTCAACTTTTTAAGAAGAGAATTAACATTGTTTAGATTGTTTAAATTGTTTAAATATGATAAAATTAGAAATATTTCAACTCTAGCTTTTACAATTACGTACCGATGTTAATTACTATTAATAACATACACCATTTTCATCCGTAAATTGAACATGTGAATGCATGGATACGAGCCCCACAATTAACCATTCACGGAGATTTCACAAAATGTAGCGCTAAGTCAAAAGGCTGGCGGTATTCAGATCCATCGCCGCCGTATCCCTGCCTTTCCACTCTCAATGACGTGAATGTCTGCACCTTCTCAATACCAGACGTTCATCTCCGAGTGATTGATTCTTTATAAAACTTCTCTTTCGCAGAGTTGTTAAGAGAACGAACGAGTTTTACGTTTCTTTTATCATTCAAGTTTTTTCGGTACTTAAATAACTGTATACTCTTTAAGGACCCATCAATCTTTGGAATGGTAAAGTACTTTTCTTTCATTTCAATTTGGATTTAGGATTTGCTGAATATTACTGGTACATCCTTCTATAGTCGTACCTTCGATTTGGAATACAAACCGTTATCCCACTAATAAACAGTGATATACAGTGATGGCTATATTTTGTTCTAAGTGAGCAGCATTTATTTCAATTCCATAATCACTGTCTTTATGTCTGTAATAGTTATATGCTGAATCGACAATTCCTAAGAATAAATTTATATCAGTATTGTTATGTCACTTATGTTGCTTTAAATAGAGTATGTCACACTGTGTGTTAAAATGCATATCTTCTGCTATGTCCAGATGGGTTCATACACATTAAGTAAACCAATTATAAAAGACCCTTGTATTAGTCAATACTAAAACCGTTCTGATTTGAGTTGTCTGTGTTAAAATTGATCATCAGATATAAATGTAATATATTATCCTTAACAGCAACATGTGTAAATCATGTATAGAAACTCTAACCTAATTCTAGAGGGCTAGAAACATAAAATTTGACGCTCAGTTGACTTTCAACATGTAACCACGGGATAAGCTGAAAACTGGACATTTTAAAATCCCGAAATAGTGAGCCTATTTTCAAACTGTGATGGGATTAGTAGATAGGGACAGAGCAAGTATTAGATTGATTGAGGTGTTTCTGTACGGTACGCAACACACCTTCAGGTATATAATAATTCTAATTCTTTGTGGCAACAGAAGACTATATTGTTCTATATATTTCACCGCTTTGTTTTTATTTTAATATTTTGGTAGTTTTTTCTGGAATAGGCTTTTTGATAGTGTTACAGATTCTTTTATTGGATTTCCTAAAAGCAGGCTTTGATTAACTCATACAGCTTCAAGGTACACTACTATTAGTTTTGTCTTTCAATCACAAGTACTTGTCTCCAATCTTGGACATAATACACGAGACTTGTTAATCACAACACTTATCTTCATATCACTGTATAGGGGTTGATATAAGATTGTTGTGTAACCTTTCGTCTACGTTTTTGTGGCATTATGTTACTTGTCATGAAGGATATTCGTGGTTACATCTGGATTTACCGAAGTTCTTGCAAAGTTTGAAGGTCAATATTACAAATTGCTCTTAAATTGCAACTACATTACAAGCAAACTAAAGTACAGTATGATAGAACACATATTGAAAAAATGTACAAAATCTCCACAAATGTTAAACACAATAATCGCCCCACGTAAATACCTTTAATATAATAAACTAAAATTTAAACTAATTTGTCAGGAGAAGATATATAACCTTATGAAATTATCGAGGATGCTGAAGAATTCTCGTATACATATGCACAATATACTCTTGGGCTACAACTGCTATTTCCATAGACGTGTTTAATTTCTATTAATTTTGCACTAAAATGAAATGTGTACTTAGCGTCAATAGCTAAGTTTTTCTGAATATTTCATTTCAAAATGTGAAATCAGTCACTGAGTTCAGTATGCAAAACGTCTCTTTGAATGTCTAAGAACTTTTTTGAATCCTTGGTATTATACATTTAATGGATCATTGTGAGAGTGGCTTGGATTTCTGCAGCGCACGCATAACTGTGGAGATATTGGTCAACGAAGGTGTCCTAGTTGAGACTTACGTAGGAAATGGAAATATCAACTCGATTATTTTCTTACAAAATTAACGAATTACTACCTGAAATTAAGAGAAAATTATGTATTTTTGGAGTTCTTTGACATATATCAAACTTTTATATCCTTTAAAACTACTAGGAACTGTGTTTTACGAACAAGCAAATAACTATCAATTATGTTTTACTGATTGAAACCTTTAATTGGTGTTCACATAATTAACTGTAGTTCTGTTCTTCAAGATCAATTTGAAAATAATACAAAAGCTAATACTAAAAATGTGTTAAAGTTTAGTAAGCTATAATTTTAGTTACTATCCATATTTTGAGGGCGAGTTTTTGACATAAATACACTTAATTAAATATAATTCTCTTCCTTCGTTCCCATTTAAACATGTCCTTCGTCTCCTTGGGAGCTTAGCAGTGAAAAAAAATTACGTGTTAAAATTGTTTGACACGTTACACTAGAACTATACTAATTATATCATAATTGCATTACACTTTGACATAATATGTATTATAACACTTTCATAAATTATGGTAAACAGATTGTTTAACTACTATCTCAAATTATGAGAAAAGAATATTTTGGGCTTTGTCTACCAATCAACATAAATCTTGATCATGTATCTTTTTAAATGAATACGACATTTTCTTTGCGTCGCTATCTTCAGTATTTGAGTAGTACATTTTTGACTACACCCTATTTTTGTGCTTCTTTGTATTGTTACATACGTAGTATTTTCTATTAAAGGATGTGTTTTTGTGCGCATTAATGATCTAGGTTGATCGATTCTTCATCACATTAACTAATGGCATTATTTGTAAATTTTTCTAACTTCAAATATTATTGGTGGTTATATCTAGGATCTACCGAAATTTTGCTATACTTTAAATTTCTTTGAAGGTCATGAATACATAAAACATTTCTCTCTTTATACCTTACATTACGACTTCTTTATACTATGAAAGAATAAATATTGATAAAAGGTCAAATATCTCCAAATAAAACTGAACGTTATTTAATAAATATTTCATTCTATAAAATTACCTTTAAAATACCTTTCAGACACTAAAATTGAATGTAATTTGTCAATTGAACATAAAGAACCTGATGTATTAATAAAATCAAGCTGAGAATTCTCGTATACATATTCACAATACACTCCTAAGATACAATTTATATTTCTATAGATGTGTTCATTTTTTAAATTTTTACTACAGTTAAATTTGCATTTACCCGTCTATAGCTACGTTTTCTTCGTAATTTAAAATTCAAATATGAAATTAATAACTGAATTCAATTTACAAAAGCTTTGTGTACATATCTTTGGATACAAATCATAGAAACGAATCATCGCCCACGTTGCAGGAGGAATATAGCTCTATGTTTATCTTTGTTGTTGATATTCTATTGAATCATAAAAGCGTCCTCGATCGATTCAAGCAAGAATCTGATTTCTTATCCAGCAGGGTGGTTTACTCGTCTACCTGATTTCTGCAAGTGCTATTATCTGAGGATATTATTGTTTTCAGAGGATTGTGTTCTAACAGTTTTATACTTTTAGTATATAACTACAGAACAGATTGAAAGTTATATTGAACAATGTCATCAATCCAAGGTAACTAGGCACTTCATGAATGTTTGTGTGTACTTCCCGAAATAAACATTTCACAACAATTATTCACGAGTTACAAAAAAGCAGATTATAGTGTTTAACTCGAGCTGTGGTTTGGTACAAAATGGGGGAATGAATACCAAGATCGTGTCTCTAACCCCACTCATTCAACAACGATTTACTTCCTGAATGACCCTCTTACATAAATTGTCACTAAGATGAATGGATAAAGAACTTACATGTGGATAACTATTCTTTTAGATTCATCAGGAAAGATCGTCTGGCATGGTCTCAAACATAATGGAAACATCTCTAGAATAAAACATTGTATTACTCAACAACTAAATTCTTGGATTGATGCAAATAGATTGAAACTTAACCCTTGTAACACTCAGTGTATCAAGTTACATCTACATCTCCTCATTGCACACTTACACTGCAAGACTCCTCAACCTTACACATTGTATCTCCCATCTGGCTTTAACTCTCTTACTTGTACCAATTTCTTGGGGTTGGTAATCAATGCTAACCTAACATGGCATCTCAACATATTGGATCTTTACTTTCCTAATTGAGCAAAGCCTTTTATTCAATCCTAACCGTATCCCAAGCAGTTGATCATCATGTTTATAGACAAGTGTACTTTGGGCATTTTAATTCTTTAATTTCATATGGATTGATGTTCTGTGGCAACTCTTGTAATTCTTTAAGAGTTCAAGTAATTGGAGAAATGGGTGGTAAGAATATTGGCCGGTGTTAGCTTTAAATGACTGTTTCAACCCTCCAACTGGCGGTCATTTTTTCCTGTAGTGGCGGCATGTTTTCGAGCCTCGTGCAAGGGTTTTTTAAAAAATTTATTAAAAATATAAATTAAAAGTAATATATATATATAGAAGTATATATTTTTGTGTTCGGAATTAAACATATAATAATATTAGTATTTAAATTTGGCCTTAAAAAAATGTTTACTAAATTTTTTTTCCCATGAAATTCAAAATTTACATTTTTTTTTTTCAATTTGGGGGGGACCATACCTAGCAAACCAAGTTATAGTAAGAAAACTATAAAAGTGAGATTACCATTTTGTGTCAAATTTATTCTAGTTTCAGAAACACTTAAGCATTATACAAATTTATGAAACTATAATAGTACTATATAACAAGAAGCAGCGATGCGCATAAATTGTGAAAATAGGGTGTATATGTAAGAGTTTGCTAATAAAAGTTTTACTAATACAGTTTTACTTCAATACATGTTATATTGCATATTTTACTACTCAAAATGAAGTAAACTATACAGCAGTACCGGTAGTAAAATAAATTCCATAACTTTTTTTTTGAAGAGTCGAAAAAAGTTTCATTTTGTCATTACTCAAAAATTTTGCGAAAAATTTTTAAACAGCAAAGTATAAAATGTGTTTCAAAGCTTGTATTATATCCAAATTTATAAATCTATGGTTTCCATCTGATGGGAAATTTTATGTAGTTTTAGAAAACCATATAACTGTGTCCAAATAAATGGAATAATACCAAATTTATAAAATAAAATATAACAACGCGTACCAATGAGAAAAAATTCAAATTTACAATAAAGTACACAGTTTTACAAAATATGTTAATATTTATTTACATCACTTAAAATTGATTAATTAAGTTGAATTTACCATAAGAAAACATTATAACAAAATTTAACTTACTTATTTTTAGTCCGAGTCGCTTGAAGAGCTTGGTGCGCGTCGCCTACAGTAGCCTACAAAAATCACTATTTTTATCACCAATATTCAAGAAAAAATTAATTTCTTATTACTGAAATACTAAATAAATTTCTTATTAGTCTGGCCAAGACTAAATTTTGATTCCACAACTACATGTATTACTAAAATAACAGTATATACGCGACTAACAATGACCCTGGAATGGTCCAAACAGTTATCATACATAACTAAAGAAATTACGGTAAATATATATTTGGTTGTGAAAACTATCTATTTACTAAGACTAAATATTGTTATTTCAGGACTAAAAGAGTGCCTAAATAACGTTTAGTGAGTAAAAAAAAATAACAAACTACGTGAAATGAATTTTAGCAAAGTCATTTTGCAATAGCCTACACAGATTCTCGATAATTCATCAAACATATTTCAGTAAAAAGAAATTTATTTATTCTAAAATATATTTATTTGCACTACTGCAATATCTAACAATTCACCACACACTAAACACAACACTAAAACACAAATAAAACTACTAAAACTTACTAATAAACACGACTCGATACATCAACAACACTCAGACGGCGTCGACAACATGGCGGTCACAATGAATTGCATCATCTTCTTTTACGTTCCAAACTACGAACTTGGTACGTTGCAACTACAATACAAAGAGGAATAAAACTATAGTATTCCTTAGGCTGTTTTTCCCGAATCCAATGGTGCATGAATCGAATCGATACGTTGCCGGAATATACTGTAATGAGTGATAATGCAAGGGAATGTTTGTTTATCAAAATTTTGACGAACAACAATCCACAAGGGGTTATGTTTATCAAAATTTTGATAAACAACAGTTGGAGGGTTAAACAACCTAGTTGCTCACATTTGTGCGCAAGTCCTCACTGAAGAAGTTATCTAAATAGTACGAGGTCGTTAATCGTTCTTTCCATATCTTTGAGTTGTCATCTGAAGTTTACATCTTTGCATACGTCTCTTTATTGTGGGTTTTATAGTGTTCAATGTCTGGTATTGGGTTAGTATGTAATTTGGTGCATAAAACGGATAACCGTTGTGAAATCTTTCGTCTTATTTCTGGTGGCATTATTTGTTAACTCTTCTAACCATGAATGTCACTCGTGGTTATATCTGGGATTTACCGAAGTTTAGATAAACTTTAAAAGTCATTGAAAATATTACGAATTTATATTAAATCGCTATAAAACATCTACTTTACAAACAAACTACATTATACTATGAGAGAACATATATTGAAAAATTTAAAACCTCCTAAAAATTTTAAACTTAATAATCATTATATAAAATAAGAACCCCTAATATAAGAAACATTAAACTAATTTGTCAGTTAAACATTAGAACCTTATGAAATTATCAAGGCAAGCTGAAGAATTCTTGTATTCATATGCATAATATACTCTCAAGGTGCAATTGCTATTTCAATATATGTGTTTAATTTCTAGTAAAAGTTAATTTACAATGAAATATCAATGTACACGCCTTTACCTAAGTTTCCCTTAGTATCTCATTTCCATACGTGAATTCAATCATTGAGTTCAGTATGCAAAACGTCTCTTTTAGAATGTCCAGTAACTTTTTTTAAACCTTGGTATTTATAAATTCAATGGATCGTTGTGAGGGTAGCTTGGCTTTCTGCAGTGGGTGCATAACTGCGGAGATATTTGTCAACGAAGGCGTCCTAGTTGAGACTTACGTAGGAATTGGAAATACATATAGTTTCTCGGGTACTAAATAATGTTATTATTTTTAAGTATATTATTTGGATACAAAGTTAATAAACTACTATCTGAAATTAAGTAGAAAAATGTGTATTTTTGGAGTCTTTTAACGTATATAATAATTTTATATGCTTTAAAACAACTAGAATCGTCGTTTTAAGAACAAGCAAATAAATAAAATAAATTATGTTATACTGATTGAAACCTCTAGTTGGTGTTCAAAGTATTTATCCGTAGTTCTGTACTTCACGATAATAAGAATACAATGCAAATACTAAAAATGAGGTCGGATTTGTGTCTTCTATTCTATTAATAAATCTTTTAATAATATACTTCTCATCCTGTGTTCCTATTTAAATATATCCTTCATCTCCCTGGGAACGTAGCCGCGAACTGAATACGTATTAAAATAGTTTTTCATGTAGAACACAATAGAAATTTATCTACAAGAGTTTCTACGTTGTCAACAGTTGACTCCTTATAAAACAGATGTGCCAACAATAGTGAAAACTCCGACGGATTATATGCCAAAAGTGCTAGACGAAGAGTCGTGAATCATAATGAATATATCTCTATAACTCTATATAAATCGGGTTCCCTTCGTAATCGGTCTTCTTAAAATACTATCTTCCAGACCAGTATAAAAAGTAACATTAAGGCTAATGCGGTGTTACTATTGTGAAGATATGTAAGAAAAACGCACATTCATCACCCATATTCTGGGGAAAACTCTTTGTAGTGTCCGCAATTAATTCAAATCAGTATCTTATTTAGTATCCAACAGGTTGGTTTACTTATCTAGTACTGTGTTCAGAGGAAGTTTTTTCTTCGTTTTAATAAGATCTGTGTGCTGGCAATGCAAGATGGTTTCGTTATAGTGATGAAATCTTTCTAGTTTCATCAATGTACAAGAAAATATGCCCTCTAGTTTAAGACTTATTGCTGAATGGATCAGTAAGTTGGTGTTAATCTAGAAGGCATGGGACTACAAAATTGCACACATTTGTGCAACTTCCTCACTGGAGAAGTTATTCTGAGAAGTGGAGATTGGTGTGATTCGTTCTTGCCATGTAATTTGTTGATATTGTCTGAACTTGAATATATATATATATATATATATATATTCAAGTTCATATATATATATATATATATATATATATATATATATATGTAGGTATACAATAAAACAAAACTCTTTTCTTATCTTTAGTGCTGATCATTTAGTCCCTTTTGAATGACATTAATCAAAAACATTTATAATACAAATATAACAAAATAGAAGAATAAAGGTTATGAACACATTAAAAACTGTAATAACATATGGTATCTAAAGAAGTAAATAAGAAATGGTTTATCTTAAACACAGAGAAAGAGAAAACAAAGTTTCAAGAATTTAATGAAATTTGCCTTAGATTTAACCCAACTGATAAAGAGCCAATATGTTGGATTTCTTATCTTCTTATTAATATTTTTGTGTATTCTTTATTTTCATAATTTTGAAACTGTTAGATTCCAATTAGAGATACACTTTAAAAAATATATGTTCGGCACATGGTGTATTCATGGCACATGGATACACTTTTAAAAGGTTTGATGTTGAACATTTGCACGATGATTGTTCATCCTCAGATTAAGTGGTGTGATGTTTCTCCAGTTTAGTCTTTGGGGCCATATTTACAGGATAATTTATAAACTAAATTTTCGCTGTTACAATTGATATCTTCTGCATAGAATATATTTAGTTAACAGTTTGTCGATTACATCATACTTTATATTCCACAGCGTGGTTTACTCATAGAAATATTGATTGCTGTTCTTATTTTGAATGGAGTTTGGAAAAACCAATACATTTTTTGTCCAAGTTTTAAATTTGGCATATTTTTTACAATATTTAAAACATGTTTTTGGTTTGAGTATAGTCACTTCAATATTAATCGCTTTTGTAGTTTTTATGGTAATTAATGAATTTGACAAAGTTTTTATATAATTGTGGAAGTGAATTTTATCCGTACATAGATTCTTAGCTAGTAGAACAGTAGAATACCCTTGGGGTATTAGATTTCTTTAAATACTGTGGATGGCAGCTCTCATAATGTAGGTATTACATACTATTTCTGTCCTTGACATGAGCTTTAGTTTTAAAGCAACCGTCATTTAATAGAACGTTTGCATCAAGAAAAGTCACTGAATTTTGTGATGATTGCCAAGTGATATTGACTAAGGAAAATCATTTAGTTATTGTAGGAATTTTTCAGATTTTCCATTCCATTGTTGCAAAGTAGAAAGATTTCATCGCTATAACGAAGCCAAGCCAAGGGTTTGAAAGTGTTGGGCTGATAACAAGATTCTCTCAAGTAATTCCATAAAAAGATTAGAGTATAAAGAAGTCATTTTTGTTCCTATTTCTGTTGTCCTTTAATTTAAGAAAGTTTTTGTCTAGAAACTTAAGATTTTTCATGGTCAATATCATAGTAGTTAAATGAGTATTCTAACAAAAGACCTTCTCACTCTTTCAAAAATTCCTGGCTGATTTCTGATGGTTCCAGTGGTGTCATGAATACCCCATTTCTTGAATTAAAATCGGTGATGAGTATACTAGAGATGTTATATGGTCCCAGACAGAAATCAATGGGATTCTGAAGAACATGGAGACTATGCCACAGGACCACCTCTACCAATCTAACTCTAATGATACACTTCATTTAAATGTTCCTTCTCCAGCAAAGTATAATGTGCTGGTGCACTATCGTGCATAAAATATACATTTTGCCTCCTTGCAAGAGGTAAACCTTATAAAATTTCTTGAAAGTCATTGATTTAAAAATGTCTGTATGCATTGCAATTTAGTTGTGAAGGTATAACATATGGTGTACACTCAATAATCCTGATGTGGGCAACCTGCTGGAGCCTGAAACCAACGAATAATAAGTTATTTTTGATGAAAATCTCGTTCAATATTCAGATATTTAGTGAGTCACTATTGGAACTTGAAACTAAGCAATTCTGATGTATATTGTTGTGTTTTGTTTGAAGGTGATACTGAAAGAAAGTGGGACACCACCCTTGTCCTCCATAGTTAAGGTCGTCGTTATGATAAGGATTAAGAACGAAAACTTTCCAAAGTTCGACCAGGCTCTGATCTATAGTGATGCAGAGTTTTGTTTGTAGGAGACACTGACGGACAACGTGATACCACCCTAGTCCTCCACAGTTGAGGTCGTCGTAGTGGTGAAGTATAAGAATGACAACTCTCTTCAGTTCCACCAGACTCTGATCTATAGTGATGGAGAGTTTTGTTTGTAGGAGACACTGACGGACAGTGGGATACCACCCTTGTCCTCCACAGTTCAGGTTGTCGTGGTGGTGAAGTATAAGAATGACAATTCTCTCCACAGTTCCACCAGACTCTGATCTATAGTGATGGAGAGTTGTGTTTGCAGGTAACACTGACGGACAGTGGGATACCACCCTTGTCCTCCACAGTTGAGGTCGTCGTGGTGGTGAAGGATGAGAACGTTAACTCTCCACAGTTCGATCAGACTCTGATCTATAGTGATGGAGCGTTGTGTTTGCAGGTAACACTGACGGACAGTGGGACACCACCCTTGTCCTCCACAGTTCAGGTCGTCGTCGTGGTGAAGGATGAGAACGACAACTCTCCACAGTTCGACCAGACGTTCTACCACATCATGATACCCGAGGTGCAGAGCAAGGAGTCTACATTTATCATCCAGGTACGTACATCGTCCTCAGTTTATACTGCGAAATAAAATAAGTTAAAATATTCCATTCATTAAAAGAATGAAATGAGTGTGGCCCTACACCTTTTTGTTAACTTGTAAAATTAATTCGTAGAGTGTTGTAATAATTCAAAATTAATTACACAAAATGTCCTATGATAAATAACAAATTATTATTATTTGCATTTCGAAGGTTTTGTTTTTCAAAAATATAAGTGGCGGGGTAAAAATTTAGTGATTTAAATTTTTCCTAGATACAATATTGATACAGAATGTCACTAAAATGTGTACCTGGATGTCCTATAAAGTCCATAAAAGTCGATAATAATCAGTGATGTTTTAATTTTTTTTTAGTTTTTCCATAATCCACCAATTTGTATTTTCAGTCGCCCACTAAGATCGGGGAGATTGTCGCCCAATGCCTGGTTCCAAAATAGTTTAAACTGATCCTAGACTCCGTTTTACGAATTTAGGTTAATGAAGAGACTAGTTAGTAGTTAAGAAGTTATATATATACTATATATATATATATATATATATATATATATATATATATACATTTCCTGAGATTATAGGAAAAGAGAACTCCAATTGTATAAAAATGTATGCTGCAAAGAACTGTGTATTGTTTCACTATGCGTTCTAAGTTTAGACTTACTTTTTTATGTTTGGACAAATTTTATAAAACTGAAAATTGCATTTTGTTGAATTATATAGCTAAAATTACAGGTCCCTTAGTAGTGTTTAATATATTCTTTAAAATTTGTACGTTTTCCCGTGAGTTTTTTATTAAAAATATATGAATTATTAAAGGGTTGGTCAGGATTTTATTGAAAAATGTATTTATTTCCAGAATGAAGTAGATGCCAGTGAATCAGACTTGGAGTTCGAGGCTTTATTTGTCGGTGAGGCCTGGCACAGTTTGGACTCTGATAACCTCACAGGCTACCCCGTGTTCAGGGTAAGTTGACATTCTGTTGCATACATTGTTACAGATAGAGTTGGATGTGGTCTCAAAGTTTGTAAGGTAGGGTTACCATAGAGAGGATTATACTTTACATACAATTATGTATTCTGGTAAGGTAGTAAACATTGTCCTAGATATAATTAAATGAGGTCTCAACTGTTTGTATACGGTGGACTGTAACGTTACTTGCTTTTCAGTCTTCTGGTAAAGTTTCTTTCTGTAGTAGACATGCTCTCATTAGAATTACTATAAAGTTATTGCTCTTTGTCAAAAACTTACAAATTCTGGAAATTTTGAACATCAACTATCCTTTTTCAATACCCAGCAGAGATCATTTCTGGCCTGTTTCTGGCCTCGTACATTCTAATTGAACCTTTCACTTTGCACAGCAAACACCGATGTGTCACTTCAATCTAGACAACCTTACGGATATGACTGTTAGAGGGTTTATTAGAGGGTTTCGTTCCTTTAGTGTCAAAGGTTCTTTCTAGCCTCAACATAAAGGTGTGCCACCCCTGCCTCCTTTGGCTGGAGAGACTGGTTCAGAGCTGGCTCCTCCTACTTTCGAGAGGTCATGACTTGAGACTAGTGACCTAAATACCTAAATTATTCTTCATGGATCTCGATAGAAGGTAGCCTCTACCCCCAACCGTACCCCTTGAGAATATCCTATCACTCCGGAAGTAGCGCAAAAGTCCTTATATGATTAGATAAAATTTATATTCTCCTTGTCCTAAGAGAACAAAAAAAATCCTGTTTTGATGCCACAGTTGTTTGCAATAAAGCATTCCATATTAAACATTTCTGCAACTAGGGTGAATTACAGTTATAGTTTTTTAATATTTTGGTAACTCGAAGTAATTTGAAACATTACTGCATTCGTACCGCTGCATTATATTGGATTCGTGTGTATGTATATATATATATATATACATACACACACATATATATATATATATATATATATATATATATATATATATATATATATATGTTTCGAACTACTTCGGGTTAGCAACATATCAAAAAAACAATCACTAACTTTCATAATATAATTTCTAAGATGTATGATGCTTCAATTCAACAATTATGTGTTTGATTATTTATTTTATTACACTAATAATAACCTAATATTGTATTCAAGAATAATATTTATACCTTTTACCTCACACACAGATGTACAGTTTATGTTGGGAAAACCATATTCTCTTTTGTATGAGGCATATTACAGCCTGTCAGTTGCTTGACAATAGTTTTTTTAATACATAATTTTTAAAGTGGTCTAAAAACGCAAATAGTACAAGTAGGAGAGACAAGTATAAAGAGTGGTTCCACTGAGTTCCAACATTATAAAGTTTAAAAAAATTAATGCGTAATGGCAAGTTTTAATATATAATATAAGAGAGTTCTTGGAGAATTCAAACACAAATTACTATCTGTAAAACGAAGGCCTGCACAATTACATAAACCCAGGTGCGCTTTACCTTCCTCGTAATTACAGAAGCATTAACTCATCTTCAGAACTGAAATTACCGAGAGACAAGAGCTAACATCACTTTTTTAATTAAGATTTACATTCGCATTACAATTTCATGGTTTCGTAGGGAAAAGATTCTTTATCTTCTACTTATGTACTAGAATGTGTGTAGAATGAACAAGGATGCTTTGTGTCCTTGATTTGTGCCTTTTTTAGAAGACATTAAAAGAAACTTTTGATTACTTTATAAGGAATTATAGGTATTTTAAACATTAAATTTTTATAACTTTTGTAACTAGGTACAGATTAAAAACTGCTGGAGGTAAAAAAGATCTATTTTATGTTTTAATATTGAGGAAATATATTTTTCCTCAATATTATTATTGAAATAAATTTTATTCCATGTAGATATTTAATTTTGTGTTTAAAACTTATTTTAAACAGTTTCTCATAATGCTTTCATTATAAAACGCACTGAATACTAATTTCAATGCCTACAATTCCTCTTGAATTGGTAAAGGTATCTTTTTCATTCGTTATGGCTAAAGGAAACGTATTATAGGATACATTGACTATAATGTTTTAATACAATATTTAATCGCTAAACTCACATTGGTTCCAGCAAGATGGCGCAACCAGTCACACTGCCGTTAACAACATTGCTTTCCTCCAACAAACCTTTGGCAACCGTCTCATCTCCCTTAGAACAAACTTTCCTTTCCCAAATCTTACAACACCGGACGCTTACGCCCGGGGAATGTTGAAAGAAAACATTTTCCTGTGGGTTCTGGAAAACGGAAAATTTGTTTTTGAAATTGTGTTCTGCTATGCCTGCTTATTTCCTATCTTCACTTTTAAGTTACGTCGTTTATATTTGGTTGGTTCTATATGCATTCTAACATAGGGTCTCTCTAATCACTGACTATTCATTGAGTTTTCTAAAACTTAAACTGAAAATAAAAGCATTAGTTAGCAAAAACTTAATGTGCTAATAAATAACTTAAGAACACATTTGCACACATTAGGTATATGATGTAGGTTATTTCAATTAGCCTCATTAAGTTAATTAGCCTAAAAACTTAAATGTTACTATTTTATTGTTCACATTTTCCATTCAAGTGTTACTGATAATGCCAACGACTAGTAGTAATTATAAGTGGGTGTGTTACAGCTTCTAGCAGTGGACTCGGATTGTGACAACAACGGGAAAGTTCAATACCAGGTCAAATCCAGCCACGATCGTTTCAGCATACACCAACACTCTGGGGTGGTGTTCGCTCAGCGCCCAGTCCTCGCCAACCACGACTTCGACCTCCTGGTAAGTAAATTTAATTTTAAAATACCAGGTCAAATCCAGCCACGATCGCTTTAGCATCCACCAACACTCTAGGTTGGTGTTCGCTCAGCGCCCAGTCTTCGCCAACCACGACTTCGACCTCCTGGTAAGTAAATTTAATTTTAAAATACCAGGTCAAATTCAGCTACAATCGCTTCAGGACTTCTAACACCTTGGGGAAATCGTCATTGATCACTCTTCAGAAGTAGAAGAAAGAGTATTCTACTCTTCGACACAGTGGCGTATACAGAAAATTATTTCGTGGGGGGAACACTGGGTGATTTAGGCTGTATGAAATACACTCATTGAATAGAGGCTCGGAATCTTCCAATGGGAAATTGTTTAAGTTTTAAAATCTCAAAAAGTGTTCTAGCCTTAAACGAATAACTAGGTGCGGTTTTAATGTGTGTTTTTAAAATTTGGGGAAGGTTTTGAGTCCCTAGGCCCAGTTTATATACGCCAATGCGTGGAAATTATTATTACTGGTATTGTGAATTCCATATATTTTTCCCATTAGTCATATTTATCCATTGTACGCTTATAATATGAATTCTGTGTATCATAGTACCGACGGTAATCTAAATAATTTTCCAACTCAGTTTTATTATAGACCTTACAAAGCTGTTGCATATTTAGGCAGAGGTTATCGAGAAACAAATATAAAAAATAAATAGAGTTAAAAATACATTATTTATTGTCATTGTAAATTAAGTCTAAACATACTGATATTAAAAAAGATTTAAGTTGTGGAACGAATCTTCACTCAGGCGTAGATTGAGATGAGATAGGCCATAAATTAGTCAGGTACTATCAATTGAAGCTATCAAGGGCCGCAAGATGGATACAAAGGCGGTTGCATCAATACACCGCGCCCGCCACACAGATGTTGGCCGCCTTTATCTAGCCACATATTGGCCCTGCGCTGCATTGCTATCCCATCTGTGTGCGCGGAATTTATCGACGAACGGAATGTTCTCTCTGGTTTAAGCGGTAGTATAGGGTTTCTTTGTAGGAAGCATTTCTAATAATTGGAATTCTCTTGGTTGGAAAAGCTTACAAGATTGGTTTTATCTGCGTTTTCTTTGAATTCGTAAATATGATTTCTCAAGAAATTATCCTCTTTCGCGTTAGAAATAAATATGAAGATCCTGTTTTAACACTCTCGTCCATCGTGAAGATTTGTCAGAAGGATATATACTCGCCTGGGGTTTGTTGTACGCCTTACTAAGGTCTCCTTACAACAATATAAGAATTAGATCTGACATAGTCAAGTTATGACATTGGGCTATTCTCTTTCATGAAAGATCAAATAGCAACTGCAACTTCAATACGAGAAGTGATGCCATTTAACCAATTACAAATCTTTACAGGTAATCGTTCTTTAGGCCTGTTCCCAGGGAGAACTTTTGTTTCTGTGAATATCGCAGGTTTGTTTATCCCCGTGGGGATTTTTTTCTGTAAAACAAATAATCAAAAATGGATTACTCAAAGAAAACCATGCAACAGATGGTATGATTTAAATTCCATACCAGTGATATGTTTATCATACTTTACAGAATATTAACCGGTAGCTGAAAGAAGACCATTCTAAACGCTATTGAATATGTTTTCCAATGTCTAATTCTGTTATGTAAGCTTTAAATTCACTAGAACTGTCTCCCTCAAGATGAGGTTTCGTAGCATTTGTTTGGTTTTGTTAAAGGATATGTAGTCTTATTCGATACATAATCCAGTTCTTGAGGAGTAAAGATATCGTTAAGTAGACTTTCATTCATAAATCAGTTATATTGGTAATATTACATTATTTAATATGAAAGTGAGCTATCTATAAAAGGCTACTGGAATCTCCAGAAGAACCTATCTTCAAAAGCTATGTTTTTCAGCTAAATTAATATTGTCGTTTACGTTTGAACGTAATAAGGAAGGGGTTTGTTGTCTACCACAAACTGCTTTACCACAATAACGTCGCAGGTAATGTGCATGAAATTGCGTTTATGCACACTTGTCATAAGTCTGATCTGAAACCGTGAAGATCTGAGAAATAGTTCTTGTCAAGGTTGTCTAAGGTAGCTATGATTATTAAAGGAGTTTTCGGTCTCGCAGGAAATTTTGGTATTTATGATTCAACAGAGGTATTTTATGTCTTCTTCGTTTTGCCTGAGACTTTTCAAGAATACTATCCTACGCTATTGCTAATTTTTTGTTCACTCTGCGAGGTTATTTCAGGAGAGGAATATTTAACTTTTGGTGTACATTTCAGTCCTAACAGAGCAGTAAAAGATACAGCAATATGATTTTGCTTGTGAATCTTATTTTTTAAAGCGAATCTGCTACAGTACAGCTAATATTTAGTATGAACTTCAACTATAATAAGAATGGAACTGTTCCAAACTGAAACACGTTGGTTTTGACTATTTGAGACTACCAGAGCAACAGGTAAACAAAAACAGAACCATCACACCCAGCAAGAATCGTAAGGACACCCGAAAATATCGCCAATTTATTTCGCCATTAGTCATGAGTTCAAATCGATCCATGCAAAGATATGCAAGAGGCTTAACATAAACCTGATATGCGAGAAATGTGCCAGTCAAATTTAGGCGGTAAAGCAACTGAAATTTACTGTATTTGAAAAAATAGTTGTCATTGCATCGCCACATGCGTATGTTCTTTAGTGATAACTCAAATTCAGTTTAATAAACTATGAAGCTCATCTTCATCTACCCTGTTCAGTAAGTAATTAAACCCTATAATATTGTTCCCATAAAAATCACTCCAACTTGTTTTAATCTCTTTCCGAATCTCAGAATGTTATAATTTTTTGTGCGGTTGACCGTTGCAATTTAATGGGGCTGGATTTCTCTAAAGAGTAACGTGACAGTGAATTCTAAAAACTACGATTCCTTGATCAATGAATTTCTATGATCAGAACTGTAATCACCAAGTAAACCCAGGGGAATTTTATATTTGCAAAAAGATAAGCTTTTCGCACCGCAAACTGCTAACTTATCAATGGCAGGTGCGAGAAACATGTTTCTTGGACTCTAATGTGGATGGACGTATTATATATTTGACGTATCTATAGTCGATGAGTTTTTTTCCTTTATGACTAATTCCATTAAGGACATTTGGAAGGGTCAACCATCTGCTGACATGACCATAAATCATGACTTTATTAGAGCATACAATATAACTATGAGCCTTTGGAATTTAATATAACTTTGGATAGTTAGGATATTTTTCGATCCACTGAAATTCCTATACTGTAATATAAAGACTACATAATTTGAAATCTGAAAGAATTATAATTGTGTTATTCCTCAGTAGAGCCTCGAATTTTCCAACTTTCACTGGAAACTTTGTTATATATTAAGAGAATTACGTAGACTTTTGTCAGAATGCTGAGTCTGTGAAATAGAAAAGCGAGAAACGGGCAAAATTTGTCGTGTGGTGAGCATCAAGGCTTGGCAGATCAAAGAACATGTGAATGTGAGAAAGTCTCGTCTGTCAGTGAAATATACCTTTCTCTTTGCCGTGTAAAGTATGCGTCTTAGATGTGGCTTTTCTTGAATTCAGATACAGTAAGTGAGCAAGAGGGTTCAACAATAAAGACACAATTTTGTATTGCTACTGTGTTTAATTGTTTCACAGTCGCTATGCAACACATTTAAGAAGTTGAGATGTCGAGTTTGAATTTGACAAAAAGTTAATAAGTCCCCGCAAATCCAAATGAACAATTTCTGTACACAAGGGAATGTGCGTTTTAATCAATTTTAACTAATCGTTGTAACTAATTGTAAAAACGAAGTATAAAACAAGCTTTTTATAAATTGTAACTCATATTATACTACCACGTCTCAAAAAAACTGAGTTTCTTGTTACATTAGGAAAACAATCCTCAAACAAAGAGTTAGATTACACTTCCGAAAGGGTTTAGTTAAACTAACAAAATAAAGCAGATTTAAAAAATTTTATTATTTTTTTGCGTACTATTTACATTTCGGATGCCATGTATCCATCATCAATACATTAACCTGATGTTTATGGTTTCATCGAATAGTAGATATAAAATTTAAATGTTTTTTAATGTTTTACTATTGTTAATTACGTATTTAGTATTTTATAACGTTTAATAACGGTATGCACTTGGCTTATGGATTTCTGAAATTACGATAACGCTTTATAAAAAGTTGTATATAAATAAAGCTAATAAAGCTAAAAGAAATCTAAACTGAAATTAAAATTACTTTGGGAGGTGTCTAAAATTGATGTGAAAATGTACTATTGATTTCTATATTGTATAGTCATTAAAATCACGTGTTTATGAAAATAAAGCTAGAAACATCAAGACTATTGATAAAAATAATATTTAAGCCATCGGAGTGGAATTCTCCACTTATATTTTGTATCTGTTTGTGACAAATCATTTACTAAACTACTTGTTTCTATTGCAAAGTGCTGATCCTTATTTATGTGGCTTTTTACGAATGTATGAATTTCTTCTCGGTGAAATTGCTAGATGAGTTAATACATCATCCAATATTAACTTAACAGTATATTGGTTTTTTAATAGTTAAAGTGCTATTTGTTCAACTCTTAGATGCAACACACACCCACACACCTGCACAAGGCTTGTTTACAAGACAGGATGTAAGGGGTGTAAGCCGGAACGTGCCTGTGCCAGCATGTAACGGTTTGTTTACAAGATTCCGCCATGTTCCACTCTGAGCCACCGTATGTCTGCGGGAGGAATACACACATAGGGGAGTTGATACAGTACGTAATCCTGGATCTTTGAGCCAGTTTGAAGTTTATAAGCGTACATCATAGTGTCTTGCGAAATCAACAGATAAGTATTCTTTGAGAAAGACATTGACAGCCATCCGCGTTAGTCATTGAGATGGTCTAAATAGGATCGTACCAATAGGGTTAAAATACTAAATGATAAATATTTTTTTTGGTCTCATTAGCTTTTCAAACTTGCAACCAACCGTCAAACATTGGTAATCGTTAAATCGCGTCTACAAACGAAAAAAATAGTGGTTTTCAGCTAAACAGCTGTTATTTATCTTGTTGCTGATTTAATCATTATTCGCGTATATTAAGTGAGCCAGTAAAAAAGGTTACCTGTTGAAAAATTATTCTTAAACATTTTCGAAAGTTTTGATAACTACGATCCTGAGGATAACTAGCACTGTTTCCGATTAATTTATTTTCTTGGAAAACACACCACTCGTTCCTAGAGTTAATGATGTCACGTGATACAACGTGTAGAGACAAGAAATTTTTTGTTCGAACCTGTTACTTCAGGTTTACAAGAACATGTCATGTACAGCTCTAGGCTCTCAGCTCTTTTTATTTCTTATATCTTTTATTCTACAGACGCTCCTTCATTGGCTTATATATTTTCTAATTATTTTACCATTGCTCTAAAGAGATGTTTGATTCATATATAAGTTCTGCTACACTTCTGGAGATTTTTACCTTTAACTTAATACCACAGTTCGTTTTAACCCCATGGAAGGTTCTTTTCTAGTAGATTTATATGAGCCTTTTATCCAAGGGGACTACTCAGATAGTGCCCGTTATCCCTACTCATGGGATATTGACAAGAGGTGACACCCCTATTCCCGACCTTACCCATCCCGAATATCCTGTCAATCTGGAAGCAGTGCAAGTGATCATTTATAACTAAGTGCAATAATGGGTTTCCTCGTATTCTTCCTCTAAGTAAACAAAATAAGACACAATTCTTATAATAGTTTTAGCTTATTATCAAATTTTAAGCCAATAACTGTGCTAAATTATAAGGGATATATTATTGTATTTGAAGACTTTATCGAAGATGATATTTTTCAAGTAACCAACAATAGCATTAGTCAAAAAGTTTGTGAATACTGACAACAAAGCAGAAGGACAATACATCACCTGTCTTGACAGGATACGGCGTCACTCAAATTACTCGAGAGTTTCAGCTAATTATAAAGTTACTGGATGTTGTACAGAAATTGTTAACAAGACGTGTTGAAGCGATGTACATACGACGCAGTTTTACACGAGTTTCTTTATAATTGTTGTTACTTGTTATACTTGATATCTTAAACTAGCCTTACATAAAATGTTCATTAGTTATAAACAAAACTGGGTTTTAGTTAAAATTTAAAACTTTCATGACGTGTTCATGTCAGATTAAAATTGCAATTTAAATGTGTATAGATTTTGATTAACTTTTGCTTAGTGACATCATTTTGGTTATTGCCACTAACCATTATTGTGAAATAAGTTTTCAGTAGTATACACATTTTAGTAAAATGCTCGTAAATTAGGAAATAATACATTCAACTCTAATTAGTACCTTTAATATTTTAAGTGAAACCTACCTTTTTATGTTTTATATATTTCATTCTTCCATTACCTTTTACACAGGACGGTGCAAACAGTAGTTATATTGTAAATAAACAAAGTCAAATCCGTTTCTTATTTCTTAATAAATATTAATATTTAAAAGGGTGAATGCGTCTATGAAATATAAAGTTAACCCCTTTTTAAGAAAACTACAGAAAATTGTTCTTTGCTATATTTGTAAGGTATTAAGTTAAATAAAAAAAATGAAATGCGCTCATAAAGTTTTCTTCTGAACATAAATATCGTATATAAACCGTAATAATTGTTTGAAATTTAATTAAGAAACCTGTAACCATTGACCTGGTTCCTATTCCACCTTTCTCTCATCGTGCTCACAACTTCATAGTACAAATAAAAATTTTTCTTAAACGCTCATGTTAATATTTGCAAAGATCCGATAAAATTTCCACCGTAATCGTGATAAAACATTAACACATTACCTCAAGTATACTTAGATTAAAATTTAACGGTAGCAATTATATATAGAGGCAATTCGAAAATTGATCACCGTGAATCAATACAGGATAACCACGATAGCTATACAGTGACAACCCACCTCAAGGTAAGGTTTAGGTAGTGATCACTATAATCCCTCGAGACAATTACCGTGAATTAATACCGGATAATTGCGAAAGCTATGCAGTGACAACCCAAGGTCAAGGAGGTAAGGGTTAGGCATCGATCACTATAAACACTCGAGACAATCACTGTGTGTTAATACCAGATAACCGAGAAAGCCATTCAGTGACAACCCAGCTCAAGGTAAGGGTTAGGTATCGATCACTATAAACCCTGGCGACAATCACTGTTTGTTAATACCAGATAACCGAGAAAGCCATTCAGTGACAACCCAGCTCAAGGTAAGGGTTAGGCATCGATCACTATAAACACTCGAGACAATCACCGTGTGTTAATACCAGATAATAGTGTAATGACTACCTAGCTCAAAGTAAACGTTATATGTCAATCACTATTAACATCTCTGGTAATTGCCATAAAATTGTAAGAAACGTATGCGTAATCTTCTCAGTGATAAACCAGCTTATGGTGAATATATTTCTTATTGAATAATGTTCACTTCTCATGCAATCGTCGTAAAAAGGCAACAAATGTATTTGTAAATCTCTCAATTATACACCAATTCAAAGTGAATATTACTTATCGACTAATGTTCACTTCTCATACAATGGTCGTGAAAAGGTAACAAACGTATTTGTAATTCTCTCAATGATAAACCAGTTGAAGTTGAGCGTTACATATCAATCACTATTCCCCCTTCAGGCAATAGTCGAAACTTGACACAAGACGTGTAGGTAAGCCACTTATAGACCCTATATGTTGCTTGCAGCATGCACGACTGTACATATCCTGCTTGACGTGTCTTTCCTGCGAGGCAAAGGATTTATTCATTTCTCTTTTTATCTTGTTTGTGTCAATGTTTTATTTATCTCTGTATCATAGCTCTTAAAAATATGTCTGACGCATTTTTGGATTTATAAACATTTTTGTGTCTTATTGTGTAATATTTTGCTTCATGATTCCAGTGTTTACAATGAAGCCTTTTCGAAACAATTTCGTCAAATCTTCTTGTGTTGAAGGTTTGCAATAAATATTTTCTAATACAGGTCTTGTAATGCTTCTGCGTTTATAAACATTTAAGTTACAAAAATTTCGTTGATCCAAAGTGTTGTGGCCTTTATTCATTGAACTCCAACGAAAACAGAGATAAAATATACAAATGTGATGGAAAAGTGAATAGCGAATTGCTCTGGTGGTAATTGCGGGTAAAAATGTACACTTGCTTTATTTCCTTTACTAGTAGGGGTTCTTTAGTATTTATGTTTAAGAAATTAATCTTTTCATTTATTCTAAAATGTTTACTAATTTTTAAAAGCCTTATTTTTTAAAGTTAAAGTTGTCTTTAAATTGTAGTTTAAAAGTCGGTAAAACAATTTTTCTAACTGTTATAAATTCTTCCGAGCAAGTGTTGGTCTTGAAATTGTTATTTATGTAATATAGACACCAATTTTTATTTCTTACTGTTTATAAAAATATCATTAAAATCATTTAATTAAAAAAACAATATGTAAATCGAGCTATGATTACATTTATATCATATTATATATTAAGTTCAAGAGGAGTCTTTAACAATATGCTCACAATTAACGGCTATGGAGAATATAGAACACATTTATCAAAAATTATAATACAAAATAAGTATATTTTGGGAATCAGGTTCAAAATTGCATGACATGCATTTGAGTAATCAATGATAAGTATATAAAATTAATAAGAAGCAACCTCGTTTTAATTAAACATTGCACCTTCAATTAGAGGACTTCAATACAATATTATTTGTTATTTAAAAAAACAAAAAGTGAATTTTATTTGTATTTTTATTTTGATCCTGATTAATAAGCTACAGAATTTGGCATTTACAAGCTGAAATTATAAAGATAACAAACAAATCACTTATTGTTGTTCAATTGATAGTGCTGCGGAACAGTAAACAATAATATATAATTTTCAGTAAAAAATATTGTTTTAATCCTAGTCTTTGTAATTAACAAAAAATCGCTTATTGTTATTTAAACGATAGTGCTGCGGAATTGTAAACAATAATACAGTATATAACTTTTAGTTAAAAATATTGTTTTAATCCTAGTCTGTGTAGGCTACAACTGTATTTATTTCAGAAAAAGAATTTGAAAGCATTATTTATTTCCAATAAGGTTTTGTGGAGATGTAAAAGTTTAATATGATGACACGATAATATTTGTGTATCGACTTGAGATTATTCATCGATTATGGCTTGTTTGTAGTATTTGTGGACCCTTTTTACAAGACTTTAAGTTTTTGCTTGTAAAATAATGTATGTGTAAATTGTTTAATCGTAACTATTAAAGTTATTGCATTCTTCCACACTAGTTCAGTCAATCAAAATGAAATAAATTTCCTCGTAATTTTTATTTTTAAGAATAAGTACGTTCAAGTTTTCATCAGAGGACAAGATGTCGGTATTGCTCTTTGGACCATTCAAGACATGTGAGCACTGAAACGTTAATAAGCTTCTACTTTATCAAGATTTCCAAACATAAAAAGACTTTCAATCAATATAAAATAATTGTTAGTAAGGTGAAAAGTTTAATGATATATCTCATTCAGTGTATTGACAATATCGTCCTACTTGTAAACACAACAGCTTCTAATCAGTGTATTGTCGGCGAGTTGTAGCCATACATCAGTGGAACTGTGCATTAGTATGCAGACAACTCTGCAATGAGCCAATCACATTGTCACATTGTTTCTCGCCATGGTTCTCTACAGGTATAACGTACTGAATAACATAAAATCTGTATCATAATGTGATTATCTGAAGACGTAATTAAAACACATGTAAGAAATTTACAATTCTGTATATCGCCGTTTCCTTTGTAGTTATGCCACATGGATTGAACTGTGTTATATTTGTTGTGATTTATGACTGAAATTTAATTACATTACATCAGGAACAAATCTATATTATACTGAAATTTTAACATTATAGTTTTAACTTTCAAATAGAATAGAAGCCGTTCAAGGTGAACAGTTCTGATACGATGTCAAAAATATACTTTACCTAATTTTTCCTGCATTGAGATAAAAGTAATAAAAAATGAAGTAGAAAGTTTATAACTTTGTGTTAGTAGTGTAGCCAATACAAGTGTGTAATAGACTTCAGAAATAAAATTTCGATAATAGCTTATTTAAGAACAATTAAAAAAAAATAATAATAAGAAATCTTGCCAAGCTTTGTTGATTTAAGAACAATTAAAATTGTTCTTAATTTTAATTGTTTTTTAGTTGTTGTTTAATTGGTTCGCTGCGATTGAATGGTATTTTTTGCTCTTCGCTCATGGAAATGATTTTCTCTTTCTTCAACTCGAAATTTTACAATATGGGTTAAAGCAAGACGCTTTTTGAAATGCGAATGTTAAGTTAATTCTTTTATTAAACGGAAGGTAATATAGAGCTTAGTTTGACATTAACGTTGAATCAACCCTTCCAACCACATCTACGTTATAAGCAAATTCGAAATATTAATAAATGTCAATTTTGGTAATAACTTTTCGTTTAGAGAAATAAACAGGTTTCAAATAATTCACACCATCAAAATCAGGTCGACACTGCAAGGAAACAAATGTTTCTTTGTAGATTTGTATTGAGATCATAAGAGTTTAATGATATGTTTAAGAGTATAGTTAGCTATTACATTATAAGTATAAGTATATCATAAAAACTCAAATCATCGCAAACTTAGGAAATATAACATTGTAAATTGGTACAATGTAATAGGAAAGAACACAAAACTATTCCTAATCTAATTTTGAAATTAAATTATTCCGTAGTTTACATATGGTAGAAACATAATATAGAATAATTAATATCAGAAGGATTTTTTGACGTGACAACGTCTTAAATTAGGTTGCGGCTCGGAGTCACTCATGAAAAAGTGTAACGCCCGGTAACGTTACGATGCCCGTCCAGTGGGTCCGCCGCACGGGATAAAGCAGATAACGTGGGTCCGCCGCACGGGATAAAGCAGATAACTATGTTTATTCGTGAAAATGTGGAGTGCTTAGATTCGTCATTTACAACAACTAAAACAATAAAGGTAAATAATGTACACTGATATTTCATTATCGTAAACTATGATTGATTGATTAATTGTTAGATTGACACAAAAGTTGAGAAACTGAGTTTATAGGTTATGTCATACTATTGACAAATGTTGATAGTGTTAAGTAAATTATTAGTTTAAATCACTCTGCAATCAATCATAATTCAGTCGATTGAGAAGAAACAGCGCGTATTGCTAGTCAAACATTTAAAATAACAAATTATAACCTCTAACCTGTCATAACAGTGCGACCAAACAAACGAACTAAACCGACCAATCACCACGCGCGGAGTTAGAATTTAACTGTGTTTAGCAAGAATTTCAAATTCCAATTTTAGTAAATGTTTTATTCAACTTTACCATTTACAATAACAAATTTTAATTAATTTCAAATTATGTAAAATGTTTTAGTAAACAAAATATATTTCTATAGTTAAAATTTGTGCAATTCTTATTTTCATTCAATTCCTTGTTCCTATTGTGCAATTTAATAATATTCATATCAATAAATATTCTACCGAGAAAAAGACGTTGTCACGTAAAATCTTCGCCCGTAAAACCGACTTTACAGGCAACCATAATTTTTTTTATTTTTTATCTTTTGAATCTCTAAATACTACTTAATTTCTTCCACTTCTCCTCCGACACGTCTGAATAGATAACATTTCATTATAAGTGATGAGTTTAACTATCATTTCTCTTATTTATCTACATTCCTTCTGTAGAGATGTTGAACTACCGGCGATAAGTTTTACTTAATTACTACTATTGCGATACCAGTTTTACGACAATTACTACTATTTTAACATAATTATCAATATTAGCCATCATCTAAGATCCTCTGTTATTGGGACTCTCTTATGTTTATAATGGTAAATGTTGTAGTACCATATGGTTTTGACTACTCTTGGATTTGATAGGAATTCAACTTATGCAGTAACTCTCATGACGACAGTTCGGAAAGATAAATTCGTTTTTGCAGATCAAGATTTCCAGAACTCGATAAATACTACCGTAATTTATAAGTAATCCAAATTGAATTTGGTATTAACACGGTACTTATATGTCCCTGGGATAACTTCGCTAGCCAATATCCACCAACAAAGAGTTACAAGCCGGTGTTACAAGAGTTACAACGCATTATACACAATTTGTACCTTGATTATTTCACAACGTAGATCAAGAAGGAAATGATGTTCATGAAAATGTATGGATATTAAATTACTTTTATGCATAAAATATTGATATTTATTAAGTTATAAGGTTGGGAAATCATTCATCATTCATAACTATTTTCAGGAAATGAAACACAAAGATTATTATTTTATGTGTATATATATATATATATATATATATATATTTTATATATAATTTTTTTTTTCTTTGTGATTTTTATGTTTTTAATAAAAAACAGCAACCTGAACTTGTTTGCAATACAGTAGTTGTTTACATACAAGGCACATGGCTTGATGTATAATTTAAATTTTGAAGAAGAAGTATATTTACTAGAACCGATAAGAAAAAGGCACAAAATTTTAGTACGAACAACTGAAGAACCATGGAACAAGCCCACCACCTCGCCACCAAATCAAAATTTCCCAATGTATTAAATTTAAAACCACTTTGTGAACAAAATGAATTAATAAAATTAAATCTTATGTTACAACTCTACCTCGTTAATTTTTTTTTCTTTGTGATGTTTATGTTGTTATATGTTCTTATAACTTATTTCGATTACTTTTTTAATTTCTTGATGATTAAATCTTATGTTACAACTCTACCTCGTTAATTTTTTTTCTTTGTGATGTTTATGTTTTTATATGTTCGTATAACTTATTTCGATAACTTTTTTAATTTCTTGATGACGGTTTCAACCAAAATATAAAATAGTTTAGTAATACCTTCTTAGTTTTTATTTTTGTTGTTTTTATCTATAAATTCATTTTGTTCACGAAGTCCTCTTAAATTTAATCCATTCGGAAATTTTGGTTTGGTGGTGAGGTGGTGGGCTTGTTCCATGGTTCTTCGGTTGTTCGTACTCAAATTTTGTGCCATTTTTTTTATCGGTTCTAGTGAATATACGTATTCTTCAAAATTTAAATTATACATCAAGCCATGTGCCATTATTAGTTACTGTTTTTTTTATGTTTGCATACATATTTGTGCTCTGTCATCCTTGTTTTTAGAGAATATATTGTTGAGCTAATTTAATCTTTAGGGTATAACTTGTATCGAATTTGTAAATAAATCTTCAAATATTCTGTACGATTTTTGTATAGAACTACTTGTAAAAGTTTTTAAAGTTGCATACTAAACATCTGAGTTTGTTGTAACGATGTGTTGCGACTGTAATATTTTCTTGTTCCTTGTGTTTATTGACTTCAGGTAATTTTGGGACCACTAAAATATCTTTTAAAACTAATGGTTTTTTTTTAATCTTATTTTTGGAATTTTTTTGAAATTTTGGTTAGTTGAAGCAGAGTTGTAACATAAACTATATGCTAGTCGAAGAATATTTGTAATTTGATAAAGTCCTAGGTAGTTTGTGTGTGTGTGTGTGTGTGTGTGTGTGTGTGTGTGTGTGTGTGTGTGTGTGTGTGTGTGTGTGTGTGTGTGTGTGTGTAAATAAATTACCTTGTGGGTTAATCATTTAATAAATGCCACAGAAAATAAACTCTTCTGCCATTTTATTATTATCAAACATCATTCAGAGGAATAAAACATTTTAGCCTTACTACTAAAAAAGCATGTTTAATCCTGTATACCTAAAATAGACCAGTACCTAAAAAAATCAAAATCTAAAAGAAATTATCTTATATTAATCAGCTTTAAATAGGAAAATCTTGCATGTATGAATTGTATATACACCCTTAAATGATTGTACAAAGATAGAAATTAATTCTTAATTAAAAGGTCAACGCATGTGTTTACATATAGATCGTGCGAGATTTCCTGTTATTAAAAGTTATTTTCAAGATAATGAAAGTCATATTTATAGATTAATGCCACTACAGCACTGTCTTGAGCCATAAGAAGATGTTTGTATTAATCTTACTCCTCGTATCTTCACAAAATTGCGAGGTCTGTACATCTCTATTTTGACGAGGCAATATTGGAGATTGATATAGCTGTTTAGATTCTGTTATGTTAGAAGGCTCCTTGAGCGACTTAAGTTTATACAGAAGCTGAGTAGAATGCTCCGTTGTAAGCATGTATATGCTTAACATTTCTCCTTTTTAGGCACAAAATAAAAATGGATTCACAGGCTTCATAGCGAAAGGAAACTTGTTTGTAATGCTTTCCATTAAGAAACTCTTTCTGATTTTTGAAAATCGTTTACCTACATGAAATTACAAAAAAAATACTGCTTTATTCTAGCTACCTCGATGATATCTTTCCAATCATTCATTGGGAGTATCTACCGTAGAGCACTTGGAAAATAATCCTATATTTTTGCCATTTTCCATAAAACTGTGACCAGTTACTGGTAAAGAGATAGCTACCAAGTTAAACCATTCAATTCAGTGTGTAGTGATGGAACTTAACGAAAATATGTATCTTATTTTGTCCAGCACATGAGTCTTAAATATCGGGAGAACTCTAAAATCCTTGTGTAGATGGGTTTCAAAAAGTGAATCTTTTCTAGCTTCTGTCTGATCTTGTATATTAATGTTCCAGAAGAAAATTATTTACATTATATATATAAAAATAAAGTTGCCTCGCTATAATATATAAAGTAACCCTCGCTAGTTGCAACATTAGTAGTCAGGAAACTTATCCCCCAAAATACACAGTTACAGCTTCAACTGTAGTAGATATTTTAGCTTCTTTTTGGTACTTTTTTCAGTGTGTAAAACCAATCAGCTTCGTTTCAGTAAATTTATTTTTAACTTGCTTTGCTTTGTCTTTGGGTTAGGTTTTTGGGTAATTGGTTTTTATAGCTCAATAGCTGAAGCTTTGTGTTCATCGCATTTTATTAACAAACTGGCCTAAAGATTTGATTGTTTGTATGAAGCTTTATTTCTATATAGGCAAAGTCGAGTCGTATGGTGGTGCATGCCACGCAATGGAATTTGTCTGAGTGTTAGTGAACATTAATACATTGGTTTTATAACAAGAAGAATATCATAGAGTACATAAATTATCAAACAGACTGAGTACAATCATATCATTTTTCAAAATTTTATATAGTAATAACATATAAACATAATGAAATGCGTTATATACTTGAAATGTCGTATTCAACCCCAGCGAGGTCTGTAAGACGACACGTGGCGTGATGGCGTACTCCTACATCAGATAATATATCGTGCTCATGTTGTAGGTGCGGGCCTCGGACCAAGGATCGCCCCAGCGAGGTCTGTAATGCCTTACAGACCACACGTGGTGTGGCGGCGTTCTCCTACATCAGATAATATATCGTGCTCATGTTGTAGGTGCGGGCCTCGGACCAAGGATCGCCCCAGCGAGGTCTGTAAGGCAACACGTGGTGTGGTGGTGTCTCCTACATCAGATAATATATCGTGCTCATGTTGTAGGTGCGGGCCTCCGACCAAGGATCGCCCCAGCGAGGTCTGTAAGGCAACACGTGGTGTGGTAGCGTACTCCTACATCAGATAATATATCGTGCTCATGTTGTAGGTGCGGGCCTCGGACCAAGGATCGCCCCAGCGAGGTCTGTAATGCCTTACAGACCACACGTGGTGTGGTGGCGTTCTCCTACATCAGATAATATATCGTGCTCATGTTGTAGGTGCGGGCCTCGGACCAAGGATCGCCCCAGCGAGGTCTGTAAGGCAACACGTGGTGTGGTGGTGTCTCCTACATCAGATAATATATCATGCTCATGTTGTAGGTGCGGGCCTCCGACCAAGGATCGCCCCAGCGAGGTCTGTAAGGCAACACTTGGTGTGGTAGCGTACTCCTACATCAGATAATATATCGTGCTCATGTTGTAGGTGCGGGCCTCCGACCAAGGATCGCCCCAGCGAGGTCTGTAAGGCAACACGTGGTATAGTGATGTCTCCTACATCAGATAATATATCGTGCTCATGTTGTAGGTGCGGGCCTCGGACCAAGGATCGCCCCAGCGTCGCTCTACTGTGAGGGTGAGCGTGCACGTTGTGGGGCCTGGGGGTGACGGTCGACCCTCAATCCTCAGTGCACCGAACCCTCACTTCACCCGCGTCACGGAACTGGACCCTGAGGGTTATCTGGTGGCTGTTGTGCAACCTCCTATACTAGACGGCACCATCATCTGGTTCTCCATAGTAGGTGAGTGTGTATGGATATACAGTACAATAAGTGAGTATGTATGGATACATAGTTTGTGATTATGTATGGATATGCAGTTTATCATATCTATTAACAAATAAATCTCTTATAATAACAAATGATCAAACTTAGTGGCTGAGCTTTAGTCACACACACACACACACACACACACACTGGTACTTAATACCAGTGACTTATAAACTAGCTTGAAGATCTTATATTATGAGTGGTATTGAATTACAAATGATATAACTCACAATTACCAAAACTGTTGCTATATTTAATATTTGAAGTTGTACTTAATACCAGTGACTTATAAACTAGCTTGAAGATCTTATATTATGAGTGGTATTGAATTGCAAATGATGTAACTCACCATTACCAAAACTTTTGTTATATTTCCTATTTTTTGAAGTTGTAACAGGGTCAGAATCAAAACAAATTTTGATCTCTATGTTTCCTAGACAAAAAAATCCAATATTTTCCCAGGCTTTGTTTTCTATCACCCGCTACTACAAATACTTTTTACTATACCGTGTTTTGTAAAACATAGTCTAGAAATATTTTGAGTTCTTTTAGCTTCTCAAACTCTTCATCTGTGTATATAACGTACCTCATAGTTGGTTTTTTGTATTGTTTGATGCTGCATTATTTATTATCTTGTTATGCCTCAACGTATAAATTTTGTTTTGATGAGTTAATAATTGTGATGTAAAGCTTTACCTCCTAGGAAACAACTATTTTTTTCTTATCAATAACGCAGTAATATCGTATATTAATTATTATTTTATAACAAATAATAAAATATACTAAGATAAAAGATTCAAAGAAATAACTAAAAATTGTTAAAGAATCCGACTTCTGTTAGGCCTGTGCCGTTTTCAACAGAAAAACAGTTCCACTCTAGCATGACTTTATATTCAATCACTCATATTTTTGTTTCTCCTCCATTAACATGTCTTTTTGGCATATAAACTGTCGCCTTTTTGAGTAGAACTATTAAACATTCTTTATGTATATGTCAGTGTATTGCTGTAAAATGAAAAACAAATAAGAAAGGTAACATTGTAATATATTTAGGGCGAGTTATATAAATAATTGTATATACAAGTAGATTGTAACAAAACTATTTTTGTTAAAAAGGTAAACTTTTGACAGGTATTTTGTTCTTATCAAAAATTTGTTTTTTGTTTTCGTTCAGCCGGAGACCCCAGAGAAGAGTTCATCATCGGAGTCGACTCAGGAAGTGTACAACTAGCCCGTCAACTGGACTGTGAGACGCAGAATCTGTACAACCTCACAATCAGCCTGTCTGATAGTCATCGCACCGTATACACATACGTAGGTATCTAGATAAACTGTTGCATGGCTAAAACTACTACCATGTGTACAGACCGAACCATTTGGCTCAGTGCGTCCAGCGCATGCGCACGAGCTACCCTTACCTTTCCAGTGCATACGGAAACACTTGGAACAGTTCAGACCAGAAGTAATGCTGTCACGACCTGAGACGATTGTATTGTCAGTGGCTTGTGGATGTGGGAGCGAGCTGTACTTGCTTGAGTCGTGGGAGGGGTAGGCTATTTGTGGGAGAGGGGGTCGTGTCGTCTCCCCGCCAAGTGTTTCTTGCTAAATAATTCGGTCTGTACCATTGTCCGTCAACTTGATTGTGAAATGTCACATCTTTACAAAGTAGCCTATCCAATAGTCATCGCACTGTAGACTCACATATACATACGGCTCGTAGAATTATAGATGAATTGTTGCAGCGTCATAACGGCCACCTGTCGATACAACGGTGATGGGATTATTCTGTTATAGACATATCTGTTAACCACTGACATTACCGCACCTGAAACTGAATGATTACGCTCCACAAACACTTCGTAAAGCAGTTGGTGGATTAGGTGACTATTTTACACAAGCAAAAAGGCAGATGGCCTAATAATACTACATGTGGTATATAAATATTTGATTCTTGTGTAACATGTTACTGATATTTGTATTTATCTACTTATCATTTATCTTTAAAAATGTCTTTATCAACAAATGGAAATACAATATATTATTGAAGTATTATAAGGGTATATATCAAAATGGGTGTATTTAATAATATGAATTAAATTCAAATTGTGTCAACATTATACATTATAATGTATCCATACATTATACGGTAATGTATAGTATACATTATACTATACATTATACTAATAACATACATATGAATGCATTTTCGCTATGATAGAAATGAGATACAACTACATATAATTATATAATCAAACCAACCAACGACTCATCATCATAAATATAAAAACAATAAGTTCAATATCCTCGTACACATACTTACTTCAATAAAATGATATAGTGCTAGTAAACTTAATATATTCAAACAGTAGTGTATAAGTATTAAAATAACCATTAGGCAACACCTATTCGCTGAGATCTCTTAAAAATATTCAATACAAAATAGTTTCATGAAAGTGCGTATAATTTCATAAAACATCTAAGAAATGTCATAATTGGTCACCTGTTAGCTAATATAAACCATTGCAGTCGCTAAAATATTTTGATCTGTAAAATTATACTGGAAGAACGGTCAACGACTGAATTGTATTTTGAACTTCTCGTCAATTAGTAAACTAAAACATACGTAACAATTAAAAATATACAAGTCTAATAAATCACTTGCATTGTTTAATCATAATTATAACAATAAATGAACTGCTGGGAAATTATAATGTGACAGTTAGTTATGATAGTCATAAGTATTTTCCTAACATTATATTGTAAAACGTTGGGGGAAGTGTGTATCGATAATTATATGTTAGTGGCATCAATATAATTATATTATGGAGGTATTAACTGATACTATGCAGCTGTAACTGCATCTAGAGATATGTAATTCAATTCGTGCATTGCTTTTTATGTTACCTTTCAATTTGGAATATTTGAACAAGGATTAATTCAAATAAGGCCAATCTGGAATTTGTTGAGATCTCTCAAAAATAATTTAATATTTACTAAACCAATTTAAAACGTCTTTAATATAATATATTTTCATATAAGTTCCGATTCTTTTCGTATAAGTCTGCTATAATGAATGCATATTTATAAACTGTACACTAAACCAATTAAAAGAAACAAGTTTTATGTTATCATAAAATAATATACAATAATTCAAATTTATATTGTGAGTAAACTTAATTTTGTACAAATATAAGTGCTTACATAACTCAGGCAAATTGCGTGTATTGAAAATAAATCTATCTCAGCAAAAAGTTAAAAAAGATTCACAATTAATTTTAATGAAATGTACTTTTTACAAGAACTAAAATAGATACCATCCTATGTTTTTATATTCCGCAATATTCCTATAAAGTCTTACGGGCATAGTCCTTGTGTCTGTGACACTGAAAAGCCTATTAAGATAAACCTGTTCATAGCATACAGTACACCTGAAAAATTCATAGGTCTACGGAAAATACATAGATGTATTACCAAATGGTGAAAAATTAGACATCAAACATTGAATTCAGTCTGGTTGCCCTCTACAAATTACTTAAAATTATTTTCACAAATGTAATAAATTTGGTCCCTTACTATTTGTTAGGTTTTTAAGTTTTGCGTTGATACTTTCCTTTTATTCTCGAAGATATATTTTACTCTGATTTCAAGTAGTCTATTATCCCCAAATAAAACTTGATTATTATGAAAGTTTGTACCACCGATGGTGCTTGACTGTTCTATCTGGAGTCAGTAGACAAATCATAGGTAATCATCATTTTTTGATCTAGTGAATTCCACCATTACGTCAGGAACTTTTTATGTTTTTGGTTTTCAATCGGATTGGTTTTAATCGGTCTGCAGGTGTAGAAATATCATCGACTTCTTCTTCTTCTTGAAAATTGGTGGCGAAGGCTCTCGAAGATGGTGTTGGTGGTGGTGTGCTAAACCCCTGTCGAGAAGTTCTCATTGCCTCTCTTTGTGCTTTTGTTGAAATGGAAAGTTTAATAACTAACCTAGGTTTGGTTTAGTTCCCTCAGATATAATTCAGTTTTTACTATACGAATTCAAACGTCTTTATTTTACAATATTTCCAAAAACGTTTCTGGTATTTCCGTATTAAGTGCGCTATAATGAATATATACAAACACTAAATTAAACATATACAATAAAAGTTTTATTTATTCATACACTTACGTACCCCGATAAAAATTTATATTGCTGGTAATCTTAATTAATTAATAAATAATATACGTGTACTAAAATATCTCTTCGGTAATAAATAGTAGCCTATGTTAAGATTAAGTCTACATTAACAATACATTTAAAAAGAGAAATTTACACATGAATTCTATGCAATTTACTTGTTCTAATAACCAAAATACGTACTGTCCAATGTTTTTCTATTCTTTATAGCCCTAAAAGGAACTACCGTCATAGTCCTTGCGTCTGTGAGACTGAAGAGGCTCTTATTTCGTACTAATTTGTTTATAGCATATAATATACCTATAGAGTACATATTTATATTACTAGAGGTTGAAAAATGCATCACAAACTGAATTAATTAACTTCATTTGCCCTCTCGAACGGTTTCCTAGAGTATTTTTATATCAATTTCAGTTCACAAATAAAATCAATTTCGTCTCTTACAATTTGTTAGTCTTTTAACCTCCTGAGTCCAGAGTGGCTAATACTAGGCACTTGTCTTGATAGTACTTGAGACCTGAGGATTTCAATAAGATTTAGCAACTATGACCGAAGTGCCTTTTATTAGGCACTCTAAAAAATTGGCCTTGAGTCCCGAGAATTTTTTTCTTTAAAATATCATATGACATGATAATAACTTGTCTATAAACAAATGAAAAGAGCCAAAAAAAATATTTAAAAAATTCTGTTGTGCCTTATTCTACCCTTTTTGATTGTCCTAATAATAGGCACTTCGGACTGAAATGGGTAGAAATGGTATAAAAACATAGTACATCCAGTTAAACCATATATTTTATTGAGTGTCAATTAACATGAGTACAAAAGAATTAAAAATACTGCACTGAGCTATCGTAATCAGACTTCCATGGTTTCTGTTGATTTTTGAGTTAATTAAAAATACTAAGTTAATTAGGATTTTTAAATCATGACCCTCAAATTACTTTGTGTGGTATTTAGCAAAACAGTTCCTTCCATCTACAAGGCAAAGATAAACTTTGCACTGTGTACAAAAAACAGTAGATTTTTTTAAACACTTTGGAAGAGCACACCTCTTTTGGATTTTCTTTGTCACCTCCGGTAAGTGGGTGGCGCCTTGCAGTCTTTTCTCTAAACATGGGCCCGCACTCTTCCTACGATCCAAAAATCCTTCTTCTTGGTGTCCTTGATCTTCATCCCCATTTTCATCAACATCCAGACGAACACTATTCTTCTCAATCATGGATTTACCTAATTCCAACTTGAAATGCCTGAATTGAACAATGTCCTTGGGAGATACTCCTGACGATTTCTTAATCTCCCTCATCTGAAGCCATGCATTTCCTAGGGCTACATCAAAAAAGTGCAATAAACATCTAACTGTCCATTTTTTAGTTCTAGATCTCGAAGGGCAATAAGATAGTATTCTGTCTATCAAATCCACCCCTCCCATATTTTTGTTGTATGACTGCACCACACTTGGTTGGGACACTTGAATATACCTCTTCTCAGCCTTTGACCACCTTTTAACCTCACACATGGGCTCAACGGACTCATTAGTTGAGATCATAGTTACGGATTTGTTATCCAGCCACTTTGTTAATGCTATCGCACCATCGGCGCGAACACTGACAGTGGCTGAACCCCTACTTTGGCTTTTCTTAAAAATCTTGTCGTCAGGAAGATCATTATCCTGGGGAAGCCTATCCTTCCTTAAAGTCCCTGAGCATCTAATTCCACGATTAAGAAGTTCTTCAGCTAATCGTACAGTATTAAAATATCTGTCGATGTAAATGACATGACCAGGAACTAAAGACCGAGTTAGATAAAGAACGGCAGACTCACATTGCCAAAAGCTTCCAGCAATATCTTGAGTAAAGGTGGTCTGATTCTGGTAAACCACAGTCACATATAATCCCAGTAGGATTAGCCAAAACAAATACCTTAATTCCTAAGGGGTTGGGCTTGTTGGGAATGTACTGTTTTAAGTCACTTGTGCCACTGAAGGGTATCATCATCTCATCTATACAGATGTGTTGATTTCTGGTTTGTTTTAAGCATCCTAACAAAACACGGTCAATCAGTGGTCTTATTTTCCATAGCCTATCGGCTTTCCTTTGCTCTTCATTAATGTCATCATCAAAGACAATTTTTAGTGAATTTCTTATTTGAAAAAACCTGTCCCTAGGCATATGATCAGCAACTACAGCAACTCTCCATTCCTTGTCCCAATACATACGTATTTGGGGCAACTGTAGGGATGACATTACAAAATTTACTCCCAACCAAACTTTGAATTCTCTCAAAGATAAGTTCAAACTTTTACCTGTCTTAAGTACATAAGTCTGGTTGCTTTTCTCCACAAATTGTAAAAGAATATCATCATCATAATATAGTTCAACAAACTTCTCATTACTCCAATTCGTACAGTCCAGTGGTATATACGAAGGTTCGTGAAGAGTCACAGGATCAGGAGAAAAAATGCCTTTTCTCCATGGTTCGGCAGTAGGTATGTTCTTTGTTCTCTTGATTGGTGGTTGCAGTTTAGTATTTTTCTTCCTTTTGGCTAGTTGATTTTTCTGAAAACAATCAATAAAATAAAATAAATCATGTACTCAGTTAAAGTATTTAATAATTTTCAACAGAATTTTAAGTAGAATGTGTAACCATAGTAATTACATGTATTTTGTTTGTATAAGTTAGATTACATTAGGTTAGGTTAGGATAAAGAAATTTAATGATCAAGTTACCTTTACTGCTGTTGATGTTGTGGGTTCGTTATCGCTGTCACTAGTTGAGGGATGATAGTCAGGGTCGCTGCCAGTATTGTCACTCCAATTCGCTTGAAATAAAGATTGCTCTCTTGTGCTGGCACTGAGGACATTATCTTCATTTTCTTCATCATTGAAATCCTCGATCTCAGAATCATCAGTCCCAAACAGACAAGCATTGATTTTTCTTGGTGTCACTGTAAAAAAGTTTATACTGAAATTCAACATAATAAAGACCGAAGTTACTAGTATTAGGTATTAGTAAAATACTGCCTTTTGGTCTTTAGCCCTGTGTGCCTAATATTAGTCACTTAGATTGCACAACAATTTGTCCTATAAAGAAACTGATTATTGTTGCATTTAATACACTACATAATAACCTTGTGATGTGTTTATGACATATAAATATAACTTATAAAGTAAAACAATGGTTTTATCTACTTACATCGTTGATTTGTAGAGGATGATTTTCTGGGTGGTGTTGCCATCTTGTTTGTTTCAATGCTGTGTCACACTGACGCACCCTAGCGGTGAGTTGAGGAACTACATCAACAAGGAACATTCTAACCTGTACAGTGCTACCCCCTATGGGGCAGTCTGATAACCAGCAAGCCATGGAGAGAATTTTGAAGTTAAGTGACTAATACTAGGCACTCAGGAATTTGTTTAAGTATACACCAGTTTACGCTCAGGACTCAACTGAGTTGTAGTTAATGGCCTAGTATTAGTCACTTAGGAGTTAATTAGAAAAAACAACAAAAATCCCTGGGTCTCAGGAGGTTAATTTTGGCGTTGATACTTTCGGAGTTTTCTGGAAGTTATAATTTACTTTGATTAATAATAGTCTCTAAGTTCCAAATCTAATTATGAAAGTTTGTACAGTCGATGATGCTTGACTGTTCTATTTGGAGTCAGTAAACACATCATATAGGTCATCATTATTTTATGAGTTAGTGAGTTCTCGTCAAGAGCTCGTTGTGAATTTTTAAGTTTTGGATCGGTCTGAGATGTAGAATTATCGTAGAATTCTTCTTCCTAACAATTGGTGGCGAAGGCTCTTCAAATTTACAGATGGTGTTGGTGGTGGTGTACTAAAACCCTGTCGAGGAATTTTAATTATCTCTCTTTGTGCTTTTGTTTTAAATGGAAAGTGTAGTAACTAATCTAGGATTGGTTTAGTTACGTCAGATATAATTCAATGTTTTACTGCTCCAAATCAAACGTCTTTATAATGCAATATTTCCAAATAATCTCCGAGTCTTTTATTATTGAGTCCTTCATAATTAATATTAAAACTAATACAACCCTAAATACAACCAATGCCAAAAATTAATGTTTCGTTTACTCATACACTTACATACCTCGATATAAGTTTATAGCTCTAGTAATCTTAATTGATTTATGCAATAATATAAGTTTATATTATAAAGTATCTGTTATACAATAAATAAATGTCTAAAGATAAATTCTACATGAACAATAAATTTGAAAAGAGTAACATTTATAGATTCCTATGCAATTTACTTGTTCTAATCATGAAATAAATACTCGCTAATGTTTTCCTAACTTATCATAGCCCTAAAAGGAGCTTCGGGTATAGTCCTTGCGTCTGTGAGACTCAATAGGACTTATTTCGTACTAAATTCCTTCACCAATACAAATCACAATTGTATCCATATTGATGTGCGAAGTACGCGTAGGCTATTGACACTACATGTACGCTGTCATTTCCAAAAACAATCTTTTAACGAATTTAGAATACATAGATTCCAAGCATATTTTTCATTTGCACTTGTGTTTTATATCCACTCTAATGTTTTTTCTCCTACAATATAAACATTTCACTTACCGGTAAAATTTAATGTTTATAAATAAGAAATTTCCAAGAAATTTTCACATAATAAATCTACATTTATGTCGAACAACAAATTACTACACACATAAATGACAATTATTTACACTTATTCACATAATGTTTCAATTTTCTTTGCACTTTACAACATCACAACAATCAAAATTTATAAAATATAACCTAAAAATTCAAAAATTAGCCATATAATAAATAATATAAATATTTTTTATGAACTAAATCACTAAAACACCATTGTTTCACTTCCTTTCACCAATACAAATTACAATTGTATCCATATTATATGTGCGAAGTACGCGTAGGCTATTGACACTAGATGTACGCTGTCAATTTTCCAAAACAATCTTGTAACGAAGTTAGAATACATTTTTACCGCATTATTCCAAGCATATACTTCATTTGCACTTGTGTTTTATATCCACTGTAATGTTTCTTTCCTTCAATATAAAACATTTTACTTACCGGTACAATTTAATGTTTATAAATAAGAAATTTCCATTTTCCAAAAGATTTTCACATAATAAATCTACATTTATGTTGAACAACAAATTACTACACACATAAATGACAATTATTTACACTTACCCACATAATGTTTCTATATGTTTGCACTTTACAACATTACAATACAAAAATTTTTAAAATATAACCTAAAAATCCAAAAGTAAAGCCATAAAAATAAATAATATAAATATTTTTATGAAACTAAACCACTAAAACATCATTATTTAACTCCCTTTAACCATACCAATCACAATTGTATCCATATTCATTTGCGAAATACGCGTAGGCAATTTGTCACTAGATGTACGCTGTCATTTTCCAAAACAATCTTGTAACGAAGTTAGAATACATTTTTCCCGCAATATTCCAAGCATATTTTTCATTTGCACTTGTGTTTTAATATCCACTCTAATGTTTTTCTCCTACAATATAAAACATTTCACTTACCGGTAAAAATTTAAATGTTTATAAATAAGAAATTTCCATTTTCCAAGAAATTTTTACATAATAAATCTACATTTATGTCGAACAACAAATTACTACACACATAAATGACAATTATTTACACTTATTCACATATGTTTTCAATTTCTTTGGCACTTCCACAACATCACACAACAAAAATTTATAAAATATAACCTAAAAATCCAAAAATAAGCCATAAAATAAATAATATAAATATATTTATAAAAGTAAATTACTAAAACTTTATTATATTTATTCCCTTTGTCCATTACCAATCATAATTGTACTCATATTCCTTTGCGAAGTAATGCGTAGGATATTGACACTATACGTACGCAGTTACTTTCCGAAATACTGCTATACGTTAGTTAAAACGCGATTTTTTCAAAAATATTCATAATAATAATTTTTTGTTTAGAATTATGTTATTACATCTTGTACAATGTTTTTTAATACAATATAAAAACAAAATTGTATACACCTCATTAGTATAACCTAAAAACATATTATTTTTAATATTGGATGAAATTAAGATAAAACCAATAAATTACTGTACATTTATGATAAAGAATTAAGTATGTATACATTTTAGAATAGTTATTTTAAACTGTACCTCGATAACATTTCAATTTTTTTAACGATTTACAATATTTGAGGTTATCCGAAGAATGTTTTTTTCCGCAACCCTGTATCTCAATAAATATTCATTTTTTGAAAAACACATGAGAACATTTTTTGCTTAAAATAGTGTGTAGAACCTAAAAAAAATTACCTTCCAATAAGTTTTAACATCTTAAATAAAATTTTTACTCCGTAACGAAGTGAAAACCGAGAAATCCCATTAAAATAAAAAATACAAATAATTTTATAAAACAAAATCAGTCAATCATCTTTATTTCATGTCCTTTATCATTTCCGAACACTAATTAATTCCATATTCCTTCTGCAAACACACGTAGGCTATACACGCTTTACGTCTAGGCTTATTTTTACTACCTAAAAGTCCTTGTATCTCAGTTTAATAATTAATTTTCTTGAAAAATGTCAAGAGCCATTTTTGATTCAAATCATGTTTTGCAACTCGTGCCATCAAAATTTTTAACGTCAAGTAAAATTAAAAAAAAAAAAATTTTTATTCAAAGATAAAAAAATTAAATTTCTAGAAATTTAGTTTTTTATGTATAAATTCATTCTAGATAATAATAGTCAAGTAAAATATAAGTATATAAATAGTTTAAAACTTATATAACGTTTCAATTTTAATAACGATATTAAAAATTTCATCATCCGAAAGATAGGTCCAAAATGGCGTCAGAGTAGGTTCCATAATATATTGCTGAAAATTAAAGAAAAATAACACATACAAACATGAAATTTATTACTTAAAATATGAAATTAAACATGTCCTAGATAATAATTAAACATAAGAAATATATATTCCACTTACTTGACAATATTTAGAAGAAATATATTTTTAGATTTTAACACGCACAACAACACTCCTTTAAAATTTAAAAAGGAATGAACAATTGTATTGTTGAAACGAAAGAGAACTAGTGCAACTGCCACGGCTATTACACGTACCTATCATACTCGCCCAGAGTGATCTTGTAGTATTAGCACTATGTACAATTTCTTTTTTCTCATATAAAATTCGTAAATATTTGGAATATTTTCTTAATATTTATTTGTTATAGCAAGTAAATTTATCACTGTGTTATTGATAATTTTTAATCATCCACACATTACGTTCTGAATACTAAACATAATAATTGACAATACTATTCAATTATAAAAGGCTAGTTTCACGTACCTGTCGTAGTCGCGCAGACTAATCTTCCCGTATTTTGACGATAACAAATTTTCTTTTTTGAAATGTAATTCGTCATTATTTGTAAAACATTTATTAATATTACATTTACAAAGGCAAAATTGCAAACTGTATATTGTTATTTTTTTATCATTACACATAACGTTCCTGTATAATAAACACGAATAATTGAAATTCCACTATCACTTATTAAGAATGATTTATATTTCTATACATATAATAATGTAACAGTATTTTGAACCAAACACAAAGCGTATAGACTTACTTTTGTTACATTTGTCCTATATAATTGTGCAATATACATAATGATGAAGAATGTATTAGTTTGAAAAAATAATCCGTCAAAATATTTGTAATATATTTCTTAAATATTTATTTGTTATAGCAAAATTATCACTGTGTTTTGATAATTTTAATCATCACACATTTACGTTTCTGAATACTAAACATGAATAATTGACATACTATTCAATTATAAAAGGCTATTTCACGTACCTGCCGTAGTCGCGCAGACTAATCTTCCCGTATTTTGACGATAAACAAATTTCCTTTTTTGAAATGTAATTCGTCATTATTTGTAAAACATTTATTAATATTACATTTACAAAGGCAAAATTGCAACTGTATATTGTTATTTTTTATCATTACACATAACGTTCTGTATAATAAACACGAATAATTGAAATACTATTCACTTTTAAGAATGATTTATATTTCTATACATATAATAATGTACAGTATTTGAACCAACACAAAGCGTATAGACTTACTTTTTGTTACATTTGTCTATATAATTGTGCAATATACATAATGATGAAGAATGTATTAGTTTGAAAAATAAATCCGTCAATATTTGTAATATATTTCTTAATATTTATTTGTTATAGCAAAATTATCACTGTGTTTTGATAATTTCAATCATCAACACATTTACGTTCTGAATACTAAACATGAATAATTGACATACTATTCAATTATAAAAGGCTATTTCACGTACCTGTCGTAGTCGCGCAGACTAATCTTCCCGTATTTTGACGATAGCAAATTTCTTTTTTGAAATGTAATTCGTTATTATTTGTAAAACATTTATTAATATTTCATTTGCAAAAGGCAAAATTGCAACTGTATATTGTTATTTTTTATCATTACACATAACGTTCTGTATAATAAACACGAATAATTGAAATACTATTCACTTTTAAGAATGATTTATATTTCTTATACATATAATAATGTACAGTATTTGAACCAACACAAAGCGTATAGACTTACTTTTGTTACATTTGTCTATATAATTGTGCAATATACATAATGATGAAGAATGTATTAGTTTTGAAAAATAATCCGTCAATATTTGTAATATATTTCTTAATATTTATTTTGTTATAGCAAAAATTATCACTGTGTTTTGATAATTTTAATCATCACACATTACGTTCTGAATACTAAACATGAATAATTGACATACTATTCAATTATAAAAGGCTATTTCACGTACCTGTCGTAGTCGCGCAGACTAATCTTCCCGTATTTTGACGATAACAAATTTCTTTTTTGAAATGTAATTCGTTATTATTTGTAAAACATTTATTAATATTACATTTACAAAGGCAAAATTGCAACTGTATATTGTTATTTTTTATCATTACACATAACGTTCTGTATAATAAACACGAATAATTGAAATACTATTCACTTTTAAGAATGATTTATATTTCTATACATATAATAATGTACAGTATTTGAACCAACACAAAGCGTAATAGGACTTACTTTTGTTACATTTTGTCTATATAATTGTGCAATATACATAATGATGAAGAATGTATTAGTTTTGAAAAATAATCCGTCAATATTTGTAATATATTTCTTAATATTTATTTGTTATAGCAAAATTATCACTGTGTTTTGATTAATTTTTAATCATCACACATTACGTTCTGAATACTAAACATGAATAATTGACATACTATTCAATTATAAAAGGCTATTTCACGTACCTGTCGTAGTCGCGCAGACTAATCTTCCCGTATTTTGACGATAGCAAAGTTCTTTTTTGAAATGTAATTCGTTATTATTTGTAAAACATTTATTAATATTTCATTTGCAAAGGCAAAATTGCAACTGTATATTGTTATTTTTTATCATTACACATAACGTTCTGTATAATAAACACGAATAATTGAAATACTATTCACTTTTAAGAATGATTTATATTTCTATCTATACATATAATAATGTACAGTATTTGAACCAACACAAAGCGTATAGACTTACTTTTGTTACATTTGTCTATATAATTGTGCAATATACATAATGATGAAGAATGTATTAGTTTGAAAAATAATCCGTCAATATTTGTAATATATTTCTTAATATTTATTTGTTATAGCAAAATTATCACTGTGTTTTGATAATTTTAATCATCACACATTACGTTCTGAATACTAAACATGAATAATTGACATTACTATTCAATTATAAAAGGCTATTTCACGTACCTGTCGTAGTCGCGCAGACTAATCTTCCCGTATTTTGACGATAACAAATTTCTTTTTTGAAATGTAATTCGTCATTATTTGTAAAACATTTATTATTATTACATTTACAAAGGCAAAATTGCAACTGTATATTGTTATTTTTTATCATTACACATAACGTTCTGTATAATAAACACGAATAATTGAAATACTATTCACTTTTAAGAATGATTTATATTTCTATACATATAATAATGTACAGTATTTGAACCAACACAAAGCGTATAGACTTACTTTTGTTACATTTGTCTATATAATTGTGCAATATACATAATGATGAAGAATGTATTAGTTTGAAAAATAATCCGTCAATATTTGTAATATATTTCTTAATATTTATTTGTTATAGCAAAATTATCACTGTGTTTTGATAATTTCAATCATCACACATTACGTTCTGAATACTAAACATGAATAATTGACATACTATTCAATTATAAAAGGCTATTTCACGTACCTGTCGTAGTCGCGCAGACTAATCTTCCCGTATTTTGACGATAGCAAATTTCTTTTTTGAAATGTAATTCGTTATTATTTGTAAAACATTTATTAATATTTCATTTGCAAAGGCAAAATTGCAACTGTATATTGTTATTTTTTATCATTACACATAACGTTCTGTATAATAAACAATAATAATTGAAATACTATTCACTTTTAAGAATGATTTATATTTCTATACATATAATAATGTACAGTATTTGAACCAACACAAAGCGTATAGACTTACTTTTGTTACATTTGTCTATATAATTGTGCAATATACATAATGATGAAGAATGTATTAGTTTGAAAAATAATCCGTCAATATTTGTAATATATTTCTTAATATTTATTTGTTATAGCAAAATTATCACTGTGTTTTGATAATTTTAATCATCACACATTACGTTCTGAATACTAAACATGAATAATTGACATACTATTCAATTATAAAAGGCTATTTCACGTACCTGTCGTAGTCGCGCAGACTAATCTTCCCGTATTTTGACGATAACAAATTTCTTTTTTGAAATGTAATTCGTCATTATTTGTAAAACATTTATTAATATTACATTTACAAAGGCAAAATTGCAACTGTATATTGTTATTTTTTATCATTACACATAACGTTCTGTATAATAAACACGAATAATTGAAATACTATTCACTTTTAAGAATGATTTATATTTCTATACATATAATAATGTACAGTATTTGAACCAACACAAAGCGTATAGACTTACTTTTGTTACATTTGTCTATATAATTGTGCAATATACATAATGATGAAGAATGTATTAGTTTGAAAAATAATCCGTCAATATTTGTAATATATTTCTTAATATTTATTTGTTATAGCAAAATTATCACTGTGTTTTGATAATTTTAATCATCACACATTACGTTCTGAATACTAAACATGAATAATTGACATACTATTCAATTATAAAAGGCTATTTCACGTACCTGTCGTAGTCGCGCAGACTAATCTTCCCGTATTTTGACGATAACAAATTTCTTTTTTGAAATGTAATTCGTCATTATTTGTAAAACATTTATTAATATTACATTTACAAAGGCAAAATTGCAACTGTATATTGTTATTTTTTATCATTACACATAACGTTCTGTATAATAAACACGATTAATTTAAATACTATTCATTTATAAGAATGATTTATATTTCTATACATATAATAATGTACGGTATTTGAATCAATGCAAAGAATACAGACTTACTTTTATAAAAACTACTGTAAAACTTGTCCAATTGCTATACATAACTATTAAGTGTATACAATAAACTTCTAAATTTATATAAATAATTATGACAAATACATATATTTTTATGAAATAAAGCAAAACGTTTTAAAAACTTGTAACTTTTCTAAGAACATTAGACATTCTTATCACTTTATACTACTGTACATGTTACATTTGTCTATATAATTGTGCAATATACGTAATACCGTTACGAATCACCATACATAACGTAAAAAAAGAATGTAATTTCCTTCCTAACACCAAGCCAATAAAAAAACTCGCTTATTTCACAACATGCTGAATAATTCTTAGTAAGTTTATGTACATTATGTGACCCATTTCTCTACAAATAATTCTTCTATACACAAAATACATGTATTAAGTGTCATTCATTACGCTAAAAAAAGCAATTACGTTCATTTCAAATAATATAACATGTATAAAGTTTGCAATTCCAATAGAATACGCTTCATTTATACGAAATTACGGTAAAAAAATGTTAAATGTATATAGAATACTCTGCAATACATGTTATAACTTTACAAATTCATATACAAAACTGTTATAAATACATTTAATGTTTTTAAATAAAGCAAAATATTTCAAAAATTTTTACTTTTCAAATAATACTCCTTATTTTTACCAATTTATGATACTGTACATGTTACATTTCTTAATATAATTAGCCAATATACGTAATTATCTTTAAATTCTTAAAAAACTTTACTATACACAATATAAACTTTCAAATTTACACACATACTTCTTATAAAATCGTTCACTTTTATTAAATTAAACAAAATATATAAAAAATTTGTTTCTTTTGTAACAATACCACTCCCCGTCTTACCAATTTATATGTACTATAGGCAAGTTCTCACCATATTCTTAACCTTAAAATAACAAACTAAATAAATTTTTGCCAATAATGTTCGTTCTATATAATTAAGAACCTCAGCCTACCGGCCTCGGAAGCTTGTTAATAGTCACGTACGCCCTATTGCACCATTGACCTCGGCCTGCCGGCCTCGGTAGCTTGTTAATAGTAGTCACGTACGCCCTATTGCATCAGTGACCTCGGCCTGCCGGCCTCGGAAGCTTGTTAATAGTCACGTACGCCCTATTGCACCATTGACCTCGGCCTGCCGGCCTCGGTAGCTTGTTAATAGTAGTCACGTACGCCCTATTGCATCAGTGACCTCGGCCTGCCGGCCTCGGAAGTTTGTTAATAGTCACGTACGCCCTATTGCACCATTGACCTCGGCCTGCCGGCCTCGGTAGCTTGTTAATAGTAGTCACGTACGCCCTATTGCATCAGTGACCTCGGCCTGCCGGCCTCGGAAGCTTGTTAATAGTCACGTACGCCCTATTGCACAATTGACCTCGGCCTGCCGGCCTCGGAAGCTTGTTAGTAGTCACGTACGCCCTATTACACCATTGACCTCGGCCTGCCGGCCTCGGTAGCTTGTTAGAAGTAGTCAAGTACGCCCTATTGCCCTATTGGCCTTGGCCTGCCGGCCTCGGAAGCTTGTTAGTAGTCACGTACGCCCTATTACCCTATTGACCTCGGCCTGCCGGCCTCGGAAGCTTGTTAGTAGTCACGTACGCCCTATTACACCATTGACCTCGGCCTGCCGGCCTCGGTAGCTTGTTTGAAGTAGTCAAGTACGCCCTATTGCCTTATTGACCTCGGACCTGCCGGCCTCGGAAGCTTGTTAGTAGTCACGTACGCCCTATTTCAGCATTGCCCTCGGCCTGACGGCCTCGGTAGCTTGTTTGAAGTAGTCAAGTACGCCCTATTGCCCTATTGACCTCGGTCTGCCGGCCTCGGAAGCTTGTTAGTAGTCACGTACGCCCTATTGCAGCATTGCCCTCGGCCTGACGGCCTCGGAAGCTTGTTAGAAGGCACGTACACCGTATTGCACCATAGATGAAGGCCTCTCGTTGCCTGAAATTGTCAAAAGTGGCAACTTTTATGATCGGAATCCCAATTATAAATTTTTTTCGATTTTTAGACACCAAAAAACCGCAGTCACCCATTACGCATTTCAGTCCAGTTTGGACACCTAAATCCAAACGGATCCCCTGAACCTGGTATAGTAGCGAAAAGCAAAAAAATGGTATTTTTGTCCATCACCTGGGCTGATTAAAGGATTCCAGGCAAAAAAAACCTGAAAATTTTTTTAACGCCAAAAATCGATTTTTTTGGTCCTTCGGTCCCCGATATTCTTAAAAGTGGGCTTTTTTCCGACTGGAATCTCATTTTCTAATTTTTTGACGATTTTTAAGCCCAAAAAGTACGGCTCAATTATTACACGTTTTCCTCCATTTTGGACATCCAAATTCGTACCCCCACCCTCACCCCTTGGTTGGGCGGAAATCGGAAAAAATGGCATTTTTGTGCACTAACTGGACCATTAAAGAGGTCCCACTGAAGAAAACCCGAAAAAATACGCTATTAACGAAAATCGGCTTTTTCTGGACCTTGTGTCCGGGTAGTGTTTAAAACCCGTAGTTTCTCCACGGCAATCCCATTGTCTAATTTTTTGACGATTTTTAAGCTCAAAGAGTACCACTCAACATTTACCCGTTAGCCTCCAGTTTGGACACCCAGATTCGCACCCCCACCGCCGCCCCATGGTTGACCGGAAATCCGCAAAAAAGGGTTTTTTGTACATCGACTCGTCCATCAAAGGGGTTCCAGTGAAGAAACCCCGGAAAAATACGTTAATAACGAAAATCGTCTTTTTCTGGACCTTATGTCCGGGTAATGTTTAAAACCCTTAGTTTTTCCACGGGAATCCTATTTTCTTATTTTTTGACGATTTTTAAGCCCTAAAAGGACGGCTCAAGTGGTATAAGGTAGCCTCCAGTTTGGACACCCGATTTCGCACCCCCACCCCCACCCCATGGTTGAGCGGAAACCCTAAAAAAGGGCATTTTTGTACATCAACTTGTCCGCTAAAGAGGTCACACTGAAAAAACCCCGAAAAAAATGCACCAATAACGAAAACCGCCTTTTTCTGGACCTTAGGTCCGGGTAGTTTATCGAACCGGCGATTTCTCCACATCAATCCTATTTTCTAATTTTTTGACGATTTTTATGCCCAAAAAGGACCGCTCAAGTGGTATCAGTTAGCCTCCAGTTTGGACACCCGATTTCCCACCCCCACCCCTACCCCATGGTTGGGCGGAAACCCGAAAAAATGACATTTCTGTACATCAACTCGTCCACTAAAGGGGTTCCAGTGAAAAAACCCGGAAAAATACGTTAATAACGAAAATCGTCTTCTTCTGGACCTTGAGTCCGGGTAGTTTTAAAAACCCGCAATTTCTCCACGGGAATCTTATTTTTTGCGCCCGAGCCATGACATGAGCCCAAAAAACCCGGGCCACCTAACTCCACCTGGGCCACAGTTTGGACACCCTTTTTGAAACGCCCCCCCCTCCCCCCCATCACTTTGAACAATGACTCATGCCACTTTTTGTCGCTCAATCCCGACGTAGAATAATGTCCAAAAAGAAATTTTTCCCCAACACTTACCACGGCCGAGATCCGCAAACTCGTGGCCGCCATTTTGAATTGGGACCACCTACGGCGTTTCTGTAAACGGCGTTCACCTCCCACTCCCAAGACGCATCACATGAACCCTTCACTTTGGAAAAATCTCCAGCCGTTTGGAATCGCTGAAAATCACCCTTTTTCAAACGTCCATGGTCGGCACCCCAGACAAACGACAGACGGCGCATGCCAAATTTTAGCCTCAGACCTCTCCGGTGGACCGTGTCCAATGGAAAAACCCTACCCCGCACTCACCACCTCTCCCACACGACGTGCTCGTGACGCCATCTTGAATAGCTCGCAAACAGGGGGGCTGGCGACACGTACCCGGCGGCAAACCTAGGATGTCCCATACGGAGCACCGATCCCCCCCATTTTGGCTTCGGCGCTCTTACCGTCTGGGCTCCAGTCTGAAAGGTCCATTTTCGACCCCCCCTCCCCCCCCGCATCGGACCAAACGTCCAAGGGTCGATTGTTCATATGTGCTGTCCGTACTACCACGCCCATAGGTCGAAACCCGTTTTAAAATCGTTTCTGGGGGTGCTCATGTCTCATGATTTATCTATAGAATACATAGGTCTAATACTTAAGTATGAACTCAAACTGAATTAACTCGTTTTTTCCCTCTGAATTGTCACCTACTTGTACATCAATTTCCATACACAAATAAAATCAATTTAGTCTCTTATTTTTTATTGGGTGTTTTAGTTAGGCGTTCATACATTCCTACTGTTCTAGACGATATAATTTACTCTGATTTATAGTAGCCAATTGTCCCTAAAGCTAATTATGAAAGTTTGTACCACTTATGGTGCTTGACTCTTCTATTTGGAGCCATTAGATAAATCATATAGGATTTCATCATTTTCGAGATAGTGAATTCTATCATGTCATCAGGAGTTTGTTTTGATTTGGTAAATACTGCAGCTGTAGAATTATTTTCGAATTCTTCGTCTTGAAAAATGGTAGCAAAGGTCTTTGAAATGAAGGATTTGTGTGCTAAAACTCGGTCGAGGAGTTCTATTTATCTCTATTTGGTGGCGAAGGCCTTTAAAATGAATGAGTGGTGTCGGTTGTGGTGTGCTAAACATCTGTCGGAGTTAAGGAGGAGTGAGGAGTTCTAATTGTCTCTGTTTGTGCTTTTGTTGTATATGGAAAGTGTAACAACTAACTAAGATTTGGTTTAGTTTTCTCCGAAATAATTAAATTTCAAACAATAATATAAGTGTACAAAAATATATATTAGGCAATAAATAGGATTATTTAAGATATGCTTATAAATAGGCTTAAATTAAGATTAATTCTATATTAAGATTCAATTTGAAGAGAGAAAATTCCACATGAGTTCTATGCAATTTACTTGTTCTAATAACTGCAGATGAAATTCATAACGAAGTACTATATCTAAACATTCTTTCTGCCTGCCTGTTTTGGCACTAATATGAATATTTGCAGTGATTTGCCTTTCTAAAGGTTAGGGAGTTAAGAATTTATTTTATAATTATATATGAATAAAAATATCTAAAATTTCATCATTGTTCCAATTTTTAAATAACAGTCCGATTTTAACTATTCAAGAATCAGTTTCAACGTTTTACAAATTCTGGATACCTCTTACTACAGTAATAGAGAGTCCAATGACTCCTCACATAAAAATACCACCAAATGCTTTAGTTACAGTTAAAACCATGTTTGATTTTTAATATAGAGTATTTTAGGTACACTATATTAAAAAAAAAAACAGCTGTGAAAGAAAAACAGTTTTGAAAAATTATGCATCCTTAGTTTCCAATGGGTACTGACACAAATTCTCTGATATTGCTGGATCTTGTGGTAATTTTACTTGTTGGTAACAGTTGCTGGTGGAGGTTGTCGACAGTAACGAGTTCAGGCCAGAATTCTCTCAGGCAGAGTTCGTGGTGACGGTAGACGAGAGCGTGAGGCCGGGCACTTCACTGGTCCACGTCACCGCTACAGACAATGACGTCACCAGTCAGCTCATCTATAGTGTGCACAACAGTCGCAGCGTCACCAGTCTCGAGCTGTTCGACCTGGATCACGTGACTGGTCTACTCACTGTGGCCCAGCCTTTGGACAGGTGAGGATAACCAACTGTGGCAATTTTGAGGATGAAGTTTTGAAAGAATTTGATCCATATTGAGGTATAAATCTTTGTGCCTGATGAATCACTTGTCTCTAGATCATAGTCTTATTTTATAGGATTAAATGTTGTGTACTCTATTTGTGTCTTTTAGTTAGAACTGATGGTAATTTTACTCCTTATTCCAGGGAAAGCATATCAGAGCACATCCTGACCGTGGTGGTGTCAGACTCCAGCTCCCCAGTGAAGCGCAACTTTGCCCGTGTCATCGTCCATGTGACAGATAGCAATGACCACGCGCCGCAGTGGTCTGGCGGTGTTGTCCAGGCTGTCGTGCTGGAGAACGCTTTCGTGGGCTCCAGAGTCGTCACCGTGGTCGCCACTGACCGAGACCACGGCGCCAACGCTGCAGTTACCTACGCTATAGTATCAGGTAGTAGCCTATAGTAATAAATTTAATAGTAATAATTATTTATATACCTTAAATATTTTGTTTTCACCATACGCGGAATATGTCGCCTATGAATAAGAATCGTCAAAAGAATATTACTTTAATTGCCGCAGACGACACTCCCTAGAGTGGGCGGGGTAATTTCAGGTCACAGGCAAAAAAAACTACGAAAAGTGAACAGGAATGACGGAGAGTCCGATATATGGTTTATGTTATGCTCGTATGTTGCGGTTTTCACAAACGTTACAGGAACACAGTTTACCACCTTACAGGTTATAATCACGACCCTGACCTAAAGATGATTATAAAGGTGCAGGAGTAGGCTAACCACCCTAGTGTAAAGTACTTCATTAATCTATCAGCAGGAACAATAACACATTTTCCTTAATTGTACAGCAGCCAATGCTTAGCGGTCCCTAACCGAACCTTGAAACTACTATCCACAGCCTACGCGTCTTTTATTATTTCCAACTTGTCCAATTGTGTAAAACGCGTTTACACCAGCTGCAAAAGGCTAAAGTATGCCACAGGAAAAAGAATATCAATTAATTTTGAGCTCTCTACAAGATAAGAGAATAAATTGTCTAGCCATGCGTTGTAGATTGATACAGTTGTCTGATGGTTATTAAGTAATATACATTACACAGCCACGTGCAAATAGGCCTTGTTTGCGATATTCAACAACATTGTTTAATTATCATGGCCTGTGATTAGCTCACTCGCACAGATAAATATTACTCACTCACTACCAGGAATATTTCTTTCTATCAATGTTTTCATTAGCCAACCCAAGTTCTTGTATAAATATTAAATTCCAGCTTTCGAAGTCTCCAAGATTTCCAGATCTCCAGAATCTCCAGATTTCTACTCTGGGCTCGGATCGACAATTTTCCTTTCACTCTACTTGACTTTCTATGTCTTTGCTGGGTTCTTGTTCAACACTAATACACGATAGTTGATAGGGTATAGTGGTGATAGTGTTGAGTTATATATTATATAAAATTCAGTTTTCACTTAAAGCTGGATTGTTTTTATATAGAGTGCAAATTTACTCTTCATTCATATTCAGGTAATTTGTTGTTCCGCGTGAGTATTGTCACTAGCATCATCTGTTGGTCAGTTTTGTACTTCGTGGTAAAAGTCTATATACCCCTTTAGGGATGTAGTTTATGAGAGTTTTAATATGATTATGTTTTTTAGCTTTTGTATGCACTTTCCTGACTCGTAGTCTAGAGTTGTTAGAAGAATAGGATTAGGAGTTGCTAAGGCACAGCTTTTTATACAATGGAGATATTATACAACCTCTACAAGTGATGTGCATATAAGAGCTTTTTCAAAAGTACATTTTGTCACTTTCTGGACAATGTTTACCTCTAGTCTTTCTGGAAAAAAGTTATCTTACAATACGTTTGTAATCACTGGAAATAAATACTTCAAACGTTGTAGTATTCACCTATTAATTTATGAACTAAACTACGCCGTATTTAAATAAAATACTCGTATTATCTTAATTTAAATTCTAATTCACTTTACAAATTATTGGTAACGGTTATAAATATAGTTTGGGTATGATAAAGTGTGCTTTTAACTATCTGCTCTGTAACTTTAAATTATATAGTTAATGTTTTAAATACTATAGACTTTTTGTATTAAATAATTAAAAAACCTCATTATTCTTTACCTTCAACGAAGTAACATGCAATTTTTACGAAAAACTTTTCTTATTGAGATTTAATATTTTTGTCATTACTCTTTTTTATAAATTGGTAATGGCAAAAATGAATTTGGTTTATTAAATATCTTTTTGTTTTCGGGAAGTTAAATAAATAAAATGGGATTCCGCTTGGCTTTCATTCCGTATGGTTTTTTTAGTAAAATATTACATGTTTAAAGAATAAAGAAACTTAAATATTAAAAAAGGTTAACATATCTAGTGTTCCCATCTCAAAATCCTGTAGAGATTTAACTTAAACGTTTTACATGTCTTTTTTTCAAGCAAGTTTAAATGTGGACGTTAATGATATCTGTATTTGTAAAAAAACATTTTGCTAATGTTTTCTACAGGGTTTGCAAATTTATTAAATAAGCTTATACTATTCGTATGTTAGTATATATTGATAACTTTACTGTTGTCGATGTCATATACCGGTATGGCTGGAGGTAGACTAGCCATACCAGTATACCATACCATAGAGAAATATTTGTTTTCAGGCAATGTTGGAAATTATTTCTCCATTGACGCGGTGATGGGGGACATATCGGTAGCTCGAGATCTGGACTGCGAGGAGGCGGCGGAGTTCAACCTGATTGTGAGGGCTGTGGACCAGGGCTCCGCCCCGCTGGCTAGTACCCTGCCCGTCTTTGTCACTGTCAGGCAGTCAGACCATGCTGCTCCCAGGTTTGTTTACATGTATACAATGTACTACCAAATCTGTTTGGACCAGGGCTCCGCCCCGCTGGCTATTACCCTGCCCGTCTTTGTCACTGTCAGGCAGTCAGACCATGCTGCTCCCAGGTTTGTTTACATGTATACATTGTGATACCAAATCTGTTTGGACCAGGGCTCCGCCCCGCTGGCTAGTACCCTGCCCATCTTCGTCACTGTCAGGCATTCAGACCATGCTCCTCCCAGGTTTGTTTATATATATACAATGTACTACTGAAAGGTTTAGTAAAACAACTACATGAGAAAAACGTTCTTCCATTGATCTCAGTGTGGTTCGTAATTGAATGATTTTTGACCAGCTTTTTTAGTATAAGCGTTATACAAATTCATTAAATGTGAGTTATGAAAGTACATAATATGTTGGTTTTAAATTACAACATACACAAGTCTACTGAATAATTTTACAATTTTACGTTAGTAGGAAATATGATTTTTGATGGTATTGAACCCTACATTTGGTATCGTTTGATGTAAAAGAAAATCAATAACATTCCGTTTAGAAATCCGCAATCTGATCTCTTCTTCAGGTGAATCAGGCGTGCCAATCAGAGGCAGTTCTCTTAAGTTTGTCAGTGAGTGCAGACCTGTTGTGACTTGCATTCATTAGTTCACTTTTACTGTTATTTAGTGCATGTTTTAGAGTTAATCTGCATGGACTTGATACACAAAATACATGTAGCAACGCTCTATAATATGCTTTGTTTAGTTTTTACCTTTGGAAGAGATCCGATTTCAAATTTCGAAAAGTAGTGTTAATGTTTTTTTTGATAACTGAAAACCTCTGGAAAATCCTGTTTCTTCGTAATCAATTTATTGACAAAAATAAACACGAAACAAAGAACATTAACAATGATTTCTTTGAAGGTCTGTCTTAAATCGTTTTCCAAGAAGGGTGAGATTTCCTTTATGATTTCACTAAGCGCTATGCATTTGCAATGAATTATAGAACTTTTAACTATAGATATAATATAAACCATTTTTAATTGTTGTACTTTGGACAGGAAGTCGGATTAATTGAGTTTTATTGTGATAATGCTAAGAATTTGAAACGTACGCACATACTCATTCAGAGCTTAACAATTTCGATACAACCATCAAAGCGTCACCTTTTGAATAGTATTCTATGAGAAAGGAATAGTGTCAGTGTGAGTTATAACACTTTTCTAATAAAGGGGCAGCATGAATGACTGGTTTCTTGATATTTAATTACGTTCACGTCAAGCAATTACTCAACAAAGGCATCCCACTTACAACTTAATTCAAAGGAAACGCTATATTTGACCTTTTTAAAGATTAAACCAGCCTTACTAAATCCAAGTTCACAATCGAACCAGAATTAATAAAGGCGTGTGCGATTTCTTCCATGTGTTTTTATACAAATGCGTTAAATGTTTGTTACATTTTGTTTATTTTTTGCTAATTTTCTTTACAGTTATCTTTTATTTTACATTTCAAGGAATTAAAAGTCTAACTGTTACGTTTTAAAGTTTTTACTAATTGTGCTACAGCCTCATATCATCATAGTGTTACATACACCATAAAGACAGCCACTATTTGTTCTTCGGAAGCATTCATAAAGTTCCAAATACATGGTAACCAGCATGAACCTCGGTATTAAGGTCTTGCCTTTCTTTTATTGTGCTTACTGATGCAGGTGTTGGGAAATAATTGGTTGACTCCAGCATCCTCTCTCTTTCGTGTGTTGTAGAGGATGGCAACTCAATTCAACCATCATCATGAGCTTCACAACAGGAATTGTCACCGTCCAACATCTTCTGTTCTCCTATAGTACTTTGTACATCGCTAATATTTAACTTGATGTAGGTTTGAGGAGATCCGTGCCGTGGCTGAGGTGGAGGAGAGTGTAGCCGTGGGTTGGATAGTCTGGCAAGCCCGAGCTCGCAGCGCTCTCTCCCTCACGTATGATATAGAGGATGGCAACTCCGATAGGCACTTCACCATCAACCCTACTACAGGAGTTGTCTCAACCCAACACCCCCTGGACTACGAGACTAGGCCAAGCTACAATCTCACTGTGTCTGCTACAAACATGGTAATGTACTTACAACATTATTTGTAATGTCAGTGCAATATTTCTGGAGATTAATTTAAAGATAGATTATGAACTGCGCATAAATATACGTATATATAACAAAGTATCTAAAGTTCAAAAAGTTAGTTTCATTTTACTGAGAGTTGTAATTAAAAACAGAATATACGAGTACTTATTTATAGGGATAATAGCCTCAAATTAACTCTAAAACATAAGGTATCGAACTTTTTTACTTTTATATTCTTATACAACGCTGCTTTTTACCTTTTTATTATAGCCTTGAATCCTATCAATACCCAGCACTAATATAGGAACAGTACGGTTGGCATGGCAACAGTATGTAGATTGAAAACTATCCGATGTGTCTATTGCTTAACCATTTGTTAATCTATTTTGTATTTAAATTTAATAAAGACAGATAGAATAATAAATAGTCGAATTAATGAAGAAAGGATCTAGTAGTGTTGCTTTCATCTTTCTGTGAAGTATGTAGGTGGATATTAGTTTAGTATATTAGTATCCAAAATTTATACTTACTCGTTTTGTGTATGTTATTTTCCAACATTGGTCTTAGATGAGTACTGTAATTTTGATATAATTTATAGATGCTTTTCAAAAATCGAATAGAAATACTGTTAGTAGACACTGTACGAACGGTTCTAATTTCGAAATCTACCGTTATAGTAGTGAAGAACCAAATAACTGTATACTTTTTCATCTCAGCTATTTATAGAATTATATTGTCAAGTATCATAAACTGTATTTGATAGATTATTGAGACAGCTTAGTTTCTGTTCTGAATAGTTTCTGAAAAATTCATTGTATCACAAATTTCATCAAATGACGTTTCCGTTACATTTATGATTTTCCATGACGAGGCGTAAAGAATTTCCATAAAATACTCGTTGTATTTCGTGAATAACTAGGTTAGTCTGGAAATGTTTTAAAGAACGGGGCGCTATCGAATCAACCTGTCTTTCTTGGGAAATCCATTACACCAGACAATGCCCAGAGAACAGAACGTCGTGAATTACACAAAACATAACGTAGATCACAACTGCGATGCTGTACTTTCTTTAGTAAGTCTCTTAGAAAAAGAGTTATTACCGAATGATGGCAACAGTCATTTTCTTTCCAGCAATCTGTTTTTGTTGAATGTCGAGATCTGTTTCATTTCTTCAGCGAGTTGGGGATTTTACATTCCTTTGTTACTCAATGTCTTTACAGATGACTTAACATCTTTTGTTCTTTTAACCTTACCAAAGGTTCCTGTAAGTGGCAAAATACTGAGAATCGAATTGACAACAGTTCAAATATGGCTACAATTTACAATTATTATGTAAACGTAGCAAATTTTAAGGTAGTATGAATACCTTATTCACAGGCAAAACTAGAGCATTTGATGATTGCTGAATTCGACAATTGCATAAATTTAGGCATAAAATAGAAGTGATTCATCATTAGTATTTTCTTATTTACTACAAACTAAGTCCAAATTTCCAAGTTAACGGCTGCTATTTCTGGCTGGGTTGTTCGTTTGAGGTTGGGTTTGCATCATTAATTTTTGTTTACCTTTAATTTGATGTGCAGAACAACGTATTTTAACATGTAAGATTTTCTTCTGACTCCTTGTGGGCCGTCACCCTGAAGAAGTGACGGTCACTGGATGTATGTGATAAATTAGATTTTCCCCGGGAATTTTTGTTCACCTTTTATGTACCACATACTCTAGAGAATCAATCTTTTAGTGTTGTTTACATTATGTAGGTTGTGTAGGTTTTACATTTTACACAGATAGTTACATAAAAAAATAAATGTTCAATACATTTTTTAAGCAAAAGTGATAAATACTTTTACAAGTATTAACAAGCAAGCAAATCGAATTCGCCTAAAATAAATCAAACTCTTCTTGTACACGCAGAGTACAAAAATTGCTTGTTGTGCAAATTTACAAGCAATAAATAAGAAATAAAGTGAAAGAAATGTATGTAATTAGCTAGCACTGGTTATAGACTAATCCTTACAATATTTCTTTTGAACATGGTGTAAAAATAGACACAGAATTTACGATATTTTTAATATAATTTTTCAGTTGGATGATTACGAGCCATACAATCGTAATTTCTTCGTATGAGTTTGATATTTAAAAAATGTAAACTAGTAGATTTATTCATTTTTTACTCGTAATAAGTAAGGTTATGAGATTTAATTGAAAATTTTAAAATTTACAGTACACATAGTTTAAAACAGTACTAGTAACAAAGATAAATATCATGTATGAAAGTTCACTGTAAAGTGATGGACTCAACATTTGCAAAGTTAATTATGTACTTTGTTAGAATAGGTCCAACTGTCAGTTTATAGTGAATGGAAGGGTTAAAAACAATGGGCCCAAAGTGCCACTTTCCATGATGAACGCAGAGTATTGTTTCTATTTTCATCGCTCTAGTGGAGAGATACGCACATCTCCTTATCAATTTCCCGAGCAGATGTGCCTCTATGTTTGAGAATCGTAGTGTGTTGTTTGTTTTTTTATGTTGGGGATAGGTTGGGCATGAATGATATGATAGACACTCTGTTATTCCTCAATCATTTCACTTTATAATATTGACACCTCCTATGTCACAAAATTCACTGTTATATTTCTTTACTCCATCTTGTATAATTTTATGTGGGTTAATTTTACGCGTGCTGCTGATAATGAAACGTATATGTTGTTGCTGAACCAGATATATGGAGCTTAAGAAATTGTCAAAGTAAAGGGACTGCAATGACAATTTTCCTCCGTTTCTAGAGACTAAATAGCAAAACAGACACCAAAAGACAACAAGTGACTTTTATCTCGTTTGCAAGCCGGAGTGAGAGCGGAGATCGCACTGGTAGTAGACATAGTGGACTACAACGGCAACTCCCCTCGGTTTCCAGAGACCGAATACCAAAGCAGACACTATAGGAAAACAAGTGATCTATATCTCGTTTACAGAACGGAGTGACAGCAGAGATCGACAGCAGAGATCGGAGAGCATAGTGGACTGCGGACACATAGTGGACTGCAACGACAACTCCCCTCGGTTTCCAGAGACCGAATACCAAAGTAGACACTATAGGAAAACAAGTGATCTATATCTCGTTTACAGAACGGAGTGACAGCAGAGATCGGGCTGGTAGTAGACATAGTGGACTGCAACGACAACTCCCCTCGGTTTCCAGAGACCGAATACCAAAGCAGACACTATAGGAAAACAAGTGATCTATATCTCGTTTACAGAACCGGAGTGACAGCAGAGATCGGGCTGGTAGTAGACATAGTGGACTGCAACGACAACTCCCCTCGGTTTCTAGAGACCGAATACCAAAGCAGACACCAAAGGACAACAAGTTATCTATATCTCGTTTACAGAACCGGAGTGACAGCGGAGATCGGGCTGGTAGTAGACATAGTGGACTGCAACGACAACTCCCCTCGGTTTCTAGAGACCGAATACCAAAGTAGACACCAAAGGACAACAAGTTATCTATATCTCGTTTACAGGCCGGAGTGAGAGCGGAGATCGGTCTGGTGGTGGACGTAGTGGACTGCAACGACAACTCCCCTCGGTTTCTAGAGACCGAATACCGAGGCAGAATATCCGAGGACGCCACTCCAGGTTCTCTGGTCCTCACGGATTCTCGGAGCCCTCTCGTGGTGAAAGCCGAGGACGCGGACTCTGCTATCCTCCAGTACGACATCGTGGAGTCCGTCCCTAGGAGGATCTTCTACATAGATCCATCCACAGGTAAATTTTCTTTTTCTGGATAATTGAGCAAAAACGTTATTTTTATTTCACTTTATATCGTTATATACCACCGACTCGAGACTTTAATTAAGAATATTATATTTCAATAAACAGATTCAATTTAATGCTTTCCACGAAATTTTACAATATTTATTTAATCTTAAGAGGGTAATGGTGATGTAAACTTACAGGAGCAATCCGCACCCAAGGCCAGTTGGACTATGAGGAGACCCAGTCCGTGACGTTTCACGTCCAGGTCCGGGACACAGGATCTCCCCAACTGTCCGGTCGGGACCTCGCCAAGGTCTGGGTTCAGGTCACGGACGTCAACGATTGTCCGCCACACTTCTCCCAGACAGAGTACAATACTACAGTCCTGCTGCCCACTTTCAACAATGTCTCTATTGCCCAGGTAAGTTCTTACATACAGAGAGTCCTAAAACTCCCAACCAATCCTCCCTTCCTTTCACTTTGAATCCTTGAGATGTTTGAAATATTCTTTAGGAATGCAATAACTGAAGATGAAGATTGTTTGATAAATTTAATTACGTCCATTTCCTCTAGTAAGAGGTGATTAAAATAGACTAAATTGAATGACACAACGTATCACATTCAGTCTACGCTATCCAAAATGACTGTGGTCTGAATAAATGTAAAATCCTATCTTCAGTTTGTTGCTATGTTGGAAGGAAACATGTGATGATCTTTTAGAGGCATATAACTTCCACCGTTCTTATGTTATCAAGACTTTCACAATCAGGTATCACACGATGATTTTACTTATGTAGATCTTTCAATTACCCAACCTCCCCTCTTTTTGGGTGGAAGAGCTAGAAAGGTTTCAACAAGTAACCCTATTACGTAATACCTCATTTTGTTGGTTTTTTTTTAAATTTTAGAAAGTGGAGGGATTTTTAGAATACATCTATAAATAACATAGCTATAAGCGGGGGAAGGGTTAATTCAATGTAAAATATTGAGTTTAGCCCTACTTTGCCTTCCTCTTAGGAATCTAACACTGTCACAGATCTCAACACTTAGCCATAGGAGCGATACGTGTAAAAGATTATGTTGCTCCACCGAGCTTAGAGATCGTCATTAAAACATGATAGAACACTCAATTGTGCACTTGATGTGACAATGAGAATACCTCTTCACCTAGATTACACTATATTGTAACAAGGGGACTGGGATGGTCCATTTGGTCAAAAATACCGATTTTTTGTTTTTTACATTTTTCAAATCTATGTTCTGTCCTCTTTAATTTGAAACCATTAGAACAAACTTCTGAGCAATAATAAAATAATTATTTGCATTTTTGTAATGTTGTGCACGCTTTTCTGGCTCGTAAACCTGCGCCGCGCGAGTACTGAGAAGTTACTTCAACACTAAATTGTTATTGTACTTTATTATAGTAGGTCTACCTATTTCTAAATAAACATTTAGAATTAGGTAATAAACAAAATTAAACCCATCTTCAAAGATTTATCTTCTCCTGTGCTCTTACAAAAGTGTCTGCATGGTGGCACCCAAAATCCTTGTGAGTCGCTCAACAGTGTGATCTGGAATAGAATTCCAAAGTCTAATTTTGTGATGATTTCTACACTTGAGTTTGGTGTTTATTAGGGTATAGCTACTTTTAACAATGGAAACATTACTAAATGTAAAATACTAGGAAAATTAGGAATCACACCGGGCATTAATTGCATAAAAACCTTGAAATCCATTGACGAAACGAGAATCGAAGCAGAGAAAGCTGTAGAAGAAATTAGAAAAAAGTGCCGCAAGACGCAGCAGTTCGCTAAAAGGAAGTTGGAGGACCAGTTTGAGGAGCAGGAAGACCCAAATGAGCCTTCATATGGTGCAGGGATGTATTAAAGTAAACAGAATCCTCTGTGTTATAGCAATACATGTTTTACTCGCGATTCCCGAACATTTGTGTGTTTTTTTTACATATGTACCTGTATCTCAAAAACTATAAAAGATATAAGCATGACCTTTTTTTTGTTTTATTCCACATAATATGCCTTACATTTTGAACAGACAACTTTTTGAAATACTGCTTGAAAAAAAAATTATATCTGATCATATGAGGAAAAAATAACAAAATGTTATATATATTTTTATAAATTACCAAAACCTTTACCTGATGGAATTTTTATAACCCCTCTGCTAAAAATGTAAAGAAAAGGTTCATCTTCAAAATAAAACACAAGTTAGTGTTTTATCTTTTATGGTTATTGAGATAGAGGTACAACAAGTTTGTTAAATTTAACATTGCAGGAATAGGACAATCCCAGTCCCCTTAAGTGTCTCCAATGTCGAATCGATGTAAAGAGTTCATTTAAGTTTCTACTTAGCCAAATTTCTTTTGATTCTTTAGACGAATAAGGCTCTAGATTCAAGAGTCAAGTCAGTGCCAGCGTCACATTCCAGACGATGCACTTAGATGATGTTGAACTGGAACTAAACATTCACATCAATAAATATCCTTGTGTGAAGTTATTACATGTGCTTAATCGAGATTCGAAAATTCTCAACCGATATATAGTTAAAGGTTGAACTTTTTGGAAACTCTGTATAATTTATGTTGTTGAAGTTCATTCAACGTCTTACATTCCGTCAAATAATATGAAGGATTTTAGTTTTTCAATTTCAGCCCCTGTTACTAAATATGACCACATCAGATCCAACATCTAGATGTAACTAAGTCAAGTTTGCAATGTGACGTGCAGGTACAAGCGAGTGACTGCGACTCCCCGAATATAACGAAGCTGGAATACTCCATAGTGACCGGAAACTACGAGAATGTCTACGCGATGTCCGGCGACTCTGGCCTGATCTCTCTGAAGAACAAGTCTCGAGGCATTCACAAGTCTCCTCACCGCCTCAAAGTTGCCGTATCTGACGGTCCCCACACGGCATTTGCGTGAGTAATCTTCATACATGTTCCCTCTCCTGTACATGGTAAAATAATTTTGTAATCTAAGAAGATGCAAGTTTTATTTTTTTACAGGCACAATGATTCAATTGCTTTAAAAAAATTTTGTTACAGATAAAAAATTGTATTCCTTTGGTCACCAGTGTTATATACACTTTTTTTTAAACCGGTGATGAGCAAATTCAGTCAATTTACCCGAGAGGATGTTTTGATAAAAAAGATAAATAATTTGTTATAGCATAATAAATATTATGATAATAAACTGTAAAGGGATTAAAAGTTATTAAGACAAATGTTAATTTATTGGGAAAATCAATTGAGACCACGATACAGACCAGTAAATTGTTTAAGCATAAAGTGACTTTCTATGGAAGTGTAGTTTGCCTAAAAATATATTTAGTCAAATAGGTATATGTTTAACGCTCTGTCGCTCTACTAAAGAAATCATGTTAACTACTAGAATAGATAATAAAATTAATCAATGTTAGTATATCAGTAAATGTTCAGTTTAAGCTGAAAAAAGTGTATCGATCTGTATTTTTAGTATGTATAAATAGTGATGGATTATGTTTTATGTGATGATCAGAGGTAAAACGCTATCCTGACACTGATCTGGAGGAAATGAGTTATTACAGGTAGAAATATTTTATCGCCCAGTTTTTTTTTTTTTTTTAAACAGTAGTTCTCGCTTTCCACATCATTCCCCTAAAATATTACACCAAAGGCAATCTTATAATAGACGTAAGTTTGGTAACTCAGCTTATTATGGTAGTTGGTAAAGTTCAGCAACAACGTTATTACAATAGTTCTTGTAATACTGTAACATCGGAGCCATGACAAACTATTTTCTGTAGAAGATTAGGTAGACCACCCGTGCTGTAGGCAACTTACTGTGGTCAAACTAAGTAACAATTACACTTTTACTATCTCTAAATCCACTAATTTTAATTGAATAACATTACTTAAAACTTTAATAAAGGCTCAAATAATGCCTAGTTTTGGGCTGGAGTAATGTTTTAGAAATATTATAATTCAACATGGGTTCTAAGTTATAAGTAATTTTTAATATCTTTAGACACTGAACGTTTCGGCGAAAATAAAAGTTAATTATCTTAAGTCAAAATAAAGGATACAGTTAGAGGATCTGCCAAATTACGTACTAAGAAAATTGTTTTAAATTAAGTTTTGGGTTATTCTCACTATAACGCAGTAGGGAGCACAATTTTTCTAAGCTTATTACTGACATATTCTTTCAGGGAAATGGATGCAGGGCTTTTCAAATGTTGAAAGTGCTAAAATTTCTAATATGCCTAAAATTTGTCAAATAACTATGCACATTGTCAAAGATAAATACCAAACTCAAAGAAACAGCAGTAGTTATTTTTGACCTTTAGATTTAAAATCTTGATCCTTTTTGTTTTAGTTTGCAGCACTGAACTAAAATAATGTTACTTTACATAGAAAAATATTATTTTCGTCATTCCCATCAATTTTGTTGTGATGTTTGCTACTGTTCTTGTGAACTTTACAGTGATCGTGCTTACTTATGCGTGGACAGATTTCGTTAAAAAAAGTGCATTTGGTATTGTAATACAATTTGCTAAGTAGATTGTGTCTTGTAAATAAGATTTATTTTTTTATTTGACTAAAGATTTGCAACAAGCGTTATTATGTTATTGTTGAAATAAATTACAAAATTATTTATTTTAACTTAAAAAAAGACAAAATGTTGGCTAGCGGCTGAACGAGACATTTCTCGACCTATGTTTATATGACATTTTTTGTTTGAAATGATGAGTACTATCGGCCCAAGAAGTGTGATAACCTTTTCTAAACACCCTGTGTACGCTTCACTGCAGGTTTGTTAACATAAAGTGGGAGTGGAGCTCCGAGTCGACACTCAAGTTCCAGCAGGACGTGTACGAAGCGGCTATAGTCGAGAACTCCACCAAGATTGTAACAGTGGCTGTGGTGTCAGTGGTGGGGGCAGAGTTAAACGAGCACGTGGTGTTCTCCCTGCTCAACCCCTCACCACTGTTCCACATCGGCCCCACGTCGGGCGCCATTCAGACCACCGGGCTACGCTTCGATCGTGAGCACCAGGACCACTTTCAGCTCATCGTTCAGGTGTGTTCAGTCATCACTGGAAACATATTTCTTCCTATTTTACTCCTCAGAACGTACAGTAATTTTAACTTTTAGTATCAAAACTAAAGTTTTTATTCCAGAGATGATAACCTATATGATATTCAGTTTTAAAAAGTATCTACAATAGCATAATCAGTTTTTATTATTAACTAAATTGAACTTAACAGTAATAGGCGGCTTTGATCTGAAAGAAGACAGACAATATTGTTCAATGTCCAGCGGTCCTTTACAATTAAAATATGTGGTATGTATTTTACGTCGTACATGCATTTAAAGTAGGAACTCCGAGAATATTTATTACCATGCACATTTTAAATACAGTTGAAGATAAATTAAAAATTGTTTATGGTATGTATGAGTTAGGAAGTTAGGGAAAGGAAGCCTATTTTAAACGATTTATGACACAGAAATAATAATTTTCCAACGAAATATGATTTTAGGAATTTTACATGGCTTTTTACCAAATTTTAATTGATAAAAAATTAGCTTGTGAATTATTTAGTGTTTCTTACAAAAGAGGAGACATACAACCCTCGTAGATTAATAATTTCTTAAGTTCTTAAATAAGTTTTGTGTGTTTAAAAAAGATGTTTTAAAGATATACGGTTAAAATGTGTAATATAACGATTTCAAATATAAGTGATTTGTCAATTGCAAAACCTTAAGAGATCGGTACATATCTGAGTAAAGGAACTTGGTGGTTAAGTGGAGATTCCAACCCAAAAAACGTTTAGCCTCGTAGCTGTATGATGTGTTGTTTTTGGTTGTGACAGTTGTAAATGTTACTATTCCTAGGGTCGCAGCACGACAGCTGGTGCAGAAGTGCGGGTGGCTCAGACCCTTGTGAACATCAGTGTGCTGGACATCAACGACAACTGCCCTCTGTTCGTGGGGTTGCCGTACTATGGGACTGTGCCTGTGGATGCGGCCAAGGGCGATGTCATCACTAAGGCATGTGGCAGGTTTGGCTCTCAATATACCAATCACGTTAAGGAACAGTCGATATTAAACATATAGCATGTAACATGCTTACTACAGTTTTTTTATAATCCTCTTTTTGAATTATTAGTAATAAATAATATGATCACAGACTCAAATAATAATAAAGTTCTTATTTTAAACTGCCTTAAGTATCAGAGGCAAGGAGATTGGCGTTGGAAATGTTGGTTACTTCAATTTTCGACTAAACCAAAAAACATTGTCAGTCATACTACAGTTGTTTAGATAGATTTATTTTTAAATTTAAATATTCAGTATTTATATCCTAATAGAAACAGTGAAAAAGTAACAAATACATAAATTTTATGTTGACGAGATGAAAAGGAATAAATCTGTCTACATTAAAGAGTTTTAAAAATTAAAACGTATTTTTAAATTAATAGATCGCGAATTTCCAAATCTTTTTTAGATTACATCAATTCCATAATTTGCTGAATAATACTGTATATAATAGTTAAGCCATGATACAGTAAACCTGTCATAACACTTGAATCCCTCGAGATGAATAAATGTTCATTATTTCTGAAGATACATTGAAAGTGAAGTGACGAAGATGATTTATTGATTTTTGGAAATCAATAAAGTTATAATCTCATCACAGACAAATCATCGAATCGTAGTCTAGCTAAGTGACGGGTGGCTTTATATAGATCTCTGAAGCTAAGAGCACTGCGTTTGAATCAATCCTCCTAATTAGAAAACTATTATTGTTGTTGTGTGATTAGTTTTTTAATCTGCCTACTCAGATTATGACGAAATATTTTTTTTCTAAAGTTGGTAGCTTCTTGACTGACGTAATACTAATTAGGAGATTTTAAGTAATTTGTGCCCGATTTATGAAAAAAATTGATGTTTATATACATATGTATTCCCAACATTGAATTTGGCCTATTTACATATTTTACTTGCCGAAGACTTCTGTTTAGTTTACTATTGATGTAGTAGATTACCATGTTAAATAGATAATTCTATTTACAGCTTGAATATTTGGATTTTAGCAAGATAAACGTGAACAAGCAAAAGTAAATTACATTTATAACGTATAAAAAGAATGATTTGTGAATAAGATACCCTTACCATTGCTTCTCAGCACAAGAACATGTGCCAAGCCGAAGGTAAAGTGTAAAATAGCGTATCCTGCAGGTACACGCCATCGACCTGGACTCCGGGGAGAACGGGGAGGTGAGGTACGAGCTGATGCGAGGCCATGGTGAGCTGTTCCGCGTCCACCGCAAGACCGGAGAGGTCATACTCAAGCAGCCCCTAGAGTCTCAGGTCCGAGAGTACCAGCTCAGCATCGCTGCCTACGATGGAGGTTATACCCGTCTACTCTGCTCTAATTGTAACAATATCAAACCCTCTATAATTCCAACAAGGAGTATAAACTATTACTAATTGGCATTATTCCATGATTAATTAATTCTCTCAGTGGCCAAAAATAGTAAAACAAATGACTGAAAAAGATCAAAATAAGTAAAGTAAAGAATGAATATCTAGTTACATTATTTATGTTAAATGAATTCGCTTTTAACACAATGTATTAAATTAAAAATGTTACCTCGAAAAGTGTTTAATATAAGTAGACAATAATAACATTTTAACACTTTTGTGTATTTTTTGTATACAATTTACAAGTACCCGATGAATTCTTCTGAAATGTACATTGTACAAATAAAATTGTTAAAAGATTATTATTGTTTACTTACTTGTTATTGATTTAATGAGAATGGTTCTTTCCATGTACTATTTACCAGAGCAATATAGTGGCATAGCAAAAAATTAATCTATATATTCCCTTTTATTCAGTTTATTACTTTTTAATTTATAAATATAAAGATAACAATATATTTGATTGGTGTTGATATATTAATTAAAATAATAAGCTTGTATGAGTATAAATGTTCTAAACATTACTAAATATGTTAATGAAAACAATACTTTTTCCATATTGTTTATTTTTGGGACGAGGCCTTTCAAAACCAAAGGTTTCATCATAAGACGACTCCACAAATAAAAAATTTGGGAAAAGTAATGTTTTCATTAGCATTTAGTAATATTTAAAGAATTTTCCAATTGCTCCAAGAGTCTTCAATAAATGTTCTAAGTCAATGTTTTACAATTCGTTTTAAAATATGTTTTGTTATTCGGGATTCTAAACCAATAAGCTCGATCGAAAGGTAAATTTATCCAGTAAAATAAATAAAATAAAATAAATCCAGTAAAAGTACTGATATCTAAATTTCGCAGTTCCAAAGAGCATAACAAAACTAACTGATTGCTTTTTGTTGAATGTTGAATCTTGGAGCATTGGAAAAAACGGTTTATTGTAGTATCACTAGATAAAGAAATTCGACATTTTCCAATATATAATTTTTTACTTTGTGCAAGGCTTTTCTGAATCAAAGATTCCATCATCAGGCACTTCACAAATTATCAAATGTTTAATAATTTGATAATTTGTGAAGTGCCTGATGATGGAATCTTTGATTCAGAAAAGCCTTGCACAAAATAAAAAATTATATATTGGAAAATGTTGTATTCCTTTATCTAGTGATACTACAATGATTGCTTTTTCTCAATTCCTAATGTGTGATGTTGGAGCTATAACAATCGCATGGTATTTTCCAATCCAACAATTCATTGTATATACTAATGTATTCATTCAAAATAAAATCATTGTTTAATTGTGGTCGGTTACAATGCTATGGCAGGCATGACTCCGTGCTCCACCGAGGTGTGGGTGCACCTGACCGTAGTAGACAGGACACTGCCGCTCTTCGACAAGCAGTTCTACACCGCTGTAGTACCGGAGGATGTGGCTGCCCACACAGTGGTGCCTGTGACCCTTGACACCCACGTCCCACACGGCATGAAGCTCTACTACTCCATCGTGGCCGGGAACGAGTACGAGATATTCACCATCGACTTTGGTTCAGGTAATAACCGGGTTTTCTACCATCTCTGTGGAATATTCGCTGGTAAAAATGTGGATTTTGTAAGGGCTTTTTATCGTTTGGCCAACACTGCTACAGTTGTCTGTTACGATTGTAATTGTTGTAATGTTTACTATTTAAAAATATTATTACTGGTTTTTAATGTTACATTATCATTTTATTTATAGCTCTGTTTTTACAAATATAACTTTCCCCTTATTATACGATATAGTTATATCCGGTATGAGCGAATACATATAAAGAAAAGTATCAAAAACTGGGAAAAACCGTCAAGTGTTTCAATAGATTCAATGTTAAAGTAGCTAAGTCCAATTAAATTGACGATGAAATAATATAGATGAATAAATACGAGGTGGACTTTTCATGCGTTTTATAGGATGTACCATCAATTATGGTAGGTAAAATTTCGGTAGGTGATAGTGATTATTTTAGAAATACCTGAAAGGTCAAAAGGTTATGACAACTCTGGAATTCACAAAGATTTCTGGTGTGTTTTGGAAAATTGGTTCGGGAATATAGCCTACCTGCCTAAAATACAGTAGAGAAGTCGATAGGTAGGCTTAGAAGTGTTTGGTATGAAAATTTAAAAAAATAGAAAAAACAACATACCTTTGATACGCATGGAAGTTTACCGTCACTAAAAAAACTGCGAAATCCCTGTATGTCAGCCAGGGGAAGTTGAAAATTCTGTAACTAAGCAAAGCGCCGTTTTACAATGATTCCACTGTCAAATCACCAATTACTAGGCCATCACCTATGTGACCTACCGCCTCAACTTCCTTGTTTCAAGATTGTTCCTTGTCTTTAGGTGTACTGAGGGTGGCAGACGAGTTGGACTTCGAGGATGCCCAGGAGCACAGCCTGACTGTGAAAGCTACCGATCTGCATTCTGGAGTCTCAGCCGAGACGCTGGTCAAAGTCAAGATAACCGATATAAACGACTGCCATCCAGAATTTCCAGTAAACATGTACCACACTACAGTGTCTGAGGCGGCTGCACCTGGCTCGTTTGTTATCAAAGTTTCAGCATCCGATAAAGATACAGGTCGGTATAATGATCGATTACAGTGTTTTGATTACTATCCAGACATAGTGAAGTTTAAAATAAGCACGTTAATTGCGAGATAAGTACGAACTAAGCGCTTTAACTTAGGTATTTTAACAAGTGACTAAGAACGTGAAATGTTTATAGTCATCATATTAACATTTGACCATATTCCATCTACCTTATCTAGGTTTATATGAAACTCGGAATTTATTTTTTGGTCGTAACCATTTTTTCCGCAGAATGGCTATGTCCAGTTTAGATATCACATGCACAATTGCTGCCTAATGTAAATTTGTCTCAAGCTTTATTTAGTGTCTTTTGTGTTTGTCAGTTAAAGAAGTATTTTGTACCCAATAGATCCTCACAGACCCGGAATCAATAAGATTAAATTCTTATTTGAACCGACCCCAACACCTTTTTATAGTTCCCAATTCTCTTTAGGTAGGCTTCACAATAATTAATTGGATATCAAATTAATGTCAAATTTGTTCACTGTGACTTTTATTGGTGCAGAAAAGTTTCCACTCAGGAATGGAAACCATAAGAAATTAGTTTCTTGCTTGAGTGTTTTCCACTGCAACGGTTCATGAGAAAACCGATTTTTTTATAGTAGTGCTTTTCTGGACAATCAAGTCAAAGTTCTAGGATTAAAGCTTTCGCCGTCACTCCAGTTAGCCTAATTCGTCCAAATGGCATTGAATGACACCACATTTCATTGTCGTAGTTGTTGATCACTTATTACATCGAATAAGTGTAAGTTTGAACTCAGCTACATCGAATATTAACAGTTTAAGCTAAATGCTTGGTCTCGAACTCCAAATAAGGAATGGAAAAAAGTCTTGTTTTGTCCCATGTATAAAGGTCGAAGTATATCATATAACTTCTAATTCTTCCTCCTCAGAAACAAGGTTTTAAATCTTAATTTGAGTGCAAGAAATTATAAATTTATAAATAAAAACACACTAAGCTTTATAATTGAAACAGTATACTTTATTTCTTTGTAAATCACAATCAGGGTTGATTTAAATAGGTAATTTTATAGCATGTCTGTATCAATAAATAATTATGTCAACTTTTCAGGTCATGGAGGTGTAATCCGCTACTCCTTAAAGACGCTGGAGGGCTTGACCTCAGACCATTTCACAATCGAGCCAGAGGACGGGTCTGTGTACCTGAAGAAGAGCCTGGATAGAGAGATCCACAGTTCCCATAAACTGGTGGTGGTGGCTACAGACACAGGCATCCCTAACCTCTCCACATCCGTTCATCTGTGGGTCAAAGGTGCGATTATTGAGACGTTATTCTAAAGCATGTTATGAATCAGTGATCCTCGTGTTTGAACATGAAACTGTTTGGATTGGCTGTTCATTAAATGAGAAGTCAGAAACCATGAAATCTTTCTTTCTCTTCGTTATCAAATTTTAATGATTATGTATTACGATCGATAGATTGCGGAGGAAAACATACTGATGTGTTTATCGTTGTGTACATTGAAAGGCAATTTGTTATCCCACAATTATACGGTAGATATGGGTTAGATATACACAGAGCATAAACTAGTACAGTATTCAGAAAACCTTTAACCCTTTCGGAGAGAACCCCAAACAGTGGAAAATGTCTGGAATGTCTGGATCACTAGAAAGTATATGCTAGTAACGTAAACGCAATCGAAGAGAAAAATCTAAAATGTACAGGAGAAAATCTTTTTATACAAAGCCATAACTACTCATTAAATTACCCTAAAATTGCTAATTTATATTAAATGTATACAAGTACGTCTATACCTTAAGTGCTTTTTAATGAACATATACAAACATTCGGAGTTCATTCATGAAATTGGGGGAAACCCTTTTTAATATAAATTCAAAATTCTTTGGATTCTAAAATGTTCAATAAGATACGCAATAGAGATCTGACTATGGACATCTGTTAAATCCCTACTCTTTCATTTACGATTTTCCTATCATTTGTCAGTAATTTTCTTGCTCGCTTCTGTATCCCAAATAGTTCCGTAGAAGTATTAATAGAAGAAGATTATAATTTAATGTTCTTTTTTAATATGTATCCAAACTTAAATGCAAGACACAAACATGATTTGTGCTAAGAATTGTATCGAGCGCTTTCTGACGCTGAACTGTTGGTGTAGTTCTAGACACAAACGACAATCCTCCACAGTTCGCCCGGTCCGTGTTCGTTTCCCAACTATCGTCTGAGGCGGTCAGAGGCCAGTTCGTCTGCAGAGTGCAGGCGAGGGACCCCGATCTGGACCGTCTGCAGTACAACATCGTCTCCAGGGGCCTCCATCACATGTTCTCTATAGAGGCGGACACAGGTGGGTCAGTATGATGAATAATGGTCTCAATAATGGAATAATATTTAATGTCCATATCAAATCTCGACTTTTACGTTCAACTTGATTACGTAATACATATATTTTGGTTTCCTTAAACAATAGAACTTAGACCTTTTAGCTTTAATTTCCTTGTGTATTTTATTAAACATTTATTAATCAGTTTTTTTATAAACAGCTTAATATACTACAGAGGTAAATAAATGATAGCGTTTGATTTTTATAACTGATAATATTCCACAGTAAAAAAAAAAAATGGAATGATAATTTTGCATATTAAGCGATTTTAAGAAAAATTCTACGATCATATCAGCTCTTCTGAGTTTTCAGATAATTATTTGTGGTACTAAGCTACCATTCTTTCTTTAGGAGGGTTCACTTCAAGAAGGTGTATACTTTCCAATTGAACCTAGTGAGTACAGCAGAAACCCATGTGTCCTGGCCATCCTGGAATATATATCTGATATCTGAGCAATCTATGGATGTTGAGGATTAGCACACCACTGACCTCAGATGTAACTGGAGTGGAGTAAGATAATTGAGTGGATCTACTGTGGATGTTGACCACTGGAGTGGGTCGATCTCTCTTAGTGTTAGTCTGTTGGTAGCCTGAATACGAGGGAGTCCTGTTCCTGCCGCTTTGACTAGAGACGATGAGGCAGATCTGGCATTTCCTTCTTCCAAAGTGACATGACTGAAAAAAGACCGCTATCCCTTTATATGGGATCTCAACAGGAGGTAGCCCCTAATCCCCAACCTTGCCCATCCTGGATGAAATGTCACTTTGAAAGCAACTGCTAATGTCCTTATAGGACTAACAATCTCCTTTCCACTACGAAATCAGTGGTAGTTGTCCGCGCCCACTTGTGTGTAATCTAGCAAAATATCCAAGTGGAAACACAATCTCAACACAACCTCAAAATTAATTATCTTTTACAGATTTTTAACTATAAGTTTTTTCAAACTAGTTTATCGTTCTGTACCACCTATTTTTGTTTGCAGAAGAAACTACTAATACACCTATGTTCCAGGAGTGTTGCAGCTGATGAAGTTGCCCAAGTCGCTGCCAGTGTCGCCCCTAGAGCTGAACGTGTCTGTGAGCGATGGGGTCCATATGAGCTTCTGTACAGTTGCCGTGGACCTGCAGCACGCTGACCATGGCGCCCCTGTGTTCCTCGCAGATCACTATGAGGTAAGTAAGATCAGTGTCGCCCCTGGAGCTGAACGTGTCTGTGAGCGATGGGGTCCATATGAGCTTCTGTACAGTTGCCGTGGACCTGCAGCACGCTGACCGTGGCGCCCCTGTGTTCCTCGCAGATCACTATGAGGTAAGTAAGATCAGTAGCGTATCAGGAATTTGACTTTGGGGGCAAACCAACGCCCTCATATTTTATCGTAATGAGAGGAGAAAATTCTTGGTCTTCTTTTTTGAATACTATTTACTAAGAGTAGAGAATGTGTGGAAAATTTTAAACTAAACGTCAAGAGTCTACTATTTTCAAAGTTATACCAGTAAATTAATGCGAAAATTATTAAATTAACTTTTACTAAATTTCTATGTATGGCTGTCTTATCAAGGAATAACCGCAAACATCTGGTGTTTGGAGATCTTATAAAATGTATGAAATCTAAATGTATCCAATATACCTGTATTACTAACCTTGATGGATATTTCTTAAAGGTTAAATTCACTCCGTTAAGCCGATTTTATGTCTTCTGGAAAGTATTTCAATTTTTCAAATCATACATTAAAATTTGTGCTAATCCTATTCGCGTCTTTGCAATTTATCATTGCTATATTCTTTACACTAGATAACCCTACCGGAGAACATGGCGGAACCTAGCTTCCTGGTCCTGGTTGCTGCGGAGGATACGGACTCGGAGGGAGCTATAGAAGGGGAAGTCACGTACTCTCTTCCTTCCGACAAGCACAGAAGCATGGTCAGCATAGATCCATTGACAGGTGAGTCGGCAGTCACTCGTAATCCTTTAGATAGAATAAAATATATGTACAAATTCTTGTTCAAAGATGGAAGCTTTTAAAAAGTTTGTTCTCGGTAAAAAAAGAGTCAGCTGATGTTGACAGAAAATGATGTTGCCTGCGAGTATATGATAGTGTAACGAGTATTATAAAAAGAATTGGAGAGGAAATAAGGACAGGTAAAGACATACACTATTAGCACTGATGCTTGTTTTCAAAATATATTCACACGACGGTTGCTCGTTTTAAAGAAGGACAAATCGATCACCCCTGGAAAACCTCCAGCTAATGATTATTTTATTAAAATTCATTATATAACTTTATTCATGAATTAAAAAACAATGTGTGAAGCCATTAAATTTTGACCCTCTAGAGCCTATGTCCAGACGATTCATTTTCAAAGACAATGAGTTTTAACTTGCTCAGGACTGCTGAGGAGCAAGAAGGCACTGGACAGGGAGAAGCGAGCCCTGTACGATATCCTGGTGATGGCCTCTGACACCTCTGGCCATGTAGGGTTCACGTCTGTCAGACTGACGGTTACAGACGTCAACGACAACTCGCCCAAGTTCATGCTGCCGGAGTACCTGGCTTGTGTGCCGTCCAACCTCACCGTCAACTCGGCATTCCTCAAGGTGACTTACTGTTGTTCCTAGAAAACACGGGGAGTACGAACCTTACACAATTTTGTAGCTAAGTTTAAAATCCCTCAAGTGACTTACTTATGTTCCTAGAGAGCAAGGGCAATCAACGCAACCCTCAAGACAAGGGCAAGTAGCTAAGTTAAAATCCCTCAAGTGACTTACTTATGTTCCTAGAGAGCAAGGGCAATACGAACCCTACAAAATATTGTAGCTAAGTTTAAAATCCCTCAAGTGACTTACTTATGTTCCTAGAGAGCAAGGGCAATACGAACCCTACACACTATTGTAGCTAAGTTTAAAATCCCTCAAGTGACTTACTTATGTTCCTAGAGAGCAAGGGCAATACGAACCCTACACAATATTGTAGCTAAGTTTAAAATCCCTCAAGTGACTTACTTATGTTCCTAGAGAGCAAGGGCAATACGAACCCCACACAATATTGTAGCTAAGTTTAAAATCCCTCAAGTGACTTACTTATGTTCCTAGAGAACAAGGGCAATACGAACCCTACACAATATTGTAGCTAAATTTAAAATCCCTCAAGTGACTTACTTATGTTCCTAGAGAGCAAGGGCAATACGAACCCTACACAATATTGTAGCTAAATTTAAAATCCCTCAAGTGACTTACTTATGTTCCTAGAGAGCAAGGGCAATACAAACCCTACACAATATTGTAGCTAAATTTAAAATCCCTCAAGTGACTTACTTATGTTCCTAGAGAGCAAGGGCAATACGAACCCTACACAATATTGTAGCTAAATTTAAAATCCCTCAAGTGACTTACTTATGTTCCTAGAGAGCAAGGGCAATACGAACCCCACACAATATTGTAGCTAAGTTTAAAAATTTATATTGTTATAAGGATATAACATATTGTTACCAATACATTTTCCAAATTTGCATGAAAGAACGTTAAAATTCAGTCATCTTCAGTAAATTATTAAACTTATTATCAATTATGAAATTTTAATACAAATTGTGAACGTGAACGTGAATTAATATTCATACTTTCAAATCTCTCAAATACATACCTCCCACGCAACTTAGTTTTTTTTTATCGGAACACAATTGAAATAATATTATAAATAATGTATTATCAAAATTTACATCATCTGAAACCACATTCGAGAAAACCGGAAAGAACACTCGTTAACGATGGTATCCGTTGTTTACGAGGCAGCTACTCCATTACATCTCGTGACCTTTATTTCTAGCTATTTGATTTTAAGTAATTTCGTAGGCCATTTCCAAATCGAAGGACAGTTAATGTTGGACTATTCCTTCCAAAAATCTCACTCCACTTGTCATTTTAATGGATTAATTTGCTCTTTATTATGTTGTTATTATGGTCTCTTAATATTTCTTTGAAGACAGTGATTTTGATTTGGAATTGTCAGCGTTTTTTTAAATGAAAATGACCATAGGTTTCCGGAACTTGATGCAGCTACTTTATTAGCAAAACAGGGAGATTGAGATCAGAAGAATTAAAAAGCACGTCTTTTCCGAATTTCTTTGTGCTCGAATAACACGAGATTCTTTGGTGCATACGATTTTATCAAAGGAGAGGATACCATTTTTAGTTGCACATCTACTTTTTAGTCTTTTAGTCTAATCTTGTCTTTCACGCGCATTTATAACGAGACGATCCACATTTTTCTACCGCACAGCAAAATAGAGATAAAGCTGATGAAAGATAAACTCTGCATTAGTTGCTCGGGACAAACCAAATACACGTTTTTAGCCTAAGACTTTATGTATTCTTGTTGATTTTGAGAGCAAGCAACCAATTTTACGCTTCATGTACTTAGAATATATTGCCTCCAGTAGAGCACTGTTCAACTCAATGTTAACTGTAAGGTATTTATCTTCTTCTTAAGATGCCTGTTTTAAAAGGCAAGTTTGAGTTTCTAGTTAAATTAAGTTATTGTTGAAAGTAAAGAAGTTACACCTAATGAAGATGTTATGTTCTTACAAGTTGTTGGTATCGTCAACAGCTGTAGGTGAAATGTTGCAGGTGCGCGCAACTGACGCAGATAAGGGCCCAGCTGCGCAGGTGACGTACACCCTGCAGTCCCCACAGGACAGCGAGACACATCAGCTGTTCAGTGTTCATCCTGTCAGCGGCACTCTGTACCTACAGCAGCCTGTACTTTCTCTCGGTACAGTTATCTCTATAATTATGTATCTTTACCTGTCTAGTTCAAAGAGTCGTCCATTGCATTGTCTGAATTGAGCTAAACTCATTGTATATTTCGTCTTTCACCACATTTATCCTCTCTGAAGTCGTTATTGTCATTATATAACACAAGTACAAATGAGTACAGCCTTGTTAAACAAATGAAAAGTTCGTATTTTTAAAGAAACATAAAATTACAGAGGATTTTAGCGCAACTGTAATTTGAAATTTTCCATTATTGTAAACTTAATGAGATGCGTATGGTCTTTAGCATACCAGAATTACACCATTACAGCCATAAAGTCTTTCTATCTGCTAATTAAGCCGTTTATTTTAAGAGTGAAATATTGATGGAACATAAAAATCTTTACTACTGAATCCAAATCACAAAAGCAAACAAACAAACTAACTCAATAATGGAGCTTCATCCAGTTGTGGATGCGTTCCAATTTCTAGCACTACAAAACATTAAAAATCTCTTGGAAGTGCAGTGAAAGTAATAGTTGGCAAACAATGCACTAAATTCACTTTAGTAGTAAAATATTTCATACTCACGCAATTGCACAAAAGCGCATCAAAGAATATTGTCAGCTTACGTGGTTCACTTAATAGACGTGCAACTTAACAAAGATACATAAAAAAGACTTTCTTAAATAAAAAATCTTTTGTTTTACATAATAATATTTATACTCTTTTGATATTTGCATCAACCCAATATTCAATAGACATTATAAAAAAATATGGATTTTAAAATTTTTCTTTCAATATAATTGTACATTTAATGTTCTAAAATAAAGAATCTAATATATACTTACTTCTGCATTTTTTTTTACAAAAATTATATATTTAGTAAAATTTTTGTAATATTAAATTTAATTCAAAACTAAAATAAAATATTTAGGGAATCTTTGTTATCGATATAACAACAAATATTTTACTGTATTTTAATGTTTATTTGAAGTAAATACATTTAAAATTTAAAGAAACCTGTAATTAAATAAAACATTTTTCGTTAAATTAATCAATTTTAAAATTTATACCAGGAAAAATTGAATGGATCCTAAAATGTTTGTGTTAATGAACAGTTTATCATTATTAACATTTTTGACTGATAAACTGTTTTCTTAGACCACTGTTTGTACATTGGAATAAATCTTTACGTTTACACCTCTTTACAGAGGGCCAAGTGTACCAGTTCTTTGTGAGAGCGGCAGATAGAGGTTCACCTTCACTCCACTCCGATGTCCCTGTCAGAGTCTACATCATGGACTTCACCGACGAGCTCCCGGCCTTCCAGAGGACAGACGAAACGTTCTTCATTCCCGAGGACGCCCCGTTAGGTAAATGTTCTTCTAGTTCTACAGGTTAAGATTATCTATGTACTTTATTTTACAAGCTTACTACTTTTTCGCTTTCTCTTATATTACGTGTGTCTCCCATTCATGATTTCCAGGTTACAACGTCACACAGTTGGTCCTCAGCTCTCCACTACAGGTGGATTACCGTCTGCTGGCTACCGGCTCTCAGTTCTCGGTCAGCCCAGACGGTTGGCTCTACCTGTCCGCTCCCCTGGACCGGGAGGCGGTGGCTCTCCACACTCTGGGGGCGGTGGCGCAGTCCCGAGCCGCCCCCAGGCTTGCCACCCTCGACACCATTACCGTCGTCGTACTCGACTGTAACGATAACCGCCCCATGTTCCACTCCGCACTGTACCGGACTGCCGTGGCAGAGAACGTCGCAGTCGGAACCTCGATCATGCAAGGTCAGAGTCCTTTGGAAATTGTGATTTTTTACAGAAAGTTTCTATAATTTAAGAAACTACTTAGCATAGTTCAGTTTATTATTTGCATAAAAATGACTGCAGCAAAAAATGTCATTCAAGAACAAGCTATTCAATTTAATTAGTATACATTTTTAAAATAATGGATAATGGAGTTCTTATAGATAAGCCATAAACTGCATCCAAGTAAGTGTAGCCTTCAAATTTACAAGAATAGTGATTCAACACCTCTAACAGTCTCCTTTAACTGTCTTCGCATTTTAACCTAAAATTTTAGATAGCAAAACAACTTCATCAGTTCCAGTCATTTCCTAATACAATGAAGAAACTCATATGCTATTTATTTATTGTCTCCGGAATAAAAAATCGACTTTAGAATTTTCTTCGATTATATTTTTCTCCGAAATATTGAAAAATCCGGTCTTTAAATAAATAAGGTCCTTGTATATCCATGAATTATTGGAGTAATAAATAGTAAATAAGTAAGGACTCAAGTATAAACCTTATGTAACACCTGTATTCATTCGGTAGTCATAAATCTGTTCAGTTGTATTAATCCATTAATCAATAAGATGTTGGATTGTTTTTTTGTAAACTTGACTTTCCAAGATTGATTAGTATGCTAGTAGTCTGATTTGATTTAGATCAGAGATGATAAAAAAGACAGTTTGAGGTAATCTCAGACAACTCTTAAATTATGTTACATGAAACTTCCAACTGTAAATGTTAGTAATATTATTGTATGTGTAATAATAGTGTTGTTTAATGTTATTAGTTTAACTTGTACAAACGAGTAGCGAATATTCTAGAAATTAAAATAACATTTTTCCTGTGCATATAATTTAATTTAAAACCTCACTAATAAGTAAGCAAATAAATACTTTTTTTATATAGTTGCATAGTACACCATAAAACATGATAGGTTTTCAAAACTCGTAAACTGGTGTAGTGTCACTTATATTTTCGAAACTTTTAATTTTAAGTTAACTTTGTAGCTGAAATATCGTAGTGTTTTGAGAGTATTACAATAAGCAAACTTTTGTCTGGACGTAGTGGAGGCGGAAGACGCTGACGAGGGAAGAAACGGCGAGGTGTACTACCTGCTGGAGGGCGAGGGTGTGTTCACCATAGACACGTACACGGGCTGGGTGGTGACGTCAGGGGCACTGGACCGAGAGCTGAAGACCTCCTACAACCTGACGGTGGTGGCAGTGGACAACGGCAGTCCGGCACTCAGCAGTTCCACCTCTCTCCTGGTAGATCTCATAGACTACAACGACAACCCTCCGGTGTTCTCCCAGGATGTCTACACTGTTTCTGGTACTTGCTCCACACAATTTGTGTTTAGTGTGTTAACAAATACTGCATTAATACAAGTATCCATGAATAGGGATCAGTATCCAAGTAGTATAATAGTATACCAACGACAGTTATATACTATCAAAACTTACACTCATTCTATTCAGCCCTTAAAACAGTTAAACACATCATTCTACATTGTTAAGACTCGAAATAATCAGTTTTACGGCGTTATCAGTGACACTGGCAGAGTCACTTATCGCTTATGGAGTCTCTAACTTATCGATTTAAAGATAACGGACCTGGAAATTGGTCAGATGGACATAGCAATGAGCGTACTCGCCATTCCTGATTTGGAAGGATGGATTTACGTGATCCGCTATTACTCCTTATTATGCCATAAACGTATTTATTATAAACCGGGTGTCCGCAAAAGAAATTCCTAGTTATGAATATTCCTAAGGATGATACTAGTTTGTATAGATAACGAGTATTAGTTATTTGGAACTGTTGAGTATACTGTTAAGTTTTATTATCATGTTTACCAAGAAGCCTTCAGACATACACCACTACTGAACTTTTTATAGGGTTACATCGAGAATTTGTGTATTCATAAAAGATATGTGACATTGATCATCTTACTCAGAGATTCCCAACATCCAGTAGCATCAGTCACGCTGGATAGTTTCATTGATTAAAGGTCAAATACCTGTTGATATCTGCTGGTCTTACGCATGGTTTGTATTTCGTGATGTACAATTGTTAAAAAAACTCTGATTATATTATTTGTCAATATAATGAAAATTTATTAGCCATAAAAGTATATTCTACAATAAATATTAGTTATTCAAAAAAGGAAGTTTTTACGGACACCGGTTTATTAGTCAGGCCACATGGGTACTTGCATATCAGGAATTTCGGATGCACTAAGCCTGCAAGTCTTGTGGATATATATTTGTTTTTGACATAATAGCATTCCTCAAATCAAGCGGGTAGTTTGATGTTTTCTGAAGAAAGAACGAAATGTATTAATAATGATTGTAGCATATTGCATGTTTTTTTTCTTTGTAAAATAAAAGCAATATTTTTTTCTTCATTGTCCATAAAAGCACAAGACAACATATAAGATTAGCATCCTAAACCCAGTCATCGAAGCCATGATGTTAGTTCGCCTCTTGAACTAGTTAAAACATTGTGCATCTAGTCTTCCTTGCATCAGTCGGATTAAAATCTACCTCATTGAAACAAGAAACATGTGTGCTAAACATGGATAACGTCTAATAATGACGAAATACAATCCCAACTAATCAGGAGGAATAGATAGATGCGTGTTTAGAAGAATAGTTATTATATATGCCTTGGACTAGAGCTTTACTTGGCTTCAGTGTCAAACGCACATTCCGCTTTTGCTGACAATTACTTTTATTAAAAGATCACTTATTGATAGTCCTAAAGTGAAATATTTACCTATAGATATAGTTACTATCAAAGTACTAACGTTTTGCTGGACCTAAATGAGTATTTTTTAAGAAGGCAGTTATCGGCATAATATAACTCAGTTCTGAATGTTTTAAATTTTGGTGCCGTATGAGTCATTACTGTCAAATTAGTCTCCTGATGTATGATGTTCAATAGTGAAAGAGGATCTGGAGGAAGGCAGCGAGGTACTGCTACTAGAAGCCTCGGACTTGGACTCAGATTCAGTGCTCAAGTTCTACATCTCGGGCGGAGATCCAGATCTGCAGTTCGCCATGGATGAAGCGGTCCCCGGGGTGATGTACCTGAGACGGGGGCTGGATCGGGAATTCCGAGACAGCTACCGGTTGACAGTATTGGTCTCCGATTCAAAGTTCATCGCTACAGCCCAGGTGGCACTGCACGTCCTGGATGTTAATGGTAAGACTCACTGTCCATTTATTTCGTTTTTTTGAGTCTGATAAGAAATTTGGAATGAGCTAACAGGGAATATTGCTAAAAGATCCGCCAAAAATCCAAGAATTGAGATTCCAGCTACGAGTGGCAACCACCTTGCCTACAAATTTATATGATTTTAAAGTAGTATAATGAACTTATCTTCGCGGAAACCCGGCATAGGTCATAGACGGATCCTATCACACGAGAAACTTTGGAATGACTTCGTCCCGACAACCAGAAAACTTTGCTTTTCATCTTTTCTGCCTTGCTCTTATTGCAGGCAATGAAAGTTCTTTAATAACGTTTTACAAAAAATATAATGTTAGATTTTGTAAGTATTTTACAGAAAAAAAATTAAATTACATTTGCATTTGCATTGATAAAAATGCATTTAAAATCTTAGTTCATCCTATTTGAATTTATAATATTTATAGTTTTATTTTAGTCAAACTTTGAGAGTTCTAGGTTTTGCATTTATTCGTTGATTATAATTATGAGTTGCAGTCATTTTTTTAGAATTTACTCATGTTTGTAATATTGTAATGAGTGAGATTGATTTTGAGGGCTATTTTATTTAAATGAGTTTCTAGCTAAATTCTTAACTTGACTAGGTTTTTTACATTAGTGCATTTCTTTGTAAAATACAAACAAATAAAACTAATTATAACTACATACAATTATGAAAACCCTATTAAAATTAGCCGTTTTTTATAAAGAGAATAAATACCGATTTTTGTCTAGGTTTTACAATTTACTTCATTTGTTATACTCAGTTCAAAACTGTACGAAAAGTCAAGTATTGAAAATTACTTACTAATGTTCTAAACTGAGTAAGGGATATCTATGAAAAAGTAAATTTCAGCCTATTAAGCTTTAACATCAATTTTAAATAATTAATTATTACGATTTTGTTTTCGTCATAAGCTATTCTTTGTCTCAATAGGAACCTCCACTGTAAGATACAAGAATCTAAATTCAGTGCTGAAAAAATGTCACATAGTGAAAAAAGTAAATATGTAGTAAAAAAGTAAAAAAAAAATCCATTTAAATTTAAAATTTTTTTTTACTTTGAATTTTAATTGATTTATTTAATGTTTACGAAATGAATATCTTAGACAACTTCATTTACTTCGAGACAAGTTTCGTAAGAAGTTTACAGCTGTTGAAGACAGGAACAAAATAAAAAGGCATTTTTTAAACTGAACCAGCTTCGATAAAAATAACTGATTCCCTAACTTCACAGAAAGGATAAGGCTGAAGGCAATGTGTTGTTCAGTTTTAGAAATTGCATCACTTATATTTCATCCATTATCTTCTACTTAAAGCTTTTAGTAAAATAATTACAAGGGCTGGAACTTGGATGTAGGAACCAATTGTATTCTGAAGCCCAAGTTAGCTGCGCTGTACTTGTAGACCTGACTGTACCTGATGATCTGTGTCAGATGAACGACCCTACTGTGTACAGTCGCGGTACTACGCCACCCTGGCAGAGAATGCGGCACCCGGGACTTTCGTGCTGACCGTAGCTGTGGAGGACCCCGACCTCCAGCCCTCCGTCTCCTTTCACCTGGCGGGAGATGGCGCTGACCACTTCTACCTCCACAAGGAGAAAGGTAAACATGTGTTTAAATATCAGTACTTTGCGTCTAAAAGAAAAAAAAGTAAACAGGTAAGTAGTAAGTTTTGTAAATAAAATCACAGTTCTACTTTAATTATATAATGGTAATGGTATGGTATTTATGTTCAGGAGAATTGAAGACGAGCAAGTTGTTGGACCGGGAGACGATGCCCAGGTACTCCCTGAAGGCCTACGCGTACGACGACAGCTATCCCGAGTGGGAGTGCGTATCGTACGTAGAGCTGACGTTGACTGATGTGAACGACAACGCTCCAGAGTTCCATCTGGCCAGCCACAAGGTTTCGCTGTCAGAGGATTCGGCTGTTGGTGCTTTCATTACTAAACTGACTGCCGTGGATGCAGACAGAGGTGAGATTTTATTGCACATACGTTTCATAACTTTTGAAAATATGGTAACGAGATAATATATAAAATTATATCAATCACCATATAATTTCACAATAAGCGATATTTACTAAACCCGTCCTCCTAGGAGTAAACCGGAAGATCCGCTACTACTTGGTGAACTCTGGGGAGAATCACTTCGAGGTTGACAAGGATTCCGCCATCGTGCGCCTCGCAAAGACTCTGGACCGCGAGGCCCAATCCATGTTCACCCTCATCTTGAAAGCCGTGGACTCGGGCATGCCTCAGCTCTGGACTCTCACCACACTCCAGGTAACGAGTCGTGATGATTGATGTGCGATGTTATTAGTAGTCACATTAGTGAAGTGCAGCTTATTGTTGTCTACCTTGAAAGCCGTGGACTCGGGCATGCCGCAGCTCTGGACTCTCACCACACTGCAGGTAACGAGTCGTGATGATTGATGTGCGATGTTATTAGTAGTCACATCAGTTAAGTTGAGCGTATTCTTGACTACGTTGTAATAACTCCTATGATCAGCTTATCGATGTGTGCTAATCCCTAGAAGACTAGGCAGAGATTTAGAAGACGTTTTCAAATGGTTTAAAAAAAAATATTTGTGTTTAGTAAAACAATTCAACCGATTTTCTTATTACTTTGAATAAATCTTCCTTCCTTAAACGGATTTCAGGTGAGGTAATTCACTAGCCAAACCCGACTTGCTGAAGAAAAGCAATATTATACTTTGGCTATGTGATTTGTTTTTTACAGCTGTGAATTTTTGGCACTTTCCTTCAATTGAACGTGTATCTGTAATGGTAACCTGAAAAATTGGCTTTCTTGGAAGACTAAGCCAAGCTGTTGCTGGTTAATTTGAGGGTAAAAGACTGAAAAGACAAAGAAATCGAACCGAACAACTCAGTTTTGCGCATAAAAAATCATGTTATTTTGAAAATATATATTGACTAGTTGAAAAAGGAGAAGTATCAAAATAATGTTATTCTTATGGCTCTTCACCTGCGTCAGCCATTGTGGGATTTGGTTGTGATTTCCATCAGTATTTCTTATAATGTAATGTTCACTTGTCATTTGAACAGCATATGCAATTTTTGTAATGTATTGAAATCGCTTATCATAGCGTTATGAAGTTAATTTCATAATACGAGAAAAATGATTGAGAAATTCAGGGCTAGCAAAGGTTATATACTACTTTCATCAAAATCGTCTTAATAAATAAGTCTCATTATTTATAATTATTGAAAAGGACATGTACTACAATAATAAAAATTTCTTAATCGTTGTGCTTAATTTTGCAGGTAACAGTGCTGGATGTTAATGACAACCCACCGGAGTTCCTTTCGCGCAGTTATGCCATCACGGTACCTGAGAACATCTCTGTCAGCTCGGAGATTGTCAAAGTTGACGCCATCTCTAAAGACACTGGAGTCAACGCACAAATCATCTACACTATTGTAGAGGGTAACGAACAGGGGAAGTTCGACCTCCACCCTATTACTGGTGAGTATTTTTTGGTTTGTTTACCTCTTAGATAGTAATAGAAGATAGCGAGTTGGAACAGAGATAATTTGCAGGACCTCTTTTATGACGATGGTATGTGACAGGAGTGATCTCAGTGGTACAGCAGATAGACTACGAGCAGACCAAGTGGTACCTGTTGACTGTTCTGGCCACGGACCAAGGGTTACCCCACTCAGTAGCCATCGTTGTAAACTGTTAGACTACCACAACCCCAGTTGCACCTTCTGTATGACGATGTTATGTTAGTGTAACAGCAGGAGTGACCTGCTGACTCACGGTAGATGTATCGTTGTAAACTGCACAACCAGTTGCACTTTCTGTACGAGTGGTTACAGATACGAGTAGCAGCACGGACATGGGGGTTACCTCCATCTCAGTAGTGTACGGCGTACCACAACCCCAGTTGCACCTTCTGTATGACGATTTTATTATGTGACAGGAGAGATCTCACTGCTGGTTCTGCATGACTGTTCTGCACGGACCATGGGTAACCTCCACTCAGTGACTCTGTTAGAGTACGTATGACGATTATCAGGAGGGGTTACACTCCACCTGTAGTAGACAGACCTCACTCCTCGTGTGTGGTAAACCTGTTACGTAGACTGTTCCCACGGACCACAGTAGCCATCGTTGTTCTGACCACCTTCTATGTATGGACGAGCCAGGAGTGTGATCCTCACTGGTACAGCAGAATAGACTACGGGCAGACCAAGGTGCGTACCTGCTGACTGTTTCTGGCCAAACGGACCATGGGTTACCTCCACACAGTAGCCCATAACCACTTGTAATCTGCTTTAGAGTACCCAACAAACCCCGTTTTTGCACCCTGCAGTATGACGACGTTATGTGGACAGGATGATTCTCAGTGGTACATGCAGATACTCTAGCGAGCCAGACCAAGTGGTACCTGGCTGACCTGGCCAGCGGACCAAGGGTTACCCCCTACTCAGTAGCCATCCGTTTGTAAACTGTTTTAGACTAACACAATCCTCAGGTTGCACCTTCTGTATGACGATGGTATGTGACAGGAGTGATCTCACTGGTACAGCAGATAGGGACTACGAGCCAGACCAAGTGGTCACCTTGATTGACTTTTCTGGGCCACGGACCAAGGTTACCCCACCTCAGTGCCTCGTTGATAAACTGTTTAGACTACCACAATCCCCAGGTTGGCCACCCTTCTTTATGAACGATGTTATAAGTGACAGGAGTGATTCTCAGTGTTTACAGCAGAAGATAGACTACGAGCAAGACCCAAGTGGTACTGGGTGGACTGTTCTGCTGGCCGACGGACCAAGAGGTTACCCCGATTCAGTAAGCCATCGTCTGTTAAAACTGATAGACTACCACAAGTTGAATCTTTCTGTATCCTGGATGTTTATGTGACAGCAGGAGTGATCTCAGTGGTAGCATGTGGTATGAAATACCTACGAGCAGACCGAAAGTGTTACCTGGCCTGACTGTTCTGGGCCACGGACCGGGTTACCTCCCACTCAGTAGCATCGTTGTAATTTGTTAGACTAGTACAAAAAACCACAACCCCAGTTGCATTTGTTGCACCTTCTGTATGACGATGTTATGTTGTGACAGGAGTGAGATCTCAGTGGTACAGCAGGTGACTACGAGCAGACCAAGTGGTACGCTGACCTGTTCTGGCAAGTGGTACTGGGATGACTGTTCTGGATCCACGACCAAGGTCGTTGTAACTCAGTAGCCTCAACAAACACCACATGTTAGACTACCACTATGAACGATGGTATGCACTTCAGTACCGACATGAGTGATCTCACTGGAGTGATTCAGGCAGACGGTAGACTACGAGCAGACCAAGTGGCCAACACACCACACCCACTACTCTACAACGGTACCTGCTGACTGTTCTGGCACAGGACCAAGGGGCTACACCCAAACACTCAGATAGCAATCGTTTGTACCCAACCTGTTAAAGACTACCACAAAACCCCAGTTTGCTACCTTCACATGACGATGTTATGCAACCCAGGATTGATCTCACTGGCTACTATATTTGATAGACTACGAGCAGACCAAAGTGGTAACTGCTGACTGTTTCTGCGCCGCACGGACCATGGGTAACATACCCCCACCACAGTAAGGCCCAACAAGTTGTAAATACTGTTAAAAAACTACACAACCCCAGTTGCACCTATCTGGCTTATGATGATGTTATGTGACAGGAGTGATTCAGAGTGTACGCAGATAGACTACGAAGCAGAACCAAAGTGGGACCAACCCCACTTGGTAAACTGATTCTGGCCACGACAAGGGTTACAACTCCACACGAAATTAGTAGCCATCGTTGTAAACTGTTAGGACTACCACAACCCCAGGTTGCACCTTCTGTATGTGATGTTATGTGTAAGGGAGTGGTCTCAGTGGTACAGCAGATTAGACTACACGAGCAGACCAAGTGGTACCTGCTGACTGTTCACCTAACTGCCACCGGACTCTGTTTGGTTACCACCTCAGTAGCCATCGTTGTAAAAACTGTTAGAGCTACACAACCCCAGTTGCACCTTCTGTTTGACGATGTTGTTAACGTGACAGGAGTGATCTCACTTGGTACAGCAGATAGACTACGAAGCAGACCAGTGGTACCTGTTGACTGTTCTGGCCCACGGACTAAGGATTACCCCACTCAGTAGCCATCGTTGTAATCTGTTAGGACTACCACAACCCCAGTTGCACCTTCTGTATGACGATGTTATGTGACAGGAGTGATCTCAGTGGTACAGCAGATAGACTACGAGCAGACCAAGTGGTACCTGTTGACTGTTCTGGCCACGGACCAAGGGTTACCTCCACTCAGTAGCCATCGTTGTAAACTGTTAGACTACCACAACCCCAGTTGCACCTTCTGTATGACGATGTTATGTGACAGGAGTGATCTCAGTGGTACAGCAGGTAGACTACGAGCAGACCAAGTGGTACCTGTTGACTGTTCTGGCCACGGACCAAGGGTTACCCCCACTCAGTAGTCAGACCACTGTAAACATCACCGTCTTGGACAGTAACGACAACGCTCCTGTCTTCTCCCAGACTGCATTCTCCGCTCAGGTCCCTGAAGACGTGCAAGTGGGAGAAATAATTTTAAAGGTGAGTTTGTACTACATTCGATATTTCCAAACGAAATCCTTGCTGAAACCAATAAAGCACTGCAAAATTTAATACAACTCATCTATGTTTTTATTATATCATTAGTCATTGATATAATCATAGTCACTGATTAGTCATTCATATAATTTTATGCTTGAGAATTAATTAATAATTATAAACATGGATTTGCAGTACGTATCTGAATAATTAATTATTAAGAAATAAAACAAAACAAATTTCGGATTTTTTGAATTGTATAAGCTTAGACAAAGCACACATAGTAGCTTTACACAACTATATAACATACGTGAACACAGTCAAAAACTTATCAATTTATTTTTATTATTAAACTTAATTGAACAAGTTAAATTGGCTACTAAATAAAAATGACACTAGGACTTTATAAACTTTTGTCTAAGCTGATATTGTCGAGCTGTAGATAGAATTTCGTCAGTTAAATAATAATGGTCACACTACAACTCTGTTGTTCAGCAAAATGTTTTCTCGCTAGTACCATAACTTGCCATATTAATTGGTTTTGGAATTTAATCATGTTGTTCAATCATGTACTACATTTTTAAATTCACCATTTCTTGTAAGGTTTTGATGTCTCTGATAAGTTTCAACTGTTACGAACCAAGCTCATGTTCCAGCTGGAGGCTGCGGACCGGGACAGTGGACCCAACGCGAGAGTGGGATACTCTCTGGAGTCGGGAGACTCTCTTCACCAGTTCAGTCTGGATCTGAACACTGGAGAGTTGTCGGTGGCCAAAACTTTGGACAGAGAGTCTGTAAGTGTTATGTAGTCCGAAGTATTTGTCAACTTTAAATGGATTCAAACTTGTTTGACATGAAATAGAGCGAGATAAAATCTAAAATCTATTTCATTGAGTAAAAGGCACCATTATAAGTAGTAAAATTTATTTTATCAGCATATCATAAATGACAACCATTAATAAAGTAAAGCAATTTTATTATTATTGGTTACCACTTTGTACAGATAAGATCCGAAACAGTTTTATTTCTACCATTCATTTATTTCAAAACCAAAATGTAAAATTTTGGTTCATACTTAACTCTTGTCATTTTCTTGGTTTAATGGAATTCCCTTTAAAGAAACGACATTTAATGCACAAGTTAGTTGTCTCTTATTTTAGTGCTTTAAGATTAACAATAAAAGTTCACAACACATAAGATTATATTTTCTAGATCGCAGAATACAGCTTAACGATCCAGGCCTCTGACTTCGGCTCTCCTCAACTGAGTTCTACTGTCTTCATCAGTATAAGTGTCCTGGACGTAAACGATAATCCGCCAACACTGACCCAAGACAACTACACGTTCTTTGTCCAGGTAACCAAATAGATTGGACAAATGAATCTATAATTTGATAGATTCATTATTATAGTTGTATATTAAATATCAGACACATTTTTGTCCAACCAGGAGCATGAAACTAAAATATGATCATAATACTTTGTTGAAGCTTCTTTCTTACTGTAATCCCTTCATTAATTTAATTATAGGAGTTTTTAGTTTTTGTAGATTAATTATACCATATTACTTTAATAGAAATAAAATTTAGTCAAGGATAAGTTTGGAATACCATTAGGATCTATCTTGAGTCCTCTATTTTTTAACATTTCTGTCATCTACAATCATTTGTATCGAAGGAACACGGTTAATAACCTTGTATGCAGATGATGCTACGTTGTTGTTTTTTGCTGGAATATGATTGATACCTTTCAGTACAAGGTAGAAGTACACCACAACACGTGTGTAACAAGCTTCGCTGTATGATTTCAAATCTGTAATTCATTTAAATATTGACAGATAGAACCACAGACAATCATACGGCAAGGAAAATTTAACATTGCCCGGCAAACAAAAAATAAATCGTGTCAGCTAACTGATTTATAGGTTTCGTCGACGTTAGTTAAACTCCATGTTTGGACTTGCCACAGCAGAGAACGTTCTTGTTTATGCACAAATGAATGTTAATGCAACATTCCTACAGATGAAACCTTTCCCGAGATAACTTTCCACTCGATAAATTCACATTTTGTTTATTAAATTTGATGTCATATTTTTGTTTTAATAATAAAATTCACAATTAATTTGCTTCGCACACTTTCGTACGTGGCTTTAGTGGTATTCGTAGATATTCTTTTTTAAATTCTCTTCTTAATTATTTGAAAGGGTTTTGTATGAGTTTAGTTTTTCAGCAAATCTTAAGTACACCTTAATTGTGAAAGAGTATGATCAAAATTCCTCTCCAACAATGTGTTCGAAGGAATTCTTGGATAAGTTTTAACTGTTTTTTTATTAAACTTTGTATTTAATGATCTCTTTAAAGAGAATCTATTCTTTCTTTATGACATAATGTTAAAACTGGCATCTGTGACGTACTTGTTTTATCAACAAAACAACTTTATTGATATGGCGTACATGTTTTGATTCAGGAGGACAAAATGCCAGGCTGGGCTGTGGGTCAGATGATTGTGTCTGACGTTGACACCTTCCCCAACGGAGCTCCGTTTTCCTTCAGCATCTTGTCCGGCAATGCTGACCTGGCTTTCCGCGTGGTATCTGACGGCACTTTGTACACAGCAGCTCGCCTCAGCACGCGAGCTCGCTCTGTGTACTACCTGCAGGTTCGCGTGGGTGACAGCGGCTTCCCTCCCCTGCACACCGACTCTTGGATCACTGTCAAGGTACGCAATGTGTACGCAAAATATTAAACTTACAGCTAAGCCACTCACAGCATATAAAGTAGCTGCATTTTATATACGGGATGAACCAAAATTTCAGAGTATTTCTGCATGAACAAACTTTAGAATAATTAGTTCACATTGTTATTTCGATAAACTTTTCGGGTTTATAAAACAATTTTCAAACAAATGATTTATTTATTTTTTTAAAAGAAGATGCTGATTCCCTTTTACATCTTGCTGTCCATTATATTTTTTTATAGTTTTTCGGTTTGGTTTCTTAGTTTTTGAGTAGAACATGAATCTTTGACGAAAAATATGGGTTCTCAATAACAAGAACAAACGACCCCACACATAGTTCATGACACTAGTGGATAGAGTTTTCCAAACCGTATAACTTTTATTTGAAACCGTTTTCTCAGAAATTCGTGTCTGAGGAAATACTCCATTGTCTCGGGACTTTTGACCCATCCTGTATATGCACTTTGAAAGATGTCGATTTTCCCAACCCATAGCTGAGAAAAGTATAACAGCGTTTAATGCCTCTTTCCTGAGTATATTCCTTTCATGGTATATTAAAGTTAATTTCTTAAGCCTTAGCTAATTTGAAATTATCATTAATATACGAGTATATACATGTTCGTGTTATTAAAATGTTTGGATTTCAAATACGACATTTGACTTGCCGATTTTCGCTTGCGTTGATTGAATTACAACATTCTTAGAGAGTATCGAAAACACTTTAAACATACATTTTATATAGTAAAGGAGAATTATACAGATTTATCAACTCCGTGAGGCCACCATTGGGATATTAGGAAGTATTAATTTTACAAAGAAATTTGAATCCATTCAATTACCTTATTTAAGTATTATAAATATGTAGTTGAAAGTTTAAAGTTTGGACACCATGTATAAATGAGTCCACTTTGAAATTTACTATAAGAACCTTTATTTTTATTTAACAGATTTGGATTTACATGCTTCATGATATTATTTTCGTATACATAACCGTTTAGCCGCTAAGATAACTTAAACTGTCAGAATCCTTTTCATACTATTGTAAAAAATTTGAATTCAGAACTGCACTTATTTTTAATGCATATTAAAAATAAGTAGTTACAATTTATGAATTTATAGTGTATCAAAATAACATCCTGAAGTATGTAAAACTCATATCCGTTAAAAATAGGGGTGTCCATAACATATTTCAAAGCTGATTGTTATATTAAAAATTGAGACCGAATTTAAAAATTCCAACTACGTACGAGTAAAAATAATAATAACGAGTAATAAGTAACAAGTAATGGCAACTCGTGTTTGTAATAATAATAAAATATAATGCAAAAAGTATTCAGTAAAATTAATACTTTCTGACATCTCAATGTAGGTATTCCTCAGTGAATCATCCTGTATTGCATCAGGCACTGTTCAGATATTCATCAGTTTTTGCAAGTGACGGTGTATGACTCATATAAACGTGTATAACGTTTCTTAAGATACTCATCATTATTTCCTCTTTCCGCAGGTTATAGAGGAGTCACAATTTGCACCGACAGTGTTACCACTGGAGGTGTTCATCATCGCCTACCAGGAGCGATGGCCCGGAGGTGAGATCGGTCACCTGATAGCCTCGGACCAGGACCCTTATGACACGCTGGTGTTCGCGATGGAGCCGAGCCCACCAGGCCAGGGACAGTTCTCGGTGGAGCCTCGCCGTGGAGTTCTGACCGCCGGTCCCATGGTGGATGCTGGCCGCTACCGCCTCAACATCTCTGTGTCTGACGGCAAGTTCACGACGTACACCACCGTCACCGTCCACGTGCTGCCTCTCTGGGAGGACATGCTGCAGCACAGCGTCAGCATCAGGTCCGGTAACATTTTAGGATACCATTTAGTAGATGGATCTAGCCTAATTGTGGTCGCAGGGCCGCAATGGCCTTATGTTTTCTCATTATTGTGGTGGAGCAGATAAGAGATGATGCTCGCCCACAAGATTCTGTAGAGCTGTTAATAATGATAAATTACTAAATTAATATGTCGATATGAGGAAAACATCAACGAATTAAATACAGATTTAACTGTTTGAACTCAATCACATTTAAGTATGTCGTGTGAAAAAATCCATTTATGAAGAAAAATTTGTTAAACATAATTAATATGTTAATGAAATTGTTGGAGTTATTTTATACTTTGATGTTAAAAATAACATTACCATTATAATTTTCACGAAAAATGTAGTGAAATATTTATGAATTAAGCATCAAACGTCTGGCGTTACAATTATTGTAGCATAATGAAATGTCCCACTGCTTCAGGTTGCGGAGTATGACGGCCCATCACTTCGTGCTGCGGCAGTGGAAGAGCCTGGTGCAGCTCCTGGAGTCAGCGTTGCTGAGGCAGGTGTCACTGACCAGTCTGCAAGCTGTGGCTCACGGTGACCTTGACATACTCTTGACCATCACTGGGGTGAGTCAACAATTACGAGTACATATTTTGAGTGAATCTGTGATACATAATTTACAAATTATAATTATCTTCATTCTCATATTCTTAAATTTTCCTTCCAAGACCATAGCGAACTTTGATAGTCAGTAGTGTCGATAGACGATCAGCGCTAGTAGCTAAGTTTGCCGCTATCACAATATATATTGATGGTAACGAAAAAGCTAGTCGTAGCGATCACTGGTATCGAAGTGTTCTACATGTCAGCGCCAAACCGCTGAGTAAGAGGGCCTTTTCAAAACACTTCCTGCAATTACTAGAAAATCTGTTTTGTCTATGAAATTTGCCATAACAATGATAATTTATTTTAAATCCCAAGGCTTTTAAATCCAATACCATACAATTGTTTATTTGGAATGCTTGGTGTGCAAAAATTCCACAGCACCATTTGAAATTTTTGTAAAAGGACAGATATTGGGAGTGCCGATGGCCGAGCGGTCTCAGACGTTGGGTTTTGAGTCTGAGTTAGAGATAGCGCAGGTTCGAATTCTATATGTGACCGTTGCACTTTTTATCAGTACCATCAACCTTGTACTGTATCGACTCTTCCCCCTATTCTGTTTGATAACATCATCGCACAGGCCAGTGGTCCATGAGGACGGGCAGAGTAAGTCTTAAAAGGGGATCGGCTTCTCCTAAAAAACAATCAAATTCATGATCCCGTAGCAAGTAACTGTCAGTATTGCATTGTCAGCGAGGCTCTACAGTACGATTCATTGTCAGTAACAGCAATCTGTGGGTATTGTTGTATTTCTCAGGGCGTAACCACAGTTTTTTAATCCCAGCAGGTGGAGCTAGCGGTGCTCAGCGAGGCTCTACAGTCCGATTCATAGTCAGTTCAATCCGTGGGTATTGTTGTATTTCTCAGGGTCTAACCACAGTTTTGTAACCCAGGGGTGGAGCTCGCGGTGCTCAGCGAGGCTCTACAGTCCGATTCATAGTCAGTTCAATCCGTGGGTATTGTTGTATTTCTCAGGGTCTAACCACAGTTTTGTAACCCAGGGGGTGGAGCTGGCGGTGCTCAGCGAGGCTCTACAGTCCGCTGGATTGAGCGGGGCCAACTGGTCATGCGACTGCCACAACGGCGCTCTCTGCCGCCAGAAGGTTCAGATACAGCGGGACTTGGTGTTCACAGTGGCCACAGACCACCTCAGTTTCGTGTGTCCTGGCCACTCCCACCAACTCTACTGCGCCTGCAACCTCGGCTATGGAGGTCAGTTTATCATTCTAAACTTACTTATACTGCTAGTTGGCTGAGCGTTAGCTAAAACTATCTAACTTGGGGACTAAAAATTTTATTTCAGTCATTCCGTCTGTTCGCACGATATCTTGAAACGAACTGACCAACAAAATCGAAATCTTATATGTAGGTTCATGTGTATACGAGTAACACTGAGTTCGACTATGGTGCATGTCACTCAGTGAAAATTTGTACATTGGCCTTGTGGGTAACCATGCAACGAGAAAATAGTAGGATCAATAAATCTGTAAATAAACTGAGTACACTTATATGAGATTTTAACATGTGATTTCAGCTCACTCTTGCGATTTAGTACGTTCCCTAGTTCACAGAAACTACAATTTGAACATTGCTAAGAAACCTAATTTAATGAAAAAAAAAAAAAACGATGGCAAGATATCTCGTGAAAGTTTTCATCTGTAAACTTAGAATTTCTCATGAAACTTGAAATTAGCTGGCACAATTTCTCTTTTGTTACCCGGAGGTGGGGAGGGGTAACAAGCGATTTTCTGTATAATGTTTGACTTCAAGATCTATTTGCAGGACATTTTGAAAATGAAAGTTTTAGACTTAAATTTAGCATGTAACTTAACAAAGCTCGTTACGCGATACATAGTTTAGTGAACTCCTATTTTTTTAAATAATTGTGTGGGTTTTCCTTGTAACTAAATGCTCTCTCTAATTTGCGGTGTTACATGGCAGGTGAATACTGTGAGGAGATTCTCCCGGGCGGCGACTGTGGGTGTCCTCCTCCTCAGGGATGTATGCCCCAGGCGGGGGCCCCAGGGGGCTACATCTGCGTACCCCCCTCCTGCCCTCCCTCTCACTCTTGTCCTCCCGCCGTCACCGCCAGCATCCACTGGGAGGAGCTGGTGGCGATCGTCGTGGCAATCCTCATAGTCTCGTGTCTTGTACTCGTATTCGTCCTCTACAGGTAAGAGTATTGTATGACAGTCATGTTGTTGATTTGATTTATATTGTATGTGAGGATCAACCGACTAAATACTGTACTGTCGTGTTGCAGACGCTGCCACCGCATCAGTCCTGGGAACAGGGTGGACAAGTCGGAACTGAATCACGTCATCAAGAGAACCTCCAAACTCAGTAACCTCCAGGTTACACAGGTAACATTGAACGTCGATTAAGATTTTAATCTAAATGTATTTTTTATGGACACGCATAATTTGCACATTTCTTCTTTCTTGTGTCTCCGAGGAGCTTTGGAATATCCTCTCGAAAATCCTGTTCCTTCCTCGAATTGGAGGGAGGTTTTTTTAATCTGATTGGGAAAATGTGGTGAAAGAATCATATTACGTTTCCAGAATACTTCTTAAGTGCAGACAAGTGAGAAAATGCAGAAACCAAAGCAATTATTTTAATTTATTATCTGAGAGATTTCGGAAATCTTAAACGCTGAAACCACCTTAAATTCCATTAAACATTGAAACTAAAAATTATGTTAGACATGTAATTGATAACAAACTAAACGAATCCTTAAAAAAGGTCCCAAAAATGATAGTTTAATATTTAAATAAAAGAACCCAAACTGTAAATACTAAAAAAAGAATAAACAATGACTCACCATTACATGTTAACTAAGCCGGAGACAGCCAAGCTTTTGTAATAATGGAAATAAAGCAATATAACGAACGAATATTAGAGTTTATAAAAACAGTAACATAAAAATATATAACGATCCTACCGAAAAATAATAGACGACCTTACAATCATCACTCATTAGACAAAAAGGAGATTAAATAAATCAAACTAATGAAACCCAAAGGGAAAGTACTTAGAGGATTACGAAAAATTCGCGAAGAAGAATTGCTATTAGATCTCGCCTTAGCACCAGCGTATAAAATACCCAGACATTCTGGATAAATCACTTGGAATAAAATGTAAATTAAAAAACAATCATAGCCCAAACACACCATTTAGAATTAATCAATTCACCAGGATAAATTTGCTTGCTAATTTTGAACTGAGCACTGGCGCTATTAATGACTTAATCAGTCCTACTTTGGAACAAATTACTTTACCTTAAATTGAAAATTTTTTCACTTCCAGGAAGTCAGCCTAGCTAAGAGCTTAAACATGAACAGCTTCGAAAATGAATTTATTTTCCCTGATATAAAAATTGGATATTAATATAATGTTTTATAAAAGATGTTTTATAAAATTTTAAATCCTGGTGATGTTGGAACAGCCCTCCAGGCCAACGTCGTACACGTGCAGTTCTAACAACGAGGTTTTCTCAGCCGTGGCGCTCAACAACGCCGAGAGAGGGACAGCGGAGTCAGACAACGTGCCGCCAGACTACAGGCGCAACCTCATGAGTCCCCATCACAAGATCAACAACGGTACGTGTGTACAGGGTGTCCAGAAAATACTCAACCTAGAAACAGTCACGTGTAGAAAAATGTAGATCTGTTTTCCTTATTTTTCGGTCTGTCTCACTGTGTATGGGTAATTGGTAATTTTTAGAAATTTATTATTGGTCCAAAGTATGTAATTTTACCTAAATGCAGATGTTGATCTAACAAGGTTTATGAGTAAAAAATTTCTGAAAGTTATAAAATACGGGTTAAAATTTGTGTTCATTATAAAAACTATGATGCTGAATTTCATAAAAAGCCATATAAGCTAAAATAAAAACATGCCTTAAAATACTGAACATTTTGACCCATATTTTACATATATGTTGAATAAATATAAATATCGTCCAAAATAATTTGAAGTTTATTATTTATAAAGTCTCATGGATTCATTTTTCTTAGCCATTTTACACTAGATTCAAAGAAAATAGGTATGGAAAGTCTTTTTTTAATTTTAAAGACGTACACAAATTAGTTCTTAGCTGTATAATATAAGTAAATAATTATTGATAACTTCTAAAATATAGATTATGTAAAAAAATTTTGATTCTTCGAAAATACAAAATATAAAACTCATCTGTTATAATATAAATTTTAAATGTATATTCACTGTTTACTCAATGCTCGATCAGACGCGTGATAACATTTCTAAAGAACACCCTGTACAGTTATGATAATTACGTTATTTACTAAAGTTTAACTTTTGTTTTTTTAGATTTAAAACAAACTGCAGACATCCCCCTACACCAGGTTATACCCGCAGAAGATGATACAAGAACGATTGGAGGTAAGTATAAATGATTTTCAATGAAAATTAAGGAAAATAAAACATAATTTACAATTTGAATAGTGTTGGTTTTTAATGAATAAGTATTTAATACTATTAAATTACTTTGCAAGTGTACATCTGTCAATTCTTTTTGTGCAAAAATAAGGTATTAATCTACCCCATTATCTAGATAAACATAAAACTCATTTAAATATTATTTCAGTGTCAGTTTTTTTAACTACTGTACACGTGACATTAATGAAAAGTTTTAATTTAATGCATTTAATTTATTGTAATTTAAAATACCAAATACTGGCGATGGCCTACAATATTATACGTCCATATAATGACATTTTATTATTTCCTCCAATATTATTCATAATTACAGTTACTCTCGAATTGATATTTGGTTGGTGACTTTAACGTAAAATACTGGTAATATTGTATATCGTCGACCTATATTTGTTTCATCGAGTTGAAGTAATTATTGGCTATACACTTCTATTACAATAAACAATAATATTATTACAATTGGATAAAAAATAAAGATTAATCTTAACAAATTAATCAACTATGGATAATTTAAATGGAAAGAAAACCGTTAATGGAATCGGCAACACAGGAAGAGTTAGGATTATAATGTGAGGTGCGTAGAAAATGACCGAAATTTTATATTACTAATTAGTATTTGCTATTCCCAAGTTTGAGCTTGACTTGAAAGCATTAATACCGCTACTATTATATTCGTATTCTACTTAATATTTTTTGTTAAACGGATAAAAAATTTACAGATTTTACTTTTAGTTAATGTTGTATGCTTTTTATCTAAATTTGTTATATGTTTTTTAATAAGCATTTCTCACTTTAACTCTAATAGTAACTAGCCCGTTTTATCTTAGCTATATTTAACATTAATTTTTAAATGAGGCACTTTTATTACTAATTTCTGTTCTACTATGAACAGTAGTAGCGGTATTACAAACCTGGCATGTTTTTTTAGTCACAAACAGGATCTCCGGCTTTTCTAGATGTCATGTATCAAGCCAGACGGAATCTGTATGTAATGTGAGCTGTAATTCAAGAACAGTCATGGCGGTATTACAAACAAGGTCCGTTAGTTGAGTCGCAAACAGGATCTCCGTCTTGTCCGGATGTCATGTGTCAAGCCAGACGGAATCTGTAGGTAATGTGAGCTGTAATTCAAGAACAGTGATGGCGATATTACAAACAAGGTCCTTTAGTTGAGTAGCAAACGGGATCTCCGTCTTGTCCGGATATCATGTGTCAAGCCAGACCGAATCTGTAGGTAATGTGAGCTGTAATTCAAGATCAGTCATGGCGGTATTACAAACAAGGTCCTTTAGTTGAGTAGCAAACGGGATCTCCGTCTTGTCCGGATATCATGTGTCAAGCCAGACCGAATCTGTAGGTAATGTGAGCTGTAATTCAAGATCAGTCATGGCGGTATTACAAACAAGGTCCTTTAGTTGAGTAGCAAACGGGATCTCCGTCTTATCCGGATATCATGTGTCAAGCCAGACCGAATCTGTAGGTAATGTGAGCTGTAATTCAAGAACAGTGATGGCGGTATTACAAACATGGTCCGTTTAGTTGAGTCGCAAACAGGATCTCCGTCTTGTCCGGATGTCATGTGTCAAGCCAGACGGAATCTGTATGTAATGTGAGCTGTAATTCAAGAACAGTGATGGCGGTATTACAAATATGGTCCGTTAGTTGAGTCGCAAACAGGATCTCCGTCTTGTCCGGATGTCATGTGTCAAGCCAGACGGAATCTGTATGTAATGTGAGCTGTAATTCAAGAACAGTGATGGCGATATTACAAACATGGTCCTTTAGTTGAGTCGCAAACAGGATCTCCGTCTTGTCCGGATGTCATGTGTCAAGCCAGACCGAACCTGTAGGTAATGTGAGCTGTAATTCAAGATCAGTCATGGCGGTATTACAAACAAGGTCCTTTAGTTGAGTAGCAAACGGGATCTCCGTCTTGTCCGGATATCATGTGTCAAGCCAGACCGAATCTGTAGGTAATGTGAGCTGTAATTCAAGATCAGTCATGGCGGTATTACAAACAAGGTCCTTTAGTTGAGTAGCAAACGGGATCTCCGTCTTGTCGGGATATCATGTGTCAAGCCAGACCGAATCTGTAGGTAATGTGAGCTGTAATTCAAGATCAGTCATGGCGGTATTACAAACAAGGTCCTTTAATTGAGTAGCAAACGGGATCTCCGTCTTGTCCGGATATCATGTGTCAAGCCAGACCGAATCTGTAGGTAATGTGAGCTGTAATTCAAGATCAGTCATGGCGGTATTACAAACAAGGTCCTTTAGTTGAGTAGTAAACGGGATCTCCGTCTTGTCCGGTTATCATGTGTCAAGCCAGACCGAATCTGTAGGTAATGTGAGCTGTAATTCAAGATCAGTCATGGCGGTATTACAAACAAGGTCCTTTAGTTGAGTAGCAAACGGGATCTCCGTCTTGTCCGGATATCATGTGTCAAGCCAGACCGAATCTGTAGGTAATGTGAGCTGTAATTCAAGAACAGTGATGGCGATATTACAAACAAGGTCCTTTAGTTGAGTAGCAAACGGGATCTCCATCTTGTCCGGATATCATGTGTCAAGCCAGACCGAATCTGTAGGTAATGTGAGCTGTAATTCAAGATCAGTCATGGCGGTATTACAAACAAGGTCCTTTAGTTGAGTAGCAAACGGGATCTCCGTCTTGTCCAGATATCATGTGTCAAGCCAGACCGAATCTGTAGGTAATGTGAGCTGTAATTCAAGAACAGTGATGGCGATATTACAAACAAGGTCCTTTAGTTGAGTAGCAAACGGGATCTCCGTCTTGTCCGGATATCATGTGTCAAGCCAGACCGAATCTGTATGTAATGTGAGCTGTATTTCAAGATCAGTCATGGCGGTATTACAAACAAGGTCCGTTTAGTTGAGTAGCAAACGGGATCTCCGTCTTGTCCGGATATCATGTGTCAAGCCAGACCGAATCTGTAGGTAATGTGAGCTGTAATTCAAGAACAGTGAGGGCGTTATTACAAATATGGTCCGTTAGTTGAGTATCAAACGGGATCTCCGTCTTGTCCGGATATCATGTGTCAAGCCAGACCGAATCTGTAGGTAATGTGAGCTGTAATTCAAGATCAGTCATGGCGGTATTACAAACAAGGTCCTTTAGTTGAGTAGCAAACGGGATCTCCGTCTTGTCCGGATATCATGTGTCAAGCCAGACCGAATCTGTAGGTAATGTGAGCTGTAATTTCAAGATCAGTCATGGCGGTATTACAAACAAGGTCCTTTAGTTGAGTAGCAAACGGGATCTCCGTCTTGTCCGGATATCATGTGTCAAGCCAGACCGAATCTGTAGGTAATGTGAGCTGTAATTCAAGATCAGTCATGGCGGTATTACAAACAAGGTCCTTTAGTTGAGTAGCAAACGGGATCTCCGTCTTATCCGGATATCATGTGTCAAGCCAGACCGAATCTGTAGGTAATGTGAGCTGTGTAATTCAAGAACAGTCAGTGGTGGCGATTATTACAAACAAGGTCCTTTAGTTGACTAGCAAACGGGATCTCCGTCTTGTCCGGATATCACGTGTCAAGCCAGGACCGAATCTGTAGGTAATGTGAGCTGTAATTCAAGAACAGTGAGGGCGCGTTATTACAAATATGGTCCGTTAGTTGAGTAGCAAACGGGATCTCCGTCTTGTCCGGATATCATGTGTCAAGCCAGACCGAATCTGTAGGTAATGTGAGCTGTAATTCAAGAACAGTGATGGCGATATTACAAACAAGGTCCTTTAGTTGAGTAGCAAAGGGGATTCTCCGTCTTGTCCGGATATCATGTGTCAAGCCAGACCGAACCTGTAGGTAATGTGAGCTGTAATTCAAGATCAGTCATGGCGGTATTACAAACAAGGTCCTTTAGTTGAGTAGCAAACGGGATCTCCGTCTTGTCGGGATATCATGTGTCAAGCCAGACCGAATCTGTAGGTAATGTGAGCTGTAATTCAAGATCAGTCATGGCGGTATTACAAACAAGGTCCTTTAGTTGAGTAGCAAACGGGATCTCCGTCTTGTCCCGGATATCATGTGTCAAGCCAGACCGAATCTGTAGGTAATGTGAGCTGTAATTCAAGATCAGTCATGGCGGTATTACAAACAAGGTCCTTTAGTTGAGTAGCAAACGGGATCTCCGTCTTGTCCGGATATCATGTGTCAAGCCAGGCCGAATCTGTAGGTAATGTGAGCTGTAATTCAAGATCAGTCATGGCGGTATTACAAACAAGGTCCTTTTAGTTGAGTAGCAAACGGGATTTCCGTCTTGGTCCGGATATCATGTGTCAAGCCAGATTGAATCTGTAGGTAAATGTGAGCTGTAATTCAAGATCAGTCATGGCGGTATTACAAAACAAGGTCCTTTAGTTGAGTAGCAAACGGGATCTCCGTCTTGTCCGGATATCATGTGTCAAGCCAGACCGAATCTGTAGGTAATGTGAGCTGTAATTCAAGAACAGTGATGGCGATATTACAATCAAGGTCCTGTAGTTGAGTAGCAAAACGGGATCTCCGTCTTGTCCGGATATCATGTGTCAAGCCAGACCGAATCTGTAGGTAATGTGAGCTGTAATTCAAGATCAGTCATGGCGGTATTACAAACTAAGGTCCTTTAGTTGAGTAGCAAACGGGATCTCCGTCTTGTCCGGATATCATGTGTCAAGCCAGACCGAATCTGTAGGTAATGTGAGCTGTAATTCAAGAACAGTGATGGCGATATTACAAACAAGGTCCTTTAGTTGAGTAGCAAACGGGGATCTCCGTCTTGTCCGGATATCATGTGTCAAAGCCAGACCGAATCTTTAGGTAATGTGAGCTGTATTTCAAGATCAGTCATGGCGGTATTACAAACAAGGTCCTTTAGTTGAGTAGCAAACGGGATCTCCGTCTTGTCCGGATATCATGTGTCAAGCCAGACCGAATCTGTAGGTAATGTGAGCTGTAATTCAAGAACAGTGAGGGCGTTATTACAAATATGGTCCGTTAGTTGAGTCGCAAACAATATCTTCGGCTTTTTCCAGACGTCATGTGTCAAACCAGACGGAATCTGTATTTTAATGTGAGCTGTAATACAAGAACAGTGATGGCGATATTACAAATATGGTCCGTTAGTTGAGTCGCAAACAATATCTTCGGCTTTTCCAGATGTCATGTGTCAAACCAGACGGAATCTGTATTTAATGTGAGCTGTAATACAAGAACAGTGATGGCGATATTACAAATATGGTCCGTTGGTTGTGTCGCAAACAGGATCTCCGGCTTGTCCGGATGTCATTTGTCAAGCCAGACTATTTATGAATATAACTTAAAGTAGCGTTATCTGAAAATATGTATTGTTCAATAGAATGTTGACCCAGTAATATTTTTGTACCAATTATTTATTCATATCATGGTATCGATTGCTTATTTGTACCTAATTGTACCTAATGTATCAAATATATTAGTTCTCAAAATGTTGTAAACCTTGTAATATCTTCTATATGTTGATCACGTGTTCACTTGCAGGATTCCACTGGGATTGTACGGAGTGGTTGCAGAACGGCGATGTCCACACAACCATCCTGGGTGACTCTTCCAGTTACCATAGCAACGATAGCTGTCTCACAGGTAGCCCACATCCAGTCATCATTTACTGCTATACATAAAGTATTGTCCGTAGGAGATGTAAGAGTTTCTGGTAATTATTTCAACCAGATGTGTGGCAAAAGAAGCGAGCTTTGCGAAAGAAAGTTCACAACTACCTATATCTAAAGTAATTTCCATGAACCAACAACTTGTAGTAGTCCAATCATTTCTGTTGATTTGAATTCTGACTCTAGCAATTAAAATTTTGTAGATTTTTAATTTAGTTAAAAAAAAACTGATTAGAAAAATAAATTAATGGAATTAATTATATTAATGACAAACTGATTAATTAGGTGGAAGAGCAGAAATATTTTACTATGTTTACAATATAATAAACGAATAGTTGATAATTCAATCATACGTAAATTTGAAACTGGGATTTTAAGTTGAAAATTGTCATAAAATGTGGAAATCTAGATAGTTATATATAATATTCGCACAAATAATAATAATAATATTCAATTAAAAATAAATATTGGCATTGAAACATATATTAGTCTCATTGCTTTAAATAAGTTCGTTCTTGCCATCCTCTAGGACAAGCTGATGTCTTGATGTCTGGATGCAAGATTTTACGATTTATTTCATGTTTATTCTCTTTTAGACACGTTTAAAATTTGATATTATTCATTGTTCACCTTGAACATCTAACTCAATTGTTCAGTCATGCTCGTTTCCCTTATTTTGTTTCTTTGGTTCACTTTCCTTATCACCATACCACGTTGTTGGAACTGTTCTTGTATGTGGGATGAAATAAGATTGTATTTAATACTCAACAGAAATATATTTTTCTATCCCATTGCATTTAATATGTTCGTATGTGGCATTCTCTGGGACAAGCTGAGAATGCCTTGACGATTGAAAAAATACAAAATCACTAGCCTATTTATAATAATTTTTTAAGAATAAGTTTCTGTAAATTTTCCGATTTCTTTCAAGTCTATTCCATTTCCGACACTTTTGAAAGTAAATTCGGCTCCTTGTTCACCTTGAAGATCTAACTTAATTGTTCAGTCATGCTCGATTCCCTTCTTTTGTTTCTTTCGTTCACTTTCCTTATCACCATACCACGTTGTTGGAACTGTTCTTGTATGTGGGATGAAATAAGATTGTATTTAATACTCAACTGAAATATATTTTTCTATCCCATTGCATTTAATATGTTTGTACGTGGCATTCTCTGGGACAAGCTGAGATGGTCTTGATGATTTGAAAATCAATAGCCTATATCTGTAATAATTTAAAAAAAATTAAAGTTTCTGCAGAATTTCCGATTTCTTTCCAGAGTAAACTCTTTTCGACACATTTTAAATTTGATTTGGTTTTGGAAACCACAATCAGTGCTTTTATTTCCTTGCTTACAATGAGACTTAACTCAAATCCACACATCAATGAAGTAAAAACTAGTATCCCGCATCATGCTAACAAGCCAATAACGATTCATAATACAATAAAAAACCTATGCAATAAATAATAATGACACACATATACAATCCCATTGTATTCAATGTGGTCAATCATCGCATTCGCTAGGAAAAGTTAAGTTATTTTACGGCTAGAAAAATTGCTAAAAGTTTTGCCTATTCTTTTTCGAGATTTTGTTTCGCGAAGGATTTCTCATTTCTTTCATTATATTTGTAGTACAAGGATTGTAAATCTGATTCGGTTTTAGATGTACTATACATAATAGTCTCAAATTTGCTCTTCATTAGATCTTCATTTACACCTGTTTTCAAAATATTTTTCAACGCTCAGATGAACCATAAATGGTAACTGATGTAGAATTTCTATGATTCATTTCGAAGGGTCTTACTATTTTACTATAGCAGGGTTTGCTCACAGTTATCTTTTTCAGAAATTGCAGATAACAGATAACAGCACCTTGTCTCCAGCGCTGTGCTAACAAGCCCCTCAGGAATCCTGGACACCAAACCGAAAGTTCAAGGGAATCAGCTTATATGGGGTTTTAGCAGTCTAGATGTCTACTTGTAATCAGGCTTTTAATGATATAAATGTACTTGTTTTCCCATCTTAGCACAATTGATTTTTTTAGGTGACCCTGCTCGGGAACTAGCGACCCTGGACACCAAACTGAACAGCCAAGAGGATCAGGTGATCCCGTACGGGTTTCCCAGCAGTCTGGACGTCTGCTCGTAGCCTCCTCCACGCTTTCGGTTTCACTCGTGTACCTGCTTATTTATCCTGAACCAATTCGCTATGTAAATCCTTTACAAAGTAGAATAAAAGACTGATGGGTTATTTGAGGAATTGTTCAGATTTAAAGGTGTATTTTAACATTTTGTATTGCTTAATTATTTTGTTCTTCATGTTTGGAAAAGTCTTCTTTACTTATACTGTGCCAAAAGAAGCTTTTATTGAGTTACGAAGCGAATTGATAACCTTATAAAGCTGTATTGACAGAGATAAATAGAGTTTATCTTTTACCATTTCAAAATCTATACATAATCAAAAATTTCTTACTTCTTATTACCTTTTCCTAGAGTTGTTTCAAATTTTTTTCATTACGATCTTCGATTTTGGGTTAAATCAAGTTAATTCATAACAAAAACACCTATGTTGTAAATAGGTTTTGTAATAACTCCAAAATGCATTAAAAGGTGCTTAGCAAAACCATTGAAAATTTACAGATTCTTCCATGAGCTATCTTCAATCCATAAGCATTTCCAAGGCTGATTACTGATTATGCTAAAAACGAGTATTTTTTATTCTGGGCTACACCTTAAGGTATATTTTTACCAGCATTTCATAGCTCGTGTTTTAATTGTTATCCGTATATTTCGCTCTAATCTCAACGCATTGTGTTAAGTATGAAGTAACGCACATTTTGTAAGCCTTTTACAAGGTCGTAAAATCAGTGGTATAAACAGTTTACTCGTACTTTACGAAAGTTTAAACAAAAGTCATTTCAGTTGATTTTCCAGTAATAATTTTACTCAAGATTATTTTTTCCAATAAAACTATGAGTTTTCATTTTGACATTTAATAGATATTTAGGTTAGAATTTATTTAGTGTAGATTTTTATTTCTTAACGCAGTAAATGAGAGTCGAGTAAACTGTTTTCTAGAATTAAGTTGTATAAATAACGATTAGTTTTTTACTGTCGTTTAAGAAGTAACCGTAAGGCTTGTAGTAATAATTTCACTTAAATACAGAAGCACAATACAATACAATTAACATAACAGGGTTTTCCGCTCGTGGCCATCAATGAACATTATAGTGATGTGTTTCCGATGTTCCTATTAGTGAATAGGAACATCGGAACAATCGATGTTGCGTTTAGTATTTTATGAAATTCTAATAAACATAAACTTATAAGCTTATGGCTGAACACGATATATAAGCTTATAATTGAATAATTTCAATATTTATACTGTAATCTGGTAACAAAATACCAATAAAATCAGTAACTTATTAATTTTAATACTGGATTTATAAGTATTTTTAATTTTTTCACTGTATGGATTTCGTCAGCTCCTGTGAGGAAATAGTGTTTACGTATAACTAGACCTTTACACCCTACTCTACCTAAGTATGAGGTTTTTACCCGCAAGCACAAAATTACTATTGTGATTTTTATCTAATTTACTGACCTGAACATTGTGCTACTAAAGGGACTATTTTTATAAGTGATGTAAATGTTAGAAATACATTTTCATTATAATAAATATATTTGTAATAAATGAATTCTATTCAATCAACCCTGTCAGACCTGTATCAAATGTATTTTAAATAATCACTTGGAACGCTGTATTGGAAAGTAATTTTCGTGAGTTATTTTAAGGTGCATAAAGTTTGTTTTTACCCTAGTGCTAGTGTTTTAATGCTAGTGCTGTAACAATACACTCAATTTTGGATTAGGAGTATCTTAATAATTCATTCAATGCCAGACTGAGTGTCGTAATAGTCCACTCAATTTAGGACTGAGTGTCATAACAGTCACTCAACGTTGGACTGTGAGTTCCCTAATAGTTCACTCAATGTCAAACTCTGACAGCCTACACAATGTCGGACTTTGGGTCTGTAACATTCCACTCAATGATGGACTATGCCGTAATAATTCACTCAATGCCAATTGTTTGAACCGTTATAGTTCACTCAATGCCGGATTGAGTGTCGTAACAGTCCACTCAACGTTAGTTTACTCAATGGAGGGCCCTAAGTGTCGGAACAACCCACTCAACGTTGGATTGTGAGTAATTTAATATTCTACTAAATGAAAGACTCTCACACTCTCCTCAATGTCGGACTCTGAGCGCCGTAAAATTTTACTCAATGTTGTTCTGTGAGTGCCGTGACAATTCAATTAATCTCGAGCTTCGATGGCATTAACAAGCCACTTCATAACAGGTTCTGGAGTGCCGTGGCAAGTTACTCCATGTCGGATTCTGAGGCACAGAACATACCACCCTGTACCCAAATTAAGACTTTTTATCATTTATGTGATTTATTCTAAAAACGTCTTAAACATTGCTGATATAATATATATATATATATATATATATATATATATATATATTATATTTTATCTGAATAATGTTCTGGACTTATTTTGTGGGATGTCCAGTGTAAGTAAATGTTCGCAAGAGTCTAAATCAATAGTTATGTTTTTGGAGGTGCTAAAACAATTATCACCATACTGGTAATGACTCGCCAGATAATTACTGTATTATTATTGGTATGAATATTTTTAAATAATATTAATATAATATAATTTAGTAAAGGGATATAATTACATATACACTTGATGCTGATACCAATACAGCATCAAGACCGGTGGTTGAGACAGAAAGAGCGTGAGACACTTCCATTAGACGAGAGAACCCTTACAATGAAACACTTAGACCTTTTGCTCACAATGTTGTCAGATACTCTGGCTATACTTTACCATGCTGTATTAGCCCTACTCTTCCCTTTTCTTCTAAGTTCTAAAACGAACCTTGTGTAAAAGATATATTAAATGAGCAAACGTGAATTAACGAACTATCTTACTCTACTGTCTACAAAATGTGAATCACCAGTGTGTGATGTTTAGTACGGGTTTAATTTATGGTGAAACTCGAAGGGAAATTAAATTGGTAAGTTCACTTTGGTGAATTAATGAAGATTGAGTTCCTAATAATAGCAAGTAAAGTTAATAATAGCTAACATGTGGTATAGTAAGAAGGATTAATTTAATGCGATTTTTGACGATTTAGCTCGCCCTGGAATCCTAATTCCACGGCCCGGTGAAGAGATCCAAAACAAGTAGGCGGTGAAGAATTTCTAAGACTCACAAAACAAGGTCATCTCTCCTACGTGTTCCTTTGCATCATTTCGACATCAGAGACACGCAGACTACAAAATGTAGTGTAATTTATATGATGAAGTATTCTCATTGACTCATCATGTGTACAATTCACTTCACTACTATGTTTTAGACACGATCCTAAAGCAGGGAGGAGTAACGGAGTAATCTATACCTAACATAAGCTATGGTGGTAAGGAAGGTATTCAATGCGAATTAGTTGAAAAGCATATTTATCTCGGAGTGCTTAAGGATTCTATTACCATTCTTTAATCATCTTAAGCTATGGTGGTAAGGATTTATTCAATGCGAATTAGTTGAAAAGCATATCTATCTCGGAGTGATTAAGGTTTCTATTACCATTCTTTGATCAATAAATATTTTAGCAATAGGTGTCGACTGTCCCTAATGAATCGATTAGGTAACGTGTAATTGATTCTAAATATTTGTACAATGTCTAATTGTACTCTAGTTTGTTTTTTTATATCTTGCAGTATGTTTTATCACAATAAATGTGATCCATTTAGAACATTTGATCTAAGAGGATTATCAGCAAGGTGATTGTCGCCACTTGCTATGAACAGTAACAATAACCAATTTTGCGAATGTTGAGTTCAGCTATATTTCACTTTCTGCTTGGTCCAGTCTCTGAGAACTGACGCTGCCACTGACTAACTTGACTCCTAGAATGTGGAGTCCAAGTACTTCTGAAGGATCCAGGAAGACCGATATAGAATTGGAGTTGAACTCAACTTTCGTACTGAATCAACCCTTCCTACCATATTTATGTTATGAGTTTGAGTAACAAATTTGCAATGGTTTCTCTAAAGGAGGCTCAAATGTTGGATACGCAGTTGCTTTCAATTTAATTCCCCTCTCAGATGTACGAGTAGAAACCTAGTGAAAGAAAAAGTTTTGGGCAAATTAAAATGTGATCGTAGATGGAGTATCCAATGCTCTAATAATAAGTAATATTACAATCTAATTCTTTAATGGCTGACTTATAATGTTAATATATTGTTTTCAAGCTCACCACCTTTAAACGTTACATGCCTGAAGCATTTCCTTTATTTGATATCTAAAGTGGTATCCTTACATTATGTTAAATTAAAAAAAAAAGAAATAAGCTGTAAAACACATTATAGACTAGTAGAATACAGATTATTTGTGGAATAATTTAATTTTACAACGATTAACCCTGAATTATAATCAACGCAATACTCAGTACACTTTACTACAACAAGCCGCGTATCGCCCGTTATAGGCTTGGACAGGGTTCGTTCCTCACCCCCCCCCCACCACTTCATCATTATCGGTGAGCTGTCCGTTGATCTGCCAATCAGTGCTCCCCTCCTCTCTGACGTCAGCCTACCAGGACAAAATTAACCTCCGATCTTTTGACTTGTTTTATCGTTCAATATCTTCGTTTATTGATTACCTGGATACGTGTTCTCCATCCACTAGATACGTCAATAAGTATTAAATCCGCATCATCTAACCCATATAAAGACCATATTTTTGATTGAAATAGAAACAACCTTATTATAACTCAAATTTATTAAAAGTTATATTTAACATTTTTTTGTGGCAAAAAAATTATTGTTGTCTTTACTATCCATTATATAGCTTACAACTCGCAGTGTCGTCGGAACACACTCTCTGTAAAGATCTAATACGATAAAATGTTGGAGCAAACGACTGAATTATGCAGCTGTAAACAACATAGTACACCACAAAGCGACTGTATGGGCTCAGGCCACAATGCATGAATATTGAATCATAATGTTATGTGCAGCCGAGGCGTGTGTTTGTGCTATTGTTCCGTTCAAGTCGGGCGTTTCATGAGTTAAGTGAAGAAAGTGAGTATTTGTTCTCCAAGTTTTCACTACACAACAGTTAAATGACAAATATCTAGCACACTATTCACTTTTTTAGTATTTGATTTGGTTCAGTAAGAAGAATGAAAAAGTGAATAAACAAACGTTCAGATGATATAATCGGGTTTTAAACTAACATATTTACCTTAATACTAAAGATAAATCTATTTGTTTAAAATTATAATAATAGACATATATATAAGAAATGAACTTTAGCTCGAAAACGATAATAAACATTTAATTTAACACTGTGCGTGTAATTTAATAAATTGTATATAAATATATATATATATGTATATATATATATATATAAATAAATAAATATATATGTAATATATATATATATATAAATCAGTGGCAATAGCCTAATTTAATTTCAATAAACATTGAATACAAAAAGTACTTGCTCCGCCGGGACTCGAACCCAGATCTCTCACTTGCCGGGTGAATGTGCTACCATTACACCACAGAGTCCTCACTTTTTACGATTCAATTATTTTGTATTTGGCCGTTTCTGTTACATACGTGTTTAAATAACCAAACTAACATATGATCGGAAGACCAAATACCTGTCAAATGACTTTTATTTACTCATTAAATTTGGATTAGTGGCAATAGCCCTAATTTCATTTCAATAAACATTGAATCACAAAAAGTACTAATTTTTTATATTTTATATATATATATATATAATAATGGAATAATAATATCCAAATGTGCATAACTTCAGAAACGATGTTTTGAATTACTTACAGTTCGGAACATACTGAAAAACTTATATCTTTAGCTTTTTTGTCTTATTTTTGATACATAACTTGAACGTTGCCGGTCTAGTTCATGAAAAATTTCGTAGATCATTTACATGTATCAATTTAATTGTTGTCTTTTAAATCTGACACTATGACTGGAATTGTTATGTTTAGAAGAATAATAATTGCAATACGAAAACCTCATTTACGTCAGATACACAAAGCACTGACTATAAAAACATTTTAAATTCATTCAGAAAAAGGGTCATCGCTTTTGCTTATTAATACTGGATTGCGAGCTTTGTTGCAACCGCAATATCACTTCCGTTGGACGTGCAAAGGAAATTAGTTCTGTAAAATGTTTGCAAAACCCCCGACTTTGAATGCATGTGATTCACATGTGTAATTGTCTGTTTGGAACTCTTTGTCAAGCTATTTAAGAACATTGTAAGGAAATAGATTCAAATGAACTGTGATCTCAGGTGTATGTTTGCATTCAACATGTATAACATGAAATTAAAAATTAACACAGTATCAAATTTCCGTAGAATTTCAAATGTAAATTACTATACAAATGTTTAAATATCTGTATTTTTCTTTATGTTAATTACATATGTATGACAAACGTCAATAGTAAAATAGTGCAAAGTATATAAATTAAAAAACATCATTACATAAAGAGCCCGCCGTAATAAAATACCCTTGAGTTCTCCCGTAAGTATATTCTTAAACCTCATGCATTTTTACGCCCTTACCTTTATCCATAGAATTATTGGAGAACACTGTTTTTAAAATACAATTTATATGCTTCCAAACGCCTTTGAGATTTTTCCATATTCTTAACGATTATTCAGAAAAAAATCATAAATTTGATTGTACTTTTATTGTTTACTTATTTAAAAAGTACGCACTTTACAAAGAAATGAAATACGTTTGTATGAGTTACAATTATACGTCTAAAATGAGAGATATCACATAATGCTAAAATAAAAATGAGGGAGCGTAAAATTATGTAAGGTTTAAACGTTGCTCTTATGGAAAATAATTCAAGGTCATTTAACTATAGTAGGGTGAGTTTATACTTGCAAGAAATTGCGCAAGTTTGGTATCCGACAGTAAAAATTCATATGCTCAAAAAGGCGCAAGAGAGCTTTTGCGAGTGTTATCACAAGTTTCGGACATTTTAATTCTATACATTTTCTAGATATTACTGTCGTATGTGAATAGAATTTACTTTGTCTGGCGCAACAACTAGTGATAGCAACTCGACTAGTGATACTCGAGATAAGAACTGGTTATCCTTATTTACAATATGCGATAACTGTTCCGCCAGTTCTCAGTGAAGTTATCAGAGTCAGGCCTCTTATCGCTAAGGAGATAGCCGTCTTGCAAGTGGTCAGTCGTGCTGGAAACTGAACGCAGCCACCGTATCTGATTTTTAAGCTCTACGTAAAAAATATTTCAAACCAATTAGTTTCAATAAGGTTACCCCATAGCATTCGTACTCGGCCGACTGCACTACCAATCAAATCAAATATATTTTTACTGCAAAAGGCCAAAACTCATATTGTAATGCAAGCCCTTTTTAATAGTGAAATAGTAATGCCATCGTTCATACACTGACTATACATTACTTTTACAATGGTTTGATTCATATAACATCCATACACAAAATTTCATATACTTTTTCACACTTAGCAAACCAAGCAATCAAAGAAGTAAATTAGTTTAATGTTCCCAGCTGATAACCACGAGATTATCAAGGGAATATTCACCAAGAAGTGTTTTAGTCTATCTTTGAAATGGTTTTAATATATCCAGTTTCTTGATGTTACCAGGTACGAGCTGATTAACTGACACCAACCTTTGAAGGGAGTTTATCAAAGACGGCTGGCCGATGTTTCTGAACCCTCAAGTTGTCCCTACTTCTTGAAATGTACCCGTGGACATCCCGGCTAAGAGTCAAGTGACATCTGAACTTGCAGTACACCGATACTTCGAGAATATAGAGGCAACGTTAGGTGCCTGAGTTGAGAATCTTTAAAATTTAAGTACGAGGCTCGTAGTTTATCTAAATTTCACTTCTAACTAGTTGTACAGCATGGATTTATTCTTATTTAATCATCAAAATTGAATGTGACACATATTCATTCCGTAGTCTGTCACGCATTTTAGTACAGTGTGGTGGGGTTATTGAAGTACTTGTAAAAGCTTTCCTAGACCTCATTGTTGCTCCGTAGACACAAGTTAGGTGGTCTGATTTTAAGTTCACTACCACTGGGTGTGTAGCTCACATGTTAACTTTAGGTTTTATTTATGTTAGAATTCATGTTATAATATGGACATGACGTTTGGGTCTGTGATAAGTGAAAAGAATTTTTTTAAGGAGAGGCCTATGTCCTTTTTTGCCTTTTATTATGCACTAGCTTGCGAGGGGAACTTGTCAAATAGGATAAGATCAGAAGTACTAATAACGAATTATTCAGTTACCATTAGGATTTGAACCTGAGCTATCTCTAACTCAGATCCAAAGTCCGACGCCCTAGACTGTGCGGCAATCGGCTCTCTCTCTACAACAATCGTTAAAAGAGGTTTTATTATAAGATATGTAGGAAAGCAAGATAATTTTTTTCTTAAATCGTCCGTTTTAGACACTTCCTTTGCGAATGGCTAATCCGGTAACTTACAACCAGCCCATCGTAAGGTTGTTCAGCTATTGGTTGTACTCATCTCATTCGTCATAAATTTCAACGTGATGGTAATTTGTGCCCACAACTACTCACATCTTCCTGATATAGTCCTGATAACCCTACTCATGAAATCTTGTACACCTACTATTTTTTTATAGACGTCTAAACCATCCTTTTGTACACAAGCAATAAACTTTTTCCACCTACCGATATTTTGCTCAGTGTGTTTTTTCTCACACACAGTGGTGTACCTTAATACTGCTACAAGCCTCTTTCCAACAAATATTCTTAATGGAAGACCAGAGTAGCGGGATACAAATCCCTCGTTATATCCTCAAAGCATACACAGTTTTAATCTATAAAGCAGTGCTGTTTTCTAACTGGATTAAACACGTGGAGCCGGAAGGCAGTGAGTAGGCCAAATCCTGCGATATACTCTGAGGCCAGATAAAGTTTTAATCTCTTGACCGATGCGAGATTCTGACGTAATGAAGCACGTGAAGTTGTAAGCCCAGGATTAAGAAGTTGTAAATGGAGAGAACACAGGAAATGTTCCAACATATTGCTTAATCCAATGTAACATATTTCCGCTTCCCGTGGTACAACTTAATTGTACACAGGTTACTACTGTAATGGATTCTGGCCGAAATTAATAGGGTTTTAGAAATGTTTTAGAAGTTGCAATGTTTAGTATTTGGATTTAAGTATAGTATTGTAATTTCATAAATAATTACGTAAGTATGATAAAATAGGAGTATCGTACCGAAATGTATGTTTAAAGTTTAACATTGGTTACATACAAAACCTTTTACTGTGACATTTTAAAAACTAATAAATTTATTTCCTAGCTGGATAGATTATACAAGTAGGGTGTTACCAATTCATTAGTAAATATTTCATTAGGTTATGAAAAACGCAAATCATTATATGAGAACAAGTATATTAACATACACATATTTTATTTATATAGGCCATAACACAGATATCATTTTAACAAAATTTTCTTTAATTTTGTAAAGCTATTTTATAATTTAATTTATTTTAAGTGTCACATACAGATATACAGACGCTTAATTAATTGATATATATATATATATATATATATATATATATATATATATATGTATATATATCGATGATTATATGTTGGTTTGACCCAGGGAACGAAATTCTAAAGGGTTTTTATCAGAAAAAGGAAATCCTAATACTGTATAGCATTTTAGTTTTTTAAAATCAGTTGAGTTAATATTTTTATTACACATTTTTATTTTATAAGACCGTGTACTACAAATTCTAAACTTCATTATTCAATACTGAAATCTGCATGTAGCTACACCAAACAAAGAAAAGAGTACACTATGGTGCACGATTAGAATTGTTTCCAAGGTCTTACATCGATTAGTTCCTGAAGTTTGGACTATTGGTGGAACATGTTGAAAGTGTGAAAGCAGGAGTGTCCTCTCTATATCCTCTCTCGACAGCCAATACAGCCTCTGTCAATATTGATACCGCACCTCCACGGTGGCAATATGAGCCGAAATTATTGTGTCGCTAGGAATAATACTTATTCCAACAAATCAGCATGGGGCTATCTGAAGAAATACTTTGAAGAAATTCAATGTGTATGCTTTATTGTCGTAACGTATATTTATATAATTGCAATATTAGTTTTTCATGGTGTTGTGGATATCTTCTTGAACGTCTTTCAAAGCTATAACTTTAGTAGATTCAGACATCCTTTGTATAAGTAATAAAAACTATTCTTCAATGAACCTTTTATTTATTGGGCGATGGTTTTCGAAAAAAAATTAATACACTTTTTAAAACATGTAATAAATCTATTTCTTACAAAATAAACAGATACACTATCCCAAATATTAGGAAACCCCAAGGATTAATTTAGAATTAAATAAGAATTTAAATCAAATAAATCCAGAATATACGAAATAAGATGTGATGATTATGTTTGAAAGATGTATTGACAAAAAAAATATAAAAAGATTTATACAGCTGATCGCAACACACAAAATATAAGTGAATAAAAAGATTTTACAATCTTAAATTAATAAAGAAATTACAAGAACAATGCATTCAATTGCTTGGAAACCATTTAAAATATATATCAAGCAGATGAAATCAGATAGGAAGGACATATTGAAAATTCTATTCTACATTCTTCCCTTTAAAAACATTAAACTATAGTCCTGTATAGCTTTTCATAATGTCCCAAAAATTTAAATAACTTCATTTACTCCATATGGTATAATTAATTTTGTTGTAATACACATTGCGTAAATATTATTCATGGAATCGCCTGACAAGAAACTAGTTACTTTCAAAATTCCTCGACCCAAAATATAAAGATTTGCATTGAAAAAATATTGTTATTAATGATATAAAATGATTTTCAATTGCTCTCAGAGTCTTCAAGTTTCCCATGACTAATGAAAATAAATTCCAGACTAACAAAGAGTGTAGTTATATACTGGGATGTACTTATTCTTCCTGTGCTAGGCTGAACGTTTATTTTGGTTCGTTTACGGTGTGGGAGGAGTCCGTGGTAAATGTTGTGTACATATGTAAATTTAGAAAATGTTTGTATATTATTTTCTAAAACATCTATTGACATCTCGTTTGATTATGTTGATATGGCAATTTTTTTAAGTGTCTAGTGATTAATTAATTATATGGATGAAAGATTAAGCCAAATATGACCTTTAGAGAAATAATCAGTATCATATTCCTATCACATAAAATTGAATTTAATTTTAGTGAGCCCTTAAAACGTTCTCTAAGTGATTGCAACTTGCATATAATAAATGTAGAGAGGCTCCAAGTAGAAGTTTTAAGCTGTGCCTAGATCTGGACATTCCAAATGATCTTGTACTTCTGATTATAGTCAATGTGTATAATGGAAAACGAGGTGTTCGGACCCTCCATCGGGTAGCACCCTTATTTACAAAAAACTGTTAGCCTAAAACATGTGGTTAAAATAGTTTTGCCCAGGTTTTGGCGAAAAAGTTCTTAGTTATTTAGTAATAGCTTAATATTCCTTAATCAATTCAAACCACTATCCCCTATATAGGTTTGTATTCCCATGCTTATTTTACTAATGCATAAGTAGTTGTTATGTTTCAAAAATAACATAACATATAAACTTATAATGTTTATTTACAAAAAGATATTGACTGAAAATATTTTCTACTACTGTAACGTTCAATCAAAACCAACTCGAGTAATGCATTGGTTTTCAATTAACTCTTAGTAACGATTAATGGAATCCTTGTTTTAACTGGTTAGATAACAAATGAACGTTTTAAAATTATAAGATTGGGGGGGGGGGGGGGTGGGGGGGGGGGGGGGTGGGGGGGGGGGGGGGTGGGGGGGGGGGGGGGTGGGGGGGGGGGGGGGTGGGGGGGGGGGGGGGTGGGATTTGTAATTTCCCTATTTTTTTTATGGAGGTACGAGGTACCATTGGCCATAAAAATGGTATTATTGATAAAAATTTTTTTTATTGTTTAATAATCAAGAGAGACCTATACTTTTTAAAGATTAACTTTTCTCCCCACATTATCACTGATAATAATTTTATTAGAACATGTCTCTAATAAACTTCATCATCACTTAAAGACCTCCTTTCCCATGAATGTAAATATAGTAGAATTTTTCAGCAGTAAGTTGTAACTCGGTTTTTATAATGTTTTTGTAAAATTGAGTATGGAGTGGTCCCTTAAAACGATTTAACCTTAAAATTAATACACTAAAGATATTTCATTGGCTGGTCATCTCTTGATTTTTTATTAGAGGGAGTAATCTGCTACCCTCAATTTTTTGGTAATTGAAATCTAAGATATACATCATTGTGTGGTGTGCCACCTGTATACCACAATAACCTGTCAAATGAGTTATGCTTTGAGGGTTTGAAATTTCCGGTAGTGAAACATCCCTCTACTAGTCGTTTATTCCTTAAAAATAGAAAAAAAATTGCTTTCACAGGTCCTCCCTCCTGTACGAGGTAAAATTGCGAACTCGCGCCCACTCCTGACCCAAAATGCTCATCAATCGCCCAGAGAGATTTTATACCCCAATCCATTTACGTAAACACCCTAAAGTGGCGGTAATGGTGCTGCAGTCTAAGATAGGAAACAAAATTTTGGACCTTATTGTGCTATTGTTTTGTTGTTTTTTTGTTTTTGTTGTGCTTACTGAAAGCTACTTTGATAACGGGGGGAGACACAAGTTATTGTAAACCCTCGGTTCTGTACAGAATTTTAGTAATTTTTTATTCCATTTTCTAGAAGAGCTGGGTATTGATAAATGATCTCTCGTGTAACTTTTCAGCAGCAAGACGCGAACCACTGCGCACGACTGATATGGACGCCATCTATTGACTGGCTCTATGGAAGACCTTTTAATGGTCGTTAGATTCTGAAGATTTGGGGACATACCTCCTGGGTCAGCTCGACCCCATAGATTACTCTCTGTTTGTATTGTTTCTTCGAAGAGCTAATTGATAAATCCGGTTTGTTAATAATTCGTCCGAGAACGTTCTTACTATGCAAAGGATTAACATAGGGAAGTTCAGGCAGTTCCTCAAGTAAATGCTGGAACAAGTGATTCAGGCCAGCACTTAAGGACTGTCAGTGGGTTCTAAGGTCGTTCGTCTTAAAATATAGAATGGTTTACTCACAAAAATGACGTGGAGGACAAATTAAAATATGCATAGTAATTACCTAATGTCATGATGTTTGTTTACCAGCAAAAAATGTTAAAATGGAGTTATTCAATTTTGAGATATAAAAAATAAAAGGTGCGAATTCTCTCATTGCCACACCTGTACTTTGACGTCAGTGTCATAAATAAATGTTTCGTTTATATTTTTGTACCATTTCGCTAACAACTCGCACAAAACTTGCCATATCCTACAATGAAACAAAGCGCAAACCGGTTCTCAATTCACGAGCTATGAAGCAATACTTGGCTGTGTCCAACCATATCATATATGTCTCTGTGTACTCGTTTAGAAATAACCTGATTACCATACGAAATGCCGCACTGGGACGATGTTGAAAGGGACTTCCTTTCGCCGGTTTTATATCGGTCCCAGTTCTCTCGCTACGGCAAGTGGGATAGAGAAAATGATTCAAAGATATATACTTTCCATACTTACTACCACTTCTCTTCATTTTATTTTATAACGGTTCTGTATTGAACTTTAGAGAGTGAGTATCTGTAGATGTATTTGAGAGTACACTATACTAAAAAACTCTTGCATAATTCTAAATCAAGTAGTTATCTTTTAATAATTGCCGTAAAAGGGTTGTATATTTCGCTGAGGTAGTAATTGCAGGTCAGTAGTTGTTGACCTAGAGTTACAAAAAGGTGTTATTACTTATTAAAATTAGTCATCATACATAGTTTAATTTTGTGTAAAACAATGGATGTCTCTCTTGAAAAAATACATCAAATAATATGAAATTGCATGATGTGTTATATTTTTTTAAAGGTTGGAACACCCTAGGGAAACAAAAACTACTATGCAATTAGGAATAATACACAACACATAAAATATTTGAAAGAAAATATCAAAATTCTCACGACTTCATCATTATTTTGGCATGTTAAGTATTTTCTTGATACTTCTGCTTATATTAAGGATCTTCAAAATACTATTATTGCATTTTCATCTCTCTTCCATTAGTCTCAAAATTATGAAAAAAATTTGAAACGCTTGTTTTTTTAAAAAAAAGGTAGTGCTCTTTTTCAAAGCACTTAAAAATAAATAGCCGTATTTAGCATTAAAGATAATAGTCTGAATTTAAAGTATTTTACTGTTAGAATTTATGTGTTTCGAACATTTACGCTTATGACGTAAGTCATCTGATATCTTGCCAAATAGTATGAAAATTAAAAATAACTTAGATAGAGGAAACATATCGACATTGGATGTCATCTTGGTATAGACAAAACACGTTTTAAATCGTTCCATGTTTTCCTAGTCAAAGGCAACATGAATGTTGACCTGACCGCACTCTATAAATAGTAGTACTTTGTCTGACCATTGGATTGCGCTTTAAAAAGTTGTCCCTGTTATCTCTTTCCTGTTAACAGTTGTGTCTTTTATCTGTTCTGTTATCCATATAGTTATTATAAAACTACATTGGTAAAGTTCATCCATAATCCACGTTTTTCGGTTAATTACTTATTAGGATTTTTAATTTAATTAAAAAACTGTTAAAGCTGCAATTATTCATCTAAATTGAACCTGAAGTAATGTGGTAAACGTGTAAGAGTTAGTGGTTCAGATGAAAGAAAAATACAGCCACCTTAAAAAAGGTAACTTTATGTCAGTTTCCCTTGGCTTGTGGAGTTTTTTCTGTGAGAACTTTAAAATTAATGATGTAAAAAAAGTTTGTAACTATTCGGGTTAAAAGACGTCAGCCAGTTTTACATTTTCCGATTGTAATTTATGTAAATAAATCAACGTTTACACACATGCCAGTTACACAATCCAGTCGTGTGACAATAACAACGTGTGTGTGACTGTCTCTGCTTGCAACAAACGACCTGTTTAACATATGAATGCGGCTCTCGTTGCCGACAATGTTGCAAGTTTGCTTACTGATAAACAGTTTTATTTATTGTACTGTCGCTACAGTTTTCTTTATCCCAGTAAAATGTCTTTTTACCCAGGACCGGTAAACTCTTTATGTTCCCAACACATAGTTACTTTGTACGTTGCGTTTTATTTGCAGCTAGTGACGTCACGTTAATATCGAACCGTGGAATAGGTACTGCACGTGGTTACTCATTTCATACGCGTGACGGGTGTTGAGCGTTGTTTTAGTAGTAACAGTATTATTTAGCATGTAGTGTTAATCGAGCTTTATTTGTACGCTAAAAACCACTTGAACTGCACTATGAAAATTGAGTGTATATATTAAAAGGTAAGAGTATTCCGTTATAGTACGGCCCTGCTCTCTATTCTTCCCCACCTTATCGTTTTAAAATCTTAATAGAAATTAATTAACTAAAATCTTTTACACGTTTTATTGAAACTCGATTTAATGAACAGATACTCACAAAGAATCATTTATATACGTAAATCGATAGAAAAACTCCCCCGATCTTAAAGTACCAATGCAAACTTCTAGGTCAAATGTAATGTCATGATATTTCTGTTATCTGAAATGTGCTCACCAAGAACATGCTTTCTCTCCCACACCAGGGCTCACTGCTAGGGGCTATGACGGTACATGTTTTATTCTCTCGGACTTGGCTATTACAACGAAGGCGTTACCAGTGGTTTATTTTATTTTCCTTATGGGAATTCACTAAATCTAGCCGGACGGGACTGAGATATTTAATTTAATATGATTGATACTATAATTAATACACTAAATTATTTATTTTTTTAATTCGGTAAAACAAATTAGATAACAAATCAATAAAGAACAACAAAACGACAAATTGCGAGCAATTACAGAGGCATCATAACTGAATTATTTGGTACAGAATGGGATTTGTTTTTGTGCTCGCAATTAAACATTTGATTGTGTGTTTTTGACAATTCCACTGCAAACACAAAAATACAGATTAAATAAACTCATATTAATCATGAAGACCATCGAATGGGCTTAGACATATTTTTCACAGGTTAGCCTCATCATGTACATGTGCGGTAAGATAGTTTTATAATCTCTTGTTGAAAAAAGAAAAAGCAACACGTAGGAACCCCAAAGTCTAAAGCTCATTTCGTTTTTCAGTTATCCGGTGTACACAGAAACTGACGGTCATACGGAAAAGAAATGTTTACATCTCTTCGGCAGTCAGAATATAAATTCTGTCAACCTAGGGAGTAATGACGCTCTAAGAAATAATTTTTCATGCAAAATTAAAAATATTATGTTGTTTGATCAATCAATACCCAGGTTATTTGTTTCATTAAATTTAATGGTGAAAATTGTGACTGGCATAAAAGAAAGCTTATTTCATAAAGTTCTCTATACATTACTGAACAGTTCAACACAATATAATGTTACTATTTAATACTTTTATTTTTGTGAGACCTTTCGATAGCAAGGCTATCTTCGTCAGTATGGTTACAATGTGTATTTATATTGCGATATTCTCGTTGAATCTTTATTAGCCATAAGACCAATATACAATTTTCTTTAACACTTAGCCATATCCCATAGTGTAATATGCAGCATTACTGAACTTGGTGTTACCGATATATAAATGAAGCTTTATGCAAAATTTAAAGTCTGTAGGTCAGATAGTCCTTGATATATCTTGTGGATATACAGACCATTAATTTGTGCATCCGTTTGAGTGATTACACTTGGTAATTGCTCCGCCAATTAAGCATAATTCTTGATCTTTGTGTCATTTAACGCAATGAAATATTAGTTTATAGATGATAAAACCAGCATATTAGTTACTGTATATTACTGCAATGCGAAAGGTAAAGTCTGTATATAAGTGTATAACCCCACGGTATGTTAGCGTTGGTATGAAGTTAAGAAACAGTTCGCATGAGGGGTACAGACCGTAAAATATGTAGCTTGTGTGGGAAAAATTGTGATTTCTAGCAAACTGTAAGGTGAAATACCGAGACCACAAAAAGATTTAATGCACCGACATGATTTACTTTTGTCGCTGTGTATTTTTCCAACACAGTAGACATTGCTTGACGACTTTATAGTTTATTGGTTTTTACCAATAGAGAAGTAAGAATATGTGCGCGTTGGCACTAATAACCTGTGTTTATGACAATAAATCACATTTCTTTACTTATTTCCTTTTTATGAGTATTGCATGTTCGTTACTATACTGTTTTTCGTTGGGAATCATATCTTACGTTTTTTAATGTTACATTTAATGAAATAATTATAGCAGAGTAATCGGACTCATATTATTTTTCTGGATGTAGCTTCAAGGGCTGGCAGATCAAAACTTAAAAGGGAATCAGCGTTTCGTGTTTTTTTCTTTTTTTTGGCGGGGGGGACAACGATGATCCTTCTCTCGGATCATGTGCTTAAAGCGAACTTCTAAATATGCATGTTATTATAATATATTATATAACAAAGATTGGACCTTGGTTGGATATCCCTGCATCTTCGCCGCTATTCATTTTCCAGCTAGTAGATTAGTTTGGCTGCTAACAGGATAGGACAGGGAGACCTATAAGATCTGATAGGAAATTTAAGTCACCTTGAGTTACTTAGATGTTATCCTTCCATAAATATGGATTATTGATCATGAACTCTCAGACCCATATGGGTTTACAGGATAAGATTGTGAGACCAATGAGATTTGGTAGGAAAGTTCAATCACCTTGAGTTACTTAGGTATTATCCTTCCAAAAAAAAGTATTTTCGTCATGAGCTCTCGGAGACATATTAGTTTACAGGATATCACTGTGAAACCTATGATATTTGGTAGGAAAGTTTAGTCACCTTGAGTTACTTAGGTATTATTCTTTCAAAAATATGGATTATTGACCAAGAGTCCTCGGATGGCGAGCGCTGCTCGTCATTGCCGTTCCTTCTCAAGCCCTTAGTTTAGTTTTAACTTTTCTCTGGCGGTGGGTGGCCTGAGATGGCCGTCATTGCCGTTCCTTCTCAAGCCATTAGTTTAGTTTGAACTTTTCTCTGGCGGTGGGTGGCCTGAGATGGGCGTTATTGCCGTTCCTTCCCAAGCCATTAGTTTAGTTTGTACTTTTTTCTGGCGGTGGGTGGCCTGAGGTGGGCGTCAATTGCCGTTCCTTCCCAAGCCATTAGTTTAGTTTGAACTTTTCTCTGGCGGTGGTTGGTCTGAGATGGGCGTTATTGCCGGTACTTCCCTAATCAGTTGTTTAGTTTGAACTATTCTCTGACGTTCGATGGCCACCACAAGTTCTATGTTAGGCACATTTATTAATTTGCTTTTTCGCTGATGCCTGATGTTCAGCACAGGTAGCCAATTACTTCATTATATAAAATGTGGTTGCTTGGGAAACAGGAGAAAGAAATCGCAATAGGCCAACAGCTCTGGCCACTATCCCTGAGAGGACGATTCTGTCAGAGCGAGTCTGAGTTCACAGAAACAGTAGCGCTGGGTCGAATTTTAAACATCATCCCGTGTGCAAGCTTACATAAAGTTGTGCGTAATCAAGTTCCATATTCAAAATTAATATTTTTCTTCTTTCTCCTACTCCTTCTTATGCTACCTTATGCCACATGACCCACGTCATGGCACCCATAATGCCTTATGACAATTAAAAGCCTAATTCAATCTTTTTTATGGCTGAGGCAAAATAAAATGTTTCAAGTACCTCCAACAAATTTGCTCTCTACTAGATGGTGGCTGCCCGAGAAAGTGAATGACTTACGCTTCGCCAGAAGAAGATTACCAAGGTGTTCCGGCAGTCAGAGATTAGGATGTCCTGCCAAGAGCATTTAATATTGTGGTTCACCAGCCGTAGATAGATAGTATGGCCAAGAAACTTACTTTCGTGATTTGCCACTGAGAAGCAAGATGGTTTGTAACAAAACTGTCCTGATTCGTCCGTCTAAGATACATACTTTATAGGAAAACTCAATGTAGAGGACACCAGCTCAATGGTAGTAGACCTACTCAATTTATTTTATATCGTGATCACCAATAAGAAGCTAGAGGGTGCTCTCGATAAAACTTTTGTGACTCGTCCATCTGAGACTTCTAAGTGGAAACCTATGTCATCGCATTACCGTATGCAGACCTTAAACACAAAACCCATGGAAAATCTGGATTTTATTGTTAAAATATAAAAGCCAAAGGATTTTGCTTACAAAACTGTCTTAAATAACAAGTCTGTATATCAAGATGATAAACTTTGATCCTTACTATTTCAACAAGTTTGTAAATGCCAATAGCTGTAAATGTATAAACATAACGTCTAATAAAAACAGGCATATTGACTGTGATTGTTTTTGAATGAGTTTACAGGCATTGTCTGTGTATAATGCTGCTTAACATGTTTTGTTTAATCAACTTTGGTAGTTTTTACTATTTTCATTTGTTTAAGCGTCAAAGAAATCCCTGTTTTTGAAATGTGAGGCGTGTATGGTATCTATTTATACTGTTCGAGCCTAAGAAAGTTAAATTTATATCCTCCTTAGTTTTAGTAACAGAAGTCCTATATTATTCTGGACTGCTTTTATTAGTACATAGGTATAAAGCATTTAAAGTAAACAAAGAAGGTAATGGTTTTCTTATGAACGCCAAAGTACAATTGGAACTGGAGATAAAACTCAACATTTACTAAATAGTATTGAAACGTATAAATGCAATTGGAAATTATTTATTGAATGCTTTTGTTGTAAAGTGAGATGAAATACATTACTTTCGTTTCAACCAAGAATGTTTTCTTGGATATACACAGTTGCTAACTCGTTGCTGACTTTTTATCAACACTTTAATGTACGGAAACACTTTCACTCGCGTATAATTTTCCATTTATCGTGCGGTGTCTAGTAGGTCACATTTAATCTGTATTGGGGGCCAAATTTTAACTAATTGCACAGCGATTCGATTAATGAAATTGCTGCAGTTTACAGTCGCTTTGTTGGCGCCCGCTAAGTGAGAATTTACTGTTTAAACCACAGATTGTTCGGCATTCGATCATTTCCAGTAAATATTTGCAGCTACAATATTTACAGAAAAATTCTGTTGTTGACTTTCATAGTATATTGGAAGTATGTGGAAAGAACATAACTTACTGGAATGAGTATTATATATCATTTAAATATTATTTTCGTTGTTCTTTTTACTTTTTTATATGGTTTTTACTTCTTTTATATTAACTTTCTGATCGAGTTGCTGTGATAAAATGAGACGTTTGCAGTAAAGCTCGTATCTTTCAAAAATTAGGAAATAGCCTTGGTTATCTAATCTTACTTTGTCAATATTCTCCATATAAGTATCTTTAATAGTCTGACTGAGTTGGTAGCGTAGTTTTGATAGGTGTTTTTATCGTCAAGAGTTTCATCTACGCTGGCCGACCATATCATTTCTTCAATTTTGTTATTTTTTTACTTCTTTTCTATTCACTTTGTGATTCAGTTGTGATTAAATGGGACGTTTGTAGCAAGGCTTATGAATATATATCTAAAAAACAAGCAATGTTCCTGGATTGTCGTATCTTACTTTGTTAATATGAAAAATATTGAATATTTTTTATAATCTGACCGAGTAGCTAGCATGATTTTTACAGGTGTTAACTAGGTATGTTTTACAATTACAGTTCCACCTAAACTGAATTAACATAAAATTTTTTTCCTTTCCTTATATTATTTACTTTGGTTCTTTTTACACTCTGATCGAGCTGTTGTGATTAAATGGGACATTTGTAGCAAGGTTTATGAATATTAGTCTCAAAATTTAGCATAGCGCCTTGTATATCGCGACTTACTTTGTTAATATTCTTCATTTCAGTATTTTAAATTGTCTGGCCGAATGGTAGCATGGATTAAATAGGTGGTCTTTTAGTAAATTGTTTCATCTTCGGTTACCGACCATATAATGTTTTCATTTTTGTTATTGATTTTAACTTTCTGATCGAGTTGTTGTGATTAAATGGGACATCTGTAGCAAGGTTTATGAATTAGTCTCAAAATTTAGCATAGCGCCTTGTATATCGCGACTTTCTTTACTAATATTCTTCAATTTCAGTATTTTAAATTGTCTGGCCGAATGGTAGCATGGATTAAATAGGTGGTCTTTTAGTAAATTGTTTCATCTTCGGTTACCGACCATATAATTTTTTCACTTTTGTTATTGATTTTAACTTTCTGATCGAGCTGTTGTGATTAAATGGGACATCTGTAGCAAGGGTTTATGAATTAATCTCAAAATTTAGCATAGCGCCTTGTATATCGCGACTTACTTTGGTAATATTCTTCATTTCAGTATTTTAAATTGTCTGGCCGAATGGTAGCATGGATTAAATAGGTGGTCTTTTAGTAAATTGTTTCATCTTCGGTTACCGACCATATAATGTTTTCATTTTTGTTATTGATTTTAACTTTCTGATCGAGTTGTTGTGATTAAATGGGACATCTGTAGCAAGGTTTATGAATTAGTCTCAAAATTTAGCATAGCGCCTTGTATATCGCGACTTTCTTTACTAATATTCTTCAATTTCAGTATTTTAAATTGTCTGGCCGAATGGTAGCATGGATTAAATAGGTGGTCTTTTAGTAAATTGTTTCATCTTCGGTTACCGACCATATAATTTTTCACTTTTTGTTATTGATTTTAACTTTCTGATCGAGTTGTTGTGATTAAATGGGACATCTGTAGCAAGGTTTATGAATTAGTCTCAAAATTTAGCATAGCGCCTTGTATATCGCGACTTACTTTGTTAATATTCTTCATTTCAGTATTTTAAATTGTCTGGCCGAATGGTAGCATGGATTAAATAGGTGGTCTTTTAGTAAATTGTTTCATCTTCGGTTACCGACCATATAATGTTTTCATTTTTGTTATTGATTTTAACTTTCTGATCGAGTTGTTGTGATTAAATGGGACATCTGTAGCAAGGTTTATGAATTAGTCTCAAAATTTAGCATAGCGCTATGTATATCGCGACTTTCTTTACTAATATTCTTCAATTTCAGTATTTTAAATTGTGTGGCCGAATGGTAGCATGGATTAAATAGGTGGTCTTTTAGTAAATTGTTTCATCTTCGGTTACCGACCATATAAAGTTTTCACTTTTGTTATTGATTTTAACTTTCTGATCGAGTTGTTGTGATTAAATGGGACATCTGTAGCAAGGTTTATGAATTAGTCTCAAAATTTAGCATAGCGCTATGTATATCGCGACTTTCTTTACTAATATTCTTCAATTTCAGTATTTTAAATTGTCTGGCCGAATGGTAGCATGGATTACATAGGTGGTCTTTTAGTAAATTGTTTCATCTTCGGTTACTGACCATATAATTTTTTCACTTTTGTTATTGATTTTAACTTTCTGATCGAGCTGTTTTAAATGGGACATTTGTAGCAAGGGTTATGAATTAATCTCAAAATTTAGCATAGCGCCTTGTATATAGCGACTTACTTTGGTAATATTCTTCATTTCAGTATTTTAAATTGTCTGGCCGAATGGTAGCATGGATTAAATAGGTGGTCTTTTAGTAAATTGTTTCATCTTCGGTTACCGACCATATAATGTTTTCATTTTTGTTATTGATTTTAACTTTCTGATCGAGTTGTTGTGATTAAATGGGACATCTGTAGCAAGGTTTATGAATTAGTCTCAAAATTTAGCATAGCGCCTTGTATATCGCGACTTTCTTTACTAATATTCTTCAATTTCAGTATTTTAAATTGTCTGGCCGAATGGTAGCATGGATTAAATAGGTGGTCTTTTAGTAAATTGTTTCATCTTCGGTTACCGACCATATAATTTTTTCACTTTTGTTATTGATTTTAACTTTCTGATCGAGCTGTTGTGATTAAATGCGACATCTGTAGCAAGGTTTATGAATTAATCTCAAAATTTAGCATAGCGCCTTGTATATCGCGACTTACTTTGTTAATATTCTTCAATTTCAGTATTTTAAATTGTCTGGCCGAATGGTAGCATGGATTAAATAGGTGGTCTTTTAGTAAATTGTTTCATCTTCGGTTACCGACCATATAAATGTTTTCATTTTTGTTATTGATTTTAACTTTCTGATCGAGTTGTTGTGATTAAATGGGACATCTGTAGCAAGGTTTATGAATTAGTCTCAAAATTTAGCATAGCGCTATGTATATCGCGACTTTCTTTACTAATATTCTTCAATTTCAGTATTTTAAATTGTGTGGCCGAATGGTAGCATGGATTAAATAGGTGGTCTTTTAGTAAATTGTTTCATCTTCGGTTACCGACCATATAATGTTTTCACTTTTGTTATTGATTTTAACTTTCTGATCGAGTTGTTGTGATTAAATGGGACATCTGTAGCAAGGTTTATGAATTAGTCTCAAAATTTAGCATAGCGCTATGTATATCGCGACTTTCTTTACTAATATTCTTCAATTTCAGTATTTTAAATTGTCTGGCCGAATGGTAGCATGGATTAAATAGGTGGTCTTTTAGTAAATTGTTTCATCTTCGGTTACCGACCATATAATGTTTTCACTTTTGTTATTGATTTTAACTTTCTGATCGAGCTGTTGTGATTAAATGGGACATCTGTAGCAAGGTTTATGAATTAATCTCAAAATTTAGCATAGCGCCTTGTATATCGCGACTTACTTTGTTAATATTCTTCATTTCAGTATTTTAAATTGTCTGGCCGAATGGTAGCATGGATTAAATAGGTGGTCTTTTAGTAAATTGTTTCATCTTCGGTTACCGACCATAAAATGTTTTCATTTTTGTTATTGATTTTAACTTTTTGATCGAGTTGTTGTGATTAAATGGGACATCTGTAGCAAGGTTTATGAATTAGTCTGAAAATTTAGCATAGCGCCTTGTATATCGCGACTTTCTTTACTAATATTCTTCAATTTCAGTATTTTAAATTGTCTGGCCGAATGGTAGCATGGATTAAATAGGTGGTCTTTTAGTAAATTGTTTCATCTTCGGTTACCGACCATATAATGTTTTCATTTTTGTTATTGATTTTAACTTTCTGATCGAGTTGTTGTGATTAAATGGGACATCTGTAGCAAGGTTTATGAATTAGTCTCAAAATTTAGCATAGCGCCTTGTATATCGCGACTTTCTTTACTAATATTCTTCAATTTCAGTATTTTAAATTGTCTGGCCGAATGGTAGCATGGATTAAATAGGTGGTCTTTTAGTAAATTGTTTCATCTTCGGTTACCGACCATATAATTTTTTCACTTTTGTTATTGATTTTAACTTTCTGATCGAGCTGTTGTGATTAAATGGGACATCTGTAGCAAGGTTTATGAATTAGTCTCAAAATTTAGCATAGCGCCTTGTATATCGCGACTTTCTTTACTAATATTCTTCAATTTCAGTATTTTAAATTGTCTGGCCGAATGGTAGCATGGATTAAATAGGTGGTCTTTTAGTAAATTGTTTCATCTTCGGTTACCGACCATATAATGTTTTTCACTTTTGTTATTGATTTTAACTTTCTGATCGAGTTGTTGTGATTAAATGGGACATCTGTAGCAAGGTTTATGAATTAGTCTCAAAATTTAGCATAGCGCCTTGTATATCGCGACTTACTTTGTTAATATTCTTCAATTTCAGTATTTTAAATTGTCTGGCCGAATGGTAGCATGGATTAAATAGGTGGTCTTTTAGTAAATTGTTTCATCTTCGGTTACCGACCATATAATGTTTTCATTTTTGTTATTGATTTTAACTTTCTGATCGAGTTGTTGTGATTAAATGGGACATCTGTAGCAAGGTTTATGAATTAGTCTCAAAATTTAGCATAGCGCCTTGTATATCGCGACTTACTTTGTTAATATTCTTCAATTTCAGTATTTTAAATTGTCTGGCCGAATGGTAGCATGGATTAAATAGGTGGTCTTTTAGTAAATTGTTTCATCTTCGGTTACCGACCATATAATGTTTTCATTTTTGTTATTGATTTTAACTTTTTGATCGAGTTGTTGTGATTAAATGGGACATCTGTAGCAAGGTTTATGAATTAGTCTCAAAATTTAGCATAGCGCCTTGTATATCGCGACTTTCTTTACTAATATTCTTCAATTTCAGTATTTTAAATTGTCTGGCCGAATGGTAGCATGGATTAAATAGGTGGTCTTTTAGTAAATTGTTTCATCTTCGGTTACCGACCATATAATGTTTTCATTTTTGTTATTGATTTTAACTTTCTGATCGAGTTGTTGTGATTAAATGGGACATCTGTAGCAAGGTTTATGAATTAGTCTCAAAATTTAGCATAGCGCTATGTATATCGCGACTTTCTTTACTAATATTCTTCAATTTCAGTATTTTAAATTGTCTGGCCGAATGGTAGCATGGATTAAATAGGTGGTCTTTTAGTAAATTGTTTCATCTTCGGTTACCGACCATATAATGTTTTTCACTTTTGTTATTGATTTTAACTTTCTGATCGAGCTGTTGTGATTAAATGGGACATCTGTAGCAAGGTTTATGAATTAGTCTCAAAATTTAGCATAGCGCCTTGTATATCGCGACTTACTTTACTAATATTCTTCAATTTCAGTATTTTAAATTGTCTGGCCGAATGGTAGCATGGATTAAATAGGTGGTCTTTTAGTAAATTGTTTCATCTTCGGTTACCGACCATATAATGTTTTCATTTTTGTTATTGATTTTAACTTTCTGATCGAGTTGTTGTGATTAAATGGGACATCTGTAGCAAGGTTTATGAATTAGTCTCAAAATTTAGCATAGCGCCTTGTATATCGCGACTTTCTTTACTAATATTCTTCAATTTCAGTATTTTAAATTGTCTGGCCGAATGGTAGCATGGATTAAATAGGTGGTCTTTTAGTAAATTGTTTCATCTTCGGTTACCGACCATATAATGTTTTCATTTTTGTTATTGATTTTAACTTTCTGATCGAGCTGTTGTGATTAAATGGGACATCTGTAGCAAGGTTTATGAATTAGTCTCAAAATTTAGCATAGCGCCTTGTATATCGCGACTTACTTTACTAATATTCTTCAATTTCAGTATTTTAAATTGTCTGGCCGAATGGTAGCATGGATTAAATAGGTGGTCTTTTAGTAAATTGTTTCATCTTCGGTTACCGACCATATAATGTTTTCATTTTTGTTATTGATTTTAACTTTCTGATCGAGTTGTTGTGATTAAATGGGACATCTGTAGCAAGGTTTATGAATTAGTCTCAAAATTTAGCATAGCGCCTTGTATATCGCGACTTTCTTTACTAATATTCTTCAATTTCAGTATTTTAAATTGTCTGGCCGAATGGTAGCATGGATTAAATAGGTGGTCTTTTAGTAAATTGTTTCATCTTCGGTTACCGACCATATAAGTTTTTCACTTTTGTTATTGATTTTAACTTTCTGATCGAGCTGTTGTGATTAAATGCGACATCTGTAGCAACGTTTATGAATTAATCTCAAAATTTAGCATAGCGCCTTGTATATCGCGACTTACTTTGTTAATATTCTTCATTTCAGTATTTTAAATTGTCTGGCCGAATGGTAGCATGGATTAAATAGGTGGTCTTTTAGTAAATTGTTTCATCTTCGGTTACCGACCATATAATGTTTTCATTTTTGTTATTGATTTTAACTTTCTGATCGAGTTGTTGTGATTAAATGGGACATCTGTAGCAAGGTTTATGAATTAGTCTCAAAATTTAGCATAGCGCCTTGTATATCGCGACTTACTTTACTAATATTCTTCAATTTCAGTATTTTAAATTGTCTGGCCGAATGGTAGCATGGATTAAATAGGTGGTCTTTTAGTAAATTGTTTCATCTTCGGTTACCGACCATATAATGTTTTCATTTTTGTTATTGATTTTAACTTTCTGATCGAGTTGTTGTGATTAAATGGGACATCTGTAGCAAGGTTTATGAATTAGTCTCAAAATTTAGCATAGCGCCTTGTATATCGCGACTTACTTTACTAATATTCTTCAATTTCAGTATTTTAAATTGTCTGGCCGAATGGTAGCATGGATTAAATAGGTGGTCTTTTAGTAAATTGTTTCATCTTCGGTTACCGACCATATAATGTTTTCATTTTTGTTATTGATTTTAACTTTCTGATCGAGTTGTTGTGATTAAATGGGACATCTGTAGCAAGGTTTATGAATTAGTCTCAAAATTTAGCATAGCGCTATGTATATCGCGACTTTCTTTACTAATATTCTTCAATTTCAGTATTTTAAATTGTCTGGCCGAATGGTAGCATGGATTAAATAGGTGGTCTTTTAGTAAATTGTTTCATCTTCGGTTACCGACCATATAATGTTTTCACTTTTGTTATTGATTTTAACTTTCTGATCGAGTTGTTGTGATTAAATGGGACATCTGTAGCAAGGTTTATGAATTAGTCTCAAAATTTAGCATAGCGCCTTGTATATCGCGACTTACTTTGTTAATATTCTTCATTTCAGTATTTTAAATTGTCTGGCCGAATGGTAGCATGGATTAAATAGGTGGTCTTTTAGTAAATTGTTTCATCTTCGGTTACCGACCATATAATGTTTTCATTTTTGTTATTGATTTTAACTTTCTGATCGAGTTGTTGTGATTAAATGGGACATCTGTAGCAAGGTTTATGAATTAGTCTCAAAATTTAGCATAGCGCCTTGTATATCGCGACTTTCTTTACTAATATTCTTCAATTTCAGTATTTTAAATTGTCTGGCCGAATGGTAGCATGGATTAAATAGGTGGTCTTTTAGTAAATTGTTTCATCTTCGGTTACCGACCATATAAGTTTTCACTTTTGTTATTGATTTTAACTTTCTGATCGAGCTGTTGTGATTAAATGGGACATCTGTAGCAAGGTTTATGAATTAGTCTCAAAATTTAGCATAGCGCTATGTATATCGCGACTTTCTTTACGTATTTATCGCGACATGGATCTTACAGGTTAATATTCTTTTTGTTATTGATCATATTAAATTGTATTTTGTGTGCGCTGGTATTTTCAATGGTAGCATGGATTAAATAGGTGGTCTTTTAGTAAATTGTTTCATCTTCGGTTACCGACCATATAATGTTTTCATTTTTGTTATTGATTTTAACTTTCTGATCGAGTTTGTTGTGATTAAATGGGACATCTGTAGCAAGGTTTATGAATTAGTCTCAAAATTTAGCATAGCGCCTTGTATATCGCGAACTTACTTTAATATTCTTCAATTTCAGTATTTTAAATTGTCTGGCCGAATGGTAGCATGGATTAAATAGGTGGTCTTTTAGTAAATTGTTTCATCTTCGGTTACCGACCATATAAAGTTTTCACTTTTGTTATTGATTTTAACTTTCTGATCGAGTTGTTGTGATTAAATGGGACATCTGTAGCAAGGTTTATGAATTAGTCTCAAAATTTAGCATAGCGCCTTGTATATCGCGACTTTCTTTACTAATATTCTTCAATTTCAGTATTTTAAATTGTCTGGCCGAATGGTAGCATGGATTAAATAGGTGGTCTTTTAGTAAATTGTTTCATCTTCGGTTACCGACCATATAATTTTTTCACTTTTTGTTATTGATTTTAACTTTCTGATCGAGTTGTTGTGATTAAATGGGACATCTGTAGCAAGGTTTATGAATTAGTCTCAAAATTTAGCATAGCGCCTTGTATATCGCGACTTACTTTACTAATATTCTTCAATTTCAGTATTTTAAATTGTCTGGCCGAATGGTAGCATGGATTAAATAGGTGGTCTTTTAGTAAATTGTTTCATCTTCGGTTACCGACCATATAATGTTTTCATTTTTGTTATTGATTTTAACTTTCTGATCGAGTTGTTGTGATTAAATGGGACATCTGTAGCAAGGTTTATGAATTAGTCTCAAAATTTAGCATAGCGCCTTGTATATCGCGACTTTCTTTACTAATATTCTTCAATTTCAGTATTTTAAATTGTCTGGCCGAATGGTAGCATGGATTAAATAGGTGGTCTTTTAGTAAATTGTTTCATCTTCGGTTACCGACCATATAAAGTTTTTCACTTTTGTTATTGATTTTAACTTTCTGATCGAGTTGTTGTGATTAAATGGGACATCTGTAGCAAGGTTTATGAATTAGTCTCAAAATTTAGCATAGCGCCTTGTATATCGCGACTTACTTTGTTACTAATATTCTTCAATTTCAGTATTTTAAATTGTCTGGCCGAATGGTAGCATGGATTAAATAGGTGGTCTTTTAGTAAATTGTTTCATCTTCGGTTACCGACCATATAATGTTTTCATTTTTGTTATTGATTTTAACTTTCTGATCGAGTTGTTGTGATTAAATGGGACATCTGTAGCAAGGTTTATGAATTAGTCTCAAAATTTAGCATAGCGCCTTGTATATCGCGACTTACTTTGTTAATATTCTTCATTTCAGTATTTTAAATTGTCTGGCCGAATGGTAGCATGGATTAAATAGGTGGTCTTTTAGTAAATTGTTTCATCTTCGGTTACCGACCATATAATGTTTTCATTTTTGTTATTGATTTTAACTTTCTGATCGAGTTGTTGTGATTAAATGGGACATCTGTAGCAAGGTTTATGAATTAGTCTCAAAATTTAGCATAGCGCCTTGTATATCGCGACTTTATTTACTAATATTTTTCAATTTCAGTATTTTAAATTGTCTGGCCGAATGGTAGCATGGATTAAATAGGTGGTCTTTTAGTAAATTGTTTCATCTTCGGTTACCGACCATATAATGTTTTCATTTTTGTTATTGATTTTAACTTTCTGATCGAGCTGTTGTGATTAAATGGGACATCTGTAGCAAGGTTTATGAATTAGTCTCAAAATTTAGCATAGCGCTATGTATATCGCGACTTTCTTTACTAATATTCTTCAATTTCAGTATTTTAAATTGTGTGGCCGAATGGTAGCATGGATTAAATAGGTGGTCTTTTAGTAAATTGTTTCATCTTCGGTTACCGACCATATAAAGTTTTCACTTTTGTTATTGATTTTAACTTTCTGATCGAGTTGTTGTGATTAAATGGGACATCTGTAGCAAGGTTTATGAATTAGTCTCAAAATTTAGCATAGCGCTATGTATATCGCGACTTTCTTTACTAATATTCTTCAATTTCAGTATTTTAAATTGTCTGGCCGAATGGTAGCATGGATTACATAGGTGGTCTTTTAGTAAATTGTTTCATCTTCGGTTACTGACCATATAATTTTTTCACTTTTGTTATTGATTTTAACTTTCTGATCGAGCTGTTTTAAATGGGACATTTGTAGCAAGGGTTATGAATTAATCTCAAAATTTAGCATAGCGCCTTGTATATAGCGACTTACTTTGGTAATATTCTTCATTTCAGTATTTTAAATTGTCTGGCCGAATGGTAGCATGGATTAAATAGGTGGTCTTTTAGTAAATTGTTTCATCTTCGGTTACCGACCATATAATGTTTTCATTTTTGTTATTGATTTTAACTTTCTGATCGAGTTGTTGTGATTAAATGGGACATCTGTAGCAAGGTTTATGAATTAGTCTCAAAATTTAGCATAGCGCCTTGTATATCGCGACTTTCTTTACTAATATTCTTCAATTTCAGTATTTTAAATTGTCTGGCCGAATGGTAGCATGGATTAAATAGGTGGTCTTTTAGTAACTTGTTTCATCTTCGGTTACCGACCATATAAGTTTTTCACTTTTGTTATTGATTTTAACTTTCTGATCGAACTGTTGTGATTAAATGGGACATCTGTAGCAAGGTTTATGAATTAGTCTCAAAATTTAGCATAGCGCCTTGTATATCGCGACTTTCTTTACTAATATTCTTCATTTCAGTATTTTAAATTGTCTGGCCGAATGGTAGCATGGATTAAATAGGTGGTCTTTTAGTAAATTGTTTCATCTTCGGTTACCGACCATATAATTTTTTCACTTTGGTTATTAATTTATTTCTTTTTTTTTAACTTTCTGATCGAGCTTTTGTGATTAAATGGGACATTTGTAGCAAGGCTAATGAATTAATCTCAAAAAATAGCATTGCGCCTTGTTTCTTCTATTTTACTTTGATAGTACTCTTAATTTCAGTACTATGAATAGTCTGACCGAGTTGGTAGCATGGATTAGACAGGTAGTACAAAAAGCGTTAATTTTTTAAGTAGAGTTCAGTTTTAGCTAAATGATCTTATATTCTTTTGTCCAACTTTTTGTTTTACTTTTTATTTCACTTCTCTCAACAAAAAAGAGAACAGCAAAGTCTGGCCGGTTTCGTAGAACGGGTTTGATCAAGTAATAAGGCTTATATATTAGTATAAAAACTAGCATATCTCCTTGTATATCTAACTGTAATAATATTATACAATTTAGTACTTCGGATGTTTAGATAGTTAGTAGTGTTCAATATCTATATTAAATTTCACCTACTTTCTCTAAAATGGTTTTTAATATTTTAGTTTTAACTTCTTCAGCATTTTTTTCAAATTAGCAGGATTGGATTTGTACACATCTATATCTACTATATCGTGTGTTTATTTAGTCCATCCACAATCTTTCAAAATACTGTAACGTCTAATGTTGGTTATATATCAGCCCTATCATCTATTATTTTACCTTTTAATTACTTTTACTACAAGTTTATATAGGTGCGTCCATTGCCGCACTTATTATGTTACCAAAGTATTAGGAGTTTTTGTATCTGACCAAGAGTGAAGATCTCATCCTCGAAACAAAGTGTTATACTTTTTGTATCATGTAGCGATGCAAATCTCGAAATGCTACTGTCCTTTAAAATAGCTTGTTAAATGGTAACACAAGGATATAAAGCATGATCTCTTCTCCTATATATTTGCTTGTTATAATTTCCTTATACCATTGAACTATACAATGTTACCTGTCAATACCAGTTATTGATAATTCCGTAATTGCTTTGGTACCTTTGTGGCAGTTCCAATACAAACGGTATCGGTCCAGGTTCGTTACGGTTTCTGAATGAACCTTTACAAAAGTGAAAAACTCATCAACTTGCAAACGATGTATTTCAATTTTTTTTTGGCGTATTACGTAGAGATTGATTCAATTGTTATTTGAAGAAGTATAATTTGTATTGAAACTACTAAATTGTGACAATGAAATATATGTGTTTCGCGATCCGCAATTTTTTGTTACAATAATTGTAATTATTTCCTGATAATAGGTTGTTATGATGTAATATTTGTTTCATCACAAAAGACGTAAATCTGACTGGTAAAATTGCTTTTGACTGACTGACTGTTTATGTTATAATGCACACTACTGCACAATTACCCACCGCTACAACAGCGTCGGAGGTACTTGAACTTTACCTGACAGAGCCCTCACAGTCTAATCTAATTAGCTGGTCGCTTGGAAACTTAATTGAATGGAAGTATAATGTCCAAGGATGTTTTAGAAAAAATCAGGTAACCTGTGTATATTTCTCATTAAAAATAAATAATATGGTGTCGATATTGTATTTTGTAATGATTAAAAGTTTGAATTTTATTGTGTCGTTAATCAATTAGTGTGGTTGAATTCCTCTCTAATTTGCCAAAGTCGATTAATTAATTTAATTTGATACTATGTCCTTCCAAATAGCCACATAGGGAGATCACCGACGTGGAACAATTGCCCGATGATTTCGAAATTAGTGGCCAATATTGTAGAAACAGTATTGCACAACCGTTATTTTACACAACATTCTAATAAAATTATCGTCACCCATTGTAACATCACACTTATTAATCAACAGAAAGGATGCTGTCGTGTGCCATCATTTTGGGTTACAAGAACAGATCTTTCCGTTATCAAAAAAGTTCTCAAATGTTTCACCGATGAGATAGTTTTTAAAGCTATCGCCCTTTGCATACTTTATATTGAGGGTAAAACACGGTTTCTTAACACAAAAGCTGATGTAATATTTAATTATTCAAATGAAATTATGTATAAAAATAATATTTAAATTTTTATATAATCGGAAGATAAATTAATTGTTCCATAATATCAATGCAAGTGAAAATGATAAGTACTGTAATTTCTATCTAATACTATAAGAGCGCTCCAAAGAAATAAATATATTTCACTTAAGTAAGTTTTTCGCACCATTATTAAAAAATAATCATTGTGGCGATCGTTAAATTGAATCTAAACAGTTCGCTTACCAAAGTTAAATTATTTTAAAATTATGACATTGACCTTATCTTCCCAAGGCCTTTTTTATATATTTTTTAAATTCCTTGGACAAACGAGGAAAGTTTCTTCTAATTAAACCGGTCATATAATTTTACCTGGCTATTTTTATATTTTTTAATTCGGTTCTTTTAACATTCTGGTCGAGTTGATTGATGAAATGGGACTGGTATAGTAAGGCACATGAATTAGTTTCAAAATTAGCATAGCGCATTGTTTCTCGTATCTTATTTTTTTAATATTCTTAATTTCAATACTTTGAATAGTCTGCCCGAGTTGGTAGCTTGGACGTGACATTTAGTAGTACACTGGGTGGGTTTTACGAGTAAAGTTCCTTCTAATCTGACCGGTCATTGAATTATTTCTGGCTATTTTTACATTTTTTTTACTTCAGTTCTCTTAACTTTCTGATCGAGTTTTTGTGATTAAATGGGACGTTTGGAGCAAGGCTTATGAATATATCTCTCAAAAACTAGCAAAGCGCCTTGTTTCCCGTATCTTACTTCGTTAAAATGTTCAATAGAGTATTTTTAATAGCCTAACCGAGTTGGTAGCATGTATGTGGCAGGTAGTGAACCAGTTATGTTTTACGAGTAGATTTCAACCTAAACTCAATGAACATATAATATTTTCACTTTTGTTATATTTTTTACTTTAGTTATTTTAACACTCTGATCGAGTTTATGTGATAGAATAAGACGTTTATTGCAACGCTTATGAATTAGTCTCAAAATTTAGCATAGCGCCTTGTATATCGTTACTTACGTTGTTAATATTCTTCATTTCATTATTATAAATTGTTTGGCCGAATGGTAGCATGGATTTGACAGGTGGTTTAGTAGATTTTTACATCTACGCTGATCGACCATATAATTTTATCCGTTTTGTTGTATTTGTTTACTTCCTTTTTTACATTCTGATAGAGTTGATGTAATAAAATGGGTTGTTTGTTGCAAGGCTTATGAAATTATCTTAAAAGCTATCGTAGCCCCTTATTTATCGTATCTTACTTTGTTAATATTCATCATTTCAGTATTTTAAATACTCTGACCGAATGGTAGCATGGATGTGACAGTTGGTCTTTTTGTCAAGATTTTAATTTACGCTGACCAACAATATAATGTTTTCAGATTGGTTATATTTTTGTTTACTTCTGTTCTTCTTACCTTCTGAACGTTTGTTGCAAGGCTTATAATTAGTCTCAAAATTTAGCATAGCGCCTTGTATATCGTTACTTACGTTGTTAATATTCTTCATTTCATTATTATAAATTGTTTGGCCCAATGGTAGCATGGATTTGACAGGTGGTTTAGTAGATTTTTACATCTACGCTGATCGACCATATAATTTTATCCGTTTTGTTGTATTTGTTTACTTCCTTTTTTACATTCTGATAGAGTTGATGTAATAAAATGGGTTGTTTGTTGCAAGGCTTATGAAATTATCTTAAAAGCTATCGTAGCCCCTTATTTATCGTATCTTACTTTGTTAATATTCATCATTTCAGTATTTTAAATACTCTGACCGAATGGTAGCATGGATGTGACAGTTGGTCTTTTTGTCAAGATTTTAATTTACGCTGACCAACAATATAATGTTTTCAGATTGGTTATATTTTTGTTTACTTCTGTTCTTCTTACCTTCTGAACGTTTGTTGCAAGGCTTATAATTAGTCTCAAAAACTAGCATAGCGCCTTGTTCTCGTATTTACTTTGTTAATACTCTTAATTTCAGTACTTTGAATAGTCTGACGGAGTTGGTAGCATGGATTAGACAGGTAGTACATAGCGTTAGTTTTATAAGTTGAGTTCAGTTTTAGCTAAAAGATCTTATATTCTTTTGTCTAACTTTTTGTTTTACTTTTCATTTCACTTCTCTCAACAAAAAAGAGAAGAGCAAAGTCTGGCCGGTTTTGTAGAACGGGTTTGGTCAAGTAATAAGGCTTATATATTAGTTACAAAACGAGGATATTTCCTTGTGTATCTATCTTTGTTAATATTCTTCAGTTTAGTACCTCGGACAGTCTGGCCACGTTTGTAGCATTGTTTGGACAGTTATTAATTTTCAAGTTCTATATTTCACCTCACATATTTTCTGTCATATATCTGTTTTTATTTTAATTTTAGCTCCTTCAGCAATCTTTCAAATTAGCAGTATGGGATTCGACATCTCTATCTCTACTATCTTATGTGATTTTGTCCTGCCACAGTCTTTCAAAATACTGGAAAGTGTAATGTTAGCTATTTATCAGCCCTATTATCTATTATTTATACCTATTGAATGGTAGACCATTTGCCGCACTTATTATGTTACCGAAGTATTAGGAGTTTTTGAACCTGACGAAGAGTGAAGATCTCATCCTCGAAACGTTGTGTTATAATTTTTGTAACGTATAGCGATGCAAATCTAGAAATGCTGCTGTCCTTTAAAATTTCTTGTTAAATGGTAATACATGGATATAAAGCATTTTCTCTTCTCCTGTGTATTTGCTTGTTATAATTTCCCTATACCATTGAACTATACGCTGTCATCTATCAAGTTGATAATTCCGTAATTGCTTTGGTACCTTTGTGGCAGTTCCAATGCAAACGGTATCGGTCCGGGTTCGTTACGGTTTCGAACCTTTACAAAAGTGCAAAAACTCATCAACTTGCAAATGATGTAGTTGAAATTGTTACCATGTCGTATTACGTAGAGATTGATTCAATTGTTATTTGAAGAATTATAATTTGTATTGAAACTACTAAATTGTGGCAATGAAATATATATTACGTTTCGCGATCCGCAATGTTTTGTCACAATAAGTGTAGTTATTTCCTGATAATAGGTTGTTATGATGTAATATTTGTTTCATCAGATAAGACGTAAACCTGACTGGTAACATTGCTTTGTACGGACTGACTGTTAATGTTATAATGCACACTACCGCACAATTACCTACCGCTACAACAGCGTCAGAGGTACTTGAACTTTACCTGACAGAGCCCTCACTCTCTAATTTAATTAGCTGGTCGCTTGGATACTTAATTGAATGGAAGTATAATGTCCAAGGATATTGTAGAAAAATCAGGTTACCTGTGTATATTTCTCATTAAAAATAAATAATATGGTGTCGATATTGCATTTTCTAATGAATAAAAATTTGAATTTAATTTTGTCGGTAATTCATTAGTGTGGTTGAATTCTTCTCTAATTTGCCACAGTCGATTAATTAATTTAATTTGATACTTGATGTCCCTCCAAATAGCCACACAGGGAGATCACTGACGTGGAACATTTGTTAAATTATTGCGAAATTATTGCCCAATATTGTAGAAACATGATTGCAAAACCGTTATTTTACACGATATTGTAATACAATAATTATAGTCTTGAATTGTAAAATCACTCTTATTAATCAACTGAAAGGATGTTGGTCGTGTGCAATCATTTTCGGTTATGTACAAGAATAGAACTTTCCGTTTTGAAAAGAGTTCTCAAATGTTTCACCAATTAGATCGATAGTTTTCCAAGCTATCGTCCTTTTCAGGATTTATATTGACAGTAAAATGCAGTTTCTTAACACAACAGCTGATGTAATGCTTAACTGATTCAAAAGAAATTATGTATAGGAATAATATTAAAAGCTTTACATTTTTATATAATCGGAAGATAAAATAACTGTAGTATTATGGTGATTTCTGTAGTAGAAAAAAAATACTTACAGGAGTAGCTACTTCACAAGTCTAGGATAAGCTAGCTAGCCATTCTCAAGCAATGAAACATTTTAAGATGCGACACATTTGGGCAAAATTTATCATCTTTGGTACTGCGCTGTGTAGACCAAAAGTAACACTTTTCCAGAAACTTGTAAGAATCTGTAACTGTGACAGGAGCTAATATGGGCGTCTTTAGTTTTCCTACTTTTGGTTATAATAATTTGTTTGATCACTCTAAATATTAAATTCATATTTTAAATTAAAACATATGATTGTTATTGAGGACTATATATACTTTATATCGATAGATAGTCTAGGTTTTAAGATACGAATATTAGGTATCGATGATTGCATTCTTTGATATAAAAAACCGGGTCCGTACCCTACCCCTGAAATCATTTAATAGTTATTTTTAAATAACGACTCCAATGAGACGGTAAAAAAGCATTACATATATTCAGTGAGAGTTGTTTTACTATCTTAGTTATTGAAATATTATTGCAGCAATGTGAGAGAAAGAGATCAGTCCATACATTTTAACTGGTCCAACAAAGCCGTGGACGATTGTGTCTAAACGCCCTTAAGGCTATCAATTCAATTAAAAGTTTCAGTTTTAAAGCTTTTTATATTAGTTTGTAAAACTTTATTTGAGTTATTAGCAGTATAGAGTAATAATTTAAATTGATGGATATCTTTTACCAACAAACATTTGATACGGGTTATAATGCAATAAAGAGAAAATATATTGGTATTTTTTAATTTACTTTTTTTAGAACAAGGTTTAATATGAGTTTTATATTTTTTTTACTATTTATTACTACGCTGACAATATCATAGAGGTCATTACAAGAAAGATGTAAAAATAACATCTAATTGTACAAATGCATCATTCATTTGAGATATAACTATATAAATTACACGGAAAGTGTACCCTTCTTTTGTGTTTTTAATTACTTTGTTTTCTATCTCAATTTAAATATAGTGTGCAAAACTTATTATTTGCCATGTTTTTCCCTTAACAGCTAGGCTTAGTGATGAAAATGCCTATTTTATTATATTCTGCCAACATTGCCTCATGAATCTTATTACATGAAAGGGGTCAAGTGGTTTGATTAGCTTCTATATTGTAACTTTATGTCAGAATTTTAACTTTGATTCTTTTGTAGTGCTCTACATATCGCTATCAAATAATAAAGTATCATCGGTTTCCTTTCAACCTTGAAGGAATCTATATCCATAATCTTCATTCAAACTAAGCTTCTTCAGTTTATTGAAAATACAATGCCCTGTAAGAAAGCCTAACTTGAATTTTTTGAGAACTTGAACTTTTATTTGTCGGGACAGAGAACTTTTATTTGTCGGGACAGAATCTACTGAAGCCTTCCCACCCTTCGGTTCTTCATTCCAAGTAGTTCTTTGGCTTGTCTCATCCGTGGGTTACTGTTCCAAAAAAAGTCCTCTTTTTTTCGTTTCGCTGAGATTCTCATGAAAGGATGAAATGTCTTGCGTGCTTCCGACATCAAGTCCTAAAAAGGCGTTGGAGGTCCTTTTCTGGATATATTGTCAGCCTAATATCTTAGAAAATACCTTATAAATGACGTTACAAGATAATTTTCACTTGACAATATCCATATATTTGTACTGTGCCCTTATAGTCCATTACACTATAGTCTGCGATTTATTGGTTTTCCTGGCATACTATGTATGCATAAGTAATATATCAAATAAAACAATATTCATTGTAAGGATGAATGTTGTTGTGCATTGTTAATTAAATAATTTCATTAACGGCAAGTAATAAGTTTATCGTACTGGGTTTGCATCCAATGATAATATTAATTGAAGGATGTTGTAGAATAAGGTAGAAACTATGTATTAAAAATACCAGAATTCATAATTAATCAGAAGATAAATTTTCCAACTGTTCAGACAGTATGCATTTGTTTACATTTTTGCTACTTTTAATAATGGTTAAATTGATCAACGAAATCGACTCGTTGCCACTCGTACTCATTACCACCAGTCAGATATTCTGTGCTCGGCTCGTAAAACAATTACACATAAAATTAACCAAGCTCGGAGCTTCGCACAGATCGAGGGCTTGTTTCCAATAAACGGGGCTGCGATACTTCAACGAGTTCGCTTATTTGGTGACATTGACAAATCTTGTCACAGCTGCTGAAAATAGCTTCTCTGAGTACAGCGCGACTAATTGAATATTTCTGATTACACTTCGACAAGAACTGAGCATTCATCTTACTCAAGGATATTGGTTTACTCTGTGGCCTCATTCTTAGGAGTTGTTGGACAGACCCTGTCATCGTGGTTGAATAATTAAAATTCTTTCTAAATTTGATAATTTGCAACTAATTGTTGTCTTAAATATCGCTTAGAAACGTATTTAGAATTAAATAAACAATTAATTATAAAATTATTTTTTGTTGATATCTTAAATATTATTCTAATTTCCGTTAATTTAAACAAATAAATAAATTCTAAAACTTTATACTTGCCGTGTCACAAAATTTATTTTAGGATCGACCCTATTAATCTTGCACAAAATAACTTACACGGCATTCACATTTAACACATTGAGTGAATTAAAGACTGAAAGAGATATTATAGAAATGTATATAACACTTCCCTGGATATTTTATAGTAAACTATTTTGTGGTTTCCCAAAAGCGATTCTACCACAAACAATTGTAAATACAAACTTTATTTGTAACCACTTGTAACAAAAATTGTATAATAAAAAAACACTAGAAAGAAGTTGTATGTATTTTCAGGAACACAGGTTATTTGTGCAAACGTAAGCATATTCTTTTTTTAGGGATAGAACAATACAGGATAAAGTCGTTAATCAATGTCTCCTTCAATGTATAACCTAGCAATATTTGTGCATTAAGTAAAGAAAAGAAACATCAAAGATCCAGTGGTGAAAATGTATAAAGAAACATAAAAAGTCCATGGAATTAGTAGTATATTATTAAAGTTATGAGAAAGTTGTGCTATAGTAGCAATGATAGGAAACAGTGCTAATGTTATCAGTATATATGAAAAACGTTTATGTGAAATAACCCTTTACTAACATATGCAACAATATGTTATATACATATAAAATGTAACATTTATTACTGAAGCAAGATAACTATATTTACAATAAATCTGCATATTATTACATTTAACTTTGTATAATTACGATTTATAGTCATGTAGCACTGGATAAACAGAGTAGGGAGCATTCATGCATGCAATCAATCATGCAATCATGCACGCACAGACCTCCTGCTCAATATAGGTTCTGAACAGTTCACAAATGTTTACGAAGAGCAAGGTTTTTCATTAAAAAAGTGCCATTGATACAAAGGGTATTTCGTATAATTGGTAAAGGTTGTAATAATTTTCCGCTGGTAATTAATTAAAAAATTAGGAATACGCTACACCAATATTATAACTACTATGTGTCACATGTTTCAATCTTGTATGCTAACTTTGATATTGCTTTTTTTATAAAAGTATTTATCCTGCGATTCCCTCTTTCATGGTTATCAGAAAGTCGGTTGTCAAAATTTTCGGTAACGTTTAGCCGAATTTCATGGAGTGGGATGCACCTTCATCAAACTCGGTGATGAACAATGTCAAAAAATTTCATTTTTCCAAATGCCGTGTAATATGTTTCGCTAAAGTTCAACAAATTAAGCATAGTTGATTATTTAGCCAATTCAACCCAGATTATTTAAAAGTCAGCACTTCACTTGCATCTTTCAAAAACAAACTAAAAGATTTCTTGTAAAAAACTGTTTTTACTCACTCTCTGAATTTGTGTGCCGCACACAACCTTACAAGTAAAAATATCATTAGTACTGTTTTTTCAATATATTTTTAATTTGTAGTTTTACCAGATATAGCAATAACTTTAATAAGAATATTTTTAGTATTTAGTTATTTTATAAATATTGACAATTCTCGATACATGTTCATGTCTATGAGAAATAAATGATTTTGATTTGATTTTGAGTTGAATATATTTGTATCATTTAACACAACACAAGTATATAGTTCCTAAATTCAGCTTCTTAGTTGAACTATATTACTGCATTGAGAAAGTCTGTGTACAAAGCCCACGATACGTTAGCGTTGGTATGAAGTTAAGAAACAGTTCGCATGAGGATACAGACCGTAAAATATGTTGCGTGCCTGGAGGAAATTGTTATTTGTAACAAACTGTAAGGTGAAATACCGAAACTACAAAGATTTAATGCACCGACATGTTTTGCGTTTTTCGCTATGTATTTTTACCAAAGTAGACATTGCTTGAGACTTTATTGTCCATTACTTCCACCCCTACAGAAGAAAGAATATGCTCGCGTTGGCACAAATAACCTGTGTTTCTGACAGTAAATAAGAAATTTTAATAGCTATTCTTATTATATATTTTTTATTACCTGTGGGTTTCTTCTAAACTTGGAACTTATTTTTTACTATTCTGTATATCTATGGCAAAGTCCACAGTGCAATCTCAACAGTGCTTGTCGATTATTCTACAGAGAAGACAAATCCAAACAATATTCTTTATGTAATAACATTAAATCTTAATCTAATAAAACATAATTGTAAATATTATAAAGTTTCTTTATTATTACAAACAATACTACAACCATCAATGACCGTAGGTATATAAACATTACCTCTAATAAAATAGACACATTACTGATGCCATTGAATTATTACATACGTGCTATCTGAACACGATAGGGATATTTCGTATTTCGGTTAGATTTATTACTACTTTTATCGTCCCGAAACGCCAGTGTTCTTAACGAAATATCGTAAATGGTAAGTTTTACTCAGACGTTTACTCAGAACCTTTATGAGGGTTATTTATAGTGTTGGAGCATAATAAAACACAAATTTATAACTTCCTTTGTTTTATTATAGGTATTTTTATATCATTCTGCACTGCTTTATACTCGCATAGATGTAAAACATTATAAATAATATTAGATAAGCTAATGGTACTGGCACTAATGAGCGTGAAAATAGCATTTTAATGTCAAACTGCAGTAGGGAAAGATTGTTTGTGTTGTTATTGATATCAAGCCTTAAGACCTTTATCTGTCAAGAATTTATTCTACAACATATGACGCTTGTTTTAGAAACTGAATTATAATATAATATAACAAGGTTTTTTCATATACGTTCAACACGCGTACTACTTCAACAAATCGTGTGGTGTCTAGTAGCTCACATTTAATCGGTATTAGGGGCCAAATTTGAACTAATTGCACAGCGATTCGATTAATGAAATTGCTGTAGTTTACAGTCGCTTTGTTGGTGTCTGCTAAGTGAGAATTCACTGTTTGAACCACAGATTGTTCGGCATTCAATCATTTCCAGTAAATATTTGCCGCTACCGTATTTACCCACAGTTTTAATGCGTTTATCGCCTATTTACAGTTCTTCCGTTTATGGTATAATAATTCATTAATCTGAAGTGTATTCGACGTATTGGAAAAGAACATGCGTTACTTGAATAAATATTAATTATCATTTTAAAATATTCCTTTTAGTGCAAACACGTAAAGTAACTAACAGAATATACAAACACTATTTGTAATGATATGTTACGTGGTATATAATTGTATGGGTCACGGATACATTAAAAGATTCATCTATATTCTAATGTAACTCATGAGTAATCTATAATGTTGACATTTGATAGAAGTATTTATTATGTACGATTGGTATTGACCTTACTTCTCATCCTAGTATCCAAACAAGTACCATTAAAACCTACCTCTTAAACTATTTGCCTTTTTAACTAAACCTTAATAGTCTATTGTCAGAATGTAAATATTACGTACAGATTATATTATACAGCACAAAACAATATTAGCGAGGTGGAAAAGACCATCAAAAAACGGTTTTAAAATGTTTTTAATGATTGTTTTCACAATTGAAGTGCTAAAAGAATAACAAATACTATTTCAGAAATCTTCCATCCTTATATAATACTGAATGTATAACACATATAACGATGGCAAACGTAAAATTCCTATCATCCTTTCTTTAGATTGTAACTTAACTAAGTAACTAATAAGCATTAACTACTACTAACTACTGTATTATACTAATGTTATAGGAATTATTTCTAATTTGTAATTTAGTTTAATTTTACTTCTCAATTAAAAGCATGTAAAAATATTAGTTTCCATCGATGTTACTTAATAGACAGAGGCAAATTAATTACGTATTCACTTTATATATTTGACGAATTATGGAACCAACGAATAATACAGTAAATAAGTTTGGCAAAACGAATTCTCTGTAGTTACTGTCTACTTGTGTTAGATCAAGACGAAAGAGAATATTTGTTGGAATCATTTTTCTTCTTTGCTGTTTATACTCATAGTATTAATGCTTTGGTTCTTAGGCTAAGACCCTGGCGAAATAGTAAGTATTTGATAGGACATTTAAAAAGGCTTAAAGAAGAGTTCCCAAAATGAGCAATTAACCTATTTTCTCTTATTAATTCAGTCCTTTGTTAGACAAGTTGGATGGGAACGGACAGGCAACAAGGCATAAGCAGTGGTTCTAAACAAGAACATAATTTCTTATCCAACTTTATTATATTCTTCACTTAGTTCTAGGGACAGTCGTGTCGAGTTAGTAGAATAAGGTTGGACAGGTAGCAATGCCTATGGAGTGTCCAAAAACATTGTGTCTTCGTATCCAACTTAATTAATATTTTTCACTTAATTTTCTTTTCAACAGTCTTGCAGAGTTGGTAGAAAGGTATTGGACAGGTAGTAAAGCTATTGTTGGCTAATTACAATTATCAACACAATCGTGTACATATAAAAGCGATTAGAAACGAAATTACTTTTTCTACTGGTCTCGCTTTTGTTCCACGTTCAAAAGTTTGGGTTTAACGTGTTTGTGTGCGTTCTAGCTCCTATGCAATGATATCGCTTGGGTTTTATATCTCTAATCTGTAGTTTTTGTATATCTCTAATCGTCTACCAGTAATTTTTTGTATCTTTGAGTGGCAGTGCTTTACTGCAAATATTCGTGTATTAATGTATTATGTTGCTTTTTCACCTAATTAAGAGGGTAGATATCAATCCTGTTTGAAATTCATGAAATCTCATAGTGTTATACGTTTTTATAACAAATAACGAAGCAAAATGTCCGAAATGCTGATTTCCTTAGAAATTATTTGTGTAATTATTTATTTATAACGTATGCATATAAAGCATGTTCTCTTATCGTACTGTGCTTGTTATAATTTCCCTATACCATTGAACTATACACTGTCACCTGTCAAGTCCAGTTATTGATAATTCCGTAATTGCTTTGGTACCTTTGTGACAGTTCCAATACAAACGGTATCGGTCCGGGTTCGTTACGGTTTCTGAATGAACCTTTACAAAAGTGAAAAACTCATCAATTTGCTAACGATGTAGTTGAAATTGTTAACATGTCGATTTACGTAGAGTTTTATTCTATTGCTAGTTAAATAATAAATAATATTTATATAGAATTGAATATATTTAAATTATGATATCATAAAGTATATTAAACTGTAATAGTTAGGTTTAACAACTTACATGATTTTGTAGGTTTTTTGGGAACAGATCACAAGGTCAATACATGGTTTCCTTGTAGACTAATCGTTTCATTGTTTTGTAAAGAATCACCTGTATTTTGGTCGTATTTAAATAAAATACCAGTATATTATTTTACACCAAAATTCATAGAGCGATTAAGAATGGACTATTAATGACTAGTATTTATTGATATGACTGTCTAATATGCACTGGATAATCTATAACCTATCCTAACAAATATAACTTTAGTTCATCGGAAAGAACACAAACCTGACTGGTAACATTGCTTTGTACGGACTGACTGTTTATGTTATAATGCACACTACCGCACAATTACCAACCGCTACAACAGCGTCAGAGGTACTTGAACTTTACCTGACAGAGCCCTCACTCTCTAATTTAATTAGCTGGTCGTTTGGACACTTAATTGAATGAGAATGTCATGTTCAAGGTCATTTTATGAAAATTTCTAACACACTAAGGCGTAAATAATATAAGAAGTAATATTAAAATATTAGTTAATTTTTATATTTCTCATTGGAAAAATGGTTAGCTATGATTAGTAATTTGAAGTTATTTTGGTGGTTTTGATTTGGTTGTCAATGTCATCGATGTGGTAAAATTATCCCATTGTTCCTAAATTATAGTGGCGTTTATGGTTGAAATATGATTTACATAGAACATTATTTTACAAATCATTCTAATACAATCTCGAACCCTGTTGTGAAATCGCCTATATTAATCAGCTGAAAGGATTTTGTTCATTTGCCATCGTGAGTTGCAAGAATAGAACTTGCGTGTTTCTCACGATTGAAAACCTATGCTGTTCTTTAGCTATCGAAAATTTTAATGCATGTGGCTAAGCTGGATGACATCAATATATGGCCATAAACTCGCCAGACCGAAAAAATATATGGTACTAAAACAACAAAAAAATTACCCATATACCTACAGTGAGAAAAGAAAAAGAAGATAAGTAGAAAGAACCAAAATAAAAGCGCACTGCAGAATACGTGCTGCACAAACCAGACAAGGTGAGAGACTGCCGACACTTGAAGAAGCGGATAGTTCCCAATCCTTGAAATGTAGCGTTCGATTCTTGTTACATATAACGATGGCAACTGTCCGAAATCCCTTTATATTCTACAAATATGTAACGTCAATAACAAATAAATATTAACAAAGAATCAACTATTTCTTTCCCACTTCTAAAACAATTTTCGGTTATGACTAGAATATCTTTCCTGTTTTTGACTCAAATTTCAAATACACCCTTTCCCCACATTTAATCCAAGAAAGCTCTTATGTCATTTCTATTTATTTTTGAATACTAAAGTTCTTTTAAATTTTGCACCGGTTAGATAGATAATTTCTATTTCTACTTAAAAATAATACTTTCCAGAATTTATATTGACAGTATAGCTCGGATTTCTTAACACAGTAGCGTAATTACTTTATAACCTTTTTATACTAAACCAAGTACATGAGTATTATTGAAAGTTTTAGACATTATAAAAATCGAAACATAAATTACTTGTATTATAATTGTGATATCCTGTAGTAGGCAAAATGAATTCTCATAGGGGTAGTTTTTAAAAGTCCCTTGGATAAGCTAGCTAGCACAACCTTGGGCAGTGAAAAGTTGTAAGACGCGACACATTTGTGCAATATTTATTATCTCGGGTACTGCTCGGTGTAGACCAAAGGTGTAACGCTTTTCCACGAACTTAAGCAATTTAAACTTTTGTACTCATAAGTTTAGAATTTTATGTAAGTTATTAAGATAACTGGATGTATAAATAACATAGTATCAATGCTAATGGACACTATGAATACTGTAATTTTTTTTTATTACTACAACAAGAACGGTATAGTGTAGTATTAAAGTTGTTTCGATAAAATAGGTTTTTATACAGTCTTATAAAAAAAATATGGCGGTCGTTTCAATTGAATTGAAAACTATTTTTGCAATAAAGGGAAAGCAATTTTCTAAATTTTTTTTAAGGTTTTTGAGTGTCTAAAAGCGGTGTTAGCATTTTAATCATTTATAAATATTTTATTATTTGTTCCAGTTTAAGAAGTAAACGAACAAGTACGAGTAATACGAACTAAATTTAACTTTTTGCCATTTTAACGGTCCCCGATGAATCGGTAATAATACACTCGAAGTATTTATCCATGATAAGTGTATTAAGTCTCATTATTTGAAATGTTATCGCAGCAATATTAGAAAAAGTGATCAGTTCCATGATTTTCAACTGGTCTAATAAAACCGGGGACGATTGTGTCTAAACATTTGACTTATGTTATAACCCAATAAAAAACCAAAATATTAGTATTTTAAAATGAACATTTTAGTAAAATTTATGTGTTTATAACTATTCATTTTCCCAAGAGGTTTAAGACGAGTCTTCTTCATTTTTTAAATACTGATTACTTTGCTAATAATATTATAGAGGTCGTAGCATAGAGGTTGGACAAATTAATCTTCGATCCTGTTAATACATGTGCGGTTTGAGATTTTACGATGACAGCATCACTTAAAATGAACCTTTATGTTTCGTTCCTATCTCAAGTGTAACATAGTTATTTTTTTAGACGATGCAAATTTTCTACATGTACTGTTTTTTCCTTACTCCTTTATTAACGGTGAAAATACCTATTTATATAATATACTGCCTCTTCATTCTAGTTACATAAAAAAACTGAGAAGCGTTTATACTACATCCCTATACCAGAAGATTGATTTTGGCTCTTTGGTAGTGCGTTTTATAGTATTATTAGATAAGGTATTTCGATAAAAAATTTTGGAGCTGCAATTTCCATTTTCTTGAAGGAATCTAACTTCATCTTTCAAACCAAGCTTCTTTTGTTCATTGATAATACAATGCTCTGTAAGAAAGCTTACCAATACTTCAAGTCTGTATTTATCGAGTCTGAGAATATTCTCTGGTTGCCTCCGGTCATTTTTCTCAAGTAATTCTTTGGCTTGTTACATCTCCAGGTTAGTGTTGGAAAGGGTTTTCTCTGCTGATACCCTAAACTTTCTCTGATATTCTTAAAAGAAATCACGTCCTTTTAGGACGTGGGAGTAATACTTTTATTAACATGATTAATTATATATTGCCATTAAACAGCACTTATTAAATATATTGTATTGGTTTTACTTCCAATGATAATATTAATGAAAGGATGTTTCAGAATCAGTATTGAACCATAAATTCAAAATACCAGAGTTCATAAATTATCATCAGATAAATGTTTCCCAACTGCTTAGAAAATTTGTATTTTTTTTTACTTCTTTATTAGTTTTAGTAGAGTTTAAACTAATAACTTTTTTACCACTCGAAAATTCATTACATCCAGTCAGAATTTTGTGTTCGGATCGTAAAACTATTACACATAAAATTAACCAAGCATAGATACAGGGCGCGTTTCCAATAAACGGGTCAGCTGATACTTCAACGAGTTCGCTTATTTTGTGACATTGACAAATCTTGTCACAGCTGCTGAAAATAGCTCTATTTTCAGTACAGCTCGACTAATTGAATATTTCTGATTACACTTCGACAAGAACTGAGCATTCATCGTACGTACGTATTACCAAAGTAATCAGTATGTAAAAAATGAAGTCTCGTCTTAAATCTCTTGGGATATGAATACATATAAAACACATAAATTGTTCTGAAAATTTTCATTTTAAAATTTGTGCACCTACTATAAAATCATCCAAACTGTTACATTAGTTGAATAATCTGCAATCGAAACTGAATAGCTCTAAAGTGGTGAAATAAAAATGTTTAAAACACATGTTTTCGCCCCTGATTACCTAGTCTTGTTGCGGGGCAGAACATATATTTAGTGCAGAAGTGGCAAGTCAGACCACTCTACAACTTGATGGACTGTTTTGAATTCCGTCCAAATGCATTGTTCTAAGGCCACTACCTTTGCAATATTGATGTTTCTGCTTCGACTTCAATACAAGATCTCAATTTTGTTTATTTCGGCAATATTAAAATCTCCACGGAAATTTTTTTAATACGAATTATAACTAGGGGAATGCGATGTTTGTGTCAGTTACCATGTATTGTAGACTGGTTTTTGCAACATAACAGGCATACTATTATTGCCAGGTCGTTATCATATCACGATGCTCGATGCAACACAGCTCCAGTGTCATCTTCTGATAACGGCTGGACTGTGTATAAGAACAAGCTGATCGGTACCGATGAGAGATGTGCTACGGATGTGCTAATCCAAAGGAGAAAGGTCAGGTGATCGAGGAGGCCCACACTACCTAATGGTTCGGATTTTTTCTGTGGGGAGCCAAAAAGGATAAGGTGTACCACACGCGCCCTACAACTCCCGAAGACAAAGATTACGCTACGATGTGTGAAAGGATACGCAACGAGTGGAGCTCAATTGGCGAAGACGTTTTAATAAGGGTAACAAAGAGTGAATGTGCAACGACTCAGAAAGTGAATTGATACAGAAGGGCGGCACTTCGAAACATTTGATTTGATTTTGTAGGGTTATTAAGCTATTATAACTGGTCCTTTGTTTTTGGTATTGCTATCACAATAATATGTTTTTATATAATTTTTAAATGTGTTCAATAAATTATGTATTCTTTAAATGCATTTGTTTAAACTGCGATCCGTCTAAGTCGCTGCTTCTGAAATCTTTTTTATCTCAAAATCTTTTTTTACTAAACATTTAGTCGAAAGTTAAATGAATATCAAAGCAAAATGATTAATGCTCACCGTAAAATATGTCTAATATCAAAACACATATAAACTACACACATAACAAAACACTAACAACTGACATTGATTAAACGTGCTTTAAGAGTTAATGCCACCGATGATGAAAACTTCCAGTCCACGTTGCTCCTGAACCATTAGAGATATTGAAAAACTCTCAATAGCAAAAATGTCTTATTTTTTAGAGTAAAATCTAAAAGCAACATAAAATACAGGGTGTTCCAAAAAAAGATTTTAAAGTTGGCCACCATATTGGAAAATGGCGGCCATCTTAAAAAAATGTGAAAGTGTATTCCTGAGTGAAACTTTAAAATTGAGCAAGTTCCAAATTTAAAGTGTGGTGCTAAGTCGTGTAATTAAAAAGATAGCTATTGGATCACTTTAAAAAACTCACCCCGGTATATCATTGTACGTTGGGAATGAACGCTATGTTACTGTGGGGGCAACCTAATTGCGCGATTGAGTTGTGAATTGGGAAAATCGCTGAGATTTGAACTTTATTTTATTATTAGATTCACTAGTTAGCTATTCATTATTATTAGATTCACTAGTTAACTATTCATTATTATTATCCTGCATTCTTTTTTCATCCCCTATTACTATTAATATTATATTATTTGGTTTTTTAAGATAACTAGAGGGTGGCAAGAACATCAAGTACATCATGTTATTATGCTAATCACTGAAATAGGTCCCTGAAGATCTTGGTTCATTGTTAAAACTACATAAAATGTTCAAATGGTTAAGTTCTATATGGAATTAAACTGGTCAGGTAGTTAGGTTTCAACGGTTAGAGATTAAAATGTGTTTCTTCTATGAGTTTGTTCAGCTTATCAGTAAATAAAGGTTGACTATTTTTTGTATAGTGTAATTAGTGTTATCAACACAATAAAGTCACTGTTTACAATATTGTTGAGAGAATAAAATTTACGAGAGTGTACAGAACATCCACGAAGTGTTTTCTGGAGCATAAAAGTATCAGACTTCCAGTAGAATACAATATAAGTTGGTTATCGGATGAAATGCTGAAGAGTGTAGACTACGTGTGACTCAATCTCTTGACTCCAGCCAAGATAATTACGCGAGTTTAAAGTGGATCACGGTTGTGGGGAGTTATAAGATCATGATGGAAACTGCTGATTGTTTGCCGTTATTTCGCCTATAAGCGGCTTGAGTGGGTTATTGCATTAGCTTCTTTATATTAAACTAAGTGAATAGTGACAGAGCAATCGTACCAAATTGTGGCACAAAATTGCCGATTGCTGTTCTTACATGTTTGCTTTATAACAATACCTATAAGTCTTGTAGAAAAGTACTTCAAAATAGAAACTGAAAGTTGGTGTTTCATAAACAATCATTCTTTATCATACTCTTACATTTTACTTTACTCTAGAAGTTTTTTTATCAAAAAAATTGAATATTACAACGATTAAATTGTTATCGATTATTGTTAAAAATATAATATTCAGTTCTGGATTTGATTTCTCAACTACAGATTCATTCTAAAATAATATGATTCTCAATGTATGTTTTTATTGCAATTGCACTTTCATACTAATACGCTTTCCAAAGCATTGGACGTCACAATATAAAGAGAGTTGTGTGTTGCTAGGATATCCAATACTGTAACCTGATTTCCACGTCTGCTTCCAGGAAACATCTGGACAGAAGCTGTCCTGGACCGAGAGACTACCCCTCACTACTGGCTCACAGTGTACGCCTATGACCACGGCGTGGCTCCACTCTATTCTAGAGCTGAGGTTTGTTATAGTCACATAATATATTTGTATCTGTACTGATTTTAAAAATCTTGGCTTCACAAATAACTGATTTGTCAGTAATACAGTCGTTCAAACGTTCGCCACTAGGCACTTAAACGTTCATCCTGAGAAATGCAAATTCTTTAAGGTGGTCTAATATAAATATTTCGTCTGTACACTTAACAGTTTGCTTGATAATGCATCTAGCTAAGAATTAATTTATAATGGTGCATGTCCAACCATTTGGCTCAGCGTAATTGAAGCCTATATGTTGGTAGGCTGACACATTGTGTCTTCTGTACCTGAGCGGAGGACATCTCAAGAATAAAATGAGCTATAGATTTGAAATATCTGGCATACTCTTTTTTAATACCTTTTAAATTATAAAATAAAATTATTAAAACTTCAAAAAAATTACAAAATATTTTAATTTGTTTTATTGCGTAAACATATAAAGATTACTTATAACGGCATTGTTGTGAAAAAAATAGTTTTTGTGTGCGAAAAAGTGTTATAAAGAATAAGTACTAACGTAAAAAGTGACATTTTCCGGAGATATAATATAATTGGGTAATACAGTACGGTACACAAAACTTCGACTATTTACATCATTACAACCTTTCCGAATCATAATGCTGGTGTTTCTCTTCATCGTCCTTTTTTATCTGGAGATACGTTTGTCCTTACGTCTTACAACTTCATTGTATAATCAAAATGGTTTAATCTTCTTCTTCAATCTCTACGCATTTCAAAGATTCTTAATAGCATTATATTATAATCTTCCAATAATACTTACATCAAAATGAAGAGAAGCTTCAAGTAATGAGTGTGACCCTAACTTTGTATTGAGTCTAGACATAAGCAGATTAATGTATTTAAATAATACATGCCACTTACAGGGTGGTAAAGAACATAATTTGTAATCACACCACGTTTCCGGTATTAGCTTTTAAAACGCTTTCCAAATCGATCGTAGAAGAAGCGTTGGGATAAACATAATAGCCCAGGAGCCCAGAACCAAATTTTGCATTGTAAAGCACACAGCGTTGTTTTTCATGAAATCTACAGAGAAATTTCCCCTAAAAATAAAATCGATCGAGAGTTTCACTAATACTGGTGGAATTTGAAATGGAAGAGTATCAAAAGGGGTAAAAAATTATGAAATGAAGATATTTTCATATTTGTTCTCTGGAACAAGCTAAAACACCATCAGACACTTCATTAAATTTTAAAATCAGTGTTAACTAATCGTATACATACCCATAACGTTAAGAAATTTAATCATCTAGTTTGTTTGAAGTTCAGTTGTAATTGCATCAATGAAGGAAAAAAAGGTAGTGTTTGATTAAATATCGTCCTAATATCTTTAAACACTTTTGTACCCCAATATTTCAACCCCTACCAAAATTATCGTGGTTGATCATCAATTTCTTTCTTAGAAAGAATTCTTCTATCTATTTCTAGTTAACCAAGATTATGTACAGGTCAAATTGGTACTCGGCTACTAGACTATGAAGTATTCTTACTACAGAACTAAACATAATCTGTTTGGTCAAAGAACACTCTTGTAAAAAACCGGTAGATAACATACAAAATCAAAATTACTTCTGTAGATTAATTTCAAACTCAATGCAATGTATAGAAAACATAGTTATAATTATGTTATTTTAATTTTAAAGTAGTTTTTAATTTCAATAGTAAAACCTTAGTAAAGTTAAATAATAATTACAGTTTAAGATCAAGATTTGGGAAGAAGAATTTTCTAAATTATATACAAAGAAGAAACTTTAATTTTGTATCATACTAGACTATTTATGTGTGTAAATTAATCTTATTTTAAAAACAAGAATAATGTTAAAAACTATGTGAACAATATTTTGTTCTCTATAAAGTCTGGGCATAGAATAAATCCCATGTGTTGTCAATTGACTTTTATTTTCATTGCAGTGCTACTACAGAAATTAAACGAATTAAATTTAAATAATTGTGTATCGTAATCAATTAAGAATGAATGCGGTGCAACAAAATATTTAAGGAATTTTTCTTATTTGAAAACAGAACTTGATATTTCATCTTTAGCTTAAATTATTTTGTTACAGTTAGCACTTTTGAATAAAAAAAAAACTTTAAAAATATGAGTATTTAGTGGGGTTTGTATTTACAAATTAAATTTTGATAAACAATACTCTTACAGTTTTCAATAAAACATTAATGATGTTCACCGTGATAAAATTGTTGTAATGAGAATGGTTAACCTAATATTAAACCTATATAATACGTTATTAAGGTAGTTACACGTCAAAGCAATAACCCGTATACTCCCCGGTGCATGTTTAATTATTTGTTATATTTAAATTTGTTTTAGCTATAAGTAGATATATTTTTGAGTATCTGATATATTTTAAATGAGATTAATGAACGATCTGCCTATTTTATAAGGTCATATTTATTACGATTAGGTTATTTTTTACATTTAAAATGTGAAGGCAGTAATGTAGGCTTTGACATGAAATTTCACTGCTTTCAAACTAAGGACGGTTATTACATTAACATATAAACCAAAGAGAAGAAAAACAATGTAAATATTTTTTATTTCAAGTAATAAGATTAAATTTTTATTCCTATCTGTACAGTATTAATAAATACAGTATTTATAGCGTAATAGCCACGGTTGGCTGAAACTTGATTGTTCTATAAGTAATATTTCGTACACATTAGCATAATTATAATGGTTTACAGTTTGACAAACGTAGAAAATTTAAATACAAAATAAACAAAAAATGTTGTGTATTATTATTTAATTATTTTGTTTCAATAAAATAAAAATAGTGTATATAGTGCAATGATTGTTGAGTATGTTGCATTTCATTTAGGAATATGGACGAGAGATTGTAGTATAATTAATAATTATACTACCGGACACCAAATTTTTGAATTTGTTACGTTGCTTACTACTATAAAAAAAATCTATCAAAAAGTGTACATTTATGGATATTGTAATTTACACTGCCTTTATTGTTCCATAGTTGGTTTCTTGTTTTCTGATGAAGTAAATATATATGCAATTACAGGACAGGGTAGTCTAATTCTGTCAAAATACAATTTAGAAGTTTTTTGTAATAGGACTTTGTAAACGGATACGTTACATTATAATAAAAAGTAAAAAAGATAGGTTTTTTTGAAAAATATATTAGCTTTTAGGACTCTTTGTCTTTACAGGGTCGTTTTAAACAATGGGTGCGGCGTAGGGCAGCTATGTGTGGTGTTAAAATGGAAAATAAAATTTTGATAGAAACAAATTTTAGAATTTATTGAATTAAAAACTAATACTAATGAAACATGATTTTGATGAAAATGAAATTATGGCTATGCTTAAAATAACATCCTACAACACAAAATCCAATTAGCTTGAAATAATTAATTAGGAAAATACCCCTACTCCCTAGCAGTTAAAATTAAGAGTCCTGATTAGTTAAAAATGTTGATCAAAAAAGGTTTAAATACTCTTTCGAAAACATATTCACCAAATCCCATGATGGCGACAAGGCGGGTCCTCACAGATAATTGAAAATTTAAATTTGGATCACATTGAAAAAAAGACTGATTAATAATTGAAAAAATTTTGAAAACTAATTTTCACAACGTACTACATCATCAAGAGGTCGAGGAAAGAAGACTCTCTCTTTCCCAAACTCCGCGTCAGTAGCGCAGAGAGGAAAAAGTGATACCCTTCAAAACGGGAAAATTTTTTCCGATTTTTCTGGTCGAAAAATGATCCGCTTTTACTTCTGGCTAACAACCCACTCGAATTCGGTGCGCAGAGAACGAGTTTGCGTTCCCGCGGGGTCGCTACCCTCCAATGAGAGTAATCGTTACGTTAGCCAATCGTGGCACGCCGTTTTTTGCCGTGTTTAGGCTTTGTTCTTTGTTGTGTTGGATGAGGGAACTATCGAGTTTTATTAAATATGACCGCTTTAACTATTCGAGATTTAATGTTTGAGGTTACAAAAACTGTCAGTGACGGACTATGTCACCATGCACAAACTAACTTTCATAATAAATTGAAATTTGATTATTCTCAAATATGAGAATGATAACATTAACTAAGCAATTAAATTGTCGTTTTGGATTCCTATTCATTTAGATTTATTATTAATAGAAAACAATATTATTTATTGTATTATTATTATTCTCGACATTATTATTAATTGTAAAAGTATAAAAGTTGATTTAGGTTTACAGCTAGGCCTATACCGTTAACAGATACCCCCAAAATTTTTTTGTGGTAAAATTTGAAAATTTTCATTACAAAATTTTTACTCATTAAAACTTTTACAGTGAATGATTTAAAATAACAAAGATATACATATTAAACAATCCGAACAACAACAAACAAATAAAATTGAAGAACAAAGAACAAACAACTGTTAATTAAATCTAATATTACAAAATTTTTTCTTCATGCTTCTTGACGAACAAATTTTTTACTTAAAGTTAAAATTCTGTGAAGTTCAAGTTTTGCTATTGTCTACAGGCTCTAAAAGTTATCACAGTTTACTCTCTTAGTTCATAGACTTACAGGTCATGGTGAGTTATCACAGCTTCTATACTTATTGGGGCCCAGAGCTCAGCTTTTATCTGTCCTGACTTCATATTTAAACATCACCTTTGGAAGTTGAATTTGATTAAAAGTTCTTGCCTTACTCTTTCCATTTACCTTCATTTTAACATCACCTTTGGAAGTTGAATTTGATTAAAATTCTTGCCTTTCCACATTTACTTCATTTAACATCACCTTTTGGAAGTTGAAATTTGTGATTTAAAAAGGTTCTTGCCTTTCCACATTTCTATTTCCTTATGGGAGAAGAGAAAGTTTTTATTTCATTCACTTGTTACCAAAAGTGAATTGTATTATTGCAGTGAATTGATCCAAACGGTTTTTGACTTTTCTCGCATCCAATGCTTTTAAAAATGTTCCATTTTTTAAACACTATTCGTCATCTTCACTGACAAAAACTTCTTCAAACTTATGTGTCCTTAGACTTATTTTCAGGTCATAAAGAAACAGCACACACCATGGGACTTTAAAGTGTCCCATACACTTGTGGTAGATTCATAAAAAAACACACCATGACTTTTAAAAGTGTCCTAGTCCAGTTGCTTTTGGTGATTTAATTTGTTGTGATTTGCCTGTGATATTCGCGCACAACCACTTTCACATCTTAAATTCTAAACATTTTCTAATATTTTAAAATTAAAGTTTTTTCACAACAAATAGTTACCTACATTATTTATTAAAACATTCTTACAACTAAGTCAAAAACCAATCAAACATTAACATAAATTATGAACCATTATTTTTTCCAAATAAATTATTACTACTATTGTTACTAGATAAAAATTCATTCTCAGCATTTTTCATCTTACAAATTCATTCATAATTAACAATAACAATCTCTCTCACACAAGTTTATAAAATTTGTTATTCTCCTTTTTTTTTTTAGAAATTATACACAATAAATGGTAAAAAATTTATTTAATGTATTTATCCTTCTGTAATAATCTTGCATAATTTTAAATATTTTTGTTTTTGTTTATTTTTAATCGAGGTTATAATATTATTAACCTGTCTATTTTTGTAGTTTATTTTTATTTACCCTCCTTGTTGACCTATTTTGTTGTACTATTTTTACTTCAACGCACTAAGTCTAATAGTTATCAGCCTTTCATGTAATTAAATTACCAATTTTTTTTAATCTAATGAAATTATTCCTTTGCAACCCCCCAGTCATTAATAACTACAATTATTGTCCCTTGGTGTTTGAGTTTTATATTTTTTTGTATAATTAGCCTGATATTCTTTTCTTTCTCACTCATTTATTTTGTATTCATTTATATAACATATTCTCCTAACTTCCTCAATTACCATTAAAATACCAATTTCGCCACGAGTGAATAATCCCTTCTTATGTGGTCATTGTCACTTTAAAAAAACATATTATAAGTTGATTAAATGAATTATTAAACCAAATATTTATATTTGCCTACTATATTTCTCCTTTGTCTATTCATCCCCCATCTGAATTAATTAATTTAGTACTGACTTTTGAAAATTTTTTTTAGTGGCTCAATTCTGGTTCACAATTACATTCTCCTGTAACTCCTACTTTCCTTTCCACTTTTTAAATTGTTCCCAACCTACTTCAATTTCTACTGCCTATTCTCTATCTATTATATTATCCTACTACCAATTCACAATATATTCCTTCACATTTTGCATTTGTTCAGTTGTAGTTTACTTAACACTACCCCTCTATCATTATCATATTAACACTATTAAAAGGGCCTACTTGTACCTACCCATCTCATAAACATTTTACTTTAAGAATAATTATTTTTTTACAGTATGTACCCCCCAGTGTGCCTTATTCTGTGTTATTGTATCATCATCAGTATCTCCCCATGTTTACTTCATTATTATTATTATGTTTATCCATACAACAAACATAAAATAACTCATCAGTAAAACAATTCATTATTTCAATAATGAATATTTTTAATTTGTGTCTTTTTGTTTTATTCTTTTACTTTCCTCTTCTCTCTTTCTTTTTCTTTAGAATGTGTTTACTGTAGTTTTAATTTCAATAAAACTGTGTTTCCTTACTTAGAAATGTCATTCGCTCCTATTAAATCCAACCATATTTCAATAATTAGTTTTGAATCTTACATTTTCAACTATTTACAAAACCCAGAAACCAATAAACTGTGTGTGATTATGTACCCTGTGTACCTGTACGTTGACTTCAATCGTTCTTAGATGAGTATGTTTTTTTGTGTTTAATCCACACCCAGAAACAATAAAATGTGTGTGATAGTGTACCTTCGTACTGTTGTCTTGAAATTCATATTTCAAGTATGTTTTATGTGGTTAACCACCCAGAAACCTAACTGTGTGTGACTATGTGGTTTTTTTGGCATTTATTTTGTCCCATGGCCGTTCACATCGTACAAAATCAGGCATGCCATTTTATTTTGTTTTGTGTATGACTTTTTATATCTTTCGACGGGAAAAAAGCTACAAAGGGAATAATAAAAATCACGAAACCATATTGTTTTTAAACCCTCCCATCTTTGAACTAAACCAAAATTTCCGATACAAACCTTTTTTAATTGTGTTACATTTAATTGTTCCTATCACACCACCATGCTTCGTTGACCTGAACATATGCGTTTTCCAAATTTTATTTCTGACGACCCTGATACGGGCCCTCATAAAGCAGAAAGAACTTCTTTAATTTTCTTGTCAAGTTTGGTCAGCAGAGACTGTGTGTGTTTATACTATGAACTTCATTTCTCCTAATACTAAATCTAAAATTGGGTTTTTGACCTTATTATCAAATTTTCTTTTCCTTTTTTCCCCTTTTGAAACTATCTATCTTTGACTAATCTTATTTAACCCTGGATAGTCAGCTAACAGTCTTTTCTCTTTGGGAAATTGAACCGATATCCTGTAAAAAATTCCTATCTTTGCCTACCAAGACATTATGTTCAAAACGGGATTTCATCCCGTGGTCTCATTGCACGGAATGATTTAAAAACACTTTTCAATGAAAATTTATACTATAATGGCCATTTAGTATGTATTCTTCATGGCAATATACCAGCATATTTTTTCAGTAATTTCCTTATTAGCCCTTTCAACTGGATTTGAGGCTGGATGCCAAACAGAACTATGAATATAGTTTTTAATGTTTTAATAGTTCCCCCCCCCCACCTCTAAGGGTATTATACTCATAAATTACTAGTGAACTGCGAGCCCATGATCGGACAAAACACTACCTATCTCACATACCTCAGGTATGTATTCATTGATCAATATATTTAGTAATACTCGGCTAGCAGCTCTACTATTATGACGCCGGAGAACAACTTCACAAATTTAGAAAAACAAATTCCAACTCAACATATAGTATTTTACACATCAAGTCAAGCTGAGATTAGTGCAGAGCTTTCAATTTTTAGGAATTAATTGGTTGTAAAACAGACCTATGAGTTTAACAGTGTGTGTTTGGCACATTGACACAATTGACAACATTTTAACTGATTCTTTTACTGAAAGTTCCATCTTAGGAAAAACACAATATTCCCTTAGTATAAATAGATTTTATGTCCCCCCAAATGACCATATTTTCAAATGTGTTAAATTGAATTAAATTCTGATTGAATTGCTTTTGTATACAGACGTTAAAACTATCACAATCATTTAAATCTTTCTTAAAAAGAATTCCATTTATGAATAACAAATTGATCTTTTATTTTGTTGATCATTAACCCTCCCCAATTTAGTAAAAATAGGCCCCAAATTTTATCATCACTTCCTTTGTTTTTCCTCTATTATTTCTGAACCATGTGGTTTTAAAATCTTCCTATCGCTAACTTCAATTTCAAATTTTATTTTTGTAAAAACCATTTACCGAATTCCTTTTCAACTGGATTCATTTATAATTTTCGTCGCAGTTTCTCTTGAAAGAATGTTCAGCGGTAAGAATATTTTGCCTTCTCGCTGATGTACCAATAGTGGAGATTGTATTCTGAAATGCAAAACCTCCACCTCAAAATTCTACCATAGATAGTCTACAGGTTGTAAGGAAAAGATAATGCCTTGTGGGTTCTGAAAGAACAATTACTTGAAAAATGTCCAATTAATATAAGATCGGAATTTTTTTTACAAGCAAAGACCACAGCCAATAAATTTCTTTTTCCTGTATGCTATAAATTTTTCTCTGTTGCTAAACAGAGTCCTACTTGCAAAACTTATCACTTTCATGTTCCCCCCTGATCATTTACTTGAAAAGAATGGCTTGACACACTGATGTCTGATACATCTGTACTTAAATAGAATGCCCTACTTTCAGATTGGATGATGTAACAATAACTGAGTCTAAAAATGTTTCTTTTATTTTCTCAAACAGATTTTTGTTTTGTCTTATCCCAAAAACCATTTACTTTAGAACTCCAAAATGTCACCAAACTGACCCGTCAATCTGAATAGTTCTTCCTGAAATTTTTCTGTAATAATTACATAAACTAAAACGATTGCCAGTTCTTTTAAAGTACTTTGGGGTTGGAAAATTTTTTATCTTTTCAACTGTATCCCTCATCCATCTTTAGTCCCACATCTTTTTTTACTAAGAAACAAAACCTAAAAAAACTTTACTTCCTGTTTCTAAAAATCTGATTTTTAAGTTTTTAACAAGTCACTCTCACCTCATTGCAGTCTTTTCAGTACTCTATCGATATGATATAAATGTTCCAAAAAAGTTCTGGACGTTATTAGAAAGTCATCAACTAACAAGTTACGAAATAAATTGCTAAACTCATGCCCAAAATTTTATTCATCGCTTTAGTAAAATGAGCCGTGCTTATTCATTCAAACCCAAATGGTAATCTCGCTTAAATTGCAAATTTTTTCCGTGAATGTGAAAGCTACAAATTTACTAGATTCTTTATCGAGTTTGAATCTGGAAAAACCTTTTACCCTTGCGTTAAATCTTAATGTTGTAAAAATATTTAACTCCCATAAATTTTTGAAATATATCATCAGTTTTGTTTCAGTTACTTTGTCTATCCCGGGAACAAAGTATACAAATTTAAATTTCCTAACATGTCTAAGCAACAATCTTATACTCAAAATCTTTCTTTACTACACAGACTAAGGGATTAGAAAAAAAGGACTATTTGACTCTTCCTATAATACTCCTTGTTGTTTCAGTCTTTCTAATTCTTCCTCTACAATTTTTCTTTTTACTAAACGGAAACCGGATAAGACATGCCAATATATGTGGACTTCACTTTAACATTCAGCTTTGCTGTGTATCCTTTAACCCACAGGCTGACACGTGGTTGATCCGAAAAAACTTCAATATTTTCAAAGAGTACTACTCCTTAATAATTCTAGTTCCTCATCCCTTAATACTACACATTATCTGCCTCTAATTCACTAAATCTGTCTACTAACCATCTGTTCAAATTGCTTCTGATTCAGAATTCATGTTTGATCTTATAATTTTTGTTCTAGGCCTACTTGATTTGATCTGTGTTCAAAAAAAGTGGCTTTAAATTTGCCTAAATATCTGTCTATTTCATTTTCATCTTTATACAAGTTAATTCTGTTAATATGTATTATTCTTAACCCCCACCCAAATTCTCACCATTTCTATACACTAATTTTAGTCCTCAGATATTTCCCGTCATGTCTAAAGCAGAAAGTATTGGTAATCAAAGTATTAGTACAACCTTATGATTTGCTGAAAAAGTCACAACCTAAGTATCAACTCAATTTTTAGTCCTTTGAACAATTAAAAATGTTATTGGGACAACTTTGTTCACCAATATTTACCTCTAGTCTTATTTGAACATTTATTCTTTTGGACCCGACTCCTTGTAACACACTACAATTGACAGATTACTAATAGGTTAACTCTGAATGTTGTACCCCACTGTGATTTTTTATTTTCTTTATATAGAATTCATCTGACATTATACATGCTTGACTACCTGAATCTACTAAACACTTGTATTTTTAAACCCCCACCAATACCAAATATCCATTTTCTGGTAAAGATTGAACCCAATCACGTCCTTAAAACTTTATTTTTCCATCATGGTAGTTGCTTTCATCTAAAAAATCATCCGCTATATTTTGATCCATAAAGATTTGATTCTGGTTACTTTGCACAACCCCTTTCAACTCTTCATTTGTTTGATTGAAAAAAACTCATCAATGCTTTCTTTTAAAAAGTTTCAAACCCATCAATATTCAGATGAACCAAATCATCAAATGTTTTTTTTTTCCCCAAAGTTTGATGTTTTGTTCAAAATAATTTTTAAATTACACCCCTAACTCATTGTGATCAACAAAGTGTGTGTGGACATGATTAAATCTTGATTGTATCCCAATTGACTAATGCCCGTATGAACCTGTTTAAAATCTTTAAACCCTTTTCCCTCTGAACACAAATGTCTTTTAGCAACTTTTCGAATTGGAGTAGAGTCAAAATGATTAATTTCTTATTTACAATTTTATTAGGTATTCAACAGAATCTTTTCATGTCCGTTTTCATTTGCTCAATTGAATTATTTTTTAGAAAGTCAATTTGTACCCAATAAAAATCATTAGGTTTTCAGATAACTTGATTGAATGTATTTTTTTACCTGCTCATATAATTGTATTAATCGTTTGAAACCCCCCCAACACAAAGTCCTATTGATTTCTACCACCAGGGTTTTTTTAACTGTTATCCATTTTGCATAATTTTTTGTTTAATAGTCCTACAAAACTGACTATCGCCTATCAATTCAAAAGTTTTTTATTTTTGGTCCTTTTGTCAAAATTTTAAGTTCCGAGTTATTTCCCCTTGAAATTGTTGGTTGGTCAATCTTGACCATTTTCAATTTCCCGGCCCCATCAAAGTTTTTCTGTATGTTTCCCCTATAGTTGTGTCCCCCCCGGTAATTTGGTCCACCCCTGTAATCTTCCCCTACCTTCTCGAAATGTTCTGAAACCCTCGGGGGTTCTGTGTACCCCCTATTATTTTCCCGATTCCCCTTTCAAAATGATTTCCAGTAGTGTACACAGTGTTATCGGCCTCTGCGCATGTTGTATAGGTACACATACACACACTAATTTGTGTGGGTATTTACTACCCTGTTTCTCATGATTTTGGCCTATACTTCTGTCCTTGGGTAACTGTTCATGAAAGTTTTGTGTTGGCCACTTTCCTGTGTATGTTTTTTTGTCTATTTCCATTTTCATGATTAGTGTTGTAATGTATCCCTGAAACTTACTTTTTTGAAGGCTTCATAACTGAGCTGATTTAATACTACTTCTATTTCTTCCCTACCAGCAAGGGGATTGTAGAATTGCCGAGACTGGCACTTATGTGTAGCGGCAAAATGTCGACAAATAAAGCCAACAAACGCAAGGGTTATCCATCTGGTTTTCCAATTTCTTTTGCTATGTCAAAATACCCCAAGCACATATGTTTTGTCAATTCGGTTTTTACCCACCTCACAAAAAATTTCCCATTACCCATCAATTTGTTTTCAAAATCTTTTTGTTAGTAATGCCCCAGAATCTCTTTTTGAAATCAATTTTTAAATTGTTCAAAACTCTCCCATGTTGTCAATGTTTCTCCGAAGCCCACTCAGATGCTTCCCCCCTTTCAAGTATTTTACAATAATACAAAAGTTTTGATTTCCCAGTGTTCTTGGATTACTATTAGTAAAAATTTTTCAGCCCAATTTCAAAAATTCATAGGTGAGTCCAATCATTACCCTCATCAAACTCGGTCAAATAGAGTTCCGCCATAATCTTTACAAGCCCGGTATTTGTTGATTAAGACCGCTACCCTCCATTTTTACGCTTTTCACAGAGGTCTGAACTTTGTTCGACTCAACTAGTAGGTCTGATTCCTCTCTTTTAAATTTGATTTAGATTCTTTCCTCGTTTAAAGTTACCTTAGTACTTTCACTCATCCCTACATAATCTTTTTATTCTCAGTATCTCCGTTGCATGTGTATCGATTTTATTTACTATCTCATCAACCCAGCACTAATCTGTGAAACCTCTTGATCGAATTTTTTGATTGACTTTTAGCAAATTTTAGTTTTGCAACTTCCCTCCCCCACAACCTTTAATCTCTCCCTTTCAATTCACTTTGAAAACATTCTCAATTTTTTGGTGTTTAAATTTTTGTTCAATTTGTGTCAATGCCCCGTTTTGAACGTCATCCATTTTGCTATAAATAATCGTTTTTAAGGTCATACCATCTTGTTATAAAATATCGGTTTTTACCCTCATCCATCTTGTTATTTTAACCCACTCAAATTTTGTCATTTGAGTTTTTGTGTCAATCAAAAACAAAAACAATTGCTGATATGCACAGTTCTAACAGGCCTACATCGTTTCAACATTATTCGCATTAGCCCAAAGACTTGTCTGATCTAGGCCCTAATTATGCTAGTTCCGGCGAGCGTCATCTCACTACTACTGTCCGAATTGTCAATATTCCTCTAAGTTCTGATCCATCATTTTTAAATTTTGATTTATTCTATTTCAAATTAGAAAACCCTACACAATTTATTAAGCTAAAAAACCACTTTTAGGCTGCCCCACGTTTGCTGGGTGCCATTTGTAAACGGATACGTTACATTATAATAAATAGTAAAAAAATAGGTTTTGTAAAAAAATTTTGCTTTAGCTCTTTTTTCTTTACAGGGTCGTTTTTACAATGGGTGCGGCGTAGGGCAGCTATGTGTGGTAAAAAAGAAAATAAAATTTTTAAGAAACAAAATTTTTTGATTTATTGAATAAAAACAATACTAAAAAACAATTTGGTGAAATGAAATTTTGGCTATGCTTAAAATAAAATCCCACAACACAAAATCAAATTTGCTTGAAATAATTTAAATTTGAAAATACCCCTATCCCTAGAGTTAAAAAATTAAATCTGATTAGTTAAAAATGTTGATCAAAAAGTTTAAATACTCTAAAAATATTTACCAAAAACCCATGATGGCGACAAAGGGGGGTCCTACAGATAATTGAAAAAATTTTAAAATTTGGGTACTTGAAAAAAGATGATAAAAATTAAAAATTTTGAAAACTTTTCACAACGTACTACATCATCAAGGGTCGAGGAAGAAGACTCTCTCTTTCCCCAAAATCCGCGTCGTAGCGCAGAGAGGGAAAAGGATCCTTCAAAACGGAAATTTTTCCTTTTTCTGGCGAAAAAAATCCCCTTTTATTTGGCTAAAAACCCACTCGAAAAACGGGGCGCAGAGAACGAGTTTGCGTTCCCGGGGGTCGCTACCCTCAATGAGAGTAATCTTACGTTAGCCATTCTGGGGGGGGGGGGGGTGGGGGGGGGGGGGGGTGGGGGGGGGGGGGGGTGGGGGGGGGGGGGGGTGGGGGGGGGGGGGGGTGGGGGGGGGGGGGGGTGGGGACTTACAATCAGCACTCATTAGACAAAAAGGAGATTATATAAATCAAACTAATGAAACCCAAAGTGCAAGTACTTAGAGGACAACGAAAAATTCGCGAAGAAGGACTGCCATTAGGTCCCGCCTTAGCACCAGCGTATAAAATATACCGAAATATTCTGGATAAAATACCTGGAATAAAATTTAAATTAAAAAACAATTATAGCCTAAGACACCACCATTTAGAATTTAATCAATTCACCAGGGAAAATTTGCTTTGCTAATTTAGAACTGAACACTGGCGCTATTTAATGACTTAATCAGTCCTACTTTGGAGCAAATTACTTTACCTTAAATTGAAAATCTTTTTCACTTCCAGGAAGTCAGCCTAGCTTTAGAGCTCGCCATTATCCAGGAAAATGAATAATACATCAAAAGCTTTGAAAATAAAATTGCATTTTATTTTCCTCTGATATAAAAATGGGACATTAATATAATGTTTTTTATGAAAGATGTTTTATAAAATTGTAAATCCTGGTGATGTTGGAACAGCCCTCCAGGCCAACATCGTACACGTGCAGTTCTAACAACGAGGTTTTCTCAGCCGTGGCGCTTCAACAACGCCGAGAGAGGGACAGCGGAGTCAGACAACGTGCCGCCAGACTACAGGCGCAACCTCATGAGTCCCCCATCACAAGATCAACAACGGTACGTATGTAAAAGTAAAAAAAAGTAAAGTAAAGAATGTCTTATTTTACCAGGCGAAGTTAGGGCTAAGAAGCCCTCTCTAACCACTTAACCTGGGGACCAAACGGCTTAAAGGTGACTTCCGAACCACCACCAATGGCCGGGCAGACGGGCCGCTTGCAAGGACAGCATCGCTCAGCGGTCACCTGTCCAAGCAGCAGCCACGCTCGGCGTTGCTTGATCTGGTTATCTTGCGATAAACCGCCGTACCCACTACACTGCGCCATTGGCAAACAATATGTACAGGGTGTCCAGAAATTACTCAACCTAGAAAACAGTCACGTGTAGAGAAATGAATATCGGGTGCCTCCTTATTTTTCGGTCTGTCTCACTGTGTATGGGTAATTGGTAATTTTTAGAAATTTATTATTGGTCCAAAGTATGTAATTTTACCTAAATGCAGATGTTGATCTAACAAGGTTTATGAGTAAGGAAATTTCTGAAAGTTATAAAATACGGGTTAAAATTTTGTGTTCATTATAAAAACTATGATGCTGAATTTCATAAATAAAAGCCATATAAGCTAAAATAAAACATGCCCTAAAATACTGAACATTTTGACCCATATTTTACATATATGTTCAATAAATATAAATATCGTCCAAAATAGTATGAAGTTTATTATTTAAAGTCTCGTGGATTCATTTTTTTCTTAGCCATTTCACACTAGATTCAAGTAAAATAGGTATGGAAAGTCTTTTTTTAATTTAAAGACGTATTCAAATTATTTGCTTAGCTGTATAATATAAGTAAATAATTATTGATAACTTCTAAAATATAGATTATGTAAAAAATTTTGTTTCTAATAATACAAACAATAAAACTCATCTGTTATATTATAAATTTTAAAATGTATATTCACTGTTTCCTCAGTGCTCGATCAGACGCGTGATAACATTTCTAAAGAACACCCTGTACAGTTATGATAATTACGTTATTTACTAAAGTTTAACTTTTTGTTTTTTTTTAGATTTAAAAACAAACTGCAGACATCCCCCTACACCAGGTTATACCCACAGAAGATGATACAAGAACGATTGGAGGTAAGTATAAATGATTTTCAATGAAAATTAAGGAAAATAAAACATAATTTACAATTTGAATAGTGTTTTAATGAATAAGTATTTTAATACTAACTTTGCAAGTGTACATCTGTCAATTCTTTTTTGTGCAAAACTAAGGTATTAATCTACCCCATTATCTAGATAAACATAAAACTCATTTAAATATTATTTCAGTGTCAGTTTTGATAACTACTGTACACGTGACATTAATGAAAAGTTTTAATTTATTGTAATTTAAAATACCAAATACTGCGGATGGCCTACAATATTATACGTCCATTATAATGACATTTTACTATTTCCTCCAGTATTATTCATAATTACAGTTGCTCTCGAATTGATATTTGGTTAGTGACTTTAATGTAAAAATACTGGTAATATTGTATATCGTCGACCTATATTTGTTTCATCGAGTTGAAGTAATTATTGGCTATACACTTCTATTACAATAAACGTTAATATTATTACAATTGGATAAAAAATAAAGATTAATCTTAACAAATTAATCGACTACGGATATTTTAAATGGGAAGAAAACCGTTAATAGAATCGGAAACACAGGAAGAGTTAGGATTAATAATGTGAGGTGCGTAGAAAATGACCGAAATTGTTAGATTACTAATTAGTATTTGCTATTCCCAAAGTTTGAGCTTGACTTAAAAGCATTAATATACCGCTACTATTATATTCGTATTCTACTTAATACTTTTTGTTAAACGGATAACAAATTTACAGATTTTACTTATAGTTAATGTTGTATGCTTTTTATATAAATTTGTTATATGTTTTTTAATAAGCATTTTCTCACTTTAACTCTAATAGTAACCAGCCCGTTTTACCTTAGCTATATTTAACATTAATTTTTAAATTAGGCACTTCTATTACTATTTTCTGTTCTACTATGAGTAGCGGTATTACAAAACCTGGTCGGTTTTTTGAGTCACTAACAGGATCTCCGGCTTTTTCTAGATGTCATGTATCAAGCCAGACGGAATCTGTATGTAGAATAGAATAAAATAGATATCGCGAACAGGATCATCTCCGGCTTTTCTAGATGTCATGTGTCAAGCCAGATGGAATCTGTATGTAATGTGAGCTTTAGTTCAAGAACAGTAATGGCGGAATTACCAACCTGATGCGTTTGTTGAGTCACAAGCAGGATCTCCGACTTGTCCGGATGTCATCTGTCAAGCCAGACGGAATCTGTATGTAATTGTGAGCTGTAGTTCAAGAACATTGATGGTGGTATTACAAACCTGGTCCGTTTATTGAGTCGCAAACAGGAATCTCCGGCTTGTCCGGATGTCATGTGTCAAGCCAGACGGAATCTGTATGTAATGTGAGCTGTAATTCAAGAACAGTGATGGCGGTCTTACAAACATGGTCCGTTGGTTGTGTCGCAAACAGGATCTCCGGCTTGTCCGGATGTCATTTGTCAAGCCAGACTTTTTTACGTATTTCTGAATATATCTGAAGTAGCGTTACCTAAAAATATGCCTTAATGTCAATAGAATGCAAAGCCTTTTCGCTGTTTTACCCAGTAATATTTCTGTACCAGTTATTCATATTATGGTATCCGATTAGTTATGTGTACCTAATTTTATTGTAGGTTTTATAAAACTGGTATTGGTAAAAAAAAGAAAGAAAGAAACACTTCTTTATTGAGGCGAAATTAGGACCACACGGTCCTTTCTTACATTTAACCTCTTAAAAAATTAAATCTTAATAATGCAAATTAAGGCTAATTAACTATAACTTAACGGTATTCCATTCACTCTTTCATTCACACAGTCAGGATTCAAAGAGTAGCCCCGCCGCCCGCCACGATCATCCGGTCCCAGGTATTTTCGTCTCAGCTCCGCCACAAAACCGTTTTCGTCTCAATTTGTTGGACAGGATCTGGTAAGGAGTTCCATAATCTACAGGCGGTAACGGTGAAGGATCGGTTATAGGTTTTGGTTCTGTGTACTGGAATTCTGAGACTTAGTGCACCAGACCGAGTTTCTCTTGCGCCACTCCCCGCCAAAAAACTGAAAGTTTTCAGACAAATATTTTGGTGAATCCGTATTAATTAATTAATAGAGTGCAACAATGACAAAATTCGAATCGATCTTGAATCAGCAAATTTTAGAATTGATGATTGAATAAAATATGGTGTAACATGATCCCTTCGACGTAAAATCAAACAGAAAGCGAATGCAGTAATTTTGTGCTCTTTTGCAGTTTAGTGCTAAGGGCTACAGTCATGTCATTGATTACAGACTTGCAGTAGTTAAAGTAATGAAAACACACCAGTGACTTGGATCAAGAGAAGTTTAATGTGAAATGGTAGAAGTCCTTTCATTCGTTTCAGTGTGTGAACAGCAGCGAACACCCTGTTACAGGTGTACACACCACTGCATCGGTCCATCCAAGTGTGTTGCTTATGAATTAGTCCTAGACTTTTTACCTTTCAAACGTATGGTAAAAGTTTTCCGTCTACAATTATTGTCGGTGTATTCTGTAGGTCAATGGAGTTGGCAAGTCGTTGATGACAGACAATCATGGGTTGGGTTTTATCCGGGTTAAGTTTAAGTCCATTTTTTAAAGCCCATTGAACAAGTCGTTGTATGTCTTCATTCATCCACTTCACAGTCTGGTTTATGTCGATAATGTTTAAAGTGTGAGTAGATTTGTAAGTCATAAGCATAAACAGTGAAATTTGCAATGTCGCAATACAGTGTTAATGTCATTTATGTACAAAATAAAAAGTAGTGGGCCAAGTATTGATCCTTGCGGAACTCCGCAGGTCACAGTTCTGAAATCAGACATTGAGTTGTCATTGCACACACACTGCTTTCTGTCCCTCAGATATGATTTTATCCATGCTAAAGCATTTTCAGAGAAACCTACATTTTTAAGCTTTTTAAATAGAATATTATGAATGATTGTATTGAAGGCCTTGCTGAAATCGAATAGAACTAGTAAGGTATAAAGACCTCGATCCATGGCTAATCGAATGTCATCAGTTATTTTCAGAAGTGCAGTTTCTGTACTATGGTTTTGGCGAAAGCCAGACTGAAAAACATTAATAATATTATTTTTAGACAAGAAATCTGATATTTGGGAATGTACTATTCGCTCAAGGCCTTTCGAGAGAGCTGGTAAGATACTAATTGGTCGGTAGTCTTGGGGTTCAGATGGAGATTTAATTTTATTTATGTGGACGAACTAAGGCGGACTTCCATTGTGTGGGGAAAACAAAATGGGGGTAAGCCCCATTAGAAAGAATTCGCGTTCAAGGCTCGATGAAGGTCGAATTGGGGGTTATAAAACGGGTTATAATTTGGAAAATAAATTTTAGCAACCTTAATTCTTTATTTTAGACTCACCCACAACCAATCGTCAGTCACCAAAATACTATTTATAATCTAATATTAGTTGGATTATAAATAATATTTATACTGACTAGTGTTATTCAAGGAGTTAATCGAAAGAAATAATTTTAATCTAAAAGCTCTAAAGACTATTTATTTTGTGCTAAATTATTGGTTGTATAAATTAAAATATAAATTAAAATAAACTAATTTAAGTAGGGGTTTTATGTTTGCACATTTATTAAAGAACAAAAGTTGTGTATTGGTAACCACTCAAAAGGTTTACATCGAATTGTGTAAAAGTTTGTTTTACTTGAAAAACTCAAAGTCGCGCACTAAACTGTATAAACCAAAATCTGGCCTGAAAATAAAACACTTCGAAAATAATGAATGAAAATAAATATTTTCTCCACAAAAGTTACCCAAATAAACAAAGAAAGCTGTACCTATGTGTCTTTGAACAAAAATCAAACTAATGAAACTCAAATACTTACAAAAGTTACTTAAAACGAGTTTTCCTAACTTCTAAAGTATAACTTGTAATAACATTTATTAGTTATCAAAAATGTTGTAAACCTTGTAATATCTTATATATGTTGATCACGTGTTCACTTGCAGGATTCCACTGGGACTGTACGGAGTGGTTGCAGAACGGCGATGTCCACACAACCATCCTGGGCGACTCTTCCAGTTACCATAGCAACGATAGCTGTCTCACAGGTAGCCCACATACAGTCATCATTTACTGCTATACATAAAGTATTGTCCTTAGGAGATGTAAGAGTTTCTGGTAATTATTTCAACCAGATGTGTAGCAAAAGAAGCGAGCTTTAAGAAAGAAAGTTCACAACTACCTATATCAAAAGTAATTTCCATGAACCAACAAATTGTAGTAGTCCAATCATTTCTGTTGATTTAAATTCGAACTCTAGCAATTACAATTTCGTAGATATTTTTTTATTTAGTTAAAGAAAAAACTAAATTAATGGAAGTAAATATATTAATGACAAACTGATTAATTAGGTGGAAGAGCAGAACTTTCACTATGTTAACAATATAATAAAGGAATAATTGATAATTTAATCGTTACATAAATTTGAAAACTGGGATTTTAAGTTGAACATTTTTTTTAAATGTGGAAATCTAGATAGTTATATATAATATTCTCACAAATAATAATAATATTCAATTAAAAATAAATATTGGCATTGAAATATATATTAGTCTCATTGCTTTAAATAAGTTCGTTCTTGCCATCCTCTAGGACAACCTGATGGCTTGATGTCTGGATGCAAAATTTTACGATTTATTTCATGTTTATTCTCTTTTAGACAAGTTTAAAATTTGATGTTATTTCATTGTTCACCTTGAACATCTAACTCAATTGTTCAGTCATGCTCGTTTCCCTTCTTTTGTTTCTTTGGTTCAATTTCCTTATCACCTTACCACGTTGTTGGAACTGTTCTTGTATGTGGGATGAAATAAGATTGTATTTAATACTCAACAGAAACATATTTTTCTATCCCATTGCATTTAATATGTTCGTATGTGGCATTCTCCAGGACAAGCTGAGATTGCCTTCACGACTGAAAAAATACTAAATCACTAGCCTATTTATAATAATTTTTTAAGAATAAGTTTCTGTAAATTTTCCGATTTCTTTCAATCTATTCCATTTTCGACACTTTTGAAAGTAAATTCGGCTCCTTGTTTACCTTGAAGATCTAACTTAATTTTTCAGTCATGCTCGATTCCTTTCTTTTGTTCACTTTCCTTTTCACAATTCCATGTTGTTGGATTTTTTTGTACGTGGGAAAAAATACAATTGTATGTAATATTCAAGAGAAATATATTGTTCCATCCCACTGCATTTAATATGTTCGTACGTGGCATTCTCTATACAATCTGAAAATTGTCTTGATGATTGGAAAATCACCAGCCTATATCTGTAATAATTTCTTAAATTAACATTTCAGATTTCTTTCAAGAGTAATCCCTTTTTTCGACACATTTTAAATTTGATTCGGTTTTGGAAACCACAATCAGTGCTTTTATTTTGCTAACCATGAGATTTAACTTAAATTTACTCTTCAATGGAGTAAAAACTAGTCCCCCGCGCCATACTAATAAGCCAATAACGATACATAATAGAATAAAAACCTATGCAATATTTAATAATGAAACATACACAATCCTATTGTATTCAATATGGTAGATCATCGAATACTGCAGGAAAATACCTATTCTTTTTCGAGATTTTGTTTCCCGAAGGATTGCTCATTTCATTCATCATATTTATAGTATACAAATTGTAACATCTCATTCGGTTTTAGATGTAGTACTATGTAGTCTCAAATTTGCTCTTCATTAGATCTTCATTTACACCTGTTTTCAAAATATTTTTCAACGCTGAGATGAACCATAAATGGTAACTGATGTAGAATTTCTATAATTCATTTCGAAGGGTTTTACTATTTTAATATATCAGGGTTTGCTCACAGATATCTTTTTCAGGAATTGCAGATAACAGATAACAGCACCTTGCCTCCAGCGCTGTGCTAACAAGCTCCTCAGGAATCCTGGACACTAAACCGAAAGTTCAAGGAACTAAGCTTATATGGGAGTTTTATCACTCTAGATGTCTACTTGTAATCAGGCTTTTAGTGATATAAATGTACTTGTCTTCCCATCTTGGTACAATTGATTTTTTTAGGTGACCCTGCTCGGGAACTGGCGACCCTGGACACCAAACTGAACAGTCAAGAGGATCAGATGATCCCGTACGGGTTTCCCAGGAGCCGAGACATCTGCTTGTAACCACTCTTCTAGTGTTACATATACAACTGTTTTCATATCTTTAGGTGACCCTGCTCGGGAACTGGCGACCCTGGACACTAAACTGAACAGTCAAGAGGATCAGGTGATCCCCTACGGGTTTCCCAGCAGTCTGGACGTCTGCTCGTAGCCTCCTCCACGCTTTCAGTTTCACTCGTGTACCTGCTTATTTATCCTGAACCAATTCGCTATGTAAATCCTTCACAAAGTAGAATAAAAGACTGATGGGTTATTTGAGGAATTGTTCAGATTTAAAGGTGTATTTTAACATTTTGTATTGCTTAGTTATTTTGTTTTTCACGTTTTGAAAAAATCTTCTTCACTTACAATGTGCCAAAGAAGCTTTTCATTGAGTTTACGAAGCGAATTGATTACCTTCTACAGCTTTATTGACATAGATAAATAGAGTTTATCTTTTATCAATTCAAAATCTATACTTACTCAAAAATTTCTGGACTATCTCATTAAAGAATTCTACAAGTAATATTATCTCTCCATTTCAAAAATTATTAGGTATGATCTAAAAACCAATATTAATTTTCGCTGACTATTCATTAATGTATGAGAATGTAGAAAATGTTTCCCAATTACCTTTTCCTAGAGTTGTTTCAAATTTTTTTCATTACGATCTTCGATTTTGGGTTAAATCAAGTTAATTCATAACAAAAACACCTATGTTGTAAATAGCTTTTGTAATAACTCCAAAATGCATTAAAAAGTGCTTAGCAAAACCATTGAAAATTTACAGATTCTTCCGTGAGCTATCTTCAACCAATAAGCATTTCCATGGCTGCTGACTGATTACGCTAAAAACGAGTTTTTATTCTGGACTACACCTTAAGATATATTTTTACCAGCTTTTCATAGCTCGTGTTTTAATTTTTATCTGTGTATTTTGCCCTAATCGCAACGCATTGTGTTAAGTATGAAGTAACACAAATTTTTTAAGCCTTTTACAAGGTCGTAAAATCAGTGGTATAGACAGTTTACTCGTATTATACGTAAGTTTCAATATAAGTCTTTTCTACTTATTTTCCAGTAATTTTTTTACTAAAGATAATTTTTTTTTTTCAATAAATCTTTATGAGTTATCATTCTGACATTTAATAGATATTTAGGTTAGAATGTATTTAGTGTAGATTTTTATTTGATAGCGCAGTAAATGAGAGTCGAGTAAACTGTTTTCTAGAATTAGTTGTACAAATAACGATTAGTTTTGTACTGTCGTTTAAGAAGTAACTGTAAGGCTTGTAGTAATAATTTGACTTAAATACAGAAGCACAATACAATACAATACAATTAACATAACAGGGTTTTCCGCTCGTGGCCATCAATGAACATTATAGTGATGCTCATGTATTCCGATGTTCTATGATGAGTGAATAGAATCATCGGAACAATCAATGTTGCATTTTTTATTTTATGAAATTCTAATAAACAAACTTATAAGCTTAAGGCTGAACATTATATATAAGCTTTTAATTGAATAATTGTAATATTTTTTACTGTAATCTGGTATCAAATACCAATAAAATCAGTAACATTAATTTTACTATTGGATTTATAATTATTTTAAATTTTTTCACTGTAAGGATTTCGTCAGCTCCTGAGAGGAAATAGTGTTTACATATAACTTGACCTTTCCACCCTACTCTACCCAAGTATGAGGTTTTACCCGCAAGCACAAAATTACTATTGTGATTTTTTATCTAATTTACTGACCTGAACATTGTGCTACTAAAGGGACTATTTTTATAAGTGATGTAAATGTTAGAAATACATTTTCATTATAATAAATATATTTGTAATAAATGAATTATATTCAATCAACCCTGTCAGACCTGTATCAAATGTATTTAAAATAATCACATGGAACGCTGTATTGGAAAGTAATTTTCGTGAGTTATTTTAAGGTGCATAAATTTTGTTTTTACCCCAGTGCTAGTGTTTTAATACCGGAATATTAGTGCTGCTGTAACAATACACTCAATTTCGAATTGGGAGTACCGTAATAATTCATTCAATGCCAGACTGAGTGTCGTAATAGTCCACTCAATTTCGGACTTAGTGTCGTAACAGTTCACTCAACGTTGGACTGTGAGTTCCATAATAGTTCACTCAATGCCAAACACTGACAGCCTACACAATGTCGGACTTTTAGTCTGTAACATTCCACTCAATGATGGACTATGCCGTAATAATTCACTCAATGTTTAATTGTGAGAACCGTTATAGTTCACTTAATGCCGGATTGAGTGTCGAAACAGTCCACTCAACGTTAGTTTATTCAATGGAAGGCCCTGTGTGTGTCGGAACAACCCACTCAACGTTGGATTGTGAGTGATGTAATATTATACTAAATGAAAGACTCTCACACTCTACTCAATGTCGGACTCTGAGCGCCGTAAAATTTCACTCAATGTTGTCCTGTGAGTGCCGTGACAATTCAATTAATCTCGAGCTTCGATGACATTAACAAGCCACTTCATAACAGGTTCTGGAGTGCCGTGACAAGTTACTCCATGTCGGATTCTGAGGTCCAGAACATATCACCCTGTACCCGAATTAAGACTTTTAGCATTTATATGATTTATTCTAAAAACGTCTTAAACATTGCTGATATAATATATATATATATATATATATATATATATATATATATATATATAAATAATATATTTTATCTGAATAATGTTCTGGACTTATTTTGTGGGGTTTCCAGTGTAAGTAAATGTTCGCAAGAGTCTAAATCAATAGTTATGTTTTTGGAGGTGCTAAAACAATTATCACCATACTGGTAGTGACTCGACAGAAAATTACTGTATTTTTATTGATATGAATATTTAAATAATAATAATGTAATATAATTTAGTAAAGGATATTATTACATATACACTTGATGCTGATACCGATACAGAATCAAGACCGGTGGTTGAGACAGAAAGAGCGTGAGACACTTCCATTAGACGAGAGGACCCTTACAATGAACCACTTAGACCTTTTGCACACATTGTTGTCAGATACTGATACCGATACAGTATCAAGACCGGTGGTTGAGACAGAAAGAGCGTGAGACACTTCCATTAGACGAGAGAACCCTTACAATGAAACACTTAGACCTTTTGCACACATTGTTGTCAGATACTGATACCGATACAGTATCAAGACCGGTGGTTGAGACAGAAAGAGCGTGAGACACTTCCATTAGACGAGAGGACCCTTACAATGAACCACTTAGACCTTTTGCACATATTGTTGTCAGATACTGATACCGATACAGTATCAAGACCGGTGGTTGAGACAGAAAGAGCGTGAGACACTTCCATTAGATGAGAGAACCCTTACAATGAAACACTTAGACCTTTTGCACACATTGTTGTCAGATACTGATACCGATACAGTATCAAGACCGGTGGTTGAGACAGAAAGAGCGTGAGACACTTCCATTAGACGAGAGGACCCTTACAATGAACCACTTAGACCTTTTGCACATATTGTTGTCAGATACTGATACCGATACAGTATCAAGACCGGTGGTTGAGACAGAAAGAGCGTGAGACACTTCCATTAGATGAGAGAACCCTTACAATGAAACACTTAGACCTTTTGCACACATTGTTGTCAGATACTGATACCGATACAGTATCAAGACCGGTGGTTGAGACAGAAAGAGCGTGAGACACTTCCATTAGACGAGAGAACCCTTACAATGAACCACTTAGACCTTTTGCACACAATGTTGTCAGATACTGATACCGATACAGTATCAAGACCGGTGGTTGAGACAGAAAGAGCGTGAGACACTTCCATTAGACGAGAGGACCCTTACAATGAACCACTTAGACCTTTTGCACACATTGTTGTCAGATACTGATACCGATACAGTATCAAGACCGGTGGTTGAGACAGAAAGAGCGTGAGACACTTCCATTAGACGAGAGAACCCTTACAATGAAACACTTAGACCTTTTGCACACAATGTTGTCAGATACTCTGGCTGTACTTTACCATGATGTATTAGCCCTACTCTTCTATTTTCTTCTAAGTTCCAAAACGAACCTCGTGTAAAAGATATATTAAATGAGCAAACGTAAATGAACGAACTATCTCACCCAAGTGTCTACATAATGTGAATCACCAGTGTGTAATGTTTAGTATGGGTTTAATTTAAGGTGAAACTCTGAGGGATATTGAATTGCTAAGTTCTATTTGGTGAATTAAGGAATATTGAGTTCCTAATAATAGTAAGCAGTTATCATTTCTTACTCCCCCTTCATCATTATCGGCGAGCTGTCCGTTGATCTGTCAATCGGTTCTCCCCCTCCTCTCTGACGTCAGCCTACTAGGAAAACATTAGTCTCTGATATTTGACTTGTTTATCATTAAACATCTTCGTTTATTGACTGACTGGATATTCAATCTGTCTGCATTGGCTTCTTTACAGTTGACCACATCTTTGATGCACTAACCCGTTCTTTTGAATACTATTGCAGTTCATGGGTTTATGGGTGGGTAATATGTACAATTATACATTATTATAATAAACCAGTGTGTTAGCCTACGTATATTTTTCACACCCAACAATGAAACACAAAAATATTTAAAAAAAGTATATATATATATATATATATATATATATATATATATATATATATTTACCCATACACATACACACACACTATATATATATATATATATATATATATATATATATATATATATGAATATTGGTGTTTACGAACCCTCCAGTAATTTTTGGGAGTTTGTTCTTCGTGTCAAGACAAACCAAAAATTTGATATAAACATTGTTCATTTTCACGGTTTATATATGTTTCATTATTACTAACCGTGAATTGCAACAGTGAAACCCATATATCTACATTATGTGTTCATTACTTATTGTGTTCTAGGCTGTCAATATATTTCTAATTAAATTATACAATTTTTTATAATTTAAATATTTTCATAAACTTCAACAGCCGGTCATTTTGAAACGTGAAATGTTAGTTGAATAGTAATTTTCTCTTTATTTGAGACAGCAAGAATTACACTTGGGGCAAATATGAATTGCTCTCTTTACTGTTTTCAGAAATAAAAGATAAAAATTCACATATACATTCACACAGACAGCCGATAAACTAAACATTTCTGTACCATGTTAATATAGATAGATAGTTTAATTTAAATAGTTATAAACTATGCCGAATAAAAGGTTCGTGAAAGCGATAGGGGAATTTCTCCTAAGAATCTATAGTTGTAAGCACTAGTTTTGTTTGTGGAAACTCACTTTCTCGAAATAGAAACAACTATATTGAAAATAAAATTTATTAAAATTAATAAATAAGAATCTCCTTTTGTAACAATAAAGTTATTGCTGATCCATTTCATAGCTTGAAACCCACAGTGTGGTGTCGTCGGAACACTCTCTCTGTAAAGATCTAATACGATAAAATGTTGAGCAAACGACTGAATTATGCAGCTGTAAACAACATACAGTAGTACACCACAAAGCGACTGTATGGGCTCAGGCCACAATGCATGAATATTGAATCATAATGTTATGTGCAGCCGAGGCGTGTGTTGTGCTATTGTTCCGCTCAAGTCGGGCGTTTCATGAGTTAAGTTAAGAAAGTGAGTATTTGTTCTCCAAGTTTCACTACACAACAGTCAAATGACAAATATCTAGCACACTATTCACTTTTTAAGTATTTATTTGGTTCAGTAAGAACAATAAAAATTGAATAAGCAAACGTTCAGGTGATATAACCGGGTTTTTAAACTAACATATTTACCTTAACATTAAAGATAAATACATTTGTTTAAAATTATAATAATAGAAAAATATATAAAAAATGAACTTTAGCTCGAAAACGATAATAAACATTTAATTTAACACTGTGCGTATAATTTAATCATATATATATATATATATATATATATATATATATATATATAACTGGCAATAGCCTAATTTAATTTCAATAAACATTGAATCACAAAGTACTTGCTCCGCCGGGACTCGAACCCGGATCTCTGTCTTGCCGGGTGAATGTGCTACCATTACACCACAGAGTTCTTACTTTTTACGATTCAATTATTTTGTATTTGGCCGTATCTTTTACATACGTGTTTAAATAACCAAAGTAACATATGATCGGAAGACCAAATACCTGTCAAATGACTTTTATTTACTCATTAAATTTGTCTAAGTGTTAATACCCTAATTTCATTTCAATAAACATTGAATCACATAAAGTACTAATTTTATATATATATATATATATATATATATATATATATATATTAATGTGCATAACTTCAGGAACGATGTTTTGAATTGCTTACAGTTCTGAACATACTGAAAAACTTATATCTTTAGCTTTTTTGTCTTATTTTTGATACATAACTTGAACGTTGCCGGTCTAGTTCATGAACAATTTCGTATATCATACACATGTATCAAGTTTATTTTTATCTTTTAAATCAGACACTATGACTGGAATTGTTATGTTTAGAAGAATAATAATTGCAATACGAAAACCTCATTTACGTCAGATACACAAAGCACTGACTATAAAAACATTTTAAATTCATTCAGAAAGAGGGTCATCGCTGTTGCTTACTAATACTGGATTGCGAGCTTTGTTGGAACTGCAATATCACTTCCGTTGGACGTGCAAAGGAAATTAGTTCTGTAAAATGTTTGCAAAACCCCCGACTTTGCATGCATGTGATTCACATGTGTAATTGTCTGTTTGGAACTCTTTGTAAAGCTATTTAAGAACATTGTAAGGAAATAGATTCAAATGAACTGTGCTCTCAGGTGTATGTTGCATTGAACACGTATAATAACATGAAATTAAAAATTAAATCAATATCAAATTTCCGTAGAATTTCAAATGTAAATGCACTATACAAATGTTTAAATATCTGTATTATTCTTTATGTTAATTACATATGTATGACAAACGTCAATAGTAAAATAGTACTAAGTATATCAATTAAAAACATCATTACATAAAGAGCCCGCCGTAGTAAAATACCCTTGAGTTCTCCCGTAGAAAAGTCTTAAACCTCGTGCATTTTTACGCCCTTATCTTTATCCATAGAATTATTGGAGAACACTGTTTTTTTAATATAATTTATATGCTTCCAAACGCCTTTGAGATTTTTCCAAATTCTTATCGATTATTCAGAAAAAAAATCACAAATTTGATTGTACTTTTATTGTTTACTTATTTAAAAAGTACGCACTTTACAAAGAAATGAAATACGTTTGTATGCGTTATAATTATACGTTTAAAATGAGAGATATCACATAATGCTAAAATAAAAATGAGGGGGCGTAAAATTATGTAAGGTTTAAACGTTGCTCTTATGGAAAATAACTCAAGGTCATTTAACTATAGTAGGGTGAGTTTACACTTCCAAGAAATTGCGCAAGTTTGGTATCCGACAGTAAAAATTCATATGCTAAAAAGGCGCAAGAGCTTTTGCGAGTTTTATCACAACAAGTGTCGGACATTTCAATTCTATACATTTTCTAGATATTACTGTCGTATGTGAACAGAATTTACTTTGTCTGGCGCAACACCTAGTGATAGCAACTCGACTAGTGATACTCGAGATAAGAAACTGGTTATCCTTATTTACACTATGCGATAACTGTTCCGCCAGTTCTCAGTGAAGTTATCAGAGTCCAGGCCTCTTATCGCTAAGGAGATAGCCGTCTTGCAACTGGTCAGTCGTGCTGGGAAACTGAACGCAGTCACCGTATCTTGATTTTGAAGCTATACGTAAAAAATATTTCAAACCAATTAGTTTCAATAAGGTTACCCCATAGCATCCGTACTCGGCCGACTGCACTTCCAATCAAATCAAATATATTTTTTTTACTGCAAAAGGCCAATACTCATATTGTAATGCAAGTCATTTTTAATAGTAAAATAGTAATTACATCGTTAATACACTGACTATAATTTACTTTTACAATGGTTTCAATCATATAACATCCATACACAAAATTTCATACACTTTTTTCACACTTAGCAAACCAAGCAATCAAAGAAGTAAATTAGTTTAATGTTCCCAACTGATAACCACGAGATTCTCAAGGGAATAGTCACCAAGAAGTGTTTTAGTCTATCTTTGAAATAGTTTTAATTTTCCAGTTTCTTGATGTTACCAGGTACGAGCTGATTAACTGACACCAACCTTTGAAGGGAGTTTATCAAAGACGGCTGGCCGATGTTTCTGAACCCTCAAGTTGTCCCTACTTCTTGTAATGTACCCGTGGACATCCCTGGTAAGAGTCAAGTGACATCTGAACTTGCAATACACCGATACCTCGAGAATATAGTGGCAACGTTAGGTGCCTGAGTTGAGTGTCTTTACTGTTTAGGTAGTTTTTATCTAAATTTCACTTCTAACTAGTTGTACAGCATGAATTTATTCTTATTGAATCATCAAAATTGAATGTGACACATATTCATTCCGTAGTCTGTCACGCATTTTAGTACAGTGTGGTGGGGTTATTGAAGTACTTGTAAAAGCTTTCCTAGACCTCATTGTTGCTCCGTAGACACAAGTTAGGTGGTCTGATTTTAAGTTCACTACCACTGGGTGTGTAGCTCACTTGTTTAACTTTTTATTTTATTTATGTTAGAATTCGTGTTATAATATGGACATGACCTTTGGGTCTGTGATAAGTAAAAAGAAATTTTTTAAGGAGAGGCCTATGTCCTTTTTTGCCTTTTATTGTGCACTAGCTTGCGAGGGGAACTTGTCAAATAGGATAAGATCAGCAGTACTAATAACGAATTATTCAGTTACCAATGGGATTTGAACTTGAGCTATCTCTAACTCAGATCCAAAATCCGACGCCCTAGACTGTGCGGCAATCAGCTGTCTCTCTACAACACTCGTTACAAGAAGTTTTATTATAAGATATGTATGAAAGTAAAATCATTTTGTTCTAAAATCGTCCATTTTAGACACTTCCTTTGCGAATGGCTCAATCCGGTAACTTACAACCACCCATCGTAAGGTTGTTGAGCTATTGGTTGTAAACATCTCAATTTTCATAAATGTCAACGTGTTGGTAATTTGTGCCCATTACTACTCACATCTTCCTCATAACTCTACTCATGAAATCTTGTACATTGAAATCTTTTTTTTTAACATCCAAACCATTCTTCTGTACACAAGCAATAAACTTTTTCCACCTACTGATATTTTGCTCAGTGTGTTTTTTCTCACACACAGTAGTATACCTTTATACTGCTACAAGCCTCTTTCCAACTAATATTCATAATGGAAGACTAGAGTAGCGGGATACAAATCCCACGTTATATTCTCAAAGCATACACAGTTTTAATCTATAAAGCAGTGCTGTTTTCTAACTGAATTAAATACGTGAAACCAGAAGGCAGTGAGTAGGCCAAATCCTGCGATGTACTCTGAGGTCAGATAAAGTTTTAATCTCTTGACCGATGCGAGATTCTGACGTAATGAAGCACGTGAAGTTGTAAGCCCAGGATTAAGAAGTTGTAAATGGAGAGAACACAGAAAATTCTCCAACATATTGCTTAATCCAATGTAACACATTTACGCTTTCTGTGATACAACGTAATTGTACACATGGTATTACTGTAATGGATTCTGGCCCAAAGTAATATATTGTGTAAGGAATTTTTCAAGAGCTGCAATGTTCAATATTGCGAATTAAGTATAGTATTGTAATTTCATAAATAATTACGTACGTATGATAAAATAGGAATATCGTACAGAAATGTATGTTTAAAGTTTAACATTGGTTACATATAAAACCTTTTACTGTGACATTTTAAAAACTAATAAATTTATTTTCTAGCTGGATAGATTATACAGGCAAGGCCTTACCAATCCATTGGTAAATAGTTGATTAAGTTATAAGAATCGTTAATCATTATATGATAACAAATATACTTACATATACAAATTTTATTTATAGAAACCATTACATAGATAACATTTAACAAAATTTTCTTTAATTTTGGAAAGCTATTTTATAATTTAATTTATTTAAGTGTCACATACAGATATACAGGTGCTTAATTAATTGATATAATCATCCAACTAAGCACCTCATCTATAATCTATCTATCTAATATAACTATAATCATCTATATATATATATATATATATATATATATATATATATATACTATAATCATCTATATATATATATATATAGATGATTATAGTTGGTTTGCGTTTCTTATGACCCAGAGAACAAAATTACAAAGGGTTTTCATAGGAGGAAGGAAATCATAATACTGTATCGCATTTTTACATTTTGTATCGCAATAAAAATCTGATGAATTAATATTGTTATTAAACATTTTTATTTTATAAAACCGTATTCTAAAATTCTAAACTTCATTATTAACTATTGAAATCTGCATGTAGCCACACCAGACAAAGAAAAGAGTACACTATGGTGTGGATTAGAATTATTGTTTCCTGAAGAGAATTGTAGAATTGTTTAGAGTTGTTCCTAAGGTCTTACATCGATTAATTCCTGAAGTTTGGACCATCGGTGGAAAATGTTGAAAGTTTGAAAGCAGGAGTGTCCTCTCTACATCCTCTCTCGACAGCCAATACAGCCTCTGTCAATATTGATACCGCACCTCCACGGTGGCAATATGAGCCGGACTTATTGTGTCGCTAGGAATAATACTTATTCCTACAAATCCGTATGGCGCTATCTGAAGAAATACTTTGAAGAAATTCAATGTGTATGCTTTATCGTCGTAACGTATATTTATATAATTACAATTAGTTTTTCATGGTGTTGTGGATATCTTCTTGAACATCTTTCATTGCTATGCCTTTTGTAGATTCAGACATTCTTTCTCATTTTAAATAATTAGTAATAAAAACTATTCTTTAATACAACTTTTATTTTTTGGGCGATGCCTTTCGAAAAGAAATTGATAAACTTTTAAAACATGAAATAAATCTGTTTCTTACAAAATAAACAATACACTATATCATGTATTAGGAAGCCCCAAGGATTAGTTTAGAATTAAATAAGGATTTAAATTAAATAAATCCAGAATATATGAAATAAGATGTGGTGATTGTGTTTAAAAGATGTATTTACAAAAAAATATAAAAGATTTATACAGCTGATCGCAACACACAAAATATAAGTGAATAGAAAAAAATTCTACAATCTTAAATTAATAAAGAAATTACAAGAACAATGCATTCAATTGCTTGGAGACCATTTTAAATATATATCAAGAAAATGAAATCAGTTATGAAGGCCATATTAAAAATTCTATTCTACGTTATTCTCTTTATAAACATTACACTATAGTCCTGTATAACTTTTCATAATGTCTCAAATATTTGAAAATAACTTCATTTTCTTCTTATGGTATATTAATTTTGTTGTAATAAACATTGCGTAAATATTATTCATGGAATCGCCTGACAAGAAACTAGTTGCTTTCAAAATTCCTCGACTCAAAATATAAAAATTGCATTGAAAAAATATTGTTATTAATGATTAAAATTATTTTCAATTGCTCTCAGAGTCTTGAAGTTTCCTATGACTAAAGAAATAATTTCCAGACTAACAAAGAGTGTAGTTATATACTGGGATGTACTCATTCTTCCTGTGCTAGGCTGAACGTTTATTTTGGTTCGTTACGGTGTGGGAGGAATCCGTGGTAAATGTTGTGTATATATGTAAATTTAGAACATGTTTGTATGTTATTTTCTGAAACATCTATTGACATCTCGTTTGATTATGTTGATATGTCAATTTTTAAGTGTCTAGTGGTTAAATTATTATATAAATGAAAGGTTAAGCCAAATATAATCTTTATAGAAATAATCAGTACCATATTCCTATCACATAAAATTGCATTTAATTTTAGTGAGCCCTTAAAACGTTCTCTAAGTGGGGGCAACTTGCATATAATAAATTTAGAAAGGCTCAAGTATAATTACACAGAAGTGTTAAGCTGTGCCTAGATCTGGACATTTGAAATGATCTTGTATTTCTCATTATAATCAATGGGTATAATGGAAAAGAGGGTCCAGGGGTCCTCCCTCGGAAAATATTTGAAGGTTTTGCATAAGAACAGTTTCCAAGCTGTAGCACCCTTATTTACAAAAAGCTTTTACCCTAAACATGTGGTTAAAATCGTTTTGGCTAGCTTTTGGTGAAGAAGTTCTTAGTTATTTAGTAAAGGTTTAATATTCCTTAATAAACTCAAACTACTATCCCATATATAGGTTTGTATCCCATGCTTATTTTACTAATGCATAAGTAGTTGTTATGTTTAAAAAATAACATCACATATAAACTTATAATGTTTATTTACAAAGAGATATTGACTGAAAATATTTTCTACTACTGTAACGTTCAATCAAAACCAACTCGAGTAATGCAGTTGGTTTCAATTAACTCTTAGTAACGATTAATGGAATCCTTGTTGAACTGGTAGATAACAAATGAACCTTTGATATTATAAGATGAAGAAAAACTTTTACATAATCACCGAAAGTTATTAAATTTATAAGCTTTAACAATTTAAAACTAACCAGGAAGTTTGAGTCCCTTTGTTTTGATTCCTTACAGAACTTTAGATTGTTCCGATAGTTCAGATGCAGCCTGGCGAGTATTGTGGCCGGTGGATTGTCACTTTCATTTCTGGCTTTCTTTCTATAGTATTAGTTTTGTAGAATATGAAATATAAGAGACAACGAATATTTATAGCAGTAATTGTAGTAGAGGATCAACATAAATGATTTCTATGAAACCTTTGCGCCTTTTTACCTAATATCGATAGAGTAGTAGCATATGATACTCTTATATTATACAGTTCATCCGACAAACCTAAATTCTTCTTCTCTACCCTTGAATTTGTAATAAATTATTCACTTCAGATCATTATGACGAATTTCGAAGCTCTATTTCCCCTTCTCAAAATGGTTAGAAGGGATATATAAAATGATTTTGTAATCTATCGAGAAATATCTAAAATTGAGCGTGAAATAAATACAAGTTACAATGATAAATAAATAAAATAATTAATACTGAGCTAGATGGAAGCTAATTAGTTAATCAATCAATTAATTAGTAAAAAGGAGACGGAAAAGTCAAATATACTTAGCTAAAAATACTTAGAAATCCTATTTGTAATCACTTTATCCTTCATGGTACCAAATTCACAATTCGAAAGAGAGGGTTCTGGGATGGATTAAAGGGGACAACGCTCATCGTTAATCCTTCATAGCGTTCCCTGATAGACTATGGTAAGGAATAGATGTTTTCTGATTTTTAAATAGCTTTGACCTGTAAGTAGGAATTACGCAACTGGTGTTGTTTCTTATGCTATATTCGAAGGAGTAATTGCCTACTATTGAAGAATACATCTGAATAAGTCTGATAAATACAGATGTAAAATTCAGCGTTTACTTCTTGCCAGACATATCAACTACAACTGTTCTTGTAAAACCGTCCCAAAATGTTTAAACTTAGATTGCATTGTTCAAAACAAGATCATATTTTATAATCATCACAACTGAAGGTACTCTATATTGTTAACCTTTAAACTGAAATCAAAGTTGAGGTAGGTTATTAATATACTACTAGACATACAGTCAATAGAAAGATAAATATAAATAAATAAATATCTAAATTATAATATTAAGGACGGTCATTTTAAAAGGAAAATTTAATCAGCAATTACAAGGAAGATAGTAATTGAGATTCTTTATTCTGAATACGTTGCCAGTTGTAGATGACAACAGAGTTAGCAATCTACGAACCGCGTTACTGTTAGGATTTGATGCAATTACTTTACCATCGTTCATTTGAACCCACAATGTTTTGTTCGAAGCAATATCAAGACCTTTATTGATGTTCTCGTGTTTGACTAATTATAACTAAAAGAATCATAACTTCCTCCAATAGTAACATTTAATTTTAATAATATCTGTATCAATCGTTTATACCATTTAAATGTGGCCTTAAAAACGGGGAAAAGTTAGATGCGTGTATTAAGTACGGGTATTTTGGTCAAAATAATTTGTTATGTTCTTACGGCCAGTTTATTTCTCCTGAGATATGGCTTGTTTCAATATATCTACAATTCAATAAAAAATTATTTCTCTTTACATATAATATAGAACTTAATTTCCATTAAATAACAACTATAAAGGTATATACTAAGGGTATTATTATGAGCTGCACTTCAGTATGCCTTTTAAGTAATCCGCAGCAACAGAATGCGATGATCGACAACAATAACCTTTAAAGGGTTTACTCCGTATAAAAATGTATAGTGTTGTTTAATTTTGCACACTAAATGGATATCGTATAGTGCAACTTATAGTGCGCCTGTAAACTAACAAAGAGTCCACTTGTCTACTCCTCTCAACGTCTCATAAACTGCCCTCCTCCCATAGTTGATAGCTCAATCACCCTCTCTACCGATATCACAACTTACTCTCCTATAGTTGGCGACAACTCGTCTGTCTACCTCTCTCACTCTTATCTTGCTCGCTTGCTGCTAATGACTCGCAATCTTCTAGTTGTTGAGCGTCCTGTATTCCTCTCTCTCTCTCTCTCTCTCTCTCTCTCTCTCTCTCTCTCTCTCTCTCTCTCTCTCTCTCTCTCTCTCTCCCTCCCTCTCTCCCTCTCCCTCTCCCTCTCTCCCTCCCTCTCTCTCCCTCCCTCCCACCCTCCCTCCCTCTATCTCTCACACACCAACACACATAACGAATCTTGTTACAGATTTCACAGGAGTCTCTCTTTCCTTTCTCCTCACACGAGTAATTCTCCTTCCTCTACAACTGAAAACTTACGCATTCTGTTCCCCTCTTTATTTTCCTTCCGCAAGTTTCTGCCCCCTAGTACCTCATCCTTTTCCTCCCATGGTTTGTTAATCTATAGTTTTCTGCTATCCATTTCCCTCATTTCTCCTCTCTTATCTGGATCCTTTATTTTAGTCAACAGGAGGCTCTCCCCTCCATTGTGATAAAGAACAGATAAATGGATACAGCACATACTAAACAAAAGATGTTTTACAGGTTACAACCCGTCACCTATCTATACGGTTTGCACTATTAAAATACTCATCGGTGAAGGTACATGGTTTATTTGTACGGATACATCGTAGCTCACATGCCATCATTTCGAAAATTATTCTTTTCTTATACTTCAAATCTCTAGAAAAAATCTTTAATTTGCGCATTTAAATTTCCTAAGATAATCCGTAACCACGGTCTAAATATAACCTTTAATTTTGTTTTCTATTTTGTTAACAGGAGTTATAAAACGTTAAGACGTGAAAATTATTTTAGAAAATTTCGTTATTGTCACGATTACATGGGAGAAATTTTTGTCGAAATTTAATGAAGGTAATACTGTAATTGAAAATCTTTAAGAAACACTATCTTTAGCAGGCTGTACAATGCGAATAAAATCTGTGAACACAAAAGTTACTGAAGGCTGTAGAACAATCAATGGGAGTGGACAATAAGACGTTTAATGGCTGCAAATTATTCGGACAAACAAAGGATTGCCTGCAGGATTAGATCGCTCTATTGTGCTCGCGATTACTTCGTGGGCGTTCGATTGTTCTGCTTGATATTTCCAATCGGATGAGAATCTAACTGTTATGAAAACGTGAGAAATTAAACAAAAACTCTTTATCACTTAAGGGCTGGAAATATTTTATTTCTGCGCGTCTGTCGGCTTCATATCTCGAAAACAAACTAACCTATAGGTTTGAAATTTTACACGAAGCTTTATTTACATACAGTTAACTCTGAGTTCGATGATAGTGCATGTTTGTCCATGGAATTGAGCTAAGCGTTAGCTAATATTATTAATATTTGTTTCTTATTGATACCCATGATGTGAACGAGAAAATAGTAGAATAAATAAATTACTAAACAAGCTGATTAAAATTTTTACGAGATTTTAACATGTGACATATAAACACATGCAGCTTATTTTTTCAGTAAAAAGAAAAATAATAGAGTGAAATCCGTAATAATTTTAAAATCCGTATATAATATTTGATTTCAGCGCATTCTTTAAGAAATGTACTATACGTGAACTCACATTAGTATTTTTTTCTCAACTAACAAATATGTTAATGTACCACGTAGCAATATATCACTAGAAAGATGTAATTTGTACACTTTTAATTCTGCAATAAAACTTTATTTCTAAATGGTCAAGAATAAGTTTCATGCTGGAGCATGTCCAACCGTGGGACTTAGCTGAGTGACATTAAAGTCTACCTTTCAGTAGGCTGTCGTAACATATCTACTGTTTTCCGGTGGCTGTAAACATTTCATTTCTGTATAATGTTGGCCTGTCTATCTATCTAAATATCGAGAATAAAATTAACTATAATCTTTAAATTTTGCATGCAACCTCAGCGAAGCGTGTTACGACACATTTAATGTATGTGATGTATACCTTGTTATAAAGTACACAAGTACAAACAGTTGTATGTTTGGTTGTCTAAGTAATCGTAAAAACTCGCGAAGACAGTGATTTTGTGATTACATAAACCTCGGCTTGTAAAACCTTGCTTAACAATGCAGTTTACGACATATCTGCAGTAATTTAATGCCAAATACAATGAACACTGAGCAACTTCACGCCTATTTTCAAAAATACCAATAATTTTACAAGGCATGGAATTATCCGCGTTCATTATGAAAATGAGTATTTTGCCATTGAGGTAATAGATCTATGGTTTATAAAATTTGCAAGATTTTATGTTCATCCCATTTTGATGAGGTAGCTGTAGGAATTACGATGCTCTTACAATGTTCATAAGCGCGATGTTTTTGATATTATTTATTCTTGTATTTGGTTCATGCGAAGATCAGTTTTGCAATAGCGTATTCAAACCTGTAAGTAAAAATCATAAAAAACGTCTAATTTTATCTGCAGACTATTAGAAACGTATGTTTAATTTGATCGTAGTTAGTAACACTTTAATTTCGTTTGGCTGTTTTTCTGAACATTTTGTAATCAAAATCGACTCCCCATTTATGCGAGTGAGCTTTTTACGTTTTATCTTGTAAAGTTTTGCACAACATACCACCATCAAAGCACGTTTAAAATTAACTTACAACCTATAGAATATACATTCTTAAAATTTAGGAAAAGTAACTGTACTCATTCGGCGTCCATTTTGGTTCGATTAATTTTACAAATTTAACGTTAATTTTTCTTACCACTTCTTGCAGTGTCATAATAAATTCATATCTTTTACTAACCATTATAGTCAATTCGTTCCTACTTCAAAAATCTAACTGTACGTACTAAGGCTCATAGTTAAAAAAATAACATGTTTACATATAGCATTTTGTAATATATTAAGGAATAGCTTTCTGAGTAATACTGAAGAACATACGCTAGGTTAGGTTTTACTTGTGGTCGTGGAAAGTGGAAGAGAAGACTTTTAAGTTCTAAAATCGCCTCTTTAAATTAAAAAAATTATTTTCTTCATTATATGCTATGAAAAGTCTGTATAATATTGAGGATAAGGTTAGCACCCATGCAAAAAGAGCAGCTACGACTTCTCTCGGTCGATAGACATATGCTCGTTTTGATAATGGAGTCAGGGTTGAGTTGTGAGGGAGCCCAACCTATCAAATTATGGTTAAGACAACTCGTCACCTAGGTGCCTGTCTCTCAATCAATATAGACTTTTTGAGTCTTAAAAATTCTCATTCATTTTATTTACACTATAAAATAATGATTATGATAGAAAGGTCAATAATTCTCTTCAGAGAATTTAATATTTTGCTAAAACTGTTTGGGGGCGTTCGGGCTCCGTGGTCTCGTACAAAATACGCCGTTAAATGGAGATATGCTTTGCCACTGATGTTGTTTGTACTCGTTTATATTTTACACGACTCTTTTTGTTACATTTTACAAGTTTTCAATATAATTTTATTTCTAATAGGGTTATTACAAATTTTAAAAACTAAACATTTGTAATCCCCATGCCCGTATAGTTTCGTAGGAAATTGTGTTGTCCAATTGGTCAAATCAAAACTTTGTATTGTTCTGTCAGTAAATATTTAACGCAATGTTAGTGCGGAGATAGGTTTCCCAGAAACACGCTTTGGGAAGGGACAACGGAGACAACTGAGGACTGATAGAGGCTCGTTATGTAGATAAACATCTCCTTCACTCCTAATTCAGCGATTCGCCAATCTTTTTTGTACTTTCTTATCTTATCATAATGCTTCCGATAATTTTTGAAGTGTACTGCAGACAATTTTTAGCCTTCCTGAAAATATATTTATAAATTATTATGTCACAATAATAGAATAGATTTTAGATATTTTTCAGAAATTAAATTAAAACCAAAATGTTGTCAATATATTAGCACTTACTTTACCACCTACTGACAGAATATCATATAAACCTATATTCATATAACATTTACATATAACCTGCAACGCAGGCTAATCAAGGTGTGTACATACAAATAAACATTAAATATATGCATATATTATTTTTGAAAAAATATATGTTAATGACATACTATTGGAATATATTGTGTAGCCAATGTTTCGACGTGGCGTCAACCGGAAGACTAAGGAAAGCGCGTAAGCCTAATTCTACTGTTATTGTGTAAAAAGTGAGATAGTAAGAATGCTTTTAGAAATGTTTTAGACTATTTTTTCATATAATTGTAAAATATCTAACATCACTGTACATTTACAGTTATTGAAGTACGTATTAATCAATATAATAGATTAATTATTATATTAATGAGTATTTACTCTTGGTTATATATGTTCAAGTCAAATATTCACGTAACAGCCGTCCACGTACTGCCAAGTAAACTAGTTACGACCGGACAGTTCTGGTTGCCGCTGAGGTCTTCACGCTTTACGTGCACCATTGGAGTAATCACAAATATTGTTCTAAAACATTTTTGAAAATTTCATTAGGTGTTATGTTTATTTTTCAATAACAATCTTTCGAATCATTTCAGGAGTTTGAGTGGCACAGATTTCAATCAGTAGTCATGAATCATTTAATCATGCGACTCATGGAACCAAGTAAAGTTTCAAGTTCCTACGATCGATATTTCTATTAACAGTTATCGCATATACAGATCGCGTATACAGGATATACAGGCAAAGATACGCAGGACCTATCAGGGCCTAATTTTTTACGTTCTTACCCTGAACTAAGAGTAAGTAAAACTAAGCGAAATTTAAACAAAATCTGTTATTCAACTTATTCTATAATTATTCCTCCAGGATTTTCTAAGAACAACTATTTTGAAAATTAAGGCTTAACAGATGTGTTAATATTCAATATTTAGGGACGTAACAAATCTTTGTGTAATTAAACCATGACATGTTACAATTTTTTGGGATGGATGAATCGTTTTTGCAGCTAAATCCACATCCTAATGGCATAACCGACCTCAATCAGCCACAAGAACGTCTAATTGCATTAGTCTTTGTGTGTTGGTGAAGCGGTAGAGGTTAGGCGTCTTTTAAATCTAGCTAACTTAATAAAACTTTAATATAAGTTTAAGCAAATTTAATTATTATCAGTTTACTTTTCCTGCATAAAAATGTGTTATTATCACAAAATAGAGAAATTGAAGGTCAAAAAACTTTAACTATATTCTTTTTATGATGTACTCAAGGCACGTTATTTTTAAAATACCAGAATTTGCTTATATTACTGAAATATTATTCGCGTGTTTGCCTTGATTATGTAAGTATTTGTGGTTAGCACATCTTAAATGTTGAACCAACGATATAGTAATAATAAATAATCAATCTCCTTGGAGTGTTCTCGTCTGGATGTTTAATATCGTCCTGTTAGAGGATACACACGATAGAAGGCAAAATCAGATATGTCACTTCAGTAGTTCCACGGAGAGTACTCCTCTCTACCTGTTCTGATTGGAGCGGCTGCATCCTAACTGGCCTCCCCTTCTTCCAAGGCCACAAGATTAAGGTGTAATGATCGGAATTTGTCCTTACAGTGTGCTCACGAGATCTCCGTGGGAGGTGGTCCCTACACCAACCGTACCTATCCTGGATGTCCTATCTCTCCGGAAGCAAGTGCAAAGGACTAAGTACAATAAGAGGTTTCCTCAGCTTATAGTGCTAAGTGAAGACAAATCTAATCCTACTTTGGACTGTTTTTATAAAAACAGTTATATAATGTTTAAAATAATTAAATATAATAATGTTTAAATTTTAAAGTAAATATTAAATTTATTATATTAAATATAATACTTTTTATATTCAATGTTATACAATATTTAAATTTCTAATTACAGTAAGTTGAGTGGCTAACCACGAGTGAATAATTTATTTTTATCGAAGTTTATCTTTCATAAAAGCTTTCCAGTTCACGAGCAATTCTAGTTAAAGTTTCGGTTGAACATTTTTTGACTGAGGTTAGATTTCCATAGCGAGACTGAAATATTCCACGACTTTAATTGTGTAAACAATTTGTGGACCAGTGTGAAACGGAAACTTAAATGATAGTCATGACACTGGTCGCACTATCTGTTGTTAACTTTTACTTTTAGTTGGATTTTTATGGGGAATAAAGTTTGGTAGGGTAATAAGCAATAAATTGCACATTTAGCCAACAAATCAAATAATTCTATATTTAAGTAAAACTAAATTCATATTTCAATATACTGTATTACATGCTATACGTCTTTAAGTATTTAAAACACTCTAGTTTTATAATATATAACATGAACATATTTTAAGAGTGTGTTTTCTGTGCGCAGTTTGCACTTGTTGCAACGGTCTGCATTGTGGACGTATTGGAAGCCAATTCATTAAACTTTGCATTGTCGATCTATCCAAAAGAAGACTTTCTACCAAATGGCACTGGAGTAAATGACGCTTGTAGGAAGAACTGAATGATATTGTGGGATACATACTTAGTTAATAACCAATATATTTGTCAGTTAATAAAGCCTTGTTATCCACATTGGATTTAATAGTTGTTTAGATTCCTTATTACGTGGTATTGCGCTTGCTGTTTTATGAAAATACTCATCGTCACTCAGTTATAGACCAACAGTGAAGGTATAGAGTAATGTATTATATCGCGAAGTTAATTGATAAATAAGAAATTAATAATAATAGAGCAACTAAATACAAAATTAAAGATTTGCTTTAGAGAAGATCATCCCTGAAGGCAGGAAGGAACATCACTGGTAACGATACAGGCAAAGAGAACGACTTTTTTGCATCTACAACTTAGTAAATGTTCTATTCCTCAACACTCAGAGTTATCGAGTTTTGGAATCCTTGTCATTGGACTTTGAAATGTAGACACTTAGTGTCTACTGAATAGATCCTACGATCTACATAGGGTGCAACAAAACTGTCTACACAAACTTAGCTATTGATTTGAGACTGCAAGAAAAGTAATTGTACCAAATTTTAGTTTTTTATCTGTACTTGTTTCTGAAGAAACAAACAGATACAGACAGACTAACGGTAAACGAAAAGGGATATACCATTGGTTGTATTTAGTTTTTAGCTCCTCTTGTTTCATGAAACAATATCCTAAAGTTGTGTAGATAGTTTTGTTACACCTTGTAAATTCTGTGAAGGCAATCGGATGTCCACTTTGCCAAGCAATGGACGGCTTTTATGAAAAAACATGACTATTACAATGCCTTATTTGCGAATTCTGGCTATTAAACTAACAATTATAAAACAGTGTACTTCCCTGCCGCACAACAAAATGCTTAAGCAACTACGACATGATTAATTCTCCTTACGTTTAAAGAATTTAGGTGAAGTTTTTCAGATACTCGAGTTGAAAGAGAAGAGGAAACACGGGAAAAAAGCATCGGCTACAAAATTTCTTTGCCTGATTGGTAGACAATATCATAAGATTGTGGTGCTAACTCTAGTTGGCACTTCAGGATTTTGTTATTCTTTACTTTGCCATTACGCTTTTGGTTCACCAAGTACGAGGTCAACTTTTGATCTGTAATCAGTTTGAACCAACGTCCAATCAGGAAAAGTCTCCACGTTTTAAAGGAATCAAATACTGCAAGGGGTTCTTTTCAGTTGCTGAATTGCTGTTATTCACATTTAACAAGGTTTCTTGAGAAGAAACATGCTCTTCCAGCTTGTGATATCGTGTCTTCTGTAGGATAATCAGACGCATCTGAAAGGGATAGTCTCATCAATTGCAGTCATACTGGAACTTGATATTTGTTCCTCTAAAGTCTTTGCCTCACTATTTAAAGCCATTGAATTTACGTTAGTGAGGAACTAAATCTTCGCATACAATTTTGATATCCACTTGGCAAGAATGCATACGAAGAGCTCCTTTAAGACTTGTTAAAAAGATACTCCACTTTAACAGACAGAATCATTGAGGAATTTTAACATACCAACTTTATTATTCAATTAACATTACAACAACTATTGCCTTATAATAAGTGATTGACACTTTACTTGGCTCATATAACAAGTGTATCGCACAAGACTACACATGGTCATGATGATGAATCTAAATTGATACATCTTTAAGCAAAAGTTTAATCTGCAATACTTAAATACTTAGTTAATGCTTAGTTAAATAAAAGTTAATGCTGTGTTAGGATCTTTTCTTTTATAATTTTTATATACGAACTTGACATGATAGAATATATAATTTATAAGATATAAATGTGTAAATGGCATCTATTTATTTAGCACTAGTTGTGTACATATTTTAAATGGTGAGTGAACTAGGAAATAGAAAACGAAATTGACATAATATCATATTTGGACTAGTTGGCAAAAGAACAGAGAGTATTATACGAGGGAAAATGAATGGAGTGAACAGCTGGAATTTACCGAATGATATGAAAGTGAGTGAGTCGCTGGTTGGTGTTTTTATTTCACAAGAAAATATTTTTCTTACATTTAATAACTAATAGTATTAAAATTATGACCCAATCCGTTTTTATATTTTGTATGGTTTTGTTATACATAACCAAAGAATAACATAAGGTATAGCCAGATTTGAAAGTCGTTTTTTACAATTAGTAAAAAATATTACTCTCCTGGTGATATTAATCGACGGCATTTAGTCTTATTTCCAAATTACCCTCGACTCTCTCCAACATTCTCTAGAAAGATCTGATTCTCCAAACTTCAGCAGTGGTGAATTGTAGTATTGAAAACAATTAATTAAAATTGAAAAACAGAAACTTGTAACATCAAATCCTATCTAAATTGTACTGCTTACCAATCGTTGTAAAACAGAAGAAGATATGAGATCTACCAGTATCTTTGAAAAACAGAAACTTGTAACATCAAATCCTATCTAAATTGTACTGCTTACCAATCGTTGTAAAACAGAAGAAGATATGAGATCTACCAGTATCTTTGAAAAACAGAAACTTGTAACATCAAAGTAGAAATCTTGTACAACTACCAGTATCTTTAAAAACAGAAACTTGTAACATTAAATCCTATCTAATTGTACTGCTTACCAATCGTTGTAAAACAGAAGAAGATATGGAGATCTACGTATCTACAGAAACTTGTAACATCAATCCTATCTAAATTGTACTGCTTACCAATCGTTGTAAAACAGAAGAAGATATGAGATCTACCAGTATCTTTTAAAAACATTGTAACATCAATCCTATCTAAATTGTACTGCTTACCAATCGTTGTAAAACAGAAGAAGATATGAGATCTCCAGTATCTTTTAAAAACAGAAACTTGTAACATCAAATCCTATCTAAATTGTACTGCTTACCATCGTTGTAAAACAGAAGAAGATATGAGATCTACCAGTATCTTTTAAAAACAGAAACTTGTAACATCAAATCCTATCTAAATTGTACTGCTTACCAATCGTTGTAAAACAGAAGAAGATATGAGATCTACCAGTATCTTTTAAAAACAGAAACTTGTAACATTAAATCCTATCTAAATTGTACTGCTTACCAATCGTTGTAAAAACAGAAGAAGATATGAGATCTACCAGTATCTTTTAAAAAACAGAAACTTGTAACATTAAAATCCTATCTAAATTGTACTGCTTACCAATCGTTGTAAAAACAGAAGAAGATATGAGATCTAAGTATCTTTAAAAACAGAAACTTGTAACATCAAATCCTATCTAAATTGTACTGCTTACCAATCTTGTAAAACAGAAGAAGATATGAGATCTACCAGTATCTTAAAAACAGAAACTTGTAACATTAAATCCTATCCTAAATTGTACTGCTTACCAATCGTTGTAAAAACAGAAGAAGATATGAGATCTACCATATCTTTTAAAACAGAAACTTGTAACATTAAATCCTATCTAAATTGTACTGCTTACCAATCGTTGTAAAACAGAGAGAAGATATGAGATCTACCAGTATCTTTGAAAAACAGAAACTTGTAACATCAAATCCTATCTAAATTGTACTGCTTACCAATCGTTGTAAAACAGAAGAAGATATGAGATCTACCAGTATCTTTTAAAAAACAGAAACTTGTAACATCAAATCCTATCTAAATTGTTACTGCTTACCAATCGTTGTAAAACAGAAGAAAGATATGAGATCTACCAGTATCTTTGAAAAACAGAAACTTGTAACATCAAATCCTATCTAAATTGTACTGCTTACCAATCGTTTGTAAAACAGAGAAGATTATGAGATCTACCAGTATCTTTTAAAAACAGAAACTTGTAACATTAAATTCCTATCTAAATTGTACTGCTTACCAATCGTTGTAAAACAGAAGAAGATATGATCTACCAGTATCTTTTAAAAACAGAAACTTGTAACATCAAATCCTATCTAGTATACTGCTTACCAATCGTTGTAAAACAGAAGAAGATATGAGATCTACCAGTATCTTTTAAAAACAGAAACGTGTAACATCAAATCCTATCTAAATTGTACTGCTTACCAATCGTTGTAAAAACAGAAGAAGATATGAGAATCTACCAGTATCTTTTAAAACAGAAACTTGTAACATCAAATCCTATCTAAATTGTACTGCTTACCAATCGTTGTAAAACAGAAGAAGATATGAGATCTACCAGTATCTTTGAAAAACAGAAACTTGTAACATCAAATCCTATCTAAATTGTACTGCTTACCAATCGTTGTAAAACAGAAGAAGATATGAGATCTACCAGTCTTTTGAAAAACAGAAACTTGTAACATCAAATCCTATCTAAATTGTACTGCTTACCAATCGTTGTAAAACAGAAGAAGATATGAGATCTACCAGTATCTTTTAAAAACAGAAACTTGTAACATTAAATCCTATCTAAATTGTACTGCTTACCAATCGTTGTAAAACAGAAGAAGATATGAGATCTACCAGTATCTTTTAAAAACAGAACTTTGTAACATCAAATCCTATCTAAATTGTACTGCTTACCAATCGTTGTAAAACAGAAGAAGATATGAGATCTACCAGTATCTTTGAAAAAACAGAAACTTGTAACATCAAATCCTATCTAAATTGTACTGCTTACCAATCGTTGTAAAACAGAAGAAGATATGAGATCTACCAGTATCTTTGAAAAACAGAAACTTGTAACATCAAATCCTATCTAAATTGTACTGCTTACCAATCGTTGTAAAACAGAAGAAGATATGAGATCTACCAGTATCTTTGAAAAACAGAAACTTGTAACATCAAATCCTACCTAAATTGTACTGCTTACCAATCGTTGTAAAACAGAAGAAGATATGAGATCTACCAGTATCTTTGAAAAACAGAAACTTGTAACATCAAATCCTACCTAAATTGTACTGCTTACCAATCGTTGTAAAAACAGAAGAAGATATGAGATCTACCAGTATCTTTGAAAAACAGAAACTTGTAACATCAAATCCTATCTAAATTGTACTGCTTACCAATCGTTGTAAAACAGAAGAAGATATGAGATCTACCAGTATCTTTGAAAAACTCTTCTTTGGATGAGGGTTAGAAAAGCTTATCACTTGAGGGGCTCGACAATTGTTATTTCTGTTCTGTCTACACGAAATCTCAGGAACGAATTAGCATATAGTCTTGAAATTTTAAACGAAGCTCTATTTAGATAAAGGCAACAAATTTTTTGATGATGGAGCACTCCACCGGATTTTTCTGAGCATTAGCAAAAATTTTTACATAAGTTATTTTTAAATTTATCCTGCACGACATACTTAATTTGTTTTATTAAGATATATTTGCAGGAAAGAAAAGTCAACACCTCCAATAGCTATAAAAAAAGTTCTGAATTTACTTGACCACAGCATTGAATTTACTCCTGAAGTCGAATCAGTACCTCGCTTCCATTCTTAGACATATCAGTAACCATAACACAATGTCAATGTTATCATACTTAGGAATTTAACGTATCCCTACTCGTGTATATCGCTTTGTATTCAGTAGATCAAATTATTAAACAGAGCATATTTTCAGTTATTATGAAACCATATCGATATTGTTATTTAAAGTGTCCGTTTAAAACTTATCGTAAATGAGTCTTTTCACAAAACTGACATTTGATATTGAAATAGCGATGAAAATCTGTAAATTTGTATTGCTTATAGCCAAATTGAGTCTGATGTTTTATACCATATGGAGTAATTGTAATATTGGATAGTACGATACATAATTATTGTAATTAACACTTCTTATTAAACGTGCTGAGTTAAACACACATTCCCGGTATGAGTGTGGTGGTATCTGTGAGGCAAATTGGTGTGTTTTCGTCCAGAAACCAAAATTCCCGCGAGGCGTTGTCAAGGATTTCGAGTTTAAGTAGGGAGAGTTTCATTAGGAAATTTATTTTTTAACCTGTTGGTTTAAATAAGCGTTCAGGGCAATAGTACTGTGCTTGCTTTTAAAGGATGCGTAAGCATTAAGTGAGATACGTTCTAAGTATCAATTCAAGTATCAATTCATAATATTACAGAGTTGTACAGTAATTAAATGTCTCTGAAGGCCTTAGTACTAATCTTGATTTATTTACTGGCATACATCCCCTCTGTACGTATATCCCTGAAAAATAAAACGAAACAATGTGATTCCTATTGCAATGAAGGAGGAGGAGCTCTTCTTATTGGAATATACATTTTCTATTATTTCACAAAAGAAAACTCACAATTATCCAATAATTTGTGTATTTTTCACGAGGCCTTTCGACATCGAAGATGCCATCATCAGGTGTGAATCAACAATTTAAAAACAAATATCAGCTGAGTAAAACTAACAAGATTTATATGGTTAAAATTAAAATAAAATAATATCAAATATTAGTATATGTATATAAGTTTGGGTCAAAAAATTTAGTTATATTTTAAAGGAATGGTGAATTTTGAATCGGTCCAAAATCATTGTTTAAAATTTTATCTTTGTGTTTTGTTATGTATAATGTTTCATATGCGTCGAGTTCTTCTTGTTTGTGGACTTGTTTTAATAATGTAAAGTTTTTAAAGGTGTGGTTTGTTTCAAAAGCATGTTTGGCAATAGCAGATTTATCAGTTTGTCCATATTTATAATATCTTTCGTGTTCTTTAAATCTTTTTTTAATGGTTCTTTTTGTTTGGCCAATATAAATTTTATCACAATCTTCACAGTTAATTTTGTAAATGCCACTTTTATTTTCATCTAAAATTTTATCTTTAGGATTTCAAATTAGGTTATTTATCTTATATGGTGTGTAAAATGTTATGTTCATGTCTTGATGTTTTCTAAATACTTTTTTAATTTCTTTATAAAATGGACCATAACTCATGGATTGCCAGTTTCGATTTTCTTTTTGTTCACTTTTGTTCAGAGTTGTCCTCGATATTTTTGATAAATTCTTCTTTTGTTTTTTTAATAAACTGTCAATTAATTTAGTTGAGTATCCATTGAAAGCTGCTATACTTTTTATGTTTCTTATTTCCTTCATGTATTCATCGTGTTTTAAAGGTGTTGTAAGTAATCTATTAATCATTGTGTGGAAAGCAGCTCTTTTTTGGGAGGGTGGATGGTTCGAATCGTGTGGTATGTATATGTTGTTGCAAGTGGGTTTTCTGTAAATGTCATATTCTATGTGAAATATACACAAATTATTGGATAATTGTGAGTTTTCTTTTGTGAAATAATATAAAATGTGATTCCTGTTTATCTTATAACGATACTCGTATTTGGTTAGTCAATCTCATGATTACTGTCCAGATGTTAAAGAAAACAGTGAAACTCATTTTCTAGATATTAGGAAAGATTGCTTGAGACCTCAGATCAGTAGCTAGTAGAAACAAGGTGGTCACAGACTCCTATTTAACAGGTAACTGTAACATCTTATATGTTATATCTTAATATCTTAATTATCGGGCTTTTTGAGAGGCTGGGTAATACAAAAAGGTGAAGGTGAGACTTCCAAAGGCTAAGCTTTTTCATACTGTGATTAGTCCAGAAGTACACATAGGACTTTCAGACATCTTACGCTGTGATCTGCAAATTTACCATTCCCTGTCCATTTATCTTTCTTTATTATTATTTAGAACAGGAATTTGAGGAAATACCAACTGTACTTAGTCCTAGAAAGAACATTTGCGCTTGCTGACACAATATACAAGGTGAGTAAGGTTGATGATAGGGATACCCTTCTTTAGAGATTCCATGAAAAAAATAGACAACACTAAATCTTAGAAATGTCTTCGTAGGAGAATGTAAAGCTTTTTTTGTTCGAGCCAAAGTAGATAAAAAAGTTACACCCTCAATATTAAGCTAGCAACAGCCTTTAACACTAAGGAAGCTGTACCTAACTCCAATAGCCACCCTCCGCAGTAAACTAGACCGATCTGCACTTTATACCTTTTACTCTAATATCTCCACATTTGCTGTTAGTGATGCGCCGTTCCATGACGTCCATTGGGGTTGAGTCACGTCAGTGTTTGCTTCACCCAGTGTAAGTCATCACTAGTAAAAAAACTGGGGATCATATGATGAAATTCAACTCTAATATGTAGTAGACATTGTTCCCAGAAAGAATTTTTTTTAAAATTATTTCAATTAGTAAGAAGGAAAAAGATTATTTTTTAGGTTTTGGGAAATTTTTATAAACGCACAATTATTATTAACTTATTTTTGAGGGTATTCAAGCTTGGAAATGCTTTGACTCTTAGCTATGATATACTTCAGTTTCTTATATCTACAAACTTAAATGGATAAATGCTGTCGAATTATAATAAAACAATATTTTCAAGTTGATATATTATTAGACTATCTACGCAGTCTTGTAAATTATCTCTTAATTTTGTTGATTAACAAAATATGGGTGTTGAAGAAAACTGAATGGCACAGCTAAGTTCCAAATTACATACTTTATTCGTGTACTTCTTGGGGACTTGGGGACCTAAGTTTTTGGGAATTTCCTACTCTTACAAATCTCTGTAAATGACTGGGCACACAACTAAAACACCAGGTAAATCTTCAATCCTCTTGAGCCATTTTGAGCGATTTTTTGCTGCCCCATACCCCATTCGTAAAACAATTAAGTTAAGCCTCTACAAAAAGGTAGCTCAATCTGTAGAATATTTTTGTGGTTACTTTTGGCTGTTTCTTAGATATTGCTGTATGTTATAACTTTTACAGCCTTGACTTATGGAATAGGAAGTCAAGTTTGTTTGAAGAGATCTTTTTTGGGGACGAACTTGACTCCTGGAATCTGGAGTAAAGTTCGTGACAGCGTCGCATTACAGACGCTGTGCTAAGAGGAAGGTGAGCTGGAGCTAAATCATAATACGCATTGAATTCAGCTTTCCAAACATAGCTGAGTGTTGCCCACTATTCTACTACTAATACAATATTTTTTGTATGTACTGCTAGTATAGTCAAATTCTATCACAAAACTCAATAATGTTGGGTTTGGCATAAAAATACTGTTTTCCACATGAAATAGGTAAACAGTAATGCCAGTTAGTCAGTCTTGGCCTTAAATCGTATATGAAATTGATTTTATACGCTAATAAAATACCGCATTGTGTACACATAATGAGAGGTACGTATAAAGTGTTTTAAAATCAATTTATTTAGTTTTCATTGTTAACAACGTTTCAGTTAGCCAAACAGGTAATCTAGTATTCATTGGAAATTAATTTGCGTGAAATCAGAGATAAGAATTGTTGTGTTCAAGCGGTGACGTTGTGTTGAAAACGTACCAGAACACATTGCACAGTGCAGATAGATTGTACCAGATCAAGATGAGGCTGATATGGCTCACTGCACTTCTCCTGATAGCGGCTACTTCGTTAGTGGCAGGACGTTGTGGCACTTTAAATTATTTTGTGAGTATTTAAAGTTCATATTTCGTATTTGTAAAAATTGAATAAAATTACAACTAAGAGAACCAAGTGGCTTGAATAGCTAAATCGTAAAATTATTTGATTGTTTGTAACTTCAAAATTAAAATATCTGAGTTGAAGCATACGCAAAAACACGTTGAAAATTTTGCAAATATATAGGTTGAACATCTGATAACTAACTTGTAATTGATGACAAAAATATTAACTTAAAATTAAATTAATTATTCCCAAACACAACAGTTAAGTTTGCCCTGTTATCCCGATTACGAAAATATATACTTTTTTGTAGGTCTTTGAAATCTTCGTCAATAAAAAAGGGTATATTTCCGGTCCTTGCAATCTAAATCTGGTCCAAGATATTTCCGATGTCATAGTTGACTTAGGTTTGTCCCAATGAAAATTATATATGGGTATAATAAAAAGGTTGGGCTGGCTATGCATTTTAAGATTCTATGTGCGATTGTTAACAATGAAGAATAAGTGTTTCCAATTTCCAGCTATACGCCATTTTCTGTTTTATTAAAACATGTATATTTTTTTATCTTTACGATTGTTACAAAACTTGGTAAAAAGGGTCCATTTCAGAATGTATTATATCAGAAACATTTTTTTTTAAGTTTCAATATTTTCAAAAATATTGGCAGCCATTTAATTTTTGTATTATGAAATATCTATGTGGCCTTAGAGTGTAATGTAATTGTGTTATGTTGTAGTGCGGCCCAAATCGGCCTCCTTGTTGCATGGGATTCCGTTGCATGAATGCGGGAAGGTACCACTTCTGTGTGGACATGTGGGATGCGCGGTAACTTAGACTGTCTGGGTAAGTTTGGATTACTGCCACTGCCATTGCAGATTTAGAAACTTGAGAATTAGATTTAATAAATGTGCCAAGGTGGACACAATAGTAGCTCTTTGGGAGTGTTGGAGCCTCAATGACGGCGACCTAGAAAATGTCAAGCGGGGTTCTTTCAGGTACGCCTACAAAATAGGGTGAGGGGTACAAAATGTCAATCACCACTTTTTAGTGGACAGGCTTGAATGGTATTCTTCGAGATTGATTTTCTTACAGGACAAGTCTTACTTGTATTTTCACTGCAGCTTGAACATTCTTAACAGCATTCTTACCTCGCGACCCTGAAATTCTTCATGCTAGCATCGCGATCTTACATTTCCTGCATTATTGGTATGGCAGGAAATGTAAGGGTTTTGCATTTCCTTCCTATATAGATTTTGTTGCACACAATTTACAAATTTTGTCTATTTTATCTGAATTATACTTCTGAGGAAAGTGGATGTGCTACCTGCCCACGATTGGAAGTTCTAACGTAAGTAGAGTATAGCCATAAATATGGACTCACCCTAAGTTCAAAATGGTACTTTGGTACTATTCGTAGGCCATTAATTTTAGAACAAATTTTTACCGCGAACCTAAAAAACTACATTTCTAGAAAGGGAAGACTTTATTTGACTTATTGTGAAAATTACATGTTATCATGAAGATCGGTGCTTGATTCTACCTCACAAAAGGAAGCGTTATGAAAGGAATGGCCTTTCTGAATTTTGATGAGAGATGGCAAAGTGATAGTCATCTTTATTTGGGAGTGCCGATGGCCGAGTGGTCTAAGACGTTGGACTTTGGGTCTGAGTTAGAGATATTGCAGGTTCGAATCCTGTCTGTGACCGTTGCACTTATTATCGGTACCATCGACCTTGTACTGTATCGACTCTCCCCCTTATTCTGTTTGATAAGATCCTCGCTCAGGCCAGTGGCCCATGAGGACGGGCAGAATAAGGCATAAAAGGAGATCGGCTCCTCCTTAAAAAAAAAAAATTAAGGGAATTATTGATTTTGTTAAAGTAATCTATTGTACAATTTTTGCAGCTCGTCTGATGGATAGCCTTGTTTAGATTAGAGTTAATATTGTTTTAATTTTATATTCTTTGTTAATTGAAATAATAATGAGTGATTTATATTCTTCCATTATTTTTATTTTTTTTGCGTTTAGCATTTAGAGGGTTCATAAATATTAAGTTGCTTGTTAAGACTACTCTCTGGATGTAATCTTTCAAAATTATTCTTATACGTTTTTTTTTTTTAATTAGAGGGTTTAGAGGAAATGACATGTTTAAGGTGGTTTAAAAATAATTGTAGAGTTTCTCGTGAATTTTCAAAAATATGAAAACAGTTTTCGTGATTTTTTTGTAAGTCTGGAATAAATTGTGTAATAAGTTTGGGGTTATAAAGTCAAATGAAGGTAATTATATTATTACTAAGAAACTTACTTTGTTTATAAATTAACCTTTTGTGACATCCTCTTTCATTTAGTGCTTGTGAAAGGGTATTTATATATTCTTCAAAATCAGATTGTTGACTGTAAAATGTTATTTGCTCCAAGAGGTAGGCTTTTAGGAATTGAACGTTAACTTTTATTTGATAACAATGGATTTTTACAGTTTGTTACTTTCTTTGTAATCCAGTTTTAAAACAGTTATTTTCTAGAATAAAACCTACACCAGAGAAAGTTACTAACTTAAATTAAACGTTTCATGTTAAATGTGGTGTACTGAAGTTATTAAAATCGAGTAAGAAGTTTTGTAGTGAGTACAAGCCATTTCTTCAACTACTTTTATAAATCTAGTTATTTTAATCGCATTTCAATTAGAAATAGAATAGATAAAATATGTAAACATATCTAAGGTCTATTTCAGGTTACCGACCTCATATCCAATACTTCACATCATGCAGCCACTAGCAGTCCCAATGCTACAAAAACTGTGTGGCAACAATATAACAGACCGCACGGCCATCATCTCTCTCTGCAGTAACTGCTCGACCTTTCCCTAACTAATCCATTAAATAAATTTAATGCTCCTGCGGTTATTATCTGACACTTGACTGACTGTCTTGCTATGTTTCAGCTTTGCCGCTCTGTATTCATTACAGCTACGCAAATAGATCTTCCACGCCTTTTTTTCTTTATTGCATGTAATTGAATAAAACTAGTTGTCTCGCAGTTGTTAACATTAAAGATTTACGAATTAAAAGTATTTTATTTACCAACAACCTGCTTAAACGTAGCACCACACTATGCCTCCACTTAGTCCCAGCTAGACCAACAATAACAAAGGTTTGGTAAAGTAAAAAATATTGATACTCAGTTTCAATCATCATAATTTCAATCATACAACCGCAATACATGATGAAATCTAACATGTTTCAAAATATATAATTCTTTTAAACTTATTTCACAGATACTACTCCATCTAGAAAAAGTCAAATTAGCCAATGTCTTATTTATGAGGAATTAAATGTTAGTTAGCTATTAGAACAAGACTACTGTTTCATGTTAATGAAGGAGAAACGCATAACAATTACATCTCGTGCTTCATCGTCTATCTCACTGTACAGCGTTAAACAGCTAAAAAAAGATGATAAGGTAATAAACCGATATAAAGCTGTATTATATCTCGACAAAAATTACGAATAAGTTACTGTAAAAATGGACAGAGAATGTTTCCCGTACGAAAGAAAATCGACCGTCACCCATAGTGGGTTTGGTGGAGGTAGAAAGGGGAGAGTATTATTTTTAAAGTTTTTCCTAGATCATGTTTTTCTTTACGCACTTTAATCTAATTGTCAGACACGAAAATAAGTGTTAAAACAGCGATGACTTAAATTCACATCATCTGACGAATATAATTATAGATAACTATTATTCATTTTCCTGGCTGTCGGTTTTAAGCGAATAAAGCAAAAGAAAATAATATTTTTTGTTAAGAACATTTCTTTTTAAATTTCAAGACAAATGACTTCTGCGCTTATTAGGGACACATTCGCTCTCGGCTCCTAGATTAAAATACATTAAATAGGATTTATTAATACTTATTACTGCAATATGTATTTAAAATTAACGATGCTATTTGCTTCTTGTAAACGTGTTTTTGTACCTTAGACTAAGAAAAATCATAAGTCAAACAATTTTAAAGGTGGATGTCGATAAATTTATCCATATCAGCCCATAAATTACTCTATAATTAATAATAAATTCATAGATTTTTAAGTCATAAAAATATGACAATAGAGTGCAGTAAAGTTATAATTGGCCTCGCCACATAAAACATGTTTGGCTTATCGCACGAAGCACACGTACAGTCGTTAATCAGTCAATCAAGTCCTATATATAGCATTCATTTTCCACGCTAATTTAATTCTTTAATTAACTTTTATTGTGTACGTTTAGAACCGAATACTCGTTAATTTTCACAAACTAATTTCATAAGGAGATATTATTGTTCGAAATCAAGGCGTTAAGGCTATAAAGTGGTGATTAATTGGCGTGCAGTGATAAACGCCATTGGATGCAAGGTATATATTTGGGTAGGACACTTGTCAGGGAGCTTCAGCACCAAAGCGCACCAGATGAAGATGAAGTTGGTATGGCTTACTGCAGTCCTCCTTCTCGGCTTCGTAGCTGCCACTTCCTTGCTTCTGGTGTGGTGGCTGTGATGCTTCATTTGTGAGTATTTAATTTTTAAGAAGTAGAGTGACTTTGTGTCATAGTTTTAAATTGAGTAAATTCAATTTTTTACCTGGTTGCTCTCCTCACCCTCATACTGTGGGGTGGAGGAAAATTCTAAACTTAATTTAAAATGTTTAATGAAGGCCAATTGCGTACAGTTTTATTATAACGAATCTACATAATAAAGTAGATATAAACTCATGATAGATTTATTTCAGTTTTGTGAATTTTAAAATCTGAATTTGCTTTTACTGCCGAGATATTAAACCGCTTTTAAAATCGAGAATTGTAATTTTTAATGTTATTTTAGTTTTAAATCTTAAATGAAAGCTTATTTGCATACATTTTTAAAGTTTTTAGTAAGTCAAGTTTAACATGATTTAATTGAGATAAATTTAAGAATGATTCTTCCATTTATGTAAATGTAACATCTCGCCGAAAGATCAAAACCACTTTTTACCGCTTTTTGCAATGGCAATTTAAAATGTTATGATTGTTTAAATCTTAAATGAAAGCCTTTTTACATAAAATTTGAAATATTTTAGGAAGTCGAGTTGATTATCATTAAATTGAGATAAATTAAGATCAATTCCTTCCAAGTATGTGAATTTGAAGACTTGAGCTCAGTTCTATAACCAATATGTGAAACTTTTTTCAAAATTGAGAATGGTAATTTTAAATTTTACCAACTAAGGTGTTTAGTGTATGCTATACCCCATATGGGCCAGTTTATAGTGTAGGTGCTGAAAAAGACATCATAATAAATATTTGTTCTAAGACAATCCATATATTTCACAAACATTATATGATGATATGAAAAGAATAATAAATATAACGACTTGTGTTGTAAATATAATTTGAAAATTAAAAACTACTACTTGGCTTTTAGGCTATGACCCTAACATTTTTACCAATGAACTAATGAGATCTTTTGAAGTTTGAATACAAATGAGAACAATAATAACGTTATGAAACATAGAACGAAATGACAATGAAATACGTGACCATATAAACATAAAATATAGTTATATCGAATTACACTGTACAATTGTAATTGAAATGTCCTTTCATTTTATACTCTTCTCGATTACATTCTAAAACCAGTTACTCGCAACAAAGCTGACAAGACTCAACACAACTATTCAAATTTTTACTATTAATGCTGCTGACAAGCACCTTCTGATTTTTTGTTTTTTTTTTTTCTGCTGTGCTGAATGGCAGCTACAAATTTTTGAATTCGAACGACTCCAGTCAGTTTCTTGCTTATGCTCAATCGTGGCTGTGGGAACCATTGCCTCTGCACCCTATCCCCAGACCCTCCTAAGTTGATGGCTTAATATAAGGCTTTCATACTTGCAGTACGATATCCTTGTTCCATTTTGCCGCTGCTTCTACTATACCTGTATGTCAGTCCTACCAGCTCCCATGTAGCCTCGTCCACGACAATCAATATGAGTCAGCTTGTAGTTGACAATGGGCAGAGATATGGATGGTCAATGTTGAAACTGCTCTCATGTGATCCAAAATTGTAGAATCCCTCCTCTTTTCTGTTGTATCAGCCACAGAACTTCTGTGAGTAGCAAATTAATATCGATTTACCTTTTGGAGCCGTTGTTTGGTGGTAGATTTATCTTCTGAGATCGCTTCTCCAATACTTCTGTGATGGCCATATTCGGCATCCAGCTCCATCTTGAACTTATTACTCACGTGCTCCAGGTGACGCATGTACTGTGACACTAGATCATGTATAAGATTGAGCAACTAGCTGTTTCTTCTCATTAGTCGCCTCCAGTGTTTTATAGTAGTCCTTGCTTATCAATTTATACTCATTGTCTTCCTCCTGAGGTTTCATCGTTTTTGCAATAGAGAAGACATTTTCTACCCTCTTCTCTAGTGTATTCACTGTGCCTAAATTAATTTCATCTGTCACACGCACAGCACGGCACGTACGAGATATCTGATCCTACAAAAAGACTCCAGCAAGGTCGAAACACTCTATATTTGCAGGTGAATTCAAAGATCGGTCGGAGGTCACTGGCATTGGAGGATGCGACAATTGGTTACACAGGAATCCAGATCTTTCCAGAGTTAAAAACGAGTTGCAAAAAATATAAATTGCAATCAATTGCATTGTATTTATGTATATTGCCAATGGATATGCTTCATCAGAAATTATAGACAACACATGTAATTATGTTCAAGTTATTTTTATGGTGGTAGGGCAATCTACTTTTTTTATTTAATATTTACGAGTAATTTATTAAGGGAAGTCGGCCAGAGTATAACAATATTATAATCGTAGGAAATCCGAAAAATCTACAACGCAAAATTCTATAATTTAAAAGTAGACCCTTTTGTTTAAAATTCGAGCCTAAAATGTTTTCCGGAAAATATCGGAAAGTATAGCTGACCTAGTTGTGATTTTAATTTGAGATAATTAAACCTTGAAAACACTGCTATTTCGTGAAGCTATAAAGCCCAATAAATAAATTAATCATAAGCTCATATGCTAGAAACGTATTTTTAATTGCTTAAAGAAACATAATTTATTGTGGTTTTACGCTTAACTTAAACTGCTCTGAAAATAGTAGCTACAGTGCATGCAGGTCATAGAAGTTCTTTCTTTGAGAAACCCTGGGACTAGACTATCAGTAGAATTTCCAGTGATGGTAATATCCAATGAATAGTAAAAAGGGTACAGCACAGATACTTGCTGTACCGTAATTATATTATTTTTCCTTTTGTCATATTCACAGAATTTACCAACTGAAATTGCCAAATACGCCACATTGCGACGTAAGTCTGATAAATGAGAGTTCATCAGAAAATTCAAATTATTTATTGACTCATATTAAATAATAGAATACACTCAATAATTTCACATGACAATTTCGTATATAAACACAGTTGATGAAAGAGGAAGAGTGCAGATATCAGTCTGTTCTTGAGACGTAATTCATTTGAGGGGAGTCTGACTTCCTATCTCCCGCAATGTTAATTTATGCCATTTATCTCCAGAATTAATCAAGTTAGGGCTCTGAATTTTTTGTGTTAATTATTTGGACTTTTATTTAGATACATACACGCAAAATAAATAAAATTAAACATACATTTTACTAAAGAATAAATTTATATTATGTGCATACATTGTAACATGTATATTAATATTATAACAAAAAAGTATTATAACATTTTTTATTTTCAACAGAATTCACACTTTTTAAATCCCGATGTCTGTGATTAGCTTGTATTACAAACAATATTTTTTAAGCATTTTACTAATGTAGGATCTTTCTGAGCTAAAATAGTGGCATCCAAATATTTAAAACACAAGTTCCGGAAATCGCGAAGAGAAACAAAAGTAAAGCTTTGCAACTGTTTAATAATGTCCAGGACAGTATTTAGAGTTTTCTGGATCCTCTTGTTCATGATAAATATCCTAAAGTTTACTTTTCAGAGAGTCCTGGTCTGTCTGATTTTCTTTTTCAGGCTATTAGCAACTTTTTCAACCATTTGCAGTTTAATTCGCTCCAGATTTTTGATTGCATTCACTAGATGTTTTGTCACACTCAAACATATACGGTTCAAAATTTTTGCTCTATTTATATAACCTTCATTAAATGCACAAACTGCAGTAAAAAAACCATACTTCAGTGTCGGTATTCTCACAAAGGTCCTTTATTGGATCACAGAACATATAATAGACCATATAAATAGCCACATTCGTATTCTGTTTTACCCTTCTTAGAGCCGTTTGTCTGTCAATTCCAGATGTAGAGGCCTAATTTTATTAAAAATCTCTTTTAAGATGCCCAAATAGTTTTTATGGTCATGCTGTCTGTGTTTGGTCTAATAAAGATTTGTTATATTTGCACCATGAAATGAAATGAAAAATGCCTTTATTTACAGAGGCGAAGTTAGGACTTAAAAGTCCTCTCTACCACTTAACCTCCAAACAAAGTAAAATATAATCATACCTATTACGACATTGTAACTGACACTTAACTAAATCACTTTAATAATTAATTGCATATTGGATGTAACATAATAATGTATATATATATATATATAAATTATAATTAAAATTAACCATTTAGATTAAACTCTATCATAAATAGATTTAATACAACAGGCAACTAATAAAACTATCCTATCCTAATCAGCTTTCATTCCCTATCCACGCCCCTTACATACAGTTACCACAAGTGTGACCACAAGAATCACCAACCGTCACTCCGGCCGAGTCCGCAGCAGAAAGGCCCTAACCTCCGCCCCAAAGCGATCGCGCTTGTCAATATTTCTGATGTTGTCTTGGAGAGCGTTCCACAATCGACATGCGGAAACAGTGAAAGATTTATTATATAAGGTTGTCCTATGAATTGGAGTTGATAATAAAGATGCACCCCTACGAGTTCTACGTGCACTAATATCAGACATAAAAACGAAACTTTGGGCCAAATAACTTGGACAACCATTGTGGATTAGTTCGTGCAACAGACTAAGTACATGAAGATCTCTAAGTTCTTTGCTATTTATTTATTTATTTGTTATGTGCTATTTTCTAGAGCCAAAAATATACTATGACATAGTTAAAAAATATATTTTTATAAGTTTTAATTTATATGGAATAAAAAATAAATACCTTATAAAAGAGAATATTTAATGCATAATAAAGAAAAAAAGTAAAAATTAGATTTTTAAATATCGAGTTATACTTCCCTTAATACTGATTTTATAAATATGTGCAAAATATTAATTTAATATTATACCCAATAAATAATTATAAAAATAATGTATGTCGCCTAATTTCAGTCAACGGATAACTACAAATAGTCTAATAAATGAAAGCAATCCAAGTACACCACCAAAGAAACCAATTATTTTCGAAGAATCAAGTGGATAACTTTTCAAATAATTTTCACTTAGCAAACTTCTCAAAAAGTCTCTGCAGGAGCAACACCCAACCAGAACAACAACGCTTATACTCGGGTACATTTTTACCCTCAGTCTCCAATATTTTTACAAATTTTATAAAGTACATGAATTACGTAATAAAGATTTGAATTGTTTAATGGAACAATTTGGTCTAGGTTATTGATATTCAAACTGCATTCTTTTAAATAGATTAGTCGTAATGAACGAAACATGCTCTTTTATATATAGTAAAAGAGATTTTATAATTAATTCTGTTGCATTTAAAATGGATCTAAAAGTATTTATCATGTGTTTTATTTTTTACTTATAACAAAATAAATAAATTAGCGTAATTTCAGTGATATTATCTATTTCTAAAAGAGATTAACTTTTAATTGTTTTTTTTCAGTTCGATCAGCATGCTTTATTTACTGCTTGGAGAGTCTTGGCAAGAGGAATTCAATCTGGGAGTTCTGGCTTTGCACAGCTCAACTAGATTTACGAAGGAAAATGTGTTTGCTGAGGACGGAAATGACTAATTTAAAGAGAATGACAGTAAAAACTCCCAAAAGAAGTACCAACTTCCTTCCACCGAAGACAATGAAGCGGTTACTAGGAGGAGGAGGAGAAGTATTGCAGTAGACCATACCAGCCTCGTCTTCGTCTTGTGCCCCTTGGTGTTGAAGCTCTTCTGACAAGTGTTCAACACAAAGATATACCTTGCATGCAACGACGTCTATCACAGACAGTCGAAATGCCTTAATAAAAACAATTTTGAACTATAATATCTTTTATTAATTTATTAAATAAAAATACAAAAGTCCTTAATTAAAAAATAAAAGTGAGAACCTAATTAAAGAATTGGTTCAACATGGATAATTACTGCCATGAATGAAATAATTGTTTGTGAAATTAGTTCTATAATTTAAGATAATTGAAATAATCCAGTTGAAATGTAATTTACTTATAATTTATTTGAATTACTGAAATAATTAGTTTCAAGTTTTGAAGGTATCATGATAAAACAACTCATTCACTATTATATTGATTTTCTATTTCAGTGTTTTATACTGTCAGATATAACTGATAGTAATTAATAGACTACGGTGATTATAAAAAGTATCAATTTACCATCTTTAAACATGAATAAACAGCTACGGACAAAAAATACACTATTTCAACTTTACTTACAGTTTGAATTGAATACAAATATGGCCGAAAAAACTGATTTGTCAGTGGTGAGTCAGCTGATGTTTTCATAACCCAGCGAATATTGCACACCGCCACCCCCGCTCCCCCCCATCGCCAGGTTCTCAGAGCCTCGGGTATAGCTAATCCACCATCCTGACATTTATGATTGTTCCTTTCCCCCTCCCCGCTATCACTGAATCATCCTTATCTGGGTCTTTCCTTTCTTGTGAGTGTTTTATCTTGTATTGATAAGAACCTGCTTTTTGTTTAGAATTCCTTCTTGACGATGGATGATTTGAAGGGATTCGTTATGTTTTACAAAAATAGAAATTCAGTACAAAGTTTTGAACACTGGCATCTTTTCTCTTCTTCGCGTGTCTAATTCTAAGATATTATGTTATGTAACAGTATAAACACTAACACCCAGCTGTTGGCATGTTATTATGGTTTTTATGTTGCCCTTTTAAGGTTTAACACCTGAAGAAGAGCAAACATATCAATCCTTGAAACATCGCGTCTTTTTCAGTTAATAGAACTTTATGCTGATTTTTGTTGCTCCGTATATCTTGTTTACCCGGCTTCTAATACAAGATAAACGTATATTGAATAATACATGTATTTTAAAAATGAAGTAAGGATCATATTTTTATATACCTAAATAGGTTAATTTTAGAACTTAATCCATTTTATTGCTTAGTGACTCAAAGTCAGAGAAAGTCTACAATACATGTCCTTTCAGCGCAGTCGAGAAGAAAGGTATATGCCACGTGTGGCTGTATAATAACGAAATATAAAAATTAAAATATTAATATATAATTTTTGCTAGTAATTTATAAAGTTTGCGGTACAGTTAGTGCTTGATGTGTGTTATCAAATTCGCAATACTTTAAAGAGTATAGAAAGTTTATCTAGTTAACATTTAAAAATATTTGAATAAATATCATCATATTTAAGTGGTTTCTGAAAGTGTATACAAAATATAATTGGAGTCAGTTAGAAATTATGTTTGTAAACGTATTTGCTTGTATTATTTCGAGGCTAAGGAAGTTGTAAGTGTGGCCTGAAACTTATAAACCCAATTTCAGTTTCCTCTACAATGCCTAATACTGGCGTCTATTCCTAGAATATTTCCTCTTCATGTATTTAAAAGACTGCATTGTTGAAACTAAATTTTATTGATACATAAAAACTCTGTAACCATAAAAACTTTTATTATTTCTAAAATTTTTAGTTTTTATTCTGTTCTTTTATTAATATTTTAAAATCGAAATAAAATGTTTCACAAATGCTACCGAAGGCCTCTTGAACTCTGATTTGTTGCTAATGCCTCACAGATTTGTCCAAAGTACGTTTATTATTTACTATCTCCACACAAAGTTTAGTTTCAATGCATTTAAAATTACTCCAGTTATCCTAATATTTTTGACTACTCTTTAAAATTAGTACCAAGGTCTTTAAAATTTGAACAAAGGTAAATTACTAAAATTAATTAAGTTTATGACATAGAATCAACTTAGGGACTTGTAAATTATACCATTATTTTTCTCTTACCTAATAGTTAATGAGCAACATTCACACGAACCACATTCAATAATTTCTTCGATACAAAATGCCATATTGTTCGTTCTTGGCACAACGAGTGTTTTTATTGTTTCCAGTAAAAACTAATAAAATCAGTGACATAAAAACTTTATGCCTGGCTTGAAAAGAACTATCAAAGCAATAAATCTGCGTTTACTTACTAGGCAGTAGTGTGTAAGGCAGTACTTACTGAAGAATGAGTCGTAAATTTTAGAGGTATAAAAACTTCTGATACTACTTGTGGATAATGGTTTTAGTAAAATAAGTTGAAATATACTCATATTCGCTAACGCTCAGCCAATTACGTTAAATTTATCCATTTATGTTTGACTCTTACATAAAAGCCAGCCGTTGCCGCCGATATTCCGCCGATATAGTCAGATTAGCGTACATTTACTTGGATAAACTTAGGATTTCAGTCTACCACATTGTCTTGAATTCCCCACGTGGGTTTAGCTTGCATCTCTCTTTGTATGATCTTGACTTATACCTGCATGGTTTATTGTAAATTTTAAAATATAGATATATTTGTTTTTTTAGTCACTTGGCTTACTGCTGGAATAGAATTTTAATATATATTAATTTCATTAATGAGGAAATAATATCACTACATTATTGCAACATTAAACTAAGTCGTGCCAATTAAACATTTCTCTAAGAACAATTAAACATGTCCGAATTATTCGAATCGCAACGTTTGAACAATGTGAAATTAAACAAAGCTTTCACAGAACACCGCATGTTACTCGTAATCCGCTGAGAGTTCTCAGAGAGTGATATGTCTGCTTCAAATATCTGAGTGACTTTCCTTGTTCAGACCCTTACCACGGTTCAAGAATGGTTCACGATCATAGTTTATTTTAAGAAAAGTTTCTACCTTCTTCAACGATGTAATATTTTTTCCAAAAGCAAAGGTATTTTCATTGTGTATTTTTAAATACTTTTATTTCGGTGTTCTTAAAACTCATAATCTACATAAAAATCGACGTAATAGAGATATAAAAGATCCTGGACATTTTTGTACTAACATCTGCAGCAAAAATAATTTTGCGTTTAAATTACTGTTTGAGTCTAATATTTTTTTACTCATCAATGCTTCAAGTAACTTGTTAACTGGATTTGAAACATATTCTTGTAAGTCACGTATGGCACATTTTTATATTCCCGATTCTACCTTAAAGATATAAATAGTCTAATGAGGTTCAGGCGTGTTGGTGAATTACAAACTCATAAACGAAAGTTTTATTTGTAGTATAAAGTACTATATTATACAAAATGTTTATAAATTAAATTATATAACTAAGTTAATGAAAGTAAAAAATGTGATATAATAATAAATAAAAGAAAATGAAACTATATGCAAAAACCACACTAATTATAAAGCATAAATTATATATACAACACAAAAGGAAAAATTTAAACTAAAACTTTAATACATTTTCCTATTATTGGACAACATTGCGGGCAAGTCAGGGGTTATCTGATATGTTATCCAGTATGCCGCCTGATGCTGTCTTTACCTAGTAAAAAAATTGGTTTTTATGAAATTAGCCGTACATAACCCTATAAAACTGTGTGGCAACATGGACTGCATATCCTTGTAGGTCTGGCAATTAATTAAACGGGCAACACAAGAGAGTCTCCCTTCTCCAGATGGCTCATCTGGCATAGTCGGCCCCTCCTTGCCAAGCTGCAGCCCAAACAACATGCACTAACCTACAGCAAGAGCATCGTTGTCACCTTCTTCTTCCTGCATCTGATGTACGAGTCCTTCATCTTCCAGCATTCACTGGTCTGTTAAGTACGTTATAAACAAGATAAAGCAGTAATATCGTTGTTATGCATAGAAAAATATAAATAACAAAACACTATTCATATTGATGAAATTATATACAATAATAAACATTTTAAACACTTTTGATATATTTTTTTATTTCGTACGATGTAAATTTCCAATTTTATGAATTCATGTACCTGAAGATGAAATTCATAGAATTTGAAATGGACATCGTACAAAATAAAAAAATATATCAAAAGTGTTAAAATGGTTTATTATTGTATATAACTATTCATATTATTTTATCAGTAAAACACTCAAACCCATTTAAATATTACTTAACAAGAAAAACCCTAGCGAGTACTATCCTATGCGCCTTTAATGTTGTTATTCTTGTCTAACTGCAATAAATAATATCAGGTAGAGGAACCAATTCATCGTCAAAATCATCACCAACTGTTACAAGGAGAATTGTTATAACTCTATGGCTCATTGCTGATAAAAATTCTATTGTGGAAATCCTTCCAAGCAACCAATGCTATTGTCCTGTGTGTACTTTTGTCTTACAAGACCCATTTCTTTTTCTTGAAAGGTTCAATGACCCACGCGTTTCCAGCCGTTTATAATCTCTACAGGCTGTCGAAGCTGTGTCTCGAATGGTCTCCGTAAATGATATTCATGATTCATTATAACACAATATAACTGTTCCTCATTAGCATACATCATGTATTTACATGTATGGTTTCCGAGAAGGGTAGTCAGCACCAACGCTTATCCATTTTAAAAATTCTTTTAATAATTCAGAGATTTCATAGCTTCTCAATGCTGTTTCCTTTAATTTCAAACATTTTTATTAAATCATTTATTTGATCCCTTGTTATGTTTTGCGTTGGCAATCAGTTTTGGTAAACATTCAAGAATTAAGAATGAATTTAAACTCTTTTCCTATTTATTTATAAGTAATTAATTTACACTTTCAGCCCCTAACGTCTATGTTACTGTACAAGTGTACATATCCCCACTATTAATCTTAACGTTTGGCTGGGGGGTGGGGAGGGTTAATTACAAACCAAGTTCCGTTTAGTTAAAAACCTAAAAGACTCGAGTTTTTGAACTATTTTGTTTCTTTGGCAAAATTGTAACACTTTTTATCATACAAGTATTATTTGTTACATAGGCATATGCATATTGCTAATAAAAATAGAGTCACGTATGAAAATTAAAAATAGACCATTTGAGTCCCCTATATTTGATTATTTAAAGAATAAAAAACAAGTTATGTCTTCAAGAAGGTACACAGCTTTATCTTTTAGAAAACTTTCATACATATAAAAGTTAACATTTATCTCTTAAAATAAAAATGGTTTTCATTAAAAATATAATTAAATAAAAAATATTATCTTATTTGGGGAGTATATCAGAAATGTATTTAGTAATTACATAGTAATCGAGTAGTAAGTAAAGTATTAAGAGTAAAAAAGCGTTACATTTGCATTTGTGATGTCGTAAATTTACAAAACAAATATTCTAAGAAAGTTTTCATTTTACGAATCATATTTGTACTGTTTTTTATTTAATATTTTTTAATGTTTTAGCTTTAAATCATATACAAAAAATAAAACATACTATACACACTAATAATTAAGGCCTTATACACGCATTGACAAACAATTTTCAATTAAACTGAAATGCGTTTTTAAACATGTAGTATACGAAATGTAAGTTGACACAATGACAAGATTACTGAAATTGCTTTCTAATAAACTTTATTGTAATAAATAAACACATGTATTAATGTTAATAGACATATAATATATAATTAGTTGTCATTTTCGTAAGATGGATGGAACAAGAGTTTCCAACAAGATATAACCTTTTAGGAAAGAAATTACCTTTAAGATAGACATTTATCTTTTTAATTAGCAGTTTTGATATCGTTTTAGTACAATATATTACATAAAAATATTTGTCAAAATATTGTTCTCATAGACAGTCTAATGGACACTTAAAAACCTAAATAACTATCTTTTAAATTATAAGCTATATTTTACGCGCTTTGCAAATGTATGACAAGATGGATAATATTCAAACATAAGGACATCAAACTTCTTTATTGGAATATTGGATTTTTAAATTATTTGAGAGAAGATTCCCCGTACTATGGTCCCAGTTGAAATTGACTGTACATCCCTCACTGCGCACTGTTGCCAACCTTGCAAAAAAAGTTTTAAATTAAAACTGCGAAATATAATTTTATTGAAAACATCTTTACAGCTAATTGTGTTCGTTAAATAATTAGTTACAAAGGATATAGAGAAGGCATTGGAAAAACTAATAATACAGAAACAATGTAATGTCTCATTAAATTTCAGCATATCATACTGAATGATACAAGAGGTTAATAAGGAAAGAAATGGTCATAATTTTCCTGTAATAAAAATTCTCAATATTGTTTCATAAAGTTGTGTAAAAATCAGATTTTTTTTATTTTCTCCCACTTACATTTCAACAAGACATAAAATAATACAAACTATTTGTGAGAATAACAATTGTATTAAACAATGAACAGGAGTAAGGATTGAATAATTTTTGCATAAGTTTTAAAAGTACAATGGTGTCGCAAATCGAGGGTCCATAGTAAAAAAAAGAAAACAATCGTAACTTGAAATAATGCCACTCTTAGTTCTAATCAAATAGTTTTATCATGTTTACTTAACTTTGATGAAAATATTAAGATAAAGAAATGCTTTTTTTAAGTTTGTTATTGACGAATGAATGTTTGAAAGGATCATGAGATTTTGGACATTTAACCTCGTTAAATGTTAAACATTGTATAACACTAAGTTTAGATGGTTGAAATCTACACTCCTCGTAAGGTGAAAGAACTTTATTGCATAAAGAGTACTTAAAATCTACAACGTGTGGGAATAAACTATCCCTAAAAATAATGATCAAACCCGCAACAGCTTTAAGTCCAGACAGGAGAAAATTAATATAACACGCTTATTTCCTCCTTATTATGGGCTTATTTTCTCCTTGGGTTTCAAATTTTTAGTGGCAGTTCATTGTCGCACGTTGAAGGCTTAAAGTACCTTTTATATTTCTTACACCTGACGAAGAGGTTAGATTTCAATACTCGAAACGTACATTTTGTAACGTATAACTATGGCAAATGTCCGAAACCCAGTTCATACTAATAAATTGTATTATCAAGATCTATGTGGTTTGGGTTAATACCAATCTAATCTTTCTCAAATGGTGTTGAAGGTCGACGAAGTTCCATAATATGATTAATTAGTCAGTAAATGTTCAACGATTTTTTTATTAAAGTACAAATAGTTGTGCCATTAGTAATAAAAAATCTTTCTTTAATGTCCATAAAGCTATAAATGAAACGCGAAAACACAATCGATAGATTCCAGCTGTTGAATATTCACACAACTTCTAATTTGCGGAAATCGCTTAAATGATAATAAACCCAGACGTACAAAGACACCAAGATAATATTAAGAACGTGCTTGGAATAGAAACTGTAAGATTACAAGTGACTGGAATCTGTGTTACCTTGGTTTTATCAACTCAGACTCTTTTTATATTTAGTATTATCATAATTAAATTATTGATCGTGTAATAAAATGTTCAACATAATTAAAATTAATCATTATTTATTGTTTATGTTCACAGAATTATTAAAACCTTCTAATAATGTAGATAAACTTCAACACGATTTTCTATTAATTTGATTTGTAAGTGTCCACAATTAAATATTTCCAGTAAGGAGTTCAAAATTAGTTGAATGTATAAAAGGCTTGTTATTTATTTCAATTTTGATCAATATAGGATTATCTGACTATACCAACAAATTTACTGTTTTCTATTTATAATGCGAACATAATAAGTTTAAAACTTATACACATATACAAATTAAAGACCGCTTATCATCTTGTAATCAATCACTATGGATATAAATAAATACCTATTAAATAAATTAAATTAATTGTACGGTTAGTAATATTTTTTAAATGTTAACAAGACCACGGATGTTTCCTCCGGATAAATATGTTAAATCAATTTTAACATAAAGTTTTGATAACTGGTATCTATTGTCTTATTCAGAAGTCAACTCCTAAAATACCATACATCTCTAATATGAGAAGAGAGCAAATAGATATTTTATTACATACAAACCCTTCAAGTTTTGCAACATTAGAGAATAATTCCCATAAAATGATAATAGTAAGCATAAAATTAGAATCGCGCCTTGTAAACACAAACAAAAAATAATATATGGATGGAATCTGTGCCTTAAAATACCATAAAATATAAACTGATCTTGTGATTAGAATTACATATTAAAAGAAGAAGAGAAAACAGGGAAACATGATAGTACAAATTTCATGGATAAGTAGAGACAAATAAAATGTCTCAACATACGTATATGTTATATGTTAGGTCATTCGTAACTTGAGGTTCAGCTAAGCCAACGAAAGACATAACGAAGAGTTTTATTTACTAAGAACGAAATTAGTTTAATGCTAATTCACATAATATTTATTTAAAAATTTGTAAGCTTATCTTGGAGATTCCACTTAAATTATTGAATCAGTAACTGAGCCAAATAAAACGTAAAATTAAAACAAAATGTCAATACAATAATTGTTGGATTATTATGTAGATTTTAAATTTTAAGAAAACAGAAATAAAAGTATTTAAAAACACACAATAAAAATACCTTCGCGGTTTGGGAAAAAATATTACATCGTCGAAGAAGATGGAAACTTTTCTTATAATAAACTATAATCTTGAACCGTGGTAAGGGTCTGAACAAGGAAAGTCACTCAGATATTTTAAGCAGACATATTACACTCTGAGAACTCTCAGTGGATTACGAGTAACATGCGGTGTTCAGTGAAAGCTTTGTTTAATTTCACATTGTTCAAACGCTGGGATCCGACAAATACGTGAGTGTTTCATGTTACTAGAGAAATGTTTAATTGGTGCCACTGTTTAATGTTCCATTAATTTATTGATATTATTTTGTTATTAATGAAATTAGTATATTAATACATTGAAATTCTATTCTAGTAATAACCCAAGTGACTAGGGAAACAAAGATATCTATATTTCAACATGGACAATGAACCATGCAGGTGTAAGTCAAGATCATACAAAGAGAGATGTAAGCTAGGCCCACGTGGGGAATTCAACACAAAGTGGAAGATTGAAATCCTAAGTTTATTCAAGTAAATTTAGGAACCTTTACTATATTGGCGGAAGCTGGCTCTATCGGCGGCAACGGCTGGCTTTTATGTTGGAGTCAAACATAAATGGATAATTTTAACGTAATTTGCTGAGCGTTAGCGAAGCCTATCACTTTAGGAACTCGAAAATTTCTATTTCAGCCAGTCTGTCTGTCTGTCCGCACGATATCTCGAGAATGAACTAACCTATAAAATTGAAATTTTGCTTGTCGCTTTATTACTACATAGGAAACATCGAGTACGATGAAGGTTTACGTCACTCAATGGGATCCGACTGAGCTTTACTGAACATTCTTACATTGTCTAATACTAAACAATGATGGCAACGAGAAAATCGGAGTATAAATTAAATTCGTAAGGAAAATGAGTACATAATGAAACGAGCTATAGATTTGTAATTTAGTATTCTGCCTCAGGGAAGCCTGTTACGCAACACTTCATGTGGCATATTACTAGGTAACTAATTAATGGCACGAAAATTGTCCATAATTTTCTTCGTGTGTATTACTTTCTACAACGTAACTTAGTTTGGAAAGCTAAAAACGATTGTAAATAAATTGAAAATTTGAAATAAAATTTCCGAAATTAGAATAATATTTAGGCACCATTAAACATTTTTATTCTTAAAGAAATTCTCAGCTAGTAGTATCAGAAGTAACTTATACCTCTAAAATTTACGATTCATTCTTCGGTTGGCTGAGAGAAAACACTACTGCCTGGTTAGTAAACGCAGATTTATTGCTTTGATAGTTCTTTTCAAGCCAGGCATAAATTTTGCAATGTCACTGACTTTATTAGTTCTGACTGGAAACAGTAAAATCACTCGTTGTGCCAAGAAATTAAAATATGGGATATCGTATCGAAGAAATTATTGAATATCGTTCGTGTTACACTTTATTAAAGATAAAATAAGAACAGAATAATGGTGCAAAGTTACAAGTTTCTAAGATAATTCTATCTCATAAATTCAATTTAATTTAGAAATTTATCTTTGTCCAAACGGCGCTAATATTATATTGTAGTTAAAAATACAAAGATAACAGCCATGATTTTAAATTAATTAAAACTAAACTCGTAAAGGAGATAACACAGATAACAGTGCTTTAGAAAATTCGTTAAGTATTAGCAGCAAATAAGAGTTCAAGGTGTCGGGCCTACGCTAGAATTTGTAAAACTTTTTTTTAGGCTATGAAATATTTAAAAAAAATATTCATTTAAAACTAAATTTTTTTAGAAATAATAAAGGTTTTTTTATGGTTGGAGAGTTTTTATGTAGAAATAAAGTTTGGTTTTAACATGGCTGTCTTTTAAAGATACGAAGATGAGAGATTGTAGGAATATTTGTCCGTATTAGGCATTGCAGTGCAAACTAATATTGGGTTTAGAAGTTTCAGAACACTTCAGTAACCACGAATTAATGTAAGCCAATTCGTTTTACAATCATGCCATCAGACATTTATACCATGTCTATGTTTTTAGAAACCACTTAAATATGCTTATATTTATCTGTCTTGTAAAATATTCACTAGACAAACTTTCTATAATGTTAAAAGTATTACGAGTTTAACAACAGAAACCAAGTAGTAAACGGACTACCAGTTTTATACAAATAAATCACGAACTAATAATGCGTTTTAATTTTGAAATTTTGAGGTGACAGCAGCACATGACATATACCTTTCTTTTCGTCTACTTGGAAAAGATATTTAATGTTGGCTTATAGTAATTTTGAACAAAGCAGTCAAGCTCCATTTAGACTATAATCGAAATATAATCTATTTACGTATATAAAAAGTACTTCATTTCCTTACTTAATTTTAAAATAATTGTATTATTCAATCTGAGTTTACAAGCTTATCTTGCACACGGTAAGCTAGTTAAACAAGATATACGGCGCAACGAAATGAGCATAAACTCATATCAACTGAAAAAATACGTGACGTTTCGAGGATTGGTTTTTTTCCCTCTTCTTCAGGCACTGATTAATAAAATATAAGGTAAAGAATTCCGATACACGGCTGTGAACATACCAACAGCTGGTCTTTGGTGTTTGAACTGTTACTTAACATAATGTTTTAGAATTAGACACAAGCAGAAATACACAGATACCACTGTTCAAAACTTTGCGCTGTATTTATATTCTTGTCAAACATAACGTATGTGAATATCCGTAATCATGTTATCCCTTCAAAATCATTCAACACCAAAGAGCAGGCTAAACACTTACAAGAAAGGAAAGACCAATATAAGGATAAACCAGTGATAGTATTAAGGAGGGGTAGGAACAACCATACATGTCAGGATGGTGGTTTAGCTATACCTGAGGGTCTGAGAACCTGTTATTTGAGGGGGGGGGGGGGGTTGGCGGTGTGCAATATTCGCTGGGTTATGAAAACATCAGCTGACTCATCACTGTCAAATCCGTTTTTTCGGCCATATTCGTATTTAAATTAAACTCCAAGTAAAGTTTAAACAGTTATGTTTTTTCTTGTCCATAGCTTCTTGTCCATGTTTAACGATACTATAATATGAATATATATTAATGGATTAATTGATTTTGTTATGCAATTAATTCTTTACAAACCTCAAATAAATTATTCCAGTAATAAAATTAAATTACATTGAATTTATTTCAATTATCTTAAATCATAGAACTAATTCCACAACATTATATAAACCCACATATGTAAAAAACAAAATCTTTCAAGGCAACATTTTGTTTAATTTGTAACATATTTATACTACACAAGGAGGGTTCACTTTTGGCTGGCTTATACCACCTAGTTGAACGTACACTGGTTGAAGCGAAAACCGGCTTGTCACTTAAATCTGGCAAATCTAACTGATGTCCAGGATTGACATATCAATGTCGAGATTCTGGTGCGCCGCAAATGGCCTCAAACTGCCAGAATCAAAGTTTTCTCTGGAAGAGTGATTACTCGCAATTATGCCAATTTGAGGATTTGGCGTGGAAGATTTAGAGAATATTACTTTACAACTAAACATTTGAATAAAACCAAATATTTTTTAAAATTGATCCTCAGCGTACACTGTTTTAAAGAAGGCGAAAAAAAGGCAAGAGCCATGATTCATTATAAACGGAACAAGAATTGCACACCACAGCAAAGTGTGAAAATACAAACGCTACTAGTGCCCAGTTCGGGGAAGAGGTGACACGAAATGTAAAATCAGGAGGTTCCTGATCCCAGCCGTCATAATCTCTGATATTACCTCATAACAACACCAGTACATTAGGCAGCTCTTGAGTCACCATCCGCTAACATCTTTGGTAAAAAGAATATTACCTATAATGCGCATAATAATGACTTGTAATTATGAAGCACAAACATTAATTTCATTCGTGGCATTGTTTATCTACGCTAATAACATTCTTTAATTAAATTCTGTATATTTAAATTAAGGGCTTGTGTATTTTCATCAAATAATTTATAGAAGATATTGTGTGTGAAAGCAATTTTTTTATTATTTTCTGTGATAAATGTCGTTGTGTGCAAGGTATATCTTTGTGTTGAACACTTGTTAGAAGAGCTTCAACACCAAAGAACGCCAGACATAGACGAGACTGGTATGGTCTACTGCAATACTGCTTCTTCTCCTCGTAGTGACCGCTTCGTTGTTTTCGGTGGAAGGTAATTGGTACTTTGGGAGTTTTTACTGTAATTATCTCTAAACTCATTATCTCCATCTTCAGCAAACACATCTTCCTTTGCAAATCTCGTTGGGCATTGCAAAGCCAGATCTCCCAGATTGATTACCGCTAACCACGACGCTCCAAGCAGTAAATAAACCATGTTGATCGAACTGAAAAAATAAGAAACAATGAAAAGTTAATCTCTTTTAGAATGAGATAACATCACTGACATGACACTTATTAATTTATTTTGCTATAATTAAACAATCTTAAACATGTTAAAAACTTTTAGATCATTTTTAAATGTTATTGAATTATTTTTAAAACCTCTTTTACTCTATATAATATAGCACAATTTTACACAGCACGACAATCTTCAAAACAAAATACAGTTTGGATATCAGATATCTAGGTCAAATTGTCTTTTTTCATATAAATATTTAACTTCTTTTACATTGTTCATGTATTTTTTTATCTATAAAAATATTGAAGGCTGAGGGTAAAAGGATAACCGAGTATAAGCGACGTTGTTCTGGTTGAGTGGTGCTGCTGCAGAGGTGGTGATTCCTATTGTTGACTGAGAAGCATGCTAAGTGGAAATTACTTGAAAACGTTATCTCAAGAAAACACTGATTTCTGGTCTCTGCCTCTTTCGTCAGTTGTAGTCTATATGAGGCATTTTCATATGAAATTACTGAATGTATGTTTATATGCTATGTATGTTGTATGCTATTATTTTGTATGATTTAATAAATAATATTACTTTTAATATGAACTCCCATACTAAAACACACCCTCCCCGATAGACCTACGTAACACAGTGGAGTATTTGGAAATTTGTTGCCAATGTGTTACACCCCTTTTATTTGTCATTGGATTTCCCCATCACTAGAAATTCTACTGATAGTCTAGTAGAAACTTTCATTGACCAAACACTTGCGTAACGTATTGAAGGCCACTATTTTCAGAGCAGTTTAATTTTAACGTGAAACCAAAATAAATTATGATTCTTCAAGTAATTAAAATTACGTAATTAGTATATGAAGCTATGATTAATTATTTATAGCGCTTTATATAGCTGTACGCTTTTTCAAGGCTTAACTATCAAAATGTTTAATTTAAAATCAAAATTAAGTTTGTTATATTTCTCGATGTTTTCCTGAAAAATTTTTAGGCTCATATTTTAGTCAAAAGTATTTTTTGTTAACTGCATAAGAAGGGACACATATCTATGTAAAAATTTAAGCTGTTAGACGCGAAACATTTTTTCACTCAGTAAATATATCATAAACGTCTAAAACTACGATCTTATTTTACTAAATTCCATTTAAATATGTAGTCAGGCATAATAAATTTAAGGTTTGATATTTAATTTGACAATTATTATTCTTTTACAATATGAGATTATGAATAAAAACCAAATGAAGGATGGAAAAATAATGGTTTTTATTTATTACAAACATGGATAATTTTTCAGCTAGGCTGTTCCTTAGTAAACTGCGTTGGAGTTTGTAATTTTAAAATTATTATATTTACAATAAAAGTAATTTTATTTATTATTCCTTTCTTTTCATAAAATAGTTTTGTAAAATATATCGAATTGTGTTTGAAAATGTATTGTTATGTCTTTTAATTAAGCTAAATAATTCTAAATAATAACTTTAATATTCCACATCTAAATATAATATCCGTATTTTTCTAGTTGAAAAGCATTCCATAAAAATATCTATATCCGTGAAAATTTTTTTAATAACTATGTATATAATTATTAAGAACCTTTTAACACTTTTTAAACTTTCTATTTTTTATAACAATTTTTTAAAAGTTTTTAATATTATTATTTCACTTTAATCATGTTAAAATCGCCTCACTAATCACTTTCAAATTGTGTGAAAAAGGCGTATTCAAGATTTAATTATGAGTTAAAATTTTAAGGTACCATTATCGATTTTAAATAGCGGTTTAATATCTCGATTGTAAAAGTAAGCCCAGGTCTTAAAATTCATGTAATTGGAAAAATAGTTATTTTATTTAATTAGGTTGATCTGGCCTCACTGAAATATTTTAAATTGTTTGCAAATAGGCCTTCATTTTATAAAAAACTAATTTTAAACTAATAAACTGTTTTAAATAGAAATTCTTGATTTTTTAAAGCGATTTGAAATCATATTGTAACAGTGTGGAAAGCCAAAGGGTACGAATTTTAATTTTATTCAATTCAAAACTATGACACGAACTCACTCTACTTCTTAAAAACTAAGTACTTACAAATACAGCACCACACCGGAAGCGAGGAAGAGGCAGATACGAAGTCCAGAAGTAGAATTGCAGTGAACCACACCAAGCTCACCTCCATCTGGTGTGCTTTGGTGTTGAAGCTCCCCAGACAAGTGATCAACACAAAGATATACCTTGCACGCAAAGGCGTTTATCACTGCACGCTAATTAATCGCGACTTATATAGCCTTAACGCCTTGATTTCGAACAATTAAAGAGTATTCGCTTCTGAACGTACACAATAGAAGTTAATTAAGGAATTATTCTAGCGTGGAAAATGAATGTTATTTTTAGAACATGATTGGCTGAATAACGATTGTTCGTTTGCTTAATGCGATAAGCCAAACATGATTTATGTGGCGAGGCTAATTATATAAAAGTAATAACTTTACTAAAGCTATTGCCATATTTTTATGACTTATAAATCAATGAATTTATTATTAGTTGTAGACCAATTTATGGACTGATATGAATAAATGTATCTACTCTTGCTTTTTACTCTACAACAAAGGAACATGAAAAACACATGATACAAATATAATAATCCTTTTTTAAATAGTTTTTGCAGTAAATAAGTCATTAATGCTATTTAATTTGTCTAGCTTAATATAGGACCCGAGAGCATATGTGTACTGAATAAGCAAGCAATGCGATTTTTCTTGAAATACTACTCGTACTCTGTTTTAAAGCAAAAGTGTCCACTCTTCTTTAACATTTTTCGCCCTACGTAAGTAATTCCGCAAAGAAATTTTTTAGATATTTAAGGGATGTTCAAAAAAATGTTCGTAAGAATTTAATCAGCCGAACGAAAATCGCATTTGTGTCAGCAGGTCCTTTGATAACACTTCCAAGTTTTAAATTTTATGTCAAACATAGTTCTTTGAGTGAAATTCCAAAATATTTGGAGGTATATTTTTTGATAATACATATTATTATGCGTACCATATTGAATTGTTGAACTTTTTCTACTTATAACGTGTATATGATTTACAAGTTTTCGTTCCGTTTACATTCGTATGTATTTAATTTTTTCGTTAAGAAAACATTCTTTGAGTAATTAATAATGGCAATATTTTTACTGACTATTCATATTTAATAACATGTATTCTGTGTGTAATACATTTTATATTTGACCAACGATATGATTTTTTATATTGTTTGAGGGAATTTTTGGATTTAAAATTACGTTTTACCTTCAGTATCTATTCTAGATATTACTCGTATTTTTATCTTAATCAACGTTAGGCAGCATTTTTTATGTTATTCAGCTCTTTACCATTTCAGTGGTCTGATTACAAAAGCATACATAATTGCACAATACTTTAACATTGTTTTTTTATTTATCGTAACCACTGACATAACTGGTATATTTTATCTTGTATTTCATAGGTATTTATGATTTTTTTTGTAGTTTTAGAGAAACTGTGGTTTCTTTTTTAAATAAAAAATCTTTTAACTAGAACATGGAATGGAAGGAAACGGCTGTTTGAAATTCTAGTGTGACCGACGCAGAGATGTTAAAGGAGATCTTCTCCTTTTTTGAAGCCCCATTCCAAATACTTATTTCAAAGTTGGGCTGAAAATTCGAGTTTACTTTAGTTTTTACCGTAATTTCTTCGAAATGGCCCCAAAATATTACAAAATATGGGAATAAATAAAAAAAGAATGATCTATAACATTCAAATGTTGGTTTCAAAAATTACCATCCACCTTAAATATGTACAAATTAATTACAACATGCAAAAGCATGTAAAGTTTTACTAAATAAATAGTGACACAAACAGGAGTTTTTAAATCTACTTATATTTTTTTTATTTCAAACTAGAAACGACAGAGAAGTATAAACTCTCCTATACGATATAACATAGCTGGAATACCCGCGAATATGACCATTAGCATAATTTATTACTGGCTAGAACCACACAGTAGAGCAGACCGTATTTAATATGCACCGTATATAATTAAAATATGTATTATGGTGGCTTGTTACATCGGTTGTGGCTACTTTTATCGATAATTTTCATACGTAAATTATTTAACTGCGTCATTTTCTATGTTTGTAACTTCACATAGAGAAAAAAGTTTAAAAATCAATTATTTATTTACGTAAATATCATGTGTATTCCATTCACTAATCATAAAAATAATAAATTACATTGATATAGTAATTGTCATTTATAACTTTTAATTAATTTTTAATTTCATATTTGTAAAGGTCAGACAAAAAAGACACTGCATTTTTCTACGATTCACATTTGTTTATATTAACTGATATTTAAGTAGATCCCTACTGCCAAGCAATGAAATAAACCCAATTACTGAAAAATTTCGCAAGATGAAGCTGCTTATCGTTCAATTGGAGAATTGACTCAGTTTTTGGCTGATATCGTCGAACAAAAACTGCTCGTGAATGTGATAAAATAAAATCTCAATGTGAAATAGTTTTATCAATTAATTTTACACAGAAAGCGCAATAAATCGACAACAAATATTTTAGTCATCATCACGGATGTAAACTTAATAGTTTTCAACAGAAAAGTTGGAATTGCACTCTTTATTTGTGGTTTAGATATAAAACTAAGTGAGGCTATTCTAGTCGACGATAAATAAAAATATAAACATTCTTACTTATGATAACAAGCAGTGGCACGAATGTTAGTACCGGTTTTAATAATTTATCTCTGAAAGTATATTTTTTTAAAGTTACAGCATTTATGTATTATTTTTTTATAACAAACTTCTATAAATGTGCTTATTTTGACTAAATTTTGAACCCATATTGTCTTTACTCTGATCTAAAAAGATTGAAAGAAAAGTCTGGATAAAAGCCTACAGAACTCTACTGGTGTTAGAAATTATAATGATGTCTAATGTGGGATCTGTAAGGGTGCAAATTATAGTAGCTACAGCGACAACGGCGACCACTAAGAAGTCCGATAACTAAAATTTCTGGTTTTCTAATGGGAATGGATTTTAGTGGCACAATTTTGAACTGCTACATTATTAGATAAAAGTGCGTAATCTGTTTTACGGTATCCTTATTTGTGTAGGATTTATGATTTCATAGTGTATCAAGGAGTATTTCAATTCCTGTTAAAGTTCTTGGTTTAAGGTTTGCTTTTTACGATGGATGAATTGAATGAATAGTAGGATCTGACTCTTTATTATACATTAAAAATTTTTATATCTTAAGTAGAGAATATATTTCAATTCTCGTAACGTAGTGTTATACTATTTAACTTATCATGACGGCAAATTTTCAAAATTACACTATCCTCCCTTTTAATGTGTTATCAGGAGTTTCTCAGGGATCACACCTAGTTTCCTGCTCTTTTTCCTACTTATAAACGGTATTTTTAACTTAATACAAACAAACTTATGCACGTCGACTACATCAACATTGTGACAGAGGCTCATCATGGGCACGACTGTGTTACAACATTCTCTCAACACTTGGAAACTTGGTATATAGGTTTCTCTTAGGCACGGGAAAAATCAATCACTTTTAGGGTCTCAAGGTCAAAGAGCAATTCTTCCGTCTGAGAGTCCATTTGTACAATAACTTATTCTTTACGTACTGTCGGATCATTCATAAACCGTTATATCTTTTTATTACCTTATTATATTTTCGAACGTGTTTTACGCTGTAACGTTGAAGTGATGTGATGAAGCACCAGATTTAGTTGTTAGGCGTTTTTCCTTGATTAACATGAAATATTAAGTCTTGTTCTAATATCTAAATAATACTTAATTGCTAATAAATAATACATGAGCTGATTTGTACTTTTCTAGCTAGATTAGTATGAGTGAAAAACGTTAACATAAATTATATATTACGTATTACATTTAGAAAAAGGTTATTTTTTATGATGTCACTTATAGTGGTTGTATGATTGAAATGATAATGATTGAAACTGAAAATCAATATTTATTACTTAAAAAAACCTTTGTATTGTTGCTTTAGCTTGAACTAAGTTGAGGCATAGTGTAATGCTACTAAGTTTATTTAGGATGTTGGTAAATAAAATACATTACGATTTTAATATTTTTAATGTTAATTATTGCGAGATAACTAGTTTTATTCAATTGCATGCTATAAAGAAAAAGGTGTGGAAGATCTATTTGCGTAGCTCTAATGAATCCTGAGTGGCAAAGCTGAAACATACCAAGACAGCAAGTCAAGTGTCAGATAATAACCGCAGGAGAATTACATTTATTTAATGGATTAGTAAAGGAAAGGTCGAACAGTTACTGTGAAGAGAGATGGTGGCCGTGCGGTCTGTTACATTGTTGCCACACAGTTTTTATAGCATTGGGATTGCTAGTGGCTGCATGGTGTGAAGTATTGGATATGAGGTCGGTAACCTGAAATAGACCTTAGATATTTTTCATATTATATATCCAGTTTCTAATTGAAATGCGTGATAATGAAATTACTAGATTTATAAACTTAATTAAGAACATGGCTTGAACACGCTACAACACTTCTCACTCGATTTTAATAACTTCAATGCATATTTTATACGAAAAATGTATTCATATTAGTAACTGTCCTGGGTTTAGTTGTTATATTTGAAAACAACTGTTTTATAACGGGATTATTGACATCAAAGTCACAAAATTCAATATTAAAATACACTAGTTGCCATCCAATACAAGTTTAACGTTTTTTCTAAGTCTCTCTCTTGCAACAAACTAACTCTCTAAATAATAATATAGATTCATATGACGTTATGACTCCTAAAGTATTACACAATGTTTTCCAGTTCCACAAAAAATAAACTAAACCCTCAAAGGAGCTTTTCATATTCTCGAAAGTTCAGAAGAATCTCTAATTATATTTTCTAAACCATCTAAAACTTAATTTGACTAATTAAAAAGTGAGTATTTTGAAAGATGATAGATTACTCCAGAGAGTAGACTTAACAAACAACTTAAAATTTATGAACCCTCTAAATGGTAAAAGTAGAAAGAATTTTAAGTAATGGTAGACTCTGTATCACTCATTGGTAGTTTAACTAATAAAGAATATTAAATTAAAGCAATATTAACTATAATCCAAACAACGTTATCTATCACTCGATCTGCAAACATTGTCCAAAAGATTGCTTCGGTAAAACCACTAATTCCCTTACAATAAACCGTTGCTTTGACATGTCCCATAAAAATTCTGAAATATCCTTCTATAAGGATACAGTGGCCTCCTTCTCGCTGACATCGCTTCCTTTTGTGAGGCAGAATCAAGATCAGATCGTCATAACGACGTGTAATTTTCAAAATAAGTCAAATGAAGTCTGTTCTTTGTAATAATGGAGTGTTTTAGGTCCCCGTTTAGAAGAATTTTTCCAAAAATAGTGATCTCCGAATAATACCAAAGTAGCGCATTGAAGTAAAGCTGAGTCCATATTTTACCGCTTAAATTTTATGGCTTTATTCTACTTACTTTACAGTTTCACATCGTGTACAAATAGTCCATCCACTTTCCCCAGGAACAGAATTCAGACGAAATAGATAGGATTTTGTGAATGGTGAGTAACAACACCTATTATATAATTCATTCACATTTAAATTTCTTTGTATGTAATCGCTTTTTTCCGTATGTATTGCAGGAAATATAAGATCCCGATACCACAATTTAGACTTTTAGGGTCGCGAAGTAAAACCGCTTTTGTGATTGCTCAAGTGTTACAAGGATTAAAACATACAAGTAACAACTTTTTGGTAAGAGATTCAACGCTCAAAGAACACCATTCAAGCTTGTCCACTAAAAAGTGGTAAAAGCCATTTCATTCCACTAGTCTATTTTTAGGCTTACCTAAAAGAACCCTGAATTTTCTAGGTTGCCGTCATCGACACCCAAAATCGTACGCGTAACACTCCAACACATATCATTGTGTCCAGCTTGGCACATGTATTAGTCCTAATTATCAAGTTCCAAAATCTGCAATGGCATGTAATCCAAACTTACCAGACAGTCTAAGTTACCGGACATCCCACATGTCCACGCAGAAGTGGTACTTTCCCGCTTTTATGCAACGGAATCCCATGCAACAAGGAGGTCGATTTGGACCGCACTACAACACAACACAATTACGTTACACGCCTACTTGGATGATGATGAAATTAACATGAAAGTACAGACGTTTGATATGGTGTCGTATTTTAAAGATTTTTACAATTTGTGACAATTATTCGTTACAATTTTGATTACATTTTAAATATATTGTCAATTTTAGGATATATAAAAGTGAGGTTACAGCTAGGTCAATTATCACTACAGCTGTTTCATGAAATGATGAGATCAATGGAAGCAATGAGAATTGACTTAATGTAATAGTCAATAACACTATACAGGTGTTTGTGTTAGGGTTGTATTAAAACGTCTGTTTAACGTGGTGTACTGATTTAGAAGTATGTTTAATAACAAAATTTATTTAGAAAAAACAAATCTGTTAGATTTTCTCAAAAGATACTACCTATATTATTAAGATACAATACTATACCCACTTGAATATTTACATAGTAAGTTACCGAGTTTCTAGTAACAATAATTACTCACAGTTAAAAAATAACTTAAATGTATATAAATAGGGTAGTATTATAGCGTTAATCTAAACGCATGCTTGATCAATTTGGCTATGTTAGAGATGTAGCCTCGAAAAGTGTTTTATAATAAATAACATAATATTAATAAACTTTTAACACTTTTAAACTTTTATTTTTCTTACTATGTACATTTCGGAATCATTGATTCCATCTTCAGGTACAAAATAAGGTTTAGTTATTTATAAAAATAAATAATGAAAATCAATTTGTCATGTGTTTTTTACTACCTTGGTGGCTAAATTTGTTGTATTTCATTTTATGTGAGATCATTGTATATTGTTTAAAAGTCTATCGAATAATAAATTTTTTGTTAGAAAATCTTTGTCATTTAATAATATATTATGATTAATTTTGGCACTTTTGTAAATTTCAAAATGTTCTACAGTAGATAATAAGCGACTTTTTTTGCTTGTGTGTAAAATTTCAAGATTGTTTTCGATGTTAGTGTATGTATGGCCGGTGTTATTTAAATGGTCTGCATATTTTGAATTTGATGATGTTTTCAATGCTTTTATGTGTTCATTAAATCTAATTTTGAATGATCGGCCGGTTTGTCCAATATAGTGGGATTGACAATCGTTGCAATTTAATTTGTATACTCCACTAATGTTGAATTTTAAATTTTGATTTTGGTTTGTTGAATTGCTTTTGTTTTTGATTAAAAGTACAATGTTGTTCGATGTTTTGAATGCCAATTGATATCCTTGTTTATAAAATGATTTGTTAATTTTGTGACAATGTTTACCAAGGTAGTTTGATTGAATGTATTTGATATCTCTTTCTTCTTTCTTCTTGTTTTCTTTCTTTTTGTAGTTCTTCAATAATATATCAATCATGCTTGGTTTATATCCATTATTTTGGGCTATGTATTTAATAATGTTTAATTCTTTATAAAAATCTTCAGTTGTCATTAGAATTTTGTGTAATCTGTCGATCATTGATTTGAATGCAGCCATTTTTTGGTGATATGGGTGATTCGATGAGGAAGGAATAACTAAATCTGTGTATGTCGGTTTTCTGTAAATTTTGAAATTGTGCTTTTTGTTGATCTTGTTTATAGTCAAATCAAGGTAGTTTATTGCACTATTTTCTTCAATTTCACTGGAATTTAGTTTATGATGGATTTGGTTTAAGTAGTTTTTGAACATGTCTATTTGTCTTTCATTTCCTTTGAATAGACATATTATATCATCAACGTATCTGTAATAATAAATTATTTGTGTTAGATGTTTGTTTTTATCGCTTAGTATGAATTTGTCTTCTATGTTGTCAAGGAATATATCAGCCAATAATCCGGATAGTAGTCATCCCATTGGTAATCCTTCATGTTGTATAATCATGTTATAACCAAGCATGATTGATATATTATTGAAGAACTACAAAAAGAAAGAAAACAAGAAGAAAGAGATATCAAATACATTCAATCAAACTACCTTGGTAAACATTGTCACAAAATTAACAAATCATTTTATAAACAAGATATCAATTGGCATTCAAAACATCGAACAACATTGGACTTTTAATCAAAAACAAAAGCAATTCAACAAACCAAAATCAAAATTTAAAATTCAACAATAGTGGAGTATACAAATTAAATTGCAACGATTGTCAATCCCACTATATTGGACAAACCGGCCGATCATTCAAAATTAGATTTAATGAACACATAAAAGCATTGAAAACATCATCAAATTCAAAATATGCAGACCATTTAAATAACACCGGCCATACATACACTAACATCGAAAACAATCTTGAAATTTTACACACAAGCAAAAAAAGTCGCTTATTATCTACTTTAGAACATTTTGAAATTTACAAAAGTGCCAAAATTAATCATAATATATTATTAAATGACAAAGATTTTCTAACAAAAAATTTATTATTCGATAGACTTTTAAACAATATACAATGATCTCACATAAAATGAAATACAACAAATTTAGCCACTAAGGTAGTAAAAAACACATGACAAATTGATTTTAATTATTTATTTTTATAATTAACTTAACCTTATTTTGTACCTGAAGATGGAATCAATGATTCCAAAATGTACATAGTAAGAAAAATAAAAGTTTAAAAGTGTTAAAAGTTTATTAATATTATGTTATCAATTTGGCTAATTCCTTTTTTACATTTGTTGATGTCGTGGAAGTTTTTTATTAAGGAGAAGCTTGTAAAATTTTCCAGAAATATTTTAGAATTCAGAGAAATAATAATGATTCTACTTATGTTACATAATCCAAATATAGATGGCACTAAACTGCAGTTGATACTCTTAACTGAAATATACAGATAGTAGTGGAATGCAGTGACGAATTACAAACACCTAACGCATTTGAAATAATATTTAAACACTGTTGTAAACCCCATCTTAATAAACAAAGTTGTGAATGTTCGCATATAAGGTAGTCGAAATTAGTTGGCAGTCTTGTCACGTATATGAATTTTTTACAGTGACAAAAGTGGAGTCCATTTTTCAAAACTTTGTCATAATTTTCAGGTTTTTACACTATACATTTTTTTATAAGGTCAATAGTGAAAATATTACAAAAGCCTTGTGTTAGTGATTAGTAGTCAATAAGTGAAAATTCCATAAATATGTCTGTCATTAGTGCAGAGAAAACTTATATGAAAGTTGGAAAATATAATTTTCAGAAAAAGGTGATTGAAGAATTCAATTAACTAACATATAGTACACTTGGTAACATCTGTGTTATCTGCTCAAATTTGTCCTCTAACTCTCTTTCTTTCTATGTCTTTGCCTTTCTGTCTCAAGCTCACTTGCAGTTAATTCGGATTCCTTGAGTTGCTTATTCTCAAGGTTATCATTGCGGCAACCAAATGTGTACCCGAAGAAAGTTTAAACTCATCCATTATTTGCAACTCTACTTATCACGCCATTTTTAAATATGCTTATAGGTAAATATGTGCCATAATTCAGCATTGGTGTAATAGCTAAAACCCTTTTGTGTATTACAGACCAAATCGTGTTTAATTATTCTTTTGGGTTTTGTTTTTTGCCCTTTATACATTTTTTAAAAAAACTCAGGATCAGCCCAATCTCTAAATATTTGCTTAATAGCAAGCATAACAGATTTTGGCATAACATCTATAATTAGGAAACAAAAATAGTAATATGTATGAAAAATTATTCCATCGGCGGTTAAAAAGCTTTCGTCATTTTTTTAAATAACTTCTAATAAAGGTAGAAGGGACAGCAAAAAAGTATTAAACAAATCTTCTGGCACGGATCCCCCTTTTAAGAGAAAAATCATAGGAATAGCAACTAACATACCTCAACAAGCCATTTTATCCAAGACTAAAGCGTACAAATATGATATGTTGTGCCGAACTACTGTATAACGATTATTATAAAATGCTGTATGAAAGGGGTTGCCACTATTCTCTTTATGTAGAAAGTGGCTTAAGGCGTTGAAAGTATATGTTTTATGACCAAATTAGTATTCTGAAGCATAAGAATGCATATGTTTTCTTGGTTCGGATACAAAAAAAACTAAAACATACCACCATAAATACTTTAGACCGGAAGTGGGTTACACAGGTGGGGAGTGGAATTTTTTTAGAAGTTGGTTTCCGATACCTACATTCATAGATATTTTATTAATTGAGGAAACAAGGTAAATTGAATTATTGCCCTAAATATATTAAGAATAAATAAATAGTATAATATAAATAAATAATATAATATAAATAAATAAGTAAATATATTAGAAAAGAAGTGAATTTATATGGCCAGAGAGTAGACACCTGTTCGCCTTAGCTAACCGCCTTCTCACCTACCTAGATATTTTAATAGATGTTGGACTCACATATTTGCAACTTGTTCTTGATTAAGATTCATTCCATATAATATAATTGTAAAGTTATAAACAATTAAAGCATTTTAATATTTTGCTATTCAAGAAATTTGCTTCCCTTAGTTGTAATTTTATTCTATTTTTACAACTACGAAATATGAACTTTAAATACTCACAAAATAATTTAAAGTGCCACAACGCCCTGCCACTAACGAAGTAGCCGCTATCAGGAGAAGCGCAGTGAGCCACATCAGCCTCATCTTGATCTGGTACAATCTATCTGCACTGTGTAATGTGTTCTGGTACGTTCTCAACACAACGACGCAGCTTGAATGCTACAATTCTTATCTCTGGTTTCACGCAAATTAATTTCCATTGATTACCAGATTACCTGTTTGACTACCTCTACTAACAATGAAAACATTTCAAATTGATTTTTAAAGAATTTATACGCACTTATCCTAGACGTACACAATGCGGTATTTGATTAGCGTGTAAAATCAGTTTCATATACGCCATAAAGGCAAGATTGACTAACTAGCAACACTGTTTACTCATTTACTGTTGCAAAGGTTTTTTTACGGTGAATCCTACAACATGACATTTCTAAGCTTCATAATTTCAGAAATAAGTCAAGATTAATCATTGGGTTTACCAAATTTAACATCAACAGTATCAAAATGTATCCCACAACACAATAATTTCAATCCTTTTTACTACTTCGACTAATTTATAAGCATCCTGTCTGGGAACTACTCCATACTACGATTGGTTTTCATCACATGATCCCCAGTTTTTTGCTAGTGACATGGTGCACTTCTGGCTCATTTATAGGTACTGCCTAGTTGAACCTACACTGGGTAGTTCATCAAAAGCCGACGTGCCTCTTAAATCTGGGTAATCTCAATGTATATCCAGAAACGATGCATTACTAACTGCAAATGTGGAGATATTAGCGTGAAAGGGTTGTTTGATAGTTCTAGTTTACTACGAAGGGTGGCTATTGGAGTTTGTAGAGGTTCCTTAGTGCTAAAGGTTGTTGCTAGACTAAACATGAGGGTGTAGTGTCTTATCTGCTTTGATTGAAAGATGTTGGAACAAAGATAGTCTTCCGTTTCTCCACGATGGCATGACTAAGATATAGTGTTGGCTATTCCTTCTCCTGGAATCTCGAGAGGGTACCGTTACCATTAACCTTACATACCCTTAATACTTTTGGCAACAAGCGTAAAGGTTCTGTTTTTATGAATAAATTCAATGGTTGTTTTGTCAGATTCTTATCCTAGTTTAACTAAAAGGGAATCGTAAATTCGCGTATCACAACTAAAGATGTCTGAAAGTCCTATTTATGTAGTTCTGGACGCTTCCAGTGGTAGGACCCACCTGGCATCAATAAACCCTCAGAGTCCAGTAGCACTAAGCTCTTTCTATTCCTACTTTTTGGAACTATTGATTCCTATAACTTCTCTTGCCGTAGGAGATACTGACGTGGAATTATATGTCTGGTTCCGTAGACCTCTAGGACTAACCAGAGTATGAAACAGCGTAGCCTTTAGGAGCCTCCACACTCTTTTCGGAAAACTGTTTACCTGGTACCTAGTTTTCTGGATAAACAATTTCATAGGAACCTCCACCTTTTGGTATTGCCCAACCTTCTTGGAAACCTCGATACTTTGAATCCAGTCTATAGGTTGTTACCGTTATCTTATGCGTAGGAAGGTCCTTAGACTTTGTGACCATCTGGTTTCTACGAGCTTCCGATCTGAGGTCTCAACTAATCTTTCCTAACATCTGAAATATAATATCATTATTTTATTCAATACCTGGAGAGTAATCATCAATGAATTACATTTTTGCATTTTATTGTTCAAGGATTTACCGAAGTACAGATACCAGTAAATAAATTAAGATTAAGAATAAGGCCTTCAGAGATGAAATAATTTATTGTAACACTCTGTGATATTATGAACTGACACGTCTGAGAAAACGCCGACTGAGTTAATAAATTGGACGGTCTTAAAAACAAAACATAGTCTTATAGTCCTGAAAAGTTCCCAAATACATCTCCTGAAATACTTGCCTTTAACAACATATTGATGATCATGCAAGTTGGTAAACTCGAAATCTCGAAATCCTTGGATACAGCTCGCAGGAATTTGATTTCGTGGCTGATACAGACCATTTGCCTCAAAGATACCACACGAATGCCGGTAGTGTGTTTTAAACTCAGCACGTGAAAAAGAAGCGTTAATTCATCGTACTATCCAATATTAGAATTATGCCATATGGTATAAGAAATAAAACTCATATTACTATAATCGACAAAAATTTGTAGATTTATATCTCCATTGCAATAATAAATGTAATTTTTTTCCGAAAATACTAAATCACAAAGAAGTTAAACACAATCAAGTTAAATAACAATATTAATATGATTTTATAAACGATGAAAATGTGTAATAATACATCATGGGATCTATTGGCTATAAAGCCACCACCATGTGTAGGGTTACGATGGATTCTTAACTACAAACACATTTATCTTGTGTTTTGAGTATAAGTCTAAGAATGGAATTAGAGTTACTGATATGACTTCAGAGGTGAATTCAGCGCTGGGGTTTTAGTAAATTCAGTAGATATAAATATTTTTGGAGGTCTACATTTTTACTTACTCCAAATATAGCTTAATAAAACGAACGTAGTATGTTACATATTGCAGCATAAATGTCAAAATTATTTATAAAATGTAAACTTTTTTCTAGTGCTCAGCCAAATCCGTTGAAGTGACATGCTTCATCATGAAAATTAGTCTTGCCTGTATCCAAATAAAGTTTCATGCAAAACTTTTAAGATTGTCGGTCAGTTTGTTTCCGAATTATCGTGCGTACAGAGAGACAGATATTTTTCGAGCACCTCAATTCTTCCGTAACCCTCATCCAAAGAAAAGTTTTTTAAAGGTACTGTCAGATCTTGTTTCCCCTTCTGTTTTGTAACGATTGGTAAGTAGTACATTTGAGGTAGGATTTGAAGTAGTTTATGTTTTAGTCAGTTATAATTAATTATTTTCCTTACTACAATTCAAAACTGTTGAAGTTTGGAAAATCAGATCTTTCTTAATAATGTCGGAGAATCTAAACTTAATTTGGAAATAAGACAAAATTTCGTCGATTATTATCACTAGTCAAGTAATATGTTTTACTCATCGAAAAATCAACGTTCCAATCCAGCTACATTATTCCCAGGATATGAATAAAAAATAATGCCAAATAAGTAAAACTGATTGGATAATATTTCGATGCTATTAGTTAATAAATTTAAGAAATATACTTTCTTGTGGAATACAACCCTCCCTCCCCCCTCCCACCCGAGCGACTCAGCCACTTTAATACCAATCGGTAAATTCCAGCTGTTCACAACAATCAGTTCCCTCATATAATTTCCCTGTTCTTTTATCAACACAAAGATAAGACCTAATACGATATTATCCATTTTGTTTTCTATTTCTATTTCCCTCATGGTTTCAAATACGTATATATAGCAAAATGAAGTGATGCCATTTACACATTTTGAAAAAACTGAATATTCTATCATGTCAAATTATTTTTAAAATGACAAAAGAATGTCTCCTAACATTACATTGGCATTTATCATGGCCAAAAAATTTAAGTATTGCAGATTAATCTTTTACTTTTAAATATATATCCATTTAGATGCATAATCCTAAATGCATCCATTTGTAATGTTGTGTGATGCACTCACCAAATACATCAAAGTATTTGATGAGTTTTATTATTATTAGACAATAGTTATTGTAATGTTTATTTTAATAATGAAATTGGTCTGTTCTGTTAAAACTGTCTCAATGATTCTGTGCGACAAGGGTGTTATGATCAGTCTGATCACCTAAATTCTTTTGTCAGAAGACGCATCAATCAATCCTGTGGAAGTTCCTTAAGCTTGTTGGCGGGCGTCAGGCAAGTACACTGTTTTATCACTCCAATCTGTGTTCAGAAGTCAAAAGATTTGCAGACAAGGCAACATTACCATAAGGACTCACAGAAAACTCATAATAGCTTGGCGAAATGGACATCCGGGTGCCTTCATAGAATATGCAGAGTGGAAGAAAACTCTCTACATAAACTTTAGGTTATTGTTTCATGAACCAAGACGAATTAAAACCTTTATTATATAGTATATCACTTTTCGTTAACCGTCTGTCTGTCTTTATCAGTTTTTTTAATAATAATTTCAAAAAACAAGTTGAGATAAAAAAACTAGAATTTTGCACTATTATTTTTTGTAGTCTCAAATCGTTAGTTTCTCCTGGTCCATGTAACAATATCCTACAGTTTGTGTAGAGAGTTTTGTTACACCCTGTATAGATCGCAGGATCTACTCAGTATGCATGAAAGAACATGAATTATCAAAGTCCATGGAATGTGATTCTATGTTGATATGGAAATGATTCTACGACTTGGTAACTCTGCGTGTCGAGAAATGATACTTTTACAACGTTGTAGATTCAAACAAAAATAGTTCTCTTTGCCTGTATCGGTACTAGTGATAACTTTATACTATCACGATATAATACGTTACTCTATGAGTTCATTGCTGGTCTATACTGAGTAACGATAAGTACTCCCATTAAACAGCAAACGCACTACCATGTAACGAGGAACCTTAATAACTGTAAAATGAAATGTGGGTAACAAAACTGTATTAACTTATACAAATATATGGGTTAATAAATAAGTATATATGCCACAATATCACTCAGTTATTTTTCTTACAAGCGTCATTTTCTCCAGTGCCATTTGCTAATCAGTCTTCTTTGGGCTAAATCGACGATGCAAACTTTGATGAATTGGCTGCCAATACGTCCACACCGGAGACCCTTGCAACAGGTACCAACTGCGCACTGAAAAAATACTCCTAAAATACAGTAATATTGTAATATGTTATATAATTAGAGTGTTTTAAAATACTAACAAATTAAAATGAACATGTAGCATGTATACAGATTTATCACAATATGAATTTAATACTGTTTAAATGTTCGAATGTTGAATTATTTTATTAGTTAGCTAAGTGTGCAATTCGTACTTATTTTTATGGGATTTTATTCTCTATAAAAATCTTACTTAAAGGAAAAGAAAGTATCAAATTTCTCGGCCATTTTCATGGCTTTCATCAAAGTTTCCTTTTCACACCGGTCAAAACATAGCTTACATACTTAAATTCCTGAACTATTTCGGTCTCTGTGTAGAAATCCAACTTGAGTCAGGAAATGTTTAACCGTAACGGACACTTTTGTGCAGAACTTTTATTAGTTATTATTACTATATTATTCCTTAAACATTTAAGATGTGCACAAATACTTATATAATCAAAGTAAACACGTGAACAATGTTTACGTATATACATATGCTTTCAACAGATTCTAAAGAGAATGTATGGTTAAAATGTTTGTGACCTTCGCTTTTTTCTATTTTGTAGTAATACTAAATTTATAAACAGGTAAAGCATCACAAATACTTAGTAATCAAGGCAAACACATGAACAAGGTTTTAGTAATACAATCAAAGCTGTGGCATCTCATGATTTCAGATATTTAAAAAAAAAATGTGCCTTGAGTAGATTATAAATAGAATGTATCGTTAAATTTTTGTAACCTTCGCTTTTCCTATTTTGTTCTAATAACACATTTTTACGCAGAGAAAGTAAACTAATAATTCAATATGCTTCAACATTAAGTAAAATTTTGTTAATTTAGCTAAATCTAAAGGAGGCAAGACCTCTACCGTGTCATCAACAAACACAAAAAGCACACGAAGGCTAATGCAATAAGGCGTGCTTGTGGCTAAGTGAGGTCGGTTATGTCATTAGGGTTTGGATTTGGATGCAAAAAACTATCCCTGCTGCTCCATCCGTCTCTATGTGCGACAAATGTTAACAGAAAGATCATAGGAATTTGAAAATTTAAATACATTCCTTTTGGTCCAAGGAGGAACTGTAGTTTTTGGTTCAAACGTTCAAATGGCAGCCCGTACGTAAGTATGTAAGCCTTTATGTGCGGTAAATCTTGATGAAAAGATCCTATAGAGATTTAAAGTTCGGTACATAGGTCCCTCTTGTTCCAATAAAGAACTTTATTAATTAATTGTTATTGTCGATGTTAGGTTTGAAAGGGTAGTAACATTTCCCACCGTTATATGTTACAAAAAGTATAACACAAAGATTCGTCGATTGAAATTTACACTCTTCGTCAAGCTTTAAAACAACTAGTACATAAAAAAAAGAAAACAAAAAATTTTCTTTTTTATAAAGGTACTAATTATCTTCCCACCTGAATAAGAGGATGGATTTCAGGCCACGAAACGCTGTGTCATATATTTTGTAACGTATAACGATGATAAATATTATAAAACCTAATATATTTCACTACGTTCTAACGAAAATACGTTGTATCGGTTTAATGAGGTTGAGGAGATTTATAAAAATGAAAACAAAACCTTTTTTAAAGAGTGAGATATGTTCCATCTAAGACATGTTATGGAAGAAAATAGTTTTTATTGAACGAGTTTTAAACATTCATCTATATCGCCATTTTTGCGAGTCATTTCCTTACAGTATCTCATCACAAGTAAGTTACAATTGTTGCTGCGTGAATGATTTGAAGATTGGTATCGTAGAAGTCGCATGATTAATTGATTCATGACTACTGATTGACAGCTCCGCCACTTGAACTCCCAAAAATGACTCGATAGATTGTTCACGAATACTACTCATGTTTAATTGTTCAAAAATTTGTAATAACACTATATAATAACTTGTAATAACTCCATTCAACGGCGTGTTTAGTGAGAGGGCCAGGGAGCCGAGCTTCCCCAAACAGTTTCAGCAAAAATATTAAAATCTTCTGTAAAGGGTTAATGGTGCATATAAAATAATCACTATGTTATAATGTACATTTTTCGCATGTTTAGTTTTAAAGATCAAAATGTCCACATTGATCGAGAGGCAGGGACGTAGCTTCAAGCTGTATTTTTCTAAAGGTGACGAAGACGTATTCGCCTACTTGCATTCACCATAATTTGATGGGTTTGGATGTTCTCAAAACTAAAACCTGGACACGCTACTGACTCCATCAATAATACGAGTAAATGAGCATCAACTGGGAGTAGTCGTGACTGACCTCTTCATGGTGCTCATCTATTCGAGTTTAATACAGACTTTTCATAGCATATATGTAAAGTTTCGAAGAAATTAACCGAAAGTATCTTAAAACCGTACAATGTTAAACGTTGAATTACTAAATCTTTTGCAAAACATTTATTTTTTTAATTTTATTGAAATCGTTGATCAATTTTAACGTCACTTATATTTGCTACCAACGCGCATGTACACAAAACAAAAAATATGACACAATATGCTACATCCTAAATTGTTGTCAGTAAATAAAATATATTTTTATATTTTATTTGTGTGTTAAATTTTTTATAGTATATGACCCAACTACGATCAACAGTAAAACACAACCGTGCGTATGTCCTTCAATATTGTTAAGAATGCTATACTTAACGTTATATACAAACACGTAATTTTTAACTTTAAGCCTTAAGCTGTACAGCTTGATTTTGATGCAGTAAAAACATTTCTGTAATGCTTCATAGACAAGCTCAAATTATTATGTAACTGCTGAAAATGGTAAAAGGTTTACCTTGAATTATTGAAATAAATCGTACCAAAATGGACGCTAAGTTTTTAGTTATCATCCCTAATTTTTAACAATGTATGTTCTATAGGATATAAGTCTATTTTAAAACACGTTTTGATGGCGCGGTGTTGTACAAAACTTAAGATGAACTTAAAAATATCACTTTCATAAATGGTTATTTTGTTTTGATTGAATAATTTTCAGAAGAAAGATTAAACGAAATTGAAGTGTTCAGTAATTAGGATCAAATTAACCATACCTTTCTAACTGTCTGCAGATAGGATTAGCAGTTTTAAATTACTTTGTACTTACAGGTTTGAACACTTCATTGCAAAACTGATCATCGCATAAACCAACTTCAAGAAGTAACAATATTAAAAACACCCCGATCACAAACATTGTAGAACCATCGGTTCCCTTGAGATACCTCATCAAAATGGGATGAACATAAAATCTTGCAAACGTTATAATCCGTAGTTCTATCTTCACAGTGGAACAATAACTAATCTTCAAAATGATCACGGATAATTTCATGCCTTGTAAAATTATTTGTATGCTTTGGAAATAGACGTGAAATTGCTGTTATCATTTATTTGCCATTAAATTACTGTCGTAAACTGCTTTACTAAGCTAGGCTACACAATCCGAGCTTGATGTAATGACAGAATTATTGTTTTCGCCATTTTTTACGATTGCTTAGAGTACCCAACAGTAGTTTGTTTTGTACTTGTATACTTTACAATATGTACGTCACACTATATGACCTTCACTAATGTTGCATGCAAAATTTCAAGATTATATCAGATACTATTCTCGAGATGTCATGCGGACAGATATACAGACATACGTCAAATAGAAATTAAATTTTTACATCTCTTGGCAGAGAACAGATATATCGTGTCAGCCTACTGACTGTAGGCTTCAATAACGTTCAGCCAATTCCATGGTTGGTCATGCTCCAACATGAAACTTATTCTTGTCCATGTAGAAATAAAGCGTAATGCATAAATTAAAGTGCACAGATAAAATTATTCTAAAGATATCTTGCCACGTGATAGATTGATATTTTTGTTAAGTGAGAAAGGTTAGTAGTGTTAGTTCACCCATAGCAAAATTTTTAAAGAGTGCGCTGAAATCAAGTCTTGTCACCGGCTTTCAAGATTTACTTTCCACTCTATTATTTTTCTTTTTACTGTGCAAATAAGCTGCATATGTTAATATGTAACGTCATAAAATATGACATGATAGCAATCAGCTTATTTAAAACTTTATTTATTTTCATATTTTCTCGTTGCCATCATAGGTAAATCCCGTGCATTGACATGCATCACTATGGAATTCAGTGTTACCAACACAGAAAAGAAGCATACAAAAATTCCATAAGTCTATAAATCAGTTCGTTTTCGAGATATCGTGCAGAGGCAGGTAGACAGAAAGAAATTACATTTTTCCAGCACTTGAGTAATAAAAAAGTTTTTCTAAAGTTCTCACGTTTTCATAACAGTTAGATTCTCATCCGATTGGAAATATCAAGCAGACAATCGAACGCCCACGAAGTAATCGCGAGCACAATAGAGCGATCTAATCCTGCAGACAATCATTTGTTTGTCCGAATAATTTGCAGCCATTAAACGTCTTATTGTCCACTCCCATTGATTGTTCTACAGCCTTCAGTAACTTTTGTGTTCACAGCTTTTATTCGCATTGTGCGGACTGCCAAAGAAAGTGTGTCTTAAAGATTTTCATTTACAATATTACTTTGATTAGATTTCGAGGAACATTCTTCTCTTGTAACTGAGACCATGATAATTTCCGAAAATATATCTTACGTCTTAACATTTCATAGTTAACACTATAGAAGTCACAAATTTAAATACCTATGCATTTAAATTGTGATAAGTTGGTGTAGGCCTCAAACCTTAACTAACAAACATTCATATTTAGGCTGAGGTTATGGACTATCGTAGGAAACTTGTGTAAAAATTAAAGCTGTTTGTAGTGGGTGCAAACATAGTAGTGGGATGAGAATCTAACTGTTATGAAAACGTGAGAACTTTAGAAAAACTGTTTTATTGCTCAGTGCTGGAAAAATGTAATTTCTGTCTACCTGTCCGTTTGCACAATATCCTTGTAAACGAACTGATTTATAGACTTAAGGAATTTTTGTATGCTTCTTTTCTGTGTAGGTAACACTGAATTCCATAGTGATGCATGTCAATCCACGGGATTTACCTATGATGGCAACGAGAAAATATGAAAATAAATAAAGTTTTAAATAAGCTGATTGCAATCATGTGATATTTTATGATGTGACATATTAACATATGCAGCTTATTTGCACAGTAAAAAGAAAAATAATATAGTGGAAAGTAAATGTTGAAAGCCGGTGACAAGACTTGATTTCAGCGCACTCTTTAAAAATTGTGCTATGGGTGAACTAACACTACTAACCTTTCTCACTTAACAAAAATAATAATCTATCACGTGGCAAGATATCTTTAGAATAATTTTATCTGTGCACTTTAATTTATGCATTGAGCTTTATTTCTACATGGACAACAATAAGTTTCATGTTGGAGCATAACCAACCATGGAATTGGCTGAACGTTATTGAAGCCTACACTCAGTAGGATGACACAACATATCTGTTGTATCCCGAGAGATGTAAAACTTTAATTTCTATTTGCCGTATGTCTGTATATCTGTCCGCATGACATCTCGAAAATAGTATCTGATATAATCTAGAAATTTTGCATGCAACCTTAGTGAAGGTCATATGGTGTGACGTACATGTTGTAAAGTATACAAGTACAAAACAAACTACTGTATTGTTGGATTCTCAAAGCAATCGTAACATTTTGCGAAAACAGTGATTCTGACATTAAATCAAGCTCGCGTAAGGGGAGAGGGGAGTTTAAATTGAATAGTTTCCAAAATGATGAGATGTGAGATACGATTTTTCTGTCTTCATGAGCCTTCTCAGATTTTTATTTTGATAGCACAAACTGAAAAATTGGAGTAGGATTAAAACCGTTTAAAAATCTATTTATTGAAGTGTTCAATTAAATCCAAAATTCTCGGGAAGAGGAACAATACCATATTTCATCAGTGGTAAAATTACGCTAGAAGTTACGATATTCAATTAAAAAACTACGTACACATGACAGTAACATCTTAGCAATTTTATCTCAGTGTCCGGCAAACAACTGCAGGATCTGTGTATGCTAAATTGTTTTACTGTCCAACACTGCTCTCCAATTCTCGTGTACAACCGACCGACATTTGTCGTGTACTACTATCTGACGCTGGTTACGTCAGTGCTCACTTCTTGCAAGAGTAAACTCGGCTCATAATTGGACGCTTTACTACCGCCTCCCTCGAGCTTTAAAATGATTGTACAAAGTTTGTCGATTTTCTCATTGATGTCAATGTTCACTAATGCTCAGCCCAATCCTATGGAATGGCATGTACCGCCATCGACCTCGATGTTGCCTTACAAAAAGCGAACCTTATGCAAATTTTTAAGATAGGCCAGTTAGTGCTCGAGATATGGTGCGAAGAGATGAACAGGCTTACAAGTCGAAGTTGTTCACCCCCCTCGAATATTAGGCTTCGCTGGCGCTCAGCGAATTGATGTGATGTGATCATGTATTTTGTAACAGCTGTTTATATGATTATTTCAATTAAATTTGAAATTTCTTGTTAATATTTCATTTGCGTAATAAATCAATTTATATTTGCGGGTCTAAAATACAATAGCAATATTACAAGGGTGTCGAAAACTGGAGAGAGAAAATATAGGTATATCAAGCGGAAGGGACAAGGACGGTAAAATGAAGCATCACGTAAGAGAAGGAAAGTAAATTGCCGAAAAATATAGAGAAACAAACCATGTGAGGAAAAGGATAAGGTACGAGCGGTCAGAAACTTGTGGAGGTACAAATTAAGAGGGGCAAAGGGTAGACAGTTGTAGAGGAAGAAGAGTTGCTTGTATGAGGAGGAAGGAAAGAGAGACTCCTTTAACATCTGTAACTAGACTCGTTATGTGTGTGCGTGTGTTTGTGTGTGTGAGAGAGAGAGAGGGAGAGAGGTAGGGAGGGAGGAATACAAGACGTTCAACAACTAGAAGAGTGCGAGTCATTAGCAGCAAGCGAGCAAGTTAAGAGTGAGAGAGGTAGGCAGACGGTTGTCGCCAACTAGAGGGGAGTAAGTTGTGATATCGGTAGGGAGGGTGATTGAGCAACCAACTGGGAGACGTTGAGAGGAGTAGAAAAGTGGAGTCTTTGTTTGTTTATATGCCCACTTTAAGTAGCACTATACGATATTCATTTATTTTAGTTTACGATATTAAACAACATTATAATCTTCTATACGGAGTAACCCTTTAAAGGTTATTGTTGTCGATTATTGCACTCTATCGTATCTTAAGAGTGGATTATTTTAAAGGCGTACTCAAGTGCATCTCAAGTAATATATACACTTATTATATACCTTTTATGAAATAAGAAGGATTATTGTATAGGAAATTAATTGTATATTATATTTATAAAGAAACCATTGTTTATTGAACTGTAAATATAATGAAACAAGCCATGTCTAAAACTAAAATGGACGGAGTTACATAACTATTTATTCTGACCAAAATATCGTAATTAATACACATATCTAACATTTTCCCTTTTTAAAGACAGATTTGATTTTTATACATGTTTTATACAATTATTAATAAACTTAACTGTTGCTATCCGAAAAAGCTGAGATTCATAGAGCTATATTTAGTAACACGAGACCATCAATGAAGGTCTTGATGTTGAGTCAATCAGTTTATGGGTTTGGATGAACGATGGTAAAGTAATTGCATCAAACATTAACAGTAACGCGGTTCGTAGATTGCTAACTTTGTTGTCATCTACAACTGGCAACGTATTCAGAATAAAGAATTTCAATTTTATTCTATCTTCCTTTTAATTGCTGATTGAATTCTCTTTTTGAAATTACCGCCCTCAATTATAATTTGGATATTAATTTATTTCTATTTATTTTCCTATTAGCTGTATGCCTATAAGTCAATTATTGATATACTTCAACTTTGATTTTTACTAATAATAGAGAATCTCTAGATTAGTACCATAATTTCTGGTGATGAAATAATAATATTTTCTTGTTTTGAACAAAAGTTTAAAACATTTGGAGACGGTTTCTACAGGAATAGTTGTAGGTGGCAAGGTGTTATTAATAATTTTAGCTTCAAACGGGGGAAAGTAGATGATATTTTTTGTAAGAAGAAATCCTGGCTTTAACATCTCTATTTATCAAACTCATTTAGATTTATTTTTTCAGGCATTTACTTCCTCGAATAACCTGTGAATATGGCATAAAAAAGAACACCAGTTGCACAATTCCTAATCATAGATCAACGCTTTTAACAAAATCAATAAAAGTTCTATCCATTCCAGATTACATCCTGATTTGAATAAACTGTATAATATAAGAGTATCATATGCTACTACTGCAACGGTCTTAAATATAAAGGCGCAAAGGTTTCACAGTAACCATTGATGTTGATCCTTTACTACAATTACTGCCATAAATATTCGCTGTCTCAAATATTTGCTATTTTACAGTACTTCTCTACAAGACAAAGAAAGCCAGGAATGAAAGTAACAATCCACCGGCCACAATACTCGCCAGGCTGCATCTGAACTATCGGAACAATCTAAAGTTCTGTAAGGAATCAAAACAAAGGGACTCGAACTTCCTGGTTAGTTTTAATTTATTTACAGCTTGTAAACTTTCTAACCATCGGTGATTATGTAAAAACTTTACTTCATCTTTAATTTCAAGCGTTCATTTGTTATCTACCAGCTAAACAAAGATTCCATTAATCATGAATAACAGAAAATTGAATATGGTTTACCGTATTTTCAAACAACGGTGTTTATTTTAATAAGAAAGCGCACTCTCTAATACACGAAGTGGCAAATATATTTCGGCAATAGTTCAATAAAAAATCTTTACACTAACATCTAATCACAACACTCTAACATAAAATAAAACAAACGAAACATATCCACTACCAGGGCCGGGTCGAGACATGATCGACTTGAGCAACCGCAATTATAAATTTAAAGTAAACACTTCTAAGGCAACCTAAATAGGTTTGATGGATATTTAATTTTCAAATACAATTTTTAATGGATGTCAGTACAGCCTTTTTTATAATTCTGTGTATATAGTATCGTTATGAATATTTATCTAGAAAGTTCATTAATGTTTGTAAATTTTCTAATAATCTGTTTTACTGTTATCTTCACTATTCGAGTTGGTTTTGATTAAAAGTTGTAGTGGTAAAAAATATTTTCAGTTTATATCTGTTTGCACATCATTATTATAAGTTATATAAATAAATAAATAAATATATATATATATATATATATATATATATATATATATATATTCTTCATTGAACTTTAGCATATCGTAATATTTTGGACAGTTTATTGTTTGTTTTGTAAATAACAATTTTATTTTATGGTGGTTATTATTTTAAGGTTTTTTTTATATCTTTTCGAAACGCCTCACCCCAAAAATAAAAGTTGCATTGGAGAATTGGTTTTAAATAACTACAACTAGTTTAAAATGAGAAGGAATGTCTGAATGTACTAAATGCATAGCATTTAAGGATACATCCGTAGCGGCTGTAATAGTATATAACTTGAATTTCTTCAAATTATTCCTACAGATAGCGCCATACGGATTTGTAGGAATAAGTATTATTCCTAGCGACACAATAAGTTCGGCTCATATTGCCACCGTGGAGGTGCGGTATCAATATTGACAGAGGCTGTATTGGCTGTCGAGAGAGGATATAGAGAGGACACTGCTGCTGTCAAACTTTTACTATTTTCCACCAATAGTCCAAACTTCAGGAACTAATCGATGTAAGACCTTGGAAAAAATTCTATCGTGCTCCATAGTGTACTGTTTTGTTTGTTTGGTAGAGTAAAATATAGACATGGATATATTTTCATCTACAGAAATGGCTCTATGAAATATACTTCTAATGACTTTTTTAGACATCAGTAATGAGTAATGAAGTATGGAGTTTTAGAATTCGCTCCTATAAAATAAAAATGTGTAATAACAATATTAACTCAACGGTTTTTTGAAAATGTGGTAGATTAAAAAAAATTATAAGTGCAATAAGGTATTAGGATTTCCTTACTTTTATAAAAGCCCTTTGGATTTTTGTTCCCTAGGTCTTAAGAAACGAATATATAACCATTGATATATTTCGATTCATTAAGGTTTTCTATATCTGTATTTGATATTTACAATAAAGTAAATTTTAAAATAGCATTGCAAAATGTTTTAAAACTATATCTTTGTTAAGGTCTATATAAGTAAAAATTGTATATAGAAATATATTTATTCTCGTATAATGATTTACATTTCATACAACCAAAGGAACTATTTATCAATGGATTGGTAACACCCTGCCTCTAATATATATCTAGCTAGGAAATAATTTTATTAATTTTTAAAAAGTTATAAAAATGGTTTGTAAGTAACAAATGATAAACTTTAAACATATTTTTCTTTACGATAATTTTATGTTATCATACTTACATAATTATTTATCATATTACAATAATGCACTTACATCCTAATATTGAAAAACTCCTAAAACATTCCTTACACAATATATTACTTTGAGCCAGAATCCATTACAGTAGTCACATGTGTACAATTACGTTGTATCACGGAAAGCGGAAATGTGTTACATTGGATTAAGCAATATGTTGGAACATTTCCTGTGTTCTCTCCATTTACAACTTCTTAATCCTGGGCTTACAACTTCACGTGCTTCATTACGTCAGAATCTCGCATCGGTCAAGAGATTAAAACTTTATCTGACCTCAGAGTATATCGCAGGATTTGGCCTACTCACTGCCTTCCGGCTCCACGTGTTTAATCCAGTTAGAAAATAGCACTGTTTTATAGATTAAAACTTTGTCTGGCTTGAAAACATAAGGGATTGGGATCTACTCTATTTTGCAGAGAATATGACTCCATTATGAATATTTGTTGGAAAGAGGCTTGTAGCAGTATTAAAGTATACCGCTGTGTGTGGTAAAACCACACTGAGGAAGATTAGTACGTCGTAAAAGTTTCTTGTTGTTTGGATGTCAAGTAAAAAAAATAGTATGTTTACATTCCAAGAGTAGAGTTATCAAAACTATGTCAGGAAGATGTTAGTAGTTATGGGCACAAATTACCAACAAGTTGAAATTTATGAAGATTGAGATGTTCAACAACCTTAAAATGAAAGTTGTGGAGTTACCCAATATTGAGCCATTTGCAAATGAAACGTTATCTAAAAGGGCGATTTTCGAACGGATGACTTTACTTTCGGTAATCTCTTATAATAAAACCTATTGTAACGGATGTTGGAGAGAGAGCCGATTGCCGCACGGTCTAAGGCGTCGGACTTTGAATATGAGTTAGAGATAGCTCAGGTTTAAATCTTCTTTGTGACTGAAGCATTTTTTATTAGTACTGTTGATCTTATTTCATTTGATAAAATCCTGTCATAAGCCAGTGTCCCGCGCAAAAAGGGCTAGAAATGGAATCAAGCGGCGTCTCCTTAAAAGAAATTCATTCACTCCTTCTTTGAGTCTTAGCAGGGATGTTGACTGGTACATTATAAGAAGTAGGGACTCCCTTCCATTTGTTAAACTTCCCTTCACAGGTTGGTGTCAGACTAATCAACTGCAACTCTGGGAACATCAAGCAACTGGAAAATGAAAATCATCTCGCTCGATTAAAACACTTTTTGGTGTCTATTCCCTTGAGGAGTTAATGGCTAGCCGCTAGGAACATTAAACTAATTTACTTCCTTGGTTGCTTGTTGGTTAAGTATGAAAAAATTGAATGCAATTTTGTGTGTGGATGTTGTATGAATGAAAACATTGTAAAAGTAACTTATGGTCAGTGTATGAACGATCCGACTACTATTTTACTATTAATAAGGCTGTTGCTGTACGATATGAATACTGTCTTTTGATGTCAAAATATAATTGATTTATTTGATTTGAACTACACTCGGCCGTGTACGGATACTATAGGTTAACCTTATTGTAACAACTGGGTTTGGTTTGTCTTTCACGCAGAGCTTCCGAACCAAACATGGCGACTACGTTCAGGTTCAAGGCCGACTGCCCAGTTGTAAGACCGTTATCTCCTTAGCGATAAGAGGTTTGACTAGGATAGCTTCACTGATAATAATGGTGAATGTTAAGGCTGCGTTTACACCGGCGAGTAAAGTTGCGCGAAACCTGGCGCATAATTAAAACTGGGATAATCAATTTTTATCTCGAATACTGTCGCCGGATTTTTAAGAAATTCAGTGCAATTCCTGTTCACACAAGACAGTAATATCTCGGCAATGTATAGAATTGAATTGTCCGAAACTGCTCGATAAGTTCTCGCAAACAACTGTCCGACACTGGTTTAACCGCATTTAGCTCTTGCGTCCGTTTAACCTACCAATTTTTACTGGTGGACACAAAACTTCTTGACAGTGCAAATACAGCTCAAGAGCCGAGCGTAGTAAAATGAACTTTAGTTTTTTATAGTAAAATTAAGGGATATTTCGCATTTTGAAGATATAATTAACAACCGTACCAACGCCTTTTTTGTAAATTGTATATTTGTTGAATATTTAAACTTTTGAGTATTTTTATAAGTAACCCATAAAATATAGAAAAAACCTGAAAAGCGTTTAGATGCGTATAAATTATGTCTTTAAAATGAGACATTTCTAAAAGCTCTGTGGCTAAAAGAAAGGGCATAAGAATGCATGAGGTTTCAAAGTTTTCTCATGGAGAAAACCTCAAGGTTATTTTACTATAGAAGTTTTTTATACATCTGTAATTAGCATAATAATAAAGATATTCAATTTTATTATAGTATTTTTATTTTATTGTTATAGTTTGAATAGTCCATTTTCTTTTGATAAAATCGTGCAGCAATTTTATATTCTTCAATGTTTGATTTTATATTATTATTATTAATGTTGAATGTAACTTACCGCTGAAGAAATCAGTTCAGATGAATATATTTCCTTACAATCAGTTTGACAGACATTTACACAGAGACAATTACAATTACACAGGTCAGATACAAAGTCGGAGGTTATGCAAACATTTTTCAGAACTAATTTCCCTTGCACGTTCAACAGGAAGTGTTATTTTGGTTGCAACAAAGCTCGCAATCCCGGATTAATAAGCAACAGCGATGGCCCTTTTTCTGAATGAATTAAAAATGTTTTTATAGTCAGTGCTTTGTGGATCTGACATTAATGACGTTTTCGTGTTGCAATTATTACCTTTATGAACATAACAGTTTTTTTAATCGTTGAACAAACATAAAAGTATGAAATGTAATCTAAAATATAAAAATCCAATTGATAAATGTAAATTATCTCCAAGAATGTTCATAAACTAGTCGGCCGACGTTCAAGATATTTTGCTAAAATAGGAAAAAATAAGATAATAACTGGTGTAGATAATAGTTTTTCAGTATGCAAATAATCATGCTTGAAAACAATAATATGTATGTAAGAAAAAAAATATTTTTAACTACTATTTTATTACAAATATGCCAATTATATATAACCTAAAAAATATGGTTTGAAGTTATAAATGATTAAAAACATGCCATTCTCTGAGGTTATGCACATCATATACACACAACATAAGATTTATTAAATTTTATGACACACACAGTGTTAAAATAACTATAGATACTTTTTTTAGTTAAGGTTCTTTTCATATATAAGTTTTAACTATTGTAATTTTAAATTAAAGGATTTATATGTACAATCCAATGTAGAAATATTACTGTTATTCTTTATGAATTAAATGCTAGAGATAACCTTAGTAGTCCTAACTTCGACTCTACACACACAGTATTAAATTAATTACTATCTATTTTTCAAGCTAAAGTTAAGTACACACACACACACACACACACACACACACACACACACACACACACACACACACACACACACACACACACACACAAATTAAATTTGTATAAATGCCAATAGTCGAATTTAATTTAAATTAACATTGAATCACAAAAATGTATATTGTATTATATATATACCGTATATTGTAGTATATTGATTTATGCTACTAGTTATCAATGTGAAAATATTTGTTTAATTTTTATGAGTGTTTTATTTTATATTAGTTTAAAATTTGAAAAAAGCCAATAAGAGTCCAAATTTTGTCTCTAATAAAGCTGTTTATTTAATTGCATTTCACATAAAATATTCACTTTTCATGTTTTTATTTTTGAATGGTAAACTTTGTTAAATACCTACAATTCCACACGGAGAGAGAATTATCTGCGACAATTTTTTCTCAGGGGAAGTAATCTTTAAGGGTAGTGACTGTTTTTTTTCCAAAATCCGATTACATCACTTGAACTTAAGCTTTATAACAAATTTTTTATTACTAAATCCTAATAGAAAATGTGAATAGTTTGCCAGATATTTGTCATTTAACTGTGTGTAGTGAAACTTGGAGAACAAATACTCACTTTCTTCACTTTAACTCATGAAACGCCCGACTTTGTGGGAACAATAGCACAACACACGCCTCGGCTGCACATAACATTATGATTCAATATTCATGCATTGTGGCCTGAGCCCATACAGTCGCTTTGTGGTGTACTATGTTGTTTACAGCTGCATAATTCAGTCGTTTGCTCCAACATTTTATCGCATTAGTTCTTTACACAAAGAGTTTTCCGACGACACCACACTGTGGGTTGTAAGCTATGAAATGGATAGTAAAAACGACAATAACTTTATTGCCACAAAAAGAAAATATAAAATATTATTTTTAATAAATTTGAGTAGTAATACGGTTGTTTCTAATTCAATAAAGAATATGGTCTTTATATGGGTTAGATGGTGCGGATATAATATTTATTGACGTATCTAGCGGATGGAGAACACATATCCAGCTAACCAATAAACGAAGATATTGAACGATAAAACAAGTCAAAGATCGGAGACTAATGTTGTCCTGGTAGGCTGACGTCAGAGAGGAGGAGAGCATCAATTGGCAGACGAACGGACAGCTCACCGATAATGATGAAGTGGGGGGTGAGGAATGAACCCTGTCCGTGTCCAAGTCTATAACGGGCGATACGCAGCTTGTTGTAGTAAAGTGTATTGAGTATTGCGTGGATTATAATTCAGGCAACTGTTAATCTTTGTAAAATTAGATTATTCCACAAAATCTTTATTATGCTAGTCTATATTTATTTATTTATTTACAACGGCAGCAGCCATTACTACAATTGATTACAATAAGTATATTCATAATAGAAGTTAGCAATACGATAATACTTATATAAATAGTAATTAATAAATACGCTAACTTATAAATGATTCAAATTTGCAAGTTTGAGGAAGACATGCAGTTGCTTTTAAATTAATACATTGTGCAACACAGTATATATATATATATATATATATATATATATATATATATAAATATATATATAAAAATTATATATATATATATATATAAATTTTTAACGATCACAACAATTGCAACCCGGCTAGAACAACAAATTTTAACTTGAATATAAAAATATAAGTGATTAACAAAAATAAATATCTAAAACCTAACATACCAATAAAACAACAGAAACATAACCGTGCATTCTAGCCAAGGAACTGACAAGAAATATTTAAATTAAATACCTTGCAAATTAGATCAAGAGTTAACATAATAGGCTTACTAGAAATTGATGCACTAAGAGGAAAACACAGTCAAAGCATGACGACGGATACAATGGATACTGTCCCAGAAAATATCGCTTCACATACAATTTGATTACCCAATCGAGCAAATCTTGCCAAAGGACTATTGCAATCGAAGTTGGTGGAGTGATGCTTGCGACCAAGAAGTTCTCGAGATCTAGTGTTAGCGGAGGGAACTCTAAAGTCAATCTCGGCAAGGAAATCTGGGCACTGCACCTGGCCGTTAACAATCGTCCAAAGAAGCAGAACATCAGCCACTTCACGTCACTGGGCGAGAGATGGTAGGTGGATATATCTGGCGAGGTCGTCAACGGGAACTTTCCAGGCAGCCATATCCTAGTCGGACCCCAACCAGCCGAATGAATCGACGCTGTAAAGGCCTCTAATCTCATCTGGGGGCCGATAGTGTACGGGGACCACGCTGGACTTGCGTATTCTCGATGGGTGTTACAAGGGAGCAGTACAGAGGGCGAAGAGGAGGCGGACTGTGTACGCCTGTAGAAAATCTAGAGATGAATCCAAGAAATCGGTTTGCTTGGTTGCAGACATGGTCTATGTGAATTTGAACACTGCAGATCCTTGTCAAATCGAACGTTTAAGTCCCTTTATGCTGTCAGATCTTGGAACAAGAGTGTTAGCCATGCAATATGGATGAGAAGCTGGAGATTTGATTCTACGGAAGGTAACGGCAGAGCATTTTGCTTGCATTTATAGACATATCGTTTCCAGTACACCATTCTTCAATAGAAGATAAACTTTCATGAATCTTCAGAAATTCGCCAGGCGATGCTATATCAGTAAATTATCTTCAGGTCGTCAGCAAATTTCAGGGCGTTCAGCGTTCACATCACCACCTCAAGAAGATCGTTCACAAAAACGTTGAAGAGACAAGGACCCAGTAAAGAACCTTACGGAATCCCAGAAGTTGGAGGAAATTGAGAAGAAGAATAGGATCCAACTCTGACAATGAGCGAACTGTCACATAAGTAGCTAGGTCCATGACAGTAACAGGTTAGATGCACCGTAACCCTTTACCTTCGACGGAAGAATGGAGTGGTATTGTGTTTTACAGCATATTATTTTTTTAATTTAACACACTTTAGACACCAAGTGATGGGTTATGTAAGTCTTTAGTTATTAATGATATAAACATTGGCAAAAAGCATTTAAATTATTGCAATTAATTTTAAATAGTAGATTAGTCACCAGTCAAGAAGAAGTGTCAAGTTTCCAGGAAGAAATCTGTTTCACAAAACTCGAAAAAAAGGTAGAATAAACTTCAAGGGTATATCAATAACATAGTTTAGTAGAATACAACTTTAAAAAATGTGGTCACCAAATATTTAAACAATTTGTTTAAAAAAGTTAATACATTTAAAAAAAAAGATACAGAACTTGCATTTAAATGTTTTGCTTAATAAAAAAATTGTCGTAAAAGTTTGGATTGGGAGTTCTGAAACACTCTGTTAATATAATATTTATTCGTCTTATTTACTACATAATTACAAAGTGTGACACATAACATTTTCTGAAAAGTTTGTATTTACTAAAGTCACAATATGTTTCGTAAGTTTTCAAGGAGTAGTGTTGAAATTCCAAATGGATGTAATAATATATAACACTTTTTGAACAATATAGTGTTCCGTAAATATCAGTGTGGTTGATGGGGATGGAACTCTCTCCAAAGAGGCCTAAAACTAATGAGTACTCGCATGAAAACGATCAAACGTTTTTGAAATACAGCAGTTAAATGTTTTAATTGAAGTAGGATATATCTAGATTATTAAAATTGAGATGCATTCAAACATTTCATACTCCCCTGCGTGGGGTAGTCCCTTCAATTAGATTTGCCCCCTCTCTAATGCAGTCCTAGTTACGGCACTTTATAACATCAAAAGACAAACAATCCGAAACCTAAACCTCTTGAATGATGGTTTGAGAAAGTAAACAGTAATAAGTAAAAATACTTCCAAACGTGAAGAAAATCATTCCAAACTCTTAAATTAATCGGCTTGAGTTTGTACTACATATTTGTGGAAAGTTTTCAATTTTTATTACGAACATTATTGTAATTTCTTATATCTAAATTAGTTTTTGCTTAGTAATTTGTTTTTTTACTTGCCCTTCTGTCATGTAATTTTCACTACCTGAAAAGAATGAATTTTGGTTATGAGAACCGTGAAATAAGATTTTTAGAGGCTCGATTAAGAAGGAACACTTCACACTAGGCAGTAAAGACGCCGAGCACACTGATTTTAACAAGAGTTCACCAGGTTACATATAATGAGTTTTATGAACAGTGCATATTCAAATAAAGTGCAGAAAATAAACAGTTACCTTTGTTTTCATGAGGGGTAACCGTAGTCTGCTGTTGTTGAGGGCCAGGTTGTGATCAGGAAGTGTGGAAATAGGCTGCTGTCTTGTAGGCAGGCGTGAAGACGGAAGATGTCCTTCACGGATTCACTCACGCACAATACGACCGCACTCACGGATTCATAACACTGTGGCCAGTCCTGTAGAGCACGGTAGACGCGGGTTGCCGGGAACAGAGACGTTCTGGTAGAGATTGCCAATCCAGAGCACTCACTTTAATGTTAATGTAAATGTACAACAAATAGAGATAAACTAATATTTAAGTGGAGAGAGTAACACATGGGGCATAAAGTCACGTGTTGAGTAAGTATGGTCAGCGGTGGCTAGAGTGCTATATAAGAGCCCAGGCGGGACTGAGCGTACACTGAGCAAGCGTGCAGTCACTTGCAAGGTGGGCAAATTGATATAAGTCAACCGTTGTGATTGATTGGTGAGTGTACAGTAAACAGCTGATTCGTGAAACAATGGTTCATTGGTCAGTCACTGTACGGGAATATTTTAATCCGGGTAAGGAATGGTATTGTAGGCAGGTCACTTAGGCCGCAGAAAGAGATATAGAATTAATGCAGTATATACAGTTTAGTAAAATAAAGGCGAATATAGAGTATAAATTGCACAAAAAATATATACATAATTTATTGTTCAATAAAAGTAGCCTTTTCATATTAGGCAATAAAAAACAAGTTATTTAACGCAATAATACTTAACACTACCTATCTGTAATGTATTTGACATTTTCCATTACATATATAAGATTTAGATATATCGTATTAGAATTGTAGAATATTACATTGTTAGGAAATTTAGGTTTATAGATTGCCTAAATTGTAAACTGTAAACACAAATTTAGTATTATGATATATAGTTATTGTAATAGTACTGTTTTATCAGCCAATCAATCCACATAAGCACTATGCACAAGTTTAGTATTTAAGAATGATAACTGACAACTAACCATATATTGATCACATCGAAACCGATAGAAGGATTACTATACTGAGAAGTAAACAAAGCATTTGCGATCGCGGAATATCATTGGGGGTGGAAGGATGTCCTAGTCCCTCACCGCATTCGCTTCCTTGACATTGCTACGTGTTTTAGTTTTAATTTGAGTTCAACCTTAACCCTATTCGCAGAGTACTGAGTACTTCAAGGAATTTTATTTTGTTTCGCGTATAGAGCAAACCACCTTTAAAGGTTTTGCGTAAATCAGGATTGCTTAAGTACCGCTGATTCTATATCTTTAATTTACAATCCTACTCAGCTAGCATCGTGCAATATTCATAAATACATTTCTCTTTGATTAAGATAACAGTGTTATTTATATGATAACATTTTGTGTTATTAATATTAATATTTTTCTTTTATAGTTTTATGAAAATCCTCTATATGTTATAGTTTAACAAAATAAAATGCACGGTGAATTTCATGTGTTCATTTAGAAAAGAAATGCTTAACTGTTGTCTTCAGTATTGAATTCAATTTGATAACTGAAGTAATTATTGAGCAGTGCATAATAGCAAGTAGCGCATGACTGTATACAACGTCAGCAGTACAGGTGGTAGCGCAGAAACGCCTTTATAAACACGCAGATATTGTCCCTGTAATATTGCCAACTAATCCTCGAAGGAAACAAAACTTTTTTCCGGACATGCCATCGTTCAGTGATACAATACAATCAGTAACACTACGTCTACAAAACACTACACAAAACAACCTATACGCTACACCGCCTACAGCAAGCGAAAGGTTTATCCATCTCAAATTATACAAGATAAAGGGGTAAGAAATGTAACTGTGAATTTTGTGAAATATAGCACGTAAATATTGTAAAATGAAATAATTGAGGAATAGGAAATATGTCCTTCATGTCCAATCTAACAAAAAATTGTAAAAACATATTTGATAGAAAGTTAAAAGTGTTTTGAAAGCGATTATTCATACAATACGCACTCGGGAGGTGTCAACAGGTAACTAACTAATATATGAAATCCTAGATGTAATCATTCATAACTGGAAAAAACGAAATTATCCTGTTGGAAGAAAACTGAGGTAAATACACTTAGAGTCTCAAACATAGAGACACATCTGCCTCATTAAATTTATAAGGAGATGTGCGTATCTCTCCACTAGAGCAATGAAAATAGAAACAATACTCTGCGTTCATCATGGAAAGTGGCACTTTGGGTTCATTGTTTTGAACCCTTCCATTCACTGTAAACTGACAATTGGTCCGATTCTAAGTACATAATTAACCTTGCAAATGTTGGGTTCACTACTGTACTGTGAACTTATATGCATAACAATTAATCGTGTTACTACTCGTAGTATTGTTTAAAACTACTTATATTCTACATTTTCAATTTTTAAATTCAGTCTAAAACTTACGGATTTCCTCAAACCTACATCAAGTTAAATATTAGCACTGTACAAAGTACTATAGGAGAACAGAAGATGTTGGACGCTGACAATTCCTGTTGTGAAGTTCATGATGGTTATTAAATGGAGTTGCCATCCTCTATATAATATGTGAGGGAAAGAGCGCGTTTTAATTTATCGACAGTTAATATTAGGTTACTTGTACGTTTTTGTAGTCCTTGATCCAAATAGTACTGTTTTGATAGTGACATACATCAAAATAAACGTATCTTTCAAGAGTAGTTTCATTTAATTAATTTAATCAGCTAACACAAGTCAATAAAAGATTTACTGCCGACAAAACCCTAGACGCAATTGTAAACAATACGATCACATACGCATGCAGTTTTTGTGAAATTCGTTTAATTTTAAATCACGCCATTTTCCCAAGAGCAAACAGTTTTCATTGCGTTACAGTATTTTCCGGTTCAATTATAAGTGCTGCAGACGAGTTCTGAGTGAAACATTCGTACGTGGTAGTGTCTAACAGTTATGTATTATACGATTAATAACTCTTTTCCGATGTTCCATGCAACCATACAACATATCATTAAAGATTAAAACAGTTACGATTAATAATAAGAAACTGTAAAGATATGAGGAAAATGTTCACACTTTTCAGAAATATAAGTTGTTCGTTTTGAATAATATTAGTCTACTATTTCGTCGATTATTTTTCTTGAATGACTAGTCGATAGTGGAATTCGTCAATCGTGCACATTCTACGGTGGCCTAGGTATAGGTACCGGAAGTACGGTTTGGCCTCGAGAGCCCGAGACAACCTTCTGAGAGACGGGTTAGTGTGTAACCCGTTTTGGATTTGGATTGAGCTGCAGTCTTCGCTCTCAAAGACCTGAGCACCGAATACTACAACAACGACTTTTGAGTTAATGAGTTATGCCTTGGACACGACCCAATCTTTTGATAACTGGTTAACCTCCGCCGTATTAGATCTGACATTCTTTGGCAGAGCTGTGTTGCAGACGCCAAATGTTTTAAAAGCAAAGACCCACAAGATAAATTGAGACATGAGCAAGTGGAGATGTACCCAGCCATTTGGGGCTTTAGACCCTCTTCGGAGTGAGAGCTTGTGCCCATTCTTTCTATTCTTTCAGTCCCCAAACTGCTCTGGTTAAAGGTTAGTTCTCTTATGTATTACGTGTTATATTGATGTAATGGTCGGTGTCTATACATATAATAGTATTAAATAGCGATACAAACATTAAATGTAAGCGAGTGTGATGTAGCTCTCAAGCATTAAATATAGAAGGCTCTCAAGTAATCAATCAATATCATAGAGATGGAGTTAAGCCGTGTGCTCTAAGAATAGCTCTGTGGTTTTCACTGCCTCCACCTTCCGTTCGTCTAATCTTTAAGATGAACTGGTGTATATAAAGACTGATTCCTGTTTTGCAGAATAGCTCTGCGGTTTTCACTGCTTCAAACTATGAGCTCGTCTAATCTTGAAGATGAACTGGTATTTATCAAGGCTGATGTATTCCTGATTTGGATAGTACCTAAACAGAGACTGTTCAATGCCTAGATGAAATATACTCTGAAATGTTATACAGATATCACAAACATGCTTACATCCTTTGTTTGAAGTAAGTCTTTGACGGTGGAGTTTTAATAATTGGTGTTGAGTTTTGCTTTTATTAAGTGCATGTTTTAGAGTTAGTGGAGTTGACATACAACGTGCTAGTTGTGATTCTTGACCTATGCGCCCTTTTCTCCCGCTACTTCCCCCTCTCCCTCTCACACCCCCTCCCTCTCTCCCACTCATATTTTTAATTATGTTAAAATTGTAGTAATTGTTGCAAAACTGGTATCGTAATAGTAGTCATTGTCATAAAACTGGTATAGTAATGGTAGTAATTAATTACAAACACGTTAGTGGTTCAACATCTATATAGAAGGAATGTAGATAAACAAGAGTATGGTTCAACTCATCCTTTATAATGCAAGTTTATCTATTCAAACGTGCCAGTAGTAAAGTTAAAAAAAAAAATTACGTTGTCTTCAGAGATTCACAAGATAAAATTTCCTGCAGAAAATTCAAACAAACCTAGCTCTGATTTGTTGACAAACCATTCGTAAGATTCTCTTGCAATTTTCTAATAGTTCAATAAAGCATAAAAGCCTTTGATCGTATTCCGCTTGCAGCTGCATAGTTTCTATCTCTTTCTCCCTCCTCCCTATGTTCTTTCTAGGCTCTTGAGGGATTACGTAATATAAAATTTCTTTCATGATAATAAAGTCAGTTTTGTATACGCATTATGCTTTAAAATTTGTAATTGTCTATAAAATTTTGGCTCTAGAAAGCTAACATGTTTAGTAGTATATTATTCATTGTGTGAATTATGTCGATTGTATTGACGACAAGGTCATTATACTAGTAAACATAGTAGCTTCTAATAAGTTTTTTTTTAATTTGTAATATACACAATCCTCAGAAGATTCACCATCAGTTAGGTAGGTTAGGGTAAATAAAAAAATAATAGAACTAATTTAATATTTTTTATAACTACTGTCGTAGTTAAATTTTTGTGTTAATTTATATGTGATTAATTTGTACTTTTTAAAGTGTATAAAAAAAAAAACTAAAAATGTATTAAAAACATCTTTGTCATTTAATAAGTCGGAATTAATTTTGGCACTTTTTAAATTTCAAAATTATATAAAGTTGGCATTAGGTAACTTGTTTTGCATTTATGTAAAATGTCAAGGTTATTCATGTATATTCGTGTATGTAAGAAATACCCGCAAATTGATTTATGCTGTCAGTATTATTTAAATTATCATGAGGATGCTTAATATATGATCAAACACTCCAATAAATGAAAAATTTTTATTTTGTGAGGCCTTTCGTGCTCAAAGAACACATCGTCAGACCCACATAACTGAAATAAAATTAAAGTAATAGTACGGGAGCTAGCAACGTTTCTAAAACAAGAATTCCAGGTCAGCTGATTTTTTGATATGCTGTCTTTCTTGCTCTTTCGGTTAGAGTCCGGGCCTATCTGGCTGGTGGTAGTGGTTGCGTTTATTAATGCGCATCTTGCCTGCACAGGTAAAAATCCCCTGGAGTTTAAAAGAATTTTATTATTGCGTAATTTTAATTTTTTTCCCTTTAGATAGATCTACCAGACATTATTATTTTTATTGCCAGACATTTTTTACTGTTGTTAATTATGTGCCATACGCGAAATTTTTTTTTTTTTATAAAAAATTCAAAGTATTTTAGAATGTCTGTTATTTTTATATTATGTTATTTAAAACCTAAAATAATCTACAATTAAATTTTGCCAGACGTTAATTCGATTGTTAAATATTAAAATATATATAAAAATGTAATGAAAAGTATTGCGGTATGATGCTTGTGGTTGGAGAGAGACAGTTTGAAGTGCAAGAGAGACAGAAAGCGACGGCAGCGCTTAGGCTAGTGTATAACATAATATTTTTAAGAATGAGACAGAAAATAATCGCAAAAATACATTACTTACGTTTGTTCTTGTAAATACAACTTGGGATGAAAAAATTTTTAACATCAAAATTAAAAATAAGTATAAATTGAAAAGAATGGAATTAAAAAGAAACATAGCATAGAAGGTTTAAAAACTACATCTTTTATTCAAAAGCGATTATAACGATTTTTCATTCTGGTAATAGTGTCACAAAAAAGGTGTGGCATCCTCATAATCATCATTATCATCATCATCAGCATCTTCCCTGTCACTGGTCAGAATTATTTAGATCATCGTCTTGGGAATTGTCATTGTCTTCCAATTACTCTATCATCTGTAAAGAAGAAATTAAATTTTCTTTAATTCTTTTTGTTTTTTTATACAAAAATCAGTTTTTTATTGATAAATTCTATTTTATACTTACTTTGAATAATAACATCTGAAACTGTGGAAGGTAATTGCTCTCCGACAAACCAGATAAAAATCATATTTATCATTGTTGATGTTCAACCGGAATCAACTGGAGATAAAGATGTTGGATGTTTTAAGTGAGCATTTTCTCCATAGCTTAGTCACATAGCGAACTCTTAATAAATGTTGAAGCAATTCTGCTTTTACAGGGTGGCAAACTGGATGAGTCGAAAGTTACGATATTTTTTTTCAAATTTCTCATCGGTTTTTTTTTTTGACTGAAAAGTGCTTGAGAATAGATGAAATCGAACATCATTAACATTCGAAGAATTTTTAACTCCATACATTTGACAAATAAACTTCTCAAGGGTTACAAAGGTAGTTTCAAGTATTTCTTCGTCACCCGTAATAATATTTTTGAAAAGCTAATTGATATTCGTTCGATTTCTCTAATATTTTAAAGGGTCTAACTTTGCCTTTTCTAAAAAATGCTGGTGTGTAATCGCACCCGGTGATTGCGTGGAAGCATGGCAAAGCTTTACATAAAGATACTCCAAGTATTTGGTATATTTCATTGAAGTTTATGTATCGTTGATGATTTCCTAACGCCCATATCCATCCAGATTTTTAAAGATGAGTTTAAGTGATCCATATTTCCCAGAAGTATAATTAAAATATCAGAGTCAGAACAGCGTATAACAACTTTCAGCGTCAAAATCGATTTGACAAATATGAAAAATGATCCTAGAATCAGCTTCTTCGTGTTCTTCACATGATAATGATTCTTCAGTTGTTTTAATCACTTTGTTATTTGAAACCTTGTAAGAATAAGAATAACATTTATTATAACTTACATAAATATTTTTATTTAGCAATAAAAGGTACCATGTCTTCACTATCCCAGTGATCTATAAAAAAGTTTACTAGAGCTTCTTTAAATTGTATATTTTTAAGTTCTGCTGCAAAATTGTGTGGTCGAGCTAGATTTGGAGACCAATTGATACTGGACTGGTTGCTTCTTCTCGACGTGAACGTTCGCAATCTTTGATAGACGGCGAGAAATACTGGTCAAAGACAATGTCTATACGAATAGATTTCATTTGGGAGATAGTACTCATAAACTTTTTAGATATACCCATCATACGTTTGTGGTACATCTTTCATGAGATGCAACAAAAAAGAAACCATCAACAAGACAAACATCAAAAGATGACGGTTGTTGATGTATAGTGTTGCCCAATTTTTTTTCGATGAGCTTTGCTAATTGTGATTTATCAGTTTTACAGATTGAACCATCTGGGTGACACATTGATGTTGGCATAGGGGTGAGTGGGAATGTCAAAAACCTTCTCAATGTGAACCTTGTGAGCCAGAGAAATCCCAGCATTCTACCAAATAGATCTCCTTGCATTCGCAACTCAACGACTTTATTTCCTAAAGTCAACTTCTTTTTCTTCGGCACCTCAGCAAAATTAAAAACTTTATTTTTTGTTATTGGTTTATCAAATCTATTCCCATCTTCAATGCATTCACTGATAAATTTTTTTCTTAGAGTCTCACCATTCTCTTCAATATTTAGTAAAAAATCAGTAACGTCAGGAGAAGCAGGCTTTGAAGTAGCAATGTTGTATAGATTTTCTTTGTCTAATTTTGGATCAAATGGATTGCAATTTTTATCGAGAATTTCAATAAAATCAGCAATTTGTTTTCCATAGATTTTAATTCTGTTCGGTTGTAATTCTGCCGTAACATCTTGTAAGTATCTTAAGCCACAAACATCCAAGACATGTGATAATTAACGCTGCTCTTATGCTGTGACTTTTGGTCCAGCGTTGACGTGCAGCTAAAGAATTAGTAAAGTGAGCAATTCCGCTCAGTCGTTTAGCTGCATCGGCATTTTATCGTTTGCTCCAGTGTAAGATCTATTGGTATTCGTGAAAAATGGCTTATATCAGTTCTTTTGACTCCAAAACATCCTTTATTAAAATCATCTTGTAGTCCAGGGTGGGTTTTATCAACATTATTTAAATAATCTGAATATTTTACACAATAACGAGCGTAGTTAGGTTGATTTACAATAAAAAACAAGTTCGTTCATTTTTGGAATTACGTGCGTAAAACATTTGAAAGTCACCCATACGTATACTTCTCGAAAGATTTATGTAATAACTAATCAACTGAATGTAGATCATGTAGAACTGTGCTGTTTTTTCCATGGGTACCTTGCCTGGTCTTTGCTACGTATTTCTTGTATGAATTGAGCAGTTGCGATAACATTTCATTAGGTAATAAATCAGTGTCCGTTGATGATGAGAAGGAAAATATTTTTCTCCTGATATTCTAAAAGATCTTCATAAATTTGTCCTTTTACAAAATCATATTCAGCATTCTTACTTTTCAAAAATTGATCAAAATGTAACATCTGTAAGCTTAATGCCATCAACGGATGTAGACGTTTGCAACGATTAAAGTGTTTACCCTCAATTATTCCATTTACAGACCCTGAAGCAATGATTTTACTCTCAATCATCATGTGGGATAATCCACACTCATCGATGAAAGTACCGACAGCTTTTAAAAAAAGCCATCATTAAATGAAACGATCCAAGATGTATAAACAGATTACTATACTTGAGACCTTCTGTTGCTTGAATTTTATAAGCTATTTTAGCAATTGCTAAATCGTTATGTAACCTGTACATAAGTTTGACCACATTCTTTACCAACTGTTTGTGCTTGTTCCATTGTAAACGCGACCACTGATACATTTGTTGGTGATAAATTAATAGAAGTAAGATATGATACTTTCTGTTTTGGAGTATTGTCTTCTATCATTCTGCCATTAAATCCTGTCCAAGATGGTGTATTTGGCACACGAAAAACATATGATAGCAAATGTAACAGATCAATGGTTTGTAAAGATGAAAACATTTTTAGGTGATGGTGGATGATCGATCAATTTCGGACCGGTGTTAAGCGACCTGCCATCTTTAATCGCTTACCATAAGGAATTATGTCGGGAGTGAAGTCTGTCAACGATCGTTTTCTTTTTTGTGATGGTTCTGTTGGTAATAAATCTTCTGAATTATCATTAGCTTGATTTAGTTGAGCATGTGAATTATTATCAATGTTTTGGTATATGATTCCCCACAGTATCATGCAAAGTTTCTTTTCCTTTCAAGGTATCAACGTATCTATCAAAATTATCAAAAGCTACACCAGTACATAGTGAGGGATTTAAATGATGTCTGGAGGACAAAATTTTGTGTTTGATGTACTGATGAGATAGTTACTTCTGTTTCCAATTCTTCTAGAGTAGTATAGTTACAGCAATGTCCAAATCTATTTAAAATATTTATTATTTTCTTACTACTTGTGAGACTTTTTATAGTCATGCCAAGAGTAATGTGTTTGGATGGTTTAACGGTTACCATTACTAACACAAAAAATTGCATCAGCAGCCATTGAAGAACTCAATCTACTACAATTTAAAACCATCTCTCTGCGTCTAATATCTTTACCTCCAATAAATGCTTTGAAGAATCGATCTAATTTATCAGGAATCACGCATTCACCAGTAATCAAGTCATTTTGTTTTAACTTTTGATGGTAATTTTGATTTTTCAATTTTCAAAATTGTATTTCGTAATATTAACGGCGACTTTATCAATAAGGTTCGTTTTCTTCAAGTTTTGTTAGATCATCTTCTAATAAACTACAATCCTTATGAATAATAATTTTTTTCTTTTGCTTCGATATAATTTTGATATTTTTCTTGAAATATTTTTGTATTTTTTTCTTCCAGATAATGATTAGTTATTAAAACTTATATCTGTCTGAGGCTGACATTTCTGCTCATAATTCAACTCATTATTGTACATATCACAAAGAGATGATAGCGATACACAATTTTTTTTTCATTAAAACCTCTTCGTTTATTGCTGATACAATATGATTTGAAAAATTTCTTTATGGATATTACGATTTTTATGCCAAGAAGTATATGGAATGTCTGAAACTACTTTATTATACTCATTTAAATAATTTAGTCCACACGAATGATGATAAAAAATTGGTCTATTTGTAGATTTTAAATCGTTAATTTTTTGTAACAAACAACACATCATTATTAAGTTTCTTCCATCCACTCAGTAATTTTTTGATAAAGTTTTGCATCTTTTGATGAATGAAGATTTTGTTGTTTTCCTTTATTTTGTTTACGATCTTTCTCATAATAAAAAACAAACATTTTTGAATTGTCGACCTGCCTCAACACATTCAATATTTGCGTCAGGATAATCATCACAAACGTTATTTTCGTTGATACTCAAATTGCTAAGAGAGCTGGAAGCAATATCTCCAAGCATTCTCTGACTATCTAAACTTACAGCTGCATCCTCTGAAAGTACCTCATCGTTAAAACTTGGGTTAGGATGTCCTGACATACAATGATTATTTACATTTTCACGAGCATCTTCCGGTATTATTTTTTTATTTAAACTCAAGTCAAAATCATGGGATTTTGTCTGATGAATTAAACTTGAAGCAGCAATCTCACCTTACTATTTCACTGTTTGTGTTACTCGTAATAGTATCACTGATATTTGCTGGAGTTTTTGATGATAAATTATGTGGAATAGATTTACTGGTACTATCTATTTCAGTCGATGAATCACGGTATTTTGCCATTAAAGCTGTAAAACTGCTATAACATTGTCTGTGGTATCCATCTGTCTCATTTATTTCAGTAGGCATTTCAATGTCACCGTACTTTAATTTATATTTCAAACGTATATTCAAAACTTCCTGGCACTTCTTCAATTTATCAATCACGAAAAGAATTATTTTACCTTTATGTTCTTTACAGAAAACACATTTCATTGTACCACTGGCCATTGTAGCGAAGTTAATAAATAAACATCACAAATAAAACAAACACAACACAAACATGTGACTTTAGACTGACGCCATGTATTGTTGTCCATATGCCGAAGCGCTGCCGTCGCTTTCTGTCTCTCTTGCACTTCAAACTGTCTCTCTCCAACCACAAGCATCATACCGCAATACTTTTCATTACATTTATTTTATATATATATATATATATATATATTATATATATATATATATATATATTTAACAATCGGAATTAACGTCTGGCAAATTAATTTTAGATTATTTTAGGTTAAATAACATAATATAAAAATAACAGACATTCTAAAATACTTTGAATTTTTTATAAAAAAAATAAAATTTCGCGTATGGCACATAATTAACAACAGTAAAAATGTCTGGCAATAAAAAATAATGTCTGTAGATCTATCTAAAGGGAAAAAAATTAAAATTACGCATAATAAAATTCTTTTAAACTCCAGGATTTTTACCTGTGCAGGCAAGATGCGCATTAATAAACGCAACCCACTACCGCCAACCAGATAGCCCGGACTCTAACCGAAAAGAGCAAGAAAGACAGTATATCAAAAAATCAGCTGACCTGAAAATTATCTCTAGAAAACGTTGCTAGCTCCTATACTATAATAATACAAACAATTTAGATTTAAATAAAAACATATGTCTTGAAAAATACAAAGAGATAAGATTTTAAAGGCCAGGAAGTATGTCTACTGTATATATAAAAATTAATATTTAATTAGATTAAAGGCAGTAACGGTGAATTTTGTAGAGGTCCAGGCTCATTATTTACTAAATAATTTTGGTTCTTCTGCATAAAAATAGTTTCGTAAGCATCGAGGAATTTGTTGTTTTTGATTTCTTTTAATAATTTGACTTGTGAAAAGCAGTGTCCAGTATGAAGTGCATGTTTCGCCATGGCCGATCTTTCCTCTTGTTGATACTTCAGACATGCTTTATGTTCCTTTACTCTCTTTTTTATTTTCCTTTTTGTTTGGCCAATATATTTTAAATCACAGTTGTCACAATTAATTTCATAGATTCCAGATTTGTCATCATCGTCTATTTTATTCTTTGGATTTCCTAATATGTTTTTTAGTTTTATTTTGGAATTTGAGGATACATTAATACTGGCATGTGTTTTAAAACTTTTAGCAATTTAAAATATATTGGCCATTTTTTCATTTATTGGAGTGTTTTATCATATATTAAGCATTTAGTTTCCAATAAGAAGAAGCAGGTAAAATGTTATCATGAGGAGTTGAAAATGAGTTCAAAGCCTTTATAAATTCATTAAATAAAATTTTGACGGGTTTGGCTGATTTTTCTATAATAGTCGTTTACAGATTCTTTACATTCATATTTGTACATTCCAATAGTGTTAGTTTTTTTTTATTTTGGTTTTTGAATTACGTGTACTTTTATATAAGGCCAAGGTTATTTGAAGTCAGGAGCGCTAATTGATATCCTTGTTTGAGTAATGATTTACTCATTTTTAGCACAATTTACAAAACTAATCTGATTTCATGTATGTATGTAATGTAACATACATACATGATCTCTTATTATTTTTGGATTTCTTTTATTCTTCAATCAACCAAGCTTGACTTTCTGTTTTGGGGATTATATTTAAAAAATATATACTAGTATTACTAGTATTTTATTCAGAATAATTTTATGTAAATGAAGAAAACATTATATAAAGCATATTTTTGAAATCGCTATGGAATCGTTGACGTGAAATTTTTTATTTTAATGTTAAACTATAATATTAAAATATGTTTATGCTATAGTTTTCTTCATAATGTAATTAAATTTCAGCTACAAACTGCAATACAATATGACACAATTCACTCTGTATGGAATTACTACATATGAAACGGTTGTACACAGGATTGTACATGTCTTACATAATGTGCTTTAGCTATAACTTCAGGAGATCACATTTATAAATACAGGATTTTATGTTGTTCAGTAAAACATTACTTAAATAAATTAAAATTTTTAAGTAATTATCAGCATATAGTTTCCCTCGATAATATTTGATATACAGAGTGTCCTACTAACCTTTTCAGGTATTATTCCTGGACCAAAGACAAATCAAAATATCATATTCAAACTGTCGAAAAGTCAATATTTACCCAAATAGCAACGCCGAGGCTGCAAGATGTTTTAATAGTGTTAAAAACCTGTTAGATAAGTCAGCTTTTATTTACTTGTGCTGACCAAAATGATTTTTTGATCAGAATGCACGAGGGATATTGACAACAATTCAGCATTTGAAACGAACAATATTGAGAGTTAAACACATGTGATCTGTAAGAGTTAAAAAATGTTGACACCCTAGAGACCCAAGGTACAGGTACATCTGTGTTGTATTATTATAGCTGAAGTCCATCTGCTGGTAATACATGTTGAAATGACTGAGTGTATTATACCTGTAGATAATCATGGCGAGAACAATGTGACAATGTGATTGGCTCGTTGCAGAGTTGTCTGCATACTAATGCCCAGTTCCACTGATGTATGGCTACAACTCGCCGACAATACACTGATTAGAAGCTGCTGTGTTTATAAGTAGAACAATGTGACAATGTGATTGGCTCGTTGCAGAGTTGTCTGCATACTAATGCCCAGTTCCACTGATGTATGGCTACAACTCACCGACAATACACTGATTAGAAGCTGCTGTGTTTACAAGTAGAACAATGTGACAATGTGATTGGCTCGTTGCAGAGTTGTCTGCATACTAATGCCCAGTTCCACTGATGTATGGCTACAACTCGCCGACAATACACTGATTAGAAGCTGCTGTGTTTACAAGTAGAACAACAATGTGACAATGTGATTGGCTCGTTGCAGAGATTTATCTGCATACTAATGCCCAGTTCCACTGATGTATGGCTACAACTCGCCGACATACACTGATTAGAAGCTGCTGTGTTTACAAGTAGAACAATGTGACAATGTGATTGGGCTTGTTGCAGAGTTGTCTGCATACTAATGCCCAGTTCCATGATGTATGGCTACAACTCGCCGACAATACACTGATTAGATTAGAAGCTGCTGTGTTTATAACTAGAACAATGTTATGCAATGTGCTATGGCTCTCGTTGCAGAGTTGTCTGCATACTAATGCCCAGTTCCACTGATGTTATGGCTACAAATCACCGACAATACACTGATTAGAAGCTGCTGTGTAAACAAGTAGAACAAAGTGTGACAATGTGATTGGCTCGTTGCAGAGTTGTCTGCATTACTTTATGTCCAGTTCCACTGATGTATGGCTACAACTCACCGACAATACACTGATTAGAAGCTGCTGTGTTTATAAGTAGAACAACGTGACAATGTGATTGGCTCGTTGCAGAGTTGTCTGCATTTACTAATGTCCAGTTCCACTGATGTATTGGCTACAACTCACCGACAATACACTGATTAGAAGCTGCTGTGTTTATAAGTAGAACAACGTGACAATGTGATTGGCTCGTTGCAGAGTTGTCTGCATACTAATGTCCAGTTCCACTGATGTATGGCTACAACTCGCCGTGACAATACACCTGATTAGAAGCTGCTGTGTTTTATAACTAGAAACAATATGACAGTGTGATTGGCTCGTTGCAGAGTTGTCTGCATACTAATGTCCAGTTTTCCACTGATGTATGGCTACAACTCACCGACAGATACACTGATTAGAAGTGCTGTGTTTATAAGTAGAACAACGTGGACAATTTGATTGGCTCGTTGCAGAGTTGTCTGCATACTAATGCCCAGTTCCACTGATGTCATGGCTACAACTCACCCGACAATACACTGATTAGAAGCTGCTGTGTTTATAAGTAGAGCAATGTGACAGTGTGATTGGCTCGTTTTGCAGGAGTTGTCTGCATACTTAATGTCCAGTTCCACTGATGTATGGCTACAACTCACCGACAATACACTGATTAGAAGCTGCTGTGTTTATAAGTAGAACAATGTGACAATGTGATTGGCTCACTGCAAGAGTTGTCTGCATACTAATGCCAGTTCCACTGGTGTATGGCTACAACTCACCGACAATACACTGATTAGAAGCTGCTGTGATATATCAATATTAGAACACTGAATTAGATATATCATTAAACATTTTACCTGTCTAATAATGATTTTATATTGATTGAAAGTCCTTTATGTTAGAACATCATAGTAACGTAAATGCTTATTTATGTTTCAGTGCTTAAAATTCTTTAATAGTCCAAAGAGCAATACCAACATCTTGTCCTCTGATGAAAACTTGAGCAAACTTATTCTTAAAAATGAAAACGACACAGCCTGTTATTTATTTTTTATAGACTAAAATAGTGCTAGAAGAATGCAATAATGTTTATAGTTACAATTACACAATTTTAGTTATACATTATTTTACAAGCCCTAAACTTAAATTCTTGTAAATAGGGTCCAAAAATGCAAAGACAATGCCAAATTTGATGAATGATTATTCAAATCGATAAACAAATATTATTTTGCTATTATGTTTAATTTTTATATCTCTAGAACATCTCTAGAAGGAGATAAATAGTGCTTTTCAATTATTCTTCTTTAATAAATACAGTTTTAGGTAACAAATACAGACTAGAATTAAAGTATTATTTTTCACTCGAAATTATCTATTATTGTTTTCGACTTCTACGTTATTATAGTTTGAACGAAAATAAGTAATTATTTTTTATCTTTAACATTTCAGCAAAGAAAACATAAAATGGTGCACCTTATTAATCAGTGAATAAATAAAAAAACACAGACAATATTCATTTGTGTTTTTAAATAAACAAATATTATATTATATCCTCTAATTTTAGGTGCTAAAATTTAATTAAAACAATTTTCAATCTTATTTCTATACATCTTAATTATTCAAGTGGATGTTGTAAAGTTTTGAACCTGATTTTCGAAACATCATTATGTGTTATTAAAATGATTTGATACGTCATAATAAAAAGATAAGTGATTCGTCAAAACAATAAAATAAATTAACTAATTGTGTCTTTTGACACGGGGAGTACTACCAGAGCTGATCACTATTCACTTTTCCAACAAATTTTTATATTTCTTTTTTGTATCCGTTTTAGTCCTGTGAATAAAATTCACAATACTTGGGATAAACGAACATGTTTAACAATATTAACATTATAAATGCAGAAGAATTTCAAAGTCAGATATATTTGTAAGAGCTCTGATAAAGAAAAAATATAATATTGACACAAAACAAGATAAAAAGAGGAATAAATAAATCCTTTGCCTCGCAGGAAAGACACGTCAAGCAGGATATGTACACTCGTGCATGCCGCAAGCAACATATAGGGTCTATAAGTGGCTTACCTACACGTCTTGTGTCAACTCTCGACTATTGCCTGAAGGGGGAATAGTGATCGATATGTAACGCTCAACTTCAGCTGGTTTATCATTGAGAAAATTACAAATGTTAATATTTCATGGTAATTACCTGAGCAGTTCATAGTATTCATTTATTCATTAAAAGTTTCACATTGTGTTTACATTCTTTAGCAGAGCTAAAATAAACATGTGAATAAAGAGATAAATTATGAATGCCTCTATATATAATGCCTACCGATAATTTTAAATATAAATACACTTGGGTTAGTGTGTTAATGTATTAATAACAGCAATCTTTCTCTGCATGTATGTAATTATGAAACGTAATGATTGTGACGATGCAAATCTAAACGGATATTTGTCAGACGAACATGCCCGCTATTAGAGAAAGTTATAATATGTAGAAAGTATTTGTGACTATGATGAGAGAAAGGTGGAATCGGAACCAAGTCAATGGTTGCAGGCGTGTTAGTTAAAATTCGAATAATTATTCCCTATAGAAACTTTCTTTAGAAAGAAACAAGTGGTAAGCTATAGGATTAATAACAGTTAATGCTCGATATGTTTCTTGAAAGAAACTCGAGTAGTATATTTCAATTTTACAGTTAACTTGACACCTTCAAAATACAAGAATGAACATTTTCTGTCTTTATTCAAAAGGACTGAACTTTATAAGTTATAGGTGCCTTCACCCTTTACAATATTAATATTTATTAACATTAAACTTGTTGAAACGAATGTAATTTTGTTTATTTACAATGAAACTAACGGTTGCGTCTGTGTAAAACATACTGGAAGAATAAAATAGATAAAACATAAAAAGGTAGTTTACACTTAAGATATTAAAGGTTGTGCACTGATTATAGCTGAATGTATTAATTGTTAAATTACGAGCATTTTACTAAAATGAAGGCGTGGTGATATAATACTGAATACTTATTTCATGATAATGGTAAGTGGCAATAACTTAGTGATAACGCTAAGCAATAATTAAACAAAACCTATACACGTTTAAATTACAATTGTAATTCTGACATCAAGACGCCAAGAAATATAAAAAGTTTTAAACTTTAATTGCAAACCCTGTTTAATGTAGATTTTTGTTTTAAAACTAACTATTATGTAACGCTACTTTTATATATCAAGTATAACAAGTAACACCAAATAATAAATAAACTCGTGTAAAACTGTGTCGTATGTACATAGCTTCAACACGTCTTGTTAACAATTTCTGTACAACATCAAGTAACTTTATAATTAGCTGAAACTCTCGAGTAACTTGAGTGACGCCGTATCCTGTCAAGACAGGTGATGTATTGTCCTTCTGCTTTGTTGTCAGTATTCACAAACTTTCTGGCTAATGCTATTGTTGTTTACTTGAAAAATGTCATCTTCGATAAAATCATCAAATACAATAATATATCCCTTATAATTTAGCACAGGTGTTGGCTTAAAATTCGATAATAAGCTAAAATGAATATACGAATTGTGTCTTATTTTGTTTACTTAGAGCAAGAAGATGAGGATACACTTAATTATAAATGGACCTTTGCGCTGCTTCCGTATTGACAGGATATTAGGGATGGGTAAGGCTGGGAATAGGGGTGTCACCTCTTGTCAATATCCCATGAGTAGGGACAACGGGCACTATCTGAGTAGTCACCTTGGATAAAAGGCTCATATAAATCAACCAGAAAAGAACCTTCCATGGGGTTAACACGAATTAAGTTATTAAGTTAAAGGTAAAATTATCCAGAATTATATCAGATATTAAATATGAATCAGACATCTCTTTACAGCAATATAATAATTACAAAATATATAAGCCAATCCAGGAGCGTCTGTGGAATAAAAGACGTAAGAAATAACAAGAGTTGAGAGCCTAGAGCTGTACATGACATGTTCTTGTAAACCAGCAGTAACAGGTTCGAACAGGAAATTTCCTGTCTCTACACGTTTTATCACGTGTCATCATTAACTGTACGAGCGAGTGGTGTGTTTTCCAAGAAAATAAATTAATAAACAACAGTGCTAGTTATCCTCAGGATCCTAGTTATAAAATTGGTCGAAAGTGTTAAAGAATAATCTTTCAACAGGTAACCTTTTTACTGGCACACTGAATATACTTGAATAATGATTAAATCAGCAGCAAGAAAAATAACCGTTGTTTGGCTGAAAACCATGATTTTTTCGTTTGTAGACGCGATTTAACGATTACCAATGTTTGACGGTTGGTTGCAAGTTTAAAAAGCTAATGAGGCCTATACAAATATTTATCATTTAGTATTTTAACCCGTTTTGTACGATCCTATTTATTAGACCTTCTCAATAACTAACGCGGATGGCTGTCAATTTCTTTCTCAAAGAAAACTTATCTGTTGATTTCGCAAGACACTATGATTTACGCTTATTCACTTCAAACTGGCTCAAAGGTCCAGGATTACGTACTGTATCAACTCCCCTATGTGTGTATTCCTCCCGCAGACATACGGTGGCTCAGAGTGGAACATGGCGGAATCTTGTAAACAAACCGTTACATGCTGGCACAGGCACGTTCCGGCTTACACCCCTTACATCCTGTCTTGTAAACAAGCCTTGTGCAGGTGTGTGTGTGTGTGTGTGTGTGTGTTTGTGTCATCTAAGAGACGAAGAAATAGCACCTTTAACTATAAAAAACCACATACAGTAAAGTTGATATTGGATGATATATATCAACTAAGCCAAAAATTACACTAAGAAGAAATTCATACAATTCTTCATCAAAAGCCACACGAATAAGGATTAGCACTTTCGAATATAAGCAAGTAGTCTAACATTTTTTCTTCATAAAGTGATAAAAATATTACTTTAGAAATCCACTCCAATAGCATGAACATTATTTTTCTCAATAGCCTTGATGTTTATAGTTTTATTTTCCAGACCACATCATTTCATTGATGTACAATATAGACATCACATAGCACATTTTCACATCAATTTTTGGTTCCACCCAAAATAATTTAATTTCAGGTTACATTTTTATTAGCTTCAATTATTTACCACTTTCTTAAAAGCGTTACCTTAATATCTGACATCCATAAGCCAAGTACATACCGTTATTAAACGTTTTAAAATACTATATTCGTTACTAACAAAAGTAAAACATATTCAATACTTTTTTAGTTTATATGCCTAGTATAGTAATTTTGGATTCTATAAAACTAGCATATAAAGTAACAGTTTAAAGTATTGATGGATACATGCCATCTGAAATCTACATAGTACAAAACAAATGATAAAATTGTAAACATTTGTTTTATTTATTTATTTACTCCGTGTTATATATTGCTCTCATAAAGTGTGATCGAACAGTTTATCTTTGACAAGAATCTCAGTTTTTCTGAGAGACCTAATAGTAAAATAGGTGTTAAAATGTATTTAAAAAATCGCGTTTTATACTTTAGTTTTAAAAAAAGTTACAAATTAAATTGCGATGCACATTCTCCTATGTATAGAAATTGTTCGTTTGGATTAATTGTTTGTCAAATCGAATCTCTACATCTTAACTTGTTACATGTTTTGCATAGCTATTTCAAATTTAACACAGCGAATTACAAAACTGTGCCTTTATTGTTGTACCCTCTTGCTGACTTATTTTGTCTGAATTCAAGAAAAGCCACATCTAAGACGCATACTTTACACGGCAAAGAGAAAGGTATATTTGACTGACAGACGAGACTTTCTCACATTCACATGCTGCTCTTTGATCTGCCAAGCCTTGGTGCTCACCACACGACAAATTCTGCCCGTTTCTCACTTTTCTGTTCCAGAGACTCAGGATTCTGACAAAATTCTAAGTAATTCTCTTAATATGTATTAAAGTTTGCAGTAAAAGCAGGATAATTAGAGGCTCTACGGAGGAATAACACAATTCTAATTGTCGCAGATTTCAAATTATGCAGACTTTATATTATAGTATAGAAATGTCAGTGGACCGAAAAATTTTCTAACTATCCAAAGTCCTATTCTATTTCAAAGGCTCTTAGTTCTATTGTAGACTATAATAAAGTCATTATATGGCCTTGTCAGCGGAAGTTCAATCTTTCAAAATGTCCTTACCGGAATTAGTGGTATAAAAAGAAACTCAATGATTTTGGAGGCATGACACGTCATCCAAATTAGAGTCCAGAAAATATGTTTCTCACACCTGCTATTGATGGGTTGGCAGTTTCCGTTGTGACAAGTTTATCCTGTTTAAAATATACAATCCCCTGGGTTTACTTTGTGTTTAAAGTTCTTAACTTCACAATGATATTGAACAAGGAATCGTAGCTTTTGGAATTCACTATCAGTGTCACGTTACTCTTTAGAAAAATACAGCCCGATTACATTGCAACGGCCAACCGCACATAAAATTATAACATTCTGAGATTAGAAAGGGGTTTAAAACAATTTTTAGTGATTTTTATGGGACCTATATTATAGGGTTTATTTTACTTAATGAGCATTTTAGATAAATACGAGCTTCATCTTTTATTAAAATGCTTGAGTTATCACTAAACGATATACGCAAATGGCTTTGCAAAGTCTAAAATGTTTTCAAATAGTCAATTTCAGTTGCTGTACCGCCTAAAATTTGACTGGCTATTTCTCGCAGATCAGGTTTATGTTAAAACCCTCTTGCATATCTTTGCACGGATCGATTTGGAGTCTTATGACTAATGGCGCTATAAATTGGCGATGTATTTGGAGTCCTTACGATTCTTTCTTTATGTGATGGCTGTTTTTTTTGTTTACTTTTCTGTTGCTCTGAAAACCTCAACTATCAAATCAACCATTAACATCAACAGTTTTATATTCCCTATCAGCGTTGAGCCTTCTAAACATGCGCTTGAAAAGTAGGTTCACTTTTTAAATGAAAACTAAGATTCTGTATCATATCTTCCTCCGTTTAGACTACAATCTCGTCAATAACATAACCTCAATTTCTCCACTACACACAATAACCATGTACCAAACGTTCAAAATATATTCCTTTCTTAAATTACCTGGTAGAGCGGACTATAAATTAGCAATAGCGTAGAGGAATATTGTAGAAAAGTGTCAGACAAAACGAAGAAGACGTACATCTTGTCTTGTAAACAAGGCTTGTGCAGGTGTGTGTGTGTGTGTGTGTGTGTGTGTGTGTGTGTGTGTGTGTGTGTGTGTGTGTGTGTGTGTGTGTGTGTGTGTGACATACTTTTGTGGAATGATCCTGCGAGACCGAAAACTGTTTTTATTATAATAATAGTTAACTACCTTAGACAACATTCACAAGAGCTGTTTCTCAGATCTTCACGGTTCCTGATCAGACTCAATGGAAGTGCACATAAACGCAGTTTCATGCACATCCTGTATGTTCAATCCTGCGGGCAGTTTGTGGTACACCACCGGCATTGTCCTTTGTACGTTCAAACGTCAACGATATTGATATAGCTGATAAACGTAGCTTTTGAAGATAGCTTCTTCTGAAGATACCAGTAGCCTTTTATAGTTATCTTACTATCAGATTTAAAAAATGTAATATAAGCAATATAATTGATTTATGATTCAAAATCTACTTAACGTATTCTTTACATTTCTAGAACTGCATATTGTATTGATAACGGCTACCAACCATTTATCAGAACAGAACAAATTATACTTCTTCATTGAGGGAGACAGTACTCGTGCAATTAACGCTTACATAACAGAATTACAAAAAATTAATTGGACATAGGAAAAACCTATTTAACAACATTTACACTGATTAAATTAAAGGGTCTCCTTTAAGCGCCGGTCAATTTCTCGTAACAGTCGTTTATACAATATTCTGTAACGTATGATAAACATACCACATGTATGATACGAGTATCTGTCTCTAGGTTATGTTTGAGTCTTTCATTTTTCATGATGTTTTGGAAAATAAAGCAATCCCCACGGGGGTTTTTTTATATGAGTATCGTATATTAAAACTTATGACACAGGTTTACAAAGATTAAGATGATAAATATTTCAAAAACTGTGGAGTATTCGCAGAAACAGAAGTAATCCCCCTGGGAACAGACCTGAAGAATGGTTTCCTGTAAAGATTACTAATTAGTAATAAATAGCATTACTCCTTGTATTGAAGTTCCAGTTTCTATTTTATATTTCATTACAGAGAATAGCCAGTTTGGGCCATAACTTGCCTATGGTTTACAAGTGTAATATTCGGTCAGATCTAATGTTCTCATAATGTTGTAAGGACACCTTACCGCTACGTAATGCGTTAGTGACTAATCCTAAAAATCTTTATTACACATTTTTTACTTTTTTCCTCAAAAAATCGCCAAGAATACAAAACTGTGGACCGCTTAGTTGAAATAGTGGACCACATGTATTTTAACGTATAACAACTGTTATATCACAACATACATACAAAAATACAAACATTTGCCAAACTGTACATCATATCTCAGATTTGAATTCTATAATCGAATATTATCTCCACTCATAAATAGAGTTGTGTGAACTGACTTTTGAATGTTGAATATACTGTAACCCAAGAAAATACATTATTAGCACTAACTTCTTATAAAAATTATCATTGCTTCAAAAATGTATAAAAATGTTAAGAGTCTTTACTAAACCACTTCTCTCTGTGAAAACATAAAATTCTGATGTATTTCAATTAATTTTAATACCGTTGTATTGTCTGTAATAAAACTGAATTTAAAAAATTGCTTAGTTTACCGCTCCTTTTTATTTTAATTTCTTCAAGAAAAGAAAGCACAAAGCAAAAACGCAAAGCATCCATGTCTATTCTACACACATTCTAGTACATCAGTTGAAGGTAAAGGTTATTCTTTACGAAACTATGATATTGTAATGCAAATGTAAAGCTTTATTTAAAAAGTGATGTTTTCTCGCTCTGGTATTTCGGCAATTTGAGTTCTCAAGATATGTTAATGCTCCTGTAATTACGAGGAAGGTAAAGCACATCTGGTTTTATGTAATTTTGCAGGAATTCGCTTTACATATAGTAATTTGAGTTTGAAATCTCCAGGAAATCTCTTATATTACCAACTGAAACTGGTCATTACGCACTACTTTTTAAGCCTTTATGAGGCCTGGAACTCAGTAGCAGCGCTCTTTATATTTGTCTCTCCTACTTGTACTACTTGCGTTTACGTCTTGAGACCACTTTGAAAAATAAATTAAATCAAAATACAATTTATTTATTTTATTAATTTATTTTTAAATAAGTTACTGACTGCAATATACAATAATATAACAATTTTCCCTCAGCAAAAACTGTACATCTTTGGTTGAGGTAAAAGATCTCAATATTATAGCTGAATACAATATTAATTTATCATTTAAATTAAATAATAAAATTATAAATTAGAAAGCAATGAAACAAACATATATATATATATATATATATATATAAAATTATGAAATCAAAAATATAATATATATATATATATATATATAAAATTATGAAATCAAAAATATAAAATATATATAAATATAATAAATTGAAATTATATATATATATAATCCTATATATATTATATATATATATATATAATATATACAAGTATCTATTCTTTTTATAATTATAAGACAAAAATAATAATTACGGAATCGAAATAAAGGCTGTTCGAACTATCTAAATATACAGTGGGTAATTAAATTACAGTTTGTATTCTAAATACGACTATAAAATAATTCACCAAGATTAATGTTTTGGCATATCTTAAAACTAAGTTCTAATACAGGAAAAGTACTTTGCTATTCCAAGAATGTTTCCCCCTAAAACTAAGGAGTTAGTTAAGTACGGACAAAAATCTTGAATGATAAAAGGAACGTGAAACTCGTTCGTTCTCTTAACAACTCTGTGAAAGAGAAGTTTTATAAAGAATCAATCACTCGGAGATGAACATCTGGTATTGAGGTGGTGCAGACATTCCCGTCATTGAGAGTGGAAAGGCAGGAATACGGCGCCGATGGATCTGAATACCGCCAGCCTTTTGACTTAGCGCTACATTTTGTGAATTTGTACCGTTATTATAGCACATATATTTTAAATTTATATGGAGCAAATACTTTATAAATTAAACAAATTTTCGGAAATACTTGCTTTATTCCGAAATTTAAGTTCACCCAAAAGTTTACAAAGTTTACAAACTTTTGATTCAATTTTCTTCAAATGTCACTCAATCGAACAAATCTAATTAAGAGTCTGATTAAAAGGTATTAAAATTAAAATTAAACTAAAAATGTATACTTCTCCAAAAATGGTTTAAATTAACAAAACAAAATAAAAAGTTCTCTTCTCAAAATACTCAAAATTAATATAACACAAAACTTGATATTTACTTTATGACCAAAATTTAATTCACAATACTTCAAAAAATTGAATTAAATTTTCAGACTCTGAAAGATGGGAAACTTTAGAAATTTTAATTACAGTATTATAAAATAAAAGATATTAACTATACGCTGGTACGGGACTTACTACTTTGAAGATTACGGAGGCAGATCGGAAAATAAAACGCACTAAAAATTTAAATACTTGAAATTGAATTTACCCGCGATAAATAATTACTCTAAATCCCAACTATTGGGTTAGAGAAAGAAATTCAGCATCTAACTCGACCGGTACACCTTCTCTTCGAATCGCCAAGACTGGACTGACTGCTTCTCTCTCTCTCCGGGCTTGCCGGGTCGGAACGTAGACCGATCAGCTGATTACCGGTCCAACTAAACAAACAATGTCCACGCACCGCGTCTAGTTAACAGGAGCCTACTTCCTACCGCGATTCAGCATAAAGAATTAGAACTATGGTACAAATTCAGCGTGAATTGTTAATTGTGGGACTCGTATCCATACATTCCCAAAATGTTCAATTTACGTATGAAAATGTTCAATGTAATTAATGGTAGTAATCGTCAGTAATTATTTGTAAATGCTAGCGTTTAATCATTTATAATTTGAACACTTATTTAAATAATGTTAAATCTCGTAATTTTTAAACACAAAAATTGACTTCTATAATATTAGTAATTTACTATATGAAATATTAGATTTAGAGCTTACTTTTGTGATAGCACCAAAATTTGGACTATTCGAGCGATAGAAGTAAGTTACAATTAGTTAGGATTGAGTTTGGATGAAGTGGTAACAGGACAACGTTACCCATGCGAACGGAATATGTTTTGCTAAGCTTCTGTGAATTACTCATCTTAAACATTCATTCGAATCACTAGAATGATTTAACGACGATTCAGGCCGGAGGAAGCCGGATCCGAAAATCGTACTCATCATAATATTCATCAACATTGGAAACAGAAAACACGCTTTTTAAACGTTGTCTTTAACATCATATTAAAGGTATTTCACGTTTAATACATTAAATAAAAAGTGAAATGCAAGGAATAGTTGTATTACATCACAATGTTTAATGTTATAATAGAACAAATTACTGAGATAATAATTTTAACAATCTTAACACTAGCTTTTTAATCTTTATTCCATTAATCTGAAATTAAATATTCACGTTCTCACTATATCGAATCAATGTTAAGAGAAATGAATTATTCAGACTTTCTGTGGAGACCCCGATATTCAGGAAGTAAAACAATTGTGTTAGGTAAAACTACTTAATTACGTAATATTAAACAAATAAATAAAACACTTTTATTCAGACAAAACTCACCATATTACGAAAACATTTGAGGCACCTCTGACAAATCAATTACTTCCTGTTTCCTAAACATAACTCATTATGCAACGAACAGTATTAATTAAAATGTGCCAGCTTTATGCAATAATATGGGCACTAGGCTTGAGCCAAGTACTCAAACAATTAACGGTAACTTCTGTGTGACAAATGTTGCAGTGTGACGCCTGGCCTGTGACGTCACATATCACAAGAAGTGTCCTACAAATCATCAGTGTAGTGTCACAAACCTGTGCACAATCAGGCTGGAGTTCCACCAGGCTCATCCTTTTCTCTTTGCAGATAAACAACAAATCTGTTTCTTTGCCATACAAATTACACTATTTCAAACTTTCGTTCGAAATTATTCTTCTTTACATGGGATCAACAGAATTCGTTGAATATGTTTTTACTTGTATTCAACACATTATAAACCCGACTGTTTGCCCATTTTTAAATGTTAACAGTTGGATAGTTTTACATGTTTGAAAGGAATCCCTGCTAAAACTGTTATACATATAATAAAGTTTTAAACAGAATTGTTCAATAATAATAGATGAATATGAAACATTAGAAACCTATTGGCACAAGTTGTGTTGTATTTGCATCTTTTACATTTTAGTAATTTTACAGAATTTGTTGATCGGGTATAAGTCTTTAGTAGTCGATGTTTAATAAGTTCTTGGTTAGTTCGTGCCTAACAACCTGTCTACTGAGTCACACTATGACTGTTCGAGGTTGTTCTTACCATTATACAGTTCTTTAACACCTTAACTGTTGCTGTATACTGAGTGAGGCAGCAACTAATGTTGTGAGCGGTAAATCGTTTGCCGCAGTCAACATGTTAAGATTTTACTTAAATATTAAATTGCACACCAACAGCAGTAGGTACTATAATGGGCATTTAAAGCTTGATTGTTTCTCCATGAAAGTTTAGAGGGCTAACATCTGTACCAGAAGTAATGCTGACTTATAGCGAGTATTAATGTTAGACTGAGGTCACTTACTGACACTGACACCGCAAACAGTTTGACTGCTGCCGGAGTATTGATGAAATGGTGTTGGGATATTACTCATCAACGTACTCCAACAGCAGTACTATAATGGACAGGCAGTTAAAGCTTGATTGTGTCTCGATGAAAGTTAGAGGGCTAACATCTGTACCAGAAGGAATGCTGACTTATAGCGAGTCTCAATATTAGACTGAGGTCAATACTGACACTGACACCGCAAACACAGTGACTGCTGCCGGAGTATTGATGAGTTGAGTTGGTGTCGTATAATAGTTTTCAATTCACTCTAACAACTGGGTAACAATTATTTCTACTTACTTGTTGCATGCTCTTGCCACGGGATTTTAATTTATTTATTTCCAAATATGAACCTATACCTTTGTGCTTTACTAACTACCCTTGGCTACTCTCTTGTATTTCCGGCACTGGAATTTCCAGTAGTTTATCACTTCCTTCTTCAACATTTCTCTTCCTTCTATCAGCAACTCTTAAACTTCCCCTCCTAACACTTTTACTCCCTTATTTTTTTCTGGGATAGATTGTTTGAAGTTTAATCAGCACCGTCGAGGCTGGTCATAGTGGGTATCACCCCATACCCAACGTCTGGGGTGATACCTTTCATGGCGGCGGGCTGTGTGAATTTTTTCTGCCTAAGGGTTGATTCGGCAGAGGTCAGGAGTCAATTCGACCCTTCACCATGTAGTGCGACATGGATGCAAAGGTTGGCTCTGCGTTGCCAGATGTTGCCATTCGACCTCTGCTGATTAAACTTCAGACAACCTCTCCTAGGAAAAAAGAATGGAGTAAAAGTGTAAGGAGGGGAAGTTTATGAGTTGCTGATAGAATGAAGAGAAATGTTGAAGAAGGAAGTGAAAAACCAATGGAAATTCCAGTGCCGGAAATACAAGAGAGTAGCCAAGGGTAGTTAGTAAAGCACAAAGGTTCAGGGTAAAAATAGGTTGATAGAAAGAATAAAATGATTGAAAAATAGAAGTGAGAAGAACACTGAAAATTGCTTTGCCAAAAATACAACAGAATAGCTAAGGGTGGCCAGTAAGCTACAAATTTGTGGGGTCTCATTTGGAAATGAAACAAAATAGTATCCAGAGTAAAGAGCGTGATACAATTACTAGAAGTAATGACATTCTCATTTCGGGTAACTCCGTGGTCGCTGTCCCCATATAAATAAAAAATATGAGCCCCTGGAGGAAGAGCATAAAATAGTACTAAAAGTAATACTGACTAGCGAACCTCAATATTTAACCTCTGTCAATACTGTTACTGACATTTCAAACAGTGGCCGATACCAGAGAAGTCGTGATTTTAGTTTATGGAATGTTATCTAATTATTTTGAACAGCAAGTCTATACTGGAGAAAAATGTCTTCTGGGATGAAAGCAGCAAACCTGAAAAAGTGTTACTGAGCAAAAATTGTCTCAGTATTAAACTAATATTCTGATAATGAAACCGTAAACAGTGGCAACTACTGTGTTATTGACGAGTTGAGTTGGTGTGGGAATATGACTCATCATTGCATTCCAACATTACGGCTACACTAAACAAATAAAACTTATCCTTCCGTTTCCGGAATATTAGCGAGAGAGCTAACTTTATTTTCAGAGGTAATATTGACTAGACTTTCTCTCAATATTAAAGTACGGCCCTTCTCTCATTGCCACTGGTACTGATGAGTAGCGTTAATCGTTATATTGCCTCAATAACTCGCAACATAATTACTAAACTATACACATAACCTCTAAACAGAGAGTGCCACTGTTTCTTGTAATCTTTAAAGGTACAACCTGGTATAATTAGCAGATGTAATTATATAGGCTAAAGGATTTGTCACTATTGACACTGGCACCTTAAACAGTGGACGCTGCCAGAGAAACGATGACATGATTTGGTGTCGAAATATTATTCATCAATACACTCGTTGGAGTGTACACGAGACAAATAAGTCTTGCCATTGTTTCTCGGATGAAAGCGAGAGAGCTGAAATCAGTAGCAGAGGTAATATTGACTAAAGCGTCTCTCAATATTACACCACGATCAATACTGACACTGGCCCGCAAACAGAAACCGCTGCCGGAGTATTAATGATTTGAATTTTCGGCATCAATCAATACACTTCAAAAGAAGGGCTGCAGTAGGTAAATAAAACTCACTATTTTCCGGTTGAAAAACTTGGGAATCATTAGCAGAGGTAATAAGCTAAAGGGATTTTCAGTATTAGTCCGCGATCAGTACTGACTCCATCACCTCAACTGGTGGTTACTTCTGAAGTACAGATGAGTTGTAATAATATTCCACAATACGTATAATCTGCTAGTTTCAACTAGACCAAGTTAATAATGCAATTGGTTCCTGTTAAAGATGAAAATACACATGGGGTTAAATATAACCTCTATGATAGAACTGACTATATTAGGCAGCAGTTACTGGCAGTAATATTTCCGTAAACACTGACTACTTCTGGAATATAAAAGTTTATGCGGTATCAGTGTAGTAAAAATTAGTAGACTAGAGCGGCATAACTTCATCATGTAAATTGAAAATGTCATGAGAAAATTCACCAGTACTTAGATTTGATATACACTTATTGGTATCAAGCAAAGTGTATTTCAGTATATATATATGTACTGAAATACACTTTGCTTGATACCAATAAGTATATATCAAATCTAAGTACTAGTGATATATATATATATATATATATATATATATATATATATATTGATGATTACTGACATTTGTTCACTTTTATTTCCAGGTAAAAGTTAGTGTCAAGTTACTCTGTTGAAAGTCTACAATTGTTGCATTTTTCAATACAGTCCTGAGAAAAATTCAACGTAGCAAATCTTCAACAAATCAATGTTTTCAGTTCACGATCTAATATTGATTTACCTGCCTGCACCGATGTTATTCAGTTTTGTCAGCCTTTTCACCTCAAACATTGAGCCGATTTCAAAGATATACTGTAGCTCTGCAGTTGAAGTGTGTTCTTAAATAACATGCAGACATAAACTCAAATCAGCAACACTGCGGCAGTGTCTGTGTGAGTGTATTTACTGCAGTATAATATTGACAATGAACTCAGCCGACATGAACTTTTGTCCCCAGCTGAGAGCCAGCCATCGTTGAGTTTTTGTCACCGGTCTATTTTTGTAAGTGTATTGTTATGTCATATTCTAACAGAAAACTCAAAACTATTAATAACGCCGATGGGATTGTTTCATATTGACTGCGGTATAATGTTCATCATTGCCTCAGCCACCAATTATGTCAATAATTTCTTCAAAATGGTGAATTTCAAGATAAGGTGCCACCTGTTATACAAGTATATTTCTTTAATTAAATGCATTAACGAATAATATTCTGATAGGTAATCAACTAATCAATACTGTGGGTGAGGTCTGTACCAGTAATGCAGTCCGGTCTACTATTGACATAAGTGACAAAAGCTTATGAAATACGTCTAAAAGGATCATTTTAAGTTATTATAACGTCTTTGTTTATTCAAATATTGTTTATGCATTTAAATGAAAACCATCTTTAGCCTTTCTGTCGAGATAGAAATACTCGTATTATAAAACATTTTCAAATTTAAACCAACCTCTTTTTATAATTCGTACGGCTCTCTAAGGCAAAACTAAATGCTGAAATAAATGGCAGAGCTCACATAAGCCAAGGCGGCTCTCTCGATATTAGACTACAGACAACACGGTGACATGCCACTGCTGGAGTATTGACGATTTTCTTTTGCGTGTGAGTATTATTTAATAATAGAAAGAACCTTAAAAGATACGAATAGGGTTTAAAACACAACAACGGTTCTCATCGGGGGACGTAAGGTCTGATATCACTGGCAGATCTCATATAAGCGAGACGGCTCTGTCGATATTAGACCACAGACAACACTGTCACAGTTGACTAACGGAGTATTGACTATTTTTTTGTCTGAATATTATTTAATAATAGAAAGAACCTTAAAAGATACGAATAGGGTTTTAAAACTTAACAATGGTCCTCATCGGGGGACGTAAGGTCTGATATCACTGGCAGATCTCATATAAGCGAGACGGCTCTGTCGATATTAGATGGGAGACGTAAGTTCTGAAATCTGAATACTACTCATCAATACTTCTGAAGGTTATTAGCCCGGGTGATTAGATTCCAATAGAAATGTTTGTCTTCATTGTGCCAAAAAAGTAATATAGAAGATTTATGTACAGCAAGTTAATATTTATAGTAAGTAAATTTATAATTAATTAAATCTCTATTTTCCATGATTCCATTTTTATCAATGATGGATTTTATTTTTGAATGTAGAAGCTAAATTGATTATTATTTATTATTCTAATATATGGTATTTTATTGTGTATGTAATAAGAATAAATATCATTACTCATTTATAATTCAGTGCTGCGACAGAAAGCTAAAAAATAATTAAAATTGACGTAATTTAAAACAAGTTTGTATAATAGAGTTAAAAGCTAAAGTAAGAATAAAAAGTGACTGGACATTTTTTAATAGACCTCTATTTTTATAATAAGTTTAGTTTAAATTTCTGCTTTAGAGTTTAGTTTGCTAATTAGTTTTGAATATATACTGCACGACAAAATTTATAACGCATTAAAATGTTTACTGGCTTAACCTCTCAAGATAGGGTAAAAGGTCACTAGATCTTTAAACTGACTAAACCTTAACTCATTCTTGTCTTAACGTATTTATTAGCATTGGGGTAGAACTTAAAATTCGGTTACCGAACTTTAAATAGAGGACTTGTACGTAACCACTTTTATCAGACTTGCAAAAGTTTTTGTTTGTTGATCGTTTTGTGGCTTAACTGAGCTAGATAATGTAAAAGCTCATTAAATTTTTTTGTGGACCACTTCATTTCTCACTAAAGATACAGAGCTTTGAATAAAAGCCTGTATGGAAGACTTAGCCAAATTTGACTAAAATTTGTACTTTTCTATCGTTTCTACGTGTCGATTCGTAGACACCTTTTTGTAGATAATTTAATCTTTTAAATCTTTTCAAAAATTATTTTTGAGCTACGACTAAACGGTTTGGCTCTTTTGAGCTAGAAACAAAAAAGTTTACGTTGAAAAAATGTACTTAATTTTAAGTATTTCATTTTATTGAGGATGTAAAAGTAAAATTTCTAAATAATTTATTGAGATTTTCTTGTTAAACGGCCTATGCAACAATCATGCAAAATTTCAAGTCTCTTGCACTTCTAAGAATATGTTAAAATTTCTGTTCATACATCTATTTCCGTGATTCGAATCCGGATCTCTCACTTAGCGGGTGAGTGAGCTACCTCTATACCACAGAGCCCCTACTTTTTAAAATTCAGTTATTTTTTTATATCTATAAGTTCAACAGCGGCTGTATAGGTATTTAGTTGAGACAATACCCATGATTATTATCTTCCACCAGAACCTAGACCGGCTAATGTTCTGGTCTATAAGCATATATTGGGTTGGTTGGGTGAAAGGCTGCAAGATCGCCGGGTATTGAGTCATCCACCACATGTTGGTTAGAATATATTAGTTTAAGGTATCCACTAAAGTTACGTATTAATTAATTAAATAGGAAGGTTTTCATGGGTTAGGATTGGTAAGGTTTGTAGTTCCAACCAGTCCTTTAATCAAGTGGAGGTCTACCCGATTGTATTTATTTTTATCAGTAAAACCGTATTCCGTGAGTAGATAATTCAGTACTACTGTACTAAAATGTTCATGAGAGATGGCAAGAGAAATCAACTAGATCCATCCTCTGGGTGCAATATTGTTCGGCTTGACATGCCCAATGGTTATCACCATAATTGCCCATAAGTACAGTGTAAAACATTCGCTAACGCTCAGCCAAATCTCACGGGGTTAAATGCACCATCACCGAACTCTTGTAGCATAAGTAAAAACTGAAGCTCTATGCATTATTGTAGGTATATAGATCACTTCGTTTCCATGATATCGTTCTTACTACAGAAATGTATTTTTCCAGCCCGTCGAGTAATAAGCTTCACTAACGCTCATACAATTAATTATCACCCTTTCCCATCGGCTGACACTATAATATGTAAAATATCATATAAAAAGAATAGTAATTACTTCGGAAAAAAATTCCCATGGAGGTTTTGTTTCTTTTACAATACTCGCATCTTTTAAATATATTTGTGTAATAATCTGTTGTTATACGAGAATAGCTATATATGTTAAAAAATAAAAAGCATCCCACAACATTCTACATGCTACTCATTCATAAAGGAAGGGTTATATGTACAGATTGTTATACATATGTTATCGTAATGATTATAATTTTTTGCTGTCATAGACAACTTAACGCAAGGCAAATTCATTATTTAGTCGTCTTTATATCAACTAAATATAAAATAAAAGTTTGCGTTATTTATAACACTATTTTATAAACGTAAATCTTTACAATTTTCTCATTATGTTATGCTTTTGGAAACTAAAAGCTTTTACATTAAACCTTGTTCAGGTAATTTTATGTTAACCCTTTATTTTGTCTGGGACGTTAATTAAAATCTGTTAAATATTCAGTATGCAGAAGCAAGTTGTTTACGAAACTTTCCAACCTCTAAAGCTTTCAGAGGTGTTAAAATAGAATTTCTTTTCCTCCCAACTCCCTTTGTAAACCGTGAGAAAACTAATTTATTTAAATAGAGGTTTGAAAGCACTGCGTAGTTTATTGTTTCTTCTAAATCCAGTTAAATTACATTAATAATGTGTTTAAATCTTATTTTTTATTATTATTCTTGATACATTAAGTAGGCTACAATATGTATAAAAATTATATATTCGTTAGAAGATTCAGATTTTATACATTATAATACTAATTATACATTATAATACAATTCCCTATATTGTGTATTTAAGAAAATCATCAAAAGAAAAAAGTACATATTAATATTTACGATTAGAATAAAAAAATCCGATAACAATATATTTTTGAACTCAATGCATAGTCCACCTTTAGGATTAAACAATGGTGTATAATTAATGTAAGTTCGGAGTGCAAGATTTATTACAATTTAAATCTACAACTAAAATATTACAATGTAAGAGTACGCCAGAACTCGTATAACTTGAAGTTGCATGCAAAATTTCAAACCTATAATTCATTTCATTCTCAAGATGTCCTGAGGAGCGATAGAGAGACAGGCAATCATACAAACAAATTTTTTACATCTCCCGACAGGAAAGAATTTGTGTTAGCCTACTGAGCGATAGGCTTCAATGACTCTCAGCCAAATTCGCTGGTGGAGATGCGTCATCAACAACTCATTCATGTATATGTGAAATGAAGTTTCAAGAAATACGAGGGTAATTCAGAAAGTAAGGTCCGTTTTTTTATTTAAAAAAACCAAAAGAGATTTTTTAAAAAAAAATTGTTTTATTTGATTCCTGACATCAATCACTATTTTTTGACATAATTTCCACTTTTGTTTAAACACTTGTCATAACGATATACAAGTTTTGAATGCCGGTGTCATAGAAGTCGGCCGCCGTCGTCGAGTGACGACGCAAATGCCGGTGACGTCGAGTGACGCCACTCCATCGACTGGCGTTTCGTTTCTGGGGTTATGTGGGAAACCCATGTCTCGTCACCCGTCACAGTGTAATCTAAAAGGTTATCACCTTCCTGATGATATTGGATCAAAAATTCAAGAGCAATACCCATTCTTCTTTTTTTGTGGTCCTCAGTAAGCAGCCTGGGAACCCAACGTGAGCACAATTTGCGAAAATCCAAAATTTCAGAAACAATTTTAAACAATGTGGTTCTACTCATGTTTGGAAATTCTATTGCTAATGAAGAAACAGTGAATCGCCGATCTTCACGAATGTTTTCATCGACGGCTTTCACCAAATCTTCGGTGGTCACTGACGGCCGACCAGATCGTGGTTCGTCATGGACATTTTCCCGTCTATCTTTAAAAGCTCTCACCCACTTCCGCACTTTGCTGTCACTCATTGCATTTGGGCCGTACACTTTATTTATCTGTCGATGAATATCCGCTGCTGAAACGTTCCTTGCTGTCAAAAACCGTATCACAGACCGTATTTTACAGTCGGCGGGACGTTCAATAGTTTTAAACATTTTAAAAAGGCACAGAAAACAGCAGACTAGAACAATTTCACTGCAAATGGCGTCGTTCTGCGCGCAATGCATGCCGGGAGTCAGGGCGCATGCGCATTTCGCTTCTCGCTTACTGTTTGTCTGGTTAACGTGAATCGCACCTTACTTTCCGAATTACCCTCGTATCTTGTTGCATAATTCATTTGCATTTCGACTCATCAAGTTAAGTTTCATAGCAATGTTCAAATAATAAAAGTTCCGGTGAGCTAGGGAGGCTAATAAAATACAAGCCTACGCTAAAATTAAATTTTGGTACAGACTTTTAACATGGACTTTCCACTCAATTTTTTCTTTTTACTTCACCAATAAAATTGGCTCATGATTTTACTCATTTTGTTTCCAAATTTATTTATTCTGCTATGGTGTTTTTACCATCATGGTTACCTATAAGACTAATTTAAAGATATTCGCTAACGCTCAGCCTAATCCCATGGAATGACGTGCACCGTCATTGAACTCAGTGTTGCCTATATATTAATGACGAATCTTCATTCAAAATTTTAATCTGCAGATCAGTTTGTTTTCGAGATGTGGTGTTGACAAATAGACAAACAGACCGAGAGAAATGAAAGTTATTCAGGTCCTGGAGTAATAGGCCTTGCAAACGCTCGGCCACAAGACAAGTTTAAGGTGCAGTTCTACGTTATCAGGAGGATATTTAAAGTAGTTTATGCTCAGAACAGCTGATACAGCAGTTGTGATAGTTCTACACTAATAAGAATTATGTAAGTTGTACCGTTAGTTAGTTCCATTTTATATAATGCGACATTTCACAACCTAGTTAGCCAGTACAACTTAATATTATTTTTTATCCAATGTTCCGGAACTAAATTATCGACGGACTAACTACCTAATTGGCACGCGTATGAATATTTTATTGTAACCCTTCGTAGCAGCCCAACTACGTGACCGATTTCACCTCGCGCGCTATGTCCGTAAGTAAAATTTATATTTTCGTATTATTAAATTAGCCCTTTGATGCCAAACATATAAAAATGAATGTAACGTAAAGTAAAGTATTAAATAGTAAAGTAAATTACCATTGAAGATCTTTTATTTGCTTGATTGAAATGGATACAAGTTGTGGCGTCGTCCTTCTGACGAGCACGTTGTCGTGATAAGTTTTTTGTCTCATTAAATGGGTCATGCCGTCGCGAATTTGTTTTAGGCGAGCTCACGTATTATTTGAGTAGATGGCTACCACTTTCATAACTTCTACTCCTCTTCTAGTAATTACCGACTAGAAATAACCCTTCTTAGACTACAGCCTCAATGTCTCGTGCCAAGACGCTGACGCCCGGGTTGTGAGTCTACATATTGCGAAGGGAAGTAAAATCTTAAAGTTTTATAAAGTAAAATATCGTAGGCATAATTCCATAGAACATTGGATATTTTAGGCCCACCTATCAGATATACATTTTTAGTTCTTGTACTCTAATTGGCAGCAACGTGACAAGGCATACATTTAATTTACCAACTAAAATTGGTGCTTGTAAGTTTCATTAATTAAATTGAACTTATAAGTAAACTTTGCAATTCGAGTATTTATTACTACGACCTCAGAAGTCACCACCCCCATGTGTTATCGTCATTCGGTACAAAGTAAAGTAACTAGTCAGAAAATCAAGCCCATGCTCATGTAAATTAAAAAAAAAAACGCATACATAAATATGATTATTTCCCGTAAATGATTGAGAGAGTTTGGGAAGAATGTTACCTCGAGCAAATACTCTTCTTATTCTTCTCTGTCGATCTGGTCCGTGGTCGTGTATATAAGACCTGAAACAATGGGCATATAAACAATTACTGTAGAATATAAGATTATTGAAATACTCCTGCATGCAGTAAGGTATGCTACAGTAAGTATGCGTTTGTCGTTGTATTAGTGCATTATTTTCATGCTGTCTCCTTGCTCCTTGCGCTGTTCTGATGCATGCAATTACGACAGAGTGAATTACGATTAATGAATACAATAATTCCAAATTGTGGCAAAAACACTATATCCCATTGCCCTATAATTATCCTAACTTCACTCAACGTCATATATTTATATAATTACATGTTTGACCTAAAACTTTAGATTTCAACACGATTCTGATTTGAACTTTCCTTGTACATAGAACTTCAATTTCCACAACAAAATTAACGAGTGAGAAACTGACAATTGTTTGACATTTTCATTCTCAATTGTGGATTTTGCATTATTCGTGTATCAACTAGGAAATTTCTTCCTTTATTTATGTTTTATGAAAACATTCTATAAGATTAATTCAAAAAATAAAACTATAGACAAATATCAAATTGACTTTTATTTTCTTTTGGAATGAAAGTGACAAGAATAGTATGTACAAAGTACGTTTAACACAATCTGAAAATTATTATTGTATACTAGTTCATGACAATATATATGACAATATTTTTTTAAACTTCACTTTAAGGTTTTTGGAAAATAGAGCTTAAACAATCTCTATTTTACCCGTTTACAATTCTGAAATTCAATTCTGGAACCTCTAGTTATTGCAGATTTTTTTCCATAAATTGGATTAAAATTTTTTTTTTTTTAAACCCTGTATGTAATTTAAGATTGGATTTTCTTTCTTTACTGACGCTCTAACCGTTCTCTTAATATACGTTTAGGATACGTTATTTGACTCGATACGAATTTTAAATAAACTATTAGAAAACGTTGCCATTTTAACCACCGATTTTTGCATAAATACTATCATTATTGTATCTAAAATGTACATTTAGAACGATTAGGAAACTTTTACAATCATTTACTCAAATGGCATGGTACAGTGAATTAACACCCTATATAATTGTGTTGTTGATAGCGCTCGAAGTTCTTGTTACGTTCTTGGCATAATTACGTTCTCTAAACAGCAGCGTGCTACGCTACACCAAGAGACACGTTGACGTCTTGCCCCACTCCCATGGTAATTATTACATTTGTATGCAAATGTTATTAAAACTTCACTAGACTTTAACAACTTTGTAGGTATTACCTGTGAACTTTATGCAAGTTTTACTGTGTTCATGTGCCATAACTCAGTAACAACTTTGCTTCTTTATGTTTGCTTTTCATCGCATATAAATGTTGCAATTTAACCCTGGGTCATATATGATGCGTTAATTTATTTTAGTATATTAAAACTGAAATTGGAAATTAGATAAAAATATGAACAAATATGAGGCTTTAAGAAATCTTTGAAGTAATAGATTTTAGTACTGAACTGCTCCCACTATTGTAGTCTTTCGGCGAACGTATATTGAGGACTTTTTGTAAATTAGGCAAAACCAAATATTTTTAAATGTCCTTTGACTTGAAAACCCAGCAAGAAAGTTATGAAATATTTCTATGGCTCTCAACAAGACTTTTAGCCTGTCTTGATTATGGAAGCCTTTTTCAATGTCAGAGAATTTCAAATTTTGAACAAAAGTAATTTTTATTCAGGGCAAATAAGCAAGTTTCTAGGTGCTTATGGTGTATAGCCGATTTATTAATTCGTCTTATCATACAAAACCCACTCGAAAAGTTCGTGTGTTTTGAGTTGATTTAATTTGCGAAAAATACATAATATTTGTTTATTAATTATATTTTAATAAATTTTAGCTGTACTATTTATCAGATTGTAATCATTGGAAAATTGGAAATTGGAAATATTGGAATAATTTAATTTTAAAATTCGTTAATGTTTACGTTCCCTGTTTGTAGAAATAAATCTGTGAAAGTTGGAAGCTCTGAGCCTAACTTCCTCGATTGCGATTAACCACTGCACTAGGGAGAAGAGGGAGGAGACAAAGGAGAAGAGAAAAAGGGGAAAGATAAGGGAGTAGCATTCAAGGGTAGAGATTGGGGAAGGAGATAAGGTGAATTTTTAGCAAAGCCACGTACTGTCGCGGTTTTCCAGATCCAGCTTAAAAATACGTAAATCCATCTCATTAAGTAAATAACACTTTGTAGATTTAGATTGTTTTGGTCACTTAATTTTGAATACAAACAACCAAATAATTTGACTTTTTATAAGGCTTCTTGTTGTTCAACAGTTAATATAATAAGTAAATACAAAATAATAATTTAATTACAGTTTTATAACCAGTCATAAGTATGAAATTTTAATATTAAAGTTGTCTTGTGTAGTAATGTATGTAAAATAAAGTCAAATCACAACTTAGAACTTTACTATGTAAATTATTCAATGTGTTGTGTTTAATATCTAAAAAAAAATTATATAGAATTTTTGTCCGTCTCTCTTATTTATTAAATCATCATGGTTTTTTTGAATTAGTTAATACGATTCCCATACGTTTATATGTACGTTTTTTAACATGTTTTAATAATCAAAACTCTTCTCTAGAGGTAGTTTGTCCAGTATTTTTATACAATGTTTACCAACTTCAGTTATGCCCTCTCTATAAAAATTGATGTGGGAGTAATGTTCTTTAAATCTGAATTTATCTTTGGTTTGCCCAATGTACTTGTTATTGTGGTTATTAATAACAACTGTATTCGATATGTTGTGAGTTTATCTTAGTTTCCTTCAGAATATTTTTGGATTTTTTTAAATTGTTATTAGAGCTATTTTTTTATATTTATGAAATATTTATGTCTGTAGGTATTTATTGTTTTTTTTGCATCTTTTCAGTTACCATTTTCAGTCTGTTAGTCGTCAATATTAGTCAATGGTTATTTCTAAAAATTAGCTCGGCTAGAGGTCAACTATCTTTGACTTGTCTTCCCTTAAGAACATACGGTTGTAAAAAATTTTATACTCTTGTATAATGTTCTTCTTGTATCACTGAACAATAAAAGGACTTAACTTGATTTCACATACTAGATTTTTTGTTTATAAATAAATTCAAGCTAGGTTTTAAATAATGTAGAAAATAAAACAATGGAGTTGTAAAATACCAACAGTTTCGAACCTTTAAAAATTTACAAACATATTAATTAAGGGGCAAACAAATCCAAGCGTTTATCTCATATGCCGGTCTATTTTGTTTAACCTGGGCGAATGGATTACACTAAAAGTAATTAACGTACACGGTTTCACAATTAACATTAAATCTCCTCTAACCGACACTACATTACATGTTAGGCCAATTATGTATAATTACATTTTAGTTGATAAGGTAATTTTATTCATGTGTGGGAATTTATCAGCTGTCCTTCCCAGTATTTGTGATGCTCTCGGATAGATTGGGCGCGACTGTTTTATACAAGGTGTCCAAAAAGTTTTTACAATTGAATCAGTCATTAAAATGACCCTCAAAAACCTCAAGAAACACCTCATGTCCATTTTTTAATGTTAGTAAAGTTAAAGTCAAAAAGCTCATCAGTGTATTTTGTTACATTAACCTAAGTTGCAAACTCTAGCCATCTTTGAACGGCTGTCATTTTTGACTCGGTTATCCGTTTGAGGTCGGGTTTGCGGCTCTGTACTCTACTAATATAGACCTTTAATTTGATATGCATATCAACCTATGCTTACGTTTAATATTTTATTCTGACTCCTAGCGGGCCGCCCCCCTGAGGAAGTAGCGGATCACTGAATATGTGATAAAATAGATTTTTATGTCCAGTAACTTTGTGTAAGGTTTTGTAGCTCTATTTTAAATATTTTGAAAAATATTTAACCGACCCGGGACTTTTTGGACACCCTGTATACGTAAATGTGTGTTTGGCTAATAACTGATTCGTAAACTGAGTTTAAAAGTTACTTAACTTTACAATCTTGATAGCCTAAGAGTTAAGGTCAATTTGCATTGATTGAACTCAACATAGGGGTTTTCAATTTTTTAAATAATTTCACCTAAAAATGAAATTTATTGTCAGCCTCGCTGGTTTGGTGGAAGTCGAAATGGGTGGATAACGAATGGGTAAAAAATATTAAATAATAACCTTTTCTCAGAAAATGTTCCTTTTTTTTATGTTCAACGCACTAAAACCTACCCGTCAGATACAAACGATATAGTTATATCAGTGTATTACTCTAGATAAAAAACTAGAGTGCTGGAAAAGTTGTTTTTTTTTTTCATTCTCTCGGTGTACATGATATCTTAAAAATCGTCTAACCTACGGACTAAAATTAGTCACAAAACTTTTTGTGTATATAAGCAACACTGATTTCGATGGTGGTGCGCGTTACCCCATAGGATTTGGCTGAGCTTTAGCGTAAAAGTTTTACATTGGCCTTATGGTTGCCATGATGACAACAAGAACATTGCAGAGTAACAGAATAAGCAACGTACTAAATAGAATTACATGACATTTTAACATGGGACATAGCAATACTTATAACCTAATGAAATGAGCTATGGAATTGAAATGTATGTAGCCCCAGCATAGATTGTGGTCGAATTTGTGTGATCGAACCAGTGAATATAAAAACTGAATAGTTTACGGACCGAGTTAGAACCCACCATTGGCCCAAATAATGGTGAGTACCTGTGTTGGAGTTGAGAGCAAACAGAATGACGTATTTCATATTCGGGAGTGAGTTCGGAACTGAACTTGGGACATTTGCATGGCAACTTCCACTGTTGGTTAGTTGTCTGCAGCATCAGCTCGCCACTAACACTGGCGCCACCATGTGAAATTGTGATTAGCATTACAGCATACAAACATTAAAAATTAACTTTTATATACAGCAGCAAAAAATCCCTTATTTGTCTCTAAAGTTGTGTAATGTGAATTAATAAAGCCAGTTAAATTTATTCGACAGTTCTGTGTAAACATTGTATTATGACAGCACAACCGTATGTTTAATTATTTTTAACCAATATTTTCAATTTGTGTACATTTTTAGAGTTGAATTACAACAAAAGTAACAACACATTATTTCAATATCGTGGCAAGAAGCCAAACGAATGTATTTATTCTGTTGCAAAGCGATGCAAGAGACACTAAATGCAATTTGTATGACAGAAACTCGTCTAGATGACATATGATCCATTTCTCACTGAACAGGTATACGATACTGATTAGGTATATAAATACTGATATAATTCCTCGACTGGACCGAGGAAATACTATGATATAGAGGTTGAGAATTATTACTCAATCTATGAATTATTACTAAATACATGTACCGTACTTTAATGTATCATGCAACATCTTTACGTGTGGATGGCAGCTCTCATAATGTCAGTATTATTGATGATAATTTTAGTTTTTAATTTTAAACAACAATTTCGATATCCATACAATTTATAAAACTATACTGTTTTTAATCCAACCTCATTACAAAATTATATGTACAGGTATAGTTATATTGACGATATATGACTAATTCCACTTTAAAAATATCATAGGAGCCTATCATATTACATCACAAGTGCTTTCACTACGAAAACTTGAACTTCGACTTTGGAGTTCCTCTACGTTGATCTAAAATAGTTCAAGTGGTACTGAAATCGTGAGAGCTATTCAAAATAAAACACGGAATGTTGCATAGAACTTGAGGGCGAAGCATGAGTATGTGCTAGTTCTCTATAAAAATGTAAATGATAACACTTTTTTAGTTTAAACCTGTACTTACTGATGGTCTTTTAACAATAGAACGTCGGGCTGCTTTTCAGACGTTGAGATTAAACGCTTTCGAAAAATATTTGTTGAAATGTTTTATATCTGTGGACAAATCTTTAACAAAGGCAGCAGGGTATTAAAGAAATGTTTCCATTTACTTTAAATTACACAAAATTGGCGTTTTATATAACTTTGATGCCTAGCCCATGCACGAGAAAACATTTTTACAAAAAACTACTAACATTTTAAATATAGACTGAAATATTTAAACTTGTTTGCGATTGTTAGTGATTTAAGTGGCTGGCTTCTATGTGATGAGTATTGTTTTGTTAAATAAATAGTGAAACGGTTCACTGTATGCAAACAATAGACCACTATAATTAACCTAATGCATTTTATATGTATTCGGGAGGTGACCTACTTACAATATGCCACCGTTACAACGCTAAATATTACCTATGTTCGGACTAGACAACGTTATCAAACCTGAACAACTGCATACATTAACTTTAATAGGTTCCATTATCTTTTTCCTCATACATATATAAATATCATAAATATTAAGTGTAGCCGTATTAAATTATATATATATATATATATATATATATATATATATATATATCACATCCTTCATTCTTTGCTATTATTTTGAAAAAAAAAACAACATTGTGGGAAGACTTCCTCAAATAACAAACAAAGTTATGTTTTGAGGGAAATATTTGTCAGTTTTTTAAAGATTTCCCGGTATTTGGCGAGTTTTTAGTTCTACATTCTGGTTGATATTGTATGCGCGTTCAGCGATGTGACTGCTCATTGAAATGTTGTTTTAGGTTATCCGTCAGAAGAGGAGAACAAGTTCCGAATATTGTTTCAGTTCCCTCTAAAAATATTCGATGGAATATATGTGGGTCAAATATGTTTACAAATCTCCACCATCAACAATATTTATTGAAGCAGAAATCTACAAATATAGTCACCATTGATTAAGAACCTACACGGAGATACTGAATTACCACGAATTAACTATTTTGGCATTTCGACAAGAAAAGAAATATTCTTTCGATAAGGAAATATATTAATTACTTATATTAACTCATTAGTAAACTTGTCTGCCAATATGAAAGAATTGATTTTGGAGGAAGAGGAGGGAGGGAGGAAGTGAGAGGGAGGGAGGATGTGAGGGAGGGAGGGAGAGAGAGAGATGATATTTAACAAACTAAAAGGAAAGATATTTATAAATGTTTAGGTTATTGAATACACTTTTCTAAGCAATATTTAAGGCAATAATCTGTAGTAAATTTACAAATGATTTTAATTATTCCACCACGATGACAGGCAATGTCCAACAATTTAAAAAAAATAAGTACAGCGAAGAAAGCAATATCCTTGAGTAAGATAAATGCTCAGTTCTTGTCTAAGTGTAATCAGAAATATTCAATTAGTCGCGTTGCACTGAGAGAAGCTATTTTCAGCAGCTGTGACAAGATTTGTCATTGTAATCAAATAAGCGAACTCGTTGAAGTATCGCAGCCTCGTTTATTGGAAACACGCCCTCTATCTGTGCTTGGTTAATTTTATGTGTATTTGTTTTACGAGCCGAGCACAAAATGTCTGACTGGTTGTAAATATTCGACTGGTAACAAGTCGATTTAATTGATAGTTTAAAAAGTACTGAAACAAATAAAGATGTAAATAAATACTAATTTACTAAAAAGTTTAATTAATTAATTATAAATTGTGGTGTTTTGAATGTATTGTTCTATCCTCACTCTAAAACACCCTTTCATTAATATTATAATTGGAAGCAAACCCAATACAATAATTGTTTTCCTGACGTTAATATAAAGATCTAATTATCAATGAACGTATCAACATTTATCCTTTCAACGTGTTTTATTTTATCGAACATTTATGAAAATTAGATCAGGGAAAACCATTACATCCAAGTCTATAAATTATTGTTTGTACAGGTATACTATAACAGCTAAGTAGACATGCATTGATATTATCAAGTTTAATTATTTTGTGACGACATTTCTAAAACAAGCTCTTAAAGGACTTGATTCCATGAGTACGCAAAGCACTGCATCCGTTCATGAAAATCCAAGAGAACGACAAGAAATGTGAAGAAGAATCATTTGAAACAGTAACCTGGGGATTAGATAAGCTAAAAAAACTATTTGGGAAAAATCATCGTAGGCGAGCTGAGTAGATTCTCAGAATAGATAAATTAAAGATTAAAAATGCAGATTTTCGTACAAGGTATTTCCAATTAACAGATGAAGCGTTGTTTGAAAGAAGAGTGCAGATATAAATTCACTGAAGAGGGAAAGGAAACTGAGGACTCACCTGTCAAAATTTAATCAACACACCGTATTTTCTGATAATACTATGTAACACACTACCGAAGAGCCAAAATCAAAATTTTTGCATAATATTACAGGTACTAAGCAAAGTACTAAATACATTTTTTATATTGGTATTCTTCAATTAAATTCTCTCGGGATATAACATGTATAAACCTTATATATTGTTATAAAAATTAACATTTTAAAATACTGCTCTATATTGAATTATAACCTAAATAAAACGTATTTAAGTAAAACATATCCATTAATTATAATTATGACTCTACATCGGTATTAACTCAGACAAAGACTTTCAAAAAGTAATATAAAAGCTGTGAAACTGAAACTTTTAATTGAATTGATAACCTTCAGGGCGTTTAGACACAATCGTCCCCAGTTTTGTTGGACCAGTTGAAAATTATGGAACTGATCTCCTTTCATCATATTGCTGTGATAATATTTTAATGAAAGAGATTTAGTAAAATTTTATCATGGGATTAGGTGTGGAATGCTTGTATATCGTTTAACTATTAAAGCTATTAAATAGATTTTGGTCGTATTACTTTCTTTATGTTTACTTCTTAAACTGGGTCAAATAAAAATTACTGTATATGAATAAAATTCTAAAACCGCTTCTAGTCTCTCGTTACAATGTCTAATAACATGTAAACCTATGTATTCATTGAATTTAAATATATATAAAGAATCTTGAAAATAAAAACTAACCTATTTGTAACAAATGTAAAATTTTTGCTTTGCTAGAAAATTCTTTTACATTCAATTAAAATGACCGCCATATTGAAGTTTTCAATAACAAGACTGAATAAAAAAAATACGAGTATTTAAGTAAACTTTACCAATACTTTATACCGATCTTAATGTGGTAGTTACAAAGTACAGTATTCATAGTTTGCATTAGCAATGATATTATGTTATTTTAAACATCCAGAACTATCGTACGATAGTCTTCTCGATAACTCACATAACATTTAAAACTTATGAGCACAAAAGGTTTTACATAGATTACGTTTCCGGAAAAGTGTTACCTTTGGTCTATGCTGCGCAGAACCTGACACAATAAATGTCGCAGAAATGCACATTGCCTTACATTTTTTCAATGTCTCAGAATTTAATGTTACAAGAATTGAACGCTACATTTCAAGGATTGGAATCTATTTTCGTCTTCAGGTATCAGCAGTCTCTCACCTTGTCTGGTTTGTACAGCACATTTACTGCTGTAAGTTTTTATTGTACGCTCTTTTCGCTTCGCTTCTCACTGCAAGTATATTCTTGATTTTTATTGATCAACAACTACTATTTTGTTTAACATATATTATTTCACTTTTTTATGCCCGTATATTGATGTTATCCGGCTTAGCTTTGCGTGTCTCTCGATAACTGAAGAAGAGAATAGGGTCCAATCGATGGAAACGCAAAGTTCTATTCTTGGAACTGAAAACGATAGCAAACGTCTGACATCCGTCCATATGATTAATATATATATATATTATTTTGAAAGGGGTGAAAATTTGTATTAATCGAAATTTGCAAAATGACGTTTGGGGAATATTGTTCAAATAGATTTCCGCCACTAATTTGAGGATCATCGGGTTAATTTTACCACACCGATGAAATATCATCAACCAACCCCCTATATAGCTACTTAGAAGAACATCAAGTATCAAATTAAAATTAAATGATCTACAGTGTCATATTAGGAAAGAATTTAACCCGACCATTTTAATTCCAACGAAATAAACTTCAAATTCTTAATCATAAGAAAACACATTGTGGACACTATTTTATGTCTTTTTCTATCAATGAGGTATATACAGCAGTAAGTTTATTTTTGACAATTACAGCCTATATTATTTTGGCCTAATATAAGTGCTTTAGTTGAAGTTTTCATAAAACGACCTTGAACATGATGCTTCCATTCAATTAAGTGTCCAAGCGACCAGCTAATTAAATTAGAGAGTAAGGGCTCTGTCAGGTAAGGTTCAAGTATCTCTGACGCTGTTGTAGCAGATGGTAATTGTGCGGTGGTGTGCATTATAACATAAACAGTCAGTTTGTACAAAGCAATGTTACCAGTCAGGTTTATGTTTATTTTCTGATTTACTACATCTATATTTAACAGGATAGTCGTATTGAATATCTAGTGCAAAATGGTTAGTTACATCGATACATACTAGTAATTAATAGTATATCCATAATCGATTTACGAATGTTTATTCAATAGTCAAATAATGAACTATCTCCAGAGATTTCATAGACATACCACCTACAGACATGTGATTCTTGTCAAAATAATGCATATCACAAAAAACCCAAGTATTAGACATATCGTGTACTTTGTTAAACACATCTATTGTGGTTTAATATTCTTCATCACATCATAATGTATTCTATTCAATTACATAATATAAATATTAATTATTCTTCAAGTATCAATTTAATCTATCTCTACGTAATACGACATGATAACAATTTTAACTACATCGTTTGCAAGTTGATGAGTTTTTCACTTTTGTAAAGGTTTATTCAGAAACCGTAACGCACCTGGACCGATACCGTTTGTATTGGAACTGCCACAAAGGTACCAAAGCAATTACGGAATTATCAATAACTGGACTTGACAGGTGACAGTGTATAGTTCAATGGTATAGGGAAATCGCAACAAGCACACTAGGAGAAGAGAATATACTCCATGCATGGTAGTTAAATGCATGCGTCAATATTTAATTACGATAGTAGCATCTCACCATAGGATAATATCGTTTTAGACATTTGGCATCGTTATGTATTATAACATCGTATAACACTACATTTCAGGATTGAATCTACTGCCTTCATCAGGGGAAAAATGTGCAATATATTAATTTGATAGACTTCTACTAAAATGTATAAACAACAGATGTTATAGAGCTGATATATAGCAAAACTTAAAAACAGTAGAACATCTTGACAGACTGAGGAAATACTAAAAATAGAAGAAAAAAAACATACCAAGTAGGCCAGATTGTGCAAAGTAATGAATTCGTATTAATAAAGTTAATTAAGAACAACAAGGCAATATAACAGGTTTGGGACTAATTAATAGGCCTATCTACACCTGTCCCATTTCATCATATCTACTCTACCAGAATTTTGAAAGAAGTGTCTGTCTGTCTATATACCGTCCAGAAGCGTCCCTTAGACGCCCGAACAGTTAATCGTACATCAAAGCCGTTCTGGCGATATGGTACAGTCACGGTCACTCACAAGGTCTCACACTTTCCTCTCTGATAGAATCCGATATGCCGATATCAATTGAGATATTATTTCTCGGTTCCATTTTTCTTTAAATACATACAGTTAATACGTAACTAATTTGCCTCTGTTCATTAAATAAAGGATATACAAATTATTAGATATTTATTTGATAAATGGAAAGGTAACATTAAAATAAGTTATAAATTTAGAAATTATTCTTATTATTAATCAAAATAATCCCTTACTATTTAATAAGCAAACTTAATAATAAAAAATTAAATTGAACAATATATATATATATATATATATATATATATATATATATTTATATATATATATATATGAAATTCATCCTCTTCATGTTGAAGAAAAACAAATACCTATATTATAATTTAATTTTTTGTTTTAAATATCCATTATAATGCAGAATGTCTGGTCGGACGCAACTTGAAGCACTTTGCCTTTTACTATTTTATGTGTGTTCTTTTTATATTAGGTATAATGCAACTAATGCATAAAAATGATATAACTAAAAATATTTAAAAAAAATAAATTAAAACTGCACTCGCATCTTACTATGATAACAGGTGTACATAAATATCTTCGCAATATTGTAACATAAATTAAAAACAACGATTCGTTATCTGCTGTACTCTCCATGCGATAACAACAGAGCGGACGGCAATATAAAAGAATCCACTATTGGAGAACATGTTGCAAAGGATCGAGGCACTAATTATTAGTAAGTATAATACTGAGACAATGTGACCTAAGCGATATCAGATATCCGTAAAACTTTTTTACGATTTTAAATAATTAAACTTTTATTATTTTTCTAAAAAGAAGATTTCAAAAAGTTTTGTGTAATACCTTCAACCTTTCAATATGATCTCCTTTGGTAGCTCTATGAACTTCTATAATTGATAATTGAACAATAATATTTTTTACTTGAGTTCCCTGAATCTTGAGATGCGTGATGGGTAATTCTTAATGTTTTTCAAATAGAAGACAGATTAAGTTGTGCAAAGGCGTTTTCTATTCTTTTACTTAACCAAATAGTAACAGTTTAATTATTGATAAATCAATAACTAAGTTTTGATATTTGAAAATTTTAAAGTATATTAGGATTTTGGATAATTGGCATTGTTATATGTAACAAAATTTATAACGATGGCAAATGCCCGAGATCAATTATCCTTTCAAACTTTCCCTCGTCAAAAACCATCATGAAACAGATAAAGAAAATTCTACGACCTTTTTCAATGGGCTTTTCCATCTTCTTTTTTCTTTATATTGCATAATATAAAATTTATATTTATTTTGTAGATTCTAACAATATAATATTGAGGTAGGTAGGTTTTTTATTCTAGTAGTCTGGATACTATTATAAGAAGTAAGATCAATGCCAATCGTACATAATAAATACTTCTTTGTCACGAAGTACCAATATATTTCGATGATTTTTAATACTTATTCAAGTAAGTTTTGTTCCTTTCAAATACATCCAATTCACTAGAGGTTTATGAATTATTATACCATAAACGGAAGCACTGTAAATAGTAAATAACCGCATAAAAACTGTCGGTAAATACAGTAGCGGCAAATATTTACTGGAAATGATTGAATGCAGAACAATCTGTGGTTCAAACAGTGAATTCTCACTTAGCGGACGCCAACAAAGCGTCTGTAAACTACAGCAATTTCATTAATCGAATCGCTGTGCAATTAGTTCAAATTTGGCCCCCAATACCGATTAAATGTGAGCTACTAGAAACCGGACAATAAATTGAAGTAGTAAGCGTATTGATCGTACATGATTAACGTTGGTAAAAATTACGATTCAGTTTCTAAAACAAGCGCCATTTGTTGTAGAATAAATTCTTGATGGACGAAGGTCTTAAGATTTAATTAAAATATAACGCAAGAAACCTTTGAATTTTGCAGTTTCGCGTTACAATGTTACGTTTACATTAATCAATATAATTACATATTACATTAATATAATTATAACATCATTCGCTTCTGTAATATTATTTATAAGACTTTAAATCTTTGCACATAAAACGTATTGCAGAATGATAAAAAAACTATCTATGATAAAACCTATGTAAGCTATAATAAAAGCTTCCTTTTATTATAGGTTACATAGGTTACCTATACACAATGAAAATTTGTGTTTTTCTATGCTCGAACACTATAAATAAACCTCATAAAGGTACTGATTACAACTTACCATTTATGATACTCCGTTAAGAACAATGTCGATTACGGCCACTGCTTGTTCAAATTTTGCTCTGATAGTCAAAGATATAAGATCCACAAGTAAAAAATATTATATGATAAAGAACACGATATATATATACATTTTAGTTATTGCTATGAACACGTGCGAACGCAAGGGTATTATTTTTTTCTCTAGGGGTGAAAGCAATAAAGTCGTCAAACAATGTCTACTGTGATGGAAAAATACACAGCGACAAAGTAAATCATGTCGGTGCATTAAGTCCTTTCACGATCTCGCTATTTCAGCTTAAAGTTTGCTAGAAATCACAATTTCTTCCACAAAAGCTACATATTTTACGGTCTGTATCCCTCATGCGAACTGTTTCATAATTTCATACCAACGCGAAAGTACTGTGGGGTTTATACACTTATATACAGGCTTTACCTTCCTCTTTATAGTAAAAAATAGAAACTAATAAGCTGAATTTAGCAACTTTAAACCAATATTGTTTTGTTTTAACTTATACAGAGATCTTGAATCATGCTTAATTGGCTGAATGTTAGCGAAATCTTTTACACAAGGTTTGGAAAAATGTATATTATTGCATTTTTCTTGAAGCTTCATTTCTATATAGTGAAGACCGAGTTGACTTAATAGAAATAATGTGTGTGTGTGTGTGTGTGTGTGTGTGTGTGTGTGTGTGTGTGTGTGTGTGTGTGTGTGTGTGTGTGTGTGTGTGTGTGTGTGTGTGTGTGTGTGTGTGTGTGTGTAGTTATCATGTAATTACCTCTTTCGTGATTATCAGAAAGTCCAATTTCAAAATAGTCGCTAACGCTTAGCCTATTTTCATGAATTGAGATGCACCTACATGAAACTCGGTGTTACCTATATAGAAGTGAAAGCTTCGTACAAAATTATGTCTAAAGTTTTCGATGCATCGTATGGACAGACACACAGAAGTGGCATTATTCCAAACCTCGTATAAATGATTTCGCTAACGCTAAGCTAATTAAGCATTATTGAAGTCTATTGTATAAGTTAAAACTTATACAGTACTTATGTTACTGTAACAAGAAAGTTAAAGTCTGTATACAAGCGTATTAACCTTAAGGCTTAATTTTTATTTTATAATGACCTGATTCACTTTTGGGACTTGTCATAAAACTATTTTTACAGTCACATCTGTCACAGTAAAATGAGAGCATTGAAGCACATCCCATTCTTCTGTTCGGCACCTCTTTCAATGAAACACTTCCTTCACCGCAACTTTTACACAAAACAGAGGATTTCAAATTCTCATTCAGGATGTCCAAATCAACTATTACATTGATGAAAGGGCTAGGCTTATCTTGAGGTATTTCAGGTTCTATATTTAATTTTACAAAAGAAGCTGAGTGAGCAGAAGGCTCAGAACCACTTTGTACTGTGCTAGGCCTAGGACTAGAACTAAGGTTATGCTCACTTGTAGAAGCAGCCTTTCTGTTTGTAAACCGATTACCAGTAAACTTTCTCTTCTTAAATATCCTATTAGACCTCCCCATTGTAAATTCACTAAGAAATTTAAACAATAAAGATGAAAAACACAATATGCTCACAAATACTAATCACCGAAACAAACACACTGTTGAGTCTAACTGTATTTACAGAAAGCACAATAATCAAACAGAAGATGTCAAAATACTACTAACTCTGGCAATGTAGCCAACACACAAAACTAAATACACAACATAAGTTGAGTCTTTGTATGTATAAAAAGTCTACAAAACTTTGTTGTAAAGAATGAGCTGTTGAGTTTACCTTCACCAAATAGCTCGTTAGGCCTAAGCGTGATAAGCTAAGTGTGACAAGATATTTTGTTTAATTTTTCTATAAGGGTTATAGTTGTCATAGAAATGTGGGAGTGGTATCATTTTTTGTAACAAATCAAACTATAGTAATTTGCAAAAAAAATAAAAACCTAAAAAAATCGAAATATTGAGTTCCATGTCCCCTTAAGGTGCGTTAGCGTTGGTATGAAGTTATGAAACAGTTCGCATGAGGGATACAGACCGTAAAATATGTAGCTTGTGTGGGAGAAATTGTGATTTCTAGCAAACTGTAAGGTGACATACCAAGATCGCAAAAAGATTTATTGCACCGATATGATTTACTTTTGTCGTTTTGTATTTTTTCATCACAGTACGCATTGCTTAACGACTTAATAGTTTATTGCTTCCACCTTTAGAGAAGAAAGAACATGCTCACGTTGGCACGAATAACCTGTGTTTCTGAGAGTAAATTACATTTCTTCATCGTATTGTTTATTTTATAATGTTCGGTTCTATTGGTTTTCATCTTAAAAATGGAAATTATATCGTATAATTCTTTACTTCTAGAGTTCATGAAATAATTATAGTAGTGTAATAGTGAATCATATTACAAGAATTTTGCTTTGTGGATGGGTAAAATAAGACTTATAATGGAATCTGCCTTTTTTTTCTTTAAGTAAGAAAATGAAATGTTTCTTCTCTAAGCTCATGAAGTCTTCTATTCTTACAGATGTTATGAGGAGGGGCCCATCCCTTTCGGAAAAAATTTGTTACCTGTTTCCGAATGAAATATCCTTTGAAAAGTCAGAAAGACCTTTTGATAGGATTTTAATATATCTAGGGTCCTTTAAATTTCGTTCACAAAAATATACTGCTTGTGTTACATTTTAATCACAATTTATGAAGCATTCAACATCGGTAATATTTATATAATATTATTTTAATAATAGGTTAGGTAATATTTTATTTTATCTATTCTGATTCAAATAATTCATTATGATTTTTATTAATGACGTAATACTAAGAAAAAGTAATTTTTATAATTTAACACTCGAAATATACACTGTGTCCATTAAAAAAATTATTTACGGTGTAAGGTAACTATTTTTTAAATAGTCATAAATATATAAATTACTAGGGTCGATTTAAAATTAAATGTTGTGCAATTCCAAATCCAATTTTCAATTTAGTTATTAAACAATTAAGTCATTATTAATGGAAATTATAATGATATTTAATATATAAAAAATGAAGATTTGTATAATTATTTAGTTTATTGGATACACTTTCCTAAACGATAATCAAGACAATAATTAGTAGGAAATTTAAACTAAATTTTTATTATCCAACCACAATGACAAGGACTGTCCAACAATTCCAAAAAATAAGGTCAGCGACGAAAGCAATATTCTTGAGTAAGATGAATGCTCAGTTCTTGTCGAAGTTTAATCAGAAATATTCAATTAGTCGCGCTGTACTGAGAGAAGCTATTTTCAGCAGCTGTGACAAGATTTGTCAATGTCACCAAATAAGCGAAGTCGTTGAAGTATCGCAGCCTCGTTTATTGGAAACAAGCCCTCTATCTGTGCGAAGCTGCGAGTTTGGTTAATTTTATGTGTAATTGTTTTACGAGCCGAGCACAAAATGTCTGACTAGTGGTATTGAGTTCGAGTGGTAACAAGTCGATTTCGTTGTTCAGTTTAACCATTAAAAAATTTCTAAAAAAAAAAAAAAACATATATACATGTTCTGAACAGTTCGAAGATTTATCTTGAATTTATTATGAATTCTGACATTTTGAATATATATTTCCATCCTCATTCTACAACACCCTTTTATTAATATTATCATTAGAATTAAACACAATACGATAAAATCATTACCTTTTTTTAATAAAAATATTAATTACCGATGCATTTATTAGCAATTTTCATTCTTACGACGTGTTTTATTTAATATAATACTTATGACTAGTATGCCAAGAATACGGCCAAGGCATCGTTTCATGAGAATCTCAGAGAAATAAAATGAAAGTAAAGAAGGCATCTTTGGTACAGTAACTCGGGGATGAGACAAGCCAAAGGACTACTTGAGATACAGGATTAATTGGGCTTTCTTACAGGCATTGTATTTTCAATAAATTAAAGAAGCTTAGTTTGGATGAAGATGTGGGATATAAATTCTTTTAAGGTGGAAAGGAAGCAGTGGATGCAGCAAAACAAATTTTATCGACATATACAGGGTCCGGCAAAAAAACCTCCCTGATTTCAAAAGGCATTTGCAAAAAGAATAAGAAACATACAGAACAATTACTTATATTTGTGAATAGCCTATATGATGCCATTTTACATTACTTAGTACACTATACTTGGTTTTAAAAATTATGTCCGAAAAATGATGTCCCCCATTGTTAAAGACATTCACGAAGTCTTTCTCTGAAGTTGTCCATAGTTCTTCGTGTAACTTCCCTTGGAATGGCTGCCTAATGGCATCTTTTAGTTCTTGCAGAGCTCTGGGACGATGTTTGTACACTTCAGCCTTTAGGTAGCCCCACAGAAAGAAATCACAAGGTGATAAGTCGGGTAACCTTGGGGGTCAAGAAATGTCTCCTCTTAAAGAAACAAGACGTCCAGGGAACAACTCTCTTAACATTTCCATGGACCGCCGAGCAGTGTGAGCTGTGGCTCCGTCCTGTTGGAACCAAACTTCTTCTTCCTCATGGTCTAAAACAAACTGGTTGATCTTGGGTCAGAGAAATGTCTCTATCATGTGACAATAGCGATCGGCATTGACCGTTACTGTTTGTCCATCTTCTTCAAAAAAGTACTGTCCCCACACACCAAATTCCGCAACGGCGCACCAAACTGTGACTTTGGGCTGTGTAGTGGTTGTTGGTGGAGTTCCTTAGGATTTTCTGCAGCCCAGTAGCGGAAATTCTGTTTGTTAACAGCTCCACGCAAGTGGAAGTGGGCTTCATCAGAAGAAATGAAGACAGCATCTGGGGGAATGTTTTGCAAAATGTCGTCACATTCAGCCCTGCGAGTTTCATAATCTTCTTCAGACAACTTTTGGGCAACCATTATTTTGTATGGATGCAGATGAAATCCCTTATGCAGAATTATCCTTACACTTCTTTCTGAAAATCCCAGGACAGCTGCATGTTTAACCGCTGAACGCTTTGGAGACTGTTGGATGGATGTTCTCTCTCGCGCCACATTCTCAGGTGTTATTGCAGTACGAGGTTGGCCAGTTGGTTTTCTTTTTAGTGCTGACCCAGTTTGTCTAAAGTTTGACACCCACAGTCTAATCGTTTTCGCATCAGGAACACTATCACGTCGGCCAAGTTCGAATCGAATCTGAAACGCTCGTTGAGTAGAAATCACAGAACCGCCATTTTTAATAAACTCCTCCACAGCAAACGCCCGATGCTCACAGAGCCAAGCCAGAGCCAGGCGAACACTGAAAATGGCACGAGCTCCTCCCGTTTGTGTTCAATGGGGTGATCGTGACAGGCGGAGAGAAAGAGTGGGGCAGAGCCGAGCAGTACCGATAAATCCCGAACATTCCTGACAAACCCTGTACATGCGGCTGATAGCGACCTCAGTTCGGAACGGTTCTGATTTCTATTATCTTACGAATTAATGAGTCGTTTTATATCCGAATTAATGAGTCGTTTTATATCCGAATTAATGAGTCGTTTTATATCCGAACATATCTGCAAAACATAGAAATTAAATTAAATAACGAATGATCGACTTGCTTACCTACATTGTAGTCACTAATGACTACTAGACCACTTTAGGTGGTCAACTATAAAAACACGTTTTGATTAACATTTAATTTTTTGTATGCCATGCACTCTTAGATTTTTGGTAGAATTGTCTACCATAGTTAGACAATCTTTGTAGAAACTTATCGAAAAGTTTAACAATAAAAGCGAATGAAACAAAATATTTTTAATAGTATAATCGGCAAACTAAATTGGCATTATTCGCCCGTCTCTGTCGCTCGAAGCCTTGATTAAGAAGTATCTATAATCGAGGCTCGAAGCAAGGGGAGTGTGCGAAAGGGCTTTTATTGTATTTCTCAAGCCTTACTTGTTTGTGCATTGACTCTTCATACCAGGCGCAAGCTTTGTGTTGTCTGTCTGTCAGCTGCTGTAGATAAAATATAAAATCAAATAAACACGAAATTGAACTAAGAGCTTGCGTCGACAACGAATATGATTTCAGCTTAACACATTCAAGTTGAAATTTGCCCCGAATGTTTTTACCACTGTGGGTGTTACAAGCCCCAACACCCCTCTATTTGGACTAAATTTAAGATAATTTTGGTAGTAATTTTTGTAGATTCAAAATTTGTCTATAGATTATTAATATCATTCCATAATTTACTAAAATCAACTATTCCACAAACATGATATACATTTCTCTGTAAAATGTTTTCGCTCCCTGAAATTTGCTGAAATTGGCTATAGCCATTTAAGCCTATATGTCCATCCAGCTATATGCCTAAACTACAAAATAAACCAGCTAAATGAAAATGTGGTTCCTGTTATTGTAACTCTAGTGGTTACTCTGTGGTTATTTAAAACTCTGGTATTTATACGTTTTAATCTGAAAGCAATTTCATCTTTACAGTACCCATTACAAAATCAATTTCTCCAACTTACCTTTGGAAGTTATTGGCCGTAGATTAACATTACATTTAATGAGAAACACTTCAAATTATTTAGTTTAAATATATATATATATATATATATATATATATATATATATATATATATATGATAAACTAGTGATAAGTCAAGCCAGCGTTTCTACGCCAGGTGCAGGGTTGCAGTATTGGTTGACTCATATCTCCTTTCTGTGGCATGTCCTTTGATATCTTATAGTATTTTCTTTTGAGAACTTTAGTATTTGAAACACTTTGTTAAGTATTCATATTTTAATAACCTCAAATTATTACGATCAAGTTTGAACTTATAGCAATAGCAATATATTTCTCTGTCTGTTTGTTGGATATATAGAGAATGAGAAATAAGCTATAGACTTGAAATTGTTCATGCAACTTCGACCAAGCCTGATAAGTGTCATTTTGTGTCGTCTGGCGTACGCGATTATAATGCTGATCTGATCTATAGTACATGGAAATTATCGAATAATTTCTAACTAATAGTAATGTAACCTACAAATTATATTTATTTGATTAAGGCAGTTGGAAAATGCAATGAACCAAATATAATGTTACGAAACAATTTTATTGGTTTACATTTTAATACGAAAGATGCAATTAAAAAACTCAACATAATTTTGTTGATTTTGTGTTTGGAGACCCTGAAGATAAATTCTTTAACTACTATGCTAAGTAGGGCTCTTTTTAATCCTCCTGGATGTTTAATCCACCCTCGAATGTTTTATAGCTACGCCACTGAATGTACTTTGTTACATTAGACTTCCTTACGTCTTTTTTGGTATTTCGATACTCCGTTGTATTGGTTTATTTGTATGTAGACAAGAGTAATTGCCTGCCATTAATTACGTTGTAAAATCACGGTTCAATGAAATAAATTTAATTGCGCTGCATCCTGCAGCATCCAGCTTTGAAAATGTAATATATATATATATTACATTTATACATATACATACATATACATATTACACCACCAGGCTCTATTAAATTCAGAGGAGTACAGAGCGAGAACGCGCGGACTGCTTATTCCACTATTCTAATACGCGGGCTATCTCTAGTTGGCAGGAGGGGCCCCTCCATCCCCACTTTTTCTCTCCGCCTGTCACGATCACCCCATTGAACACAAACGGGAGGAGCTCGTGAAAATGGCACGTACGCCGCTACGGAACAATACCCCCTCCACATCTCTACCCCCACTACAACTCACGTGGTGGCTTGCTCAAACCAGGGAGGTTTTTTTGCCGAACCCTGTATTATGATATTATAGTGCCAAGTAGAACACTATCAAAGAGCAAAAATCAAAATTCTGCCGTGAATAATAAACACTTCATGTAATAGTGTTCATAAGGCAACGTTAACAGAATATGATGTAATAGGCATTTTCACCACTAACCTAGTGGTAAGGGAAAAACAATAGATGTAAAACATTTTTTCACACTACGTTAAAATTAAGATAAAAACAAAAAATATTCAACTAAAAACGAAGAAATTTAAATTTTATTTATAACTCATATTGTACAATCTCGAATTGAAAATGTATTAGAAGAATTAAAAATTATATTTTATTTCTATGTAGATAAAACGTATCTATTAATTAAAATTGTTAGTCTATATTGCTAATAATCCAGTCAAAAAGTGTAGCTAATATAAAAAAAACTGTCAAACTGAAACTTTTAATCGAATTGATAGCATCCAGGGCGTTTAGACACAATCGTTTCGGGTTTTGTTGGACCAGTTAACATTTACGGAACTCATATCTTTCTCTCACAATGCTACAATAATATTTCAATCTAAAAGATATAGTAAAAAAGTAGTTCTGAAAATATATGCAATGCTTTTTTACAGCTTCATTGGAGTCCGTTAAAAATGTCTATTAAATAGAGTTCAGTCATATTGCTTTGTTATTGCTTACATCTTATACTTGGCCAAAGAAACATTGTCGAAAATAACTATAATTCTAAAACCACTTCTATTTCCTTTTTATAACGTATAATAACATGTTTATAAATATACAGGATATGTTCACAGAATTTAAAAGTATATAGACAAGTCTTGGGAAGAAAAGGTAATAAATATGTCAGAGATTTTAAAATATTTTCCCTTTGATAGGCGAATTGTTTAAATTCAATTTAAATGATCGCCACATCCAAGTGTTTTAATAAGGCTAGGAAGGCAAATGTTTAATTTTAAACATTTTACAGTTAAAAATTACGGTACTTATCGATTTCCTTTTATTGATATTATGCTATTGTATAGTTTCTAAAACTGTTGTGCGTTATCAATCTTACTACCTTACACGGCATTAAAAATGTATTCGTATAAAAGTTTAAATTGCTTAAGTGTCTGGAAAAGTTACCTTTGGTCAATACTATGCAGTACACGAGATAATAAATTTTGCACAAATGTGACATGCCTTACAACTACAAGGCATATTCCTTGTTAAACTTATATTGCCATATATATTACAGTTTAGCTAAGTATTTTTTAGAGCTATGAACTTGTCACCAACAATATTTTCAATATTGTCAACAATTTTCATAACAATAGAAGTAAAAAGGAAAACCAATATTACGTCATAAGCACTCATTATCAAGAAATAATTAATTCTATTGTTACACAAATTAGCAATCAAAACATAACGTACTTTTATGATAGCATAATTTACTAGATTTTATTACATATTTTATATATATTTATAAATACATTCCTCTTAAAATTTCAATTGAATCAATCTCTACGTAAATCCATATGATAACAATTTCAACTACATCGTTTGCAAGTTGATGAGTTTTGCACTTTTGTAAAGATTCATTCAGAAACCGTAACGAACCCGGACCGATACCGTTTGTATTGGAACTGCCACAAAGGTACCAAATGCAATTACGGCATTATCAATGACTGGACTTGACAGGTGACAGTATATGGTTCAATGGTATAGGGAAACTATAACAAGCATATCAGGAGAAGAGTACATGCTTTATATCCTTGTGTTACTATTTAACAATTAATTTGAAAGGACAGTAGTACTTTGAAGATTTGTATATTTATGTTTTTAAAAAAAGTATAAAACTACGTTTCGAGCATGAAATTTACCCACTTCGTCAGGTGTACAAACCTGTAATACATTGATAACATAATATGTGCGCAAACGGTTTGTGACTTAAAGGTATAAATAATACCTGGTACACGAACTGTTCAGATTAGAGAACAATTTTCATAGCAATAGAAGTAACAAGTAAAACCAATATAACGTCATAAACACTCATTATCAAGAAATAATTAATTCTATTGTTACACAAATTCTCAATCAAAACATAACCTACTTCATGACAGCATAATTTACTAGATTGTATTACATATTTTATATATATATTTATAAATACACTAGCGGGCCCGGCGCGCTTTGCTGCGCATTTCAATAATTTTTTGCAAAAGTTGCCCGCGGCTTCGCACGCAATTTCCCGTTGAAAACAGTACACTATATTCACTTATTCTTTTTCTATCACATTCTAAACATTGCTGAGATAATTGATAGTCGTTCCATCGTGAGCCTCTTGGGCGTATTATGAAGGTATGTACCATATTCCTGCCTCTATCTAGCTGTTACCCACGGCTTCGCACGCAAATCTTAAGAACCGAAGTCCTTATATTACTTAGTAAATTTTTTTTTACTATAATAAATTTTAGATTAAATTAGTTATATCTCCGATGCCACGATTGAGCTTGCTTTGTTGTCTCGATCGAGAGAATATGTACACACGGAGTTTTGAGAACCATACTTCTGTCAAAAAAAACAACTAAGGTTGATTTTATAACATTCTTTATATTTGTAGCCAACGTAAGATAGTAATTATGATATCTGCATTACTCTTCTGATCAAGCATGAGCATGGTTTATATTAAATAAATATTGCAGTTAAAGGTGAATTTTTACGTCAAATTTGAATTGTATTATCTGGATAGTAAAGTCTATTTTTAACAGTGATTGCAAAAACAGTTTAAAAAAAATTTGTCGTTTCTCTTAAGCTTACTCTATGCTTTAAACTATAAGTGTAATATATGTTTACAAAGAACAGCTGATTAAAAATTTGAAAAGACGTTAACATATGTTTGCTGCAATGCATTTCTTATGGGTATTTCTGTAACCAGTGGGGCGGAATCCTGAATCGGGAAAGGGATGGGCATAGCTTATAAACCTTCTCCGTGGAAAAATACATATACGTACAAATTTTCATCATGATCGGTCCAATAGTTCACGATTCCATAAAGGACAAACATACAAACATTCATTTTTATATATATAGATAGATTACTTAAAATTTAAATCTCTACGTAAATCCATATGATAACAATTTCAACTACATCGTTTGCAAGTTGATGAGTTTTTCACTTTTGTAAAGGTTCATTCAGAAACCGTAACGAACCTGGACCGATACCGTTTGTATTGGAACTGCCACAAAGGTACCAAAGCAATTACAGAATTATCAATACCTGGACTTGACAGGTGACAGTGTATAGTTCAATGGTATAGGGAAACTATAACAAGCAAAGTAGGAGAACGTTACATGCTTTATATGCATGTGTTACCATTTAATAAGTAATTTCAAAGGACAAAAGTAATTTGGAGATTTGTACCGTTATATGTTAAAAAAGCAAAGCACTGCGTTTCTAGTATGAAATTTACCCTCCTCGTTAGGTGTAAGAACCTGTACTACATTGATAACATGACATGTGCGGTTACGGATTGCCACTTAAAAGTATACATAATACCTGGTACACGAACTGTTCAGATTAGAGAAAAGAGGAATCAAGAGGGCAAAAACACTCCCAAACCAGAATTTTGAATACGTGAAAAGTAATTACATTTCTGAACGCTTATACTAGATGTAGATAATTGGATATATAGCCGCATGAGACATAACAATATTGCTGGCCGCCCAACGTCAACGATCAGATCAAAATAGATAATTGGCTTGGAACTGAATGGAAATCACTACTAGCGCTTTTCATCCGAGGGCAAAGGGCCAATAACCCTTACCCCCTCTAAGTTAATCAAACTTAGAAACTTGGAACTTGGAAGGACTTGATCTAAGTTAATCAAGGAAACTGAATTTTCCTATTGGATTTGTTTAAAGTTATATCCATTACAAAAACATGTGACCTACTTCAATTTAAACAATTACTAGCTGGGAAAGAAGAGCGGTGACGAGCAGGGTTGACAACCGAGGCCAATGTCCAGGTTTTTTGTTCCGTCAAGAAGAGCATAAGGGTTGATGAGATGTTAAAGTATCTCATTTTTTTCTTTAATATGCAATATTCTTTCCATCCTCAAAGATACTTCCAGTAATGCATGAGTCTATATACGCAGCTATCACTATTTAATGAACTATAAAAGTACAAAATAGGTATAATTTCCTTGGGAAAAGGTTCAACTATTAACTAACATACAATACTCGTAATAAAGTACACCATAAAACATGGGATTTATTGTCAGAAACGCAGGTAATTCGTGCCAACGCGCGAATATTCTTTCTTCTCTATCGGTGGAAGCAATAAACTATAAAGTCGTCAAACAATGTCTACTGTGATGGAAAAATACACAGCGAAAAAAGTAAATCATGTCGGTGCATTAAATACTTTTGTGGTCTCGTTATTTCACCTTAAAGTTTGCTAGAAATCACAATTTCTCCCACGCAAGTAACATATTTTACGGTCTGTATCACTCATGCGAACTGTTTCATAACTTCATACCTACGCAAACGTATCGTGGGGTTGATACACTTGTACACAGACTTTACCTTTCTCATTGCAGTAATAAAAAATATGCTGATTTTAGCATCTATAAACTAATATTTTGTGTCGTTAAATGATACTAAGATTATGAACCATGCTAAATTGGTTGAGCGTTTGCGAAGCGTGTCACTCAAGGGGATGGAAAAATGTATTGTCTGTCTGTCTGTCTGTCCACACAATATACCGAGTACAAACTGATCTATAGATTTTACATTCTGCATGAAGCTCCATTTCTGTATCAGCAATACCGAGTTCAATGATGTTGCACTATGAAAATATGACTAAGTGTTGACGAAAATTTGTATACTATTTTGTTTTATTAACTAGTAAAGATTCATCAACAAGGAAATCGCTATATACATAAATTTTGTAATTAAACTGAGTAGAATCATATGTTATTTTAAAATGTGTCGTGGTCACTGTATTAAGTATGCATAATTATTTTAATGTTGCGATTGCCTTGACGTAGGTATTAATAAATAAAATTCGTAATTTGGCTGTCTGAGATTTGGAAAATTATGTAGTAAATTCAATGCCGCGATTCAAATAAGATAAAAATCGCCATTAAAATTTATTCGTAGTCATTAACGGCGAAGTTAATTCTTACAGGAAATTAACACAAAAACTCAGATTCATTAGAAACATATTATGAATACCTGACATTCAATAAACAATATGGTAGTGATATGGCAAATTTGTGCAACAACAAGAATTATAGTGTAAGTAAACAACACATTCTAACAAAAACAAACCATATCTCACAACCATTAATCAAGATGAAATTTTGATAGCGATTAGCGGGTAATAGAATACAATGAATATAATGTGCATGTTTGTGTAATTACACATGTTATATGTGTGCGTGCGTGGGTGTCTGTGTATGTGCGTGGGCGTCTAGTGATGAGATTCTATTCTAAACGTTCTTTATTGCAGCAGATAATGCTTTGCAATTTTATTGCACAAAATTTAAGTTATGTAACTGTATTAATACAATTATACATATTTGTATTAAGATTAAAACATCGATTTCGACTCAAGTTACAATAATTAACTCTTTTAAAATCATCAACATTAAAATTGTATCTATTTCTGCAACATAAAGGTTTCATTGTTCGCAGAAACTTGTCCTGAACTCATCAACGGTATAAAACGCATTCGGCACTAAAATAACTCTTACTCGAGCTTTGAAACGTTTCTTTGTTGCCAATCCTTTGTGTCCTTTAGCTATAGAGGAGGAGGTCAGCTCGATGAAGAAAGTTACTTGTCACCAGTACAATTCAATATGATTTTTCAAGATAAAACGTAGATGGCCTGTCATGTAAAATTCGTTGCTGTAATTCACGAGCCAACATTTAAGGGATGCTTAATCAAAGTTAATGGGGTGTTCCGTCAGTCAGAGTCTAGGGCGTGACCAATAACATTTACAGTCGTTAATAACCAGTTAAAAAGTTTAAGCGGGTACTAAATAAACTGAATGCAGTGATTAACCAAGAAGGAGAAACAAGGCTTTTCCAATAAAACTGTAGTGATTCATCATCTGAGACAGGAAGGCTATACAGTTAACCTAACTGTCAGGCTTTGACAACCAGAGGGTAGGTGTGCTCAATGTATTTACTTCCTAATTTGCCAATAAGGGGCCTTTATGCAATAAAACTGTTATCCTTTGTTTAAAGTTTGTTATTGTGGATGAGGGACGATGAGGAATTTCCGAAGTCCTAATATCCTTTCAAAACTGTTATTGTTCGTAAGTCAAATGCTCAGGACGCTGTCCAATAATATTGACTAGACCTGTGAATGACAAAATTATGCCATTTTTTATATCCTTGTCATGCGATTAAACCATTTGAAAAAAAGTTTAAAAATTAATCATCCGAACAATGTTAAGATTTTTTAAATTAAAATCTTACAGTCCATAGTTACTGACATTTACCATTACAACTATCTGGTAGCTATTTGAAAGGTTTGATAACTGATACAACAATTTGCAGTTTTTTCATTCAACGGCGGAATAGTGAATTTGTTATAAACCCTTTTTTTCTTTTTTAAAATGATGAGACGAACCTGATTATAATATTTCAAAAAGTCCCCATGATTTATATAATTTATATTGTTATTTGGAATTTTTTATTTGCAGTGGAATCGTCAACAACACACAATCAAAGATGTTTTTATTGGGAGCACAAAAGCAAATTCAATTCTGTATTGAATAATTCAGTTATGATGCCTTTGTAATTGCTGGCAATTTGCCGTTTTGTTATTTTATTCACTTGTTCGATGTTATTTTACAATAAAACAATTGTATTTTAATTGTAAATTGTAGTGATTGTATGTTTTATGCGTAAATTTTAAATTTCAATTCATATTTATCAAATAGAAATCATCGAAGCAGTTACGCTTGGTTCTATTGCATCTCCATAAAGAAAATGAACCATTGGTAACGGTTTTTATAATAGCCAAGCCAGAGAGAATAAAACATGTACCGTCATAGCTCCTAGCACTGAGCCCTGACATCGGAGAGAAAAACATATTATTCAATTATATTGAAATATTGAAAAAGAAAACTGTACGTCTCCAATACCAATTACATACAGAAACTCCTAGATCACGTATAATGAAAGTGTGGTTATAAAACTAATAAAATTTTATTACATCTGACAATTAAACAGCTGGAAAATAGTCATAACTGAATGGTATTCCTCCATAAGAATTACAGTGAATCGCCCTTTTAAGTGCTGTGGTGCGTAGCCCCAACACAAAACGACAAATCTGAGGAAATTCGGCAAATCGACGCATTACTCCTTTCAATTTTACACATAATTCTAGAAGATCGGTTCAGAATTCATTGGGAACTTAACTTATTAAAAACTTTTGTGTGTTAGGACGTATGATAAATTAATTTTTTCAGTTCTGTGACCCAGATAATTGGCAAATCAGTGGTATTGTCTTATAGTCCTTTAAATATTAAATGTAACTCTTCCCATGCATACAAGTGCAATTTTTGACCTACGCATTAGCAAAGTTTCTCACTCAAGGGCCGTCTCTGTGTGTCTGCGTGATTCCTCGAAAATTAACTTACACATAGACTTGAAAATTTCAATCAAGTCACATTTCTCTATTAGCAACATCGAGTTCGATGATGGTGAATGTCACACAATTCGATTGGGCTGAGCGTTAGCAAGCGTTTTTACATTGGTCTAATAGGTAGCGATGATGACTATAAATCACAGAATAAATAAATTTGTAAATAAACTGAGGGTAACCATTCTAACAGGTGAACTAGTAACACATATAGTATAATGAAGTGAGTTATAGACGTGCCTTTTTCGTTTAATCTTGTAAAATATTGTTACGGGACACGTGGTGTGGCGTACTCTTACCTTGTTTACACTCAATACACTCAATGTAAATACCTGTAGTCCAGTTCAAGTAGTTCTTTAGCGTACAAATATAATTAGATTAACAAAATTATTTATAACCTACTAAATAATACTGTTACTAAAACAACGCTGAACACTCGTCACGCGTATTAAATGAGTAACCACGTGCTGTATCTATTCCACGGTTCGATATTCACGTGACGTCAATAACCGAAAACAAAACGCAACGCACAAAGTAACTATGTGTTTGGAACATAAACAATTTACCGGTCCCGGGTAAAAAGACATTTTACTGGGACAAAGAAAACTGTAGCGACAGTACAATAAATAAAACTGTTTATCAGTAAGCAAACTGCAACATTGTCGGCACGAGAGCCACATTCATATGTTAAACAGGTCGTTTGTTGCAAGCAGAGACAGTCACACACACGCTGTTATTGTCACACGACTGGATTGTGTAACTGGCATGTGTGTAAACGTTGATTTATTTAACATAAATTACAATCGGAAAATGTAAAACTGGCTGACGTCTTTTGACCCGAAGAGTTACAAACCTTTTTTTACGTCATTAACTTAAATGTTGTCACAGAAAAAACTCCACAAGCACAGGGAAACTGACATAAATTTATCTTTTTGAAGTTGACTGTATTTTTTCTCATCTGAACCTCTAACTCGTACACGTTTACCACATTACTTCAGGTTCGATTTTGATGATTATTTCTAGCTTTAACAGATTGCATTATAATTGAAAATCCTAATAAGTAATTATCCGAAAAACATAGATAAACAATGGAGGAATTTCACCAATGTAATTTTATGATAACTATTTGGATAACAAGACAGATAAAATAACTTGTATCAATTATAAGGTAAAGAAATACATTTTATACGAATACTATTTTTATCACAAACAATACAAAAAAGTTAAATTTAAAGGTCGGTGAGATTGTAACATTGATATGATAACTATTTGCATTAGAGAAAATACAAAGTACGATATGTCAATTTAAGGGTCATTAGAAACATAAAATTGATATATAAACTATATGGATCTAAAAAAAGTCAAATTATTTATAATAATTTAAAACTCGGCAAGAATATAACATTGATATGAACACTATTTGAACAACAGGAAAGGAATAACAGAGATGTCTTTCTTGGACAACGGTTTAAAGTGCAATCCAATGGCCAGGCATAGTACTACTAATGATAAAATTTAGTGCGGCACCAGTAAAATCTATACAATGTTCTTAGTGACGTCAAAGTTCGATTGCAACACTTTAATGACATGTCAATATGATTACTGTATCCATTTTAATTTTAATTTTTTTCGGCAAGATATCATATTACGTCATAAGCATGAATATTCAAGACACTGAAATTTTAACAGAAAAATACTTTAAATTCAGACCATTAACTTTAATGCTAATTACAGTCATTTAGTTTTAAGTGCATTGGAAAAGAGCACAGCCTTTTTAAAAGATAGCAGGCGTCAAGTTTTTCATAGTTTTCGGCTTAATGAAGAGACCAAAATGTCCCAGCCTTTAAAAATATATAAGACTTTATGCATTTACATATTACATGATGTATTTTTTCAAGAAGGCTTCCATTATTTTAATGCAAAATTAATATATGTGTAATGATCAATTTTAATAACTACTATCACCTTTCTTTAACTTAAGGTCAACTACCGACCAGCAAGTACTACCTCAGGGAAATAGCCAACCCTTTTACGGCAAGTATTCAAAAATAAGTACTTTGTTTAGAATAATTTAAGAGTTGTGTAGTATATTGTACTCTCAAATACAACTACAAATACTCACTCTCAATGTTCAATACAGAACCGTTATAAAATAAAATAAAGAGAAGGTAGTAAGTACGAAAAGGATATATCTGTGAATCATTTCATCTCTCCACTCGCCGTAGCGAGAGAACTGGGACCGATATAAAACCGGAGAAAGGAAGTCCTTTCAAAATCGTCCCAGTGCGGCATTCGTATGGTAAACAGGTTATTTGTAACCGCGTACACAGAGACACATATGATATGTTTGGACACAGCCAAGTATTGCTTCATGGCTCGGAAACTGAGAAGTAATTTACAGTACGTACCATAAGAGCACAACCCAGTTTTGTCTATTCCAAGAAAAGATTATCAGTCATGCTGCTTTTTGTAAGGCGGTTGCTTAAAGGTTAAAAAACAAACAAAACTTTTTTCATTGGACATATTTATATAACATATTATTCGACATACTAAAAATAACCTTCAGAAATAGTTAAAATATGTCAACTGGTAAGTGACGCGTGGTATAGCGTAGTCCTACCTCGTTTATTTTCTAGTCATCGTTCTTACAGTCGTGCTTCGTCTAGGTTTGTAATAGTTGATGCAGTGTGGCTGTTTTCTAATGTTTACCAAATTTTGAAATGTTAAAGTTTTAGTTTATGAGTTTATCCTAAATTCTTTATATTCATTGTTTTATTTTGCAGATTATACATTGTGTATAACCGATTGTGTGAACTGCATATATAAATATACATATATATATAAGTACGGTACAACCTATGACACTTATGAATACCTGTTTATGAGGCGTGTTTGAAAACAAAAATTGTAGAAATGCAAACATTATAGCAATGTGTAAATAATACAGCAATCTAATCAAACACAATTTCCTTTTCACAATATTTTTAGCTACAGCAAATTGCAACAGGTGTAAACCAATACGGTTGAAGTATTAAAAAGTGTTACGTTTGGAAATGGTCGGAGCAGACATAATTTGTTTGGAAAGCCTTAATATATTAATCTTCAGTGAGTTTGAGTAGTAAGTTGATGTGGTCAGAAGTTGTCGAGAGAGAAGTGAAAGTTAGCTCAAGTACGGGCACAAAGTGACCGCCACAAAGTCTCTGTTACTCGCTAAACTGGCAACTTTACACAGCTTAAGACAACTTTAACACGTTATATGGGTAACATGAGGGGCTTTTAGGTCAAAGCGAAAAAGTAACAAAATATCAGCGTTTTTCGCGTGTTATATTTCAATAGAATTCATAAGCACACGTATATCAATTTAGCTTTTTATACATTTTGCGGATTTTCAGTTTTAAAAATAAAAATTGTTAATCAATGGAACAACGTGGATATGGGTTAAGCAATTTAAAAATAATTAAAATCAAGATTTACTTCAAATTTTGAACAGTTTATTTTTAGGTAATTTTTAAAAAGTAATTTGGGCGGATTTTCAATTATCTAAGTTATTCTCTTAAACGAGCATTGGCTCTAAGTTTCAATCGATTAGCGAATAAGAGAATAAACGCAGATCTTCGAAATTCATCGCATTTTATTGTTTAAATATGTTTTTGTGTATATTATAAGCTGAGTGACAGTCCCTACAAGACTCCCTGCCTGGAGGCAATAATTCTCATTTACGAATTGAAACGTTTGTCATTCATTTCATTTAGAATATTGCCATAAAAATACAAAAAATAAATCTAAAAAGTAAAAAATACTCTTTATTTTCTCTATTAAATGAATCACTAATAGATTGTATAAAATTAAAAAAATTCTTTAATTTATTTTTTACGTATACAATTTTAAAACAGTTTACCTTCTGATAAAACTGTTAAAGATTATTCTGAATACAAACCTTGTTATGAATATTAAGAAAAATGGTCCAAGAATGTATATTAATACTACAACTGTGTTGTGTGCAGTAAATCAATAATTTCATATTTTAAAGAGATCATACAACTTACCTCAGCAATATTCCAGTAAAGAATATACGGTGTCAGTAATATAATATCAGTTAAAGTTCTGATTTTCTTTGCTTCGCCTGCAGGTCACTGTAGTTCATTGCCTTTCATTTCATAGGCACTAACTGCTATTGATGCTATTTAGGGGAAATACATCTTTTGCTCTCATGTACCCTGTATAAAACCATAAGATTTTCTGCAATAATGAAGTTATTATATGTTATTCCGCCAAATTCGTTCTTGATAAATGTTGAAGAACAGTGCTTCCAGTTGAAGCCCTGCAGAGTACCTGAGAGTACAAGAATAAATTGGAAGTTACCATCATCACCCTTGACAATTTGGATGCGAGCACTCAAGTAGCTAATCCATATAAGGAAACCCCCAAAGTAGTAGAAATTTTTTTCTTTATTATTTTTGTGCTTGTTTAGGATAAGAATCTGATAAATTGTAATTATTCCTAAAAGGACCTTTGCACTGCCTCCGGAGTGACAAAATATTCTGGATGGATGTAGGGGCCTCGTTATGTCAAGATCCATGAGGGAGATTTTGGGGCTTTAATCTGAGACGTCTCCTTGGAAGAAGGGGAAGCCAGCTCCGTACCAACCTCTCCTGTCAAAGGACTCAGGGGGCGGCACGCTCTTATATTTATGCAAGCAAAAACATCTAAGGAGAACCACCAACTCCAAAAGTCTAGGAGACTACCACATATCGATCTAACCTTGCATTCAAATATATCGATATTTATAGTTAATTACCGCTCCTGAATATATTGTATTTAAGTGACACATCGATTTTTGCTGTATCCAGTTTAGGTGCAACTTCAAGGTATAAACCAGCCAGAATTGAACCCTCCTGGGGTTTAGCTTATGTACAAGGATTAACGATCTCAAAATGCCTTATTGAAGTGCAGGTATAAAATTTTCAAATCAAATAATTTGGCTATGGCCGAGAGGATTACTGTGAAGGCTATGATATACTCTTTAAAATCTTGACTAGAGCGGGTGCATAACTAATAATATAAGCCTTAGATTTTTAACATTGCCTCTGTTTCAAACCTTCAAATGTGGACTACATGTCTCTGGTTCAGAGAATGTTCGAGTACCCCAGATGAGAGAAGATATTTGAAAAATACAGTGAAAAGAATTTTAAAAACGATAGCACAATGACAAAACACTAGAACTTTTGTACTCATGTATTTCCTGCATAACATTTAGGCTCATATCACAATCCCATCATATTTAAAAAATCTAAAACTGGATAACACTATCACTTCTTTACCCCGGAGGTGGGACCTATAGCTGGCGAAGACACACTACTAATATTTTAGTTGGAAAAAGATGAATATTTTTAAAGATTCGTTCATCTTAGTCCATATTTTACATGGGTAATGCTTAAATTTTAACTGTAATATTCACAGTCTGATGTGGTTTTTACTGTTATGTGCGGCCCGCTTTATGTATGTCTTCTAAAAGTTGTAAAACAAAGGTCAGTATGTACACTTGTACATCTACTGTAATATTGTACTTGTATAAATAATCTTTACTGTCAGTACTGTTACATTTAGATTTATCTTAAATATGAATACAGTAACAAACACACTATAAATAGCATTCAAGCTGTTATAAAAATATGAAATATCACAGAATACGTTCAATGCTCACTTTTTCGGAATTGGCCATGTATTTTATAAACGCATAGAATAAAATACAATAACACGATTAAAACAAAATTTAGTACTCATCAATATTCCCTTGAATTCTCCGCATTGCATTCTCATCAGGCGGTTTAGTTAGTAAAAAAATGAATTTATTATTATTATTCATGGCATTATCTCGTCTCCGAGAAAATTGGCTACTTTGTCTTGTGGCCGAGATGTACAGTGAAAATGCTTCACCTTAAAGTGCTGCAATTTCTTGGAATGAATTATGTAATAAACGGCTCAACTAATCAATATGTATTAAAATGTTGTAAACCATGGTAATCACAATTTTCTGTGCTTATATTAAAGTTAAAAAAGTAAATACAACAAGGTAAAGGCAGTAATTGTAAGTATCACTGATTTCAGACAAAGTCACTCTTTCATTCAACCCATCACATGTGTGCAAACCACAAATTGTCCGCTGATTCTTGGTAGTCAATGCAATTTAGCTTTCTTGGTTTAGTCGGTATTTCTAATCCTAAATTTTTCTATAACATTTTGATATTCTGACAGAAATGGAACTGAGTACTCATTTATAATAACCCATTTTCGGAAGAAAAAGATATTTTTTTTCTTTATTTTTGTACGTGTTAAAAAGTAATATATAAAAATAACATAAAGAAGCAATGTAAAAAATTACTCCTATTAGATAACAAAACTTTTCTAAGCGAGACAATAACAGTTTTTTAAATCTACTCCTAAATGTTGAGGAGACAAAAAAATTATAGTATTGACGGTAAAGGAATTTTATTCTATATTTATAATATGAAAAACCGATAATCTGAAGGTTGTAGTATTCCTGTTTGTTCAGGCCAATTTTATATTAAAGAAAATAAATTTTGTTTTATGTTAATTTTTTTCACATCCTCCCTCTCCCCCCTCAATCCACCCTATCATCCCTCTCTCTCTATCTCTTTTAATTCAGTATATATCATATATTGATTTAGCATATATTGTATTAAAATATACATTTACAATGTATGATAATTCAAAATTACTTAGCCAGCATGCTGCTACAAACGGAACGATCATGCACTCTCAAGTTAAAAACAACATTACAAGACCTCAGTTATTAAATTGTTCTATGTAGCTTTATGCCTGGGAACTTGATTCTACTTTGTTACAGAAATGACTCGGATATATTCTAATTATGGTAAACAATATTGCAACATTTACTTTTAACTTTTTTTAGGTATAGTATAACATAAATAAATTTTTATTTTTAAGACCAATTCAAGTTTACGATGATACCATTATATGTTAATGTTTCATTCATTATTAAAAGTTTCTATAAATATATTTAAAAAATAAAAATTATAATATATACTTATGAAATACAAAAAATTTTATTAAGGTAGAAAACTAATAATATTTAAAAAAAACTAAAAAGACCAAAATAATGTGCTGATTAATTTAACTATACGCCAGTTAGCACATGAGTGTACCTGTTTTTTTAAGAAACATTTTAGTGCAGTTTGTTCAATAAGTATTTAAAATTTTCGAGACAAATATATAAAACGTCTCGTTTTTAAAATTATTTGTAAATGGTTCACTAATACATTTTTGTCTAAATGAATTTAAAATTAATTTGGGGAATATTAATTATGTACTTGTAATTGATTTTTGCAAAAAATATATATACTTTGTAAAGTTAGCAAACCAATAACAGCTAAACCATAATTATGTCAGTTTGGAGATAAAGCTATGTATTTCTAGGAATTAAAAAATATTGCAGTGTAGAAAGCATTGAGCACAAGCTGGCATGTGTTATTTTGCTAAATGCACCAGTGTTGTTAATCAGTCTCTGAGTGCGGTGAGCTCGGGCTAATTTAAGACGAATTAGTTGGAATTTAAGACGAAAATTCGCCTTCCCCCACAACTTACTATTTACAAAATCTACTTGACCAAAGAGGAAAGGATGCTCGCAGAGTTTAAGTTTAATTTACAGTTTCTTGTACCACAAGTTTTTTATCACAACACAATTGTTCTCTTTATAATGGTAAAATTTGAGAAATCATAAGTTACGGCAATAAGCGACAAATTATCCGGGTAAGTTCACAGTTTACCGTATAAATCTCTGCGGAGTTCTGGGCGTTTGTTGTGACGTATAATTCTGAAGAAATGAATTATGTAGACAGCTCTGTCCAGGTACACTAAAAGTATCCTTACTTGTTCAAAAAATCCCTTTCCGCGATATTATGAACTTTGACTGAAATTTATCCCATAAGCCATAGTATTTATTGATATTTTTCAGACTCTATCAGTATTTTATATTTATTTTAATAATAAAAATACAATGAAATACAGTAGGATATGACAGAAAGAAACGAAATTCTTAACAAGCAATCCAGCAAAGTAACTTCCTTACATATGATGGTAACTTACTGCAAAATTGCACTGAAGTTACTGTGTACAACCAGTTTGTTTACATATTAGTTATAGTGCAATTTTCTCGTTTGTATAATGGTTAACCCTAAGACAAATTATTTGAAAATATAAGAATTTTTTACTTCAAAATTAGACTGTTTAAACCCAAAATTAAGAGGTATTTTCCTTTTACCAGGAGGAACCCTTGTCCCAAGTTTAAAAACTTGAAGGAAATTTTCCAGTATAATCCCCAAGCTAGTTTTTTTTTAACACTACTACGTTTTAAAACATGAAATGATTCCAAATCACGAAGATAAGTTCCTTCTTTGAGTATGGGTTACCCAAAAGGTGGCTTTTTATAATGTAGACTAATTAAGATGAAAGCAATGTAACCAGAGTATGCAATTTTTTTCATTCGCATACCATAACTGTATTACACTTTTTTTACCTGTTACGTAAATTTAATATAAACATTTAGAATGTTACTCTGTATAATCGAGCTTTACCAGTTCTTTATATTTTTTTTCAATCAATTGTTTATTTTTCATAATAATCAACTATGGAAAATGCATTTTACTCTAATATACGTTTACAATACTTTGTTAAACACACTAATGTAACCACAGTAATTCTGCACTTTATCCATTGTAAATGTCTCTTTTATAACTCCTTCCTTTGAAAAATCAGGTACAATATGGCATCTTCAAGATGTAACAAAGGTGAAAATTCTAAGGTTCCATATGGCAGATTAATAAAATATGTTTCATTTGATGTATAAAAGAAATATGCCATACATTTTGAAATTATATTCTAAACATAAGTCAGTTTACCAAATGATAGTACACATTCTTTATGCATGAGAAAATGTATTTTTTGAAATTTTAATCCTGTATTATGTAATTAAAAATACTAAATTTCTCATTACTATTTACCAAGTGGAAATTTTACAGTTTCAAGATTAGCTTAACACAATGTTACTTACGACGAAAAGAATAATAACATCTAATTTGGTTGAGGAGTAGTCTCCATATTTATTATCGTCTGTGTGTAGTTAAATTTACAATCGTAATTCTTATTCTAATTAATAGAAGCTTAAAAAGATTAATCTTTCATGCAATCTAAAAGAAACAAAATTAAGCAATTCAGGTTTTAAAACAAAAACCCTTGGTCACAAAAAGTATCAAAACTTCAATGAAAAACGTTTCAGAAACAGCTGGTGTTTGTTAGGTTTAGCACCTTATTGTAATAAAGCAGGATTTCTATACAAATGTCAGTCTTAAGTCCCCAACGACACTTTGTACTTAACTAACGAGATCGACCGCAGACTCTTAATGATCTTGGCAAGTCGTGTCGCCGCGAGCTAATCGTCACCATTGTTGAGTCTCGCAGGAGGAATATTCTCAAGTACCTGATTGTTTAAAGGGAGAGGTAATATAAGAGACTTTTACAAATGGATCAAATTTAAGATTGCTACGGTTAAAGTAGTATGTTTAACATATTTTCCATAGTGAATGATATAAAATACAAAATTATTTTACACAAAACGTTCAAGAACTGGTAATATAAGAGACTTTTAGAGATGAATGTAATTTGGGATTGCTATGGTTTCTATTCTATGGATGTCTACGGTTACAGTAGTGTGTTTAACATATTTTATATAATTAATGACAAGAAATAAAAATATATTTTATACTAAACGTTCCAGAACTGTTAATACAAGAGAATTTTACAGATGGGTGAAATTTAAGATTGCTACGGTTACGTAGTTAATTATAAAAAATAAAAATATATTTTATATAAAACTTTCAAGAACTGGTAATATAAGAGAATTTTACAGATGGGTGAAATTTAAGATTGCTATGGTTACAGTAGTTATATATATAAGAGAATTGCAGTGTTTAACATAGTATCCATAGTTTATTTTATAAAATACAAAATTATTTTACACTAAACGTTCAAGAACTGGTTATTTATTAAACTTTTAAAGATGGATGAAATTTAAGATTTCTATGGGTACAGTTTTGTTTTAACATAGTTTCCATAGTTCGTTATAAAAAAAATTATTTAACATATATTCCATAGTGAATTGTGTAAAATAGAAACTGTTTTACCCAAAACGCTCAAAAATTGTATTGCTCTCTTACACAGCCTCAAACTCAAAACGTATATGAATTATTGTGTAGAGTAACATGAATATTCCGTAGTTAATTATAAAAAAAGAACATAAGTAATTGAAAAACACAATTAGATTTAAGAAACGTTTTTAAAGAAGGCATTTACCTTCTAGATTTGGTATTTTACTTTCTTATAAATTTTAGATGAATTAATAAATATTTGAAATATATGAAAGTGTTTTAAAAAACATAATTAAGAATTCTATTGTAATTTTTTTATTTGTTCTTTCTGTGCTAAAATTCTTGATAGGAAGGTCCTAGACACTAGAACTTGCATCATAGGTTCCTCATAATCAAGGAAGTTAGGGATAAAAAAGTAAAGTAAATTAAAGATGTCTTATGTTACCAAAGTTAGGGATAAGAAGTCCTTTCTAACACATTACCTGCGGACCAACGGCTTAAAGGTGACTTCCGAACCAACAACAATGACTGGGCTAGTGGATTGGTTGCAAGGACAGGATCGCTCAGCGGTCGCCCATCCAAGCAGCAGTCACGCTTGACGTTGCTTGATCTGGTTATCTTGCGATAACCTTTGTACCCGCTAAAACCACGCCATTGACAAAAAGTCTAACTTTAGTACAGATAAAAAGATTTTTACATATTTATATTGGTTTTTGGGTAGCCATGATTAAAAAGAGTAAATCAATAATAATTACATTTGTAAACCCTCATTGTACACAATGACATATTGAAGTAGTTACCAATAAGATAATATCGATATGATCTAGTAAATATTATTTTTTCCTTCTCTATGTAATTTATTTTCTTCCATATACTGTATACTATGCAATATTTACCAAAAACTTAACATAACGTTACAACTAATAAATCCATTACTATTTTAAAATATCCTATTTATTTTACCATTTTTTCTAAATAGTACAGTTTGTATTATTCCTTTCACAAAACTACTAACAAAACTTTCTATAGTTGTCATAAAAAATTCTCATGACAATTTAAATTAAAATTTTTTAATGTTTAATACGCACATTTAGTAAAAGGTGGAATGAATAAAAACAAAATTATCAAAATATTAATTTTAAAAGAAAGGACGATGGATATAATTTTTAATAATAATCGTAGTCGAATATGACACCGTGTCACCAATAGTACACAATATAAATTACATTCGTTGTATTGTCGAACAAAACCACTTGTACTTAGTGCTTTACACGTTTTGTCCAACAATTAAAAAGCTATATTTATTGAATGGCGTTTAGTGAATCTCTGAGATAACAGAAATTAAATAAATGTCAATAATGATTTCTCTGGAGATTTTTCTCATTACTGATTGGATTTGGAAAGCGGATTGTCGGCGGGATCTGCATATCAATGAGAGGCCGCAGAGTGATTCATGCATTCTATTACGTCATTCACTGATTTTGACGAGTTGGCATTGACGTCGAAGTTAATTTACCTTGTGAAAATGTTTCACATTAATGCTATGGTATAAAACTTCTCGTCCTTTATTTATCACGGTGATTATATTAAACAACAAATATTTCATGTCACGAAGGGAAATGCAGAATATGGTGTCCGTACAATTTACGAGTAGATTTAATTTCAACACTTTACGTCGCATAACTAGATATCTACTTGTATTATTTCTATTTGAAACATAGTACAAGCAACGAACCATATTAGACCTTGAGAAATTTGTATTTTTTAAATTTTTTAAACGGAGGTCGATATCCTTTAAAAATCATATGTAATAATAGTACTGTACAATTAGAACCACCTCAACAAAACAACTCGGTTTTTTAAATCTTTAAATATTTAAAGCTGTTTACTTTATAAAATAGTAGTAATTGTGATTTTGGAATTCTAAATTTCAGTTTCAGTGATTACCTCCTACAGAAGATTTGTTTCCATATTGGGGATTACTCTGTTCATCCCGTGCGTTATCTGAGTTCACCAGGCAGTTTAATTTTCTCATCAGATAATTTTTTATCAAATAGTACCTCATTGACTGTTTTGAAATGCGAAATAAATAGAAGAGGAACATGAATGAATCTTCTATAACAAAGAATTAAGCGTGATAGTCAATTTGTTTTTAGGAGGAATCGGATCATGGAAATATTTGTCTGATTTTGGGACCAATCATTCTTAGGATTGTCTCAAAGCTAGCTTTTGATATTTTGGTAAAGTTGTGAAAAACACCTTTATCCAAACTTATTTCACCCATAATTTCATAGTTCCTTTTCTTTAAATAGTCCTCCATCCATAACTTTCTCTTCTTCTTTTTTCTACTTTTTGTCACTAAATATGCTGCACTTATTGCGAGAAATTCGCTCAAGTTTAGTCGCTCAAGTTATTCCACTTTTGTTGCAAAAAACTGATGAATAAATGTAGGACAGGGAACTCTTTCTGTAAGGATATACTTTGATGCAAGTTGAAAGGCAAGGTGAAAGGATTGTTTAATTAAAACTTGGATTTAAAAACGCATAAATGTAGACACAACTTTTGTGCTGTGGTCTTCGTGTTTCTACAGACCGAACTATCTAGCTTAAAGCGTGAGCAGCGCATGTGTAGGAACTACCCTTCCAAGCATGTGATTTAATCTAAACCAAAAATCTTCCTGCAAAGGCCGGCGCGACTTGTATTGTCAATGGCGCAAGAAGAGTGAAGTGAGTCATACTTGGGCGCGAAAAGAGAATATTTGGGTGGAGGGGAACCGTGACATCCTCCCCTTGCCAAAGTTCTCGCAAGATGGTTCGGTTTTGTACTGACTTTGACGCTAGCCAAAGTATATTTTAGTTTTCTTTATGTTTAATTTTTCTTGTCAACCATGAGTTTAGTTTACTGATCGTCAGGATAAGGAATGGTTAAGTATCTTGCAAGCAAGCCCATATGGTCTTGGATGCCACATCTGGATAAGAGAAAAAATAACTCTTTTTGAAACGTCCGCATCTTGTTCAGTTGACATAATTCTTAAAAATGGAAAATTCCTGTAACCCAAATAAAAAGTCCTCATTGAAATCACCCATTGCCAATGATGAACTTTACTCAATGATAATTCTGTTATATAAAGTTTTTCCACAAAGACAGCGTGTACAATAATACTTTGACGCTGGAGAGAGAGAGGTGCTACTAGCTACTTTATAATGTGCTAAGAAAAAACAGGAATCTATTTCCATTATTAGAGTATCCTTCTCGTACTTTTATCCTGGTAGGATTGACATAGAGAGAGCTAGTAAAATAGACATTATTTTAATTGTAAAAATAAAGTTGGGAAAAACCCTACCAACTCTACTCTTTCGTAGCAATCCATAAAGTGGAAACAAAGCTCGTACTACTGTTTAGTTGGGAAACATTGACGACACTACACAGGAATATTGACATTAGTTCAAAATATTTTTCAATACACTGTAATTACTTATGACAGTTACTGGTTTTTATTTTATATTCTTTTAGAGATAAAAGAACACAGTACATAAAATCGGTTATTGAATAAATCGAGGATTTCCGTGCGTTACGGAGTGACTGATATCCAGCGACGGCACACCGTACCGCAGGGGACTGCCAGTCAAGCTGTCAATGTGTACAACAACACAGCTTCTACTGTCGACTACTCAAATCGTAAAGAAATAACTTTAACATTTTACAATAGCAGCTTTTTTCCTGTTTTAATCTCTTTATATATTAGGAGTAAATTTTATATTGTGCTTTATTTTTATTAATATTAAACTGCTGTAAAGTACAATACTTTTGGGAATCTATGACAATTTTATTTAACTCTTTTAAACTCATTTCTATTGTGTCGGCCTAACGTGTATATTTCTGTAGATTAAATGATTCCACGGTATACAGTAGAAATATACTATCCGGACTCCAGTTATCCGCATTTTAGTTATCCGGATTGCCAATTATCCGGATAAGATTAAGAAAAATAAAAGAAATTATTGATGTCTGAAAATTATGATTTCAATTTCACTCTGCCAGGGTTCTGACATTCGGATATAGATTACTTAAGCTTGGGTATTGTATAAGAAGTTTAATGTTATATTAAAAATATTTACATTTATCGTGGTTATGCAACATTTTTTCGGAAAGTCATATTTGTTTACCTTCACAATACTTTGCATGACTGTGATAGAGAAAGTAAAGATGGAAAATTGCTTTGATTGTGTGAACACGTCGCGTGAAGAAGAGGAAACGTTTAAATCTGTGATCTTGTGAGGCCTGGGAATATGACTAGTAATACGTCTGGTCTGACACTTAACTTGTAACGTGTAAGTAAAAAAGTAGTGTACCTAAATTATGCACGGTGTTCATAAATTAGTTACATTGTGATCTGTTATGTGAGAATAATTCCGAAATTTCACGTAAAGAATAAACCTATTTTACTTAGTTTAATGCCTTGTATTTTTTGAACACATTTTAACATTGAGTTTTAAAGTTAAAAATTGAAAAAGGTTGTCTATTTAAGATTTTTTTATAACAGCGTTCCAGAAAATGTCTCTAGCTTTAAAATAGTGTCCATATTAAATGTCTAAACTGTAATATCTCTTAAAAAAAACACAGCATGAACTTTTTTTAGGAATATTAATATGGAGTACGTTTAGAGAAACATTTTAATACCAAGTTTACTTTGCTGCAACAAATAATGACTGATTAATTGAAGACTTATTGAGTGTCAGCTCTTACTAAAATAAACTAATAATGTGACTGCTACATTCAATAACTTGGGAACGATTTCCACGGCGACGTCTTTTTATAATTAATGACTGTAATTGCTTGAGAATGGAACTTTATGCGCTGATGAGAGATTGCATACACAAAGCCATGGAACATTAATTGGCTGTAGTCTAGACTTCTTTGTTATTATTTCACATCGTAATCATGGAATGTTTTTTATGTATAACCTTAAATAACAGTAACTAATAAATAGCCTTATTATTGAGTTAACTAACTCTCATAGGTTCGTAACTCCGAATAGTTTTTCTCACAGTTTCATAGCGCCGAACAGTTGACCAAACATCTGAGAATTATTACATAGCGATTTGTAAGAAACTTGACACTCGGGTATAAATATCAATCGTTTTTTTTTTTAGAAAATACTAACAAAAATCATGCGGATATGTGAATTTAGTTACCGTGCACTATATACAGTAAGTCGTCTTGTGTAAGAAACTGTCAAAGTTTTGAATATACTTCGTATCATATTAGAGTTTTTGAGACCTAAGCAAATATAATTTTGTGTTGTTGCGGGAAGACATGGTCAAGAGTGAAATGGTCGTAGTCCACTGAATAATACAGGCTTATGAACAAAGGTGAATTAATATGAAATAAAGAATGTGAGATTCTGAAGCTCGCTTTGATAAACTTTGGTGTCAGACGCGAGGTTCACAAAAGCTGCAATCTCGCCGACTTACTGTCTCCTTCTACATATATCCAGCTGTCTTTTAATCTGCCATTTCCGACCTTACTTGAAGGATAAACCGCGATTCTTTCTTATTATTACAACTGGATAACGTGTAGTTGTAAGAAGTAAATATAGAACTGATAATATACCAAATGCAAACTCTTCAAACATGTGCGAACGGTGGAAACTACGAAATCTTATCAAACGAGATTCACGGAAGTAAATTTTGATGATTAGTAATGTATAAGATCATTTTTCTTCATTTTATGCAACTTTCATTTATACTATTTAGGGCGAATCTAAAAACAAGCAACAGCTAAATCAACAAAAACACCTTTATTGTTCTCAGGACGTATGCTAACTTCGATTATTTTCTGTACTAATTATTAAAATGGAATGACGAAATATTTAAATTATGATTATCGAGTTATTATTATTAATACAAGAATTTCTACAATATTTGTGTTTGGACAACCCGTGTACACGGTTTACCGTATTACTAAACATTCTTTCCTTCTTCGTTTAATTTAATTTTAATAATGGAGGTATATCACACATAAGCACATATAACTAAAATATAATATTTAAATGTCTATTAATCCTCTAATACTTACAATTAATTGCACTAAATGTAGCTTAATCCCAGAAAGTTTACAAAATTATACGAAAAAAGAAATGACACAACATTGCCATATAAATGTGGCTTTTAATAATCCTTATGAAACATTTTATATGTTTAATAAAGGTAGCATAGCCTACTTAGTGTAATCGACTCTTGATTATAGAATTATAGTATCAACTTGTGGAACACTTTCACATCTTATTTAGTAGTAGAGTATCGAATTTGTAGAAAAGCTAACAAACGATAACCCTATGCTTATCTACTAATGATAATGACATCCAGGGTGAAAACCATTCCTGAACTAAAGTGTTCAGTGCCTTGGAGAACGCGACTTGCAAACCCAATGACAGTATTTTGAATTCTTCAGGTATTGCATTACAATGAGATATCTGTAAAAGTTTAAACGACTTCACTATTATAGGCTTCAGAACGTTTATTCCACTAGAAAAAGAAAAGTGGTTCGCGGTTATGATCACTTAATACAAATTATTCGGAGTTTTGAATCCGTGAGAAACACTGTTAGAAAATATGAACATGTGAGAAAAACTATTCTAAGTTATGAACCTGAGAGGAAATCTATTCATAGTTATACATCATTGAAAAAAATTATCCTCACTTATAAATATGCACATAAAACTACTCGGAGTTATGAACATGTGAGAAAAAATATTCGGAGCAATGACTATACAACACAAAACTATACGGAGATATGAACCTCTGAAAAGAACTGTTTCTACAAAGTTAGGAATCTGAGGTAAGTATATTCCCACTTTTGAACAAGTAGGGGAATGTATTCGGATACTTGGAGCTGTAAGAATAACTAATTTGTTTTTAATTCAATGTTTATTGAACATTTTTAAAGTTATTGCTATTTATAAGTTAATGAATGTAATTGAAAGGTGGTTTCCTCTTCCTTACCATACGTTTGGTTTTTTATTTAAACACATGTGTGACAGAGACTGCTAAATACAAAATAATTGAATCGTAACTTTTTTATAAGTAATTTATAAAAGAGCGCATAATATCTGTATTGAGATTTCACAAAAATTGTGAAGACAGATACGGAAAAAATTCTTTTCTCAGCGTGATTTATCAAGAAAGAGTAAAGTTTTCATGTGTCAAATAAATACAAAGGCAGAATGGGTGAGGTGTGGCAGCGGAGAAAAGTGTACTGGAGCATGAGACAGTGATCCCGCACTTGAATGGGACATGCATCACAGCAGCTCTCATATATTTTCAAAAAGCCAAAACAACTAGGCTGTGCCTTATATTTCCATGGATTTCAACTAACTGTATACATTCTCCTCAGTATACCCAAAAAATTACACAAATGTTAAATAATCCATCCAGAACAATGTGGAAATTGAGATAACAGTGCATCTTTAAAATTAACTTCACATATACTTTGAACATATTTCAAAAACATTTTCTGCAGAATTATCGAATGTGTATTTCATCCTCCAGCCCTCAATACGATACAGATTATCAAATGCTAAACCTGGAAAATCTTATTTGAGTATCAAAGTTTGCAATGGTAAAAAATATGGGGTGGGGGGGGGGGGGGGTGGGGGGGGGGGGGGGTGGGGGGGGGGGGGGGTGGGGGGGGGGGGGGGTGGGGGGGGGGGGGGGTGGGGGGGGGGGGGGGCCGGTCAATACTGACACTGAACACCAAAAACGGTGGCCGGTTACGGAGTATTGAATGAAGTTTGAGTTTGTGTCGTGATTATAGTCTTCAATTCACTCCAAACAGGTGGGTAATAATTATTTCTTACTCTTACTTGTTGCATGCTCTTGCCCCGGGATTTTTTATTATTATTTATTTCCAAATATTAACCTATACCTTTTGTGGCTTTATCTAACTACCCTTGGCTACTCTCTTTATTTTTCCAGCACTTTGGCAATGTTCCAGTGGTTTTTCACTTCATTCCTCAACATTTCTCTCTCCTTCTATCAGCATCTCTTAAACTTTCCCTCCTAACACTTTTACTTCCCTTCTTTTTTTTCTGGGATAGATTGTTTGAAGTTCTTAAATCAGGCACCGTCCGAGGCTGGCCATATGAGTACCCAACGTCTGGGTTTGATACCTTTCATGGCGGCGGGCTGTGTGAATTGTTTCTGCCTAAGGGTTGATTCGGCAGAGGTTAGGAGTCAATTCGACCCTTCACCAGTGTAATGCGACATGGATTGCAAAGGTTGGCTCTGCGTTGCCAGATGGTTGCCAGTCGACCTCTGTTGATTAAACTTCAAGAACAACCTCTATGCTGTCTGAAGTAACATAGCGAGGGTAATCATAGAGAAAGAGACACCATCTGCCTCATTAAATTTGATAAGGAGAGTGGTGCGTATCATCTCCACGAGAGCAATGGAAAAAGAAGAAACAATACTCTGCGTTCATCATGGAAAGTGGCACTTTGGGTTTTCAATATTAGTTTTTGAACCCCCTTCCACTTTCACTATAAACTAAACAATTGGACGCTATTCTAAGTACATAATTAACCTTGCATAATGTTGGGTATTACTACTGCAACTGTGAACTTATATGAATGGACAATTAAAACGCGGTTAGTACTCGTTAGCATTGTTTAAAAACTACTGTATATTCTACATTTTTAATTTTTAAATTCAGTCTATAAAACTTACGGATCTCCTCAAACCTACATCAAGTTAAATATTATTTTGCAACTGTACAGAATTACTATAGAAGGAACAGAGAAAGATGTTGGACGCTGGACAACTTTTTGTTTGTGAAGTTTCATGATGGTTTATATTAAATTGAGTTGTCATCCTCTATATTCATTAACGTGAGGGAGTAGAAGCGCTGCGAGCTACAGTGGTGCTTGCCAGAATATCCAACCCATGGCTACAATCTCTCCTCCACCTCAGCCACGGCACGGATCTCCTCAAACCTCACATCAAGTTAAATAATTAGCCACTGTACAAATTACTAATAGAAGAACAGAAGATGTTGGAACTTCTGCTGACAATCTTATTGTTGTGAAAGTTCATTGATGGTTTATTTATTAATTGAGTTTGCCATCCTCTATATTTCATATGTGAGGGAGAGAGCGCTGCGAGCTCGGGGCTTGCCAGACTATTCCAACACCAGGGCTAACACTCATCGCTCCATCCTCAGCCACGGCACGGAGATCCTCCTCAAACCTACATCAAAGTTAAAGTATTAGCACTGTAACAAATTTACTATAAGACAGAACAGGAAAGGATGTTTGGAGACGCTGAGACAATTTTTGTTGTGAAGTTTCATGATGGTTAATTAAATTGAGATTGCCCATCCTCTATATCGATATGTGGAGGGAGAGAGCGCTGCGAGCTCGGGCTTGCCCAGACTATCCAACCCCAGGGCTTACCACTCCTCCTCCACCTCAGCCAACGGCACGGAATCTCCATCAAACCTACATTAAAAGTTAAAATATTAGCACTGTACGAAATTACTATTAGGAGAACATCAAGAATGTTGGATGGTGACAATTCTGTGTGTGTGAAGTACATTAGTGGAAGTTGTCATCCGCTATAACGTTCTCATTTATGTGGGGGAGAGAGCGTTTTTTAACGTGACTTAGAACGTTTTTGTAGTCTTTTCATTCCAATTAATTTAGTGTTTTGATAGTGACATACACGTCAAAATAAACTGTATCCTTTTTCAGGAGTAGTTTCCATTTAAATTAGTTCAATCAGTTTAACTTCCACGTCAATAAAAACATTTACCACCGATCAAAACCCTAGACGCAATTATATAACAAGTACGATCTCACATACGCATTGCAGTTTTTGTGAAATTCGTTAGAATTTTAAATTCAACGGCCGTTTTCCCAAGAGCAAATCAGTTTTCAATTGCGGTTACAGTATTTTCCGGTTCAATTATAAGTGCTGCAGGACGAGTTTCTGAGTGAAAACCATTTCGTATCGCGGCAGTGTCCGATAATTCTGTAAATTTTACAGATTAATAACTCTTTTCTCCCGTATATGATGCCAATTAGTTTCTGAGAATCATGTTAAAATCTATCTTAAAGGGTTGGTTAATGTGGCGATATTCTGGCCTTTAAAAAACGGTTTTCAGCCTATAACTAAATTGTTGGTTACTTTCGTATCAAAAAGAAAAATGATAAATGTTTCGTACTGGGACAATAAGAAATAGACAGTTTGTCATCCCATAAAAAGTTCTCAGTGTTTAAGAATTAAAGCACCCGACAAAAACACAGTGCTTAGTTTATTAATTTTTTAAGAACTGTTTACTTTCATGAGTCGCAGTGTTTTTTTTCGTAGATTAGCCATAGTACCGCCTTAGTGTATACATAACACGCAATTTGACAAGAAAATAAAGATTAATGCGATGACGAGAACGTGACCAGAGAATATTAACAGAATATTCATATAACCAGGCCTATTTATAGTACATGCAAAGTGTATATTTTAGGATTTATTAACATAAATATACTCGTAAAAATTAAATACGTGTTATCGCAATTAAGAATTGAAATAAATCATAAAAGACTGCAATATGACATTAAAGATTAACTCATGCTGACTAATTCATGATTTCGTAAGTTTTCGCTAGAGTGAGTTTTTCGCTCAGAAGGCACGAGGGATATCGACAACAATTTCAGCCTTTGAAACGAACAATAGTGAGAGTTAAAAAATGTTGACACCCTAGAGACCCAAGGTACAGTTACATCTGTGTTGTATTATTATAGCTGAAATCCATTTGCTGGTAATACATGTTGAAATGACTGAGTGTATTATACCTGTAGATAATCATGGCTAGAACAATGGGACAATGTGATTGGGGTCGTTGCAGAGTTGACTGCATACTAATGCCCAGTTCCACTAATCTGTATGGCTACAACTCGCCGTATTGATGTAATACACTGATTAGAAGCTGCTGAGTGTATTATAAGTAGAACAATGTGACAGTGTGATTGGCTCGTTGCAGAGTTGTCTGCATACTAATGTCCAGTTCCACTGATGTATGGCTACAACTCACCGACAATACACTGATTAGAAGCTGCTGTGTTTATAACTAGAACAATGTGACAATGTGATTGGCTCGTTGCAGAGTTGTCTGCATACTAATGCCCAGTTCCACTGATGTATGGCTACAACTCACCGACAATACACTGATTAGAAGCTGCTGTGTTTATAACTAGAACAATGTGACAATGTGATTGTTTCGTTGCAGAGTTGTCTGCATACTAATGCACAGTTCCACTGATGTATGGCTACAAACTCACCGACAATACACTGATTAGAAGCTGCTGTGTTGTAGTAGAATGATGTTGTCAACACACTCGAAATGAGATATATCATTAAACATTTCACCTTTTTTAATAATGATTTTATATTGATTTAAAGTCTTTTATGTTAGAACATCATAGTAACGTAAATGCTTATTTATTTTTCAGTGCTTAAAATACTTTAATAGTCCAAAGAGCAATACCCAAATCTTGTCCTCTGATGAAAACTTGAACAAACTTATTCTTAAAAATAAAAATGACACAGCCTGTTGTTTATTTTTTATAGACTAAAATAGTGCTAGAAGAATGCAATAATGTTTATAGTTACAATTACACAATTTTAGTTATACATTATATTACAAGCCCTAAACTTAAAGTCTTGTAAAAAGGGTCCAAAGATGCAAAGACAATGCCAAATTCGATGAATGATTATTCAAATCGATAAACAAATATTATTTTGTTAGTATGTTCAATTTGTATATCTCTAGATAATTTTAAAGAAGATAAATAGTGCTTTTAAATTATTCTTCTTTAATAAATACAGTTTTAGGTAACAAATACAGACTAGAATTAAAATATTATTTTTCACTCGAAATTATGTATTATTGTTTTCGACTTCCACGTTATTATAGTTTGAACGATAATAAGAAATAATCTGTTATCTTTAACATTTCAGAAAATAAAACATAAAATTATGCACCTTATTAATCAGTGAATAAATAAAAAAACACAGAAAATATTAATTTTAGGTTTTTAAATAAACAAATATTATATTATATCCTCTAATTTTAGGTGCTAAAATTTAATTAAAACAATTTTCAATCTTATTTCTATACAACTTAATTATTTAAGTGGATGTCGTAAAGTTTTGAACCTGATTTTCGAAACATCATTATGTGTTATTATAGTTATTTGATACGTCATAATAAAAAGATAAGTGATTCGTCAAAACAATAAAATAATTTAACTAGTGTGTTTTTTTTGACACGGGGAGTACTACCAGAGCTGATCACTATTCACTTTTCCAACACATTTTTATATTTCTTTTTTGTATCCGTTTTAATCCTGTGAATAAAAACCACAATACTTGGGATAAACGAAAATGTTTAACAATATGAACATTATAAATGCAGAAGAATTTCAAAGTCAGATATATTTGTAAGAGCTCTGATACAGAAAAAATATAATATTGACACAAACAAGATAAAAAGAGGAATGAATAAATCCTTTGCCTCGCAGGAAAGACACGTCAAGCAGGATATGTACACTCGTGCATGCCGCAAGCAACATATAGGGTCTATAAGTGGCTTACCTACACGTCTTGTGTCAACTCTCGACTATTGCCTGAAGGGGGAATAGTGATCGATATGTAACGCTCAACTTCAGCTGGTTTATCATTGAGAAAGTTACAAATGTTAATATGTCATGGCAATTACCTGAGCAGTTCATAGTATTCATTTATTCATTAAAAGTTTCACATTGTGTTTTACATTCTTTAGCAGAGCTAAAATAAACATGTGAATTGTCCCAGTCAAAACAACAAATAAAAAGAATGAGAAATCTAAGATACAAATTAAAATTTTGCTCAAAACAATAATTGTTATTAAAGGCAAATAATAGTACTCTTCAACAGAGGAATCTGCCCGGTTTATGAGGTAGCATTTGAAGGAGCTTTTAAATGTTTGAATTATATATTCATTTTTTTAATATTCTGGCAATTTATTGTTAAGTTTTAATACATAGCGATGAACAGGGATAGTGTAGTATCGGATTGCTTGTATTTTAAGGGTTGAATACTTGGTTTTTTATGGAACTGTTTACTATTAGACTTGTAAAAACATAAATTTCGAAAATGTATACTGATGGGAGGATAAAAATGATTTACATGACTGTCGAGTTCGGAGCTTATATATAATTCTTATAATTTCCTTTAGCAATTTGAACACATGTTTTGAGTTTAATAATTTTCCAAAATGACACCCCACATCTCAGGAGCTAATTGTTCTCAAAGCAAAACAAGCTGTATTTAGTATTTAGTAATCTATATAAACCTTTGAACTTAAGCTGGGTTGTTACTAAATGGCTTAGACGGTTATCTGGTAATAACTCACTGTGATTGGCTCGAGTTTAAATTGTGATCTATATGTAATGCTTTACTTAGCTAGGATGTCACTGAATGGCTTGCACGATCATTTGGTATTAACTCACGTTTGGATTTATCGAATTTGAATTGTGATCGATATGTAACGATTAAATGAGTTGTCAATGAATAGCGTAAATGATGAACTGATATAAATTCACGATGGTTGTTTTGAGTTTAAATTGTGATGTAATGCTTCAATTAAGCTTTGTTGTCACCAAATACCTTTACACGGTCATCTGGTATTAACTCACGTTTTTGGCTCAAGGTTGAACTCCGATCGATATGTTACGCTTAACTTGAATAAGATGTCACTAACTAGGTTACACAAACTTTAATTATGCACTGCACAACACAGGCTAAATTTAATTTAATACAGGTATGTAAACTTCACTGAATTATCATTTTAAGTCCAGAAAATGAAAGATCGGAAGTTTAGATTGGTAGTTTGTTAACTACCAATATTATTTTTACTCCACATATTAGATTCTGATTCTAAGATTGTTTTGTTTGGTTTCGAAGTTCCCGTAATTACTATAGAAAACGGTAGAGTTAATAATAGAACTGTTTAAGTGATCCTCCAGCCAGAAATGTATTAGCGGCAACTTTCAATATTAAGTTTATTGTACTCATAAGAGATAAATTTTTAATGCCTCTATATATAATGCCTACCGATAATGTTTTAATATAAATACACTTGGGTTAGTGTGTTAATGTATTAATAACAGCAATCTTTCTCTGTACGTATGTAGTTATGTAACGTAAATATTGTGACGATGCAAATCTAAACGGATATTTGTAAGACGAACATGCCCGCTGTTAGAGAAAATTATGATATGTAGAAAGTATTTGTGACTACGATGAGAGAAAGGTGGAATCGGAACCAAGTCAATGGTTGCAGGCGTGTTAGTTAAAATTCAAATAATTATTCCCTATAGAAACTTTCTTTAGAATAGAAAGAACCAAGTGGTAAGCTATAGGATTAATAACAGTTAATGCTCGATATGTTTCTTGAAATAAACTCGAGTAGTATATTTCAATTTTACAGTTAACTTGACACCTTCAAAATACAAGAATGAACATTTTTCTGTCTTTATTCAAAAGGACTGAACTTTATAAGTTATAGGTGCCTTCACCCTTTACAATATTAATATTTATTAACATTAAACTTGTTGAAACGAATGTAATTTTGTTTATTTACAATGAAACTAACGGTTGCGTCTGTGTAAAACATACTGGAAGAATAAAATAGATAAAACATAAAAAGGTAGTTTACACTTAAGATATTAAAGGTTGTGTACTGATTATAGCTGAATGTATTAATTGTTAATTTACGAGCATTTTACTAAAATGAAGGCGTGGTGATATAATACTGAATACTTATTTCACGGTAATGGTAAGTGGCAATAATCGAGTGATAACGCTAAGCAATAATTATTTAAAACCTATACACGTTTAAATTACAATTGTAATTCGAACATCAAGACGCCAAGAAACATAAAAAGTTGTTGTTTTACACGAGTTTATTTATAATTGTTGTTACTTTTATACTTGATGTATAAAAGTATAACAAGTTAAATAATAGTTATAAATGTACAATAAATAGAGTTGCAATTAAAACTGCGTCGTATGTACATAGCTTCAACACGTCTTGTTAACTATTTCTGTACAACATCAAGTAACTTTATAATTAGCTGAAACTCACGAGTAACTTGAGTGACGCCGTATCCTGTCAAGACAGGTGATGTATTGTCCTTCTGCTTTGTTGTCAGTATTCACAAACTTTCCGGCTATTGCTATTGTTAGTTTACTTGAAAAATGTCATCTTCGATAAAATCATCAAATACAATAATATATCCCTTATAATTTAGCACAGTTGTTGGCTTAAAATTCGATAATAAGCTAAAACGAATATACGAATTGTGTCTTATTTTGTTTACTTAGAGCAAGAAGATGAGGATACTCTTAATTATAAATGGACCTTTGCGCTGCTTCCACATTGGCAGGATATTCGGGATGGGTAAGGCTGGGAATAGGAGTACCACCTCTTGTCAATATCCCATGAGTAGGGATAACAGGCACTATCTGAGTAGTTACCTTGGGTAAAAGGCTCATATAAATCAACCAGAAAAGAACCTTCCATGGGGTTAACACGAATTGTGTTATTAAGTTAAAGGTAAAATTATCCAGAATTATAGCAGAACTTATATATGAATCAGACATCTCTTTACAGCAATATAATAATTATAAAATATATAAGCCAATCCAGGAGCGTCTGTGGAATAAAAGACGTAAGAAATAACAAGAGTTGAGAGCCTAGAGCTGTACATGACATGTTCTTGTAAACCAGCAGTAACAGGTTCGAACATGAAATTTCCTGTCTCTACACGTTTTATCACGTGTCATCATTAACTGTACGAGCGAGTGGTGTGTTTTCCAAGAAAATAAATTAATCAACAACAGTGCTAGTTATCCTCAGGATCCTAGTTATCAACACGGTCGAAAGTGTTACAGATTAATCTTTCAACAGGTAACCCTTTTTACTGGCACACTGAATATACTTGAATAATGATTAAATCAGCAACAAGATAAATAACAGCTGTTTGGCTGAAAACCATGATTTTTTCGTTTGTACACGCGATTTAAACGATTACCGATGTTTGACGGTTGGTTTTATAAAACCCTTTTGGTGCGATCCTATTTAGACCCTCTCATTAACTAACGCGGATGGCTGTCAATTTCTTTCTCAAAGATAACTTATCTGTATATTTCGCAAGACACTATGATTTACGCTTATTCACTTCAAACTGGCTCAAAGATCCAGGATTACGTACTGTATCAACTCCCCTATGTGTGTATTCCTCCCGCAGACATACGGTGGCTCAGAGTGGAACATGGCGGAATCTTGTAAACAAACCGTTACATGCTGGCACAGGCACGTTCCGGCTTACACCCCTTACATCCTGTCTTGTAAACAAGCCTTGTGCAGGTGTGTGTGTGTGTGTGTGTGTGTGTTTGTGTCATCTAAGAGACGAAAAAATAGCACCTTTAACTATAAAAAACCACACACAGTAAAGTTGATATTGGATGATAGATATCAACTAAGCTAGAAGTTTCACTAAGTAAGAAATTCATACAATTCTTTGTAAAAAGCATCATAATAAGGATTAGCATTTTTCCAATAGAAACAAAAAGATAATTAAAATTATTTCGTCACAAAGTGATAAAAATATTACAGGAGAAATCCACTCCAATAGCGTAAATATTATTTTTATCAGTAGTTTTAAAATTTAAAATTTATTTTTTTTCAGACCACATTAACTTCATTGAGGTACAATTCAGACATCACATAGCACATTTTCACATTAATTTAAGATTCCACACAAAGTAATTTTATTTTCCGTGTTACATTTTTATTAGCTTCAATTATTTACACTTTATTAAAAGCGTTACCTTATTTTCCGACATCCATAAGCCAAGTAAATACCGTTATCAAACGTTTTAAAATACTATATACGTAACTAACAAAAGTAAAACATATTCAAAACTTTTTTACTTTTTATGTCTAGTATAATGATTTAGGATTCTATAAAACTAGCATATAAAGTAACAGTTTAAAGTATTGATGGTTACATGCCATCTGAAATCTACATAGTACAAAACAAATGATAAAATTGTAAAAATTTGTTTTATTTAGTTACTTTGACTGAACCCTTTTTTGGAGGCTTAGTTATATTACATACTTTTACTCCGTGTTATATATTGCTCTATAAAGTGTGATCGAAAAGTGTATCTTTGACAAGAATCTCAGTTTTTCTGAGAGACCCAATAGTAAAATAGGCGTCACAATTTATTAAAAAAACGCCCATTTTTAAAAATTAGTTACAAATTAAATTCCGATGGACATTCTCTTATGTATAGGAAATTGTTCATTTGGATTAATTGTTTGTCAAATCAAAACTCTACATTTTAACCTTGTTAAATGTTTTGCATAGCTATTTCAAAATAAAAATTAAACACAGCGAATTATAAAATTGTGCCTTTATTGTTGAACCCTCTTGCTCACTTACTGTATCTGAATTCAAGAAAAGCCACATCTAAGACGCATACTTTACTCGGCAAAGAGAAAGGTATATTTGACTGACAGACGAGACTTTCTCACATTCACATGCTCTTTGATCTGCCAAGCCTTGATGCTCACCACACGACAAATTCTGCCCGTTTCTCGCTTTTCTCTTCCAGAGACTCAGCATTCTGACAAAAGTCTACGTAATTCTCTTAATATGTAATAAAGTTTGCAGTAAAAGCTGGAAAATTCGAGGCTCTACAGAGGAATAACACAATTCTAATTGTCCCAGATTTTAAATTATGCAGACTTTATATTATAGTATAGAAATGTCAGTGGACCGAAAAATATTCTAACTATCCAAGGTCCTATTCTATTCCAAAGGCTCTTAGTTCTATTGTATACTATAATAAAGTCACAATATTATAGTATACAATAATATTGTATACTATTGGGTATATATTGGTTTGTATACTATTGACCTTGTCATAGGGTGTTCGTCCTTTCAAAATGTCCTTACTGGAATTGGTCATAGAGGAAAAGAAACTTAATGACTTTGGGGGCGTGCCACGTCAATCAAAATTAGAGTCCAGAAAATATGCTTCTCACACCTGTTATTGATGGGTTGGCAGTTTGCATTGTGACAAGTTTATCCTGTTTAAAATATACAATCCCCTGGGTTTACTTTGTGTTTAAAGTTCTGATCATAGAACTTTATTGAACAAGGAATCGTAGTTTTTGGAATTCACTATCACTGTCACGTTACTCTTTAGAAAAATACAGCACGATTACATTGCAACGGCCAACCGCACATAAAATTATAACATTCTGAGATTAGAAAGGGGTTTCAAAACAATTTGTAGTGATTTTTATGGGACCTATATTATAGGGTTTATTTTACTTAATGAGCATTTTAGATAAATATGAGCTTCATCGTTTATTAAAATGGTTGAGTTATCACTAAACGACCTACGCAAACGGCTTTGCAAAGTCTGCAATTTTTTCAAATAGTCAATTTCAGTTGATGTACCGCCTAAAATTTGACTGGCTATTTCTCGCAGATCAGGTTTATGTTAAGCCCTCTTGCATATCTTTGCATTGATCTATTTGGACTTGTGACTAATGGCGCTATAAATTTGTGTCATTTGGGAGTCCTTACGTTTCTTGCTGGGTGTGATGGCTCTGTTCTTGATTACTTTTCCTGTTGCACTGAAAACCTTAACTATCAAATCAACATGTTTCGGTGTCGAACAGTTTTATCCCTATAAGTATTGAAGAGCCTTCTAAAAAATCTGCTTTATTGTAGCTTGTTAACTTTTTAAAATGAAAATGTCACAAGCATAACCAAGACGCTATTCTTCTATCGTGACTAAAATGGTCACAATTTCGTTAACAACATAACCTCAATTTCTCCACTACACACAATAACCATGTACCAAACGTTCAAAATATATTCCTCTCTTAAATTATCCGATATAGCGGACTATAAATTAGCAATAGCGTAGAGGAATATTGTAGAAAAGTATCAGACAAAACGAAGAAGGCGTAACATACCTTGTTGAATGATCCTGTGAGACCGAAAATGGTTTCTTTTATAATAATAACTAACTACCTTAGACAACATTCACAAGAGTTGTTTTTCAGATCTTCACGGTTCCTGATCAGCCTCAATGGAAGTGCACATAAACGCAGTTTCATGCACATCCTGTATGTTCAATCCTGCGGGCAGTTTGTGGTAGACCACCGCCATTGTCCTTTGTACGTTCAAACGTCAACGATATTGATATAGCTGATAAACGTAGCTTTTGAAGATAGCTTCTTCTGAAGATACTGATAGCCTTTTATAGTTATCTTACTATCAGATTTAAAAAATGTAATAAAAGCAATATAATTGATTTACGAGTCAAAACCTACTTAACGTATTCTTAACCTTTCTAAAACTGCATATTGTATTGACAAAGGCTACCAACCATTTATCAGAACAGAACAAATAATACTTCTTCTTTGAGGGAGACAGTACTCGTGCAATTAACGCTTACATAACAGAATTAGACAAAGAATTAATTGGACATAAGAAAAACCTATTTAACAACATTTACACTGATTAAATTAAAGGGTCTCCTTTAAGCGCCGGTCAATTTCTCGTAACAGTCGTTTATACAATATTCTGTAACGTATGATAAACATACCACATGGTATGATACGAGTATCTGTCTCTAGGTTATGTTTGAGTCTTCTATTTTTCGTGATGTTTTGAAAGAAAACAATTTCAACACTGTTTTTTTATTAGAGTATCGTATATTAAAACGTATGACACAGGTTTACAAAGACAAAGAGGAAGATGATAAATATTTCAAAAACCCTGGAGTAATCACAGAAACAGAAGTAATCCCCCTGGGAACAGGCCTGAAGAATGGTTTCCTGTAAAGATTATTAATTGGTAATAAATAACATAATTTCTAGTATTGACGTTGAAGTTACTATTTTATATTACATTAAAGAGAATATCCAGGGCTATAACTTGACTATGGTTCACAAGTGTAATATTCAGTCTTATCTAATGTTCTTATAATGTTGTAAGGACATCTTAGTAAGGCGTTTAAAAAACCACAGGCTTGTATAATTATATCCTTAGGATAAATTTTACCGTTGAGCGAGGAGTGTTAGAAGAGGATCCACATATTTAATTCTAATGTGAAAAAGGATAACGTCTTGAGAAAATCATATTTATGGAAAAGAAAAAAAAACCAATCTTGTAAGCTTTTTACAACGAAGAGAATTCCAATTATTAGAAATGCTTCCTACAAATAAACGCTATACTACCGCTTAAACCAGAGAGAACATTCCGTTCGTCGATAAATTCCGCGCACACAGATGGGATAGCAATGCAGCGCAGGGCCAATATGTGGCTAGATAAAGGCGGCCAACATCTGTGTGGCGGGCTCGGTGTATTGATGCAACCGCCTTTGTATCCATCTTACGGCCCTTGATAGCTTCAATTGATGGTACCTGATTAATTTATGGCCTGTCTCATCTCAATAAATATTCCTTCGAGTTATGTGAACTTATTACATACAATCATATTGGTGTATCTCAATACAGCTGAAAAATATTGTGATCGCGTTTTATACATAAAAATGAAATTCCTATAATATGTGATATCACAAAATTTTATAATTCGTACTATTTTAAATATATAAAATATTTTTGAGTAAATTTATTTGAAAAATGAAAAAGGGCTTATTTATGTTTTTTTTTATGTTTTAGAACTCCCAAATCCAAGTTTTACAACTTTTATTGAAAATGAAGGTAAAAATACTACTTATAATTACTACCCTTGCTACTATAAAATGTTTAGCCCCTGAAAAAAACTCATCCGTTAATTTCGAAACACGACTAATATTAACCATCTTCAGTGCTATACTTATAGATTTATAAAAAGGGTTTAGTATTTAAAATTCTAAGGAAACTGCAATTTCAAAGATACTTGCTTACTACCGCTACGTAATGCGTTAGTGACTAATCCTAAAAATCTTTATTACACATTTTTTACTTTTTTCCTCAAAAATCGCCAAGAATACAAAACTGTGGACCGCTTAGTTGAAATAGTGGACCACATGTATTTTAACGTATTAACAACTGTGATATCACAACATACATACAAAAATACAAACATTTGCCAAACTGTACATCATATCTCAGATTTGAACTCTATAATCGAATATTATCTCCACTCATAAATAGAGTTGTGTGCACTGACTTTTGAATGTTGAATATACTGTAACCCAAGAAAATACATTATTAGCACTAACTTCTTATAAAAATTATCATTGCTTCAAAAATGTCTAAAAATTTTAAGAGTCTTTACAAAACCACTTCTCTGTGTGAAAACATAAAATTCTGATGTATTTCAATTAATTTTAATACCCTTGTATTGTCTGTAATAAAACAGAATTTGAAAATTACTTACTTTACCGCTCCTTTTTATTTTAATTTCTTCAAGAAAAGAAAGCACAAAGCAAAAAACTCAAAGCATCCATGTCTATTCTACACACATTCTAGTACATCAGTTGAAGGTAAAGGTTATTCTTTACGAAACTGATGCTATGAAGTAATGCAAATGTAAAGCTTTATTTAAAAAGTGATGTTTTCTCGCTCTGGTATTTCGGCAATTTGAGTTCTCAAGATATGTTAATGCTCCTGTAATTAAGATGAAGGTAAAGCACATCTGGTTTTATGTAATTTGGAGGAATTCGCTTTACATATAGTAATTTGAGTTTGAAATCTCCAGGAAATCTCTTATATTATCAACTGAAACTGTTCATTACGCACTACTTTTTTAAGCCTTTATGAGGCCTGGAACTCAGTAGCAGCGCTCTTTATATTTGTCTCTCCTACTTGTACTACTTGCGTTTACGTCTTGAGACCACTTTGAAAAAATAAAATTAAATCAAAATACAATTTATTTATTTTATTAATTTATTTTGAAATAAGTTACTGACTGCAATATACAATAATATAACAATTTTCCCTCAGCAAAAACTGTACATCTTTGGTTGAGGTAAAAGGTCTCAATATTAATAGCTGAATACAATATTAATTTATCATTTAAATTAAATAATAAAATTATAAATTAGAAAGCAATGAAACAAATATATATATATATAAAATTATGAAATCAAAAATATAATATATATATATATTAAATTGAAATTATATATATATATATATATATATATATATAATATATTTACATATTATATATATATGTATAATCCTAATATACAGGGTGGTTGAAAAGTATGGGTACGGCTTAATATTTTAAAAACCATAGGAGATAACATCTATGAACTTTGCACAGTGTCGTATGGCTATGTAAACTATTTTCCCTTGCTATTACCATGACATGCCAACCATTGGGGGACGGCCCACAGAGGAAAACATGGAAATCTTAAATTGAAGCATGGGTCGAGTGATACCTCATTTGAAAGAGCTCACTTAGTAGAGTTGAATTCCGCAAACCGCATCTCAAAAGGATTATCCAATCAGAAATGGCGGGTTGTTTAGGTACACATTGTGAAGTACATTAAGCGCTGCCATTTCTGACTGGATCGTCGTATTCTGATGCGGTAGGCGGCGTTTCACTCTACTAACCAATGTGTTTTCACTGACTTTTTTTAATTAGCAAAATTATGTCATAAATTTATAACACAATAAATAAACACAATAGATACCGATGTTTTTTAGTTTTAAGTAAGTTAGAATTAGTTAGGATTGAGTTATGATGAAGTGGTAACAGGACAATGTTACCCATGCGAACGGAATATGTTCTGCTAAGCTTCTGTGAATTACTCATCTTAAACATTGATTCGAATCACTAGAATGATTAACGACGATTCGGGCTGATGGAAGCCGGATCAGAAAATCTTACTCATCATAAAATCATTAACATTGGAAACAGAAAACACGCTTTAAACGTTGTCTTTAACATCATATTGAAGGTATTTCACGTTTAATACATCAATAAAGAGTGAAACGCAAGGAATGGTTGTATTACATCACAATGTTTAATGTTATAATAGATCAAATTACTGAGATAATAATTTTAACGAACTTAAAAATAATAGCATTTAACCTTAATTCTAACAGTCTAAAGTTGAATGTTCACGTTCTCACCATATCGAATCAATGTTAAGAGAAATGAATTATTCAGACTTTCTGTGGAGACTCCGATATTCAGGAAGTAAAAAATTGTGTTAGGTAAAACTACTTAATTACGTAATATTAAACAAATAAATAAAACACTTTTATTCAGACAAAACTCACCATATTACGAAAACATTTGAGGCACATCTGAAAAAATTAATTAACTCCTGTTTCCTAAAAATAACTCTTTCTGCAACGAATAGTATTCATTAAAATGTACCAGCTTTATGCAATAATATTGTCACTAGGCTTGAGCCAAGTACTCAAACAAATAACGGTAACTTCTGTGTGACAAATGTTGCAGAGTGACGCCTGGCCTGTGACGTCACATATCACAAGAAGTGTCCTACAAATCATGGGTGTAGTGTCATAAACCTGTGCACAATCAGGCTGGAGTTCCACCAGGCTCATCCTTTTCTCTTTGCTGGTAAATAGCAAATCTGTTTCTTTGTCTTACAAATTACACTATTTTAAACTTTCTTTTGAAATTATTCTTCTTTACATAGAATCAACAGAATTCGATCAATAGGTATGTTTTCACTAATATTTAACACATTATATACCCGACTCTTCTTTCACTTTTAAATGACAACAGTTGTAATAGTTTTACATGTTTGAAAGGAATCCCTGCTAAAAATGTTATACATATAATAAAGTTTTAAACAGAATTGTTCAAAAATAATAGATAAATATGAAACAGTAGAAACCTATTGACACAATTTGTGTTGTATTGGCTTCTTTTACATTTTAGTAAATATAAAGAATTTGTTAATCGGGTATTAGTTTTTTAGTACTCGATGTTTAATAAGTTCTTGGTTAGCTTCGTGCCTAACAACCTGTCTACTGAGAAGTCACACTATAACTGTACGAGGTTGTACTTACCATTATACAGTTCTTTAACACCTTTACTGTTGCTGTATACTGAGTGAGACAGTTACTCTAAACTAATGTTGTGAGCGGTAAATCGTTTGCCGCAGTCAACATCTTAAGTTTTACTTAAATATTAAATTGTACTCCAACAGCAGTAGGTACTATAATGGGCATTTAAAGCTTGATTGTTTCTCCATGAAAGTTTAAAGGGCTAACATCAGTACCGGAAGGAATGCTGACTTATAGCGAGCCTCAATATTAGACTGTGGTCAATACTGACACAAACACCACAAACACAGTGACCGCAGCCGCAGTATTGATGAGTTGGTGTTGGGATATTGCTCATCAATGTACTCCAAGAGCAGTACTAATAATGGGCAGTTATAGCTTGATTATTTATCGATGAAAGTTAGAGGGCTAACATCTGTAACAGGATGTTGATGCTGACTTATAGCGAGTCTCAATATTAGTCTGTGGTCAATACTGACACTGTCACTGCAACAAACACAGTGACTGCTGCCGGAGTATTGATGAGTTGGTGTTGGAATATTACTCATCAATGTACTCCAACAGCAGTACTAAAATGGGCAGTTAAAGCTTGATTATTTCTCGATGAAAGTTAGAGAGCTAATATCTGTACCAGAAGTAATGCTGCCTTATAGCGAGTTTCAATATTAGACTGTGGTCAATACTGACACCAACACCACAAACACAGTGACCGCAGCCGCAGTATTGATGAGTTGGTGTTGGGATATTGCTCATCAATGTACTCCAAGAGCAGTACTATAATGGGCAGTTATAGCTTGATTATTTATCGATGAAAGTTATAGAGCTAATATCTGTAAGGAATGCTGACTTATAGCGAGTCTCAATATTAGACTGTGGTCAATACTGACACCAACACCAACAAACACAGTGACCGCAGCCGCAGTATTGATGAGTTGGTGTTGGGATATTGCTCATCAATGTACTCCAACAGCAGTACTATAATGGGCAGTTATAGCTTGATCGTTTATCGATGAAAGTTAGAGAGCTAATATCTGTACCAGAAGGAATGCTGACTTATAGCAAGTCTCAAATATTAGACTGAGGTCAATACTGACACTGACACCACAAACAGTGGCCGGTACCGGAGTATTGATGAGATGAGTTGGTGTCGTATAATAGTCTTCAATTCACTCCAACAGCTGGGTAACAATTATTTCTACTTACTTGTTGCATGCTCTTGCCACGGGATTTTTATTTATTTATTTCCAAATATGAACCTATACTTTTGTGCTTTACTAACTACCCTTGGCTTCTCTCTTGTATTTCCGGCACTAGAATTTACAGTGGTTTTTCACTTCCTTCTTCAATATTCCTCTTCCTTCTATCAGCAACTCTTAAATTTCCCCTACTAACACTTTACTCCCTTCTTTTTTTTCTAGGAGAGGTTGTCTGAAGTTTAATCAGCACCATCGAGGCTGGCCACAGGAGTACCCAACGTCTGGGGTGATACCTTTCATGGCGGCGGGCTGTGTGAATTGTTCTGCCTAAGGGTTGATTCGGCAGAGGTCAGGAGTCAATTCGACCCTTTACCATGTAGTGCGACATGGATGCAAAGGTTGTCTCTGCGTTGCCAGATGTTGCCAGGTAGAGGCTAGCCATAGGAGTACCCAACGTCTGGGGTGATACCTTTCATGGCGGCGGGCTGTGTGAATTCTTTCTGCCTAAGGGTTGATTCGGCAGAGGTAGGGGTTAATTCGATCCTTTACCATATAGTACGACATTGATGCAGAGGTCGACTGGCAACATCTGGCAACGCAGAGACAACCTTTGCATCCATGCTGCACTAAATGGTAAAGGGTCGAATTGACTCCTGACCTCTGCCGAATCAACCCTTAGGCAGAAAAAATTCACACAGCCCGCCGCCATGAATGGTATCACCCCAGACGTTGGGTACTCCTATGGTCAGCCTCGACGGTGCTGATTAAACTTCAGACAACCTCTCCTAGGAAAAAAGAATGGAGTAAAAGTGTTAGGAGGGGAAATTTAAGAGTTTGCTGATAGAATGAAGAGAAATTTTAAAGAAGGAAGTGAAAAACCCACTGGAAATTCTAGTGCCGGAAATAAAAGAGAGTAGCCAAGGGTAGTTAGTAAAGCACAAAGGTTCAGGGTTAAAATAGGTTGATAGAAAGAATAAAATGATTGAAAAATGGAAGTGAGAAGACCACTGAAATTTCTTTGCCAAAAAATACAACATAATAGCTAAGGGTGGCCAGTAAACTACAAATTTGTGGCATCTCATTTGGAAATGAAACAAAATAATATCCAGAGTAAAGGGAGTGTTACAAGTAAGTAGAAGTAATGACATTCTCAGTTCGGGTAACTCCGTGGTCGCTGTCCCCATACCAATAAAAAATATGAGCCCCTGGAGGAAGAGCAAATAATAGTACCAAAAGTAATACTGACTAGCGAACCTCAATATTTAACCTCTGTCAATACTGTTACTGACATTCCAAACAGTGGCCGATACCAAAGAAGTCGTGATGTTAGTTGTCGGAATGTTATCCAATTATTTTTAACAGCAAGTCTATACTGGACAAAATTGTCTTCTTCGATGAAAGCAGCAAACCTGAAAAAGTAATACTGAGCAAATATTAAACCAATATTCTGATAATGACGCCGTAAACATTGGCAACTACTGTGTTATTGATGAGTTGAGTTGGTGTGGGAATATGACTCATCATTCCACTCCAACAGCACGGCTACACCACACAAATAAAACACTTACTCTTCCGTCTCGAAAATTAGTCAGAGAGCTAACTTAAGTTTCAGAGGTAATATTGACTAGATTTTCTCTCAATATTAAACTACGGCCCTTCTCTCATTGCCACTGGTACTGATGAGTAGAGTTAATCGTTATATTGCCTCAATAACTCTCAACATAATTCATAATTACTAAACTATAGAAATAACCTCTAAAAAGGACTCTGTCATTCTTTCTCCTTATTTTTAAAGGTAAAAACTGGTATAATTAGCAGATGTAATTATATAGGCTAAAGGATTTGTCAATATTGACACTGGAATTTTAAAACAGTGGACGCTGCCAGAGAAACGATGACATGATTTGGTGTCGGAATATTATTCATCAATACACTCGTTGGAGTGTACACGAGACAAATAAGTCTTGCCATTGTTTCTCGGATGAAAGCGAGAGAGCTGAAATCAGTAGCAGAGGTAATATTGACTAAAGCGTCTCTCAATATTACACCACGATCAATACTGACACTGGCCCACAAACAGAAACCGCTGACGGAGTATTAATGATTTGAATTTCCGGCATCAATGAATACACTTCAAAAAAAGGGCTACAGTAGTTAAATAAAACTCACTATTTCCGGGTTAAAAACGATGGATATCATTAGCAGAGGTTGTAAGCTAAAGGGAGTTTCAGTATTAATCCGCGATCAGTACTGACTCCATCGCCTCAGCTGGTGGTTACTTCTGAAGTACTGATGAGTTGTAATAATATTCCACAATGTGTATAATCTGCTAGTTTCAACTAGGCCAAGTTAATAATGCAATTCGTTCCTGTCAAAAAAGAAAATACATATGGGGTTAAATATAACCTCTATGGTAGAACTGACTATATTAGGCAGCAGTTATTGTCAGTAATATTTCCGTAAACACTGACTACTTCTGGAATATAAAAGTTTATTCGGTATCAATATAGTAAAAATTATTAGACTACAGCGGCATAACTTCATCATGTAAATTGAAAATGTCATGAGAAAATTCACCTGTACTTAGAGTTGATATACACTTATTGGTATCAAGCAAAGTGTATTTCAGTATATATATATATATAAGTGATGATTACTGACATTTGTTCACTTTTATTTCCCTGTAAAATTTCGTGTCAAGTTACTCTGTTGAAAGTCTACAATTGTTGCATTGTTCAACACAGTCCTGAGAAAAAGCCAACGTAGCAAATCTTTAACAAATCAATGTTTTCAGTTCACGATCTAATATTGATTTACCTGCCTGTACCGATGTTATCCAGTTATGTCAGCCTTTTCACCTCAAATAGAAAGCCGATTTCAAAAGTATACCATAGCTCCAGAGTTGAAGTGTGTTCTTGCATAACATGCCGACATAAACTCAAATCAGCAACACTGCGGCAGTGTCTGTGTGAGTGTATTTACTGCGGTATAATATTGACAATGAACTCAGCCGACATGAACTGTTGTCCCCAGCTGAGAGCCAGCCATTGTTGAGTTTTTGTCACCGACTATTTTTGTAAGTGTATTGTTTAACTGTTATATTCTGACAGAAAACTCAAAATCATTAATAACGGCGATGGCATTGTTTCATATTGACTGCGGTATAATGTCCATCATTGCCTCAGCCACCAATTATGTCAATATTTTCTTCAAAAAAGGTGAATTTCAAGATACTTTACAAGTATATTTCTTTAATTAAGTGCATTAACGAATAATATTCTGATAGATAATCAACTAATCAATATTGTGGGTGAGGTCTGTACCAGTCATGTAGTCTAGTCTACTATTGACATAAGTTACAAAAGCTTAAACTATTAGTTTTTATTTTTCAATTCAATCAGAAAGAATTCTTAAGTTAATTTTGCTACATACACTACACCAGGTGGACTTTGGTATTCTTATTTAATAAAAGTACCAAATCTACAGCTATGATATTTTTTTGGTACAATATACCAATTGTGTTATCAAAATAGTGTCATATCGGGTTTGTCATTGAACCCATTCAAGGAACAAATGGATTTATTTTTCCTCCACTCACAACCCTATACAAGCATCAAGAGGTGAACGCCTGATTCTATGGCTTGAAGGGTACACCGCACTCTTCAAGTCAAGAAGGTTGACTCCACATTTTGTGCTGTTGTGGTGCAAAATGTATTTTCCTTCTCTTCATTATTCTGAGCAGTTTCATGCATACTTGTTGCTAATATAAATCTTTGAATTTTCTTAGGTACGTTACGTGGAGGAGTCATTTGAGGTTTAAATCCACAGATGGAAGAACCAGCTATCGATTAGCATTCTGCAGGAAGTCGTTAGGAATCTGTTGTACCAATAAATCTTTCTTTATTGTACCAGCGTATGTCAATTTTCTCTTCTGCAGTTCATCTACTAATTCAGTGAACCAGTTGCCTCCTGCTACATTTGTATTAGATTCCTAGATATTGTGACACACGCACTACGAATTGCGCAGAAAGACTCAACTCTTTCTGTAAATCTGTCACTTCAGTTTATGCTGTAGTTTTTTGTTTTTTAGTACACTTTGTGATTCCATCTTTCTCTACGTGATACTAGCATTTCATCCTGTGTTACTTTAGATGACACTAAATAGTTTATCTGGCACTTAGATATGAATTAATTGTATATCTTTGATACTAACTCAATCTAGCAGTTCTCATTTTCCGTATACTTATCAGCGTTATGCAATATTTATCGTATACTCCAATATAAAGTTATGTCTTGATTTTGCAACAAAAGTGATATATCTTCTATATGTACAGCAAGTTAATATTTTTGTAGGTAAAATTTAAAATAGTTAAATCTCTATGTTCAAGATTCCAATTTTAGTTTTGATGGATTTAGATTTCTAATGTAGAAACTTTATTTATTATTATTATTTTATTTTTAATATATTGTATCTTGTTTTATATGTAATAAGAATAATTATCATGTAACAAATAGTACTTTATTTTTTATAGAATACTTACTCATTTATATTTCAGTGCTGCTAGAGAAAGCTAAAAAAGGGAAAACACGGTCTCAGAGACCAGGTGTTTTCCATTCACGTAAATTAAAATAAGTTTCCATAATAGTGTTAAAAGCTAAAGTGAGGATAAAAAGTGACTGAACATTTGTTTAATTCACCTCTATTTATCATTACAAGTTTGGTTTGAATTGGTTTGAAAGTCGATTTTCCTAATGAGGTTTGAATATATACTATATACTATATATATATTAGCATCAGGGGTAGAACTTAAAGTTCGGTCACCGTTGGGATTTAAATAGAAGACTGTACTGAACTACTTTGTCAGGCTTGCAAAAAGTTTTTGTTTGTAGTTTTGTTGCTTAACTGAGCAAGATAAGGTAAAAGGTTATTACAATTTCTTTGTGGACCACTTCATTTCTCACTAAAGACACAGAGCTTTGAATAAAAGCCTGTATGGAAAAATTTTCAAAATTTGACTAAAATTTGAACTTTTCTATCGTTTTACGTGTTGGTTCGTAGACACATGTTTGTATATAATTTAATTTCTTAAATCTTTTCAAAAATTAGTTTTGAGTTATGACCAAACTGTTCGGTTCTTTTGAGTTGGAAACAAAACCAGTTTACGTTGAAAGAATGTACTTTATTTTTAAGTATTTCATTTTATTGAGGATTTAAAAGTACAATTTCTGAATAATTTATTGAGATTTTCTTCTTAAAACGGCCTATACAACAATCATGCAAAATTTCAAGTCTCTAGTACTTCTAAGAGTATGTTAAAACTTTCTATTCATACATCTATTTTCGTGACTCGAACCCGGATCTCTCACTTGCCGGGTGAGTGAGCTATCACTATACCACAGAGCCCTTACTTTTTACAATTCAATTATGTTTTATATGTATAAGTAAGTTTAAAAGCGGCTGTATAGGTATTTAGTTGAGGCAATACCCATGATTATTATCTTCCACCAGAACCTAGACCGGCCAATGTTCTGGTCTATAAGCATATATTGGGTTGGTTGGGTGAAAGGCTGCAAGATCGCCGGGTATTGAGTCATCCACCATATTATGTTGGTTAGTAGAATTTACTTAGAATATATTACTTTAAGGTATTTACTTAAATTACGTATTAATTAAGTAAACAGGAAGGTTTTCATGGGTTAGGGTTAGTTAAGGGTTGTAGTTTCAACCAGTCCTTTAATCAAGTGGAGGTGTACCAGATTGTATTTATTTTTATCAGTAAAACTGTATTCTTTAAGTAGATAATTCATTAATACTGTACTAAAATTTTCATGAGAGATGGCAAGAGAAATCAACTAGATCCATCCTCTGGGTGCAATATTGTTCGCACTTGACCTGCCCTATGGTTATCACCAGTATTGCCCATAAGTACAATGTAAAGAAATTCGCTAACGCTCAGCCAAATCTCACGGGGTTAAATGCACCATTACCGAACTCTTGTAGCATAAGTAAAAAATGAATCTCATGGATTATTGTAGGTATATGGATCACTTCGTTTTCAAGATATCGTTCTTACTACAGAAATGTATTTTTTCCAGCCCGTCGAGTAATAAGCTTCACTAACGCTCATACAATTAATTATCACCCTTTTCCATTGCTGACACTATAATATGTAAAATATCATATAAAAAGAATAAATTACTTCGGAAAACAATTCCCAGGGAGGTTTTGTTTCTTTTACAAAACTCACATCTTTTAGATGTGAGTTATATTTGTGTAATAATCTGTTGTTATACGAGAATAGCTATCTATATTAAAAAATAAAAGCATCCCACAACATTCTACATGCTACTCATTCATAAAGGAAGAGTTATATATACAGATTGTTATACATATGTTATCGTAATGATTATAATTGTTTGCTGTCATAGACAACTTACTCAAGGCAAATTCATTATTTAGTCTACTTTGTATCAACTAATAGTTGATATCAAATAAAAGTTTGCATTTTTCATATGTCTATTTTATAAACGTCAATCTTTACAATTTTCTCATTATATTGTGCTTTTGGAAACTGAAAGCTTTTACATTAAACCTTGTTCAGGTAATTTTATATTAACCCTTAATTTTGTCTGGGACGTTAATTAAAATCTGTTAAATATTCAGTATGCAGAAGCAAGTTGTTTACGAAACTTTCCAACCTCTAAAGCTTTCAGAGGTGTTAAAATGGAATTTCTTTTCCTCCCAACTCCCTTTATAAAGCGTGAGAAAACTAATTTATTTAAATAGAGGTTTGAAAACTCTGTGTAGTTTATTGTTTCTTCTAAATCCAGTTAATTTACATTCATAATGTGTTTAAATCTTACTTTTTATTATTATTCTTGATAAATTAGGTAGGCTACAATATGTATAAAAATGATATATACGTTAGAAAGATTCAGATTTTATACATTATAATACTCATTATACATTATAATACAATTCCCTATATTGTGTATTTAAGAAAATCATCAAGAGAAAAAAAGAACATATTAATATTTACGATTAGAATAAAAAATCCGATAACAATAGGTTATTTTTGAGCTCAATGCATACATAGTCCACATTTAGGATTAAACAATGATGTATAATTAATGTAAGTTCGGAGTGCAAGATTTATTACAATTTAAATCTACAACTAAAATATTACAATGTAAGAGTACGCCAAAACACGTATAACATGAAGTTGCATGCAAAATTTCAAACCTATAGTTCATTTCATTCTCAAGATGTCCTGAGGAGCGACAGAGAGACAGGCAATCATACAAACAAATATTTTGACATCTCCCGACAGGAAAAAAAGTTGTGTCAGCCTACTGAGCGATAGGCTTCAATGACTCTCAGCCACATTCAATGGTGGAAATGCGTCATCAACAACTCATTCATGTCTAAATGAAATAAAGTTTCAAGAAATATTTCTAGAAATATCTTGTTGCTTAATTCATTTACATTTCGACTCATCAAGTTAAGTTTCATAGCAATTTTCAAATAATAAGAGTTCCGGTGAGCTAGGGAGGGTAATAAATACAAGCCTACGCTAAAATCAAATTTTGGTACAGACTTTTAACATGAGCTTTCCACTCAATTTTTTCTTTTTACTTTACCAATAAAATTGTCGCGTGACTTTACTCATTTTGTTTCCAAATTTATTTATTCTGCTATGGTGTTTTTACCATCATGGTTACCTATAAGACTAATTTAAAGATATTCGCTAACGCTCAGTTAAATCTCATTGAATGACGTGCACCGTCATTGAACTCAGAGTTGCCAATATATTAATGACGAAGCTTCATTCAAAATTTCAATCTGCAGATCAGTTTGATTTCGAGATATGGTGCTGAAAAATAGACAAACAGACCGAGAGAAATGAAAGTTATTCAGGTCCTGGAGTAATAGGCCTCGCAAACGCTCGGCCACAAGACAAGTTTAAGGCGCAGTTCTACGTTATCAGGGGGATATTTAAAGTAGTTTATGCTCAGAACAGCTGATAGAGCAGTTGTGATAGTTCTACACTAATAAAAATTAATAAGTAAAGTAACTAGTCAGAAAATCAAGCCCATGCTCATGTAAATTAAAAAAAACGCATACATAAATATGATTATTTCCCGTAAATGATTGAGAGAGTTTAGGAAGAATGTTACCTCGAGCACATATTCTTCTTGTTCTTCCCTGTCGATCTGGTCCGTGGTCGTGTATATAAGACCTGAAACAAGGGGAATATAAACAATTACTGTAGAATATGAGATTATTGAAATACTCATGCATGCAGTAAGATATACTATAGTACGTATGCGTTTGTCGTTGGTAGTAGTGCATTATTTTCATGCTGTCTCCTTGCCCCTTGCGCTGTTCTGATGCATACAATTACGGTAGAGAGAATTAGGATTAATTAATACAATGATGCCAAATTGTGAGGCAAAAACACTGTATCCCACTGGCCAGTAATTATCCTAACTTCACTCAACGTCACATAGTTATTTAATTACATGTTTGACCTAAAACTGTAGATTTCAACACGATTCTTATTTGAACTTTCCTTGTACATAGAACTTCAATTTCCATAACAAAATTAACGAGTAAGAAACTGACAATTGTTTGACATTTTCATTCTCAATTGTGGATTTTGCATTATTCGTGTATCAACTAGGACATTTCTTCCTTTATTTGTGTTTTAGGAAAACATTGTATAAGATTAATTCAAAATATAAAACTATAGACAAATATCAAACTGACGGTTATTATCCTTTGGAAAGAAAATAAAAAATATTATGTAAAAAGTGCGCTTAACAACATATGAAAATTATTATTGTATACTAGCTTAAACAATCTCTATTTCATCCGCTTACAATTCTGATATTCAATTCTGGAACCTCTAGTTATAGCACATATTTTTCCATAAATTGGATCAAAATTTAAAAAAAATCCCTGTACGTAATTTAAGAAGATTGGATTTTGTTTTCTTTACTGAAGCTCTAACCGTTCTCTTAATATACGTTTAGGATACGTTATTTGACTCACCCTGTCTAAAATGGTTTTATAAATTTAATTTTAAATAAAATATTAGAAAAGGTTGCCTTTTAAACATAATCGTTTGCATAAATACTAACATTATTTTATCTAAAATGTACATTTAGAACGATTAGGAAACTTTTACAGTCATTTACTCAAATGGCATGGTACAGTGAATTAACACCCTGTATAATTGTGTAATAGCGCTTGAAGTTCTTGTTACGTTCTTGGCGTAATTACGCTCTCTAAACAGCAGCGTGCTACGCTACACCAAGAGACACGTTGACGTCTTGCCCCACACCCATGGTAATTATTACATTTGTATGCAAATGTTATTAAAACTTCACTAGACTGTGACAACTTTGTAGGTATTACCTGTGAACTTTATGCAAGTTTTACTGTGTTCATGTGCCATAACTCAGTAACAACTTTGCTTCTTTGTGTTTGCTTTTCATCGCATATAAATGTTGCAAATTAACCCTGTGTCACATATGATGCGTTTATATAATTTAGTTTATCGTATCTGAAAAAAAACTAAATAAAAACATGAAAAAATATGAGGCTTCATGAAATCTTTGGAGCCATTATCCAAAAGTCAAAAGCCAATTTCATTGTAACAGAACCTAGTTGTTCTTGGAATTCACACAATAGGAAAATTCTCATCGGAAAGAAACCTATTTTCAGCAACACCAAATGAGGTGGAGATCGAAGTAGTATGGTATAAAAATGGTTAAAAATATCAAATGCAATGCATAATGGCTCTCGACTCTTCAACTATAAGGCCATATGAAAAACTATAAGGCATATTATTTTTTTTTCAAATATACAATTAATAACTGAGATCCGCAATAATTTGAAAATGAGCTGATAGTAGCGGTACTGAAATTAGATATGTAAAAGCCAAGCACACCAAAAGCCTACAGAGAAGCCAAGGTTTGTCATTTTATTATGTATGTTATGGAATATCTCTGCATCTAAACTTATTATGTATTATGAAATGTGAATCTTTGCCACAATTATTTGGCACAAAAGATTATCCCGAACTTCAAGTGACGAAAAAATTCGAATATTTAATACAAGGATTGTTCAATAAGTCCTTAAAACCCCCTAGAAATGGCGCTCGTAGAATTGAAAAAAGTTATGTTTGTTTTGTAATAATGGTGAAAAGGGAGATTCGTGTTGTGATAAAACATTTTTATTTGCGAGGTTTAACGCCGAAGAAAATTAAATTGAGTTGTATGCAGTTCATGGCACATCAGCTCCTGTGTTTGCAACAGTTTAAATTGGGAAAAAGATTTTAAACGTGTCCGTTTATCTAAAAATGATGAACATGTCGTAATCTTGTAAATTAGGCAAAGCCAAACATTTTCAATGTCCTTTTATTTTAAAACTCAGCAAGAAGGTTAAGAAAGACTTTTAACCTGTCTTTATTATGGAACCCCCTTTAAATGGCAGAGTATTCAAAATTTTCAACGAAAGCCATTTTCATTCAGGGCGAAAGAGCAAGTTTCTGCTTGATTACAGTGTACTGTATATCCGATTTCATAATTCGTCTTATCATACAAACCCACTTAAAAAGTTAAGGTTTGTTTTGAGTGGACGTGATTTGTACAAAAGACAATATATTTGCTAACTAATTACATTTTTATAAAATTTAACACCATAGTATTTTCAGATTGTACCAAATTTCAATAATTTAATTTTTAAATTTTTACGGGAAGAGATAAGGGAGTAGCACTTAAGGGTAGAGATTGGGGAAGTAAATAAGGTGAAGTTTTAGCAAAGCCTTGATCTGTCGTGGTTTTCCAGATCCAACTTAGAAAATACGTAAATCCATCTCATTAAGTAAATAAATCTTTTAGATTTAGATTGTTTTGGTTACTTAATTTATAATACAAACAACCAAATAATTTGACTTTTTTGTAAGATCTCTTGACAGAAAAGCAGTGTTCATGAAACACTTCTATTAATTAAATAAAAAATATTCATTTATTTTCATTTTTTTAACCATTCAGACTAATGAGATTTTAATATCAAGTTGTATTGTGTCACTACACAAGACAACTGACTTTATTTTACATGCAACACTTTGCGTTTAAAATAAAGTCAAATCACAATTTAGAACTTTACCACGTAAATTGTTTAATGTTTTGTTTTTAATATCTGAGAAAATAATATAGATTTTTTGGTCCGTCTTCCTTATTTATTAAATCATCATGGTTTGCTTGAATTAGTTAATACGATTCCCATACGTTTATATGTCTAGGTGTTATAACATGTCTTAATGGTTTAAAACTTTCCCTAGAGACAGTGTGTCCAGCATTTGTATAATAGCAACGGTAGACTTATACTCTCTATAAAATGTTATATGAGAGTAATGTTCTTTAAATTTGAATTCTTCTTTTCGTTTGTCCAATGGATTTTTTATTGCAGTTATCTATAAAAACTATATTTAATGTATTCAAAGCTTATCATCTATATTTTTTCAGCATATGTTGGATATTTTTAATAATTCTTAGAGATATTTCTTGTTTTGTATGCAATATTTTTGTCTGTAAATCTTTAACGTTTTTGTGCATCTATTCAATCACCATGGTAATTCTTTTAGTCGTTAATATTAGTCAATGACTATTTCTGAAAATTAGCGAGGTTGGCAGTCAACTGTTTTTTGACTTGTTTTTCGCTTTGGAACATAATTCTTCTTCTATCATTAAACAATAATAGGAATTAACTAAACGTGTTGTGTATAAATCAATTCAAACTGTTTGGGTTTGAATAAACTAGAAAATAAAGCAATGTAGTTGTAAAATACCAACAGTTTCGAACCTTTAAAAATTTACACAATATATTAGTTAAGGGGCAAACAAATTCAAGCGTTTATCTCATATGCCGGTCTATTTTGTTTAACCTGTGCGAATGGATTACACTGAAAGTAATTAACGTACACGTTTTCACAATTAACATTAACTCTCCTCTAATCGACACTACATTACATGTGAGGCCAATTATGTATAATTACATTTTAGTTGATAGGATAATTTTATTCATGTGTGGGAATTCATCAGCTGGCCCCTCACATAGACCGTGCAAAACTGTGTCATGTAAATGTGTGTTATTTACTAATAACTGATTCGTAAATGAGTTTAACTGTACTTAACTTTACAATCTTATTAGCTTAAGAGTTAAGTTCAATTCGCATTGAATGAACTCAAAATGGTGGGTTTAAATTTTTAAAATAATTTCACCTAAAAATGAAATTTATTTTCAGCCTCGCTGGTTTGGTGGAAGTCGAAATGGGTGGATAACCAAAGGGTTGAAATATTAAAAAATAGGATTTTTAACAGAAAATTTTACTTTCTTTTTTTGTTCAACGCACTAAAAACTGCCCGTCAGATACAAACTATATATTTATATCAGTGTATTACACTGGATAAAAAAAACTAGAGTACTGGAAAAGTTTTTTTTTTTCATTCTCTCGGTCTGCATGGTATCTTAAAAATCATCTAACCTACGGACTTAAAATTCTGAACAAAACTTTTTGTGCGTATAAGCAACACTGATTTCGATGCTGGCGTATTACCTTATAGGATTTGGCTGAGCTTTAGCGAAAGTTTTACATTGACCTTATGGGCAACCATGACGGACACAAGAGAATGGCAGAGTAATTGAGTTTGCATCAAACTAAGTACAATTAAATGACATTTAACATGTGACAGCAAAACTTGTAGCCTAAATGAAATGAGCTTTAGAGTTGAAATGATGTATGTAGTCCCAGCAGAGACTGTGGTCGAATGGGTGTGATAGAACCAGTGAATATAAAAACTGAATAGTTTACGGACCGAGTTAGAACCCAACATTGGTCCAAATAATGGTGAGTAGCTGTGTTGGAGTTGTGGGCAAACAGAATGACGTATTTCATATTCGGGAGTGAGTTCGGAACTGAACTTGGGACATTTGCATGGCAACTTTCACTGTTGGTTAGTTGTCTGCAGCATCAGCTCGCCACTAACACTGACGCCACCATGTGAAATACTGATTAGCATTACAGCATTATTGATTTACCATAATAAGAATAAACATACATTTTCCTAGCGTTGCCTAGAAACATAAAAAATTTAATTTTACCATTTGATTAAAAGAAAGTTATTAAAATAATATACACTAAAAACTCGTTTTAATAACATTTAAAAACTCATAAAACATGTAACTATACATTTGGGAAAACTATGTTTTCGTGTAAGTCTCTTAATTTAGTAAAGAGTAAACAAAAACAAATAAAAATTTTAAAGAAAAACAGTTTATACGTAGTGGCATATCCCCCTAAATAATGATGATATTTCGCGTCCATTTTAACGAAGAGGAATACATTTTTAACCCCTTTTTAAACAAATTGTTTTGGCGATATAATAATATAAAAGGTTTAAAATTTTTAACGAATGTTTTGTGAGGAATTTGATGTCCGTAGGTTAGATGATTTTTAAGATATCATGCAGACCGAGAGAATGAAAAAAACTTTTCCAGCACCCTGTGTTTCTTATCTAGTTTAGTACACTGATATAACTATATCGTTGTATAGTAGAATCTTTAGCCTATAAAGGGAGCCAAAATCGTATCCTGGGACAAATCGAGAGGTTATAACAAAGCAAAAGTTCTAAATAAGTATAAAATCCAGAATGTAATAAATCCAATAATTTATTTATTTACGGGTTCATATATAAATATCTTAATTCTAATTCTGAGCCAGTATCTATTGTGATTTCACTTTTAATTGAATCGCTCTTAAAATAGTGGCCTTGAAATTATCTAACCTGTGGAAACATGACACTGCATTATGACATGTGGTGGGTAAATCCAAGGGCCAATGCTGGTGCAAAAGGGCACAGCAAAGGTATTTAACTATTTGTCCTTTAAAATCCATAATTACATTTTTCTCTTGTTACATTTACTAAATTAACTTTTATCCTGCTAAAATTGCCAAATAACCAACTGTGTGACGTGGAAAAGCTACAAGATAGCTAAAGATTCACAATATAAGGTAAGCATAAGGTTTTTTTAAACCAAATTATTATTATTACGATACCCGACTATCGTGATTTGAAATTCTGTAATCTAAATATTACTACATTCTCTTTTATTTCCGATCAATTTAATATTACGTACATCAGTACCCTATGTAATATATTGTGTAACTCGATTTATAATTCCATGCATTTTAACAATATTTATTTCTTCCCCTCGGGAATTTATTCATTACTGTTTGTAATTCGCGGCCAACGTTTTGTTGTTTACATTTTTATGGCATTGTTAATCGTGCATTATAACAGTTAAAGCTGATATATACATTATTTACTAACCGATTTTATGATCTAGGTGGCACAATATGTGTATTTAAATGTAGTTTAACTTTAATTATTCATTATAAACCTTTCATAATATCATTGGTGTTTTACAGTAATAAGCTTTAATCTTCCGTGATCTTCACACGTGATATGGTAATATATTATTTTCTTGCTCTTGATTACAGACTGAAATAAAAATAACTGCGCAAAATTTCAGTTTGATATCTTTATTAGTTTCTGAAATTAAAAATAAAATCTCAAAAACACAGACGGTCAACTAAACACCTCTGATCCATATTTATATTAATTTTTTTGGTCTTGACATTCTTAAAGTCAATTCCGCGTTATTTTCAGAGCCTTTTATTGAAGTGATTTGGATTTCTCTCACTGGAGTTCATACTTTTAGAGTGTGACAGTTTTCTTTGCGGTTTTTTGCGTATGGCTTAAATACTTAGATCATGAAAGGAAACTTCTCTAGGTAAAACATTAAACAGTTTAACGCAAAATTATTATACTATACACCTATTTGATGTAAGATTAATGCTTTCACCTTTTTTTACTTAAAAGATACTTACACGTGTAGTAACATGTAATAGTTTAAAAGTTTTATACTTATTTCATTTCATTATTAGTTTTTTTTTTTTTTTACTTTTTTCTGGCATTAAACGAGAATTATTCTGGTTTAAACAGACACTAAACAGATCAGTTCACTTCTCAGATTAGCGGACGAATAGAGCTTCAATGAAGCACGCTTTGACTATACTTTTGATGTCTGGAGTTTTTTTTAGTTTCTTTACATTCGGATCTACTACCTCCTTTAAATTTTAATCTGTATTTTTTTTCATCACACTGAAAGTAGTAAGGAAATTCTTAAAAAGTAAAAAAAAATAATACTATTTTAATACTTCAAATTAGGGCGACGATCTTAAAGCTTAAAATGATCTCGCGACGCCAGTTAAAACACTAATTATTCACCCCGTTTTTAATATTATTTATTATTCTTTAGATTTTTCTGGAAAAAAGCGCAACCATAACTTTGTCTTTGCAACAAATATAATAAAATCAAAATCAAAATCTTTTTTTATTGCAGCGACATTGTATATACATTGTATGGCAAACGTCAATACGGGGTTTCTAAAATTCCAAGCATTCACACACATTACACATTCATACTTACAATTTTACAATCACGCCTCTTTCATTCTTCGCCAATGCAGCCCACTTAGCACAGCAGAGTCAGTCTTCTAATTGGGCGGTCTCCCAGTCAAATGCCAAAAACTCACCCGCATTATAGAATGCCTGAGACACCACGAAGCGTTTGAGGCGAGTCTTTAACGCCTTAGGCATTGGGGCATGTTTTAATTGAATTGGGCAGTCTGTTGAGGAACTGCACACCCGCTTGCGAGGGTAGGCGTTCATAAACTACCGTTCTGTGTCTCCCAGTCCGGTAGTTTGCTCTGCCACGCGTCTCATACATGTGTATGTCTTGGCCTCTGGTTAAGGCACATTTACTCACACAAAAAAAAGTTGTTTCCAAAATGTAGAGGCACGGCAGAGTCAACAGCTGCAATTTCCTGAAAGCTTCCCTGCACGACACTCTATAATAAGCACAATATAAAGTGCGATTTAACATTGCCATTATTAATTTAAACGAGTGATTTGTTCAAAATATGTGTGAAAGTAAAGTACAATAATCTATTGTATGCTAAGAAATGTTGCAAACACAACCACTGAGTCTAGTAACTAGGACCAGCCAATGGAATTCACTAATGTTGCACCGCCAATGGTAGTTCCTAGGTCTGGCTGTCAGATGGCGCTGTGAACAGAGTTCCATAAAGTCTTCTCTGAACTATATATCTTTCTGTGGTTTCCGGTGTTTTATATGTGGTGAAAATCCCTAGAACATGTATAACACTTCGTTTCGAGGGTTGAAATCTATACTCTTCGTCAGGTCAAAATTAACTTCCTAATCATATTATAATTGCGAAAGTGACTTTTTTGGTAGTTTGTTTTACTTTCACTTATCAAATATTCAACCGATTGTACTGAAATTTGATATGGACATTCCTAGGATCCCTAGGATAAACAAAGGCTTATTCTTATTTAGTAAACCTTTCAGGCTACGCCCTACTGGTATTTAAAGCACAAAAAATCCCGTATTTGTCCCTAAAGTTGTGTAATGTGAATTCAAGAAGCCAGTTAAATTTATTCGACAGTTCTGTGTAAACATTGTATTATGACAGCACAACCGTATGTTTAATTATTTTTAACCAATATTTTCAATTTGTGTACATTTTTAGAGTTAAATCACAACAAAAGTAACAACACATTATTTCAATATCGTGCCAAGAAGCCAAACGAATGTATTTATTCTGGGTCGCAAAGCGATACAACAGACACTAAATGCAATTTGTATGACAGAAACTCGTCTAGATGACATCTCATCCATTTCTCACTGAACAGGTATACGATACTGATTAGGTATATAAATACTGATATAATTCCTCGACTGGACCGTTGAAATACTATGATATAGAGATTGAGAATTATTACTCAATCTATGAATTATTACTAAATACATGTACCGTACTTTAATGTATCATGCATCGTCTTTACGTGTAGATGGCAGCTCTCATAATGTCAGTATTATTGATGATGATTTTAGTTTTTAATTTTCAACAACAATTTCCATATCCATACAGTTTAGAAAACTGTACTGTTTTGAATCCAACCCCATTACAAAATTATATTCAGGTATCGTTATATTGACGATAAATGACTAATTCAACTTTTAAAATATCACAGGATCCTATCATATTACATCACAAGTGCTTTCACTACGAAAACTTGAACTTCGACTTTGGAGATCGTCTACGTTGATCTGAAATAGTTCGTGTTTCTGAAATCGGAATGTTGAATAGAATTTGAGGGCGAAGCATGGGTATGTGCTAGTCCTCTATAAAAATGTAATTGATAACACGTTTTTAGTTTAAATCTGTATTTACTGATGATATTTTAACAATAGAACGTCGGGCTGTTTTTCAGACGTTGAGATGAAACGCTTTTGAAAAGTACGTGTTGAAATGTCTGATATGTGTGGAAAGATCTTTACCAAAGGCAGCAATGTATTAAAGAAATGTTTCCATTTACTTTAAATTATACAAAATGGCGTTCTCTGTAACTTTAATGTCTAGCCTTTGCACGAGAAAACATTTTTACAAAAGACTACTAACATTTTACATATAGACTGAAATATTTAAACTTGTTTGCGATTGTTAGTGATTTCAGTGGTAGAAGCTTGCTTCCATGTGATGAGTATTGTTTTGTTAAATAAATAGTGAAACGGTTCACTGTATGCAAACAATAGACTACTATAATTAACCTAATGCATTTTATATGTATTCGGGAGGTGACCTACTTACAATATGCCACCGTGACAACGCTAAATATTACCTATGTTCGGACTAGACAACGTTATCAAACCTGAACAACTGCATACATTAACTTTAATAGGTTCCATTAGCTTTTTCCTCATACATATACAGGGTGATTCATGAAGTTCTCCCCCCACTTCTACAGCACATTTTACTAGTAAAAATAATGAAAAAATGTTATATAAACATAGGTCCGAAAACGCTTCGTTAGCGAGTTATAGCTAGCGAAAGATTTCGCCTGAATTCCTGAGTAAAGAGTAAAATAAAGCCATACTGAACTTTTGGAAAGGTTAATTAAGTAAGAAATATTGTGGATTCTTATGTATTTTTACCTGATAAAGCTAATAAAATAGGTTTCAGAACTGTACCTGTAGTAGTTTTTGAGGGATTCAGAGTTAAATGCAAAAAATTGGGGCACGAAACAATGTTTTTTTTAAGTTTGATGTACAATAACTTTGTACATCATTATACAATATATCAATAACATGGTTCGAAAATGAGGCCATCATTATCAATACATTTTGCAGCACGTTTGTGTATTGCTTTTGTTGCGTTTCTTAATTTTTCAGGACTTCCCTGTATCTGCACAGCCGAATCCATAATACGGGCAATTAATTCATCACGAGAATTCACTTTTGTCTTGTATACAATGTCTTTCATCCATCCCCAGATGCAATAATCCAATGGAGATAGATCTGGTGATCTTGGTGGCCAAGGGTGAGGCCCTCCACGACCAATCCAGTGTCCAGGAAATTGATGATTTAAGTAAGCAGAAACGGCACGTGAAAAGTGGGGAGGTGCTCCGTCATGCTGGAAGTACAAATTTTGTCTGAGATGTAAAGGAACATTCTCTAACAGCTGCGGCAACTCTTCTTGAAGGAAATGCAAATAGAACTCAGCATTTAGGCGTCCAGGTAATATGAAAGGTCCAATCAGCCGATTGTGCAAAAGGCAACACCAGACATTGACGCTAAATCGGTGTTGAAAGTTCTGTTCCACTAACTCATGTGGATTTTCTTCTGCCCATGAGTGTTCATTGTGCAAGTTATTGACACCATCCCGAGTGAATTGTGCCTCATCCGTAAACAAAATACGCTTGTAGAGTTGATTATTAATATTCAAAAAGTTTCAAAACTCCAAGCGAAGCGGACCATCCCCTAGCTGTAGATGTTGAACCTTTTGTTTATGAAACGGATAAAATTTGTTTCGATTAAGTGACCTCCACACCGTTGACTGCGAAACTCCTATCCGCCTAGAATAATACGTCGTGTACTTACACCTGGACTGCGATGAACAGCATTAATTACAATATCATCATCAAGTTGGACAGCTCGTTCATAATTGGTTCTAGTACTTGGTAGTGGTCCTGTTTCCCAAAGAGAACGAAAAGTTCCTGAAATTGTTTAGGTATCTGGAATCCTCCTATTAGGGTAACGTAGTTCATATTCTTCTACAGCAGCTCTAGCATTACCATTACAGTAACCCAAAATAAAAACCATATCAGCGTATTCCTCTGATGTAAATAAGTAAGGCATTTTTTCGCTGAATAAACAATCGAATTATAACTCACAGAAAAATTGCATTTAATAACACGAATCACAGAACCCGATCTCCTGCTGTAGCTTGCAAAACACCACTAATACACAGTTCTAACATAACAGTACAGAATACCATTGTTGATCAGCTGTTATTCGTGCGTTACCAACTTAGAAATTAATAAAACAAAAAACTGCATTTCGATGATTAGTAAACAATAATGGGAAAATGTTTGCTTCATTTATTTTCGAACATTTGATGTAAATTTTTATTAAAAAAAAAAATACAACGTAATGAAACATGATATTTTTATTTACAAACAAATTTATTTAACAGTTAATCTTGTTTTCTCAATTTATCTCATCATTAAGGAACAAACATTTTGTTTTTGTTTTATTTTAACTAAATACCGTACGGTATTTCTTTACAGCTAGTAATGTATTATACTGAATAAAATCGATTTTTTGGTACTTATTTCTGTTTTATTTTAGACTTTGATTATATCAATTTTCTCAGAATTAAATTCTCTACAATTAATGTTTGTTGATTTTATGTATTTATTACCAATTTAACAAAGTTATTGTACATCAAACTTAAAAAAACATTGTTTCGTGCCCCAATTTTTTTGCATTTAACCCTGAATCCCTCAAAAACTACTACAGGTACAGTTCTGAAACCTATTTTATTAGCTTTATCAGGTAAAAATACATAAGAATCCACGATATTTCTTACTTAATTAACCTTTCCAAAAGTTCAGTATGGCTTTATTTGAATCTTTACCCAGGAATTCAGGCGAAATCTTTCGCTAGCTGTAACTCGCTAACGAAGCGTTTTCGGACCTATGTTTATACAACATTTTTTCATTATTTTTACTAGTAAAATGTGCTGTAGAAGTGGGGGGAGAACTTCATGAATCACCCTGTATAACTATCATAAATATTAAGTGTAGCCGTATTAAATTATCACATCCTTCATTCTTTGCTATTATTTGAAAAAAAAAAAAAAAACAACACTGTGGGAAGAGACTTCCTCAAATAACAAACAAAATTATGTTTTGAGGGAAATATTTGTCAGTTTTTTAAAGATTTTCCGGTATTTGGCGGGTTTTTAGTTCTAAATTCTGCTTGATATTGTATGCGCGTTCAGCGATGTGACTGCTCATTGAAATGTTGTTTTAGGTTCCGTCAGAAGAGGAGAACAAGTTCCGAATATTGTTTCAGTTTCCTCTAAAAATATTCGATGGAATATATGTGGGTCAAATATGTTTACAAATCTCCATCATCAACAATATTTATTGAAGCAGAAATCTACAAATATAGTCCCCATTGATTAAGAACCTACACGGAGATACTGAATTTACCACGAATTAATTATTTTGGCATTCGAAAAAAAAGAAATACTCTTTCGATAAGGAAATATTTATTACTTATATTAACTCATTAGTAAACTTGTCTGCCAATATGAAAGAATTGATTTTGGAGGTAGAGGTGGGAGGGAGGAAGTGATAGGGAGGGAGGAAGGGTGAGGGAGGGAGAGATAGAGATGGTATTTAACACACTAAAAGGAAGATATTTATAAAGTTTTAGGTTATTGGATACACTTTTATAAACAATATTTAAGACAATAATCTGTAGTAAATTTACAAATTATTTTAATTATTCGATCACGATGACAAGAACTGTCCAACAAGTCTTAAAAATTATTTCAGCGACGAAAGCAATATCCTTGAGTAAGATGAATGCTCAGTTCTTGTCGAAGTGTAATCAGAAATATTCAATTAGTCGCGCTGTACTGAGAGAAGCTATTTTCAGCAGCTGTGACAAGATTTGTCAATGTCGCCAAATAAGGGAACTCGTTAAAGTATCGCAGCCCCGTTTATTGGAAACAAGCCCTCGATCTGTGCGAAGCTGCGAGCTTGGTTAATTTTATGTGTAATTGTTTTACGAGCCGAGCACAAAATGTCTGACTGGTTGTAAATATTCGACTGGTAACAATTCGATTTTGTTGATAGTTTAAAAAGTACTGAAACAAATAAATAAGTAAATAAATACTAATTTACTAAAAAGTTTAATTAATTAATTATAAATTGTGGTGTTTTGAATGTATTGTTCTATCCTCACTATAAAACACCCTTTCATTAGTATTATAATTGGAAGCAAACCTAATACAATAATTGTTTTCCTGACGTTAATGGAAAGATCTAATTATCAATGAACGTATCAACATTTATCCTTTCAACGTGTTTTATTTTATCGAATACTTATGAAAATTAGATCAGGGAAAACCATTACATCCTAGTCTATAAATTATTGTTTGTATACATGCTAAGTAGACATGCATTGATATTATCAAGTTTAATTATTTTGTGACGACATTTCTAAAACAAGCCCTTAAAGGACTTGATTCCACGAGTAGGCAAAGCACTGCATCCTTTCATAAAAATCCAAGAGAACGACAAGAAATGTGAAGAAGAATCACTTGAAACAGTAGCCTGGGGATGAGGTAAGCTAAAAAAAAAACTCTTTGGGAAAAATCATCGTAGGTGAACTGAGAAGATTCTCAGAATAGATAAATAAAGATTAAAAATGCAGATTTTCGTACAAGGTATTTCCAATGAACAGATGAAGCATTTTTCTATTAATTTATTAAAGAAAACTCAAAATTCTCCAATAATTTCTATATATATATCACGAGGCCTTTCGACATCGAAGATGCCATCATCAGGTGTGAATCAACAATTTGAATCAACAGATGAAGCATTGTTTGAAAGAAGAGTGCAGATATAAAGTCTCTGAAGAGAAAAAGGAAACTGAGGATTCACCTGTCAAAATTTAATCAACACACCGTATTTTCTGATAATACTATATAACACACTACCGTAGAGCCAAAATAAAAATTTTTGCATAATGTTACAGGTACTAAGCAAAGTACTAAATATATTTTTAAAATTGGTAGTCTTCAATTCAATTCCTTCGGGATATAACAGGTATGAACTCATAGAGTATTATAAAAATTCACATTTTAAAATACTGCTCTATATTGAATTATAACCTAAATAAAATGTATTTAAGTAAAACATATTCATTAATTATAATTATGACTCTACATCGGTATTAACTCAGACAAAGACTTTCAAAAACTAATATAAAAGCTGTGAAACTGAAACTTTTAATTGAATTGATAACCTTCAGGGCGTTTAGACACAATCGTCCCCAGTTTTGTTTGACCAGTTGAAAATTATGGAACTGATCTCATTCCATCATATTGTGGGGATAGTATTTTAATGAAAGATATTTATTAAAATCTTATCATGGGAAAAGATGTGGAATGCCTTTATATTGTTTAGTTAATTAAATAGCTAATAAATAGATTTTGGTCTTATTACTTTCTTTATGTTTACTTCTTAAACTGGGTCAAATAAAAATTATTGTATGTGAATAAAATACTAAAACCGCTTCTATTCTCTTGTTAAAGTGTCTAATAACATGTAAACTTATGTTTTCATTGAATGTAAATACATATAAAGAATCTTGAAAATAAAAACTAACCTATTTGTTACAAATGTAAAAATATTTTTGCTTTGCTAAAAAATTCTTTAACATTAAATTAAAATGACCGCCATATTGAAGTTTTCAATAACAAGGCTGAATAAAAACATATTTAAGTAAACTTTACCACTACTTTATACCGATCTTAATGTGTTAGTAAAAAGTACAGTATTCATAGTTTCCATTAGCAATGATATTATGTTATTTTAAAACAATAAATAACATTCAAAACTTATGAGCACAAACTTTTTACATAGATTACGTGTCCGGAAAAAGTGTTACCTTTGGTCTATGCTGTGCAGAACCTGACACAATAAATGTCGCAGAAATGCACATTGCCTTACATTTTTTCACTGTCTCAGAATTTAATGTTACAAGAATTGAACGCTACATTTCAAGGATTGGAATCCATTTTCTCTTCTCACTGCAGGTTTATGCTTGATTTTTCTTGACCAACGCCCAGTTTTGTAAACATATTGTTTCAATTTTCATGGTCGTGTATTGATGTCATCCTGCTTAAGCCTTATGTTTTAAGATTCTCGATAATTGAAGAAGAGGATAGGCTTCAACCGTTGAAAACACAAATTTCTATTCTAGTAACTCAAATAATGGCAAACTACTGAAATCCTTCCAGCTGATTAATAGGGGTGATTTTACAACGGGTGACGATTTGCATTAAACGCAATTTGTAAAATATCGTTTGGAGAATATTATGTCGAATACATTTTGCCCACTAAATTAGGAATCATTGGGTTACTAAACCCATGAAATACCATCTACAAACCGCCTATACAGCTACTTGGAAGTAAATGAAATATCAAATAAAAAGTAAACTGGTTGGCAGTGACAAATTAGGGGAGAATTCAATACCAATGAAAATAACTTGAAATTCTTAATTCTTCTACTTTATCTTTTTTTCTTGTAAATTGATTTTTTACCATTATTATAGCATAGGATTTAGGCCTAATATAAGAGTTTTAGTTGATAGTTCTCATAAAATGGCCTTGAACATAATACTTCCATTCAATTAAGTGTCCAAGCGACCAGCTAATTAAATTAGAGAGTGAGGGCTCTGTCAGGTAAGTTTCAAGTACCTCTGACGCTGTTGTAGCGGAAAGGAAACCATGTATTATTGGCCTTATGATCTGTTCCCAAAGAAGCTACAAATTTATTAGTTGTTAAACCTAACTATTACAGTTTAATATACTTCATGCTATCGTATTTTAGTACGATTCAATTACATATTATAAATATGATTTATTATTTAACTAGAAATATAATCAATCTCTACGTAAAACGACAGCGTCAACTACATAGTTTGCAAGTAGATGAGTTTTTAACTTTTGTAAAAGTTCATTCAGAAACCGTAACGAACCTGGACCGATACCGTTTGTATTGGAACTGCCACAAAGGTACCAAAGCAATTACGGAATTATCAATAACTGGACTTGACAGGTGACAGTGTATAGTTCAATGGTATAGGGAAATCGCAACAAGCACACTAGGAGAAGAGAATATACTCCATGCATGGTAGTTAAATGCATGCGTCAATATTTAATTATGATAGTAGCATCTCACCATAGGATAATATCGTTGTAGACATTTGGCATCGTTATGTATTATAACAACGTATAACACTACATTTCAGGATTGAATCTACTGCCTTCATCAGGGGAAAAAACGCAATATATTAATATAATAGACTTCTACTAAAATGTATAAACAACAGATGTTAGTGCTGATATATAGTAAAAACTTAAAACAGTAGAACATCTTGACAGACTGAGTAAATACTAAAAATAGAAGAATACAAAACACACCAAGTAGGCCAGATTGTGCAAAGTAATGAATTCGTATTAATAAAGTTAATTAAGAAAAACAAGGCAATATAACAGGTTTGGGGACTAATTAATAGGCCTATCTACCCTGTCCCATTTCATCATATCTACTCTACCAGAATTTTGAAAGAAGTGTCTGACTGTCTATCCGCCGTCCATAAGCGTCCCTTGTCTAAGTCTGCCCGAACATACAGTTGTAGTGCAGGAGCTGTTCTGGAGTAACACAGCTGTCCAGACACTGTCACTCACAAAGTCTCGCACTTTGTTCTCTGTTAACTAGAGAAACCCCGTTATGTCAATATCAACTGAGATATTATTTCTCGGTTCCATTGCTCTTCAAATACATACAGTTAATACGTAATGTAACCTAATTTGCCTCTGTCCATTAAATAAAGAATATATAAAATGTTATTATACTATTATAATGTTGTAACAATTATTTACTATTAACATGTCATTACAAATATTTATTGTGCGTTCTATGAATAACTTTACGTGTTTGCGCTGAATTGAATAGGCTATCTATGATAATTAATATTTATTCTATACATCCAATATACTTGAGATTTATAATTTATTAAATCATAAACGGAAGCACTGCAATAGAAAATAACCGCATTAAAACTGTGGGTAAATACGGTAGCAGCAAATATTTACTGGAAATGATTGAATGCCGAACAATCTGTGGTTCAAACAGTGAATTCTCACTAACAAAGCGACTGTAAACTACAGCAATTTCATTAATCTTAACGCTGTGCAATTAGTTCAAATTTGGCTCCCAATTCCGATTAAATGTGAGCTACTAGACACCACACGATTTGTTGAATTAGTACGCGTGTTGAACGTACATGAGAAACGTTGATAAAAAATTATGATTCAGTTTCTAAAAAAAAGCGCCATTTGTTTTAGAATAATTTCTTGACAGACGAAGGTCTTAAGATTTAATTAAAAAAACGTCTAGTTTCGCATTACAATGCTACATTTACGTTCATTAAAACACCATTAGCTTCTCTGATATTATTTATAAGGCTTTAAATCTTTGCACGTAACAAGTAGTGCAGAATGATTAAAAAACTATCTATGATAAAACCTATATAACCTATAATAAAAGGAAAATGAAACTTTGTGTATTTCTATCCTCGAATACTATAAATAAACCTCATAAAGGTTCTGAGTAAAACTTACCATTTACCATACTCCATTAAGAACAATGGCGATTACGGCCACTGCTTGTTCAAATTTTGCTCTGATAGTCTAAAAGATATAAGATCAAATTTTACGAGAATACCACAAGTAGAAAAACATTACATGATAAATAACACGGTATATACATTTTAATTATTGCTACGAACACGTGCAAACGCAAGGGGTATTTTTTTCTCTAGGGGTGAAAGCAATAAAGTCGTCAAACAATGTCTACTGTGATGGAAAAATACACAGCGACAAAGTAAATCATGTCGGTGCATTAAGTCCTTTCACGATCTCGCTATTTCAGCTTAAAGTTTGCTAGAAATCACAATTTCTTCCACACAAGCTACATATTTTACGGTCTGTACCTCTCATGCGAACTGTTTCATAACTTCATACCAACGCGAAAGTACTGTGGGGTTTATACACTTATATACAGGCTTTACCTTTCTTGTTACAGTAATATACAGCAACTAATAAGCTGAATTTAGAAATATATTGCGTTGTGTTAACTTATACAGATATCTTGAATCATGCTTATTTGACTTAGCTTTATCGAAGCCTACTACACAAAGTTTGGAGAAATGTACATTCTTGCAATTTTTCTTCATTTCTATATAGTCAACATCTAGTTCGGTGAAGATGCATTTCACTCTATCGTCACTATTGGTGGCCTGTGGGTGCATGATTGCATGCATGAATGATCCCTACTCTCTTTATCCAATCCCACAGGACTATGTACCATGATTATCCTAACTTAAATGTAGTCTTATTCTTATATAATTACCTTGCTTGAGTAATAATATTGTTATTTTTATTATGCATATAATCTTTTTTGAATCTGTAGTAAATACTTATTGTACATAATACTGTTTTATGCGTACTTACAACATCATTTTTGTATTTTATTATGCTATATTAATACCTTTATTATTTACCTTTTCATTTCAGTACTAATTCCATGCTCTCTCTATTTATTCTTATAAATTTTCATCACTGGACTTGTGATGTATCTTTTGCTTACAATGCATGATTACGCCAGACCAAGATCACAATGCTCATATGTCACACGTTTAAATCTTATATAATAGTACTTTCATGTTTCGAAGAATTCTTTTTTTATATACACTTTTTGTATCCTTTTTGAAAACGATAATATTAGTCGAAATATTAAAGGATTATGTGAAGTCTTTTTCTTTTATTGTTAAAAGAAGCCTCTGCGCATTTATTTTCTGCATACAGTATATACATATACATATATATATAATGTACTTATCATCTAATTACCTCTTTCGTGATTATAAGAATGTCCAATTTAATAGTAGTCGCTAACGCTAAGCTTAATTTCATGAAGTGAGATGAACTTTCATCAAACTCGGTGTTACCTATATAGAAATGAAGCTTCATACAAAATTATGTCTATAGTTTTCGATGCATCGTGTGGACAAACAGACAGAAATGACATTTTTCCAAACCTCGTGTAAAATATTTCGCTAACTCTAATCTAATTAAGCAATATTGAAGTTCACCGTATAAGTTAAAACTTTATTTCATTACCTTATAGTTGCCAAATCCAGCTTCTTAGTCAGTGTAGTAGTGAATGAACCTCATGGTGTTTTAGCACTAGTATGGAGTTATGAAACAGTACGCATGAGGGATACAGACCATAAAATATGTTGCTTGCGTGGGATAAATTGTGATTTGTAGAAAATTTAAGGTAAAATACTGAGAACACATAAAGATTTAATGCACCGACATGTTTTCCTTTTGTCGCTGTGTATTTTTCCATCACAGTACATTGCTTGACGACTTAATAGTTTATTGCTTCCACCCCTAGAGAAGAAACAATATGCTTACGTTGGCACGAATAACCTTTTTTCTGAGAGTAAATCACATTTCTTCATCGTATTGTTTATTATAGAACGTTCGATACTATTGGTTTTTATCTTAAAAATGGAAATTATATCATATGATTCTTTACTTCTAGTTCATGAAATAATTATAGTAGTGTAACCGTGAATCATCTTACAAGAATGTTGCTTTGTGGATGGTTAAAATAAGATTTATAATGGAATTTTCCCTTAATTTTTTTAAAGTAAAGAAATGAAATATTTCTTCTCTCAGCTCCTAAGTCTTATACTCTTACAGTTGCTATGAGGAGGCGTCTCATCCTTCTAGAAAAACCTGTTGCCTATTACCGAATGGAATCTTTAAAAAAGTCAGAAAGACATTCTGATAGTATTTTAATGTATCTAGGGTCCTTTAAATTTCGTTCACAAAAATAAACTGCTTATATTACATTTTAATCACAATTTATGAAGCATTCAACATCTAACTTTTTCTGATTTAAATAATTCATTATGATTTTTGTTAACGACGTACCATTAGTAAAAATTAATATTTTTAGTTTCATAATTATGCCTACCATCATGCAATTTAATAATTTAACACTCGAAGCAAACATGCATAACAAGAATGATTTAGGGTGTGAAATAACTATTTTTTTTTTTTTAGTTATAAAATATATAAATTACTTGGGTCAATCTAACGTTAAATTTTGTGACACTCCAAGTCTAATTTTGAATTTAGTTATTAAAAGAATAAGTTTAATTAACGGAAATTATGATGATATTTAATATATAAAAAATGAAGATTTGTATAATTATTTAGTTTATTGGACACACTTTCTTAAACGATATTGAAGACAATAATTAGTAGCAAATTTAAACAAAATTTTTGTTATTGAACCACAATGACAAGAACTGTCCAACAATTCCAAAAATAAGGTCAGCGACTAAAGCAATATCCTTGAGTAAGATGAATGCTCAGTTCTTGTCGAAATTTAATCAGAAATATTCAATTAGTCGCGCTGTACTGAGAGAAGCTATTTTCAGCATCTGTGACAAGATTTGTCAATGTCACCAAATAAGCGAACTCGTTGAAGTATCGCAGCCCCGTTTATTGGAAACACGCCCTGTATTTGTGCGAAGCTGCGAGCTTGGTTAATTTTATGTGTAATTGTTTTACGAGGCGAGCACAAAATGTCTGACTGGTGGTAATGAGTACGAGTGGCAACGAGTCGATTTCGTTGATTAGTTTATCTACTATTAAAACTTTACAAAACGAAAAAAGTAAACAAATACACATGTTCTGAACAGTTGGAACATTTATCTGCTGATTAATTATAAATTCTGGTATTTTGAATGTATAGTTCCATCCTCATTCTACAACACCCTTTTATTAATATTATCATTGGAATTATACACAATACGATACATTTATTATCTTTCGTTAATGCAAATATTTATTTACCTATGAACGTGTAAACAACATTCATTGTTACGATGCGAAGTGTTTTATTTGTTATAATACTTATGACTAGTAAGCCAGGAAAACTAATATATTACAGTCTATAGATTAATTGAGTATAACGGTCAAGTATAATGATATTATGCATGTTTTCAAGTAGAAACGATCATTTAATGGCATTTCTAAGTTATTTTCGAAGATATTGCGTAACAAAATGTTCAGAAAAGGAACTCTTACGCCTTTATAATGCCTGTTTTCGGAAGGATGCATCCTTTTATGAGAATTTTAGGAAAATAAAAGAAAATGTAAGAAGACACTTTTGGAACAATAACTCGTAATGAGACAATCCAAAGAACTAGTTGGGTTGAATAACCTGAGAAGATTCTCAGCCTCGATAAATACAGCTTTAAAGTACTGTTGGGCTTTCTTAGAGGGCAGTTATGTTCAATAAACTGAAGAAGCTTAGTTTGAATGAAGAGGTCAGATAGAAATGCCTTCAAGGTAAAAAGGAAACGGACGATGCAGGTAACAAAGTTTGATCGCCATACTTTATTATTTAATAGTGCTATGTAGAACACTACCAAAGAGTAAAAATCCAAATTCTGGCGTGTATGAGAAACGCTTCATGTAACAGTGTTCACAAGGCAACGTTAACAGAATATGACGATTTTCACCACTAAGCCAGAAGTAAAGGAAAAACAATACATGTAAAACATTTTTGCACACTACGTTAAAATTGAGATAACAGCAAAGATATTCAACAACATCCGAAGAAATGTACATTTTATTTTTAATTTATATTGTAAAATATCAAATGGAAGATGAATTAGTAGAATTGAAGGTTATATTTTATTTATATGTAGGTAAACATTATCTACTAATTTAAATTATTACTATATATTGCTAATAACTCAGTCAAAAAATTAAAAAAAAAAACTAATATAAATACTGGAAACTGAAACATTTAATTGAATTTATAGCATCCAGGGCGTTTGGACATAATCGTACCCGGTTTTTTGGACCTGTTGAAAATTATTGAACTTATCTCTTTCTCTCATACTGTTACAATAATATTTCAATCTATAAGATAAACTAAGATGATTTTCTGAATATATGTAATGCTTTTGTACCGTTTCATTTGAGTCCGTTACAAATAAGTATTAAATAGACTTCAGTCGTATTCCGTTGTTTTTGCATACTTCTGATACTTGGCCAAAAAAATATTGCTGTAAAGGACTAAAACCACTTCTAGTCCCTCTTTATAATGTCTAATAACATATTTCTAAGCATATATGTTAATGGTAACAGTTTAAAAATTATGACATAAATTTAAAAAGATCTTTTCATTGGTAGAAGAATTGTTTAAGTTCAATTTAAACAATCGTGACTATAAAGTTTTTAATAAGGCTAGGAAAGGTAATATTAATATTACTTTTTACTGATCTTTTTGTAGTAGTTCAAAACTACAGTACTTATCGTTGTGCTTGTATTAATATTATGCTATTGTAAAATTTCTAAAACTGTTGTGCAATAGCAATCTTACTACCTTACACGACATCAAAAATGTATCCGCAAAAAGTTTAATTTGCTTAAGTTTCTGAAAAAGTTACACTTGGTCAATACTGTGCAGTACACGGGATAATAAATTTTGCAATAATGTGTTGCGTCTACAACTTTTCATTACCTGAAGCTGGTCTAGCTAACTTATACAATATTTGTGGAGTAGCTACTCCTATAAGTATTCATTTTGCCTACTACAGGATACCACAATAATATTAAAATCATTTATCTTCCGATTATATACATATCTATAACTTCTTATAGTATAGTTATACATAATTTGGGTTGAATCAGATCATGTGTCAAACCGCGTTATACTGACAATATAAATTATGAAAAAGGTGATAGAATTATCGATCTAATCAGAGAAACATTGGAGAACATTTTTTGGAACGAAAAGTTCTATTCTTGTAACCTATAACGATACCACAAGACCAACATCCTTCCAGTTTAATATCGGTGATGACACAATGGGTGACGATTTGTATTAGAATAGTGTGTAAAATAATGTTTGTGCAATCTTGTTTCTACTATATTGGCCATTAATTTCAGAATCATCGGGTAATTGCTCCGCACTGGTTATCTCTCTATGTGGCTATTTAGTAGAACATCAAGTATCAAATTAAATTAATTGATTGTCTGTAATAAATGAGAGAAGGATTCAACCCCACCAATTCATTACCAACAAAATTAAATTCCAATTCTTAACAATTACAAAAAACATGTCGAAACCATGTTATATATTTTACTTCAATGTGAAATATATACAAGTAAACTTATTTTGTTAAAAATGACCTTGAACATGATACTTCCATTCAATTAAGTGTCCAGGCGACCAGCTAATTAAATTGGAGAGTGAGGGCTTCGTCAGGTAAGGTTCAAGTACCTCTGACGCTGTTGTAGCGGTAGGTAATTGTGCGGTTGTGTGCATTATAACATAAACAGTCAGTCCGTACAAATTAAACTGGCCGGCCAGGTTTATGATTTCCTGAAGATCAGGTTAGTTCATCTGAAGAAGAGATCAGATTTTAGATCCCTTATAGTAGTACTATAGATTTTTTGTATCACTTAAGGATAGCAAATACCCGGAAATCCTGATTCCTTAACCATATCCTGCGATTTTATTCAAATGAGACCTACAAACACGTGTTCCTGAAAAAGTAATGCATATAACACGTAAACCATATATTGGGTATGTGATCCAAACAAGCTACAAAGGCATGTTTCTTGTTAACCTATATTGTTATATATATTACAGTTATGCTAATAAGTATTTATGCGAGCTATACACTTGTCACCAAAAGTCATCATAAAAATATAAGTAACAAGAAAAATAAACGTTACATCATAAGCACTCAATATCAGGAAGTAATTTAATCTATTGTTACAAGTACTTTATGATAGCATAATTTACTAGATTCAATTACAATTTTAAATGTATTTATATATAAATTACACTTAAGATTGCAGTTGAATCAATCCCTACGTAAATCTGTATGATAAAATTTCAACTACATCGTTTGCAAGTTGATGAGTTTTTCACTTTTATAAAGGGTCATTCAGAAACCGTAACGAACCTGGCCCGATATCGTTTGTATTGGAATTGCCACAAAGGTACCAAAGCAATTACGGAATTATCAATACCTGGACTTGACAGGTGACAGCGTATAGTTCAATGGTATAGGGAAATTATAGCAAACTAACTAGGAGAACATAACATGCTTTATAAGCATGCATTACCATTTAACAAGTAATTTCGAAGGACAGTAGTAATTTGGAGATGTGTATCGTTATATGTCTATAAACAGCATAACACTGCGTTTCGAGCATGTAATCTAGCCTCCTCGTCAGGTGTAAAAACCTGTAATACGTTGATAACATAATATGTGCGGTTAGCGATTGCAACTTAAAGGTATACATAATACCTGGTAGACGAACGGTTCAGATTAGAGAAAGGGAACGCAAGCGATGTTACTTCACATGAGCCAAGAGGACAAAATCACACCCAACTACAGAAGTTGGAATACTTAGAGAGAAAAGTAATTACACTTTTGATCGCTTATAGATGTAGACAATTAGGCTGATATACAGCAGGCTAAGAGATAACACTCAATGCTTGGCCACCCAACGCTAGTGATAAGATGGAAATGTTTATTGTCTGTCTGTCTACACAATATACCGAGTACAAACTGATCTATATATTTTACATTCTGCATGAAGCTCCATTTCTATATCAGCAATACCGAATTCAATGATGTTGCATATTTCACTATGAAATATGACGAAGTGTTGAAATAGATAACTGGCTTGGAAAGGAAATGACCACCAGTGCTAGCGCTGGTCATCAAAGGGTCAATAACCCATATTTTTGGAAGGATTGTATCTAAGTTACTCAACGTGACTGAACTTTCATAGCAGATCTTTTCTAAAAGTAATGCCCTCTAAAACATGTGTTCTACTTCAAATTAAACAACATCTAGCTGAGAAAGAAAGAGCTGTGACGAGCAGGGTTGCCAACCAAGAGCCATGGGTTTATAATCTATGTTTTCTAACTTCACGTCAAGAAGAGCATAATGTTTGACAATAATGATTTGACAGAAGGGTCTCATTTCTTTTCTTAAAAAACATTAGAGAGAGAGAGATTCCGTTGTATTTAATATTCTTCCCATCCTCAAAGCGACAACCTGTAAAATAGTATGTGTCCGAATATACTACTGTAATTATTTAATTAATTCTAAAAGTACGAAATAGGTATAATTTCTTGGTGGACTAATAATGAACTTGAAATACTTGCAATAAAACACTAAATAAAGAAATGTGATTTATTGTCAGAAATGCAGCTTATTCGTGCCAACGCTAGCTTATTCTTTCTTCTCTACTGGTAAAAGCAATAAACTTTAGTCGTCAAGAAATGTGTACTGCGATGGAAAAATACACAGCGACAAAAGTAAATCATGTCGGTGCATTAAATCTTTTTGTGGTCTCGTTATTTCACCTTACAGTGTTTGCTAAAACTCACAATTTCCTTCAGGCACGCAACATATTTTACGGCCTGTATTCCTCATGCAAACTGTTTCATCAATCAATCAATCATTTTTTATTGCAATAGACATGTATAACATGTATAGCAAACGTCACTATAATAACTAAAATTTTGTCCACTCTCCCCACATCAAGATCACACTCATACATACAAATCCGCATTCACTCATCGCACTTCCATTCACCAATTTCCCCACCTCCTCAGCCAAAGTCAATCTCCCTGTTGGGTGGTCTCCCAGTTAAATGCCAAAAACTCGGCCACATTGTAAAATGCTTGTGACACTAAAAAGCTTTTCAACCGAGTTTTGACCGCCTGGGGCGACGGTGCATTTTCGGGCAGGTATTCATAAACCCCCGTTCTGTGTTGTCCAGTTCGGTAGGCTTCCCTGCCTCTGGTCTCATACGAATGAATGTCTCGGCCAGTTGTTAAGGCACACTTAGACATACAAAACAGTGTCGTTTCGCAAATGTAGAGACTAGGCAGAGTCAATAGTTGCAAATTTTTGAAGGTTTCTTGGCAGGACTCTCGAAAATTCAAATGAGCGATTATCCGAACCGCTTGTTTTTGCAGTTTGAACACTCTCATCAACTGGTTGTTTGCACTGGCACCCCACAATACTACTCCGTAGGTAAGGTGGGGGTATATCAAACCATAATATGCCGTCATCAAGACCTGAGTAGGGCAATATTTGGCTAAAGACCTCAAGACATAAATGCCTGAGGACAATTTTTTGCAAACATGGTCGATATGAAAATTCCATGTCAACCCCCGATCGAGGTGTATTCCAAGGAATTTGATACTGTAAACTTCTTCCAGAATGGAATCTGCCAACATGATGGCAGGGTCACACTCTGAGTCTACAGATCGAAGAGAAAAGTTCATGGCGTTGGATTTTTCTGTGTTTGTTATGAGATTGAGGCTGTTGAAGTACTGAACACAGTTGTTAATATCAACAAAAGATCGTTCTTCCAACAAAGATTTTGTCTTTTCACTGAAACAGAGAGTCGTGTCATCAGCATACTCCACAATTTTTCCATGTAGTAGTGATGACCCAATGTCATTGACATAAATGAGAAACATGATTGGGCTGAGGATTGATCCCTGAGGGACTCCATAGTTCAGCTGAATTGGTTGGGAGAGTTGGTCTGAAATTTGGACAACTTGAGTTCTGTTGCTCAGAAATGATCTGAGCCACAAGAGTGGCACGCCTCGGATGCCGTAGAATTCCAGTCTCTCGAGCAGCGTTTTGTGGTCAACACAGTCGAATGCCTTAGATAAGTCGAGGAACACACCTAGGGTGGACCTACGATTTTCAAATCCCTCTACAACCAAATCGACCAGACTTGCTACCGCGTCTACTGTCGATTTACCCTTTCTGAACCCGAATTGGTCTTCTGAAAGTAGGTTGTGCATATTCAAATACTGTAGCATTCTTGACAAAAAAATCTTTTCAAAAATTTTGCTCATTACTGGCAAAATTGAGACAGGCCGGTAATTGTTTGTGGAACTGGGGTCGTCCTTTTTGAAAATTGGGTTTACTTTCGCGAGTTTAAGGAGTGAGGGAAAAACTCCTTGGTCAAAAGACAAGTTAATTAGAAGGTTTAATGGTCTCAAAATGTGCTTAGAGCATATTTTAAAGAGACGCATTGATATCAAATTGGAATCATTTGAACTTTTGGCTGGGAGCTGCTGAATAATTCGTTCGAGCTCTTCTTCAACGACAGGCGCTAAACCCATTGAGAATACAGGACTCTGCCTACGCGTAGGGTTCACTCGGGGCTGTAATGGTCTTGGATTCAGCTCACAAGCAACAGACGCGAAAAATCTGTTAAACTCATTTGCCACCTCCTTTGCATCATCCACAAGCTTATCCCCAATTTTAATTTTAATTTGTTTATGGGGGTTTTCTTTATTGTTAATGATGCCCCAAACAGTTTTAGAAACATTTTTAAATGGATTTAGAGACATCATAGGTTTTCGCTGCAAGGATCACTTTCTTGTAGGTTTTCTTATATTTTTTGAAAAAACACTTAAATTCTTCGTTCGTTGAATTTTTATTGATTTCCGAAAAAAATCTAAGTTTTTCTCTTGAGACGAATATGCCTCTAGTGATCCATTTGGATTTTGTCCTTGTGGGACAAACTCTTAATGTTTTTGTAGGACAGCAAACATTCAGATGGAAGAGAAGGACCTCGTTAAAAATTTTAAACTGCTGTTCTACGGATTGCGTTGAATTTAGAAAATTCCACTTTTCTTTTGAGAGGGTTGCATTGAGAAGAACAATATTTTCAGGCCGTATGTCTCTTACTGTTTTGATAATTTTGGGCTCCCTTTCGAATCTATTTCCACCAATTATAGCCTCTTGGCCGTAGTGGTCCGAGATTGCTGTTTTAACCACGGAAACTACGACGCTCGGAAGATTGGTGATGACGTTATCTATGGCTGTCTGAGTTGTTGCAGTTACTCTCGTTGGAGTCCTGATCAACAACTCTAAGCCGAAAGACCTCAACAAATTTTCAAATTTTTTTGTGGTTGGATGATTGTTGTCCATTGCGTTAATGTTGAAGTCGCCCACCAGGACGAATTCCTTGAGTTTGTGCGTCAGGTCTGTGAGCAGAGACTCTAATTTTGAAAAAAAAAATACTTCTTCGTTTCCACTGGGAGACCTGTATATTCCAATGATGAAAAAATTTGAGTTGTGTGATTGAATTTTGACACCGACTGCTTCGAAATCTCGGTCAACTGTTTCCTGAATTGAAAATGTGGAAAATGAAAAGTGGTTCTTCAGGAAAATAGCAACGCCTCCTCCTTTGGAGTGGTGTCGACAGTAAACATTTGCCAATTTGTAATTTGGAATTTTGCAGATGTGGATGTTTTGTTTGTTAAAGCCGTTTTCGGATATAACCAAAACATCTGTTTTTGTGGACTTCACACATCAATTGAATTTCATCAAGTTTGTTGGTTGCTGATTGGCAATTTTGGTGAAGCAATCGTATTTTTTGACCAACAGTCAGTTCACTCCGACTGCTGCAGGTGGGGCCCCTAAAAAACATGTACCATCAGGCGACGCCTCTCCGCCATTGTATCCGCCGACAGCCTCCGCGTAGGTGACACGCTGAAGCAGCCGCCCGTCCGTAGACTCCCTCCCGACAACCGCCGGTGCAGAGGCGCCGGCTGAAGACGTGGCCATCGCAGCAGAAGTCCCAGGAGAAGCCCTCCTTGGGTCACACGGTGGCAACCCCGGCGTCCCACGACGGCTAGGGCCCGGTGCCCCTCCGGTGTTCGACGGGGCAGTGGGCCGCGGTTAGTGAGGCTTCGAAGTCACGGAGGCCAGGTGCTCCGCCATGAGGCCTGCCAGCAGTCGTTTCCCACTCGCACGAAGATGTTGGCCGTGCGCGGTGAAGAACCGCCGACCGATGCGGCTGATATCGACCATCTCCACTCCCTCCCTCCGGACACAGAGCTCGCTGATGTAGGCGTTGGCGAGTCTGATGTTCTTCTGTATGGGGCTGTCAGGGGGCAGGTCGTACCTTGGAAACAAGGGTGTAATTAGTACCTTGTACGTCATCCTACAGTTTTTAATAACTTCTTCAAGGTTGCCGAAGATTATATTCTGCCTCCCAGCCGCCACATCATTATTCCCGGAGACCAAGACGAAGCAGTTTCCCGGAGGAGGGGCGGGGCTGGGGTGGTGTTGAGGAGGCCGGCGCCGGGCTTGCAGATGCCACTCACGTCCGTGTCACCGTCCACCATCGCCCTCATCATACCGGCAAGATGTCGGGCATGACTGTCGCCCACAATGGACACCGTCCTGAAGGGGAGTTTTTTAATTTTTTCGCATCCATTTTCTATTTTAGTTTTATGTGTTTTAAGAAAATGGTTTTTTTTCTTCTTTTTGTTTGGCTCTTTTTCTTTTTTGTCACTATCGTGAAGTCATCGGGTTTATCCTGAAGATGAGATAGTATTTCATACTTGTTGTTGCTTAGTGGGATGGAATTTGTATGTTGAGTACATGTACAATTGGTTTTCTCTATAAGCGATAATTTTTCTGTTTTTAATACTTTTATTTTCTCTTCCAGGGTCTTAATAGTTGTCAGCATATTTTGCACTTCTTCTTTGAAGATTGAGCACCTCTCACAAGGATGTTGGTAATTATCTGAGGTCTGACAATACTGGTCCCTAGATTGATGTGGTGAAGAGGGGACGTTTACCGCCGAACGCGCAACAAATACCTGATCCGTGAACTCGAGAAGCCTTTGATCCGATTCAATCGAATGGTCAAGGATGACCTTCATCTGTTGTTGGATGTCATGAATTTTTTGGTTGAGGGCTTGGTTATCTGCGAGGAGCTGCGACGGATCTGGAGCTGGTAGTGCAGGCGGGTCGGGTATTGAGTCTGTCGAAGGAACAGCAGTAGGTGTGGTAGGTGCGGATGGTGTGGAGCAGGCTGGCGCGGGTACTCCAGGTGGCGTGCGAGGCGCGGGCGACGCGACAGCTCGCGGCAGCGGCGACAGGAGTCAATAACTTCAATGATTATGAACTTCATACTTCATAACTTCATACTAGCGCTAACGTACCGTGGGGTTTATATACTTGTACACAGACTTTTACCTATCTCATTGCAGTAATATACAGTAACTAATAAGCTGATTTTAGCATCTATAAACTAATTTTATGTTTCGTTAAATGATACTAAGATTATGAACCATGCTTAATTGGTTGAGCGTTTGCGAAGCGTGTCACTCAAGGGGATGGAAAAATATATTGTCTGTCTGCCTGTCCACACAATATACCGAGGATAAACTGATCTATAGATTTTACATTCTGCATGAAGCTCCATTTCTATATCAGCAATACCGAGTTCAATGATGTTGCATATTACACTATGAAAATATGACTGTGTTGACGAAAATTTGTATATTATTTTGTTTTATTAGTTATTAAAGATTCATCAACAAGGAAATTGCTGGATCCATAAATTTTGTAATTAAACTGAGTAGAATCGTATGTAATTTTAAAATGTGTCGTGGTCACTGTATTAAGTATGCATAATTATTTTAATGTTGCGATTGCTCTGACGTAGGTATTAATAAATAAAATTGTCGTAATTCGGCTGTCTGAGATTTGGAAAATTATGTAGTAAATTTAATGCTGCGATTCAAATAAGATAAAAATCGCCATTAAAATCTATTCGTAGTCTTTAACGGCGAAGTTAATTCTTACAGGAAATTAACACAAAAACTCAGATTCATTAGAAACATATTATGAATACCTGACATTCAATAAACAATATGGTAGTGGTATGACAAAGTTGTGCAACAACAAGCATTATAGTGTAAGAAAAAAACACATTCTAACAAAAACAAACAATACCTCACAACCATTAATCAAGATGAAATTTTGATACCGATTAGTGGGTAATAGAATACAATCAATATAGTGTGCACGTTTGTGTAATGAAATATGTTTTGTGTGCGCGCGTGGGTGTCTGTGTATGTGCGTGGGCGTCTAGTGATGAGATTCTATTCTAAACGTTCTTTATTGCAGCAGATAATGTTTTGCAATTGTATTGCACATCATTTAAGTTATATAACTGTATTAATACAATTATACATATTTGCAAAAACATCGATTTCGACTCAAGTCACATTAATTAACTCTTTAACAATCATCAACATTAAAATTTTATCCATTTCTGCAACATAAAGGTTTTATTTTTCGCAGAGATTTGCCCTGAACTCATCAACGGTATAAAACGCATTCGTTACTAAAAGAACTCTTACTTGAGCTTTGAAACGTTTCTTTGTTGCCAATCTTCTGTGTCCTTTTGCTATAGAGGAGGAGGTCAGCTCGATGAAGAAAGTTACTTGTCACCAGTACAATTCAATATGATTTTTCAAGATAAAACGTAGATGGCCTGTCATGTAAAATTTGTTGCTGTGATTCACGAGCCAACATTTAAGGGCTGCTTAATCAAAGTTAATGGGGTGTTCCGTCAGTCAGAGTCTAGGGCGGTGCCCAATAACATTTACAGTCGTTGATAACCAGTTAAAAAGTTTAAGCGGGTACTAAATAAACTGAATGCAGTGATTAACCAAGAAGGAGAAACAAGGCTTTTCCAATAAAACTGTAGTGATTCATCATCTGAGGCAGGAAGGCTATACAGTTAACCTAACTGTCAGGCTTTGACAACCAGAGGGTAGGTTTGCTCAATGTATTTACTTCCTAATTCGCCAATTAGTAGATGCAATAAAACTGTTATTCCTTTTGTTTTAAATTTTGTTATTGTGGATGAGGGACGATGAGGAATTTCCGAAGTCCTAATATCCTTTCAAAACTGTTATTGTTCGTAAGTCAAATGCTCAGGACGCTGTCCAATAATATTGACTAGACCTGTGAATGACAAAATTATGCCATTTTTTATATCCTTGTCATGCGATTAAACCATTTGAAAAAAAGTTTAAAAATTAATCATCCGAACAATCTTAAGATTTTTTAAATTAAAATCTTACAGTCCATAGTTACTGACATTTACCATTACAACTATCTGGTAGCTATTTGAAAGGTTTGATAACTGATACAACAATTTGCAGTTTTTTTCATTCAACGGCGGAATAGTGAATTTGTTATAAACCCTTTTTTCTTTTTTAAAATGATGAGAGGAACCTGATTATAATATTTCAAAAAGTCCCCATGATTTATATAATTTATATTGTTATTTGGAATTTTTTATTTGCAGTGGAATCGTCAACAACACACAATCAAAGATGTTTTTATTGGGAGCACAAAAGCAAATTCAATTCTGTATTGAATAATTCAGTTACGATGCCTTTGTAATTGCTGGCAATTTGCCGTTTTGTTATTTTTTTTCACTTGTTCGATGTTATTTTACAATAAAACAATTGTATTTTAATTTTAAATTGTAGTGATTGTATGTTTTATGCGTACATTTTAAATTTCAATTCATATTTATCAAATAGAAATCATCGAAGCAGTTACGCTTGGTTCTAGTGCATCTCCATAAAGAAAATGAACCATTGGTAACGGTTTTTATAATAGCCAAGCCAGAGAGAATAAAACATGTACCGTCATAGCTCCTAGCACTGAGCCCTGACATCGGAGAGAAAAACATATTATTCAATTATATTGAAATATTGAAAAAGAAAACTGTACGTCTCCAATTCCAATTATATACAGAAACTCCTAGATCACGTATAACGTAAATGTGGTTATAAAACTAAAAAAAAATTATTACATCTGACAATTAAACAGCTGGAAAATAATCATAACTGAATGGTATTCCTCCATAAGAATTACAGTGAATCGCCCTTTTAAGTGCTGTGGTGCGTAGCCCCAACACAAAACGACAAATCTGAGGAAATTCGGCAAATCGGCGCGCATTACTCCTTTCAATTTTACACATAATTCTAGAAGATCGGTTCAGAATTCATTGAGAACTTAACTTATTAAAAACTTTTGTGTGTTAGGACGTATGATAAATTCATTGTTTCAGTTCTGTGTCCCAGATAATTGGAAAATCAATGGTATTGTCTTATAGTCCTTTAAATATTAAATGTAACTCTTCCCATGCATACAAGTGCAATTTTTGACCTACGCATTAGCAAAGTTTCTCACTCAAGGGCCGTCTCTGTCTGTCTGCGTGATTCCTCTAAAATTGACTTACACATAGACTTGAAAATTTCAATCAAGCCACATTTCTCTATTAGCAACATCGAGTTCGATGATGGTGAATGTCACACAATTCGATTTGGCTGAGCGTTAGCAAGCGTTTTTACATTGGTCTAATAGGTAGCGATGATGGTGACTATAAATCGCAGAATAAATAAATTTGTAAATAAACTGAGGGTAACCATTCTAACAGGTGAACTAGCAACACATATAGTATAATGACGTGAGTTATAGACGTGCCTTTTTTGTTTAATCTTGTAAAATATTGTTACGCGACACGTGGTGTGGCGTACTCTTACCTTGTTTTAATATATACACTCAATGTAAATAGCTGTAGTCCAGTTCAAGTAGTTCTTTAGCGTACAGATATAATTAGATTGACAAAATTATTTATAACCCACTAAATAATACTGTTACTAAAACAACGCTGAACACTATTCACGTGTATTAAATAAGTAACCACGTGCAGTACCTATTACACGGCTCGATATTCACGTGACGTCATTAGCTGCAAATAAAATACAACGTGCAAAGTAACTATGTGTTGAGAACATAAACAATTTACCGGTCCTGGGTAAAAAGACATTTTACTGGGACAAAGAAAACTGTAGCGACGGCGCAATAAATAAAACTGTTTATCAGTAAGCAAACTGCAACATTGTCGGCACGAGAGCCACATTCATATGTTAAACAGGTCGTTTGTTGCAAGCAGAGACAGTCACACACACGCTGTTATTATCACACGACTGGATTGTGTAACTGGCATGTGTGTACACGTTGATTTATTTACATAAATTACAATCGGAAAATGTAAAAACTGGCTGACGTCTTTTAACGCGAAGAGGTAAATTATCTTTCATTATCAATATTTCAATTGTCACAAAAAACTGCTCAAAGATATTGACAGTGATATTGACATAATTTAGTTGTTTCTTAAGGTTTTATTGTAATTATTCTCATCTGAACCTCTAACCCGTAACCGTGCAGAAATAAAGATAATATAAAATCCTATTAAATATTTAACTGGAAAATATGGACATAGAGGAATTATATCAACGTGGGATTTGATAACTATTTCGATTACATCACAGATAAAAGACGTATCAATTCTATGGTCGGTAAGGGAATGACATTGATATTTAAACTATTTTAATAACAGTAAATGCAAAAAAGCTATATAAATTTTTAATAAATCGGCAAGATTATAACATTAATAGAGGGACTATTTAGACCACAGAAAACACAAAAGACCTTACGTAAATTTTTAGAGTTATCAATATTATAACATTAACATGAAAACTATTTGGATTGGGGAAAATACAAAATACGTTATGTCAATTTGAAGGTCGTTAAAATTATAATATTGATATATAAACTATTTAGATCGCAATAATGACAAAAGGTTTATATCAATTTAATGGTTTAAAAGATAATTATTAATTTAATATTAACATGAACACTATTTAAATAGGATAAATTTCAAAACAATTATATTTAAAGATAGGTAAGATAGTAACATTGATATTACCACTATTTGGATAGCAGGAAAGAACTTTAACAATACGTTGTGTTACTGGGACAACTGTTTAAAGCGCAATCCAAGGGCCAGGCCAAGTACTACTATTGACGGAATTTAGTGCTGCACTAGTGAATTCTGTACGATGGTCCTGGTGAGGAGCTCAGGTTTGGATTGCATTTGGTTAGGAATTGTTAGACCCTTTCAAAATACTTTATTCTATGTTTATTGTATCTATATTATATTGGATTTTCATACTAGCTGGCAGGATATCAGATGATTTATGTCATAAGAATGAATCTTGAAGACACTGAAATTTTAGCAGAAAAATACTTTAATTTTAAACCATTAAATTTAATGCTCAGACTTTATTTTAAAAATGAGGCGCCGTTTTTCATAGTTTTGAGCGTAATGGAGAGACGAAATACAACAATAGTGTTTTGTCCATCCTTAATATTAGCAGTAGTATCATGAAAATACTTGATATGCCGAAAGAAACGCTGTACGATAAGTTTACCTTAATTACGTTATTTAAAACTGTAGTTTTTAATAAGACAAAAATAATGATGAGATCGAAAGGATTTTATTTATTTCCTTTCAAATACTGTTTGCCACTGTATCGTTTCTGCCGTCACGTTCGCCATTTACTACCGGTCTTTGGTCAGTTATATACGGTTGGTCAGTAAGTCCATATCTATTGTGACCTGTATTTTGTAGTTCAATTATAACAATACATTTTTGTTGTGTTTTGTTTTTATTAAGTGCATGCTTTTGTTAGTATGAATGGAAGTGACACACAAGATGGTTATTGTCCTGACATGCGTATCAAAACTCTCTGGTATGATTTGTTTATTTAGGATATTTTTAAATTATTGTTGTGAAAGAGACCAGATTACAGATCTCGAAACGTAGTGTTTACTGCTTTATGTATCACTTAACGATGGAAAATGTCCGAAAATTCCTGTTTCCTTCACAATATTTCCATATTCAGAAAAAGAGTTTAACCAAATAAAAGTACTTTATATATTTGTGGACTACCAAATGACATTTTAACTATAGGAAGTTCCGGACACAATTAAAGAATAAAAAATCAGTTTAAATAACTAACACCTATTTAACTCTAGGTCAGCAAATAACAACTTTTCTAGTTATTTTACCCGGGCAATAAGTAGTAAGGGAAACTCCCATCCTTTTCTGAAAAGGACAAGGGAGATCATAGTATTAAAAGATAAGTACTTTGTTTAGAATACTTCAAGAGTTGTGTAGTATAGTATACTCTCAAATACATCTACAAATACTCACTCTCAATGTTCAATACAGAACCGTTATAAAATAAAGTGAAGCGAAGGTAGTAAGTACCAACGGATATATCTGTGAATCATTTTATCTCTCCACTCGCCGTAGCGAGAGAACTGGGATCGATATAAAACAGGCGAATGGAAGTCCTTTCAACATCGTCCCAGTGCGGCATTCGTATGGTAAACAGGTTATTTGTAACCGCGTACACAGAGACACATATGATGTGTTTGGACACAGCCAGACATTGCTTCATGGCTCGGAAACTGAGAAGTATGTACCATAAGAGCACAACCCAGTTTTTTCTATTCCAAGAAAATATTATCGTTAGTCATGCTGTTTTGTGTATTAGTCTGTTTTAAACTCGTGCTAATGTAATATGAACTAATCCAGGAAATCAAGGCGGTTGCTTAAAGGTTACAAAACAAACAAAACTTTTTTTCATTGGACATATTTATATAACATATTATTCGACATACTAAAAAAAACCTTCAGAAATAGCTCAAATATGTTTATTTTCTAGTCATCGTTCTTACAGTCGTGCTTCGTCTAGGTTTGTAATAGTTGAAGCAATGTGGCTGTTTTCCAATGTTTACCAAATTTTGAAATGTTAAAGTTTTAGTTTATGAGTTTATCCTAAATTCTTGATATTCATTGTTTTATTTTGCAGATTATACATTGTGTATAACCGTAACTGTGAAATGCATGTAGTACGATGCAACCTGTGAATGGATTTTAGTAATTCAAACATTATAGTAACGTGAAAATAACACATCAATGTGTCATTCAATCTAATCAAAAACAATTTCCCTTTCACAATATTATTAGCTAAAGCAAATTGTTACAGCTGTAACCAATACTGTTGAAGTACTAGAAAGTGTTACGTTCGGAAATGATTGGAGCAGATATAATTTGTTTGGAAAGCCTAAATATATTAATCTTCAGTGAGTTTGAGTGGTAAGTTGATGTGGTCAGAAGTTGTCGAGAGAGAAGTGAAAGTTAGCTCAAGTACGGACACAAAGTGACCGCCATAAATTCTGTTACTCGCTAAACTGGCAACTTTACACAGCTTAAGACAACTTTAACACGTTATATGGGAGACGTGAGGGACGGTTTTAGACCTTTTACAAAGTAAAAAAGTGACAAAATATTAGCGATATTCGCGTGTTATATTTCAGTGGAATTCATAAGTATTCCAATTTAGCTTTTTATACATTTTATGGATTTCCAGTATTAAATAAGTAACATTTAGTATCCTCAAAATATCTTAATCCAAAAATGATGTTTTAAGTATACGCCACATAGCACATGGGTGCAACTGTTTTTAAAAAACATTTTAGTGCAGTTTGTTGAATAAATATTTAAAATTTTGGAGATAAATATATAAAACGTCTTTTTTTATTATTGGTACGTAGTTCAGTAATAAATTTTGGCCTAAATAAATTTAAATTTTGAGGAAAATTAATTATGTACTTGTAATAGATTCTTGTAAAATATATATACTTTGTAAAGTTAGTAAACAAATAACAGTTAAACCATAATTAAACAGACTGCATTATTTATGTACGAATTGATTTCATGTCAATTTGGAGATAAAGCTATGTATTTACAGAAATTAAAAAAATTGTCGTATAGAAAGCAATGAGCACAAGGTGGCAGGTGTTATATTGCTAAATGCACCAGTGTTGTTAATCAGTCTCTGAACGCTGTGACAAGACGAACTAATTGTAATTTAAGACGACAAATCACCGTTCCCCTACAACTTCCTATTTACAAAATCTCCTTGACCAAAGAAGAAAGGATGCTCTATGAGTTTACGTTTAAAATATAGCTTCTTGTACGACAAGTTTTTCTATGATAACACAATTTTTTCTCTTTAGAATACAAAATTTTAGAAAATTTAAGGGAATAAGCGACGAATTACCCGGGTAAGTTCACAGTTTGCCGTATAAATCTCTGCGGAGATCTGGGCGTTTGTTGTGACGTATAATTCTGGCGTAATGAATTATGTAGACAGCTCTGGTCAGGTACACTAAGAGTATCCTTACTTCTCCAAAAAGATCCCTTTCCGCGATATTATGAACTTTGAATGAAATTTATGCCATAAGCCCTAGTATTTATTGATATTTTACAGACTCTATTAATATTTTATATTTATTTCAATAATAAAAATACAATTAAATATAATAGGATATGACAGAAAGTAACGACAGTCTTACAAAGCAATCTAGCAAAGTAACTTAGTTACATGTTGGTTGATTACTGCAAGATTGCACTGCAATTACTGTACACAACCAGTTTGTTTACAAATCAGTATAATGTAATTTTCTCGTTTCTATCATGGTTAACCCTAAGGCAAATTTGAAAATATAAAAATTATTACTTTAAAATTAGAAATCTTTAACCCAAAATTAAGAGGCATCTTCCTTTTACCAGGAGGAACCCCTGTCCCAAGTTTAAAAACTTTAAGGAAATTTTCCAGTATAATCCCCAGGCTAGTTTTTTTTTTAACACTACCACGTTTTAAAACATGAAATGGTGCCAAATCACGAAGATAAGTTCCTTCCTTGTAGCCATGGAATCTAGGCACGCTGTGCCTCTTGTGGGTAGTCTGTTTGAAATGTATAGGCCAACTACCAACAATGACTGGGCTGACGGATTGGTTGCAAGGACAGGATCGCTCAGCGGTCACCCATCCAAGCAGCAGTCACGCTCGACATTGCTTGAACTGGTTATCTATGTACCAGCTTAAACCACGCCAGTGGCAAATAGTATAATTTTAGTACATTTAAACAGATTCTTACATATTTACATTCTTTTTTTGGGTAACCATGATTAAATAGAGTAAATCAAGAATAATTAAATTTGTAAACCCTTATTGTTCACAATGAAATATTTAAGTATCGGTAAATTACCAATGACATAATATAAGTGTGATTTAGTAAACATTAAGTTTTTCTCCTCTATATAATTTATTTTCTTCCTACATTATATAATATCAAATATTTGCCGGAAACATAATACAACGTTATTAAATCCATTAAAATTTTAATCTATCCAATTTATTTTAACATTTGTTCTAAAAAGCAAAATTCGTACGGTTTTCTTATATAAAAAACAAACTAACCTTTATCTAGATGAGATAAAATGTTCTTATTACGATTTATACTTAAAATGTTTTAATGTTTAATACACATGTAGTGAAAGATGGAATGAATAAAAGCAAAACAATCAAAACATTAATATTACGTGAAAGAACTACGGATATCATACTGGATTGCAATTTAACAATCTTGTACTGGAATGTGACACTGTGGTACAAATAGTACGTAATACGAACTACATTCGTTGTTTTTTTTAACAAAACCACTTGTACTTAATGCTTTGAATGTTTTTTCCAACATTTAAAAAGCTATATTTAGTGACTGTTGCCTAGTGAATCTCTGAGGCAACAGAATTTAAAAATAAATGTCAATAATTATTTCTCTGGAGATTTTTCTCATTACTGATTGAATTTTGAAAGCGGATTGTCGGCGGGATCTGCATATCAATGAGAGGCCGAAGAGTGATTCATGCATTCAATTACGTCATTCACTGATTTTGACGGGTTGGCATTGACGTCGAAGTTAATCACGACACCTTTCATCATTTTTCTAAACAGAAGTCACAATTACAAATCCTTTGCATTACCAGGAAGTTCAGTATAGTTTACCTTACGAGAAAATTTCAAATTAATGTTACGGTATATACATTTCACTTAGTTAACTTCGTATTATATTCATTACGGCGATTTGATTTAAAAAAATCCTTTTTCATTTCAAGGAGGAAAATGTACAATATGGAGTCCATACAATTTACGGATATATTTAATTTCAACACTTTACGTCACATACATAGATAACTACTTGAGAAATGTTTATTTTTTAAATATTTTTTAAGGGGAGGCGGATATCCTTTAAAAATTGTATGCAACGATAATAATGTGCAATTACAATAAGCCGCGTCAACAGAAAACTGGTTTTTAATCTTTAGAAATTTAACATTTTAAACTGTTTAAAATAGGTTTACTTTATAAAATAGGAGTAATTGTAATTTTAGAATTATAAATTTCAGTTTCAGTGATTACCTCTTACAGAATTTTTGTTTACATGCCAGGGATTGTTTTGTTCATCCCGTGAGTCATCTGAGTTTACCAGGCAGTTTAATTTTCTCATCAGATAATTTTTTATCAAATAGTACTTCATTGACTGTTTTTAAATGCGAAATAAATATAAGAGGAAGATGAATGAATCTTCTATAACAAGGAATTAAGCGTGATAGTCAATTTGTTTTTCGGAGGAATCGGATCATGGAAACATTTGTCTGATTTTGGGACCAATCAGTCTTAGGATTGTCTCAAAGCTAGCTTTTGATATTCTGGTAAAGTTGTGAAAAACACCTTTATCCAAACGTATTTCACCCACAATTTCATAGTTCCTTTTCTTTAAATAGTCCTTCATCCATAACTTTCTCTTCTTCTTTTTTCCAATTTTTGTCACTAAATATGCTGCACTTATTGCGAGAAATTCGCTCAAGTTATTCCACTTTTGTTGCTCAAAACTGATGAATAAATGTAGGACAGGGAACTCTTTCTGTAAGGATATACTTTGATGCAAGTTGAAAAGCAAGGTGAAAGGATTGTTGAATTAAAATTTGGATTTAAAAAACGCACAAATGTAGACACAACTTTTGTGTTGTGGTCTTCGTGTTTCTACAGACCGAACTATCTAGCTTAAAGCGTGAGCAGCGCATGTGTAGGAACTACCCTTCTAAGCATGTGGTGTAATCTAAACCAAAAATCTTCCTGCAAAGGCCGGCGCGACTTGTATTGTCAATGGCGCAAGAAGAGTGAAGTGGGTCATACTTGGGCGCGAAAGGAGAATATTTGGAGGGGAACCGTGACATCCTCCCCTTGCCAAAGTTCTCGCTAGATGGTTCGGTTTGTACTGACTTTGACGCTAGCCAAAGTATATTTTAGTTTTCTTTATGTTTAATTTTTCTTGTCAACCATGAGTTTAGTTTACTGATCGTCAGGATGAGGAATGGTTAAATATCTTGCAAGCTTAACCATATGGTGTTGGATGCCAGATCTGGATAAGAGATAAAATAACTCTTTTTGAAACGTCCGCATCTTGTTCAGTTGACATAATTCTTAAAAATGGAAAAGTCCTCATTGAAATTACCCATTGCCAATGATGAACTTTGGTCAATGATAATCCTGTGATATAAAGTTTTTCCACGAAGACAGCGTGTACAATAATACTTTGACGCTGGAAAGAGAGAGGTGCTACTAGCTACTGTATAATGTGCTAATAAAAACCAGGAATCTATTTCCATTATTAGAGTATCCTTCTCGTACTTTTATCCTGGTAGGATTGACATAGAGAGAGCTAGTAAAATAGACATTATTTTAATTGTGAAAATAAAGTTGGGAAAAACTCTACCAACTCTACTCTTTCGTAGTAATCCATAAAGTGGAAACAAAGCTCGTACTATTGTTTAGTTGGGAAACATTGACGACACTACACAGGAGTATTGACATTAGTTCAAAATATTGTCCAATACACTGTAATTATTTATTACAGTTACTGGTTTTTATTTTCTATTCTATTAGAGATAAAAGAACGCACTACATAAAATCGGTTATTGAATAAATTGAGGATTTCCGTGCGTTAGAGAGTGACTGATATCCAGCGACGACACACCGTACCGCAGGGGACTGCCAGTCAAGCTGTCAATGTGTACAACAACACAGCTTCTACTGTCGACTACTCAAATCGTAAAGAAATAACTTTAACATTTTACAATAGCAGCTTTTTTCCTGTTTTAATCTCTTTATATATTAGGAGTAAATTTTGTATTGTGCTTTATTTTTATTAATATTAAATTGCTGTAAAGTACAATACTTTTGGGAATCTATGACAATTTTATTTAACTCTTTTAAACTCATTTCTATTGTGTCGGCCTAACGTGTATATTTCTGTAGATTAATGATTCCACGGTATACAGAAGAAATATACTATCCGGACTCCAGTTATCCGCATTTTAGTTATCCGGATTGCCAATTATCCGGATAAGGTTAAGAAAAATAAAAGAAATTAATCATGTCTGAAAACTATGATTTCAACGTTCACTCTGTTAGGGTTCTGACATTTGTAAATAGATTACTTAAGATTGGATATTTTAAATTATATTTTATAAGAATTTAAGTGTTATATTATAAATATTTACATATAACTTGGTTATGCAACATTTTTTCGGAAAGCCTAAGTTATATTTGTTTACCTTCACAATACTTTATATGACTGTGATAGAGAAAGTAAAGATGGAAAATTGCTTTGATTGTGTGAACACGTCGCGTGAAGAAGAGGAAACGTTTAAATCTGTGATCTTGTGAGGCCTGGGAATATGACTAGTAATACGTCTGGTCTGACACTTAACTTGTAACGTGTAAGTAAAAAAGTAGTGTACCTAAATTATGCACGATGTTCATAAATTAGTTACATTGTGATCTGTTATGTGAGAATAATTCCGAAATTTCACGTAAAGAATAAACCTATTTTACTTAGTTTAATGCCTTGTATTTTTTGAACACATTTTAACATTGAGTTTAAAGTTAAAAATTGAAAAAGGTTGTCTATTTAAGATTTTTTTATAACAGCGTTCCAGAAAATGTCTCTAGCTTTAAAATGGTGGCCATATTAAATGTCTAAACTGTAATATCTCTTAAACTAAAGACAGCAAGAACGTTTTTTAGTAATATTAATATGAAGTACGTTTAGGGAAACATTTTAATACCAAGTTTATTTTGCTGCAACAAATAATGACTGATTAATTGAAGACTTAATGAGTGTCAGCTCTTACTAAAATAAACTAATAATGTGACTGTTACATTCAATAACTTGGGAACGATTTCCACGGCGACGTCTTTTTGTAATTAATGACTGTAATTGCTTGAGAAATGGAACTTTATGCGCTGATGAGAGATTTCATACACAAAGCCATGGACCATTAATTGGCTGTAGTCCAGACTTCTTTGTTATTATTTCACATCGTAATCATGGAATGTTTTTATGTATAGCCTTAAATAACAGTAACTAATAGATAGCCTTATTATTGAGTTAACTAACTCTCATAGGTTCATAACTCCGAATATTTTTTCTCGCAGTTTCATAGCGCCGAACAGTTGACCAAACATCTGAGAATTATTACATAGCGATTTATAAGAAACCTGATACGCGGGTATAAATATCAATCGTTTTTTAAAGTAAATACTAACAAAAATCATGCGGATATGTCAATTTAGTTACCGTGCACTATATACAGTAAGTCGAGTTGTGTAAGAAACTGTCAAATTTTTGAATATACTTCGTATCATATTAGAGTTTTTGAGACCTAAGCAAATATAATTTTGTGTTGTTGCGGGAAGACATGGTCAAGAGTGAAATGGTCGTAGTCCACTGAATAATACAGGGTTACGAACAAAGGTGAATTAATATGAAATAAAAGAATGTGAGATTCTGAAGCTCGCTTTGATAAACTTTGGTGTCAGACGCGAGGTTCATACAAGCTGCAATCTCGCAGACTTACTGTCTCCTCCTGCATACATCCAGCTGTCTTTACTCTGCCATTTCCGACCTTACTTGGAGGGTAAATCGTGATTCTTTCTTATTATTACAACTGGCTGACATGTATTTATATGAAGTAAACATAGAACTGATAATATACCAAATGCTAACTCTTCAAACATGTGCGAACTGTGGAAACTACGAAATGTTATCAAACGAGATTCACTGGAGTAAAGTTTGATGATTATTAATGTATTACATAATTTTTCTTCATTTTATGCAACTTTCATTTATACTATTTAGGGCGAATCTAAAACAAACAACAGCTAAATCAACAAAAACATCTTTATTGTTCTCAGGACGTATGCTAACTTCGATTATTTTCTGTACTAATTATTAAAATGGATTTAAAACCCTTTTAACCCCGGCCATTAAATCAAATGATGTGCCAGAAATCCCAAGCCATTTTCAGACAAAATGTAAGGGTTTTGTAAAAAATTCATAACTCAGTTATTTTTTAAGATATTTAGGTAATTGTTTTTTTTGTTTTACTTCTTTATACATGTAGCTTACAGAAATATACAAATAAAATTATTATTTTGAAAGTAATTTTTTTAAATGCATATACATATATAAAAAATAAATAAAAATGAAAAAATTTCAAGTTTGATCATGGAAACCATATAGATAAAAAAATATTTGACACAAAAATACCCATTTAATTTATGATATATTTAATCCTTAATAAAAGAAAACAAAAATTATAGGCCTACCTTAATTACAAATTGAGTAACATCAATTTTTGTAAAGCCGTGTACATTTTTCTTTTTGCCATTTCTGGGCAAGGCAATGTAACAAGACCTTTGAAATTCACAGTACTTAAAATAAACATAAAACCAAAGTTATTTCTGACAAAATAACTAAAACTGTTCATAATCTAAATTTTAAAAAAGTTTTAAAACAATATTTACATCACTACAAAATGTAAATTTTCAAGATATCCATCACTCAAATCGCCGTCACTAATCACATCCACACCATTTGCAACTAGGTTACTAATTATTGTATTTTCACTTACGGAAGACTTTGAACGATGTCTTTTACTCATTTTGAAATAAAACAAATAATAAACTAAACTTTAACTGCCGTACTTTATACTGCTTTAACCTAAAACTGTGAAGAAAACGGAATATTCACAACCACGTGATATACAGCTGCCTGCAACAAGCGTGAGCAGTCAGTCGAGACGAACTGCAATTGCTCAGTCACAGACTGACAAAATACGAAGTCAAACCATTACAAACTAATATATTTCGATGCAAAATAGCTTTGTGCACAAGTCTGTGAAATTTCAAAGCATTTGGTGAAATAGGTGGCCAGTAAAGTAATAAAAAGTGCACGTCCGCACTATACGGACGTCGGGAGTTGACGCCATTTTTACGACGTCCGTATAGTACGGACGTCGGGGTTAAAAGGGTTAATAATTAGTACTCGATAATATTTAAATTATGATTATCGAGTTATTATTATTAATACAATAATTTCTACTATATTTGTGTTTGGACAACCCGTTTACACGGTTTACCGTATTACTAAACATTCTTTCCTTCTTCGTTTAATTTAATTTTAATAATGGAGGTATATCTTTTTGTAGATAAGCACATATAACTAAAATATAATATTTAAATGTCTATTAATCCTCTAATACGTACAATTAATTGCACGAAATGTAGCTTAATCCCAGAAAGTTTACAAAATGATACGAAAAAAGAAATGACACAACATTGCCATATAAATGTGGCTTTTAATAATCCTTATGAAACATTTTGTATGTTTAATAAAGGCAGCATAGCCTACTTAGTGTAATCGACTCTTGATTATAGAATTATAGTATCTACTTGTGGAACACTTACACATCTTATTTAGTAGTAGAGTATCGAATTTGTAGAAAAGCTAACAAAGGATAACCCTATGCTTATCTACTAATAATAATGACATCCAGGGTAAAAACCATTCCTGAACTTCAGTGTTCAGTGCCTTGGAGAACGCGACTTACAAACCTAATGACAGTATTTTTAATTCTTCAGATATTGCATTTATACAATGAGATATCTGTAATAGGTTAAACGACTTCACTATTATAGGCTTCAGAACGTTTATTCCACTAGAAAAATAAAATATTGAGTAATAAAATCCTTCGCGGTTATGATCACGTAATACAAATTATTCGGAGTTGTGAATCCGTGAGAAAAACTGTTAGAAAATATGAACAATGAGAGAAAAACTATTCTAAGTTATGAACCTGAGAGGAAATCTATTCATAGTCATACATCATTGAGAAAAACTATCCTCACTTATAAATATGCACGTAAAACTACTCGGAGTTATGAACATGTGAGAAAAAATATTCAGAGCAATGGCTATACAACATAAACTATACGGCGATATGAACCTCTGAAAAGAACGGTTTCTACAGAGTTAGGAATCTGAGGTAAGTATATTCCCACTTATGAACAACTAAGAAAAGGTATTCGGATACTTGGAGCTGATTTATTTTTAATTCAATGTTTATTGAACATTTTTAAGTTATTGCTATTTATAAGTTAATGAATGTAATTGACAGGTGTTTGCTCTTCCTTACCATATGTTTGGTTTTTTATTTAAACACATTTGTGACAGAGACTGCTAAATACAAAATAATTGAATCTTAACTTTTTTGTAAGTAATTTATAAAAGAGCGCATAATATCTGTATTGAGATTTCACAAAAATTGTGAATACAGATAAGGAAAAAAAATGCTTTTCTCAGCGTGATTTATCAAGAAAGAGTAAAGTTTTCATGTGTCAAATAAATACAAAGGCAGAATGGGTGAGGTGTGGCGGCGGAGAAAAGTGTACTGGAGCATGAGACAGTGATCCCGCACTTGGCTATGACATGTATCACAGCAGCTCTCATATATTTTCCAAAAGCCAAAACAACTAGGCTGTGCCTTATATTTCCATGGATTTCAACTAACTGTATACATTCTCCTCAGTATATCCAAAAAATTACAAATGTTAATAAATGTAAATTACAAAATAAAGTTAATCCATCCAGAACAATTTGGAAATTGAGATAACAGTGCATCTTGAAAATTAACTTTACATATACTTTGAACATATCTCAAAAACATTTTCTGCAGAATTATCGATGTGTATTTCATCCTCCAGCCCTTAATACGGTATAGATTATCAAATGCTAAACCTGGAAATTCCTATTTGAATTTCAAAGTGTGCATAGTAAAAATAGTGTATGTTACTAAGTGTAAATTCACTATTATTCCATTAACAAGGATTTAATACCTCTAATAAATGTATAAAATATACAAACAATTCTGCGAATGCTGATTTATTAAAAGACTTATATTCGAAAGATATAGTCGACACCTCCAATATCTTGGAGCACAATGGTAAACGTATCACCGACCACAAGCTGATATACTGTGACGTGTTATGTGAGACACCGAAATCCAAGGTTAAGTTCATATCATATCGCAATTTTAGAGATTTTTATTATGAGAAGTTTATTGAGATTGCCTCTAGTTTTTGTTGGGAAGACATAATAACCCTGGAAGACGTAGATGACATCAATAATAATTTAACTTCAAATATTATTCAAATCTTTGACGTGTGTGCCCCTATGGTGCGAAAGAGAATAACCAGGAAAAAAGCTCCTTGGAGCGACTCCAACCTGACTTGACCTTACACAAAAGAATAATAGGTGTAAAAATGTCTATCTTTCCCTGAAAACCCAAGAATCGAGACTCGAAAACTGTAAGGCTCGTAACGCACTAAATGTGGCTGTAAGATTGGCGAAAAAGAAGTATTTCGCCGATAATTTAAACATAAAAAACACAAAGAAGTTTTGGGCTACGTTGCGGGCTGGTGGAATTCTGAATGCAAATGAAGAAAAACCTCATCAATTTTCACCTAAAGAGCTGAATGTCTATTTTTCAACCATGGGTTTGTAGACGAAACATAAGCATGGATAAACTGAGTTTCTTTAGCCAAAATATGTGTGCAGGTGTAAATTCCCCTTTCACCTTTATGCGCGTATCTGAGCAAAAGGTGAGGGAGCTTATGAACACCATTTTAAGTACTGCTTTTGGCGTGGACGGAATATCCATCGCTATGGTCAGAGGCTTAAGCCCTTTTTGTATTGGAGCAAATCACCCATCTAATCAATGTGTCTATAACTACTGGGAAATTTCCTTCCTGCTGGAAGGAGAGTCTAGTGATCCCTCTTCCGAAAACTAACAATCCTACTTCGATTTCTCAGTTTCGACCAATATCGATCCTCCCGGTCGTCTCTAAAATACTGGAGAGGGTTGTGTCAGAGCAGATGGTCAGCTACTTGGAATCTGAGGATTTACTGCCTGAAGCACAATCAGGTTTTAGACAGGGTTTTAGCACCTGCTCCGCTCTTCTCAATGTCACTGATGACCTGCTTTCTGCTAGGGATAGGGGTTTTCAGAGCTTGATTACGGGATTAGACTTTTCGCAAGCTTTCGATTCGGTTAATTTCGATTTGTTATTAGCTAAGCTTAAATTCTATCATTTTGACGAAAATTCAGTCCGATGGTTCTCGTCGTATTTATTGGGGAGAACCCAGCGAACAAAAGTTGATGGTCGGCTGTCTCCTGCGTTGCCCCGTTTTGTTGGTGTCCCGCAAAGTATTTGCCTGGGGCCAATACTCTTTCTTGTATATACTGCAGACTTGAAAGACCAGCTGGAGTTCTGCTCTCTTCATTGTTATGCAGATGACTCACAGCTATTATTGTCTTACAATCCTTTGGAGAGAGCAGAGGCTGTAGGGAAGATTAATTCAGATTTTGATAGGGTAAAGTCGTGGTCGGATGATCATGGGTTTCTGCTTAACTCGGACAAATGTGCTGTTTGCAGGTGGGATCATCTCTGAACTGTCAACCACATGGTTGCATTAGTCAGTTAGTCACTTTGGATGGCAAACCTTTAGTTATGAACAGTTCTCTAAAAATCCTTGGAGTTACTTTGGATTCCAATCTTGATTTTGCGAACCATGTAAAATCCATATGTAACAGCGTTGTGACCAAACTGAAAACCCTTTATAGATGTGTGAAAGTACTGCCTGTGTCTTCTAAGCTAGAAATTGTCCGCTCAATAATTTTTCCCACTATATATTACGCTCTTCCATCTTTTGCTCGTTGTTTGTCTCAGGAGTATGTCACGGTTCTTACTAGATTGCAAAACAGAGCTCTGAGATTTGTTTATAATCTCAAGAAATTTGATCACATCAGTGACTTTAGATTAAGCTCTAAGGTACTATCAATTGGAAATTGCTGTGACTTACAGACTGCCCAACTAATCCACAGGGTTCTTCAGACTGGCAAACCTAAATATCTCAGGAAAAAAATTATTTTCAGGCATGAAATAAATTCTCGCAGTACTCGGCAGGACAGCCTACTTCATTTGCCTAGGGTCCGCCTAGAAATTGGCAAGAAAGGTTTTAGCTACTTTGGACCGGAAATATATAATGCTTTGCCCCCTGCGTTAAAGACCCTTAGTTATAGTACATTTTAAAATCATGTTAAAGAGATTTTTATATAATTTTATAAGTTAGAATGATTATGTAATTTTATATCATTTAGAATAACTATTATTACCTGTAATTTATGTAATAATTACCTGTAAGTTATGACAAAAGTTGTCTTGTAAATCAGAGTCTTACTTTGAAGAACGCTTGCTGAATAAAGACGTTATTATTATTATATTGCTATACACTTAATTTGTTTTATTAAAGATTTAATGACAGAATTTGTATTAGCATATTTTGTATTATAACAAAACTAGATGGTACTAAAGTTTATCACTCTTTTCAAAATAAAATCATTAAGTATAACAGAATTTTAAATGTTGTATCACTATTTATACTTATATATTTCACGTAACTAGTAAAATAATGATTATGTTGTTTTACTTATGTAAAACAACCGTACTACATTTGAACTTGAATATTTCGAAGCTTAAGGATTAAAACAAAACATTCGAACTATCTAAGATGGTGACTTTATTGTAAATACATATTAATATGAAGGGTCTGTGATACAATTACAAACTATCTAAAATTTATAATTGCATATGTTTGTGCTATCAAAGTTATACTGTAGTAACATACTGCCGAACAGTGTGGCTGGCTTAAATTACTAGCAATTTGTAGTTGAGCTGAGAACGTAATTATGTTTGATCAAAAAATAAAATTGTACAAAAGCTTTCTAAAACTAACTTGATATTTACTAGAAGTAATCTTACCAACTAGTATATTTGGTAAAGTTAAGCAATTTATGATTTAAATATATAATCTGTCTGAGCTAAAACTTGACAAATAGCGAGAATTATACAAAAATGTAGTAATGCTTTATAATAGAGACCCCAGAAAAACTTACTAATTATTTGATTTTATATATTATTAGTTACCCTCATATTCACACTTAAAAACCTGCAGTATAAAAAGTTATCATGCTGATTTATTTTACTTTTTAAAGTGTCATACCAACCACACTTGAGATAGTGATAGTCAAGGGAAGATATCCTTGATTCAGGGTCCATTTTTACAAAACAGGATATTTTACTTAAAGCGGTGTACTTGCTATGCGCGTTTAAATCCGCATCTTTATTCTGAATAAAGTATTTCCATAAACAGTAGTAATATTGAATTGAAAATTGAATTGAATTGAATTGATTGATTTTATTTCCCAAATATATGTACAATATTACAATCCAAACTTTACAATTAACTTCTAAAAATTTTTTATTACATTACCGAACGTAGTTTGAAATGAGAACAAAGAATAAATATCATAAGAAATAATCATCATAAAATAAACATCATAAAAATAACATCATGTATAAACATTGTCCTCGGGAAATGAGCCTGCATGGGCTATGATGCCTGTGCGCAGACTCGAGTTGCTCACGCCTGAAGAAATAACGGACTGGATATACATTAAAAAAATGAATATAAAATATAATACAAAATAATACACTATTATATACCACATACACACGTGAATCTGGAATGAATATATTAAAAGGAAAAAACCGTGTAATTTTTAATATGTACCTGTTTTAAAGAATTGAATATTATTAATTTTAAAAACATTTACATATTAGCAAAAAGGGCAAATAAGCCGGGTAACCGCAGATTATAATGGGGTAGTGATAATGAATAATGATGGGATAGGAGTGGTGGCTGTTCACATGTCAAACTGTCCGCCCGTAGTTCGTAGACAACACTGCCTCGGCCTCCTCAATAGACAATGATAATATCCACTGGTTAACTTTCCTTTTAAAGATAATTGTAGAAATTTCATTGAAAAAACTAAAATTAGTAAACTGTTTACTTATATTAATAAAAAGCACGTGGGCTAGATAGTATGAGTTGGTGTTTGAATAAGATTTAGTTAATTGCAGTGGTAGAATTCCTGTTGATCTAGAATAACGTGTGTTATGGGTGTGTTGAGTTCTTTCAAATAAATCATCTAAATTTTTATACATGTGTATTAAAAGAAATTTTATAAAAAGTTGTCTTATTGTAAACATTTTAGTATATGTATATGTTTTCGTTTGCTAATAGTAGTTCGCTGTATTAGTATTGATTGAGCGTTAGTGAAGCCTATCATTCAAGGGGCTGGGCAAATTTTAATTCTGTCTATCTGTCCGGAGGATACCTCGACAACGAACTGAATTGTATACTTGAAATTTTGCAAGAAGCTTCATTTCTACGTAATGAACATCCAGTTTCATGATGGTGCTTGTTACTCCATGAGATTTGGCTGAGCGTTAGCATGACGTTTTAACATGTGACACAGTCACACATGTAGCTTTATGAAATGATGTACAAATTTGAAATGTTTAATATTACCTCAGCGAAATCTGTTACACGACACGTGAAGTAATGTACTCCTACCTTATATTTACTTAATACTTATATTAGATCTGATCAGTATTGCGTCACTTATTACTGCTACGAGGCGTGCCACAGATTACTGTACCACTCGAATGTTATCGTTACATAATACAACATATAAGTACGCAATACTGCGTATCGTAACAGGCTTCTTTGAGGTTGCATGAACATTTCAAAATGTGTATCTCGTTTCATACTCGAGTTGTCCTGTGGCATCGTAGATCTCATTCTTGTAAAAATGAATTTTCATTCAAAATTTAAAATCTACATATGAAATATTTCTCCACATACCTAATCACATGATACATTCAGTTTGTTGTGTTTTATATCAGTGTTTAAATAATAAAAATCTACATATCAAAGTAACTATAAAACGATGTTTTGCGTGTTAGGATAGTTAGCCTACATATGTTAATATGGTATGATATACAAGCACATGAGCTTTAATATATTATGGGTGTATAAAGTTTGATTAAACAATTAAGACAAATTCCCTTGCATGACATATACTATTTTCAAAAAAGTATTTTTCATATATAAATTAAGCTGCATGCACAATTTCGAGTATATAGGTCAGTTACTTTTTGAGATATCGTGCGAAAAAACAGAGACAGAAATAAAATTGGCTCCACGAGAGATTGGCTGCGCTAACGCTCAGTCCGAAAGTAAACTAAGGATAGATAAATTTTACTGACTGAATCACCCAAACATAATGAAACAAAGCCGGCTAAAGTCATCTCAACCAAACACGTGTTGGAAGGCTAAAGTCCCCTCAACCAAACACGTGTTGGAGGTGGCTGAGGATTATAAAGGAGAACCTTTACTATTCTACAAGCTCCCTTAAGCCTGTGCGGCTTTTTGAACCCACAAACAACTGAACTGACTAATCTCATGAAATATTTCCAACCTGCTCCTTTAAAACTTCAGAGCCTCAAACTTATAATTAGATGGTTGATTTTATGTAAAAGTTTAATTCTAAATAGGGGCTCAACGATATTTTCTAATTAATGGAAAGCAATTAATATCTAATTCTTTGCACCTAAGTTTTAGGGTTGATTGTAAAATAATTCTTAGGTCCGTAATATTCATTATATACAAGAATGTTCACTACAGTGACAGTTGGACAGCCAAGTTTCTGCATATGCAGTTCATAATTATTAAAATATTTTTCTATTTGAGCTTTACGGAATTTATAAATACAGTAATTTCAAAATGTATCAAGATAAATCTCTTAGAAATAAAACTAAACGAAACAACAATAATATTTTAATCAGCACAAATAATGTAAAATGCGTCAGATCACCATGACAACTATTTGTCTAGAGTTAAAGTTTATGACTGTTTTTTATTCCTTAGGGGTATTCTTAGGACTTGATATGGGATGTATATATGACATTTTTAGCAATAAAATTATAAATACCTATAAATATTATAAATTCTAAAGTGAGTGTATTTGATTGTTTTGCTTTCATGCTTAAACTACTTGATCCATTTTACTGAAATTTTACATAAACATTTTTACGGTTCCTGGAATGAATATATCGTGGATGAATATATGCTTATTCTTATTTCGAAAATCGCTTTGGGCTACGCCCACTGGTCTTTAAATTAGCAATAGATCCTATATTGGTCTCTAAAGTTGTATTATAGTAATTGATAGAGTCTGTCAAATGTAATCAACTGTTATGTGTATGTATTGTTTATTATTTTAAATTTGTTTACATTTATAATGAGTGAATTGAACTGAGCCGTGGAAGACTGGGTGGTTCCCCTCAGAGCAGCATCTGAAAAAATATTCCAATGACTACTTGAGAGCAAAAGCATCAGTGTATTTTAGCATACACTTTAGTGCTGGGGGAGAATCCTGAAGCGTATTTAACAGAGGGAAGTCGATAACAAGAAGATGAAAATTAAAGAAGGTCTACGTGGTCGGCGGAGTTTGAGGATGGACGTCCAGCAATTCCCTGGGGCGTCTCAGGTTAAATTTATAGTGAGTAAAGTGTGTAATAAGATCTACCTTATAAAATGTCCTAAAACATAAGATCAGAATCAACTTCGAAGATTCCCTTTGAAGCAGTCGACAAGAACTATGCTAAATAAAAGTTCACTGGACTTTTATTTTTAAATAATGTAACAATGTCAGCTCTAAATGTTCTCAAATATTTAAAGTCTTTTGATATAAATGTGAAGATTGGCATAAAACCCATCTTAGTTCCCATTTGACATAAATAAGCTTCTCTGCGGTACATATTTTCTTTATTGGAAAACAAAAAAAATTCAAGTATAGGACAAAACATACTAAGAACGGACTAAATTGAAGTGGCCATTTTTTTACTCATTTTCCTGATCCTAGCAACAAAAAAACTTAAAATTGATGTCGGAATTATAATCCCCTCAAACCAGCAGTGATCATGAATATCCAACGTGTGTACACGTACAACTATATTTTACAGCAGCGGGTAGCTGCTAGCAGTGCAGATATAAGAGACAACATAGTCTAACCTTTACTACACTTTTAAAGACTGTTAGGAAACCCATCTAATTTGTCTTTTTTACAAAAGTAGGCTTCTCATGCGTGTGTATATGTATGTTTTTAATGATCCGGAGAGAGGCTAAATCAGCTTTAGAAAAAATAATACTAAGACCAAAGTAAATGAAAATTACCATAAATATACCCGTTTTAAAATATTTTCTTGATCGTAGAATGAAGGAAATTTCAATATCAGCGTCGAAAATATAATTGACTCGAACCAGAAGTGCTCAAACAGGTACAAAACTAGAAATTGCGTGCGAAGCCGCGGGCAACTGCTATTATTATTATATATTTATTTCAATAGATTTAAAAAATATTTTAAACACTACTTGGTTGAAGATATTATTTTTGATCGCATTGGTTATACAGGAGATAAATCTTACATCCGAACGTGGTGTTCTGAGACTCTGCGGATTATTTTAAGTATAAGGTCGGACGTTAGAGCTACGCCACGTCAAATTGATTGTCACAGTTCAAACATTCACTACCTGACCTCTCACTCCACATTGGCTCACTTTTTGCGTGTCTCAAATTATAGCATCGGATGAGTTATTTCTTGAGTAACTATTACAAGATCAAACTCACGCTCGGAGACGAACGAATTTCACGTAGTAATCGTGCAGAACGAAAATATTGTATTCGCCTTAAACTCTTCAGAGTATAAACAACGCGTGATCTCAATTCTCTGCCACGTGTGCAGCATGTAAAGCCTTAAACCCAGGAACCACATTTCTTGCTTAAAAGTCGACATAACTTTACGAAGCATGCTTAGCTAACGGTGACGTCATCCTTTCGTGTCTAACTTCTCCTTTGTCAAGGTCCAACCAGTATCAGATTAAGATGCAGCCACCGTGTCAGAGCAACATTACTGATGCAATGGCCATTCTGTATTACTATTCTGTCTTTTAAACACATGGCAACCATTTCTGCAGAGCACACATTACGAACTTCCTCTCAAGGTAGAAATTCTGCTGAAAAGCATGTGAACGAATGGACATCATCTTGACTCGGTATTTCATAGGAAATGGATTACACCAATGCGAAATAAGAGTGTTTCGGAAGAACTGTTAAGTGGTCTCGCCAACACTGTTTCCGCAGAAACATTCCCACTGTCACGAGCGAAAAAAAATTAACTTTTTGTTCTTCCATGATACATCTATGCAGCATGGTAGTAGTCAAAACAGAAACAAGGAAGATAGTGGTTATCTACTCCACTTTAGAGTACGTTGGAGTATGAAATGGCCGTCGGCACCCGCGTCCACACTCCAACCAAACAATGTAAAGAACGATAGAGCAAACTTTACATTCCCATAGTAATTTTACCACACACAAAACTGTGATGAATGCGGTAAAGGAAAAATACACACAATGTTGGGTTTTTAGAGAACCGTTTCTTACCCAATGAAGATAAAAATAATGGCCTACCCATATTCTTGGTTAGACTCAATATTGAACGCAATAATAGCATTCGCTAGAAGCATCTTGAAAATTAACGAAATATTTTCCGTAGGTAAATACGATTACTGTAACTACTGTGAACTTTATGACTTTCCTGATCGTAACAAGAAATATACACAGCCAAACTGAAGATTAACTCCATGAATTGTTTGAAAACCTTCAGCAAAGCTAGAAGCGTCAGCCATTGTTCTTACAATTAACAATGATGAAGGTCTTATTAAGTAAGGTAGTACTTTCCAATGGTTGACTGTCGATGGCAAGGTTAAGGTTGGTGTCAAACATTACTCATCACATAGTAGGTAATAAATACTAAGTCACTATCTTGTAACTTCTCTCACTCTGACAAGTAACATTGGTGGCATATATCCACGGATAGAACGTAACGTGTCATCTTATTGTGACCTAGTATGTTATGAAAGCCATCACGTAACTCTTTGTTTAGTTTTTGTCTGGCGCTTGGTAGGATTGTGAAGGTATCAAGATATTTCCGACGTTTAGCATACGTTGCGTGATATAAGAAATCAGTAACGCTACGTTTCGAGATCGATAACTGATGTCTTTTTCAGGTGGAGAATTAACCTAACGAGTAACTGCGGTCTAGATTAATATAAACAAATAAAATCAGAGTAAGTAACGCAGTGACACGCCAGTTAGGAATCACAGGAAACGTGTCAACTTTATGCACAATATTTATACAATTTAACATAATAAAAACAAAACTCCAATAATTAAAACTGGATTAAATAAGACTTGTCAACAGATGTGCAATCAATGTTAAACCACGCACAACTGTCAATGGTTCATATTACATTACGTGACTGATGTCGTAGAACGGATTAACACGCGGAGTCACGTACGTATTACTACAAAAAGAATATAAAAGTATTCAAAGTGAGTAGACCAAAGTAGTTTTACTACACAACGCATAGACTCATGCTACACTAGCCGAGGGATCGATGTCGACTGGAATATGCATGGCGAGCTTTATTGCTCTTGCCTCCGTGAAAGCAACGTGGTCCCATGATGAACGCTCAAATTATTCAAAGGATTACTCTGCATAAAATTACAGCTTGCTATACGTAGTAAAGAGGGGGGAAGGATCGGTACAATTGGTCTAATAAATATTGAAATTGTCCCACTTCTGTTATATTAAAATTTGTAATTATTATTACATGTAGAGGCTCATTTAACGGTACAGAAATTGATGAAAATATGGAAAATACACACAATAATGATTGTTCAGATGGCATAATTATACTTTACTATTATATACAAACCGATACTGCACCGATTGTGTACTGGTATTATGCATAGACATTCTTAGGATCCCTGGTTAAAACGTAGGCCTATTAATATGTCATTAACTGGTCTCTAAAGTTCGAACAATTACATCTTGGTATCTAAAGTTACATTACAGCAAACAAATATTATTTATTGAACGATCCTCATAAAAGTATGTTCTGTGTAAACACTGTGTGCAGTTGCAACAGTTTTTGAGCTAAGATTAAGAAAATATCTAGATAAGAAAATAAAACTTTTTAGAACAATATTATGCATTTAACTGTACGTTTTAGTAAACATTAAGTATGCCGTACCTGGTCAGTGCTGTAATTTAGATATCAGACAGATTTACTATCTAAATTTTACTATAAATTTTATAAAATAAAAATATATTTTAAGATTTAAGGAATGGCTGAGTAATGTCTTAACCAGTATAAAAATGTTAAATTTTCATTTTGAGCATATTAGCTCTACGAACAAAATATATAGTGTAAGATTTAATGAATGGCTTAGAAATTTCTTAAACGTTATAAAAATATCAGATTTTAATTTCAGGCTTGCTACCTCTACGGGCGGATTAGGATAAGCTAAATTAAATAATGTATATTCTTGAATATTTTAAACAAACTTTATACGTGTAAATATGTTATTTACGTAAAATGAAGATACATTGTGCTAACCATTGTTATTTGTTTTATTCAGTAATTGCATACATAATTATTCTCTAATTAAAAAAATTAATGATTTTTGCAAATGAACTCATTTCAAAAAGTTACCACCATTGGTATTTAGAGTCGGATTAAATGAAACAAATCTTCAATCAATAATCAGTTAAATACTACCTACATCGTGATCCGTGAATGGTTGTTTTGGGTGATGATGACAGAAGGGATAACACATGCAATTGAAAAATGCGATGAATTAAATTAGTCATAAAATAATCGATTGGGTTGTATAATGTTTTACAAAATTGTTTAGTTTAAAAGTCAAATGCTACAATTGTGCTCTTCTTAGAAAATACGCTGTTACTTAATGAAGAGTCCGCTTACCTTTTTTAATTATTCCTTATAATATTCCTTTATGATTTTTAGTAAAATGTATTTAAATTAGTACTGTTACTTTATTTGCAACTGAACGTACTACAAAAAAAAATGTGAAACTCCAGTTACTGCTATTTTGCATGAACTGCGTATTATTAGAATCTACCAAATACTTATCCTAAAAACTGTAAATCAATGGATTGTGCGAAATATTTCAGTTTCTGGCTTGTACAAGCAATCTTACAGTCAATATCTTACTTCTGAAATTTGTACATATTAATTGCTGAATATTTTCACTTAACTAGATTTTTATTCCAATACATTGAAATGTTAAATCCATTGAACTAAAAAGAAAACATTAACACATTTACTTTCCTATTTTAGACTCCTTATAAATAACTTTTCGCTTTCTATCACTTTTGGACTTTTTGTTTTCTTAGGGCAAGAAACTCAGCAATTGTACGTAGTTCTAAAAGGACCATTTTGCTGCATCCGGAATGACAGGATACTCTCTGGATGGGTAAATTTGGAGGTAAGGGCCACCTCCAGTTGAGATCCATGAGGAAGGAATGTAGACAGTAATCCCAGTCATGTCTTCTTGGAAGAAGGGGAAGCCTGCTCAGTACCAGCCTCAGACTAGATATATCGATTTACTCTTGTACTCCAATATCTCGATATTTGTGGTTAGCGACATGCCGTTCCCGGAAACCCATAACATTGCCCAGTTTTAAGTAACAAATCGGTTTTTGTTGTGCCCAGGTTAGGTTACACTGACAGGTATAAATCGGCCTGAAGTGAACACTTCTGGCCTGCGAACTTGGCTTATTAACACAGTTAAAATTATCATATATACTTGTACTAAAAATGCAAGTTTTCTGAAATATTGATTAGCATTTCATTGTAACTCTCTTAAGCGTTATGTAGCATTTCACTCGAATTGGTTGTGGAAAATGTTTAAGTTCTTGAATAATGAAAGGTTACAAATTAATTCCGTCTTTAGGTTAATTATACAGTAACATTTCCTGAATTACTTTTATTTACTACATCCTAAACTGTTCTATTTAAATTTATTAGTTTGTTAAGCCAATTATAATGTGTTTTTATCAAAGTAAACATGCAATGATATAGTAGACATAAACTAACTAAATTGAAAGTAAGTAGTTAAATAGTTTTTAAAACTCGCAGGAAGTCACTATTAAATTCACATAGATCATCTTCTTAGACTAGTAAAGCTTCAGCAGTCATTTTTTACAGAAAACTTCTGAACAAATAGTCATGAAAACTATTATTCTGTCACGTATAGTATTTTACAACACACACCGCTGAATGATATATGAACAAGAAGCAAAGTAGTTCTTTTTGAAACTTTGCAATTGTTTACCTCACCCATTGAAACAATTATATTCCTTTAACTCTTTAAAGTTCCCTAACGAGCTACCTTCTGAGCTGAGCTTTTTATTTCAATTTTTGTACTCAGAGTAACTTGTTGCTTATCTTATGTAACACATTTTGTCTTAATAAATTAAATTTAGCTCTTTTTAATCTTAGTTTATCATGAAAGTCTGAATATTTTATTTATTAGAATCATTTTTATCAACTGTTGTTAATTTCTTATAATATGTAGGAAATTCATTCTTGTCTTGGTTAACGTTAATGTATATGAAAAATTAAACAATTTTCTCTTGCAAAACTGTCTTAATTTTTTTAATGGAACGTTGTGTTCATAAATTTATCGTAAGTTTTCTCACCAATCACTTATGATCCAAGCCAACGGCGCAGATTAAAATGAGGATTACTTTTATACCATCATAAATTTATAAAAATTTCATTATTTCTTCAACGTAAGTACAGAGAGCAATATCTGTACGGAAGTCCACCTGTGCCATAAATTATGTCAGTTTGATAAGAAAAGATCTATAATGACAAACACCATTAGCATGTTTTAAGGATTTAACTTTCTCATACACTCAGACTATTTATTAAAATATTATATCAACATTTAAACTGTTTAGCAGCTTAGCAAGCAGATCAATAAATTATTTAATTGACTATAATTTAATTAATTAATTATAGTTGATTGATTCATAATTAAATTATGAAATGATTTTAAATAGAGATTGAGACTAATTAGGAAACAGTTTGCTAAATAGTCAAATTACAGGTACACAATTCGTTGCTAAATAAAATATGTATTTCATGTAATTTCTTTTTTCTTTTCACAACAAAAACGTTATTATAGTGTTTATAGTCTGCATGAGCATATTGAATATGTAGATTTTACAATAATCCAATATGCAACCCGCATCGATAAGCAAATGCACATTGTTCGCTTAATAAGCGATTCATCCTGTACACACAATGGTGTTAAGTTTATCGCCGTAGAGCGAGGAATGTTGGTTGAAGCAGTTCAAGTGTAAATACTGCTAGACACTGTATTTATGTATTAAAATACATTTTATTTTTCAGTGAGCCACCAAGTAACTGTGTGATGTCACGTTTAAATTTTTGTAATTATAACAATTTACTTTGTATAGTCTATGAGTTGGGAGAGAATTTTCACAGGATAAGGATACACTTTGGTTTTTTTCAAGAAGGATTTTACCAAGAAAGAATTTGATTGTTAGGTTTGGTGCAGGACAAAATGGGAAAGTATAACAAGAGTTAAGAGTATGAAACGATAATATTTTAGATAATATTTTCTATCTTGCTACACTTAAAACTGGCCGAAATAGTATGTGCTCTAACTTGCTACACTTACAAAGGGCTGAGATAATATTTTCTCTATCTTGCTACAGTTAAAACCCTCCGAGATAATATGTTTCTCTATCTTGCTACACTTAAAACGGGCCGTTATACAAAAACATATTCGTTGTTAAGTCGCCGACAGAAAAAATTTAACATTGCCACTTAGAGATGTGTATATGGTTATTTGACTTTGAGTTAACAATAACTTACGTTCTGCAAAGTTTGATTTATCTGTGTCAATCTAAGAAAAGTACGATATGAAATATATATATGTATATATATATATATATATATGCATTTATATATATATATAGTTTATATTATATTTTTAACTCTTGTGTAACCCTTCGACCATTTCGACCTCCAACAAAAAAAGTTCGGCTGACGATTGACTTATTTCTTACGGAAAACTCCGTACCACAAATTACAGTACAAATGCAATCAGCACAATATAAATCGGCTCTCTGCTTCTGGACTAAAACGGGTTTAGTATTAATAACAAATCGATACCTTTTGTATAAGTGTAAATAAATAATAAAATTTGGTAAGTTACCTAAATGTCATGATATGCCAATATTAATTTTAAAAACACCTCTCAAGTTTCTGGAATTACGGGAAATTAATCTCAGCTGTATTAAACATAATAGGAAAAATAAATATCTTTAATTTCTCTGACGTTATCTGTAATTGAATCAAGTCAGAGTTGAGAAGGTTAAGTCCCAGATTACTGCATTGCTCTACTCTCTGGAAGCGGAGACGTCTGATACGCGATTCATTTCCTGTCTGAAGTAATTTCTCCTTTACTTCCTCTGTTATCCTTCATATCCGCCTATTACTACGAAAACTTTTGAAGGATGTTTCTTTGAGCGGGTTATATTTGTTAGTCTTTTTGTTCAAACAATACAACTGCAGACATTCTAGAAACAGCTATAAACACAAATAAGACATTTAATTACAAAACAATTTTATAGTTTTGAAAAGCAGCTAAATCAACTCCTGAAATTGAATTATCATAATCAGTTCACCACCCACAGGCAAGGAGGGTAATTTCACTTGGAGCTACAAAAGAACAGGATAAATTTGACCAGGAGATAAGTTCACCAGGCGGATAAGTTTGCCAAGGGTTAAGATTTGCCAAGGGATTAAGGTGGGGCTGGAGTTAAGTTGATCAGAGGTTAAGGTTTCTGATCTCGAGCACGGTGAAGTCCACAGTATACAAACTAAACAAATTGGTCCGTTGCGATTGAATTATTTCCTTTTCAAATTTCTATCACTCCCGTTGTTTTTTTTCTATTTCCTTCATAAAATTGATTTCCTTTTTTTACAGTTTTCGAATTTGTGTCGAAGTAAGACCATATATGATATGCGAGTGTTGATTTCATTTTTTAAAGCGTCAATTGGGATAATAACTTTCCATTTAGAAAAATAAAAAGGTTTAAATTACAGTATTTCACATCATAGGTAATTTTAGTAGCATATAGTTTGTACACTTCTTGATATTTGAGTGGTGGAAATAATAATACAAATAAACCATCGAAATCTTCTCGACACTGGCAAGGAAAATATTCTTCTTTGAGGATTTACATTGAGATCATAAAGGTTAATATATAGGATATAATTACCAATCAAAGTAAAGTATATAATGTTAATTCAAATCATCGCAAACTTATTTACGATGGCATTTAAAATGGTTACATTCTATTAGGAAAGAACACAAAACTATTTGTAAACTAGTTTCGAAATTAAATTGTTTTTTTGTTTTTTATTTGAGTTAATATAACATTCTCCATGGTATAAACACAATACAGATAAACTAATACCCGTAGAAATTAATTTGTTTTTTTAATTTTCAAAAAATTTCCTACACTACTTTCGAAGAGAGGAGAGTAACAGGTTCCAATTGCGAATACAGGGAAAACGAGCTCTTGGTGCGAATTCATTAATTTATTTCCTTAAACGTAATTGAAAAATAATTCAGTTAAAATAGTTCAGTTATAATTTTATTTCATGTACGATAGCAAAGTTTGCAGCCGAGGCAACAGAAAAGGGACACTCAGAAATAATATATTAGTAACAAAAAAGAGAATTCGTATTTTTTATAGCTTACTTTTATCATTTGAAGGATGTTCAGTGGTATATCTAAAGCTGTAAAATATGTATAGATACATTAATTTGGTTTAATACAATATTTAGTTATTACCCTCACCCCGAAGAAAAAGATAATAGTCCTGTTTCTGTTTTCTAAAACGTAATGATAGCAAATGTCTGTTAAGACATAAATTAAACGGTCATTTAAAATAAAAACGAATTAAGTGACGTCATATTTTTATTTCTAATGCTATGTTAATTACTATTAACTACTCTCGTTAATTACTATATACGAGGAATGGGGTTTACGAACTGTCCTGCAAATATTTTGGGAATTTATTTCTCGTGTCAAGACAAAAACATTTAACGTGAACATGGGTACTATACTTAATTTACCATGCACGTGATTTTTAGTCTTATTTTTATTTCACAACCACTGAAGATAATAACACTTAAATTTGGAAAAATTACCTTTCTTTCAATTTCAAATAAAAAGTAAAATTAATCTTGTATTATATAGATATACATACGTTTCAAGATGGCGTACGGTTTGAATTTTTCAAGTTTGATACTGCTGTACTAATACGATTATGAAAGTGTTAAAAAAAATAATTAACGTTGTGAAATCTAATTACAAACATTTTTACACCCAGACAATAAAAATTCGATTTTCAAGTTTTTAATGTGCGGTTAAAGGTTACATTAACATATTTATTAGTTTTTATTTTTCAAATTTCCAAAAGTTTCTATTTATATATTGAAATTTGATATACAAAAATGAGTTTATCCATTCCTATGAAATTTAAGTACATTAAAGAATTTTTAGAATCTCCGAAAACTATATTTTTAAAACATATTTGTATAATAAACGCTACTATTTAAATACCGTTAATTTTCATGTTATTGGAGCATACATTTTTTTAAATAATATGTGAACTTGGCCTCTTACTATAGAAACTACTACTATAGAATTGTCATGGCAACAACTTTGTACAAATCGTCGTTCAGAAATATAAATGCTTCTTTAATTTTGTTATACGTTGATGCCACACTCACATGTTGACTTTGATGGTTAGGATTTTAAAAGGACAAAGAAAAAAAAATCTTTTTTAGTTTTAATTTTCGTTGGCCCCACAAAGGTGTAGTAGTTTCAAATTTGATTTTTATACCCCCTCTAACCATGGTTTTGTTACACAAAATCGTAAAATAATATAAAAACAAGCTTGAAAAATAGTGACAGAACTAAAAGCTGTAAAACATTTTAATTTTTTTTTTAAAGGCGTAGAGATACTCTAATATTAATGATAGATCTTTAAAAGCATTTAATAACAGATAGAAATGTTATATTTTATATTTATGTGAAAAAGATTAAATCAGTCTATAAAAATTAAATCCACACAAACCAGGTAATCCATTCATGGCTCTACGAACAAATTCGGATTACAGAGCCTTTCCCCACGTCTGACTTCGTTTATCGGTTAAAATCGCCTTAACTTGGTGTTATACTTGTCGTGGAAAGGTTTTCCAATATTTTTCTTTCATGGTACTTTAAATTCGTGTATGATAATAAATCAACTTTAAAATTCTGAAAAATGTAGTAGTAAATTAATGGAACCAAAATGTAAAAATAGTTTTCATTTTAAAAAACAAAAAATATTCAAAGCTTATATTGTTGAATTTGCGAATGCGCGACAAATTTTTATCAGAAAATAAAATCCATAATTAAAAGAGAAATTTACCAATTCGTGCAGTCCTTGTATAAATTGTATTGTTACATAAGCAAACAAAGGAAACTTTCACGTGGTTTAGTGCTTTACATCACAAGTATAATGAATTCGGTACTTACATATTGTTAGGTAAGCTCATTATTTAGTTAATATTATTATATATTTTATATTTAAATAAGTATGAATCATTGTGAAAACTGTTAATTGTATACTTTAAAGAATTCGTTACTTTTTACTTATCAGTAGCTAATGTTCGTAACCTTTACATAATATTAGGCATACACATTTTGAGCTACAACAATCAGTACATATGTTTTGTTTTAGGGGAATGTGCCAATTTTCACGTAATAATTTATTCAAGACAATGAACCCTGACTTGACTCCTGTAGGAGCGTTATATGTTACCGTCACATAAACGGGGAAAGTATCCTGATATCCATAAAATTAATTAAAACTATTTTTTTTAATTGAAATTGCCATATCTGCTCTTCATTGTGATATATGTCTTATTGTCTCTTACAGAGATGTCACTGGGAAATATGTATGATCAACGTTATATTCCCTAGCAACAATAAAGGGAAATTTGATTATTTTAACAATTCCAATTCCCGCATTTATATGATCCTCGTAGTTTCTGGACGGATGTTTTATATTGCCTCCATTAGTGAGGATACTCGGACCATTACCATGTACAACGATATATTTCCTACCATCAGTAGAGTAATTTATTCTTATTGGAAGAAAACTTCTTCTTTTAATGTAATGCCTTATCGTAGCTCTATGTCTTGTTAGAAAGGAATCCTTGAGAGTTTTGATCTGACACCATAATGAGACTGGGGAACTCCATGGAAAATGTTAAGTCTCCTTATTCAATCATATTACGTCTGTGTAGAATGAAAACTTTACATTTGACACTGAGCCTTAAACACTATTACTCTAGATTTGTACATAAGTCAATTGTAAACTACTTATTTTCAGAAAATTCCTTACCTTTAAAACACTTTTCTTGAAAAATCTTTATTTTATCATTCCAAGATTAGTTGTATCATTTAAAGTGTGAACTAAGGGTAGAATTTAATTGCGCTCAAAGACAAACTTTTGAAGACAAGAATATGAGTTGTAACTAAATTTTTTATTAGTATAAAGTAATTTCCTTAAGCCATAAATGATTAAAAACAAGTCAATCACGGGATCTATAACTCATATAAATACTATAAACTCTTTTTTCAGATTGTTTATATGAATTTGATTTGTTTTTACTGTCAAATATCCGTATTTAAACATCTGAAATAAATGCTTAATACACCACACGGAGAATGACTCATCTTTCACAGACTGTACAAGAGCAGAAATAATATGTCAGTGCCCTGTTCGACAATACCAATAATCCATCGCCGGATTAAGCATGAATGAGTTCAACATTTTTTTCTCAATAACACTTTTAAAAAAAATACCTTAAAACGAAAATGAACAAGAAGCACATCATTAATAACCTTGGGTGGGGTGCACAAAGTAACCTTAGTTTATCTAAAAAGAAAAATTAAAAAGAATGTTGTTTTCTTTATTTAAGACAAAGAATATATGCACATATGTTTATGGCATCTCAGGTATTTTACTTTATCCAGATTGAGCATTTTAAATATATTGTGTACAAGGGTCAATAGCCATTTCTTTTACTGATACCATAAAGATCGCCGAAAGATTGAGGTGGTGCAATTCGTTTTTGATTAGACAAATTTTTATTTTAAAATCATACCCCCTTAAATAATTTCCTCATTTCAAGTTAACTTAACATTTCAAGTTAGAAATAGTGACAGGTTTGTAACCAGGCCGATATAACGGCCTTAAAGAAATGTATCTATTATTAATACTGTACACACGAGTATTATGTACAGGAAGTCATAATGATTTTTTTTTTCATTTATAAGTTTAGGGAATTGTTATAATTAATTAAATAATAATTACAACAATCACGAGTTTTAAATAAACGATTTTTAAGGAAATTGAATTTATCACTCTCCGCAGTGAATCTTGTAAAAAGTTAATATCCCTAAATTAAACAAATTGTTCTTTGAGCCTATTATCTTGAAATTATGTTCCGATTTCCTCCCATTCATCGTAAAATTACAAAATATTTTTCTGTTGTCCCTGTCTTCAGAAATATTATTGGTATAATTGAATTTAATACACTGATAAGTATAACATGATAAGAAAAGCATTTGGGCTTTTGGTATTCTATAGTCTAAAATCCCATGGCCCATTATAGGAATGTCAAGAGATTTTAATCGTGTTTTTGATTTTGTACGAAGTCATGCTTAAACTAAACAACATATTGTTGACATAAATGCTAATGATTGCATTTATTTTCTATTACATTTCCCGAAATTTACTACTATAAATAATAAGTGATTCTTGTATTACATCATCAAATATAACTGTTTAGTTACTGTTGTATTTGAAGGTATTAAGAATTATACATTTCTGAGCTACATTTAAAAAGAAGGAAACAATGACATTACAAATCATTATCCAATAATGCGCTAAGACTTTGAGAACTAAATAAATTGTTACTTTTAAAAGATGAAATTTAAATATCTGACGCTTTATGTGGATACACCCAGTAATTCTAAGAATAAAAGCAAATATTGTTGTAAATAGTGAAAGAGAGATAGTTAGAAGATAAATATAAATAGCACTCCAGTATAGGAAAGCAATATCGAGTTAGCGCGAGTCCCAGAGTTTCTCGTTACAAAATAAATAAATCTGGGAACAAATCCAAGCAAGCAATCTCAATCTAAAAGCCATTTGTAGCGCAATGTGTTTCAGGTTCGGTAGATGTATCTGGTTTGTAGCGGTTTGAGTAAGGCTCATCCATTTTTTATCAAAAGTTGTAAAAATCTTCCTTTCCCCTCCCCCACCGTTAAAATATACAGGTGGATAGATTACTTACTTCTTAAGTTGACATTTTTATCGTTTGATACAAAACTAAAATAGGATATCGAATAGTATGTAACATCATTTTCTTGAAACAGTTGCAGAATTATTTAGTTAGAAAAGTTATTAGCAGTAAAGCCTTTATCGTCCATCTAAAGCACAGTAATTTGTTGATGAAGCTGTAAATAGATCACTTAAAACTTCCATCTCATTTAAGTTCAGTGTTAAATGCTCATTCCATCTTTTAATGAATGAAAAATTGAGACGAGACGTACGATTTGTTTCTATGGAGGCGACTATAACTTCAAAGTGATCCGCAATGATAAAAACTTAAAGCAAATTCTTGGGAACTTTTACTTTATCGCGCCCCTCCAGGATATAACGTGAAGCAACTGGCTGGACACGATCAGTTTTACATTATTATTCCATATTTAAACTACGCATATGTATTTATTGTTAAATGGAATAAGAACATCTATTTCACTTCTTATGAGGAAATTATTGACTAAATATATAAATTCAATATTCATTTTTCTTTTTAATATCACACTTCTAGTAAAAACGGTCTCTAGAACCAGCTTTAAGATAATTCCTCCTTGTACAAGGATGAGTAAGAAATTTACAAATAAAAAAGTACCAATATAAATAGTGTAAAAGGCAAAAGTTTACGAATCATTTATATATTTCTATACTATATAAGCAGTTACCAGCGGCTTCCACCCAATTTCCTACTGAAAAAGGGACAATTTGGGCTTATTCATTTCAAATAACACCCTAAACACCCCTGAGCTACTTGATAATCACTGATAAATATTCGAATCTTCTGACCCATTTTAGATTTAAGTTTAAAGAGCAGTGTTTTGGTGCCCTCAAGTCGGAGAGTAAAACATTTTTATAAGTGCCGTGAAATAACCCGAATTTCTTCCAATATTCACGATAAACGAATTTAGTATCAATTAAAATACTTTAGCCCAGCTTTGCGAAATTCTAAATTTGAAGTTCTTACTATTTCAGCTAACATACTATTGATGTAATGATAATGGGGCTCTACGAGTATATCATCTTGAAACGTGAGTTAATTTCGCGTTGATATCCTAATACAGAATATATACACGTAAGCATGTATGATAAGCATATTACGGTCAAAAAGTGCAGACCTGTGGTCTTTGTATTTTTTTTTCCGGTGTAAGGTATTTCTGATGCTATAGGCGAGTTTGATTAAAGGCCTACTTCAGTCAAAAAACCACTAACATGTGTGTTATACCAGTATTCAAATCTGTAACAAGAGTTAGATAGCAACTTCGTTTTTGATATCTGGATCATACTAGTGATCAAGCACTGCATACTAACATTTGATCAAATCTATTATCTGGAGTGAAAAAAGGTAGTTTTAAAGCCAGAGGTGCGTAGCCCGGACAGATTTTTGAGATGGGTATATGTGTATTATTCATTCAATCAGGAACCTTAAAAATGTTCATGTAAAATGTCAATACAATCGATCCAGCAGTGTTTATGTGATTGATTAGCTCACACATGAACACAAAAACGAGCAAACAGACACAATTAGATTTGTATATAATACAGATTATCCTGAATTCAGTTTAATACCACTTTTACCGAAGGAGGGCTTTCAAACAAACTCTACCATGACACCAGAAATACCTTTGACCGGAATAAACTACAATTGCCACAGGTATACAGTTTTTGACCTAATAGGCTTATCAAACCTGTTAACGTATATGTATTCTTGACCGAAGCATAAAAAACATTAACTACCGTTTCAAGACGACATAGAGCCCCATTATTCATTTAACAGGAATAGTTATTGGCTGAGTGATAGTGACGCTATTCATTCGGGGCTGGAAAATATTCATTTGGCTCTGTCTGTCTATCTGTCTTCCCGCACAATATTTAAAAACGAATAAAACTTTAGACTTAGAATTCTGCATGAAACTTCATTTCTATTAAAGAAACATCGGTTCCAATGATGCATGTTACGGCATACCGTTTTTCTGAGCGTCAGTGAACATCTTTACATTGGTCTTTGGGTAACGGTGATGTCAACGATAAAATTGCAGACTAAATAATTTTTTACACACAGCATAATCATATGTTAAAATATGTGACATAGTAACATACACTTAACATTTTACACCTAGGCTCGTCGAAGTGTGTTTCGCAACACTTGTTGTGGCATACGCCTAGCTTGTTATTTTCTACATTACTACAAAAAAAGGTTCATTTATATGCAAACTTAATTGTTGAAAAAAATCAAGTTGTACAACATAAATTATAACTATATAATTAAGAGCCGGTCAATTATATTCTATATATAATTGTACTACCTTCAAAAGGATTAGTAAAAAGTAAATGTATAAGACAAAGTTGAGTCATTTGTTTCTTTCCGTATGATTTTGTTAATTTACTGGGAGTAAGCTATATTTCCTGAAATTAATTATAACTATTAAGCGATTATTAGGTATTTAAATATTATATTTTAGTTATATTTCCTTATCTGCAAAAATATATACCTCCACTTTATTACTAAAATTAAACTAAACGAAAGTAAAGAACATTCAGTAATATGAATGTTGAAATCATAATTTTCAGACATGATTAAGTTTTTTATTTTTCTTAATCTGATCCGGATAATTGGCAATCCGGATAACTAAAATGCGGACAACTGGAGTCCGGATAGTATATTTCTACTATATACCGTGGAATCATTTAATCTACAGAAATATACACGTTAGGCCGACACAATAGAAATGAGTTTAAAAGAGTTAAATAAAATTGTCATAGATTCCCAAAAGTATCGTATTTTACAGCAATTTAATATTAATAAAAATAAAGCACAATACAACATTTACTTCTAATATATAAAGAGATTAAAACAGGAAAAAAGCAGCTATTGTAAAATGTTAAAGTTATTTCTTTACGATTTGAGTAGTCGGCAGTAGAAGCTGTGTTGTTGTACACTTTGACAGCTTGACTGGCAGTCCCCTGCGGTACGGTGTGCCGTCGCTGGACATCAGTCACTCTGTAATGCACGGAAATCCTCGATTTATTCAATAACCGACTTTATGTACTGTGTTCTTTTATCTGTAAAAGAATATAAAACAAAAACCAGTAACTGTCATAAGTTATTACACTATATTGGAAAATATTTTGAGCTAATGTCAATATTCCTGTGTAGTGTCGTCAATGTTTCCCAACTAAACAATAGTACGAGCTTTGTTTCCACTTTATGGATTACTACGAAAGAGTAGAGTTGGTAGAGTTTTTTCCAACTTTATTTTTACAATTAAAATAATGTCTATTTTACTATCTCTCTCTATGTCAATCCTACCAGGATAAAAGTACGAAAAGGATACTCTAATAATGGAAATAGATTCCTGTTTTTTATTAGTTCATTATACAGTAGCTAGTAGCATCTCTCTCTTTCCAGCGTCAAAGTATTATTGTACACGCTGCCTTTGTGGAAAAACTTTATATCACAGGACTATCATTGAACAAAGTTCATCATTGGCAATGGGTGATTTCAATGAGAACTTTTTATTTGGGTTACAGGAATTTTCCATTTTTAAGAATTATGTCAACTGAACAAGATGCGGACGTTTCAAAAAGAGTAATTTTTTCTCTTATCCAGATGTGGCATCCAAGACCATATGGTTAAGCTTGCAAGATACTTAACCATTCCTTATCCTGACGATCAGTAAACTAAACTCATGGCTGATAAGAAAAATTAAACATAAAGAAAACTTACTTAAAATATACTTTGGCTAGCGTCAAAGTCAGTACAAACCGAACCATCTAGCGAGAACTTTGGCAAGGGGAGGATGTCACGGTTCCCCTCCACCCAAATATTCTCCTTTCGCGCCCAAGTATGACCCACTTCACTCTTCTTGCGCCATTGACAATTCAAGTCGCGCCGGCCTTTGCAGGAAGATTTTTGGTTTAGATTACACCACATGCTTGGAAGGGTAGTTCCTCCACATGCGCTGCTCACGCTTTGAGCGAGATAGTTCGGTCTGTAGAAACACGAAGACCACAACACAAAAGTTGTGTATACACTTGTGCGTTTTTAAATCCAAGTTTTAATTCAACAATCCTTTCAACTTGCATCAAAATATATCCTTAAAGAAAGAGTTCCCTGTCCTACATTTATTCATCAGTTTTGTGCAACAAAAGTGGAATAACTTGAGCGAATTTCTCGCAATATGTGCAGCATATTTAGTGACAAAAAGTGGAAAAAAGAAGAAGAGAAAGTTATGGATGAAGGACTATTTAAAGAAAAGGAACGAATTCCGCTTTCCAAATCCAATCAGTAATGAGAAAAATCTCCAGAGAAATCATTATTTACATTTATTCAATTTCTGTTGCCTCAGAGATTCACTAGCCACCAATAACTAAATATGGCTTTTTAAATGTAAAAAAAAACTATCAAAGCATTAAGTACAAGTGGTTTTGTTCAACAATACAACGAATGTAGTTCGTATTATGTACTATTTGTACCACAGTGTCACATTCCAGTACGAGATTATTAAATTGCAATCCAATATGATATTCGTAGTTCTTTCTCATAATATTAATGTTTTGATTGTTTTGCTTTTATTCATTCCATCTTTCACTACATGTGTATTAAACATTAGGAAATTGTAAGTTTAAATCGCAATGAGAACATTTTATCTCATCTAGAGAAAGGTTTGTTTGTTTTTATATAAGAAACCCGTACGAATTTTGCTTTTTAGAACAAATTTTAAAATAAATTGGATAGATCATTTATTTTAATTGTGATGGATTTAGTTACGTTGTATTATGTTTCCGGCAAATATTTGATATTATATAGTGTATGGAAGAAAATAAATTACATAGAGGAGAAAAACTTAATGTTTAATAAATAAAACTTATAATATTACATTGGTAATTTACTTAAATATTTCATTGTGTACAATAAGGGTATAAACCGTCTAATTATTCTTGATTTACTCTATTTAATCATGGTTACTCAAAAAGGAATTTAAATATGTAAGAATCTGTTTAACTGTACTAAAATTAGACTATTTGCCACTGGCGTGGTTTAAGCTGGTACATAGATAACCAGATCAAGCAATGTCGAGCGTGACTGCTGCTTGGATGGGTGACCGCTGAGCGATCCTGTCCTTACAACCAATCCGTCAGCCCAGTCATTGTTGGTGGTTCGGAAGTCACCTTTAAGAAGTTGGTCGCCAGGTAATGTGTTAGACTGGGCTTCTTATCCCTAACTTTGGTAACAAAAGACATCTAGTAGAATGACATACTAGTAATTTACGTTTTCGTCCCTAACTTCCCTGATTATGAGGAACCTAAGAACCTAGTTCTAGTGTCTAGGACCTTCCTATCAAGAATGTTAGCACAGAAAGAACAAATAAAACATTTACAATACAATTCGTAATTTTGTTTTTAAAACACTGTCATATATTTTAAATATTTATTAATTTATCTAAAATTTATAAGAAACTAAAATGCCAAATCTAGAAGATAAATGCTTTCTTTAAAAAAGCGATTTCTATAAATCTAATTAGAAGCTTTTCAATTACTTATGTTCTTTTTTATAATAAACTACGGAATATCATGTTACTCTACAACAATAATTCATAAGCGTTTTGAGTTTGAGGATGTGTAAGAGGGTAATACAATTCTTGAACATTTTGTGTAAAACAGTATTCTATTTTACCAATTCACAATGGTAAATATGTTAAATAATTGATTTTATAATTAACTATTTATGTTCAAAACACTACTGTAACCATAGCAATATTAAATTTCATTAATCTTTAAAAGTCTCATATATAAACGGTTCTTGACCGTTTTGTGTAAAATAATTTTGTATTTTATAAAATTAACTATGGATACTATGTTAAAAATATTACTGTAACCGCAGCAATTTTAAATTTCACACATCTGTAAAGTTCTCTTATGTTACCAGTTCTTGAAAGTTTTGCAAAAATTTATTTTTATTTTTATAAATTAACTAGAACAAATATATTAAACACACAACTGTAACCGTAGCATTCATAAATTTTATCCATCTGTAAAAGTCTCTTACATTACCTCTCCCTTTGAACAATCAGGTACTTGAGAATATTCCTCCTGTGAGGCTCAACAAAGGAAGATTAGTTCGCGGCGACAAGACTTGCCAAGATCATTAAGAGTCTGCGGTCGATCTCGTTAGTTAAGTACAAAGCGTCGTTGGGGACTTAAGACTGACATTTGTATAGAAATCCTACTTTAAAACAATAAGGTGCTAAACTTAACAAACACCGGCTGTTTCTGAAACGTTTTTCATTGAAGTTTTTGATACTTTTTGTAACCAATGGTTTTTGTTTTAAAACCTGAATTGCTTAATTTTGTTTCTTTTAGATTGTAAGAAAGATTAATCTTTTTAAGCTTCTAATAATTGGCATAAGCATTACTATTGTAAATTGATCTACACACGGACAATAATAAAGATGGAGACAACTCCTGAACCAAATTAGATGCTATTATTCTTTCGTCCTACGTAACATGGAGTTAAGGTAATCTTGAAACTGATATAAATCTTGAAACTAATATTTCCATCTTGGTAAATAGTAATGAGAAATGTAGTATTTTTAGTTACATAATATAGGATTAAAATTTCAACAAATACATTTTCTTATTGATAAAGAATGGGTACTATCATTTTGAATACTGCCTTATGTTTAGAATAGTTCAAATGAATAGTATATTTATTTTATACAAACAATTAAACATATTTTTAAAAACCTTCCATATGACACCTAATTCTAATTTTCACATTTGCTGCACCTTGAAAACGCCATATTGTATGTTTCAAAGGAAAGACTAATATAAGAGACATTTACAATATATAACATTTAGAATTACCATGGTTAGATTAGTGTGTTTAACATAGTATTGTTAACGTATAATAGAGTAAAATGCATTTTCTATAGTTTATTCTTATGAAAAATGCAAAATTAATTGACATTTTTTTAAACTGATAATGCTCGATTATAAAGAGTAACATTCTAGATATTTATATTAAATTTCCGTAACAGGTAACAAAAGTGTAAGAAAGTTATAGTATGCGAAGAATAAATTTCATATACTTTGGTTACATTGCTTTCATCGTAATTAGTCTACTTTCCAAAAAGCCACCTCTTGGATAACCGATACTCAAAGATGGAATTTATCTTCTTTATTTGGCGTCATTTCATATTTTTAAAATGTGGTAGTATTATAAAAACGAGTCTAGGAATTATACTAAAAAACTTTCTTCAAATGTGTACTTGTCTGTGCGATCACTGTTTATAGGAAGGTCCTAAAGATATGAAACTTGTGACAAAGTTTCCTCTTAGTCCAAGAAAGATGTTTTATTAATTAAAAAGTCTTACTTAAGTAACATTTAAGGGAGGGAGTGAGAGAGAGAACAATTTTTCCAATTTTATATAACTTAGTTTAACGTACTATTTTAAATGTATTTTATTTAATATCAAAATCCCCTAAAGAAATAGGAATACTTTACCTTTAGGGGTACTTATAAAAATGTTATTAGGGTACTAATTTCCCATTCTGTTCGAACATCAAAACACAAAATTTGGGATTAAACATCACAAATACACCACGAAAGCTATATTAAATTGACAGCCAAGAATCGGCCGCCACTCTTTTGTGGTTTGTACTGATGTGATGGGGTGGAATGAAAGAGTGCTTTTGTCTGAATTCACTGATAATTATAATTACCACCTTCAAGTTGTGTTTACTTTAAAATAAGCACAGAACATTTGCGATTACCATAGTTTTACAACAACATTTTAATATATGTATTGATTAGTTTGGCCGTTTATTACGTGAATAAACTTGGAATGAATCCAAGAAATTGCAGCATTTTAAGATGAAGCATTTTCACTCTAAACTCGGCCACAAGACAAATTAGCCATTTTCTCGGAGACGAGATAATGCCATGAATAATAAAGAGAAATTCCTTTTTTACTAAACTAAACCGCCTGATGAGAATGCAATGCAGTTTTGTGAACGCGTCTGACACCAAATTTTATCAATGCGAGCTTCAGAATCTCACATTCTTTTATTTTATATTAATTCACTTACCGTTATGTTCGTAATCCTGTATTATTTCGTGGATTATGATTATTTCACTATTGACTATGTCTTCGTGCATTGTTACCAACACAAAATTATATTTGCTTAGGTCTCAAAAACTAAAACAAAACCAAATATTTTTTACAAATTTGACAATTTATCATATAACACAACTTACTGTATAGTGCCCGGTACGTATTTAACGTATTCGCATGATTTTTGTTAGTATTTCTATTCAAAAATGATTGATATTTATACCTGAATGTCAAGTTTCGTGTATATCATTATGTAATAATTCTCAGATGTTTGGTCAACTGTTTGGCGATATGAACCTATGATGATCAGTTATCAGTTACCCCAATAATAAGGCTAATTATGCGTTGGAGTTTTTTAATGTTATAAGTAATAAAAATGTCATGCTTACGATGTGCAATAATAACTAAGAAGTTTGGATTTGGTAGTGGTCCATCGCTGTGTGTATGAAAAATAACTCCAGCTTATAAATTTCCACTTCTCAAGCAATTACAGTCGTTAATCATGAAAAACGTAGTCGTGGGAAACGTTCTCTAGTTATTAATAGTAACAGCCTCTTTATCAGTGTATTGTATTAAGAGTTGGCACTCAGTAATATCTCTTTTAATCAATCAATTATATCTTGCAGCAAAATAAACTTGGTATTAAAATGTTTCCCTAAACGTACTTCATATTAATATTACTAAAAAAAAGTTCTTGCTGTCTTTAGTTTAAGAGATATTACAGTTTAGACATTTAATATGGCCACCATTTAAAAGCTAGAGACATATTCTGGAACGCTTTTATAAAAAATATTAAATTGACAACCTTTTTCAATTTTTAACTTTAAACTCAATGTTAAAATGTGTTCTAAAAATACAAAGACAGGCAGTAAACTAAGTAAAATAGGTTGATTCTTTATATGAAATTTCGGAATTATTCCCACTTAAAAGATCACAATGTAACTAATTTATGAACATCGTGCATAATTTAGGTACACTACTTTGTTATTTACACGTTACAAGTTAAGTGTCAGACGAAGTGTATGACTAGTCATATTTCCAGGCCTCACAAGATCACAGGTTTAAACGTTTCCTCTTCTTCACGCGACGTGTTCACACAATCAAAGCAATTTTCCATCTTTACTTTCTCTATCACAGTCATATAAAGTATTGTGAAGGTAAAGAAATATAACTTAGGCTTTCCGAAATAAATTTTGCATAACCACGTTATATGTAAATATTTATAATATAACACTTAACTTCTTATAAAATATAATTTAAAATATCCAATCTTAAGTAATCTATTTACAAATTTCAGAACCCTAACAGAGTGAACGTTGAAATCATAGTTTTCAGACATGATTAATTTTTTTTAATCATATCCGGATAATTGGCAATCCGGATAACTAAAATGCGGATAACTGGAGTCCGGATAGTATATTTCTACTGTATACCGTGGACTCATTTAATCTACAGAAATATACACGTTAGGCCGACACAATAAAAATGAGTTTAAAAAAGTTAAATAAAATTGTCATAGATTCCCAAAAGTATTGTACTTTACAGCAATTTAATATTAATAAAAATAAAGCAAAATACAACATTTACTTCTAATATATAAAGAGATTAAAACAGGAAAAAAGCAGCTATTGTAAAACGTTAAAGTTATTTCTTTACGATTTGAGTAGTCGACAGTAGAAGCTGTGTTGTTGTTACACATTGACAGCTTGACTGGCAGTCCCCTGCGGTACGGTGTGCCGTCGCTGGATATCAGTCACTCTGTAACGCACGGAAATCCTCGATTTATTCAATAACCGACTTTACGAACTGTGCTCTTTTATCTAAAAGAATATAAAATAAAAACCAGTAACTTACATAAATAATTACAGTTTATTGGACAATATTTTGAACTAATGTCAATACTCCTGTGTAGTGTCGTCGATGTTTCCCAAATAAACAATAATACGAGCTATGTTTCCTCTTTATGGATTACCGCTAAATGTTCTTAGAGTTTTTTTCCAATTTTATTTAAAATTCAATTAATGCCTATTATATTAGCTCTCTCTTTGTCTATACTACTAGGGTAAAAGTACGAGAAGGCTAATAATGCAGTGGGTACCTGATTATACTAGCACATTGACCAGTAGCTGGTAGCAGCTTTCTCTTGCCAGTGTCAAAGATTGTAAAAACGCTATCTTTGTGGACAAAATTTATATCACCTGGATTATATTTCCTTAATCTCCTGGATTATATTCCTTGATTCTAAGTTCATCATTGGTAATAGTTGATTTCACTGAGAATGTTTTTATTTGGGTTACAGGATTTTGCCATTTTTAAGTGTTATGTAAACTGAACACGTTGCGGACGTTTCAAAAGGAGTTATCCGTTCTCTTCTCCACATGTATGTGAAATGCTAGAACATATGGCTAAGCTGCATGATACTTAACCATTTCTAATCACAACGATCAGTAAACTAAATCCATGGTTGACAAGAAAAATTAAATATAAAGAACACTAACACATAATTTGGCTAGCGTCAAAGTTAGTACAGACCGAACCATCTAGCAAGAACCTGTGCACGGGGAGGTTTACACGGTCCCCCCCCCAAATATTCTCCTTTAGCGGCTCGACGGAGTACGACTCGCTTCACTTCCCATGCGCCATTGGCAATACAAGTCGAGCCGGCCTTTGAAGGACGATTTTTGGTTTAGATTACACCACATGCTTGGAAGGGTGGTTCCTACAAATGCGCTACTCACGCTTTAAGCTAGATAGTTTAGTCTGTAGAAACACGAAGACCACAACACAAAAGCTGTGTCTACACTTGTGCGTTTTTCAATCCAACTTTTAATTCGACAATCCTTTCACCTTGCGTTTTGTTGAATGCATCAAAGTATATCCTTATAGAAAGAGTTTTATGTCTACATTTATTAATCAGTTTTATGCAACAAACGCAGTGGATTTGACGAACTTGAGTAAAATTCTCGTAAGAAGTGCGGCTTATTCCGTGATAAAAAGTTGAAAAAAATAATAAGAGAAGGTTATGGATGGAAGACTATTTGAAGAAAAGGAACTATGGGATTGTGGGTGAAATGAGTTTGGATAAAGGTCTTTTTCACAACTTTGCCAGAATTTCAAAAGCTAACTCTGATACAATACTAAGACTGATAGGGCCCAAAATCAGACAAACATTTCCGGGATACGATTCCTCCGGATATCAAATTGGCTATCACACTTGATTCCTTTTAATTAAAGGAGATTCATTCATGTTCCTCATGTATTTATTTTTCATTTCAAAACAGTCAATGAGGTACTATTTGATAAAAATAATATGATGTGAAAGTTAAACTGGCTGGCAAACCCACACGACTAATGGGATGAACAGAACTATCCCCGACATGGAAACAAAAGTTCTGTAAGAGGTAATCACTGAAACTGAAATTTATAATTCCAAAATCACAATTACTCTTATTTTATAAGGATAACATATTTTAAACTGTTTAAAAATTTTTTTAAAACCAGTTTTTTTGTTGATGCAGTTTGTTCTATTTGTACTATTATTGTACTATTATTGCTTATGATTTTTAAAGGATATCGGCCTCCCCTTAAAAAAAAAATAAAAAAATACAAATGTCCCTAAGTCTTATATGATTCGTTGCTTGAAATATTGAAATTAAATTTACTCGTTAATTGTACAGAATCCATATTTTGCATTTCCATTCGTTACATGAAACAGGATTTTTAAAATCAAATCTCCGGGATAAATATATTTATGGAGAAATGTATACGCTATAGCACGAGAAGTTAAATAAATAAATATATGGGAATAATGATAATAACGTTTTATTTAAGCATTTAAAATGCACAACAACAAAAATAGACGAACATTTCTCTGGAATAAACTTACCACTCTTACGAATATTGTCAGTGATAACATTAAATAAAGGTATTTACATCAGTATTCATAAAAATATTCACAAAGAACATTTCATTTAGGTTTTTTTAATAAAACATAATCGGTAAACATAAAACTATATTACCGTACATTAATGCGAAACTTTCTCGTGAGGTAAACTATACTGAACTTCCTGGATTTGCAAAGGATTTGTAATTGTGCCCTCTGTTTTTAAAAATGATGAAAGGTGTCGTGATTAACTTCGACGTCAATGACAACCCGTCAAAATCAGTGAATGACGTAATTGAATGCATGAATCACTCTGCGGCTTCTCATTGATGTGCAGATCCCGCCGACAATCCGCTTTGCAAATCCAATCAGTAATGAGAAAAATCTCCAGAGAAATCATTATTGACAATTGCTGTTGCCTCAGAGACGCACTGGCCATCAGTCAATAGTATAGCTTTTTAATTGTTGGACAAAACGTGTGAAGCATTAAGTACAAGTGGTTTTGTTCAACAATGCAACGAATGTAATGTATGTTGTGTACAATGGGTAACACAGTTTCATGTTAAATTATATGTTTATTACATTGAAATCTAACATGATAGCCACCGTTCGCTATTTAATATATTTATTCCATTCTTCCACCTTTCAATACATGGGTATAGAACATTACGAAATTTTAAACTTAAATCGTAACGAGAATTTATTATCTCATTGACATAATTTTTTTTAGTGAGTTAGTTTTATACACCAGAAAACCATGAGAATTTTACAGTTAAGAGGCTAAATATTTAAATTTAACCACATTTTGGTTTAAAAATTTTAATAACTGTTGACATTGTAATGTTGCATTCCTAAAATGTGTATAAATAAATATATACATTTGAATAAACAACACAAATATATGTCTGAATGGGGTTAAAACTTCTTTGGATAAGAGAAAAGTATGTACCGAGTTCCAAAAGTCCAGGACTTTTCTATCAAAATTTGTTGTGCAATGAGAACACATTTGAAAAACATTTCCAATAGAACTCGTAATCTTGTTTTTAAACACGCACACACACAAACACACACACACACACACACACACACACAATTCATTCATCTAAAATTCCTAAGAAACTAAAATACTAAATCATGATACAAATGTCTTCTTTGTGAAACGTTTTTGTAAATGTAATTACATGTTTTTTCAATTACTTTTTTTTCTTATCTATACAGAATATTCATGTTACTCTACACTCTTATTCATTAACATTCTGTGTTTGAGGCTGTATAAGAGAGCAATGCACCTCTTGAACGGTTTGTGTAAAATAATTTTGTATTTTTTTTAATAATTAACTATGGAAACTATGTTAAACACACTCCTGTAACCATAGAAATCTTAAATTTCATCATTGTAAATGTCTCATCAGTTTTTAAAAGTTTTGTGTAAAATAATTTTGTATTTTATATTATCAACTATATAAAATATGTTAAACATACTGTAAACGTAGCAATCCTAAATTTCCCCCATTTTTAAAAGTCTCTTATATTACCTCTCCCTTTAAACAATCAGGTACTTGACAATATTCCTCCTTCGAGGCTCACCAAAGGTGAAGATTAGCTCGCGGCGACACGACTTGCCAAGATCATTAAGAGTCTGCGGTCGATCTCGTTAGTTAAGTACAAAGCGTCGTTGGGGACTTAAGGCTGACATTTGTATAGAAATTCTGCTTTACTACAATAAGGTGCTAAACCTAACAAACACCAGCTGTTTCTGAAACGTTTTTCATTGAAGTTTTGATACTTTTTGTAACCAAGGGTTTTTGTTTTAAACCCGAATTGCTTAATTTTGTTTCTTTTAGATTGCATGAAAGATTAATCTTTTTAAGCTTCTATTAATTAGAATAAGAATTACGATTGTAAATCTAACTACACACAGACGATAATAAATATGGAGACTACTCCTGAACCAAATTAGATGTTATTATTCTTTTCGTCGTAAGTAACATTGTGTTAAGCTAATCTTGAAACTGTAAATTTCCATCTTGCTAAATAGTAATAAGAAATTTAGTATTTTTAATTACATAATACTGGATTAAAATGTCAAAACATACATTTTCTCATACATAAAGAATGTGTACTATCATTTGGTAAACTGACTTATGTTTAGAATATAATTTCAAAATGTATGCCATATTTCTTTTATACATCAAATGAAACATATTTTATTAATCTGCCATATGGAACCTTAGAATTTTCACCTTTGTTGCATTTTGAAGATATATTGTACCTGATTTTTTAAAGGAAGGAGTTATAAAAGAGACATATACAATAGATAAAGTGCAGAATTACTGTGGTTACATTAGTGTGTTCAACAAAGTATTGTAAACGTATAATAGAGTAAAATGCATTTTCCATAGTTGATTATTATGAAAAATACAAAATTGATTGAAACAAAATATAAAGAACTGGTAATTCTCGATTATACAGAGTAACATTCTAAATGTTTGTATTAAAGTTACGTGACAGGTAACAAAAGTGTAATAAAGTGATAGTGTGCGAATGAAACAATTGCATACTCTGGTTACATTGATTTCATCTTAATTAGTCTACATTATAAAAAGCCACCTTTTGGGTAACCGATACTCAAAGAAGGAACTTATCTTCGTGATTTGGTATTATTTCATGTTTTAAAACGTGGTAGTGTTAAAAAAAAACTAGCCTGGGGATTATACTGGAAAATTTCCTTCAAGTTTTTAAACTTGGGACAAGGGTTCCTCCTGGTAAAAGGAAGATGCCTCTTAATTTTGGGTTAAAAATTTCTAATTTTAAAGTAAAAATTCTTATATTTTCAAATTTGCCTTAGGGTTAACCACGATAGAAACGAGAAAATTACACTATAACTAATATGTAAACAAACTGCTTGTACACAGTAACTTCAGTGCAATCTTGCAGTAAACAACCAACATGTAACTAAGTTACTTTGCTAGATTGCTTTGTAAGATTGTCGTTACTTTCTGTCATATCCTACTATATTTAATTGTATTTTTATTATTGAAATAAATATAAAATATTTATAGAGTCTGTAAAATATCAATAAATACTAGGGCTTATGGCATAAATTTCATTCAAAGTTCATAATATCGCAGAAAGGAATCTTTTGGACAAGTAAGGATACTCTTAGTGTACCTGACTAGATCTGTCTACATAATTCATTACGTCAGAATTATACGTCACAACAGACGCCCAGATCCCCGCAAAGATTCTACGGTAAACTGTGAACTTTCCCGGATAATTCGTCGCTTATTCCCTTAACTTTTCTAAAATTTTATATTCTAAAGAGAAAAATTGAGTTATGATAGAAAAACTTGTCGTACAAGAAGCTATATTTCGTAAACTCTTTGAGCATCCTTTCCTCTTTGGTCAAGTAGATTTTGTAAATAGGAAGTTGTGGGAGAATGGTGATTTTTCGTCTTAAATTACAATTAGTTCGTCTTGTCCCAGCGTTCAGAGACTGATTGACAGCACTGGTACATTTAGCAATATAACACCTGCCACCTTGTGCTCAATGCTTTCTATACGGCAATATTTCTTATACGACTTACTGTATATAGTGCACGGTAACTAAATTGACGTATCCGCATGATTTTTCTTAGTATTTTCCTTCAAAAACGATTGATATTTATACCCGAGTGTCAAGTTTCTTATAAATCGTTATGTAATAATTCTCAGATGTTTGGTCAACTGTTCGGCGCTATGAAACTGTGAGAAAAACTATTTGGAGTTATGAAAACTATGAGAGTTAGTTAACTCAATAATAAGGCTATTTATTAGTTACTGTTTTTTAAGGCTATAAATAAAAACATTCCATGAAATAATAACAAAAAGTTTGGACTACAGCCAATTAATGGTCCATGAAATTGTGTATGAAATCTCTCATCAGCGCATAAAGTTCCATTTCTCAAGCAATTACAGTCATTAATCATAAAAAACGTCGCGGTGGAATTCGTTGCCAAGTTATTGAATGTAACAGTCACTTTAATAGTTTATATTAGTAAGAGTTGACACTCAATAAGTCTTCAATCAGTCATTATTTGTTGCAGCAAAATAAACTTGGAATTAAAATGTTTATCTAAACGTATCTCATATTAAAATTCTTACAAAACTTTATGCTGTCTTTTGTTTTTAGAGATATTACAGTTTAGATATTTAGAATGGCCGATATTTGAAAGCTAGAGTCATTTTCGTGAACATTGTTATAAAAACAATCCTTACTTAAGCGAAAATTTCCATTTTTAACCTTTACTCCATTTTACGATTTTTAAAAAACTACAAAGACAGGCGGTCTTGAATAATATTAAATTCACGTGTCTGTTTTAATGTTTTTAATAAGTATTAGATTTTTGTTTCATAATTTTAATCTGCATTAACAATATCATTGGAATTCTGTGTCAGTTTTTAATTACTGTATCTAAATTAATAAGGTTGTCCTCGTTTATTTTTAATATATGATATATAATCCAGTGATTTGTTAAAAAAGCAATTTCACCCATTTAGAAAAATAATATGAATGTCAAGATTTTCTGAGGTGTTCTTCGAATACATAATTTCTTAAATATACCCTCCATGTCAGATTATGTATTTTTAATTTGGTAAAGAATTCGACTTTTTATAACAATCACTATTTATTAAATATTATTGGTTGAAATTCTCTAATTTTATCCTATTGCTATTTTATTAAAAAAATCCGGTAATGTCTTTCTTTCTTTTTTATATTACTTGTATACGCTACATTAGCAAAATGAAACGATTTTTTGTAAAATCGTAATATGTATTGATGAGAAAATCGTAATATACTGTGGAAATAACAATCCCTTAAAAGCGTTGTTTACTATTTAACCTTATGTACCATTTCTGTTTCATAAGGTTAAATAGTATGGTACAGAAATACTATTTAACCGCTGTATTACAAAACTGACGAGCCTTAGACTATGCTAATCGTAATACAGTAATGTCAGAAACACCTATTCCAGATTCAATCATAGACAAGCAATCAACTTGATCAAAGTAGTTGACAATAATAACACAAATTGACAAATTACACTTAATCATTACATTAGTTGTAGGTGCAGTCACTGAAATCGTGTATGAAATTGTTCAGACTACACTATAATTTATTAGCGATAAATGACAAATTTAAAACAATTTAACATACTAATTAAAATGTAATTAATGTGAAAATATCTTGACCTTACAGACCGATTCTTTGAAATTAAATTTACAAATACAGTAAAGTTCAAAAATCTGCTGAATATAAATTATAAACATATTTCAATATTTAAACCAATCTCGAAATTTTGAATGCATTCATATCAATAATTTAATTTCAACTTTAGAATATTTAGAAATGTCCCAAAATGAATCCTGATGACGATGATGCTATGAAAGACAAAGTCGAGTATCCGTTTTAAATATATGAACTATACAAAACAATTGTGCAGAATAAAATATACAATTTTACCTCAAATATAGTTTTCAACATGTGGTAATTTATTTAAGTTATTTCTTTTTTTGCATGTCTACCATAACCTACCAGAACTCCAATTATTCAGACTAATTGGGTGAGGACACCATCCGGATATTAAAAAATCCGGATATATGGAATTTTCTCCCAAAAATCATATTTTTATGGAAAAAGGAGACAAAACACAATTGAGAACATTTACGATATTTGTTATGAAATAACAATATCAATGGCAATGTTTAACTTACGTAATATTGACAAGAAATATTAAATAATTGGAAAATAATGTTTTTAAACAAACCATGCTGAGTCAGCTGTTTTGCTACCTTAAATTGATTCTGTGCTGCTAAATCTCGGATCAATTTGACGGTAAACAGTTGTGACGCGTGATTCTGGACATTCATTGCTCCTTTGTGCCTTAAAAAAAATTGTTGTCAATGCGATCCGGATAATTATAGCGATCCGGATAATTTGAGTCCGGATAATTGAAGTCCGGATGACTGGGTTCAGATAATTGGAGTCCGGATTACTGGAGTTCAACTGTATACTGATGGACTCATTTACTCTAAAAAAATTTGCATAGTACGCCATCACATTAGAAATTAATTATTCATGTTAAATAAAGTTTTTTAATTATTCCTAAAACTATTGTACTTTAAAGCAAATTTAATATTAATAAAAATAAAACACAACACAAAATTTATTTCTAATACATAAAGAGATTAAAACAGGAAAAGAGCAGCTATTGTAAAATTGTAAAGAAATAACATTTGAGTAGTCGACAGTAGAAGCTGTGTTGTACACATTGACAGCTTGACTGGCAGTCCCCTGCGGTACGGTGTGCCGTCGCTGGATATCAGTCACTCTGTAACGCACGGAAATCCTCGATTTATTCAATAACCGATTTTATTTACTTTTTTCTTTTATCTCTAAAAGAATATAAAACAAAACCAATGACTGCCATAAGTTATTACTGTGTATTGGAAAATATTTTGAACAAATGTCAATATTCCTATGCAGTGTCGTAAATGTTTCCCAACTAAACAATAGTACCAGATTTGTTTCCTCTTTATGGATTACCTCGAAATGTTCTTAGAGTTTTTTTCCCAATTTTATTTAAATTATATTAGCTTTCTCTTTGTCTATCCTACCAGAGTAAAAGTACGAGAAAGATACTCTAATAATGCAATAGATGTCTGATTTATATTAGCACATTGGCCAGTAGCTGGTAGCAGTTTTCTCTTGCCAGTGTCAAAGTATTATTGTAAAAACGCTATCTTTGTAGACAAACTTTGTATCTCCAGGATTATATTTCCTAGACATAATTGGCAACGGGTGATTTCAATGAGGATTTTTGTTTGAGTTACAGGATTTTAACGTTTTTAAGAATTATGTCAACTGAACAAGATGCGGAACTTTCAAAAAGAGTTATCCGTTTTCTTCTCCAGATGTGAAATCCAAGAACATACGGTTAAGCTTGCACGAAACTTAACCATTCTTAATCATTAAGATTAGTAAACAAAATTCATAGTTAAAAATTAAAATTAAACATAAAGATTGTAGGTGAAATACGTTTGATAAAGGTCTTTTTCACAACTTTAACAGAATGTCGAAAGCTAACTATGATACAATCCTAAGACCAACAACACAAACAGACAAACTTTTCTGGGAACGGAAAATTAAATAGACTATCACGCTTGACTCCTTGTTAATGGAGATTCATTTACGTCTCTTATGTATGTCTTTCGAGTTACAAAGCAATAAATTAGATATGCTAAAATAATCTGATGTGAAAGTTAAACATACTGGCAAACTAAGATGACACACGAAATGAACAGAAATATTCCCGATCGGCTTGAATTCTTGGCCAACACAGCGCAAGCGGTACGTGCCAGACTTTCAACATGACGCATGCAACATAACGCATAAGTATATACATACCTAAACACGATGTACTCATTCGTCACAACGGATGTGTTGGAGGGTGGGAGAGAGGGAGGGATTGATTTACGTCTTCAACCTAATTTAGTTCTTATGGTATTTCTCAATCTCAAGCTCATCGTGTGTATACAAATTTTATTCAATATAGTTTTTTATGGTTTAATTTCGCTTAGATTTTCTTATTTTTTAATATTGGCAAGAAATACAAAATTATATTGTATGGCGTCCAAACTTTACATCTAGTACACATAATGACAGTACCAGACTCTCACAATAATGCAATGTTAATATTGTTTGTCGTAAATATTGTAGATTTATTATACTATAAATGTTTACCAAAAAGTTTATGTACAAAACATATTATTTGGATAAGAATAGTTTAATAATTTAACAAATTAAAAAATTATACTGCAAAATACGGCTTAAGTATACAAAATAATATCATGTACAATGCCGAGTGGCACACGTATAACTACCACATCTTCTACGTTTCATTCCGTTCCATTATAATGATATTTTTAATAAAATAATAAAAACATAACTAATAACAATTGGAAACAAAATATCTGTAAGAGGTAATCAAACTTAAACTGAAATTTTCGAATTCCAAAATCACAATAACTTTAGTTAGGCCTATATAAAGTAAAAATATTTATAGTAGTATAATATTTACATTTTGAAAGCTTTAAAAAAGCATCAGTTTTTGTTGACGCAGTTTGTTCGGCCTCTCTTTAATAAAAAATTTAATTTATCAAGGTATAATATGGTTCGATGCTAGCACCATTTTTCAAATAGAAATAATACAAGTAGATATCTATGTATGCGACGTAAAGTGGTGAAATTACTCGTAAATTGTATATTTTGCATTTCTTTTCATGATATGAAACAGGATTTTTTTGTTTAATCAATTCGCCGTGATTCACGAGAAGTGAGGTAAGTGAAATATATATATATATAATATTGAAACTTTCATGTAAGGTAAAATACACTGAACTTCCTGGATATGCGAAGGATTTGTAATTGTGACTTCTGTTTTGAAAAATGATGAAAGGTGTCGTGATTAACTTCGACGTCAATGCCAACTCGTCAAAATCAGTGAATGACGTAATTGAATGCATGAATCACTCTGCGGCCTCTCGTTGATATGCAGATCCCGCCGACAATCCGCTTTCCAAATCCAATCAGTAATGAGAAAAATCTCCAGAGAAATCATTATTGACATTTATTCAATTTCTGTTCCCCCAGGGACTCACTGGCCATCAATCACTAAATATTACTTTTTAATTGTTGGCAAAACGTGTAAAGCACTAAGTGCAAGTGGTTTTGTTCGACAATACAACAACTGTAAGGTATATTGTGTACTATTCGTAACACAGTGTCAGGTTCCACTACGAGATTATTAAATATGACATCCATCGTTCTCTCTTGTAATATTATGTTTCTTTGAACAACTTTCCTGTAAATCTGATCGCAAGTTTTTCTTCAAATACTTTTGTTATTTTTTTTATTTACTACGGAATATTCACGTTACTCTACACACTAATTCATAAAAATTTAGAGTTTGAGGCTTGTGTAAGAGAGCAATACAATTCTTGAACGTTTTGTGTAAAATAATTTTGGTTTTTTTATAAAATTAACTATGGAAACATTTTAAACACACTACTGTAACAGCAATCTTAAAGTTCATCCATGTGTAAAAGTCTCTTATATTACAACTTCTTGAACTATTTTTATAAATAATTTTGTATTTTTTACAATTTAATATTGATACTATGTTAATCCAGGTAGGCCCTGATGTTAATCATACAACTGCAACTACAGCAATATTAAATTTCACCAATCTGTAAAAGTCTCTTATATTCCCTTTCCTTTAAACAATCAGGTACTTAACAATATTCCTCCTGCGAGGCTCAACAAAGGTGAAGATTAGCTCGCGGCGACACGACTTGCCAAGATCATTAAGAGTCTGCGGTCGATCTCGTTAGTTAAGTACAAAGCGTCGTTGGGGACTTAAGACTGAAATTTGTATAGAAATCCTGCTTTAATACAATAAGGTGCTAAACTTAACAAACACCACCGGCCCTAAAACGTTTTTCATTGACATTTTTGATACTTTTTGTAACAAAGGGTTTTTGTTTTTAAACCTGAGTTGCATAATTTTCTTTCTTTTAGATTATATGCAAGGTTAATCTTTTTAAGCTTCTACTAATTAGCAATAATAAAAAATTACGATTAAAAATTTAGCCACACACGGACGATGATAAACATGGAGACAACTTCTATGAACCAAATTAGATGCTATTATTCTTTTTGTCCTACGTAACATGGAATTAAGCTAATCTTGAAACTGTTAATTTCCATCTTGGTGAATATTATTGAGAAATGTATTATTTTTAATTACATAATATAGGATTAAAATTTCAACAAATAAATTTTCTTATAGATAAAGAATGGGTACTATCATTTGGTAAACTGACTTATGTTTAGAATAGAATTTCAAAATGTATGGCATATTTCTTTTATACATCAAATGAAACATATTTTATCAATCTTCCACATAACCTTTAAATCCAATTTCACCTTTGTTGCACCTTTAAGATGCCATTTTTCAGATACCTGATTTTTCAAAGGAAAGAGTAATATAAGAGACATTTAAAATTTATAATTACTATGGTTAAGTTAGTATGTTTAACATTGTAAACGTATAATAGAGTAAAATGCATTTTCCATAGTTTATTAATATGAAGAATTCAAATTTGATTTAAACAGTGTGAAACTCGTAATAAATGTTTATATTAAACTTATGTAACAGGTAAATAAAGTGTAATACAGTTTTTGTGTGCCAAGGAATCAATTTCATATTTTGGTTAAACTGCTTTTAACCTCATTAGTCTGGGTTATACAAATTCACATTCTAGATAATCAATACTGAAAGAAGCAATTTATCTTCGTGATTCGGTGTCATTTTCATATTTTTAAAACGTGGTAGTGTTTTAAAAACTAGCCTAGGAATTATACTGGAAAATTTCCTTAAAGGTGTTTTTTTTCTGTGCAATCACTGTTTATAAATATTAACTGGTCCTTGAGATTTACACCTTGAGACAAGGGTCCCGCTTGGTCCAAGGCAGATGCCTCTTAATTTTGTGTTAAAAATGTCTAATTTTAAAGTAATAATTTTTATATTTTCAAATTTGTCTTAGGGTTAACCATGATAGAAACGAGAGAATTACACTATAACTAATATGTAAACAAACTGGTTGTACACAGTAACTTCAGTGCAATCTTGCAGTAAACAACCAACATGTAACTAAGTTACTTTGCTAGATTGCTTTGTAAGATTGTCGTTACTTTCTGTCATATCCTACTATATTTAATTGTATTTTTACTATTGAAATAAATATAAAATATTTATAGTCTGTAAAATATCAATAAATACTAGAGCTTATGGCATAAATTTCATTCAAAGTTCATAACATCGCGGAAAGGGATCTTTTGGAGAAGTAAGGATACTCTTAGTGTACCTGACCAGACCTGTCTACATAATTCATTACGTCAGAATTATACGCCACAACAAACGCCCAGATCTCCGCAGAGATTTATACGGTAAACTGTGAACTTACCCGGATAATTCGTCGCTTATTCCCTTAACTTTTCTAAAATTTTATATTCTAAAGAGAAAAATTGTGTTATGATAGAAAAACTTGTCGTACAAGAAGCTATACTTTAAACGTAAACTCTTTGAGCATCCTTTCCTCTTTGGTCAAGTAGATTTTGTAAATAGGAAGTTGTAGGGGAATGGTGATTTTTCGTCTTAAATTACAATTAGTTCGTCTTGTCCCAGCGTTCAGAGACTGATTAACAACACTGGTGCATTTAGCAATATAACACCTGCCACCTTGTGCTCAATGCTTTCTATACGGCAATTTTTTGAATTCCTGTAAATACATAGCTTTATCTCCAAATTGACATCAAATCAATTAATACATAAATAATGCAGTCTGTTTAATTATGGTTTAACTGTTATTGGTTTACTAAATTTACAAAGTATATATATCTTACAAGAATCTATTACAAGTACATAATTTTTTCCCCAAAATTTAAATTCATTTAGACCAAAATGTATTAAGAACTACGTACCAATAATAAAAAAAGATGTGTTATATATTTATCTCCAAATTTTTAAATATTTATTGAACAAACTGCACTAAAATGTTTCTAAAAACAGTTACACCTATGTGCTATGTGGCGTATACTTAAATCAACCAGCACATGACTTATTTTGGTATTTTTAGTTTTTTTTTTAATATTATTAGTTTTCTAACTTTATAACATGTTATATATTTCATAAGTATATATTATAATTGTTATTTTTTAAATATATTTATAGAAACTTTTAATAATGAATGAAACATTAACCTATAATGTTATCATCGTAAACTTGCATTTGTCTTAAAAATAAACATTTATTAATGTATACTAAAAAAAGTTAAAAGTAAATGTTGCAATATTGTTTACCATAATTAGAATATATCTGGGTTATTTCTGTACATTAAACGTCCTACCAACAAAGTAGAATCAAGTTCACAGGCATAACGCTACATAGAACAATTAATAACGGAGATCTTGTAATGTTTTTTTTAACTTGTGAGTGCATGATCGTTCCGTTTGTAGCAGCATGTTGGCTAAGTAATTTTGAATTATCATACATTGTAAATGTATATTTTAATAAAATATATGCTAAATCAATATATGATATATACTGAATTAAAAGAGATAGAGAGAGAGGGATGATAGGGTGGATTGAGGGGGTAGAGGGAGGATGTGAAAAAATTAACAAATTTATTTTCTTTAATATAAAATTGGCCTGACAAAAAGGAATACTACAACCTTCAGGTTATCAGTTTTTTCAGATTATAATTATAGAATAAAATTCCTCTACCGTCAAAACTATAATTTTTTTTGTCTCTTCAACATTTAGGAGTAGATTTCAAAAACTTTTATTGTCTCGCTTAGAAAAGTTTTATTATCTAATAAGAGTAATTTTTTACATTGCTTCTTTATGTTATTTTTATCTATTACTTTTTAACACGTGCAAATAAAGAAAAAAATATCTTTTTCTTCCGAAAATGGGTTATTATAAATGAGTACTCAGTTCCATTTCAGTCAGAATATCAAAATGTTATAGAAAAATTTAGGATTAGAAATACCGACTAAACCAATAAAGCTACATTACATTGACTACCAAGAATCATCGGACACTTTTTGGTTTGCACACATGTGATGGGTGGAATGAAAGAGTGACTTTGTCTGAAATCAGTGATAATTACAATTACTGTCTTTACCTTATTGTATTTACTTTTTTAACTTTAATATAAGCACAGAACATTGTGATTACCATGGTTTACAACATTTTAATACATATTGATTAGTTGAGCCGTTTATTACATAATTCATTCCAAGAAATTGCAGCATTTTAAGGTGAAGCATTTTCACTGTAAATCTGTAAATCTAACAAGACAAAGTAGCCAATTTTCTCGGAGACGAGATAATGCCATGAATAATAATAAGAAATTCCTTTTTTTACTAACTAAACCGCCTGATGATAATGCAATGCGGAGAATGCAAGGGAATATTGATGAGTACTCAATTTTGTTTTTAACTTGCTGTTGTATTTTATTCTATACGTTTATAAAATACATTGAAAATTCCAAAAAAGTGTGCATTGAACATATTTTGTGATATTTTATATTTTTATAACAGCTTTAGTGCTATTTCTAGGGTGTTTGTTACTGTATTCACGTTTAAAATCACTCTAAAGGTAACAGTACTGATAGTAAAGATTATTTATACAAGTACTATATTACAGTAGATGTACAAGTGTACATACTGACCTTTGTTTCACAAATTTTGTATGAAGACATACGTAAAGCGGGCCGCACATTACAGTAAAAACCACATCAGACTGTGAATATTACAGTTAAAATTTGAGCATTATCCATGTAAAATATGGACTAAGATGAACGAATATTTAAAAATGTTCATCTTTTTCCAACTAAAATATTAGTAGAGTCGCTTCGCCAGCTATAGGCCCCACCTCCAGGGTAAAGGAGTTATCGTGTTATCCAAGTTTAGATTTTTTCATTGACGAGATTGTTACATGAGTCCAAAACTTATACAGGAAATGCATGAGAACAAAATTTCTAGTGTTAAGTCATTGTTCTACTGGTTTGAAATTCACCTCACTGTATTTTTCAAATATCATCTCGAAAGTTCTCTAAACCAGAGACATTTTAAGGTGCAATTTTAAGGTTTGACATAGTGGAAATAATAATTATTATTTATACACCCGCTCTAGTCAAGATTTTAGAAAGCATCATACTGTGTCATAGTATAATAATCATAATCATCACAGTCGTGTTTGCTACGAATAACATGGCTTCTACCAAGGCCCCTCAGCATAACCAAATATGTTTGTTTGGAATGTTTGTACCTGGACTTCAACAAGACATTTTGATATCATTAATCCTTGTATATAAGCCCCTAGGAGGGTTCATTTCTGGCTAGTTTATACCTTGAAGTTGAACCTAAACTGGATACAGCAAAACCCGATGTGTCACTTAAATACCATATGTTCAGGAGCGGTAATCACTAACCATAAATATCGAAATAATTGAATGCAAGGTTAGATCGATAGGTGGTAGTCTCTTGAGGAATATGACTGTTGGAGTTGGTGGTACTCCTTAGGTGTTTTTGCTTGCATAGATATAAGAGCGTGCCCCTTAATCCTTTGACAGGAGAGGTTGGTACAGAGCTGGCTTCCCCTTCTTCCAAGGAGACTTGGCTAAAATTAAAGCCTAAAATTCTCCCTCATGGATCTTGACATAAGGCGACCCCTACACCCAACCATAGCCATCCAGAATATCTTGTCACTCCGGAGGCAGTGCAAAGGTCCTTTTAGGACTAAGTGCAACTGCGTCTAAACCTAATAAATTTATCAGATTCTTGTCCTAAAAAAAACACATAAAGAATAAAAGAACAAAATTTCTACTACTTTATGGGTTTCCCTTAATGGATTAGCTACTTGAGTGATCGCATCCAAATTGTCAAGAGAGATTATGGTAACTTCCAATTTATCCTTGTACTCTCAGGTACTCTGCAGGGCTTCAACTGGAAGCACTGTTCTTCAACATTTATCAAGAACGAATTTGGCGGAATAACATATAATAACTTCTTTATTGCAGAAAATCTTATGGTTTTATACAGGGTACAACAGAGCAAAAGATGCTCGTATTTCCCCTAAATAGCATCAACAGCAGTTAGTGCCTATGACATGAAAGGCAATGAACTACAGTGACCTGCAGGCGAAGCAAAGAAAATCAGAACTTTAACTGATATTATCTTACTGACACCGTATATTCTTTACTGGAATATTGCTGAGTTAAGTTGTATGACCTCTTTACAATATGAAATTATTGATTTGCTGCACACAACACAGTTGTAGTATTATATACATTCTTGAACCATTTTTCTTAATATTCATAACAAGGTTTGTATTCAGAATAATCTTTAACAGTTTTATCAGAAGGTAAACTGTTTTAAAATTTTATACGTAAAAACTAAATTAAAGAATTGTTTTACTTTGATACAATCTATTAGTGATTCCTTTATTAGAGAAAATAAAGAGTATTTTTACTTTTTAGATTTATTTTTTGTATTTTTATGGCAATATTCTAAATGAAATGAATGACAAACGTTTCAATTCGTAAATGAGAATTATTGTCTCCAGATAGGGAGTCTTGTAGGGACTGTCACTCAGCTTATAATATACACAAAAACATATTTAAACAATAAAATGCGATGAATTTCGAAGATCTGCGTTTATTCGCTAATCGATTGAAACTTAGAGCCAATGCTCGTTTAAGAGAATAACTTAGATAATTGGAAATCCGCCCAAATTACTTTTCAAAAATTACCTAAAAATAAACAGTTCAAACTTTGAAGTAAATCTTGATTTTAATTATTTTTAAATTGCTTAACCCATATGCAGGTTGTTCCATTGATTAAAAATGTTCCTTTTTAAAACTAGAAATTCGCAAAATGTATAAAAAGCTAAATTGAAATACGTGTACTTATAAATTCTACTGAAATAAAACACGCGAAAAACGCTGATATTTTGTTACTTTTTCGCTTTATAAAGGACCTAAAAGCCCCTCATGTCACCAATATAACGTGTTGTCTTAAGCCGTGTACAGTTGCCAGTTTAGCGAGTAACAGACTTTGTGGCGGTCACTTTATGTCCGTACTTGAGCTAACTTTCACTTCTCTCTCGACAACTTCTGACCACATCAACTTACCACTCAAACTCACTGAAGATTAATATATTAAGGCTTTCCAAACAAATTATGTCTGCTCCGACCATTTCCAAACGTAACACTTTTTAATACTTCAACCGTATTGGTTACACCTGTTGCAATTTGCTGTAGCTAAAAATATTGTGAAAAAGAAACTGCGTTTGATTAGATTGCTGTATTATTTACACATTGCTATAATGTTTGCATTTCTACAATTTTTGTTGTCAAACACGCCTCATAAACAGGTAATCATAAGTGTCATAGGTTGTACCGTACTTATATATATGTATATTTATATATGCAGTTCACACAATCGGTTATACACAATGTATAATCTGCAAAATAAAACAATGAATATCAAGAATTTAGGATAAACTCATGATAACATTTAACTCATAAAACTTTAACATTTCAAAATTTGGTAAACATTAGAAAACAGCCACATTGCTTCAACTATTACAAACCTAGACGAAGCACGACTGTAAGAACGATGATTAGAAAATAAACGAGATAGGACTACGCTATACCACGCGTCACTTACCAGTTGACATATTTTAGCTATTTCTGAAGGTTATTTTTCAGTATGTCGAATAATATGTTATATAAATATGTCCAATGAAAAAAATTTTTGTTTGTTTTGTAACCTTTAAGCAACCGCCTTACACAAAGCAGCATGACTGATAATCTTTTCTTGGAATAGACAAAACTGGGTTGTGCTCTTACGGCACGTACAGTACTGTAAATTACTTCTCGGTTTCCGAGCAATGAAGCAATACTTGGCTGTGTCCAAACATATCATATGTGTCTCTGGGTACGCGGTTACAAATAACCTGTTTACCATACGAATGCCGCACTGGGACGATGTTGAAAGGACTTCCTTTCTCCGGTTTTATATCGGTCCCAGTTCTCTTGCTACGGCGAGTGGAGAGATAAAATGATTCACAGATATATCCTTTCCGTACTTACTACCTTCTCTTCATTTTATTTTATAACGGTTCTGTATTGAACATTTAGAGTGAGTATTTGTAGTTGTATTTGAGAGTACACTATACTAAACAACTCTTAAATCATTCTAAACAAAGTACTTATCTTTTAATACTTGCCGTAAAAGGGTTGGCTATTTCCCTGATGTAGTACTTGCTGGTCGGTAGTTGTTGACTTAAAGTTAAAGAAAAGTGATAGTAGTTATTAAAATTGATCATTACACATATATTAATTTTGCTTTAAAATAATGGAAGTCTTCTTGAAACAATACATCGTGTAATATGTAAATGCATAATGTCTTATATATTTTTAAAGGCCGGGACATTTTGGTCTCTTCATTAAGCTGAAAACTATGAAAAACTTGACGCCTGCTATCTTTTAAAAAGGGCTGTGCTCTTTTCCAATGCACTTAAAAATAAATGGCTGTAATTAGAATTAAAGTTAATGGTCTGAATTTAAAGTATTTTTCTGTTAGAATTTCAGTGTTTTGAATATTCATGCTTATGACGTCATATGATATCTTGCCAAATAGAATGAAAATTAATATTAAAACGGATATAGTAAACATATTGACATGTCATTAAATTGTTGCAATCATACGTTGACGTCACTAGGAACATTGTATAGATTTCACTGGTGCCGCACTAAATTTTATCATTAGTAGAACTATGCCTTGCCATTGGATCGCACTTTAAAACTGTTGTCCAAGAAAGACACCTGTGTTATTCGTTTCCTGTTGTTCAAATAGTCTTCATATCAATGTTATATTATTGCCGAGTTTTAAATTATTATAAATAATTTGAATTTTTTTAGATCCATATAGTTTATATATCAATTTTATGTTTCTAATGACCCTTAAATTGACATATCGTACTTTGTATTTTCTCTAATGCAAATAGTTATCATATCAATGTTACAATCTCACCGACCTTTAAAGTTAACTTTTTTGTGATAAAAATAGTATTCGTATAAAATGTATTTCTTTACTGACCTTATAATTGATACAACTTATTTTATCTGTTTTGTTATCCAAATAGTTATCATAAAATTACATTGGTGAAATTCCTCCATATGTTTATCTTTGTTTTTCGGTTAATTACTTATTAGGATTTTCAATTATAAATACAATCTGTTAAAGCTAGAAATAATTATCTAAAGCGAACCTGAAGTAATGTGGTAAATGTGTACGAGTTAGAGGTTTAGATGAGAAAAAATACAGTCAACTTCAAAAAGATAAATTTATGTCAGTTTCCCTGTGCTTGTGGAGTTTTTCTGTGACAACTTTAAAGTTAATGATGTAAAAAAGGTTTGTAACTATTCGGGTTAAAAGATGTAAGACAGTTTTAGATTTTCCGATTGTAATTTATGTAAATAAATCAACGTTTACACACATGCCAGTTACACAATCCAGTCGTGTGATAATAACAGCGTGTGTGTGACTGTCTCTGCTTGCAACAAACGACCTGTTTAACATATGAATGTGGCTCTCGTGCCGACAATGTTGCAGTTTGCTTACTGATAAACAGTTTTATTTATTGCGCTGTCGCTACAGTTTTCTTTATCCCAGTAAAATGTCTTTTTACCCAGGACCGGTAAATTGCTTATGTTCCAAACACTTAGTTGGTTTATACGTTGCGTTTTATTCTCAGCTAGTGACGTCACGTGAGTATAGAACCGTGGAATAGGTACTGCACGTGGTTATTCATTTCATACGCGTGACGAGTGTTGAGCGTTGTTTTAGTAACAGTGTTATTTAGTGTGTTGTAAATAATTTTGTCAATCTAATTATATATGTACGCTAAAGAACTACTTGAACTGGACTACAGGTATTTACATTGAGTGTATATTAAAACAAGGTAAGAGTACGCCACACCACGTGTCGCGTAACAATATTTTACAAGATTAAACGGAAAAGGCACGTCTATAACTCACTTCATTATACTATATGTGTTACTAGTTCACCTGTTAGAATGGTTACCCTCAGTTTATTTACAAATTTATTTATTCTGCGATTTATAGTCACCATCATCGCTACCTATTAGACCAATGTAAAAACGCTTGCTAACGCTCAGCCAAATCGAATTGTGTGACATTCACCATCATCGAACTCGATGTTGCTAATAGAGAAATGTGGCTTGATTGAAATTTTCAAGTCTATGTGTAAGTTAATTTTCGAGGAATCACGCAGACAGACAGAGACGGCCCTTGAGTGAGAAACTTTGCTAATACGTAGGTCAAAAATTGCACTTGTATGCATGGGAAGAGTTACATTTAATATTTAAAGGACTATAAGACAATACCACTGATTTGCCAATTATCTGGGTCACAGAACTGAAAAAATTAATTTATCATACGTCCTAACACACAAAAGTTTTTAATAAGTTAAGTTCCCAATGAATTCTGAACCGATCTTCTAGAATTATGTGTAAAATTGAAAGGAGTAATGCGTCGATTTGCCGAATTTCCTCAGATTTGTCGTTTTGTGTTGGGGCTACGCACCACAGCACTTAAAAGGGCGATTCACTATAATTCTTATGGAGGAATACCATTCAGTTATGATTATTTTCCAGCTGTTTAATTGTCGGATGTAATACATTTTTATTAGTTTTATAACCACACTTTCATTATACGTGATCTAGGAGTTTCTGTATATAATTGGTATTGGAGACGTACAGTTTTCTTTTTCAATATTTCAATATAATTGAATAATATGTTTTTCTCTCCGATGTCAGGGCTCAGTGCTAGGAGCTATGACGGTACATGTTTTATTCTCTCTGGCTTGGCTATTATAAAAACCGTTACCAATGGTTCATTTTCTTTATGGAGATGCACTAGAACCAAGCGTAACTGCTTCGATGATTTCTATTTGATAAATATGAATTGAAATTTAAAATGTACGCATAAAACATACAATCACTACAATTTAAAATTAAAATACAATTGTTTTATTGTAAAATAACATCGAACAAGTGAAAAAAATAACAAAACGGCATATTGCCAGCAATTACAAAGGCATCGTAACTGAATTATTCAATACAGAATTGAATTTGCTTTTGTGCTCCCAATTAAAACATCTTTGATTGTGTGTTGTTGACGATTTCACTGCAAATAAAAAATTCCAAATAATAATATAAATTATATAAATCATGGGGACTTTTTGAAATATTATGATCAGGTTCGTCTCATCATTTTAAAAAAGAAAAAAGGGTTTATAACAAATTCACTATTCCGCCGTTGAATGAAAAAACTGCAAAGTGTTATATCAGTTATCAAACCTTTCAAATAGCTACCAGATAGTTGTAATGGTAAATGTCAGTAACTATGGACTGTAAGATTTTAATTTAAAAAATCTTAAGATTTTTCGGATGATTAATTTTTAAACTTTTTTCAAATGGTTTAATCGCATGACAAGGATATAAAAAATGGCATAATTTTGTCATTCACAGGTCTAGTCAATATTATTGGACAGCGTCCTGAGCATTTGACTTACGATCAATAACAGTTTTGAAAGGATATTAGGACTTCGGAAATTCCTCATCGTCCCTCATCCTCAATAACAAACTTTAAACAAAGGATAACAGTTTTATTGCATAAAGGCCCTTGCTACTTATTGGCGAATTAGGAAGTAAATACATTGAGCAAACCTACCCTCTGGTTGTCAAAGCCTGACAGTTAGGTTACCTGTATAGCCTTCCTTCCTCAGATGATGAATCACTACAGTTTTATTGGAAAAGCCTTGTTTCTCCTTCTTGGTTAATCACTGCATTCATTTTATTGAGTACCCGCTTAGCATTTTTAACTGGTTATCATCGACTGTAAATTTTATTGGGCACCGCTATAGACTCTGACTGACGGAACACCCTACAGCTTTGATTAAGCAGCCCTTAAATGTTGGCTCGTGAATCACAGCAACAAATTTTACATGACAGGCCATCTACGTTTTATCTTGAAAAATCATATTGAATTGTACTGGTGACAAGTAACTTTCTTCATCGAGCTGACCTCCTCCTCTATAGCTAAAGGACACAAAGGATTGGCAACAAAGAAACGTTTCAAAGCTCGAGTAAGAGTTATTTTAGTGCCGAATGCGTTTTATACCGTTGATGAGGTCAGGACAAGTCTCTGCGAACAATAAAACCTTTATGTTGCAGAAATGGATAAAATTGTAATGTTGATGATTGTAAAAGAGTTCATTATTGTAACTTGAGTCGAAATCGATGTTTTAACCTTAATGCAAATATGTACATGTATCATTGTATTAATACAGTTACATAACTTAAATTATGTGCAATACAATTTCGTAACATTATCTGCTGCAATAAAGAACATTTGGAATATACGTAATCTCATCACTAGACGCCCACGCACATACACAGACACCCACGCACGCACACATATAACATATGTAATTACATAAACATGCACATTATATTCATTATATTCTATTACCCACTAATCGCTATCAAAATTTCATCTTGATTAATGGTTGTGAGATATGGTTTGTTTTTGTTAGAATGTGTTGTTTACTTACACTATAATTCTTGCTGTTGCACAACTTTGTCATGCCACTACCATATTGTTTATTAATTGTCAGGTATTCATAATATGTTTCTAATTAATCTGAGTTTTTGTGTTAATTTCATGTAAGAATTAACTTCGCCGTTGAATACTGCGAATAAATTTTATTATCTTATTTGAATCGCGGCATTGAATTTACTACATAATGTTCCAAATCTCAGACAGCCGAATTACGACAATTTTATTTATTAATACCTACGTCAAGGCAATCGCAACATTAAAATAATTATGTATACTTAATACAGTGACCACGACAAATTTTAAAATTACATATGATTCTACTCAGTTTAATTACAAAATTTATGTATCCAGCGATTTCCTTGTTGATGAATCTTTACTAGCTAATAAAACAAAATAGTATACAAATTTTCGTCAACACTTAGTCATATTTTCATAATGCAACATCATTGAACTCGGTATTGCTGATATAGAAATGGAGCTTCATGCAGAATGTAAAATCTATAGATCAGTTTGTACTCGGTATATTGTGTAGACAGACAGACAATACATTTTTCCATCCCCTTGAGTGACACGCTTCGCAAACGCTCAACCAATTTAGCATGGTTCATAATCTTAGTATCATTTAACGACACAAAATATTAGTTTATAGATGCTAAAATCAGCATATTAGTTACTGTATATTACTGCAATGGGAAAGGTAAAGCCTGTATATAAGTGTACAAACCCCATGGTACGTTAGCGTTGGTATGAAGTTATGAAACAGTTCGCATGAGGTATACAGACCGTAAAATATGTTACTTGCGTGGGAGAAATTGTGATTTCTAGCAAACTTTAAGGTGAAATACCGAGACCACAAAAATATTTAATGCACCGACACGATTTACTTTTGTCGCTGTGTATTTTTCCATCACAGTAGACATTGCTTGACGAATTTATAGTTTATTGCTTCCACCGATAGAGAAGAAAGAATATTCGCGCGTTGGCACGAATTACCTGCGTTTCTGACAATAAATCCCATGTTTTATGGTGTACTTTATTACGAGTATTGTATGTTAGTTAATAGTTGTCCTTTTCCCAAGGAAATTATACCTATTTTGTACTTTTATAGTTCATTAAATAGTGATAGCTGCGTATATAGACTCATGCATTACTGGAAGTATCTTTGAGGATGGAAAGAATATTACATATTAAAGAAAAAAATGAGATACTTTAACATCTCATCAACCCTTATGCTCTTTTTGACGGAACAAAAAACCTGGACATTGGCCTCGGTTGTCAACCCTGCTCGTCACCGCTCTTCCTTTCCCAGCTAGTTATTGTTTAAATTGAAGTAGGTCACATGTTTTTGTAATGGATATAACTTTAAACAAATCCAATAGGAAAATTCAGTTTCCTTGATTAACTTAGATCAAGTCCTTCCAAGTTTCTAAGTTTGATTAACTTAGAGGGGGTAAGGGTTATTGGCCCTTTACCCTCGGATGAAAAGCGCTAGTAGTGATTTCCATTCAGTTCCAAGCCAATTATCTATTTTGATCTGATCGTTGACGTTGGGCGGCCAGCAATATTGTTATGTCTCATGCGGCTATATATCCAATTATCTACATCTAGTATAAGCGTTCAGAAATGTAATTACTTTTCACGTATTCCAAATTCTGGTTTGGGAGTGTTTTTGTCCTCTTGACTCCTCTTTTCTCTAATCTGAAACAGTTCGTGTACCAGGTATTATGTATACCTTTAAGTGGCAATCCGTAACCGCAGAAATCATGGTATCAATGTAGTACAGGTTCTTACACCTGACGAGGAGGGTAAATTTCATACTAGAAACGCAGTGCTTTGCTTTTTTAACATATAACGGTACAAATCTCCAAATTACTTTTGTCCTTTGAAATTACTTATTAAATGGTAACACATGCATATAAAGCATGTAACGTTCTCCTACTTTGCTTGTTATAGTTTCCCTATACCATTGAACTATGCACTGTCACCTGTCAAGTCCAGTTATTGATAATTCTGTAATTGCTTTGGTACCTCTGTGGCAGTTCCAATACAAACGGTATCGGTCCAGGTTCGTTACGGTTTCTGAATTAACCTTTACAAAAGTAAAAAACTCATCAACTTGCAAACGATGTAGTTGAAATTGTTATCATATGGAATTACGTAGAGATTGATTCAATTGAAATTTTAAGAGGAATGTATTTTTAAATATATATAAAATATGTAATAAAATCTAGTAAATTATGCTATCATGAAAGTACGTTATGTTTTGATTGCTAATTTGTGTAACAATAGAATTAATTATTTCTTGATAATGAGTGCTTATGACGTAATATTGGTTTATCTTTTTACTTCTATCGTTATGAAAATTGTTGACAATATTGAAAATATTGTTGGTGACAAGTTCATAGCTCTAAAAAATACTTAGCTAAACTGTAATATATATGGCAATATAAGTTTAACAAGGAATATGCCTTGTAGTTGTAAGGCATGTCACATTTGTGCAAAATTTATTATCTCGTGTACTGCATAGTATTGACCAAAGGTAACTTTTCCAGACACTTAAGCAATTTAAACTTTTATACGAATACATTTTTAATGTCGTGTAAGGTAGTAAGATTGATAACGCACAACAGTTTTAGAAACTATACAATAGCATAATATCAATAAAAGGAAATCGATAAGCACTGTAATTTTTAACTGTAAAATGTTTAAAATTAAACATTTGCCTTCCTAGCCTTAATAAAACACTTGGATGTGGCGATCATTTAAATTGAATTTAAACAATTCGCCTACCAAAGGGAAAATATTTTAAAATCTCTGACATATTTATTACCTTTTCTTCCCAAGACGTCTATATACTTTTAAATTCTGTGACCATATCCTGTATATTTATAAACATGTTATTATACGTTATAAAGAGGAAATAGAAGTGGTTTTAGAATTCTAGTTATTTTCGACAATGTTTCTTTGGCCAAGTATAAGATGTAAGCAATAACAAAGCAATATGACTGAACTCTATTTAATAGACATTTTTAACGGACCCCAATGAAGCTGTAAAAAAGCATTGCATATATTTTCAGAACTACTTTTTTACTATATCTTTTAGATTGAAATATTATTGTAGCAGTGTGAGAGAAAGATATGAGTTCCGTAAATGTTAACTGGTCCAACAAAACCCGAAACGATTGTGTCTAAACGCCCTGGATGCTATCAATTCGATTAAAGGTTTCAGTTTGACAGTTTTTTTTTAATATTAGCTACACTTTTTGACTGGATTATTAGTAACATAGACTATCAATTTTAATTAGTAGATACGTTTTATCTACATAGAAATAAAATATAATTTTTAATTCTTCTAATACATCTTCAATTCGAGATTGTACAATATGAGTTATAAATAAAATGTAAATTTCTTCGTTTTTAGTTGAATATTTTTGTTTTGATCTTAATTTTAACGTAGTGTGAAAAAATGTTTTACATGTATTGTTTTTTCCCTTACCACTAGGTTAGTGGTGAAAATGCCTATTACATCATATTCTGTTAACGTAGCCTTATGAACACTATTACATGAAGTGTTTATTATTCACGGCAGAATTTTGATTTTTGCTCTTTGATAGTGTTCTACTTGGCACTATAATATCATAATGCAGGGTTCGGCAAAAAAACCTCCCTGGTTTGAGCAAGCCACCACGTGAGTTGTAGTGGGGGTAGAGATGTGGAGGGGGTATTGTTCCGTAGCGGCGTACGTGCCATTTTCAGTGTTCGCCATGGCTTGGCTCTGTGAGCATCGGGCGTTTGCTGTGGAGGAGTTTATTAAAAATGGCGGTTCTGTGATTTCTACTCAACGAGCGTTTCAGATTCGATTCGAACTTGGCCGAAAAGATAGTGTTCCTGATGCGAAAACGATTAGACTGTGTCAAACTTTAGACAAACTGGGTCAGCACTAAAAAGAAAACCAACTGGCCAACCTCGTACTGCAATAACACCTGAGAATGTGGCGCGAGAGAGAACATCCATCCAATAGTCTCCAAAGCGTTCAGCGGTTAAACATGCAGCTGTCCTGGGATTTTCAGAAAGAAGTGTAAGGATAATTCTGCATAAGGGATTTCATCTGCATCCATACAAAATAGTGGTTGCCCAAAAGTTGTCTGAAGAAGATTATGAAACTCGCAGGGCTGCATGTGACGACATTTTGCAAAACATTCCCCCAGATGCTGTCTTCATTTCTTCTGATGAAGCCCACTTCCGCTTGCGTGGAGCTGTTAACAAACAGAATTTCCGCTACTGGGCTGCAGAAAATCCTAAGGAACTCCACCAACAACCACTACACAGCCCAAAGTCACAGTTTGGTGCGCCGTTGCGGAATTTGGTGAGTGGGGACAGTACTTTTTTGAAGAAGATGGACAAACAGTAACGGTCAATGCCGATCGCTATTGTCACATGATAGAGACATTTCTCTGACCCAAGATCAACCAGTTTGTTTTAGACCATGAGGAAGAAGAAGTTTGGTTCCAACAGGACGGAGCCACAGCTCACACTGCTCGGTGGTCCATGGAAATGTTAAGAGAGTTGTTCCCTGGACGTCTTGTTTCTTTAAGAGGAGACATTTCTTGACCCCCAAGGTTACCCGACTTATCACCTTGTGATTTCTTTCAGTGGGGCTACCTAAAGGCTGAAGTGTACAAACATCGTCCCAGAGCTCTGCAAGAACTAAAAGATGCCATTAGGCAGCCATTCCAAGGGAAGTTACACGAAGAACTATGGACAACTTCAGAGAAAGACTTCGTGAATGTCTTAACAATGGGGGACATCATTTTTCGGACATAATTTTTAAAACCAGGTATAGTGTACTAAGTAATGTAAAATGGCATCATATAGGCTATTCACAAATATAATTAATTGTTCTGTATGTTTCTTATTCTTTTTGCAAATGCCTTTTGAAATCAGGGAGGTTTTTTTGCCGGACCCTGTATATGTCGATAAAATGTGTTTTGCTGCATCCTCTGCTTCCTTTCCACCTTGAAAGAATTTATATCCAACATATTCATCCAAACTAAGCTTCTTTAATTTATTGAAAATACAATGCCTGTAAGAAAGCCCAATTAATCCTGTATCTCAAGTAGTCCTTTGGCTTGTCTCATCCCCGAGTTACTGTACCAAAGATGCCTTCTTTGCTTTCATTTTATTTCTCTGAGATTCTCATGAAACGATGCCTTGGCCGTATTCTTGGCATACTAGTCATAAGTATTATATTAAATAAAACACGTCGTAAGAATGAAAATTGCTAATAAATGCATTGGTAATTAATATTTTTATTAAAGAAAGGTAATTATTTTATCGTATTGTGTTTAATTCTAATGATAATATTAATAAAAGGGTGTTGTAGAATGAGGATGGAAATATATATATTCAAAATGCCAGAATTCATAATAAATTAAAAGATAAATCTTCGAACTGTTCAGAACATGGTTAAACTGAACAACGAAATCGACTTGTTACCACTCGAACTCATTACCACCAGTCAGACATTTTGTGCTCGGCTCTTAAAACAATTACACATAAAATTAACCAAACTCGCAGCGTCGCACAGATAGAGGGCTTGTTTCCAATAAACGAGGCTGCGATACTTCAACGAGTTCGCTTATTTGGTGACATTGACAAATCTTGTCACAGCTGCTGAAAATAGCTTCTCTCGGTACAGCGCGACTAATTAAATATTTCTGATTAAACTTCGACAAGAACTGAGCATTCATCTTACTCAAGGATATTGCTTTCGTCGCTGACCTTATTTTTTGGAATTATTGGACAGTCCTTGTCATTATGAAATTATGAAACAGTTCGCATGAGGGATACAGACTGTAAAATATGTAGCTTTTGTGGAAGAAATTGTGATTTCTAGCAAACTTTAAGCTGAAATAGCGAGATCGTGAAAGGACTTAATGCACCGACATGATTTACTTTGTTGCTGTGTATTTTTCCATCACAGTAGACATTGTTTGACGACTTTATTGCTTTCACCCCTAGAGAAAAAAATAATACCCTTGCGTTCGCACGTGTTCCTAGCAATAACTAAAATGTATATATATCGTTTTCTTTATCATATAATATTTTTTACTTGTGGATCTTATATCTTTGACTATCAGAGCAAAATTTGAACAAGCAGTGGCCGTAATCGCCATTGTTCTTAACGGAGTATCATAAATGGTAAGTTGTAATCATTACCTTTATGAGGTTTATTTATAGTGTTCGAGCATAGAAAAACACAAATTTTCATTGTGTATAGGTAACCTATGTAACCTATAATAAAAGGAAGCTTTTATTATAGCTTACATAGGTTTTATCATAGATAGTTTTTTTTATCATTCTGCAATACTTTTTATGTGCAAAGATTTAAAGTCTTATAAATAATATTAGAGAAGCTAATGATTTTATAATTATATTAATGTAATATGTAATTATATTAATTAATGTAAACGTAACATTGTAACGCGAAACTGCAAAATTCAAAGGTTTTTTGCGCTATTTTTTAATTAAATCTTAAGACCTTCGTCCATCAAGAATTTATTCTACAACAAATGGCGCTAGTTTTAGAAACTGAATCGTAATTTTTACCAACGTTAATCATGTACGATCAATACGCGTACTACTTCAATTTATTGTCCAGTTTCTAGTAGCTCACATTTAATCGGTATTGTGGTCCAAATTTGAACTAATTGCACAGCGATTCGATTAATGAAATTGCTGTAGTTTACAGTCGCTTTGTTGGCGTCCGCTAAGTGAGAATTCACTGTTTGAACCACAGATTGTTCGGCATTCAATCATTTCCAGTAAATATTTGCCGCTACCGTATTTACCGACAATTCTTATGCGGTTATTTACTATTTACAGTGCTTCCGTTTATGGTATAATAATTCATAAACCTCTAGTGAATTGGATGTATTTGAAAGGAACAAAACTTACTTGAATAAGTATTAACAATCATCGAAATATATTGGTACTTCGTGACAAAGAAGTATTTATTATGTACGATTGGCATTGATCTTACTTCTTATAATAGTATCCAGACTACTACAATTAAAAACTAACTACCTCAATATTATATTGTCAGAATCTACAAAATAAATATAAATCTAATATACTATACAGCCGCATGTGAAACTGACTGACTGACTGATATATGTATACAAATTCTAACCTACTTCTAGAAGTGCTGGAAACTTGAAATTTTGCACGCAGGTACCTTTTGCCGTGTAACCAACAGGAAAAGTCTGAAAACCCGGAATTTTTTATTTTAAACTCCTCAAAAAAAATTTGCAAAAAAAACGCACATTTTTTACCCTTGCAAAGCCTTTTTTTGTAAGCCCGATAGCGGGCGAACCGTTAGAGCTAGCTCGGATCTGACGAAAAATCGTTAGTCAGGAATGAAGTGAACTACAAAAAAGGTTTAGTGACTTTTTGCTCTATCTTCCATAGTTAAGCGACAAAAATGCTCGAATATTTGACATTCCAGAGATTTTTTCGATAAAAATAATGTTTCGAGCTCGATAGCGGACGAACGGTAGGTCGTAGCTCAAATCTGATTGACCCATCAAATTAGCAAATTGCGCGATCTACAGAAAAGGTCCAGAGACTTTTTGCTCTAACTCCATCGGTTAAGCGACAAAACGCCCTCAAAGTGAAATCTTTGATTCACAGCGTGTAGTATAGAGCCTGGCGAGCTCTGTACGGTACGTAACAAAGTACCTTGGGCCGTGTCAAACACCGTTTCAATAATTATATTGTTTCTGTTTATCTGGTTGTTCTTTTCTGAATTTTAAAGCGTAATAGGTTTTGAACGATTCATAATAGCCTAAATATATTCTCAGCACCTCTTATTAAATACAGTTATATGCAAAAGTCGGGTAGTAGATAGGGACAGAGTAAATTTCATACTGTTTATGTTCACAAATTTAATCCATTCTTTACTATGAAGGCTTTTCGTAAATAAGTAATACCGGCCGAACAAGTCGTTATAGCTACTATAATATCTGAGGAGAGAACGTTAAAAGTAATTTATATTTACTTACAAAAATAGAAGTCACTTTTTATCCTATTTCCATCGGTTAAGCGACAAAACGCCTTCATAGTGAAATCTTTGGTTCACGGTGTGTAGTAGATACAGCCTGGCGAGCTCTGTACGGTACGTAACAACGTACTTTACGCCATATCAAACAGTGATGCAATAAATATTTTGTTGGCTTTGTTTTTACTCGCTCTTTGGAGAAATCTTCATTTGTCTTCAAAAAGACTACGAATACATTTACAAACTTTTATCACATTGTTTCTACAACTGTTACGGTTTTTTAAAACCATCTATACTGAATACTGTAGATACAATGTCTTTTTAGTTGTGTTGCTAAGGGCTCTTTCCATCAAGGAAACGAGCAACTGTTTCCGACGAGTAAAAACTCTCAATGCACTGCGATTTCTGCTTGTGCGCTTGCCTGGAAGACCCTTAGATTAGAATTTTCTACTGCGGCCATCGATACGATTCTCATCATTGGTGATCATATTTATTGTACATTGCGGGATGAGAATCGCATGGGTGGACACCAATACCTGTGCCCTGATGAACTTCCTAGCAACTTTGTCATTCAGGGACAGGCCGTCACAGTTACAGAAAATTCATTTGTACACGATGCCCTATATCCTCATGCAGAACAAGATATGGTCAAAAGCATTATGTCTTTGTCCAATGTTTTTGAATGTCTGATGGCAGGAGGTCTTCAGGACATTGGTTTCTTATTCACTGGACAAACAGTGACAGTTGCTTTCTGGCGCTCTCAGGATCAGCTGTACCTGTTTGATCCTCATCCAGTGGATGAGTTCAGAAAACATGATTTGGATAACAACCTGGCACGGCTCTTCCAGTGTGAGAGTTATTCTGCATTGGCCTCATTGTTACTGTCAAATGCTGCGCTGGATGGTTCGGTGAGACAGTTCACTGTAACTCGACTAAGATTTGTCTCTCCGACCCTCAGTGCCAATGAACCAGTCCAACTTAATTATTCAGCATCCGCAATCAAGCAAACACCACGTAAAGAGATAGAAGGAAATAACTTAGATCCCAAATCGAAGAGTCCTGCTGTAATATCATCAACATTAACAAATACAACTAAACGTAAAGGCATTGGGAGACCAAAGAAAATACAACGTGGTCGCCCCAAACTACATAGAACTACGAGAGACGAGCAAGTGAAAGAAGCCAAAAGGAGATATGTTCAGCGGAATCCCAAAGTGGGTCGCGACGCACTTAGCCGATATCTTCAACAACACTCCGAAGTTCACAGGGAGGCTGTCCGTCGTTACAGCCAACACCATCCTCAAGTCCACAGGGATGCCGTCCGCCGCTTCGACGAACTTCACCCTGAGGTCCATAGGGATGCAGTCCACCGTTATGACCAACAGCATCCTGAGGTCCACAGGGAAGCCGTTCATCGCTATGACACACAAAATACAGACGCACGTCGCAAAAGACTTCAAGGTTTTCGTCATATTAATCCTAAACTAGCTGAACTTCGTCACTTGCCAAATTCTCTTGCTCGTCTCATCGTTGCCCACGGACCAATGGCTCATTGGAAAGGTCTATTACTTTTTAATATAAACGCCTACAAACTGAAAAAAACCTGCCTTTGGAATGATGACGTATTTATCTGCTCTCATTGCCAAGCACCTCTGTTTGAGGAAGAAGAGGAGAGAAGAAAATGGTGTTGTGGCGAGGGAGCGTACAATGTGACCAAATTACCACCTCTCAATGCACCATTCTACTCTAAACGGCGCTTCCTCGACAGAGCGCGGGCCTACAACGATCTCTTTGCACTCTGTGCCCTCGAAATATCTGGCGGTTACCGGCATCCTAGTGGCCTCTCCTTCTTCAAAATCGAAGGGAGGATGTATCACCAAGTGTACAGTTTGGACGCCCCCGGTCAAAGGTTTATTACTAAGGGCGGTGAAGTCCAACTCGTAAACCGGTGCCGCTTGTATATAGACGATGGAGAAGAACGCAGGAACATAGCCATGAGTAGATCACTTGATGCTGACATAACTGACGCCATTACCAATCACTTGTATTCATTAAATCCACATATTCGTGAATTCCGGCGATTGAGTAATGAACCCTCGATCAATGCACACCTGGAATTCCAGTTGACAAGTCGAGCTACTCATGGCCCTTCTCTTGGTGACAGACAAAGAGGTATTGAAGTGCACGCCGTGCTAAGTTGTGATGACGCAATCACTGAGCCTCGTCGGCTTACCGTCTGGAAAGTGGGGGCTGGAAGACCTTCTACCATCGATCTCTTTAGTCCTCTAATGGAGCCCTTCCAGTACCCACTGCTTTATCCGCAAGGCACTTTGGGTTGGCACATCGGCATGCTGGATAATAAAGGGAAAAAACTTTCTCAATATAACTATTCACGTTGTCTCTTGCTCTCCAATCCTCGTTTTTCGTATCTTGGCCGTCTTTCTCAAGCTTGGCAGGTCGAGATGTTTGCGAGGTTTGAAGAGGAGAGACTACGTTTTATAAGATTTTCACAGACTAAGTCCTCAGCCCAAAATGCCATGCGGATAGGACAACTGAACGAGCTTCTCAACGCAGTGGTCCGGCAGGAAGGCAGGTTAGAGATGACATCGCTCGGGATGAAACAGTCCAAGGCGAGGGTGGGGCACAGCCTGGAAAGATTTACCTCCCAAGTACGTTTACTGGTGGGCCCAGGTACATGAAGATACACTACGAAAACGCGATGGCTCTCGTATCACGTCTGGGTTCACCAACGTACTTTCTTACGTTTACGTATAGCGCTACTTGGGAAGAGAACAAGAGAGCGTGTCCCCACGGCAGTGGACGCAGTGACCCTAGCACGGCCTGCAGAGTGTTCCAGATTAAACTTCTAGAGCTTCTCCGAGATCTGCGGAGCGGAGCGATGTTCGGCTGCACGAGCTATATCGTCTACGTCATCGAAATGCAAATGAGGGGCCTTCCTCACGCCCACATTGTGTTAAAGATTGACGGAGACGGTCCAGTACAAGCAGACGAGATCGACTCTGTAATCCGCGCAGACATCCCCTCGGAAGAAGAAGCCGGTGGAAGACTCAGGAAGTTGGTGTTTGCAGCACATGATCCACGGTCCTTGTGGCACTGATCGTCGCACCGACTTCCTGTGCTGGGACGCTGTAAAGGGTCACTGTACAAAGTTTTATCCCAAGCCTTCGTGCCAGACCACTCACGTAGACGAAAGAGGTTTTGTACAGTACAGACGAGACTATGGTAATACTGATCAAATTATGTCACGCAACAGGTCTGTTGCTGTTCACGATGGATGGGTCGTTCCTTATAACGCCACACTATTGCTGAAGTACGAAGCCCATATTAACTTGGAACTTGCGTCTACTCGTCGTGTCATAAAATACTTATTTAAATACCTGATGAAGGGTGGATCCCTTCAAAATGTCACAGTTACACCTTTGTGGCAACAAGATGACGAGGTAGAAAACTATGTGACTAAGAGAATGGTTGGTGCAAGCGACGCTTGCTGGCGTCTCTTGGACTTTCCAGTCTCTAAATCAGAACCATCGGTCGAGTGTCTACCTGTTCATCTTGAGGGAAAGCAGCATGTGTATTTTCGTCCCGGTGATCTGACAGACGCAATTAGTAGATCAAGTTCCAAGTTATTACTGTACTTTAACAGGCCTGTTGACAACATCTTCGACAATATGACATATCAAGCTTTTTTTGAAAAATTCATTTTACACGTGAAACGACCTAACACGGAAGAATTATACACACATACAGATGGAAAACACTTCATCACTGCTCGCCAGCGTGGAGAGAAGGTATGCAGACTTTTTTGGGTCTCGCCCAATCGTGGTGAGCTGTACTACCTGCGGATGCTCCTGATGTCCACGCCTTGCCGAGGCTACTCTGACCTCCTGTCACGAGGTGGTCCTGGATGCCGCACGTTTCAGGAGGTCTGTCGTCATCTCGGCTTGGTGGAGGATGAAGATGAGCACCGCGAAGCACTGCGCGAAGCCTCTGAGTTTATGGTAGCTACAAGGCTGCGTTCATTCTTTGTGCTCCTCTGCAACATGGGTGCTCCCGCAGCTCTTCTGTGGGACGCGTTCCGCGACACACTATGCGAGGACCACTTGGAAAGAAACCCGCTTGACCCAGAAAAAGCATACAAACTGTCTTTAATTGAAATCGATCGAAGTCTACGTCGACAGGGATTATCTTTGGTGGAATGTGGTCTCCCCGATGTGCAGGATGACACGACTGAACTGGGAAGGGAGCTGTTGGACTATGGCGAGAACCAACAGCGGGCCATTGTCGAGGATTGGGAACCAAAGCTCTCACAAGATCAGAAACGCGTTCTACAACACGTTCGTTCCCTTCTCGACAACCCCGGTGACCGCCGAACTTCTAGGGTCATCTTCCTTGACGGTCCGGGGGATATGGAAAAACATCCCTCCTTCGTGTCATTCTGGCACACGTGCGTAGTGGTCGGCAGGTTGCACTAGCCGTCGCCAGTTCGGGCATTGCTGCCGGGAATATGCCGGGTGGCTCAACAGCCCATAGCATGTTTCGGCTTCCGCTCGATCTCGGCGACGGAACTGGCGTGTGGAACATAACCAACGGATCCCAGCGCGCGGAACTGATCAGAGCCGCACAGCTCATCGTCTTTGACGAAGCCCCGATGGCCCATCGCTACATCTTCGAGATCCTCGACCGCTCACTTCGAGATCTCATGAACCGCGATGAGCCATTCGGAGGAAAGATCTTTCTGTGCTCTGGGGACTTCCGGCAGATCGCACCCGTTGTTGTAAAAGCACGGACGGCAGCTGCCGTTGCGTGCGTTTCTCTTCGGGCCTCGCGTCTGTGGCGACTGTTCCGCATCTTCTCTCTGACCACACCACACAGGACGAGCAGTTCCGTTGACTACTCCGACTTCCTTCTCGCAGTAGGCAACGGCACTGTTCCGTCCACAACTTTCGGGGAGGGCAAAGAGAGTGGCGCTCTTATTCCTCTGACCGGAGTAAATTACGTTACTTCTCTACAAGCCCTAATCTCCAAAGTCTTCCCTGTTGAAGTCCTCCGCGATCCCGATCAGTGTGCTCGTCGCGCGATCCTCTCTACCATGAATGTGAATGTCAAGGAAATCAACGACATCATCCTAGACTCCGTTGACGGTCGCCTTCATGAGTTGAGAAGCGCCGACTCTGTGGACACTGAGAACGATGATCATCTTGGCGTCGAAGTTCCTCTGCTAAACCAGGCTACAGGCAAGGGTATTCCAGATCACGTACTGCGACTTAAGATCGGTTCAGTGTGTCTAATCATGAGGAATCTTAACATCGCCGACGGACTCGTTAACGGCACTAAGGTCATTGTGACGGCTATAACCAACCGGTTGGTCACCGTCAGACGCCCTCACGACGCGCAACCTATCGGCATCCCCAGAATAATCTTTAGGTTCGCGATCGTTGAAGGTTCGCCGTTACTTGTCCGTCGTCGTCAGTTTCCTCTGATGCTGGCATACTCGATGACCGGTCACAAGAGCCAAGGTCAGACAATCGATCTTGTCGGAGTCGATCTTCGCACTGACTGTTTTACCCACGGCCAGTTGTACGTCCTGTTAAGTAGAGTTCGACGCCCAGAAGACATCATGGTCCTTGTCCGTCCAGATAGGGTATGCGATGAAGTCGCCTACGCGAAGAACATCGTGTACAGCGAACTTCTTTAGTAAACCTGATTGACACTGGCAGTAGGCTAGGGGACCTGCCCAAACAAAACTCCCCGTCGTGATTGACTAGGCAGTAGGCTAGGGGGCCTGCCTAAACAAAACTCCCCGTCGTGATTGAGACTGGCAGTAGGCTAGAGGGCCTGCCAAAACAAAACTCCTCGTCGGTGTAAATAAGTTTTCCGTAAACATGTAAATATATAAAACTCCCTGTTCTGATTGATAAGGCAGTAGGCTAGAGGGCCTGCCAAAACAAAACTCCTCGTCGGTGTAAATAGGTTTTCCGTAAATATGTAAATATATAAAAGTCCCCGTTCGGATTGATAAGGCAGTAGGCTAGAGGACCTGCCAAAAAAAAACTCCTCGTCGGTGTAAATATGTTTTTCCGTAAATATGTAAATATATAAAACTCTCCCGTTCTGATTGATAAGGCAGTAGGCTAGAGGGCCTGCCAAAACAAAACTCCTCGTCAGTGTAAATAGGTTTTCCGTAAATATGTAAATATATAAAAGTCCCCGTTCGGATTGATAAGGCAGTAGGCTAGAGGACCTGCAAAAAAAAAAAAACTCCTCGTCGGTGTAAATAAGTTTTCCGTAAATATGTAAATATATAAAACTCCCCGTTCTGATTGATAAGGCAGTAGGCAAGAGGGCCTGCCAAAACAAAACTCCTCGTCTGTGTAAATAAGTTTACTGTAAATATATGGTCTCTACGTTTGCCGGCCTCCCCGTGGCGAGACTGGATATGTCATGCATGCATTTAAAGCATTGACAAACTAACGGGCAAACAACATTATCAACAATAATAAGTTATTACCAACTCATTTGACACATGTATATACACAACTAAATATGCAAATTTTCACACGATATGAGAGAACATCATTAACCAACGATAGCTGTAATTCTGTTAATAATATATGGTCTCTGTGTTTGCCGGCCTCCCCGTGGCGAGACTGGATGTCATGCATGCATTTAAAGCATTGACAAAGTAACGGGCAAACAACATTATCAACAATAATAAGTTATTACCAACTCATTTGGCACAAGTATATACACAACTAAATATGCAAATTTTCACACGATATGAGAGAACATCATTAACCAACGCTAGCTGTAATTCTGTTAATAATATATGGTCTCTGTGTTTGCCGGCCTCCCCGTGGCGAGACTGGATATGTCATGCATGCTTTAAAGCATTGAAAAACTAACGGCAAACAACATTGTCAACAATAATATGTTATTACCAACTTATTTGACACAACTAAATATGCAAATTTGCACACGATATGAGACAACATCATTAACCAAAGTTAGCTGTAATTCTGTTAATAATATATGGTCTCTGTGTTTGCCGGCCTCCCCGTGGCGAGACTGGATATGTCATGCATGGTTTAAAGCATTGAAAAACTAACGGCAAACAACATTGTCAACAATAATATGTTATTACCAACTTATTTGACACAACTAAATATGCAAATTTTCACACGATATGAGAGAACATCATTAACCAACGATAGCTGTAATTCTGTTAATAATATATGGTCTCTGTGTTTGCCGGCCTCCCCGTGGCGAGACTGGATATGTCATGCATGCATTTAAAGCATTGACAAAGTAACGGGCAAACAACATTATCAACAATAATAAGTTATTACCAACTCATTTGGCACAAGTATATACACAACTAAATATGCAAATTTTCACACGATATGAGAGAACATCATTAACCAACGCTAGCTGTAATTCTGTTAATAATATATGGTCTCTGTGTTTGCCGGCCTCCCCGTGGCGAGACTGGATATGTCATGCATGCATTTAAAGCATTGACAAAGTAACGGGCAAACAACATTATCAACAATAATAAGTTATTACCAACACATTTGGCACAAGTATATACACAACTAAATATGCAAATTTTCACACGATATGAGAGAACATCATTAACCAACGCTAGCTGTAATTCTGTTAATAATATATGGTCTCTGCGTTTGCCGGCCTCCCCGTGGCGAGACTGGATACGTTATGCTTGCATTTCAAGCATTGAAAAACTAACGGGCAAACAACAATTTTATCAACTAAAAGTTACTTGCAACTAATTTGACATAAGTATAGCCACAGCTAAATCTCCCAACTTGCACACATGTTGCTAGAACAATATTAGTTAATGTGGTAATAACATATGGAGACAACAATAACAATGAGACTAAATAAACCACGCAAAAATTGAAACCATTGGTGAACTAACACGCAATCACAAGTACAACAACTTTTAATACCAATAAGTAAACATGTATAAACCAGTAAATATTTCTAATTACAAACGAAATTGTTCCACTAAGAGGTATCAACTTTAATCACCTATTTCTCTACATCTTTTAAAGTATTTTCCGGCCTCTTCGCATTGAGATCAGATATATAATACTAATGTAAGAAGCATTGGTGAACCACGGATCAAAAACAAAAGTTTTGCCTCCAATTGCTATTCATCTAATTTCTTTATTTCAACGGCCTATATGTTTCTTTTTAATTGGCCATATTTTGTACTTGGGGAGATACATTATAAACCATCCTTTATTTCCAGCTTTCTCGAGATTAAGTTACTTCTAAATTATTTATAATATTATTTTATATTTGCCTGCTTAACTGTTATGATACCAAATAGAGGTTACTAAATAAAGACGTGATTTTTTTACCAACGGTCAAATAGAATAATTTGAATCACATTCCTAATAAGCTGACAACCTCGTATGACATTAAATATATCATTCGCTAACCAACGCACTAATAAGTTGTCTGACCTACAGTTATTAAGAATGAACCTTATTACAAATGCTCGGACTTAACCTGTTCCCGAATACGCTTATCCTCGAAATTGCTAACACCCTACTTAGGGGCCTGGGGGCGTAGCATGGGGGCGGAGCAAAAGTCTGAAAACTGGACATTTTTACTTTTAAACCCCTCAAAAAAATTATTTAAAAAACGCGCATTTTTTACCCTTGCAGGCCTTTTTTGTAAGCCCGATAGCGGGCGAACCGTTGGAGCTAGCTCGGATCTGACAAAAAATTCATGGTCAGGAATGAAGTGAACTACGAGTACAAAAAAGGTCAAGTGACTTTTTGTTCTATCTTCCATGGTTAAGCGTCAAAACGCTCGAATATTTGACATTCCAGAGATTTTTTCGATAAAAAATAATGTTTCGAGCCCGATAGCGGCCGAACTGTTAGTCGTAGCTCAAATCTGATTGACCCATCAAATTAGAAAATTGCGCGATCTACAGAAAAGGCCTAGTAACGTTTTGCCCTATCTCCATTGGTTTGGCCGAGAAAAAAAACGTTGATTATGTGAAATTTTTTTTAATTTTCAGGTGAAAACTTTGTTTTTGGGGTCGATAGCGGCGAAAAAATTGGGCGGAGGTCAAAATAAAACAGAGAATCGATGTAGGAAATAATATGATCTACAAAAAAGGTTTAGTGACTTTTTACTATATCTCCATTAGTTTGACCGCAAAACGCGATTAAGTTAAAATATTTGGAAATTTTCGCCTACAAATTTACATTCCGGGCTTGATAGCGGCTAAACGGTTGGTCGTAGCTCAAAACACGTTATTTAATAAGTTTTAGTAAACGACGTGTTCTACAAAAAAGGTCTAGTAACATATTGCCCTATCCTCAATGGTTTGGCCGCATAACGCGTTTTAAAGTATTGATTTTTTAACTTTTACGTGAGATTTTGTTTTATGGCCTTTATTGTGGACAAACCTTTACCATAATACATAATAAAAATTTGATTTTAATACAAAATTAGACGTTCTACAAAAAAGTTCCAGTATACTTTTGCTCTACCTTCATCGGTTTGGATAATAAATGTCAATATTTTTTAATTTTGAAAAGTTTGTTACTTGAGCCCATAGCGGTTGACCTGATTGTGCTAGCTTAAATATCAAAACATCTTTTAATAGCTATTGGTAGGATCTACAAAAAAGGTTAAGTGGCTTTTTGTTGTATATCTCACCGTAAGCCTGTTATACGCTCTCAAAGACAACATATTTTTTGTGAATTGGCAATTATATAGGGGTATTGATTTTTATGACTAAAATTTGTGCAATTCGTTATGAGTTTACAGATTGACTTTTTATTACTAAGTAAATAAGTAAACGAGTGACTACTAAACGCATACTAGAGCACATCGTTAATTGGCTGAGCGTTAGCGAAGTTCAATAGTAATTAGGAACAGAGTGAATTTTATTTATGCTCACAAACACAACACACTCCAAGAGGCCCAAGTGTGGCTTAACCCCCGGTATCATTAACCCCCCCTCCCGAAATTTCCTGGTATGACCAGATAATCCCCTGAGTAAATTAAACCCCCAGAGAATTCAAGAAAACTGCCAAGTGCAGTCTTTTGTCCTAAGCTCTGTACTGCCTAAATTATAGGTCGTAGCTTAAATCTGATGGCATAATCGAAAGACAAAATCAAATTTTCGACAAGAAAGGTTCCAGTCACTTTTTCTTTTACCTCTAACGGTTTAGCCATAAAATACCCTTAAAGTCAAAACTTTGATTAAAACATGAGAATTCAATAACATTGGTCTAATTTAAACTCCCAGACAACTAATCTAATTCTCTGATTAACCTCTCACCTAATACCACCTATCCCTCAATTTGGCTAACACCAAAAAGGGGGCCTGGGGGCGTAGCCCCCAGCGAGCCGAAGGCGAGTGTTATATTATACAATATAAAGAAAAAAGAAGATGAAAAACTCATTGAAAAAGGTCGCAGAATTTTCTTTATCTGTTTCATGATGGTTTTTTGACGAGGGAAAGTCTGAAAGAATAATTGATCTCGGGCATTTGCCATCGTTATAAATTTTGTTACATATAACAATGCCAATTATCCGAAATCCTATTATACTTTAAAATGTTCAAATATCATAACTTAGTTATTAATTTATCATTAATTAACTGTTACTATTTGGTTAAATAAAAGAATACAAAACCCCTTTGCACAATCTGTCTTCAATTTGAGAAACATTAAGAATTACCCATCACGCATCTCAAGATTCAGGGAACTCAAGTAAAAAATATTACTGTTCAATTATCAATTATAGAAGTTCATAGAGCTACCAAAGGAGATCATATTGAAAGGTTGAAGGTATTACACAAAAATTTTTGAAATCTTCTTTTTAGAAAAATAATAAAACTTTAATTATATAAAATCGTAAATAAGTTTTACGGATATCTGATATCGCTTTGGTCACATTGTCTGAGTATTATACTTACTAATAATTAGTTCCTCGATCCTTTGCAACATGTTCTTCAATAGTGGATTCTTTTATATTGCCGTCCGCTCTGTTGTCATCGCATGGAGAGTACAGCAGATAACGAATCGTTGTTTTTAATTTATGTTGCAATATTGCGAAGATATTTATGTACACCTGTTATCATAGTAGGATGCGAGTGCAGTTTTAATTTTTTTAAATATTTTTAGTTATATCATTTTTATGCATTAGTTGCATTATACCTAATATAAAAAGAACACACATAAAATAGTAAAAGGCAAAGTGCTTCAAGTTGCGTCCGACCAGACATTCTGTATTTTAATGGATATTTAAAACAAAAAATTAAATTATAATATAGGTATTTGTGTTTTTTATTTTTTCAACATGAAGAGGATGAAATTCATATATATATATATATATATATATATATATATATATATATATATATATATATAAATAAATAAATATATATATTGTTCAATTTACTTGTTTATTGAGTTTGCTTATTAAATAGTAAGGAATTATTTTGATTAATAATAAGAATAATTTCTAAATTATAATTTATTTTAATGTTACCTTTCCATTTATAAAATAAATATATAATAATTTGTATATCCTTCATTTAATGAACAGAGGCAAATTAGTTACGTGCTAACTGTATGTATTTGAAGAAAAATGGAACCGAGAAATGAGATCTCAATTGATATCGGCATAACGGGGATTCTCTATAGTTAACGGAGAACAAAGTACGAGACTGTGAGTGACCGCGACCGAACCGTATCTCCTCCAGAACGACTCCTACAGTACGACGAACTGTTTGGGCGTCTAAGGTATATAGACAGACAGACACTTCTTTCAAAATTCTGGTCGAGTAGATACGATGAAATGGGACGGGTGTAGCTACGCCTAATAATTATTCCCATACATGGTACGTCGTCTTATTTTTCTTAATTAACTTTATTAATACGAATTCGTTACTTTGTACAATTTGGCCTAGTTGGTATGTTTTTATTCTTCTATTTTTAGTATTTCCTCAGTCTGTTAAGATGTTCTACTGTTTTAAGTTTTGGTATACATCAGCTCTATAACATCTGTTGTTTATACATTTAAATAGAAGTCTATTATATTAATGTATTGCAGTTTTCCCCTGATGAAGAGAGTAGATTTCAGTTCTGAAACGTAGTGTTATACGTTTTTGTAACATAAAACAATGCCAAATGTCCAAAATGCTACTATCGTAATTAAATATTGACGCATGCATTTAACTACCATGCATGGAGTATATTCTCTTCTCCTACTGTGCTTGTTGCGATTTCCCTATACCATTGAACTATAAACTGTCACCTGTCAAGTCCAGTTACTGATAATTCCGTAATTGGTTTGGTACCTTTATGGCAGTTCCAATACAAGCGGTATCGGTCCAGGTTCGTTACGGTTTCTGAATAAACCTTTTCAAAAGTGAAAAACTTATCAACTTGCAAACGATGTCGTATTACGTAGAGATAGATTCAATTGATACTTGAAGAATAATTAATATTTATATTATGTAATTGAATAGAATACATTATGATATGATGAAGAATATTAAACCACAATAGATATGTTTAACAAAGTACACGATATGTCCAATACTTGGGTTTCTTGTGATATGCATTATTTTGACAAGAATCACGTCTGTATGTGGTATGTCAATGAAATCGCTGAAGATTGTTCATTATTTGACTATTGACTAAAAACTCGTAAATCGATTATGGATATACTATTAATTACTAGTATGTATCGATGTAAGTAACCATTTTGCACTAGAAAACCTATACGACTATCCTGTTAAATGTAACTTTAGTTAACTAAAAAAATGTAAACCTGACTGGTAACATTGCTTTGTACGGACTGACTGTTTATGTTATAATGCACACTACTGCATTCTCACATTGATAGAAAAATACATAAAATAGTGTCCACAATGTGTTTTGTTATGATTAAGAATTTACAGTTATTTTCGTTGGTATTGCAATGGTGGGGTTGAATTCTTTCCTAATATGACACTGTAGAAAGTTAATTTTAATTAGATACTTGATGTTCTTCCAAGTAGCTATATAGGGGGTTGGTTGATATTTCATCGGTGTGGTAAAATTAACCCAATGATCCTCAAATTAGTGGCGGAAATCTATTTGAACAATACTCCCCAAACGTCATTTTGCAAATTTCGATTAATACAAATTTTAACCCCTTTCAAAATAATATATATATATATATATTAATCATCTGGAAGGATGTCAGTCGTTTGCTATCGTTTTGAGTTCCAAGAATAGAACTTTGCGTTTCCATCGATTGGAACCTATTCTCTTCTTCAGTTATCGAGAGACACGCAAGGCTAAGCCGGATAATATCAATATACGGGCATAAAAAAGTGAAATAATATGTAAACAAAAGTAGTTGTTGATCAATAAAAATCAAGCATATACCTGCAGTGAGAAGCGAAGCGAAAAGAGGTACAATAAAAACTTACAGCAGTAAATGTGCTGTACAAACCAGACAAGATGAGAGACTGCTGCCACCTGAAGAAGAAACTAGATTCCAATCCTTGAAATGTCGCGTTCAATTCTTGTAACATTAAATTCTGAGACAGTGAAATTTGTAAGGCAAGGTGCATTTCTGCGACATTTATTGTGTGAGGTTCTGCGCAGTATAGACTAAAGGTAACACTTTTCAGAAACGTAATCTATGTAAAACCTTTTGTGCTCATAAGTTTTGAATGTTATATGAGTTATTAAGAATACAATCGTACGATAGTTCTGGATGTTTAAAATAACATAATATCATTGCTAATGGAAACTATGAATACTGTACTTTTAAACTACCACATTGAGATCGGTATAAAGTAGTGGTAAAGTTTACTTAAATATGTTTTTATTCAGTCTTATTATTGAAAACTTTAATATGGCGGTCATTTTAATGGAATATAAAATAATTTTCTAGCAAAGCAAAAATTTTACATTTGTTACAAATAGGTTAGTTTTTATTTTCAAGATTCTTTATATATATTTACATTCAATGAACACATAGGTTTACATGTTATTAGATATTTTAACGAGAGACTAGAAGCGGTTTTAGAATTTTTTCATATACAGTAATTTTTATTTGACCCACTTTAAGAAGTAAACATAAAGAAAGTAATACGAACTAAATCTATTTAATAGTTAAACGATATACAAGCATTCCACACTTCTTCCCATGATAAGATTTTAATAAATCTCTTTCATTAAAATATTATCGCAGCAATATTATGGAAGGAGATCAGTTCCATAATTTTCAACTGCTCCAACAAAACTGGGGACGATTGTGTCTAAACGCCCTGAAGGTTATCAATTCAATTAAAAGTTTCAGTTTCACAGCTTTTATATTACTTTTTGAAAGTCTTTGTCTGAGTTAATACCGATGTAGAGTCATAATTATAATTAATGGATATGTTTGACTTAAATGCATTTTATTTAGGTTATAATTCAATTTAGAGCAGTATTTTAAAATGTTAATTTTTATAATAATCTATGAGTTTGTACCTGTTATATCCCGAGAGAATTGAATTGAAGACTACCAATTTTAAAAATATATTTAGTACTTTGCTTAGTACCTGTAATATTATCCAAACATTTTGATTTTGGCTCTTCGGTAGTGTGTTATATAGTATTATCAGAAAATACGGTGTGTTGATTAAATTTTGACAGGTGAATCCTCCGTTTCCTTTTCCTCTTCAGGGAATTTATATCTGCACTCTTCTTTCAAACAATGCTTCATCTGCTCATTGGAAATACCTTGTACGAAAATCTGCATTTTTAATCTTTATTTATCTATTCTGAGAATCTTCTCAGTTCGCCTACAATGATTTTTCCCAAATAGTCTTTTTAGCTTATCTCATCCCCAGGTTTACTGTTTCAAATGATTGTTCTTCACATTTCTTGTCGTTCTCTTGGATTTTCATGAAAGGATGCAGTGCTTTGCGTACTCATGGAATCAAGTCCTTTAAGAGCTTGTTTTAGAAATGTCGTCACAAAATAATTAAACTTGATAATATCCATGCATGTCTACTTAGCTGGTATAGTATACCTGTACAAACAATAATTTATAGACTTGGATGTAATGGTTTTCCCTTATCTAATTTTCATAAGTTTTAGATAAAATAAAACACGTTGAAAGGATAAATGTTGATACGTTCATTGATAATTAGATCTTTCCATTAACGTCAGGAAAACAATTATTGTATTGGGTTTGCTTCCAATTATAATACTAATGAAAGGGTGTTTTAGAGCGAGGATAGAGCAATACATTCAAAACACCACAATTATAATTAATTAATTAATCTTTTTAGTAAATTTGCATTTATTTACTTCTTATTAGTTTCAGTATTTTTTAAACTATCAATTAAATCGACTTGTTACCAGTCGAATATTTACAACCAGTCAGAAATTTTGTGCTCGGCTCGTAAAACAATTACACATAAAATTAACCAAGCACAGATAGAGGGCGTGTTTTCCAATAAACGAGGCTGCGATACTTCAACGAGTTCGCTTATTTGGTGACAATGACAAATCTTGTCACAGCTGCTGAAAATAGCTTCTTTGAGTACAACGCGACTAATTGACTATTTCTGATTACACTTCGACAAGAACTGAGCATTTATCTTACTCAAGGTATTGCTTTTTTCGCTGACATTATTTTTGTTAAATTGTTGGATATTGCCTGTCATCGTGGTGGAATAATTCAAATCATTTGTAAATTTACTACAGATTATTGCCTTAAATATTGCTTAGAAAAGTGTATCCAATAACCTAAAACTTTATAAATATCTTCCTTTTAGTGTGTTAAATATCATCTCTCTCTCTCTCCCTCCCTCTCACATCCTCCCTCCCTTTCACTTCCTCCCTCCCTCCACTACCTACAAAATCAATTCTTTCATATTGGCAGACAAGTTTACTAATGAGTTAATATAAGTAATTAATATATCGAAATTAATTATCGAAAGAATATTTATTTTCTTGTCGAAATGCCAAAATAATTAATTCGTGGTAATTCAGTATCTCCGTGTAGGTTCTTAATCAATGGGGACTATATTTGTAGATTTCTGCTTCAATAAATATTGTTGATGATGGAGATTTGTAAACAAATTTGACCCACATATATTCCATCGAATATTTTTAGAGGGAACTGAAACAATATTCGTAACTTGTTCTCCTCTTCTGACGGAACCTAAAACAACATTTCAATGAGCAGTCACATCGCTGAACGCGCATACAATAACAACCAGAATGTAGAACTAAAAACTCGCCGCCGGGAAATCTTTAAAGAACTTACAAATATTTCCCTCAAAACATAACTTTGTTTGTTATTTGAGGAAGTCTCTTCCTACAATGTTGTTTTTTTTTCAAAATAATAACAAAGAATGAAAGGATGTGAGGTATACTTTTTGCGATTCAATGTTTATTGAAATAAATTAAATTCGGCTATTGCCATTTATACAAATTTAATGAATGTAAATAGAAGTCATTTGACAGGTATTTGGTCTTCCGATCATATTTTAGTTTTGTTATTTTAACACATATGTGAAAGAAACGGCCAAATACAAAATAATTGAATCGTAAAAAGTGAGGACTCTGTGGTGTAATGGTAGCACATTCACCCGGCAAGTGAGAGATCCGGGTTCGAGCCCGGCGGAGCAAGTACTTTTTGCGATTCAATGTTTATTGAAATAAATTAAATTCGGCTATTGCCATTTATATAAATTTAATGAATATATATATATATATATATATATATATACATTTATTTATATTTATAAAATTTAATGCGGCTACACTTAATATTTATGATATTTATATATGTATGAGGAAAAAGATAATGGAACCTATTAAAGTTAATGTATGCAGTTGTTCAGGTTTGATAACGTTGTCTAGTCCGAACATAGGTAATATTTAGCGTTGTAACGGTGGCATATTGTAAGTAGGTCACCTCCCGAATACATATAAAATGCATTAGGTTAATTATAGTGGTCTATTGTTTATATACAGTGTACTGTTTCACTATTTATTTAACAAAACAATATCATCACATGGAAGCAAGCCACTGAAATCACTAACAACCGCAAACAAGTTTAAATATTTCAGTCTATATGTAAAATGTTAGTAGTCTTTTGTAAAAATGTTTTCTCGTGCAAAGGCTAGACATTAAAGTTACAGAGAACGCCATTTTGTATAATTTAAAGTAAATGGAAACATTTCTTTAATACATTGCTGCCTTTGGTAAAGATCTTTCCACACATATCAGACATTTCAACACGTACTTTTCAAAAGCGTTTCATCTCAACGTCTGAAAAACAGCCCGACGTTCTATTGTTAAAATATCATCAGTAAATACAGATTTAAACTAAAAAACGTTTTATCAATTACATTTTTATAGAGGACTAGCACAAACCCATGCTTCGCCCTCAAGTTCTATGCAACATTCCGATTTCAGAAACACGAACTATTTCAAATAAACGTAGAGGATCTCCAAAGTCGAAGTTCAAGTTTTCGTAGTGAAAGCACTTGTGATGTAATATGATAGGATCCTGTGATATTTTAAAAGTGGAATTAGTCATTTATCGTCAATATAACGATACCTGTATATAATTTTGTAATAAGGTTGGATTAAAAACAGTATAGTTTTCTAAATTGTATGGATATCGAAATTTTTGTTGAAAATTAAAAACTAAAATCCTCAACAATAATACTGACATTATGACAGCTGCCATCCCTATGTAAATAAGATACATGATACAGTAAAGTACAGGTTCCTGCTTCTCAATCTCTATATCACAGTATTTCCTCGGTCCAGTCGAGGGATTTTATCAGTATTTATATACATAATCAGTATCGTATACCTCTTCAGTGAGAAATGGATCATATGTCATCTAGACGAGTTTCTCTCATACAAATTGCATTTAGTGTCTCTTGTATCGCTTTGCAACAGAATAAATACATTCGTTTAGCTTCTTGCCACGATATTGAATAATGTGTTGTTACTTTTGTTGTGATTTAACTCTATGAATGTACACAAATTGAAAATATTGGTTAAAAATAATTAATCATACGGTTGTGCTGTCATAATACAATGTTTACACAGAACTGTCGAATAAATTTAACTGGCTTCTTGAATTCACATTTCACAACTTTAGGGACAAATAAGCGTTTTTTTGTTCTTTAAATACGAGTAGGGCGTAGCCTGAAAGGTTTACTAAATAAGAATAAGCCTTTGTTTATCCTAGGGATCCTAGGAATGTCCATATAAAATTTCAGTACAATCGGTTGAATAGTTGATAAGTGAAAGTAAAACAAACTACCAAAAAAAGTCACTTTCGCAATTATAATATGTGTTAGGTTGTCATATTTAGTTATAATAATTAATCAAATTTACGCATTAATATAGTTTTTTACTAATAACCAGAATTGTATGTTATTTAGAACTGCTCTTTGCCCACCATTGTTCGATACCATTTTAATTATAAGCAAGCTATTTTCACTTATCTTTGTACACACACACACACACACACACACACACGCACACACCTGCATTCCAAATCTATAGTGGTCCGATTGTCACGTGGTATGAGGTGACATCTGTCGACCAATCAGGCGTCCAGGACACAGACAAGAAAAGCCCCCCGAGGCATCTCTCCAGTTCTTCTAAAGACTCCGTCTCGCTAGGTTGTACGTCAACACCAGCTTTAACTAAGTTCGGGCCGTGCCCCCTTGTCTTATCTTTTGTGAACCGTAAGCCGTTCTATGGCAATTAGCAGTCTACTTGCCGGACATTATTTTGTTAACGAGCCAAAAGTAACTTTGTCTCAGCGTTCGTGAGTGAACCGAAAACAGTGTCAAGTGAAGGTGGAATCTTCATCCATCAACAAGGACTCCACCAGTGCAACGTTCCTTGGAAGCAACCCAGGTCGAACTGCAATCAACCCAACTTCATTTGTGTCGAGGTAAAAGACAATGGACGGCGCAAGGTAACAGTGTTTCATCATTCTTATCATGGTCCTTCGCAACTAAAGACAATTTTCTTCTCAACCAAGATTTAAAAATCCTCAACTAATTCGGACATTTTTGGACATTTTTAATAGAAAATGAAAATCATTTTAACACCTGTATTCTTGATGTAATTGTGTGCCTTTTTTCTAATACTATGTTTTATGAGCTCATTTCGTATTTTTATTTTTCCCATTCGACTAATAGTTATTCTTAGAAAATCAACGTATGGGCTCCATCTGCTCAGCTATCGAAGTATGAGTTTAACATTAGACATTTTATTGGTCCTTCGAAACATAATTGAGGTCCGCAAAGCCGGATCTCCTACTTTATTCTGACCGGATCTAACAATATGATTAGGAAGATAATTTTGACCTGACGAAGAGTATAGATTTCAACCCTCGAAACGAAGTGTTATACATTTTCTAGGGATTTTCACCACCTATAAACACCGGAAACCACAGAAAGGATAGATAGTTCAGAGAAGACTTTATGGAACTCTGTTCACAGCGCCATCTGACAGCCAGACCTAGGAACTACCATTGGCGGTGCAACATTAGTGAATTCCATTGGCTGGTCCAAGTTACTAGACTAAGTGACCCGTCTGGGTTCTTATTGTGTTTGCAACATTTCTTAGCATAAAATAGATTATTGAACTTTAATTCACACATATTTTGAATAAATCCATTGTTTAAACAATAATGGCGATGTTAAATCTCAATTTATACTGCGATGCTTTTCCAGAAAAATTTGGAGAATAAGAAATAATATTAAAAAAGTGGAGAATAATATTAGTGTTTTAACTGACGTCGCGAGATAGTTTTAAGTTTTAAGATCGTCGCCCTAATTCAAATTATTTAAGCTTATTATAGTTTTTTCAACTCTTTAAGAATTTCCTTATGTCTCTGAGTGTAATGAAAAATACAGATTACAATTTAAAGGAGTTAGTAGATCCGAATGTAAAGAAACTAAAAAAAAACTCCAGACATCAAAAGTATGGCAAAGCGTGCTTCATTGAAGCTCTATTCGTCCGTTAATCTGATAAGTGAACTGATCTGTATAGTGTCTGTTTAAACCAGAAAATCCTGGCTTAATTCCAGAAATAAAGGTTTTAAAAAGTAATAAGGACATAAAATGAATAGCAAACTTTAAAATTATTACATTTTACTACACCAGTTAGTATCTTTTAAGTAAAACACGCCAAACTGTTTAATGCTTTACTTAGATATGTTTCCCTTCATGATCCAAGTATTAAGCCATACGCAAACATTCGCACAGAGAAATGCTACACTCTAAAAGTAGACTCTTTTGTCTATAAGAGGAGCAAAAAGTGTTTACTGGGAAACATCGGAGATATAACAAAATATAAGTTCCAAATAAGTATAAAAGCCAGAATTAATCAAACCCAACAATTAATTTAATTATGGCTTTATATAAATATCTTAATTATAATTCTGGAGTCATGGTCCATTGTGGATTCAGCTTTTATAATTTTTAAATAATGGCCATAAAGAAAGTGTCTGACCTGTGGAAACATGCCACTGCGTTATCAGTGGTATCACATGTGTTGGGTAAACCCAAGGGACAATGCAGGTGCAATCTATTCAAATCCATAAATATAAACATCCCAATGTGCGATGAGGAAAAGATACAAGATAGCTGATAAAAATTCACAATATGAAGTATGCCTGAGTGTTTTAAACCGAATTATTTTTATTACAATATCCGCACTCTATTCCTACCATCGTATTTAGAATTTCTGTAATGCAAATTTTACTAAATTCTCTTTTATTTGCAATCAATTTAATATTCCATTACGTCATTACCCTATCTAGTATATTATGTAACTCGATTTATTAATTTCCATTCAATTCCATTCAATTTAACAATATTTATTTATTTCACTCAAGTATTTATTCATTACTGCTGTAATCCGCGGCCAAAGTTTTGTTGTTTACATTTTTACGGCATCATTAACCGTGCATTACTATAGCTAAAGCTTGTATATACATTATTTACCAACCAATATTATGATCTAGGTGGCACAATGTTTGTGTTTAATTTTAGTTTAACTTTAATTATTCATTAAAACCTTACATAATATAATTGTTTTACGGGTAATAAGCTTTAACAACTGTAATCATCCGCTAACTTTAAAATGGATATGATAATGTATTATTTTTATCTTGATTTAAGAATAATATAAAAAATACTGTGCCTAATTTCAGTTTTACATCTTTACTGTTCCCTGAAAATATAAATAAAATCTAAAAACACAAAGATAGGCAGAAGGTAAAATAAATATTTCTGGCCCATATTTATATTGCAGTTTTACTGGATGATTCGCAAACACATTATAATGACAACCGTTTACTGACATTGGATAAGACGATTTGACATAATGATTATTAAAATACAAATCATAACTTATTAATAAGTAGAATAAACTTTAATACTAGTAGATTAAAAGTCAACTAATGTTTTTTCAAAATGTTTTTTTTTAATTGATTTGGATTTCTCCCACTGGAGTTCATATATGGTACAAACAAATATGGTCAAATATGGTTTGATATGAATTCAGTGAAAATCGTCTACCCTTTACGTATTTTCTCACCCATTTATTCACAATAAAATGTACTAAGCTTTATACTTTAGATTTTGGTATCATCAAAATAATTTGCTTCATGAAGGTGTTTAACTTTTAGAAATAACAGTATACCTCTTCGTTTAAATGGACGATAAACAATCATAACAATAATATCATGATATATCATACAATATAAATATCATAATTATTTAAGTATTAATTTTTACATAAGGGGGTATAAAAATTATTCTTACTAATTACTATTTAAAATTTAAAAAAAGGTAACTAAATCAAACTCAGTTATTAGTATTGGATTCTTAGTAAGTATTTTTAAATAAATATATTCCAAAGATTTCTTTCATTTCTTCCCGCTCCCTGTGTTATTTGTTTGTAGTAAGGAGGAATACTGTAATAATAAAGTACATACTTATATTCCAGTTAAAGTTCCATTAGAATATGCCTCATGGATATATAATGCTAATCAATATTTCACATGGTGGCGCCAGTGTTAGTGGCGAGCTGATGCTGCAGACAACTAACCAACAGTGGAAGTTGCCATGCAAATGTCCCAAGTTCAGTTCCGAACTCACTCCCGAATATGAAATACGTCATTCTGTTTGCCCTCAACTCCAACACAGCTACTCACCATTATTTGGACCAATGTTGGGTTCTAACTCGGTCCGTAAACTATTCAGTTTTTATATTCACTGGTTCTATCACACACATTCGACCACAGTCTCTGCTGGGTTACATACATCATTTAAACTCTAAAGCTCATTTCATTTACTACAAGTTTTGCTGTCACATGTTAAATGTCATTTAATTGTACTTAGTTTGATGCAAACTCAATTACTCTGCCATTCTCTTGTGTCCGTCATGGTTGCCCATAAGGTCAATGTAAAACTTTCGCTAAAGCTCAGCCAAATCCTAGAAGGTAATACGCCACCATCGAAATTAGTGTTGCTTATATACACAAAAAGTTTTGTGAAGAATTTTAAGTCCGTAGGTTAGATGATTTTTAAGATACCATGCAGACCGAGAGAATGAAAAAAAAAAACTTTTCCAGAACTCTGTGTTTTTTTTATCTAGTGTAATACACTGATATAATTATACAGTTTGTATCTGACGGGCAGTTTTTAGTGCGTTGAACAAAAAAAGAAAGTAAAATTTTCTGTAAAAATCCTATTTTTTAATATTTCAACCCTTTCGTTATCCACCCATTTTGACTTCCACCAAACCAGCGAGGCTGACAATAAATTTCATTTTTAGGTGAAATTATTTTAAAAATTGAAACCCACCATTTTGAGTTCATTCAATGCGAATTGAACTTAACTCTTAAGCTAATAAGATTGTAAAGTTAAGTAACAGTTAAACTCATTTACGAATCAGTTATTAGTAAATAACACACATTTACATAACACAGTTGCGCAAGGTCCATGCGAGGGCATCACGAATACTGGGAAGTCCAGATGATAAATTCCCACACATGAATAAAATTACCTTATCAACTAAAATGTAATTATACATAATTGGCCTATCATGTAATGTAGTGTTGGTTAGAGGAGATTTAATGTTAATTGTGAAACCGTGTACGTTAATTACTTTCAGTGTAATCCATTCGCTCAGGTTAAACAAAATAAACCGGCATATGAGATAAACGCTTGGATTTGTTTGCCCCTTAATTTAAATGTTGTGTACATTTTAAAAAGTTTGAAACTCTTGGTATTTTACAACTAAATTGTTTTATTTTCTAGTTTATTTAAAACGAAACAGCACAATAATAATACACAAAACGTTTAGTATACTACACCAAGTTAAGTCCTGTTATTATTCAGCGATAGAATAAATATATTATATAACATTATGTTCTAAAGTGAAAAACAAGTCAAAGACAGTTGACCGCCAACCTCGCTAATTTTCAGAAATAGTCATTGACTAATATTGTTGTAATATTGACTAATGTTTTAAATATATATATATATATATATATATATATATATATATAACACAAAATATCTCTAAGAACAATTTTATAATATCCAAAATATGCTGAAGAAAGTTAAGATAAACTTTGACTATATCAAATACAGTTTTTGTTGCTAAATTCAATAAGAAATAAACTGGACAAACAAAAATAAGTATTCAAATTTAAATAATATTACTCCCACATAAATTTTAATAAAAAGGACAAAATTAATATGAAGTTGCTAACCATTGTACAAATACTCCTCACATATCTTACACACCACCTCTAGAGAAACTTTTAAACTATTAAGACATATTACAACACCTACATAAGTGCACACATAAAATGTATGAAAATCATATTACATAAAACAAACCATCATGATTTAATAAATAAGAAAGGCAGACCAAAAACTCTATATTATTTTAACAGATATTAAAAACAAAACAATGAACAATTTACATAGTAAAGTTCTAAGTTGTGATATGACTTTATTTTACATGCAACACTACACAAGACAACTTGATATTAAAATCTTATTACTCTGACTGGTTAAAAAAATGTAAATAAATGAATATTTTGTATTTACTTATTTGAAGTGTTTCATGAGCATTACTTTGTTGTCAAGAGATCTAAAAAGTCAAATTATTTGCTTTTTTGTATTCTAAATTAGGAAATCCAAACAATCTAAATCTACAAGGTTTATTTACTTAATGAGATGGATTTATGTATTTTTAAGCTGGATCTAAAAAACTACGACAGTACGAGGCTTTGATAAAACTTATCTCCTTCCCCAATCTCTACCCTTGAATGCTACTCCCTTATCTTTCCCCCTTGTCTCTTCTCCTTTGTCTCCTCCATTTTCACCCTATTTGTGCAGTGGTTAATCGCAATCGAGAAAATTAGGCGCAGGGCTTCCAACTTTCAAAGATCAATTTCTAAAAACAGGAATCGTAAGCATTAACAAATTATAAAATTAAATGATTCTAATTTATTGTGTACAATTTGATAAATTTACAGCTTAATTTTATAAAAATATAATTAGTTAAAAATTTATTTTACAAATCACGTCCACTTAAAACAAACTTTAACTTTGAGTGGGTTTGTATAATAGGACGAATTATTAAATGGAATATAAACCGTAATCACGCAGAAAATTGCTCTTTCACCCTGAATGAAAATGGCTTTTGTTTAAAATTTTGAATTCTCTGCCATTAAAGAGGGTTCCATAATAAAGACAGCATAAAATTCTTTCTTAACACTTTTGTTGGGTTTACAAGTCAAAGGGCATTTCAAAATGTTTGGCTTTGCCTAATTTACAAGATTACGACATGTTCATCATTTTTAGATAAACGGACACGTTTAAAATCTTTTACCCAATTTTAAACTGTTGCAAACACAGGGGCTGATGTGCCATGAACTGCATCCAACTCAATTTAATTTTTTTCAGCGTTAAACCTCGCAAATACAAATGTTTATCACCTCACAAATCTCCCTTTTCACCATTAATACAAAACAAACATAACTTTTTTTCAATCTTACGAGCGTCATTTCTAGGGGTTTTTAAGGACTTATTGAACAATCCTTGTATTAATTAATATTCGAATGTTTTTCGTCACTTGAAGTTCGGGATAGTATTTGTGCCAAAGAATTGTGGCAAAGTTGTGAAAAGATCCACATTTCATAATACATAATAAGTTTAGATGCAGAGATATTCCATAACATACATAATAAAATCACAAACCTTGGCTTCCATGTAGGATTTCGATGTGCTTGGCTTTTACATATCTAATATTAATTTCAGTACCGCTACCATCAGCTCATTTTCAAATTATTGCGGATCTTATTTATTAAATGTATATTTGAAAGAAAAAAAACTTAATATGCCTTATAGTTTTTCATATGTCCTTATAGTTGAAGAGTCGAGAACCATTAAACATCGCATTTGTAATCATAGAAAATTTAGTTATATTTTTAACCCTTTTTATACCATACTACTTTGACCTCTACCTCATTTGGTGTTGCTAAGGTTTCTCTTCGATGAGAACTTTCCTATTGTGTGAATTCCAAGAACAACTAGGTTGTTTTACAATGAAAATTGGCTTTTGATTTTTTTATTATGGCTCCAAAGATTTCATGAAGCCTCATATTTTCTTCATGATTTTATTTAGTTTCGTTTTTTTTTTTTTTTGTTTGTTTCAATAAACTGAAATATATTAACGCATCATTTGTGACCCAGGGTTAAATTGCAACATTTATATGCGATGAAAAGCAAACACAAAGAAGCAAAGTTGTTACAGAGTTATGGCACATGAACACAGTAAAACTTGCATAAAGTTCACAGGTAATACCAACAAAGTTGTCACAGTCTAGTGAAGTTTTAATAACATTTGCATACAAATGTAATAATTACCATGGGACTGGAGCAAGACGTCAACGTGTCTCTTGGTGTAGCGTAGAACGCTGCTGTTTAGAGAGCTTAATTACGCCAATAAACAATAACGTAACAAGAACTTCGAGCGCTGTCAACAACACAATTGTATAGGGTGATAATTCTCTGTACCATGCCATTTGAGTAAATTATTGTAAAAGTTTCCTAATCGTTCTAAGTGTACATTTTAGATAAAATAATGTTAGGTAGTATTTATGCAAATATTCATATTTAGAAGGCAACCTTTTCTAATAGTATATTTAAAATTAAATTTATAAATCACTTTTAGACATGGTGATTCAAATAACGTATCATAAACGTATATTAAGAGAACGGTTAGAGCTTCAGTAAAGAAACGAAATCCAATCTTCTTAAATTACATACAGGGATTTTTTTTAATTTTAAACAATTTATGGAAAAATATGTGCTATAACTAGAGGTTCCAGAATTGAATTTCAGAATTGTAAACGGATGAAATAGAGATTGTTTAAGCTCTATCTCACATATTAAAGTGAAGTTTAAAAAATATTTGACTGTTTCAAAATGCAGGTCAAAATGTAACAAAATTGGATTTTACATAAAAAACCTTCTTTATGTACTTCTTTTACAACAAAAATATGCTTTTACCTTATTAATATTACAGGTAAATATTACAATTCTTACAGACGGAAAATCCTTACAGAAGCCAAAAGTCAATCAAAAGTTGAAATCTGTTTCATCCTGTAGGCCATACCGAAACTAATGCTTATTGTCATGAACTAGTATACAATAATAATTTTCAGATTGTGTTAAACGTACTTTGTACATAATATTCTTGTCATTTTCTTTTCAAAAGATAATAAACGTCAATTTGATATTTGTCTATTGTTTTATTTTTTTAATTAATCTTATACAATGTTTTCATAAAACACAAATAAAGAAAAAATTTCCTAGTTGATACACAAATAATGCAAAATCCGCAATTGAATGAAAATTTCAAACAATTTTAAGTTTGTAACTCGTTAATTTTGTTGTAGAAATTGAAATTCTATGTACAAGGAAATTTCAAATCAGAATCGTGTTGAAATCTTCAGTTTTAGGTCAAACATATAATGAAATAACTATGTGATGTTCAGTGAAGTTAGGATCATTACTGGCCAGTGGGATATAGTGCTTTTCCTCAATTTGGCATAATTGTATTCATTAATCGTAATTCACTCTGTCGTAATTACATGCATCAGAACAGCGCAAGGAGCAAGGAGACAGCGTGAAAATAATGCACTAATACAACGACAAACGCATATGTACTATAGTATATCTTACTGCATGCATGAGTATTTCAATAATCCCATATTCTACAGTAATTGTTTATATGCCCCTTGTTTCAGGTCTTATATACACGACCACGGACCAGATCGACAGAGAAGAATAAGAAGAGTATTTGCTCGAGGTAATATTCTTCCCAAACTCTCTCAATCATTTACGGGAAATAATCATATTTATGTATGCGTTTTTTTTTAATTTGTACCGAATGACGATAACACATGGGGGTGGTGACTTCTGAGGTCGTAGTAATAAATACTCGAATTGCAAAGTTTACTTATAAGTTCAATTTAATTAATGAAACTTACAAGCACCACTTTTAGTTGGTAAATTAAATGTATGCCTTGTCACGTTGCTGCCAATTAGAGTACAAGAACTAAAAATGTATATCTGATAGGTGGGCCTAAAATATCCAATGTTCTATGGAATTATGCCTACGATATTTTACTTTATAAAACTTTAAGATTTTACTTCCCTTCGCAATATGTAGACTCACAACCCGGGCGACAGCGTCTTGGCACGAGACATTGAGGCTGTAGTCTAAGAAGGGTTATTTCTAGTCGGTAATTACTAGAAGAGGAGTAGAAGTTATGAAAGTGGTAGCCATCTACTCAAATAATACGTGAGCTCGCCTAAAACAAATTCGCGACGGCATGACCGATTTAATGAGACAAAAAACTTATCACGACAACGTGCTCGTCAGAAGGACGACGCCACAACTTGTATCCATTTCAATCAAGCAAATAAAAGATCTTCAATGGTAATTTACTTTACTATTTAATACTTTACTTTACGTTACATTCATTTTTATATGTTTGGCATCAAAGGGCTAATTTAATAATACGAAAATATAAATTTTACTTACGGACATAGCGCGCGAGGTGAAATCGGTCACGTAGTTGGGCTGCTATGAAGGGTCACAATAAAATATTCATACGCGTGCCAATTAAGTAGTTAGTCCGTCGATAATTTAGTTCCGGAACATTGGATAAAAAATAATATTAAGTTGTACTAGCTAACTAGGTTGTGAAATGTTGCGTTATATAAAATGGAACTAACTAACGGTACAACTTACATAATTCTTATTAGTATAGAACTATCACAACTGCTTTATCAGCTGTTCTGAGCATAAACTACTTTAAATATCCTCACGATATCGTAGAACTGCACCTTAAACTTGTCTTGTGGCCGAGCGTTTGCGAGGCCTATTACTCCAGGACCTGAATAACTTTCATTTCTCTCGGTCTGTTTGTCTATTTGTCAGCACCATATCTCGAAAACAAACTGATTAAAATTTTGAATGAAGGTTCGTCATTAATATATAGGCAACACTGATTTCAATGACGGTGCACGTAATTCCATGGGATTTAACTGAGCGTTAGCGAATATCTTTAAATTAGTCTTATAGGTAACCATGATGGTAAAAAACACCATAGCAGAATAAATAAATTTGGAAACAAAATGAATAAAATCATGAGCCAATTTTATTGGTGAAGTAAAAGAAATTGAGTGGAAAGCTCATATTAAAGGTCTGTACCAAAATATGATTTTAGCGTAGGCTTGTATTTTATTAGCCTCCCTAGCTCACCGGAACTTTTATTATTTCAACATTGCTATGAAACTTAATTTGATGAGTCGAAATTTAAATGAATTATGCAACAAGATATTTCTATAAATATTTTTTGAAACTTTATTTCATATAGACATGAATGAGTTGTTGATGACGCATCTCCACCATTGAATTTGGCTGAGTCAATGAAGCCTTTCGCTCAGTAGGCTGACACATTTTTTTTTCCTGTCGGGAGATGTCAAAATATTTGTTTGTATGATTGCCTGTCTCTCTATCGCTCCTCAGGACATCTTGAGAATGAAATGAACTATAGTTTTGAAATTTTGCATGCAACTTCATGTTATACGTGTTTTGGCGTACTCTTACATTATAATATTTTAGTTGTAGATTTAAATTGTAATAAATCTTGCACTCCGAACTTACATTAATTATACACCATTGTTTAATCCTAAATGTGGACAATGCATTGAGCTCAAAAAATACGAGTATTGTTATCGGATTTTTTAATTCTAATCGTAAATATTAATATGTTCTTTATTTCTCTTGATGATTTTCTTAAATTCTCAATATAGGGAAAATGTATAAAATCTGAATCTTTCTAACGTATATATAATTTTTATACATATTGTAGCTTAATGTATCAATAATAATAATAAAAAGTAAGATATAAACACATTATCAATGTAACTTAACTGGATTTAGAAGAAACAATAAATTATACAGTATTGTTTTCAAACCTCTATTTTAATAAATTTGTTTTTTAAAGATTTATAAACGGACTTGGGAGGAAAATAAATTCCATTTTAACACCTCTGAAAGCTTTAGAGGTTGGAAAGTTTCGTAAACAACTTGCTTCTGCATACTGAATATTTAACAGATTTTAATTAACGTCCCAGACAAAATTAAGGGTTAATATAAAATTACCTGAACAAGGTTTAATGTAAAAAGCTTTCAGTTTCCAAAAGCACAATATAATGAGAAAATTGTAAAGATTCACGTTTATAAAATATACATATGAAAAATGCAAACTTTTATTTGATGTAAACTATTAGTTGATACAAAGTAGACTAAATAATGAATTTGCCTTGAGTAAGTTGTCTATGACAGCAAACAATTATAGTCATTACGATAACGTATGTATAACAATCTGTATATATAACTCTTCCTTTATGAATGAGTAGCAAGTAGAATGTTGTGGGATGCTTTTTATTTTTTAATATAGATAGCTATTCTCGTATAACAACAGATTATTACACAAATATATCTAAAAGATTTAAGTTTTGTAAAAGAAACAAAACCTCCCTGGGAATTGTTTTACGAAGTAATTTATTCTTTTTATATGATATTTTACATATTATAGTGTCAGCCGATGGGAAAGGGTGATAATTAACTGTATGAGCGTTAGTGAAGCTTATTACTTGACGGGCTGGAAAAAATACATTTCTGTAGTAAGAACGATATCTTGAAAACGAAGTGATCCATATAGCTACAATAAACCATGAGATTCATTTTTACTTATGCTACAAGAGTTCGGTAATGGTGCATTTAACCCCATGAGATTTGGCTGAGCGTTAGCGAATGTTTTACACTGTACTTATGGGCAATTATGGTGATAACCATAGGGCAGGTCAAGTGCGAACAATATTGCACCCAGAGGATGGATCTAGTTGATTTCTCTTGCCATCTCTCATGAACATTTTAGTACAGTATTAATGAATTATCTACCATAGAATACGGTTTTACTCATAAGACCTCCACTTGATTAAAGGACTGAATGAAACTACAACCCTTAACAAACCCTAGACCATGAAAAACTTCCTGTTTACTTAATTAATACGTAATTTAAGTAGATACCTGAAAGTAATATATTCTAAGTAAATTCTACTAACCAACATAATATGGTGGATGACTCAATACCCGGCGATCTTGAAGCCTTTCACCCAACCAACGCAATATATGGTTATAGACCAGAACATTAGCCGGTCTAGGTTTTGGTAGAAGATAATAATCATGGAAATTGCCTCAACTAAATACCTATAAAGCCGCTTTTAAACTTACTTATACATATAAAAAATAATTAAATTGTAAAAAGTAAGGGCTCTGTGGTATAGTGATAGCTCACTCAACCGGTAAGTGAGAGGTCCGGGTTCGAGTCACGAAAATAGATGTATGAATAGAAAGTTTAAGTTTAACACACTCTTAGAAGTACTAGAGACTTGAAATTTTGCATGATTGCTGTACAGGCCGTTTAACAAGAAAATCTCAATAAATTATTTAAAAAATTTACTTTTACATCCTCAATAAAATGAAATACTTAAAATTAAGTAAATTTTTCAACGTAAACTGGTTTTGTTTCTAGCTCAAAAGAGCCAAACCGTTTAGTCGTAGCTCAAAAATAATTTTTGACAAGATTTAAAAGATTAAATTATTTAAAAAAGGTGTCTACGAATCAACACGAGAAACGATAGAAAAGTACAACTTTTAGTCAAATTTGGCTAAGACTTCCATACAGGCTTTTATTCAAAGCTCTGTTTCTTTAGTGCGAAATGGAGTGGTCCACAAAAAACTGTAATAACCTTTTACATTATCTAGCTCAGTTAAGCCACAAAACGATCAACAAACAAAAACTTTTTGCAGGTCTGATAAAAGTGGTTACGTACAAGTCCTCTATTTAAAGTTCGGTAACCGAATTTTAAGTTCTACCCAATGGTAATAAATACGCTAAGACAAGAATGAGTTAAGGTTTAGTCAGTTTAAAGATCTAGTGACCTTTTACCCAGTCTTGAGAGGTTAAGCCAGCAAACTCTTGCTTAATAAAACAAATTTTAATGCAAACTTTAAAGCAGAAATTTAAACTAAACCTGTTTTAAAAAATAGAGGTGTATTAAAAAATCACTTTTTATCCTTACTTTAGCTTTTAACTCTATTATGGAAACTTGTTTTAAATTACGTCAATTTTAATTATTTTTTAGCTTTCTGTCGCATCACTGAATTATAAATGAGTAATGATATTTATTCTTATTACATACTCAATAAAATACCATATATTAGAATAATAAATAATAATCAATTTAGCTTCTACATTCAAAAATAAAATCCATCATTGCTAAAAATGGAATCATGGAAAATAGAGATTTAATTAATTATAAATTTACTTACTATAAATATTAACTTGCTGTACATAAATCTTCTATATTACTTTTTTGGCACAATGAAGACAAACATTTCTATTGGAATCTAATCACCCGGGCTAATAACCTTCAGAAGTATTGATGAGTAGTATACCAGAATTCAGAACTTACGTCTCCCATCTAATATCGACAGAGCCGTCTCGCTTATATGAGATCTGCCAGTGATATCAGACCTTACGTCCCCCGATGAGAACCATTGTTAAGTTTTAAACCATATTCGTATCTTTTAATGTTCTTTCTATTATTAAATAATATTCAGACAAAAAAATAGTCAATACTCCGTTAGTGAACTGTGTCAGTGTTTTCTGTGGTCTAATGTCGACAGAGCCGTCTCGCTTATATGAGATCTGCCAGTGATATCAGACCTTACGTCCCCCGATGAGAACCATTGTTAAGTTTTAAACCATATTCGTATCTTTTAATGTTCTTTCTATTATTAAATAATATTCAGACAAAAAAAATAGTCAATACTCCGTTAGTGAACTGTGTCAGTGTTTTCTGTGGTCTAATGTCGACAGAGCCGTCTCGCTTATATGAGATCTGACAGTGATATCAGACCTTACGTCCCCCGATGAGAACCATTGTTAAGTTTTAAACCATATTCGTATCTTTTAATGTTCTTTCTATTATTAAATAATATTCAGACCAAAAAATAGTCAATACTCCGTTAGTGAACTGTGTCAGTGTTTTCTGTGGTCTAATGTCGACAGAGCCGTCTCGCTTATATGAGATCTGCCAGTGATATCAGACCTTACGTCCCCCGATGAGAACCTTGTTGTGTCTTAAACCGTATTCGTATCTTTTAAGGTTCTTTCTATTATTACATAATACTCACACACAAAAGAAAATCGTCAATACTCCGGCAGTGGCCTGTCACCGTGTTGTCTGTGGTGTAATATCGAGAGAGCCGCCCTGGCTTATGTGAGCTCTGCCATTTATTTCAGCATTTAGTTTTGCTTTAGAGAGCCGTATGAATTATAAAAAGAATTTGGTTTAAATTTGAAAATGTTTTATAATACGAGTATTTCCTTCTCGACAGAAAGGCTAAAGATGGTTTTAATTAAAATGCACAAACAATATTTAAATAAACAAAGACATTATAACAACTTAAAATTATCCTTTTAGACGTATTTCATAAGCTTTTGTCACTTATGTCAATAGTAGACCGGACTGCATTACTGGTACAGACCTCACCCACAGTACTGATTAGTTAGAATATTATTCGTTAATGCACTTAATTAAAGAAATATACTTGTAAAGTATCTTAAAATCCACCTTTTTTGAAGAAATTATTGACATAATTGGTGACTGAGGCAATAATGAACATTATACCGCAGTCAATATGAAACAATCCCATCGGCGTTATTAATAGTTTTGAGTTTTCTGTTAGAATATAACATAACAATACACTTACAAAAATATACCGGTGACAAAAACTCAACGATGGCTGGCTCTCAGCTGGGGACAAAAGTTCATGTCGGCTGGTTCATTGTCAATATTATACCGCAGTAAATACACTCACACAGACAGTGCCGCAGTGTTGCTGATTTAAGTGTATGTCGGTATGTTATTCCAGAACACACGTTAACTCTGGAGCTATGTTATACTTTTGAAATCGGCTCTATGTTTGAGGTGAAAAGGCTGACAAAACTGAATAACATCGGTGCAGGCAGGTAAATCAATATTAGATCGTGAACTGAAAACATTTATTTGTTTAAGATTTGCTACGTTGAATTTTTCTCAGGACTGTATTAAAAATTCAGCAATTGTAGACTTTCAACAGAGTAACTTGACACTAACTTTTACCTGGATATAAAATTGAACAATTGTCAGTAATCATCACTTATATATATATATATATATATATATATATATATATATATATACTGAAATACACTTTGCTTGATACCAATAAGTGTATATCCACTCTAAGTACTGGTGAATTTTCTCATGACATTTTCAATTTACATGATGAAGTTATGCCGCTCTAGTCTACTAATTTTTACTACCTTGATACCACATAACTTTTATATTCCAGAAGTTGTTAGTGTTTACGGAAATATTACTGCCAGTAACTGCTGCCTAATATAGTCAGTTCTTTCATAGAGGTTATATTTAACCCCATGTGTATTTTCATCTTTAACAGGAAGCAATTGCATTATTAACTTGGCCTAGTTGAAACTAGCAAATTATTGTGGAATATTATTACAACTCACCTGTACTTCAGAAGTAACCAGCAGTTGAGGTGAAGGAGGCATTACAGATCGCGGACTAATACTGAAAATCCCTTTAGCTTATAACCTCTGCTAATGATTCCATCGTTTTCAACCCGGAAACAGTGAGTTTTATTTAACTACTGCAGCTCTTCTTTTGAAGTGTATTGATTGGTGCCGGAAATTCAAATCATTAATACTCCGGCAGCGGTTTCTGTTTGTGGGCCAGTGTCAGTATTGATCGTGGTGTAATATTGAGAGACGTTTTAGTTAATATTACCTCTGCTACTGACTTCAGCTCTCTCGCTTTCATCCGAGAAACAATGGCAAGACTGCCAAATCAACCCTTAGGCAGAACAAATTAACACAGCCCACCACCATGAAAGGTGCAAGGTATCACCCCAGACATTGGGTACTCCTATGGCCAGCCTCTACGGTGCTGATTAAACTTCAGACCTCTCCTAGGAAAAAAGAATGGAGTAAAAGTGTTATGAGGGGAAATTTAAGAGTTGCTGATAGAATAAAGAGAAATGTTGAAGAAGGAAGTGAAAAACTACTGGAAATTCCAGTGTCGGAAATACAAGAGAGTAGCCAAGGGTAGTTAGTAAAGCACACAGGTATAGGGTTAAAATAGGCTGGCAAGAGCATGCAACAAGTAAGTAGAAATAATAATTGTTACCCAGTTTTTGGAGTGAATTGAAGACTATTATACGACACCTCAACTCAACTCATCAATACTCCGGCAGCAGCCACTGTGTTTGCAGTGTCAGTGCCAATATTGACCTCAGTCTAATATTGAGACTCGCTATATAAGTCAGCATTCCTTCTGGTACAGATGTTAGCCCTCTAACTTTCATCGAGACACAATCAAGCTTTAACTGCCTGCCCATTATCGTACTGCTGTTGGAGTACATTGATGAGTAATGTCCCAACACAAACTCATCAATACTCCGGCAGCGACCACCGTTTCCGGTGTCAGTGTCAGTATTTATCAAAGTCTAATATTGAGACTCGTTTTTAAGTTATTATTATTTCTTCTAATGATGTCACCACTCAACCAAGAGGCAGTGGAAAGCTTTAATTGGCGTATTAAATGCTGAATTTAGGAGATATATTTGGCTCTGACCCTATTTTTTTATTACAGCTGAACAGTCATATGGTAACTCCTCAGTAGCCAAGTTGGCTCGAACTAACCAAGAATTTCTTAAATATTGAGTCTTAAAAACCTATACCCAATCAGCAAATTCTGTATGTTTACTAACATGTAAAAGATCTTAATACTACAAAACTTGTGTCAATAACTTTCTACTGTATAATATTTATCCTTTATTTTTAAACAACATTTCTGTTTAAAACGTGATTATTTGTATACAAGTTTTAGCATGAATTCCTCCCAAATTGTAAAACTGTACAACTGTTGTCATTTAAAAGTGAAAGAGGAGTCGGGTTTATACTGTTAAATGAAAGTAAAAACATATTCAACGAATTCTGTTGATTCTACGTAAAGAAGAATAATTTCGAACGAAAGTTTGAAATAGTGTAATTTGTAAGATAAAGAAACAGATTTGTTGTTTACCAGCAAAGGGAAAAAGGCTGAGCCTGGTGGAACTCTAGCCTGATTTTGCATAGGTTTGTGACACTACACCGATGATTTGTAGGACACTTCTTGTGATATGTGACGTCACAGGCCAGGCGTCACACTGAAAAATTTGTCACACAGAAGTTACCGTTAATTGTTTGAGTATTTGGCTCAAGCCTAGTGCCCATATTATTGCATGAAGCTGGCACATTTTAATTAATACTGTTCGTTGCATAATGAGTTATTTTTTAGGAAACAGGAAGTAATTGATTTGTCAGAGGTGCCTCAAATGTTTTCGTAATATGGTGAGTTTTGTCTGAATAAAAGTGTTTTATTTATTTGTTTAGTATTACGTAATTAAGTATTTTTTACCTAACACAATGTTTTACTTCCTGAATATCGGGGTCTCCACAGAAAGTCTGAATAATTCATTTCTCTTAACATTGATTTGATATAGTGAGAACGTGAATATTTAATTTCAGATTAATGGAATAAAGATTAAAAAGCTAGTGTTAAGATTGTTAAAATTATTATCTCAGTAATTTGTTCTATTATAACATTAAACATTGTGATGTAATACAACCATTCCTTGCATTTCACTTTTTATTAATGTATTAAACGTGAAATACCTTTAATATGATGTTAAAGACAACGTTTAAAGCGTGTTTTCTGTTTCCAATGTTAATGAATATTATGATGAGTAAGATTTTCGGATCCGACATCCTTCGGCCTGAATCGTCGGTAATTATTCTAGTGATTCGAATCAATATTTACGATGAGTAATTCACAGAAGCTTAGCAGAACATATTCCGTTCGCATGGGTAACATTGTCCTGTTACCACTTCATCCCAACTCAATCCTAACTAATTGTAACTTACTTCTATCGCTTGAATAGTCCCAATTTTGGTGCTATCACAAAAGTAAGCTCAAAAGTTAATATTTGATATAGTAAATTACTAATACTATAGAAGTCAATTTTTGTGTTTAAAATTATGAGATTTAACATTATTTAAATAAGTGTTAAAACTATAAATGATTAAACGCTAGAATTTATAATTAATTACTGACGATTACTACCATTAATTAAATTGAACATTTTCATCCTTAAATTGAACATGTTGGAAATGTATGGAAACGACTCCCACGATTAACCATTCACGCTGCATTCACAAAATGTAGCGCTAAGTCAAAAGGCTGGCGGTATTCAGATCCATCGGCGCCGTATTCCTGCCTTTCCACTCTCAATGACGTGAATCTCTGCACCCCCTCAATACCAGGTGTTCATCTCCGAGTGATTGATTCTTTATAGAACTTCTCTTTCACAGAGTTGTTAAGAGAACGAACGAGTTTCACGTTCCTTTTATCATTCAAGGTTTTTTGTCCGTACTTAACCAACTCCTTACTTTTAGGGGGAAACACTCTTGGAATAGCAAAGTACTTTTCCTGTATTAGAACTTAGTTTTAAGAAATGCCAAAACATTAATCTTGGTAAATTATTTATAGTCGTATTTAGAATGCAAACTGTAATTAATTACCCACTGTATATTTAGATACTTCGAACACCCTTTATTTCGATTCCGTAATTATTATTTTTGTCTTATAATAATAACAAGAATAGATACCTGTGTATATATATATATATAGGTATCCTTTCTAATATATAATTTTAATTTATTATATATATATTTTTTTTATATCAAATTGTTATCTTTTTGTATATTGCAGTCAGTAACTTATTTAAAAATAAATCTGTTCGGATTTTGATTTAATTTATTTTTCAAAGTGGTCTCAAAACGCAAGTAGTACAAGTAGGAGAGACGAGTATAAAGAGCGATGCTACTGAGTTCCAGGCCTCATAAAGGCTTGAAAAGTAGTGCGTAATGACCAGTTTAATTTGGTAATATAAGAGATTTCCTGGAAATTTCAAACTCAAATTACTATCTGTAAAACGATATCCTGCAAAATTACATAAAACCAGATGTGCTTTGCCTTCCTCGTAATTACGCGAGCATTTTGGCACTTTGAGAACTCAAATTGCCGAAATGCCAGAGTCAGAAAACATTACTTTTTAAATAAAGCTTTACATTTGCATTGCAATATCATAGTTTCGTAAAGAATAACCTTTACCTTCTACTGATGTACTAGAATGTGTGTAGAATTGACATGGATGGTTTGCGTTTTTGCTTTGTGCTTTCTTTTCTTAAAGAAATTAAAATAAAAAGGAGCTGTAAACTAAGTAATTTTCAAATTCAGTTTTATTACAGACAATACAAGGGTATTAAAATTAATTGAAATACATCAGTATTTTATGTTTTCACACAGAGAAGTGGTTTTGTAAAGACTCTTAACATTTTTAGACATTTTTGAAGCAATGACAATTTTTATAAGAAGTAAGTGCTAATAATTTTTTTTCTTAGGTTACAGTATAATCAACATTCAAAAGTCAGTGCACACAACTCTATTTATGAGTGGAGATAATATTCGATTATAGAGTTCAAATCTGAGATATGATGTACAGTTTGTCAAATGTTTGTATTTTTGTATGTATGTTGTGATATAACAGTTGTTAATACGTTAAAATACATGTGGAAGGAACTAAGCGGTCCACAGTTTTGTATTCTTGGCGATTTTTGAGGAAAAAAGTAAAAAATGTGTAATAAAGATTTTTAGGATTAGTCACTAACGCATTACGTAGCGGTAGTAAGCAAGTATCTTTGAAATTTCAGTTTCCTTAGAATTTTAAATACTAAACTCTTTTTATAAATTTATTTTGTCTATAAGTATAGTAATGAAGATGGTTAATATAAGTCGTGTTTTGAAATTAACAGATGAGTTTTTCATGGGCTAACATTTATAGTAGCAGGGGTAGACATTATGAGTAGTATTTTTACCTTCATTTTCAATAAAAGGTAGTAAAACTTATTGGATTTGGGAGTTCTGAGAACATAAAACAAAACATACATAAGCTCTTTATCATTTTTCAAATAAATTTACTCAAAAATATTTTATATATTTAAAATAGTAGTAATTATAAATATTTTGTGCTATCACATATTATAGGAATTTAATTTTTATGTATAAAACAGGGTCACAATATTTTTTTGCTGTATTGACATACACCAGTATGATTGTATGTAATAAGTTCACATAACTCGAAGGAATATTTAGGCTATAAATTAGTCAGGTACTATCAATTGAAGCTATCAAGGGCTGCAAGATGGATACAAAGGCGGTTGCATCAATACACCGCGCCCGCCACACAGATGTTGGCCGCCTTTATCTAGCCACATATTGGCCCTGCGCTGCATTGCTATCCCATCTGTGTGCGCGGAATTTATCGACGAACGGAATGTTCTCTCTGGTTTAAGCTGTAGTATAGGGTTTCTTTGTAGGAAGCATTTCTAATAATTGGAATTCTCTTGGTTGTAAGAGCTTGCAAGATTGGTTTTATCTGCGTTTCCTTTTCCATAAATATGATTTCTCAAGACTTTATACTTTTTCGCATTAGAATTAAATATGTCGATCCTCTTCTAACACTCCCCGCTCAACGGTAAAATGTATCGTAAGGATATAATTATACAAGCCTGTGGTTTTTTAAACGCCTTAATAAGATGTCCTTACAACATTATAAGAACATTAGATTTCACCCGTGAACTATAGTCAAGTTATGGCCCTGGATATTCTCCTTAATGTAAGATAAAATAGTAACTTCAACGTCAATACTAGAAATGATGTTATTTATTACCAATTAAAAATCAGTCTTCAGGCCTGTTCCCAGGGGAGTAACTTCTGTTTCTGTGATTACTCCAGGAGTTTTGAAATATTTATCATCTTCCTCTTTGTAAACCTGTGTCATACGTTTTAACATACGATACTCTAATAAAAAACCCCCGTGGGGATTGCTTTATTTTCAAAACATCACGAAAAATGGAAGACTCTAACATAACCTAGAGACAGATAGTCGTATCGTACCAGTGGTATGTTTATCATACGTTACAGAATATTGTAGAAACGACTGTTACGAGAAATTGACCGGCGCTTAAAGGAGATCCTTTAATTTAATCAGTGTAAATGTTGTTAAATAGGTTTTTCCTATGTCCAAATAATTTTTTGTAATTCTGTTATGTAAGCGTTAATTGCACGAGTACTGTCTTCCTCAATAAAGAAGTATTATTTGTTCTGTTCTGATAAATGGTTGGTAGCCTTTGTCAATACAATATGCAGTTTTAGAAAGGTTAAGAATACGTTAAGTAGGTTTTGACTCGTAAATCAATTATATTGCTTTTATTACATTTTTTGTAATCTGATAGTAAGATAACTATAAAAGGCTATCAGTATTTTCAGAAGAAGCTATCTTCAAAAGCTACGTTTATCAGCTATATCAATATCGTTGACGTTTGAACGTACAAAGGACAATGGCGGTGGTCTACCACAAACTGCCCGCAGGATTGAACATACAGAATGTGCATGAAACTGCGTTTATGTGCACTTTCATTGAGGCTGATATGAAACCGTAAAGATCTGAAAAACAACTCTTGTGAATGTTGTCTAAGGTAGTTAGTTATTATGTTAAAAGAAACCATTTTCGGTCTCACAGAATCATTCAACAAGGTATGTTACGCCTTCTTCGTTTTGTCTGATATTTTTCTACAATATTCCTTTACGCTATTGCTAATTTATAGTCCGCTATATCAGATAATTTAAGAGAGGAATATATTTGAACGTTTGGTACATGGTTATTGTGTGTAGTAGAGAAATTAAGGTTATGTTGTTAACGAAATTGTGACCATTTTAGTCACGACAGAAGAATAGCGTCTTGGTTATGAGTGTGACATTTTCATTTTAAAAAGTTAACAAGCTACAATACAGCAGATTTTTAGAAGGCCCTTCAATACTTATAGGGATAAAACTGTTCGACACCGAAACATGTTGATTTGATAGTTAAGGGTTTCAGTGCAACAGGAAAAGTAACCAAGAACAGAGCCATCACACCCAGCAAGAAACGTAAGGACTCCAATTGACACAAATTTATAGTGCCAACTGTGATCTGCGAGAAATAGCCACTCAAATTTTAGGCGGTACAGCAACTGAAATTGACTATTTGAAAACATTGCAGACTTTGCAAAGCCGTTTGCGCAGGTCGTTTAGTGATAACTCAACTATTTTAATAAACGATGAAGCTCGTATTTATCTAAAATGCTCATTAAGTAAAATAAACCCTACAATATAGGTCCCATAAAAATCACTACAAATTGTTTTAAACCGCTTTCTAATCTCAGAATGTTATAATTTTATGTGCGGTTGGCCGTTGCAATGTAATCGTGCTGTTTTTCTAAAGACTAACGTGACAGTGATAGTTAATTCCAAAAACTACGATTCCTTTCAATAAAGTTCTATGATCAGAACTTTAAACACAAAGTAAACCCAGGGAATTGTATATTTTAAACAGGATAAACTTGTCACAACGCAAACTGCCAACCCATCAATAGCAGGTGTAAGAAGCACATTTCCTGGACTCTAATTTGGATGACGTGGAATGCCCCCAAAGTCATTAAGTTTCTTTCTCTATGACCAATTCCAGTAAGGACATTTTGAAAGGACGAACACCCTATGAAAGGTCATATATTGTAACTTTATTATAGTATACAATAGAACTAAGAGCTTTTGGAATAGAATAGAACCTTGGATAGTTAGAATATTTTTCGGTCCACTGACATTCCTTTACTATAATATAAAGTCTGTATAATTTAAAATCTGGGACAGTTAAAATTGTGTTCTTCCTCTGTAGAGCCTCGAATTTTCACTTTTACTGCCACTTTATTATATATTAAGAGAATTACGTAGACTTTTGTCAGAATGTTGAGTCTCGGGAAGAGAAAAGCGAGAAACGGGCAGAATTTGTCGTGTGGTGAGCATCAAGGCTTGGCAGATCAAAGAGCAGCATGTGAATGTGAGAAAGTCTCGTCTGTCAGTCAAATATATCTTTCTCTTTGCCGTGTAAAGTATGCGTCTTAGATGTGGCTTTTCTTGAATTCAGATACAGTAACTGAGCAAGAGGGTTCAACAATAAAGGCACAATTTTGTAATTCGCTGTGTTTAATTGTTAATTTTGAAATAGCTATGCAAAACATTTAACAAGTTAAAATTTAGAGTTTTGATTTGACAAACAATTAATCCAAACTAACAATTTCTATACATAGGAGAATGTGCATCGGAATTTAATTTGTAACTAATTTTAAAAACGGGCGTTTTTTTAATAAATTGTGACGCCTGTTTTACTATTAGGTCTCTCAGAAAAACTGAGATTCTTGTCAAAGATAAACTGTTCGATCACACTTTAGAGAGCAATATATAACACGGAGTAACTAAATAAAACAAATGTTTACAATTTTATCATTTGTTTTGTACTATGTAGATTTCAGATGGCATGTATCCATGAATACTTTAAACTGTTACTTTATATGCTAGTTTTATAGAATCCAAAATTACTATACTAGGCATATATACTAAAAAAGTATTGAATATGTTTTACTTTTTTAGTAACGAATATAGTATTTTAAAACGTTTAATAACGGTATGTACTTGGCTTATGGATGTCAGATATTAAGGTAACGCTTTTAAGAAAGTGTAAATAATTGAAGCTAATAAAAATGTAACCTGAAATTAAATTATTTTGGGTGGCACCTAAAATTGATGTGAAAATGTGCTATGTGATGGTCTATATTGTACATCAATGAAATGATGTGGTCTGGAAAATAAAACTATAAACATCAAGGCTATTGAGAAAAATAGTGTTCATGCTATTGGAGTAGATTTCTAAAGTTATATTTTTATCACTTTATGAAGAAAAACTGTTAGACTACTTGCTTATATTCGAAAGTGATAATCCTTATTCGTGTGGCTTTTGATGAAGAATTGTATGAATTTCTTCTTAGTGTAATTTTTGGCTTAGTTGATATATATCATCCAATATTAACTGTACTGTATGACGGTGTTTTATAGTTAAAGGTGCTATTTGTTCAACTCTTAGACCACACACACACACACACACCCACACACCTGCACAAGGCTTGTTTACAAGACAGGATGTAAGGGGTGTAAGCCGGAACGTGCCTGTGCCAGCATGTAACGGTTTGTTTACAAGATTCCGCCATGTTCCACTCTGAGCCACCGTATGTCTGCGGGAGGAATACACACATAGGGGAGTTGATACAGTACGTAATCCTGGATCTTTGAGCCAGTTTGAAGTGAGTAAGCGTAAAGCATAGTGTTTTGCTTTGAGTAAGAAATTGACAGCCATCCGCGTTAGTTATTGAGAAGGTCTAATAAACGTTAGGATCGTACAAAACGGGTTAAAATACTAAATGATAAATATTTGTATAGGCCTCATTAGCTTTTCAAACTTGCAACCAACCGTCAACATTGGTAATCGTTAAATCGCGTCTAAAAACGAAAAAATCATGGTTTTCAGCCAAACAACGGTTATTTATCATGTTGCTGATTTTATCATTATTCACGTATATTCAGTGTGCCAGTAAAAATGTTACCTGTTGAAAGATTATTCTTTAACACTTTCGACCAATTTTATAAATAGGATCCTGAGGATAACTAGCACTGTTGTTTATTAATTTATTTTCTTGGAAAACACACCACTCGCTCGTACAGTTAATGATGACACGTGATAAAACGTGTGAGACAGGAAATTTCCTGTGCGAACCTGTTACTGCTGGTTTACAAGAACATGTCATGTACAGCTCTTGGCTCTCAACTCTTGTTATTTCTTACGTCTTTTATTCCACAGACGCTCCTGAATTGGCTTATATATTTTATAATTACTACATTGCTATAAAGAGATTTCTGATTCATATTTAATATCTGATATAATTCTGGAGAACTTAATTCGTTTTAACCCCATGGAAGGTTCTTTTCTGGTTGATTTATATGAGCCTTTTATCCAAGGTGACTACTCACAGTGCCCGTTGTCCCTACTCATAGGATCTTGACAAGAGGTGACACCCCTATTCCCAGCCTTACTCATCCCTAATATCCTGTCAATACGGAAGCAGCACAAAGGTCCATTTATAACTAAGTGATTCCTCATCCTCTTGCTCTTATAGTCCATCTATGCTAAATTATTATAATAATTATTGTATTTTAAGATTTTATCGAAGATGACATTTTTCAAGTAAACAACAATAGCATTAGCCAGAAAGTTTGTGAATACTGACAACAAAGCAGAAGGACAATACATCACCTGTCTTGACAGGATACGGCGTCACTCAAGAGTTTCAGCTAATTATAAAGTTACTTGATGTTGTACAGAAATTGTTAACAAGACGAGTTGAAGCTATGTACATACGACGAGTTTTACACGAGTTTATTTATTATTTGGTGTTACTTGTTAACTTGATAAATTAAAATAGCGTTACATAATAGTCATAAACAAAAATCTACATGAAAGAGGTTTGCAATTAAAGTTTAAAACTTTTTATATTTCTTGGCGTCTTGATGTCAGAATTACAATTGTAATTTAAACGTGTATAGGTTTTGTTTAATTATTGCTTAGCGTTATCACTAAGTTAATGCCACTTACCATTATCATGAAATAAGTATTCAGTAGTATATCACCACGCCTTTATTTTAGTAAAATGCTCGAAATTTAACAATTAAAATCAATTATATCACCCTTACAATTCAAGGAGTCAGATCTACACTATCCTGTTTATCGGTTAAAACTCTATAAGCTGGGGGTGTATTATTCTGCATTTAAACTTTACAATATTTGCCAGAATCTTTAAAAACTAAATATTCAATGCAAAAATTTAAAAATTCCTTAAAATGCTACTTCATAAAACGGGCATTTTACTCTGTTGAAGAGTACTTAAATACTTAATTTACCAATTTATATCTCTTATTTGCCTTAAATAACTTTTTGATCAAAAGTGTAATTTTTAATTTTGGTTTTTCATTCTTCTTATTTCTTGTTTCGACTATGACAATTCATATGTTTATTTTAGCTCTGCTAAAGAATGTAAACACAATGTGAAACTTTTAATGAATAAATGAATACTATGAACTGCTCAGGTAATTACCATGAAATATTAACATTTGTAACTTTCTCAATAATAAACCAGCTGAAGTTGAGCGTTACATATCGATCACTATTCCCCCTCCAGGCAATAGTCGAGAGTTGACACAAGACGTGTAGGTAAGCCACTTATAGACCCTATATGTTGCTTGCGGCATGCACGAGTGTACATATCCTGCTTGACGTGTCTTTCCTGCGAGGCAAAGGATTTATTTATTCCTCTTTTTATCTTGTTTTGTGTCAATATTATATTTTTTCTTTATCAGAGCTCTTACAAATATATCTGACTTTGAAATTCTTCTGCATTATTAATGTTAATATTGTTAAACATGTTCGTTTATCCCAAGTATTGTGATTTTTATTCACAGGACTAAAACGGATACAAAACAAAAAGAAATATAAAAATTTGTTGGAAAAGTGAATAGTGATCAGCTCTGGTAGTACTCCCCGCGTCAAAAGACACAACTAGTTAAATTATTTTATTGTTTTGACGAATCACTTATCTTTTTAACATAACGTATAAAATCATTTTTAATTACATTTTAATAACATATAATGATGTTTCGAAAATCAGGTTCAAAACTTTAAAACATCCCCTTGAATAATTAAGATGTATATAAATAAGATTGAAAATTGTTTGAATTAAATTTTAGCACCTACAAGAAGAGGATTTAATATAATATTTGTTTATTTAAAACACAAATGAATATTGTCTGTGTTTTTTATTTATTCCCTGATTAATTAGGTGCATAATTTGATGTTTTCTTTGCTGAAATGTTAAAGATAAAAAATTACTTATTATCGTTCAAACTATAATAACGTAGAAGTCGAAAACAATAGTAGATCATTTCGAGTGAAAAGTAATACTTTAATTCTAGTCTGTATTTGTTAGCTAAAACTGTATTTATTAAAGAAGAATAATTTAAAAGCACTATTTATTTCCTTCTAGAGATGTTCTAGAGATATAAAAATTAAACATAATAGCACGATAATATTTGTGTATCGATTTGATTAATCGTTCGTCAAATTTGGCATTGTCTAAACATTTTTTGACCCTATTTACAAGAATTTAAGTTTAGGGCTTGAAAATAATGTATAACGAAAATTGTGTAATCGTAACTATAAACATTATTGCATTCTTCTAGCACTATTTTAGTCTATAAAAAATAAATAACAGGCTGTGTCGTTTTCATTTTTAAGAATAAGTATGCTCAAGTTTTCATCAGAGGACAAGATGTTGGTATTGCTCTTTGCACCATTAAAGACGTAATGAGCTAATATGTAACAATGATTCCCAAACATAGGACTTTCAATCAATATAAAATAATTGTTAGACAGGTAAAATGTTTAATGATATATCTAATTCAGTGTATTGACAACATCGTCCTGCTTGTAAACACAGCAGCTTCTAATCAGTGTATTGTAGGTGAGTTGTAGCCATACATCAGTGGAACTGGGCATTAGTATGCAGACAACTCTGCAACGAGCCAATCACATTGTCACATTGTTCTACTTGTAAACACAGCAGCTTCTAATCAGTGTATTGTCGGTGAGTCGTAGCCATACATCAGTGGAACTGGGCATTAGTATGCAGACAACTCTGCAACGAGCCAATCACATTGTCACATTGTTCTACTTGTAAACACAGCAGCTTCTAATCAGTGTATTGTCGGTGAGTCGTAGCCATACATCAGTGGAACTGGGTATTAGTATGCAGACAACTCTGCAACGAGCCAATCACATTTTCACATTGTTCTACTTATAAACACAGCAGCTTCTAATCAGTGTATTGTCGGTGAGTCGTAGCCATACATCAGTGGAACTGGGCATTAGTATGCAGACAACTCTGCAACGAGCCAATCACATTGTCACATTGTTCTACTTGTAAACACAGCAGCTTCTAATCAGTGTATTGTCGGTGAGTCGTAGCCATACATCAGTGGAACTGGGCATTAGTATGCAGACAACTCTGCAACAAGCCAATCACACTGTCACATTGTTCTACTTATAAACACAGCAGCTTCTAATCAGTGTATTGTCGGTGAGTTGTAGCCATACATCAGTGGAACTGGGCATTAGTATGCAGACAACTCTGCAACGAGCCAATCACACTGTCACATTGTTCTACTTATAAACACAGCAGCTTCTAATCAGTGTATTGTCGGTGAGTTGTAGCCATACATCAGTGGAACTGGGCATTAGTATGCAGACAACTCTGCAACAAGCCAATCACACTGTCACATTGTCCTACTTGTAAACACAGCAGCTTCTAATCAGTGTATTGTCGGCAAGTTGTAGCCATACATCAGTGGAACTGGGCATTAGTATGCAGACAACTCTGCAACGAGCCAATCACATTGTCACATTGTTCTACTTGTAAACACAGCAGCTTCTAATCAGTGTATTGTCGGTGAGTCGTAGCCATACATCAGTGGAACTGGGCATTAGTATGCAGACAACTCTGCAACGAGCCAATCACATTGTCACATTGTTCTCGCCATGGTTCTCTACAGGTATAATACGCTCAGTCATTTCAACATGTATTACCAGCAAATGCATTTCAGCTATAATAATACAACACAGATGTAACTGTACCTTGGGTTTCTAGGTTGTCAACAATTTTTAACTGTCACTATTGTTCGTTTCAAATACTGAATTATTGTCGATATCCCTCGTGCCTTCTGAGCGAAAAATCATTTTAGTCAGCACAAGTAAATAAAATCTGACTGATCTAATAGGTTGTTAACACCATTAACAGCTATTGCAGCCTCTGCGTTGCTATTTGGGTAATTATTGACTTTTCGACAGTTTGAATATGATTCAAGATTGATTTGCCTTTGCTCCACGAATAATATCTGGAAAGGTTGTTAGGACACTCTGTATATCAAATATTATCTAGGGAAATTATATGCTTATAATTATATTTAAAAAATTAATTTCTTTAAGTAATGTTTTATGTTATTGAATAACATAAAATACTGTTTTTATGAATGTGATCTCCTGAAGTCATAACTAAAACACATTATGTAAGACATGTACAATCCTGTATATAGCAGTTTAATATGTAGTAATTCCATAAGGAGTGAACTGTGTTATACTTTATTGCAGTTTATACTTGAAATTAAACTAAATTATGAAAAAAACCTATTGCATAAAAATATTTTAATATTATAGTTTAACATTAAAATAGAACACTTCAGTTCAACGATTCTAACGCGATTTCAAAAATATGATTTATATAATCTTTCCTTCATTTATATAACAATGTTATGATTTAAATACTAGAAAGTATAATTATTTTTATTGGAAGCATAGCCTCAAAAAGTGTTAAATAGAATAAGGAACATAATTCAGATGACAACTACAGATTTGTATGATGAATTAAAAATCATTTAATATATTTCCCAATATACCAAGTCAAGGTTGGTTGATTGACCCTCCGAGCGTCCATCATATTTCCCTAAACGTCCACCTTTTTTATAGGTTTTGCAGTCTTTTTTTGCATAATTCATAAAAAATCTTAAGAATGGTTTAAATATAGAGTATTATACATCATTTTTCTCGTAAAGACTTACAGAATATGATTATATAAAAATTAAAATTAAAAAAAAAAATTTTTTTGCAACAGCCTATGAAAGGGAAAAAATATTTTAGAAAATATTTTTATAATATAATAAAAGTATCCACATGTTATTGTTATATTACCTCTAGAACAATTTCATAATAGGCAAATTATACCAAATTTAGTCATGAACACATAAATATACAGGGTTATAGGGTTCTGTGAATATATTCATAATGTTATACAAACTTACATGGATATGCACAAATTTGAATTTTTGCCTATTTGGTGTTGCTAAGTAGCACAACAATAAAAATTATTTTCATGCAGTTAAATGCTTTTGTTATTTACCTTTTTTGAAGTAGTTTGTAGATTAGATGAAGAAACGAGTTTTTTACAACACAAAACTATAACACACACACACACACACACACACACACACACACGAAAAAAACACTTATTATTTACATTATATACAAAAAAACTGTTCACAGTTTTATTCATTGTCGTCTTGTCCATCTGGGTGCTGCCTTTTTATCCCTGTAAGGGACCTTCTGAAGTGCTTCATTTTGCTGAAGCACTTGGGATGAACCCCACAATTGCATGCTTCACACCACCAATAGCTGCGTTTTTTACAAACAGGACATACCCTTTGATTGTTCCCTGGTAGGTGTGCCAGTGCATGTTCTACTGATGTTGGAGCAGGCTGAGGGGCTACTTCTTCTGGTGCTGTTCTTGTGAGTTCATCAATTAGAACCATCACAAATTTTCTTCTGGGCATAGGCTTGTCTGTATTTTTTGAATATAAGATGAAGGAGTCGAAAATTGCCATGTCAAGGAGATTATAAAAAAATTTTTTTCCAATAGCGAGTGGTGGTCCGCGAGCATGATATGTGATAGATGGATTTATCTTTCATGTCCACTCCACCCATGTATAAATTATATTGCTGTATCATGTATGGCTTTACAGCCTCATGGTGACTTTTTTTGCTTTGAACTCGTAGATCTTGGGCATGACAAGCTGTTGACAAAAGGTATACTGGTTTTCGGGTTATTTTTTGTTTGTACCCAACTGCTAACACAGGCCCTCTTCTAAAATAAACACTCTGTTGTTCACCTAATTTAGTTGACAAGACACTCTTTGACAAATCTTTGGTCCTCTTATTCACAGTTCCAGTAAGGTAAGTGTCCTTCTCAAACAAGGATTCAGCGAGTGGAAGCTTTGTATAAAAATTGTCTGTGAAGAGGTGGTAAAATTTGTTTAGAAGCCTTGTTTGTGTCATTAATTCCATTATAACTTTCTGAGTAAATGGATCATTGCCGTCTTGGAGAAAGTCTTTACCACTATATAATGCCGTGTGTAAGATATATCCAGTCTCACTGTCACATATTTCAAATTTTTTAATCCCAAATCTGGCGTGTCTTTTATTTGGCATGTACTGTATGAATACCGATCGATTTTTCATACCTATCATACTTTCATCTATCGATAGGTTTTGATAGGGAACAAAATATGTTTTGAAGGCATGATTAATTGAGTCCATGAACTCTCGAACCTTGACCCAGGGGTCGTACCCTGGTTCTCCCTTTTTTAGAGTGTTTGCCGAAGTCAGATGGTGAAATGACGAAATGAGACAAAAACGATTGTAAGACATTGTCTGTCCAAACCAGGGAATTTATTGGTTGCTAAGGGTTGCCCAATAATCTTTTACATTTTGTTTCCGGATCATTCCCATATTAATAACTATGGCAATGAACCGCTTCATCTCAGCTATTGAAACATCAACCCATCGCTTGCATCTAGATGTTGGTTTCATTTTACCTCCAGTTCTTTTTTCATCCAATTTTTTTGAAGCATACAAATTAGTTTCATTACATAGCAAAAACCAGATTGCTTGGGTAAAAAATAAAGAGAAGTATGCCAAAGGTGAACTATTTCTTGGAGGACAGTTTTTGATCCCCGGATTCCTCACACGAAATTTTGATGGCAGATCGACTGGGTTTTCAGAACCTGGGTATACTCGAACCCACACTGGCCCAGGAGGTGCAGGATGAACTGGGATCTCAGGACGATAATCATTGTCGGATTCGTTCCCAGCTGGGCTAGAGCCGGACCTAGGCCTTTCGCTTTCCTCATTACTAGAATCCAAATCTGATGCATTTGGCTCATAATCGTCATCTGAGCCAGATGAATAGTCACATAGGTCATTATCTATATCTGAATTACCTTCCGATACATCTCCTAGGGATATTTGATCATCGTCTAGGTTATTTTCGTCTATGGATGTAGTAGGGACTGCCTCAACTTCAGAATTATCAAATTCACTTACATCGGTCAATGATAAGATTTCTCTAATGTCACTTGATCTGCACGGGTCACCCATTGTTTACAGTTAGTACACTAAACTCACACAAATAAAGAGAAAACTATTCACAACACAAAATACTATTCGCAAAATGCTCAATCACTCATCGGTGTGCAAAACAACAACACACTGAAGAATCACGCGAGCCGCGTCCCGCCCGAAATAACAGCTGGTATAACCACGTACACTAGCATCTGGTACAGACCAAGAGGTATACAAAGACCACTAAATGTAAAAAACAACTCACGGGCTTTCGTTATATGTAATTTAGAACAATATTACGCCAATAATAGCGCGGGTGCAATTAATTTGATCGGCAAGTGCCCGTCGACTTAAAATAAGACGGCGACGTTTAGAGAAAGGTGCCGTCGACTTAAAACAAGTCGGCCGACGCTCGGAGGGTTGAAGAATCACAAAAAGCCAAAAATAAGAAGGGAGATGTAAAATACAGTCTATCAGAATAGCTTTGTAAACTTTGCTACAAATTAGTAAATCATTACTGAAACAAGGATATCAATTAGCGATCAAGACTTCAAATAACCTGGGCCTTATATAACAGTACACGTAATTCAAAAGGCAAAAATAAAAAATACAATATTTGAATGTTCAAATTTGAAAGTAACGAATCCGTAAACCACTATTCTAAACCAACCAGTCAACCCTTCAAAATTAGATTTAATGAATTTATAAAGGCTTTGAAAACATTGTCAACTCCTCAAGATAATTTAAATAATAATGACAGCACAAATCAATGTTCGAGTATTGCTTACATACACGAATATAGAACATAACCTAGACAATTGAGATTCATGCAAGAAAAGTTACGTAATGTCAACTTTAGAACATTTTGAAATTTAAAAAGTGCCAAAATTAATTCTGACTTATTAAATAGCAACGATTTTTTTTAAACTTTTTTAGTTTTTTTATACACTTTAAAAATTACAAATTAATCACATCGACGCCTCCGAATAAGAACATCGTAACTCAAATTTTATGTTTTTTTTATATTTTTACTATAAAAAATGGAGAAGAAAATCTTCTATTTTATGTATAAATTCTGTGTTAAAACTGCGTTTTGTCTTTAAATTAATCAATACAAATAAAACATCGTATCTTGAGATACGATGATTTTTGGGATGTTTTGTAGTTCATGGTAAGTTTAGAACATTTCAAAACAATGTGATGTTATGTTTATAACATTTCAAGGCATTAGTTTAAAAACATAATGTTTTTGTTGTTATATAAAATGAGCTATTCTTATAAAAGTTATTTTGGAACTCATGAGTTGCCTCACTGATTATTTAAATCAGCTGTTCAATGTCAGAAAATAGTAATATTAGCATCTAGGTGTAGTAGTCAGCTGCTTAATGTGTATTGGTGTTTCAGCTTTGTTCTTATAGGTTATGTTTTTCCTTTTGGATAATTCAATGTAATCAGAAGTAATATAACATTTAAAAATGACTTTAAGAGGCCGACTAATGGTAGACATGATAACAAAGCCTTCTACATCTTCAATAAAAGGTAAGTTTATTATTTCATGTGATCGAGATAGATCTCCGCTCATCGCCTCTAAACCCAGAGCAAGCTGCAACTGCAGAAATTGTTGAAAAATTTTATAGAAGATATAAATGACTACGAAGAGGAATTTTGGGATGATTCAGATTGGGAGCCGTTTGGTGAAGAAAGTGATGAATCAGATAATGAGTTTAGCAGCATTAAAAGAAGTAATAAAAGAAAAGCCACTAGACAATTATTTGCTCCAAGTAGCAAAAAAGTTACTATTCTAACAGGCTAATCTAACAATCCCCTGCCACTGGCTTATCAAAGCAATACTCAAGATTCCTCCTCCAGTGGTAGGAAAGAAAATCAGAACACAAATATTACTGATTTACCAGAAGTCGATTGTACCAATACTAATAAAAAAAGGAAGCAAAGTGTATGTGTGCTAAAAACTTGTCCTGGCAAAAAAAGGAGTATTTCTGTTGAAAATTGGCAAAGTGTGAGAGCCAAAAGATTGATAAACCTTGGCTTGGAATATGTTAGCCCTACTACAAAAAAAAATTGTTTCGGCTAAAACAATGGGTGGTGGTTGCATTGAAAAATGCCGATTGAAATGCCAAACGAGGGTAAACCTAGAACAACGCCTTGTTATCTTTGAAAAATTTTGGAAATTAGGCAATCATAAGAGGCAGTGGGATTTCATAGTGAAAACTGCTACCAAGACAGACAAAACAACTGCAACCACCAAAGAAAATAGAGATTCGGAAGAAATTATTCAATTAAATATACTATTCCAGTTCAAAACACCTCTATTTAAGTATGCAAAAAAATGTACTTAGATACATGCATAACTGATATGTGGGTTAGGACAGCGTTCAATAAACTGGAAAGGTCTGATGAAGTAACAGTAACCCCAGATAAAAGGGGGAAACACACTGAGCGTGGTAAGCGGATTTTAAGCCATTCTATTAAACAAAATGTAAGAAATCACATTAAATCTTTTAAAAGTGTCGAATCCCACTGTATAAGAAAGGAAAGTAAGCGACAGTATCTTGAGCAAGGACTGAGCACCGCAAAAATGTATCGGCTATACCAGGAATGGATAAAAGACAAAGGTGGAGAAAGTGCAACAATCAGGCAATATACTGATATATTTAATTCAGAATTCAATCTGGGCCTTTTTGTTCCCAAGAAAGACCATTGTGAGTTATGGAAAAACAAAAATGCTGTAAGAGAAATGAAAGATAGAGATAAGAAAAGAGCACAAAGTGGCAAGTCAGTAAGTGTAGCTGTCTTCGACTTGCAGAGGACCTTGAACATCCCTCAATCCGATGTAAGTATATTTTATTACAAGAGAAAGTACGCTTGTTACAATTTTTGATATTGTTAATAACAAAGGATACAGCTACTTCTGGCATGAAGAAATAGGGAAAAAAGGTTCCAATGAACTTGCTAGCTTCGTTATGGATTTTATCTTGTCTAGAGTAAAAGATGGTGTCAAGAAATTTATTTTTTACTCCGATAACTGCCCTGGCCAAAACAGAAATCGTATCATGTACAGTATGTATTCAGCTATGGCGGAAAAACTGAGTGTAACGATCACTCATCGCTTTTTAGAAAAAGGGCACACACAGAATGAAGGTGATTCTAAGCATGCACTAATTGAGAGGAGGAGCAAGAACCAAACCATTTATGTTCCTGAACAATGGGTCATGCTCATACGGATGGCTAAGTCAAGTGAAGAAAAATATATTGTTAAAGAGGTATGTCAAAAATACATTGTAAAATGTAAAGATCTGGTAACATTTGATAACAGGAACTGGCAGATTGATATAAATGGAGAAAAAATTAAGTGGAACTGTATAAAGGAAGTTCATATGGAAAAGGATAACCCTACAACACTGACTTTAAAATATAACCATACTAAAGAGACATGCTTTGTACTTGATCTGTACCATAAGCACACTGGAAGCAGAAGAAATATTGAAGACTTAGTTTTAGGACCTGCTTACAAGTCTAAGTTAGCAATAACAACTTCAAAATATAAAGATCTTTTATCTTTGTGCAATGGTATGCAAATTCCAGTAATGTACCAACATTTTTTTAGAAAACTAAAACATAGCAAGACCACCACAAGTGTAGAAAGTGATTGTGAATAGAGTTGTATTTATGAATACTAAATATTGTGTATTCAGAATTTTTTGTATTCCAATTTAACACAGTTTTATGTGTCTATAAGGTTTAAATACTGTTTGAAGTAGTAATTTGAGCTGTTTTAAAGCATAAAAACTACTGTATTCTGCATCTTGTATGTAATATCAATCATAATTTGTTTCTTAATAGTAAAATAATGATAGCTTTATATAGTTTTAATCATGAAAATGTTTGTTTAATAAATAAAATTAACTGTTCCTTTCTAAAACAATAACTTTTACTCATTATATTACCCGAGTCAAAACTGTGAAGATGAAATTTCTTCCATATAAGAACATCTTAACTCAAGATACGACGTTCTTATTTGGAAAACTGTGAGTAGAAGATAAAATTTTTTCCATATAAGAATATCTTAACTCAAGATACGACGTTCTTATTTGGAAAACTGTGAGTAGAAGATGAAATTTTTTCCATATAAGAATATCTTAACTCAAGATACGACGTTCTTATTTGGAAAACTGTGAGTAGAAGATAAAATTTCTTCCATATAAGAACATCTTAACTCAAGATACGATGTTCTTATTTGGAAAACTGTGAGTAGAAGATGAAATTTCTTCCATATAAGAACATCTTAACTCAAGATACGACGTTCTTATTTGGAAAACTGTGAGTAGAAGATAAAATTTTTTCCATATAAGAATATCTTAACTCAAGATACGACGTTCTTATTTGGAAAACTGTGAGTAGAAGATAAAATTTTTTCCATATAAGAATATCTTAACTCAAGATACGACGTTCTTATTTGGAAAACTGTGAGTAGAAGATAAAATTTCTTCCATATAAGAACATCTTAACTCAAGATACGATGTTCTTATTTGGAAAACTGTGAGTAGAAGATGAAATTTCTTCCATATAAGAACATCTTAACTCAAGATACGACGTTCTTATTTGGAAAACTGTGAGTAGAAGATAAAATTTCTTCCATATAAGAACATCTTAACTCAAGATACGATGTTCTTATTTGGAAAACTGTGAGTAGAAGATGAAATTTCTTCCATATAAGAACATCTTAACTCAAGATACGACGTTCTTATTTGGAAAACTGTGAGTAGAAGATAAAATTTCTTCCATATAAGAACATCTTAACTCAAGATACGATGTTCTTATTTGGAAAACTGTCAGTATAAAAAATCGTAACTCAGTAAACAATTTAAATAATAAAAATTCTTCATGCACAATACTACTAAAATGTGTGTCAGCATAAGTGTATTTATCAATACAAAATTCATTACTTTAGAGAGAATAGTCTGGGCTCAGGGATTTTCTATAACTTTCAAACTGTTCTCCTGAAAAATTGCAGATTTTGAGATACGATGTTCTTATTCGGAGGCGTCGACATATACATTGAAGCAAAAATCTAGCTACGACGGTAGTTATAACAAATATTAAATTAGTTCGATTATTTGTTTTATTTACCCTAACCTACCTACCAGATTATGAATCTTCTGAGGATTGTGTATATTACAAATTTAAAACAAACTTAATAGAAGCTACTGTGTTTACTACTATAATGTACCTTGTCGTTAATACAATCGAAATAATTCAGACACTGAATAATGTAGCACTAAACATGTCAGCTTTCTAGAGATTTTATAGGCAAAAAAAAAACGAATTTTAAAGCATAATGCGTAGACAAAATTGACTTAATTATCATGAAAGAAGTTTTTTACGTAATCCCTCAAGAACCTAGAAAGGACATAGGGAGCTGGGAGAAAGAGATAGAAACTATGCAGCTGCAAACGGAATACGATCAAAGGTTTTTATGTTTCATTGAACTATTAGAAGATTGTAAGAGAATCTTACGAATGGTTTGCCAACAACTCAGAGATAGGTTTGTTTGCATTTTCTGCAGGTCATTTTATCTTGTGAATCTCTGAAGGCAACGTAATTTTTTCCACTTTAACACTGGCATGTCTGAATAGATAACCTTTCATTATAAAGGATGAGTTGAACCATACGATTGTTATCTACATTCCTTCTATATAGACGTTGAACCATTAACGTGTTTGTTCTTAATGACTACTATTACTATACCACTTTTACGACAATGACTACTATTACTATACCAGTTTTACTACAATTACTACAATTTTAACATAGTTAACAAAAAAAGAGAGGGAGGGGGCGGGAGAGGGAGAGGGGGAAGTAGCGGGAGAAAAGGGCGCATAAGTCAAGAATCAAAACTACCACGTTGCTTGTCAACTGCACTATAGAGTTACCAGTTTTACAGCAATTACTAAAATTTTAACATAATTACTCATATGAGTGGGAGAGAGGGAGTGGTGGGAGAGGGAGAGGGGGAATTTGGGGGGAGAAAGGCGCATAAGTCAAGAAGCACAACTACCACGTTGTTTGTCAACTCTAAAACATCCACTTAATAAATACAAAACTCAACACCAATTATTAAATCTTCATAGTCAAAAACTAACTTCAATCAAAGGATGTAAGCTTGTTTGTGATATCTGTATAAAATCATAGTATATTTCATCAAGACATTGAGCAGTCTCTGTTGAGGTACTATCCAAATCAGGAATATCAGCCTTGATATATACCAGTTCATCTTAAAGATTAGACGAAGGGAAGGTGAGGGCAATGAAAACCGCAGAGCTATTCTTATAGCACACGGTTTTACTCCATCTCCATGATATTGATTGATTACTTGAGAGCCTTCTATATTTAATGCCTGAGAGCTACATCACACTCGCTTACATTTAATGTTTGTATCGCTATGTAATACTAACATCTCACAAAAAAAAAAAAAAAAAAAAACACGATCCATAAACTCGGAAATAAAACTTTCAAGAAATACTTCACTGATAATTACACATTCAGGACATCGACCATTACATCAATATAACACGTTATACATAAGACAACTAACCTTTAACCAGAGCAGATTGGGGACTGAAAGAATAGAAAGAATAGACCGTAGTCACGGCACAAGCTCTCACTCCGAAGAGGGTCTAAAGCCCCAAATGGTTGGGTACATCTCCACTTGCTCATGTCTCAATTTCTCATGTATGTGTTTGCTTTTAAAACATTTGGCGTCTGCAACACAGCTCTGCCAAAGACTGTCAGATCTAATACGGCGGAGGTTAACCAGTTATCAAAAGAAAGGGTCGTGTCCAAGGGACAACTCATTTCCTCGGAGTCGTTGTTGTAGTATTCGGTGCTCAGGTCTTTGAAAGCGAAGACTGCAGCACAATCCAAATCCAAAAACGGGTTACACACTAACTCGTCTCTCAGAAGGTTGTCTCGGGCTCTCGAGGCCAAACCGTACTTCCGGTACCTATATCTAGACCACCGTAGAATGTGCTCGATTGACAAATTCCACAATCGACTACAGACTACAATTCAAGACAAATAATCGACGAAATATTAGACTAATATTAGTTGAAACGAACAACTTATATTTCTGAAAAGTGTGAACATTTTCCTTATATCTTTACAGTGTCTTATTATTAATCTTAACTGTTTTAATCTTTAATGATATGTTGCATGGTTGCACAGAATATCGGAAAAGACTTATTAATCCTATAATACAGAACTGTGAAACACTTCCACGAACGAATGTTTCACTGAGAACTCGTCTGCAGCACTTTTAATTGAACCGGAAAATACTGTAACGCAATGAAAACTGTTTGCTCTTGGGAAAACGGCGTGATTTAAAATTTAAGGAATTTCACAAAAGCTGCATGCGTAGGTGATCGTATTGTTTACAATTGCGTCTAGGGGTTTGTCGGCAAGTAAATCTTTTATTGACTTGTGTTAGCTGATTGAAGTAATTGAATGAAACTACTCTTAAAAGAAACGTTTATTTTCATGTATGTCACTATCAAAACACTAATATTTGAATCAAGGACTACAAAAACGTACTAATTCACTTAATATTAATTGTTGGGAAATTAAATCGCGCTCTTTCCCTCAAATATTATATATTGGATGGCAACTCAATTTAATAAGCATCCTCAACTTCGCAACAGGAATTGTCACCATCCAACATCTCTGTTCTTCCATAGTACTTTGTAAAGTGCTAATATTTAACTTGATGTAGGGTTGAGGAGCTCCGTGCCGTGGCTGAGGTGGAGGAGAGTGTAGCCGTGGGTTGGATAGTCTGGCAAACCCGATTTCGCAGCGCTCTCTTCCTTACATATGATATAGAGGATGGCAACTCAATTTAATAACCATCCTCAACTTCACAACAGGAATTGTCACCGTCCAACATCTTCTGTTCTTCTATAATACTTTGTACAGCGCTAATATTTAACTTGATGTAGGTTTGAGGAGATCCGTGCCGTGGCTGAGGTGGAGGAGAGTGTAGCCGTGGGTTGCATAGTCTGGCAAGCCCGAGTTTGCAGCGCTCTCTCCCTCACATATGATATAGAGGATGGCAACTCAATTTAATAACCATCCTCAACTTCACAACAGGAATTGTCACCGTCCAACATCTTCTGTTCTTCTATAATATTTTGTACAGCGCTAATATTTAACTTGATGTAGGTTTGAGGAGCTCCGTGCCGTGGCTGAGGTGGAGGAGAGTGTAGCCGTGGGTTGGATAGTCTGGCAAACCCGAGCTCGCAGCGCTTTCTTCCTTACATATGATATAGAGGATGGCAACTCAATTTAATAACCATCCTCAACTTCACAACAGGAATTGTCACCGTCCAACATCTTCTGTTCTTCTATAATATTTTGTACAGCGCTAATATTTAACTTGATGTAGGTTTGAGGAGCTCCGTGCCGTGGCTGAGGTGGAGGAGAGTGTAGCCGTGGGTTGGATAGTCTGGCAAACCCGAGCTCGCAGCGCTCTCTTCCTTACATATGATATAAAGGATGGCAACTCAATTTAATAACCATCCTCAACTTCACAACAGGAATTTTCACCGTCCAACATCTTCTGTTCTTCTATAATAATTTGTACAGCGCTAATATTTAACTTGATGTAGGTTTGAGGAGCTCCGTGCCGTGGCTGAGGTGGAGGAGAGTGTAGCCGTGGGTTGGATAGTCTGGCAAACCCGAGCTCGCAGCGCTTTCTTCCTTACATATGATATAGAGGATGGCAACTCAATTTAATAACCATCCTCAACTTCACAACAGGAATTGTCACCGTCCAACATCTTCTGTTCTTCTATAATATTTTGTACAGCGCTAATATTTAACTTGATGTAGGTTTGAGGAGCTCCGTGCCGTGGCTGAGGTGGAGGAGAGTGTAGCCGTGGGTTGGATAGTCTGGCAAACCCGAGCTCGCAGCGCTCTCTCCCTCACATATGATATAGAGGATGGCAACTCAATTTAATAACCATCCTCAACTTCACAACAGGAATTGTCACAGTCCAACATCTTCTGTTCTTCTATAATATTTTGTACAGCGCTAATATTTAACTTGATGTAGGTTTGAGGAGATCCGTGCCGTGGCTGAGGTGGAGGAGAGTGTAGCCGTGGGTTGGATAGTCTTGCAAGCCCGAGCTCGCAGCGCTCTCTCCCTCACATATGATATAAAGGATGGCAACTCAATTTAATAACCATCCTCAACTTCACAACAGGAATTTTCACCGTCCAACATCTTCTGTTCTTCTATAATAATTTGTACAGCGCTAATATTTAACTTGATGTAGGTTTGAGGAGATCCGTGCCGTGGCTGAGGTGGAGGAGAGTGTAGTCGTGGGTTGCATAGTCTGGCAAGCCCGAGCTCGCAGCGCTCTCTCCCTCACATATGATATAAAGGATGGCAACTCAATTTAATAACCATCCTCAACTTCACAACAGGAATTTTCACCGTCCAACATCTTCTGTTCTTCTATAATAATTTGTACAGCGCTAATATTTAACTTGATGTAGGTTTGAGGAGATCCGTGCCGTGGCTGAGGTGGAGGAGAGTGTAGTCGTGGGTTGCATAGTCTGGCAAGCCCGAGCTCGCAGCGCTCTCTCCCTCACATATGATATAAAGGATGGCAACTCAATTTAATAACCATCCTCAACTTCACAACAGGAATTTTCACCGTCCAACATCTTCTGTTCTTCTATAATAATTTGTACAGCGCTAATATTTAACTTGATGTAGGTTTGAGGAGATCCGTGCCGTGGCTGAGGTGGAGGAGAGTGTAGCCGTGGGTTGGATAGTCTGGCAAGCCCGAGCTCGCAGCGCTCTCTCCCTCACATATGATATAAAGGATGGCAACTCAATTTAATAACCATCCTCAACTTCACAACAGGAATTTTCACCGTCCAACATCTTCTGTTCTTCTATAATAATTTGTACAGCGCTAATATTTAACTTGATGTAGGTTTGAGGAGATCCGTGCCGTAGCTGAGGTGGAGGAGAGTGTAGCCGTGGGTTGCATAGTCTGGCAAGCCCGAGCTCGCAGCGCTCTCTCCCTCACATATGATAATACAGGATGGCAACTCAATGTAGGTTTGAGGAGATTCGTAAGTTTTAGACTAAGTTTAAAAATTGAAAATGTAGAATATAAGTAGTTTAAAACAATACTACGAGTAGTAACACGTTTAATTGTTATGCATATAAGTTCACAGTACAGTAGTGAACCCAACATTTGCAAGGTTAATTATGTACTTAGAATCGGACCAATTGTCAGTTTACAGTGAATGGAAGGGTTCAAAACAATGAACCCAAAGTGCCACTTTCCATGATGAACGCAGAGTATTGTTTCTATTTTCATTGCTCTCGTAGAGAGATACGCACATCTCCTTATAAATTTAATGAGGCAGATGTGTCTCTATGTTTAAGACTCTTAATGTGTTTACATCAGTTTTCTTCCAACAGGATAATTTCGTTTTTTCCAGTTACGAATAATTACACCTACGATTTCATATATTAGTTACCTGTTGATACATCCCGAGTACGTTCAGTATGAATAATCGCTTTCATAACACTTTTAACTTTCTATAAAATATGTTTTTCAATTTTTTTGTTAGGTTGGACTTGAAGGACATATTTCCTATTCCTCAATAATTTCATTTTACAATATTTAAGTGTTCTATTTCACAAAATTCACAGTTACATTTCTTACCCCTGTATCTTGTATAATTTGAGATGGATAAACCTTTCGCTTGCTGTAGACGGTGTAACGTATAGGTTGTTTTGTGTAGTGTTTTGTAGACGTAGTGTTACTGATTGTATTTTATCACTGAACGATGGCGTGTGTCCGGAAAGAAGTTCTGTTTCCTTCGAGGATTAGTTGGTAATATGGCAGGGACAATATCTGCGTGTTTATAAAGGCGTGTCTGCGCTACCACCTGTACTGCTGACGTTGTTACAGTCATTCGGTACTTGCTATTATGCGCTGCTCAATAATTACTTCAGTTATCTAATTAGATATCTGAAGAGAACAGTTCAACATTTATTTTCTAAATGAATACATGAAATTCAAAGTGCACTTTTTGTATTACGACTATAACCTATGGAGGATTTACTATAAACCTATAACATTAAAAATGTGAATTTTAATAACACAAAATGTTATCATATAAATAACATTATTGTCTTAATCAAAAAGAAATGCATTTAGGAATATCGCGTGATGCCAGTTGAGTAGGATTGTAAATTGAATATATAAAATAAGCGGTACTTAATGCATCCCGATTTATGAAAAACCTTTAAAGGTGTTTGCTCTATACGCGAAACAAAATAAAACTCCTTCAAGTACTCAGTACTCTGCAAATGGGCTTAAGGTAGAACTCAAATTAAAACTAAAACACGAAGCAATGTCAAGGAAGCTAATGCGGAGAAGGACTGGGACATCCTTCCACCCCCAATGATATTCCGCGATCGCAAATGCTTTGTTTACTTCCCGTTATATTAATCCTTCTATCGGTTTCGATGTGATCAACATAATTATGTTTAGTTGTCGGTTATCATTCTTAAATACTCACTTGTGCATAACGCTTATGTGGATTGATTGGCTGATAAAACAGTACCATTACAATAACTATATATCACAATACTAAATTTGTGGAAAACAGTTTACAATTTAGGCAATCTAAAAACCTAAATGTCCTAACAATGTGATATTCTACAATTTTAATACAATATATCTAAATCTTGTATATGTAATGGAACATGTCTAATACATTACAGATAGGTAGTGAAAATTGCATGCTAGAAAGGTAAGTAAAAACAAATTATTAAGCAAAAACTAATTAATTACAATAATGTTCATAATACAATTGAAAACTTTCCACAAATACGTAGTACTAACTCAACTGATAATTTAAGAGTTTGGAATGTTTTACTTCACGTTTGGAAGTATTTTACTTATTACCGTTTACTTTCTCAAACATCATGCAAGAGGTTTAGGTTTCGGTTTGTTTGTCTTTTGATGTTATAAAGTGCCGTAACTAGGACTGCATTAGAGAGGGGGCAAATCTAATTGAAGACTACCCCACGCAGGGAAGTATGAAATGTTTGAATGCATATAAATTTATATAATCTAGATAGGCCTGCTTCAATTAAAACATTTAACTGATGTATTTCAAACAAGTTTGATCGTTTTCATGCGAATACTCATTAATTTTAGGCCTGTTTGAGAGAGGTCTATTCCCCTCAACCACAACGATATTTACGGAACACTATATTGTTAAAAAAGTGTTATATATTATTACATCCATTTGGAATTTCAACACTACACCTTGAAACCTTACGAAGCATATTGTGACTTTTGTAAATAAAAAATGTTAAGAAAATGTCATGTGTTTGATCTACACTCTGTAATTATGTAGTAAATAAGACGAATAAATATTATACAAACAGAGTGTTTCAGAACTCCCAATCCAAACTTTTACGACACTGTTTCAATTAATCAAAACTTTAAATGCAAGTTCTGTATCTTTTTTTAAAATGTATTACTTTTTTTTAACAAATTAGTTTAAATATTTGATGACCACATTTTTTAAGTTTTATTCTACTAAACTATGTTATTGATATACCCTTGAAGTTTATCTACCTTTTTTCGAGTTTTGTGAAACAGATTTCTTCCTGGAAACTTGACACTTCTTCTTGACTGGTGACTAATCTACTATTTAAAATTAATTGCCATAATTTAAATGCTTTTTGCCAATGTTTATATCATTAATAACTAAAGACTTACATAACCCATCACTTGGTGTCTAAAGTGTGTTAAATTAAAAAATAATATGCTGTAAAACACAATACCACTCCATTCTTCCGTCGAAGGTAAAGGGTTACGGTGCATCTAACCTGTTACTGTCATGGATCTAGCTACTTACGTGACCGTTCGCTCATCGTCAGAGTTGGCTCCTCTTCTCCTTTTCAATTTTCTCCAACTTCTGGGGTTCCGCAAAGTTCCTAACTGGATCCTTGTCTCTTCAAGGTTTTTGTGAACGATCTTCTTGAGGTGGTGAGTGTGAACGCCCTGAAATTTGCTGACGACCTGAAGATATTTACTGATATAGCATCGCCTGGCGAAAGTTTATCTTCTATTGAAGAATGGTGTACTGGAAACGATATGTCTATAAATCCAAGCAAATGCTCTGCCGTTACCTTCCGTAGAATCAAATCTCCAGATTTTCATCCATATTGCATGGCTAACACTCTTGTTCCAAGATCTAACAGCATAAAGAACTTAAACGTTCGATTTGACAAGGATCTGCAGTGTTCCCTTCACATAGATCATGTCTGCAACCAAGCAAACCGATTTCTTAGATTCATATCTAGATTTGCTACAGGCATACATAGTCCGCCTCCTCTTCGCCCTCTGTACTGCTCCCTTGTAACACCCATCGATAATACGCAAGTCCAGCGTGGTCCCCGTACACTATCGGCCCCGAGATGAGATTAGAGGCTTTACAGCGTCGATTCATTCGGCTGGTTGGGGTCCGACTAGGATATGGCTGCCTGGAGGTTCCCGTTGACGACCTCGCCAGAGATATCCACCTACCATCTCTCGCCCAGTGACGTGAAGTAGCTGATGTTCTGCTTCTTTGGACGATTGTTAACGGCCAGGTGCAGTGTTTAGATTTCCTTGCCGAGATTGACTTTAGAGTTCCCTCCGCTAACACTAGATCTCGAGAACTTCTTGGTCGCAAGCTTCATTCCACCAACTTCGATTACAATAGTCCTTTGGCAAGATTTGCTCGATTGGGTAATCAAATTGTACGTGAATGCGATATTTTCTAGGACAGTATCAATTGTATCCGTCGTCATGTTTTGACTGTGTTTTCCTCTTAGTGCATCAATTTCTAGTAAGCCTATTATGTTAACTCTTAACCTAATTTGCGCAGCATTTAATTTAAATATTTCTTGTCAGTTCCTTGGCTAGAATGCACAGTTATTTTTCTGTTATGTTTTATGCTATGATAAGTTTTTAATATTTATTTTTGTTAATCACTTATATTTTTATATGCAAGTTAAAATTTGTTGTTCTAGTCAGATTGCATTGTTGATATCGTTAAACATTTATACAGGGTGGAGCGCGGTAATTTGCTGATTTGGAAATGAAATAAAAAAACTATGAACCTTAGAAAAAATTATTTTTTATTATTATTATATTGAACAGTAAGGGAATTTTTAAATTACATGGTTTTAAATAATGTATCTGGCAAATGTCGACCTTCGGCATCCACACACTGCTGCATACGTTTTCTGAAGTTTTCATTAACTCTAACAAGCATGTCGACTGGTATTCTGCCAATTTCAGCCTCAATATTGTTCCTTAGGTCTTCCAAAGTGTTGGGACGGTTGATATACACCTTCGACTTCAGGTAACCCCAAAGGAAAAAATCGCATGGGGCTAAGTCTGGTGAGCGTGCCGGCCAGTTCACATCACCCCTCAAAGAGATAAGCCGTCCAGGAAACATTTGCCTCAAACAATTCATGGTAACCCTCGCTGTGTGTGCAGTGGCACCATCTTGTTGGAACCACGTATCCTCTAATTGCATTGCCTCAAGATCCGGCTAAAAAAAATCCTGTATCATAGTCAAGTACCGTTCGGAGTTCACAGTTATGGCACGACGGTTACCCTGAAAAAAGTAAGGGCCAATGATGCCTACTCGTGATATGGCGCACCACACAGTGACGCGGTCCGAATGCAGAGGTCTCTGGTGGACTTCTCTGAGGTTTGTTTCACTCCAGTAGTGCATGTTTTGCTTGTTGACACACCCACTGAAGTGAAAATGTGCCTCATCAGAAAAGAATACAATTGTGTCACGCGGTATAGTTGCAAGCGTGTCTTCACAAGAAGTACGCCGTGTCAAATAGTCTCGTGCTGACAATTGATGGACCACGCACATTTTATACGGGTGAAATCTCAGTTCATCATGAAGAATGCGGTGGAGAGAACGTCTTGAAATGCCAAGAGCAAGTGATTGCTTCCGAGCAGAGCGTTTTGGAGATTGCAGTACTGCTGCTCTAACTCTATCGATGTTTTCCGGTGTTGTAATTCTTCTATGAGGTCCCCTTCGTACACATGACACATTCCCTGCTGTTCTGAATGCAGTTACCCAATTTACAATTGATTGCCGACCAGGAACACGTCCGCATGAGGGAACAGCGAATCGTAAACGAAAAGCACGCTGCACTGCAATGATCGAGTGGGCATTTGAAAAATACGCTTCAACACAAAACGACCTCTCCTCTCGTGTCCACTGCATGATGGCAACTGAAACGCGGAGGAATACAAATCTCCAGTCAGCCACTATAAGCCACGCCCACTCTCCTCTCTCTTCGACCAACAGTGCCGCCACAGCCTGCAGTGCAAAAAAGCAAATTTCCGCGCTCCACCCTGTATATATATATATATATATATATATATATATATATATATATATATACTGTATTGCACAATGTAGTAATTTAATAGCAACTGCATGTCTTCTTCAACCTTGCAAATTTGAATCATTTACGTTAGCTTATTTATTAATTAATATTTATATAAATATTGTCGTTTTGCTAACTTCTATGATGAATATACTTATTTTAATCAATTGAAGTAATGGCTGCTGCCGTTGTAAATAAATATAGACTAGTATAATACAGATTTTTGTAGAATAATTTAATTTTACAACGATTAACCGTTGCCTGAATTATAATCTTCGCAATACTCAATACACTTTACTACAACAACCTGCGTATCGCCCGTTATAGACTAGGACACGGACAGGGTTCATTCCTCACCCCCCAATTCATCATTATCGGTGAGCTGTCCTTTGGTCTGCCAATTGATGCTCTCCTCCTCTCTGACGTCAGCCTACCAGGACAACATTAGTCTCAGATCTTTGATTTGTTTTATCGTTCAATATCTTCGTTTATTGATTAGCTGGAATTGTGTCTCCATCCGCTAGATACGTCAATAAATATTATATCCGCACCATCTAACCCATATAAAGACGATATTTTTTATTGAATTAGAAACAACCGTATTACTACTCAAATTTATTAAAAATAATATTTCATATTTTCTTTTTGTGGCAATAAAGTTACTGTCGTTTTTACTATCCATTTCATAGCTTACAACCCACAGTGTTGTGTTGTCGGAACACTGTCTGTGTAAAGAACTAATGCAATAAAATGTTGGAGCAAACGACTGAATTATGCAGCTGTAAACAACATAGTACACCACAAAGTGACTGTATGGGCTCAGGCCACAATGCATGAATATTGAATCATAATGTTATGTGCAGCCGAGGCGTGTGTTGTGCTATTGTTCCGCTCAAGTCGGGCGTTTCATAAGTTAAGTGAAGAAAGTGAGTATTTGTTCTCCAAGTTTAACCACACAACAGTTAAATGACAAATATCTAGCACACTATTCACTTTTTCTATTAGGTTTTAGTAATAAAAAATGGTTATAAACTTAAGTTCAGGTGATGTAATCGGATTTTGGAAAAAAACAGTCACTACCCTTAAAGATTACTTCCCCGGAGAGAAAAAATAGTCGCAGAAAATTCTCTCTCCATGTGGAATTGTAGGTATTTAACAAATTTTTTACCATTCAAAAATAAAAAAAATAAAAAGTGAAAAAGTGAATATTTTATGTGAAATTCAATTAAATGAATAGCTTTATTAGAGACAAAGTTTAGACTATAACGTCCTCTATACCATTTTCCAACTTTTAAACTAATATAAAATAAAACACTCATAAAAATTAAACAAATATTTTCACATTGATACTTGGTAGCATAAAGCAATATATATATATAAAATTTCAATAAACATTGAATCAAAAAAGTACTTGCTCAGCCTGGTCTTATTTTTGTGATTCAATGTTAATTAAAATTAAATTCAGCTATTGCCATTTATACAAATTTAATTTATATATATATACATATTTATTTATATGTAAATCCTTTTATTTTTAATTAAAATAATTAAAACTTATGTCTGAAATGAACCTTAACTAAAAAAATAATCTATAATTAGTACACCGTGTGTACTGTGTGTATATTATGTGCATAACCTCAGAGAATGGCATGTTTTTAATAATTTATAACTTCAAACCATATTTTTTAGTTATATAATTAGCATATTTGTAATAAAATTGTAGTTGAAAATATTTTTTCCTTGACACACATATTATTGTTTTCAAGCATGATTATTTGCATACTGAAAAACTATTATCTACAGCAGTTTTTATCTTATTTTTTCCTTTTTTAGGAAACATATCTTGAACGTCGGCTGACTAGTTTATGAACATTCTTATAGATCATTTACATTTAATTATCAATTTGATTTTTATATTTTAGATTACATTTCATATTTTTATGTTTGTTCACCGATTAAAAAAACTGTTATGTTCATAAAGGTAATAATTGCAACACGAAAACGTCATTAATGTCAGATACACAAAGCACTGACTATAAAAACATTTTTAATTCATTCAGAAAAAGGGCCATCGCTGTTGCTTATTAATCCGGGATTGCGAGCTTTGTTGCAACCAAAATAACACTTCCTGTTGAACGTGAAAGGGAAATTAGTTCTGAAAAATGTTTGCATAACCTCCGACTTTGTATCTGACCTGTGTAATTGTAATTGTCTCTGTGTAAATGTCCGTCAAACTGATTGTAAGGAAATATATTTATCTCAACTGATTTCTTCAGCGGTAAGTTACATTCAACATTAATAATAATAATTATAAAATCAAACATTGAAGTATAAAATTGCTGCACGATTTTGTCAAAAGAAAATGGACTATTTAAACGATTGAATATATTTATTATTATGCTAATTACAGATGTATAACAAACTTCCATAGTAAAATAACCTTGAGTTTTTCTCCATGAGAAAAGTTTAAATATTCAACAAATATGCAATTTACAAAAAAGGCGTTGGTACGGTTGTGAATTATATCTTTACAATGCGAAATATCCCTAATTCAACTATAAAACATGAGGACGTAAAACTACGCGAGGCTTTTATGAAGAAAAACTAAAGTTCATTTTATTACGCTCGGCTCTTGAGCTGTATTTGCACTGGCAAGAAGTTTTGTGTCTGACAATAAAAATCGCTAAATTAAATGAGGACAAGACCTAAACGGGGCTAAATCAGTGTCGGACAGTTGTTTGCGAGAACTTATCGAGCAGTTTCAGACAATTCAATTCTATACATTGCCGAGATATTACTGTCTTGTGTGAAAAAGATTAGAATTGACTGTTTAAAAATCCGGCGACAGTACTCGAGATAAAAATTGCTTATCCTTGTTCTCATTATGCGCAAGGTTTCGCGCAACTTTACTCGCCGGTGTAACGCAGCCTTAACATTCACCATTATTATCAGTGAAGCTATCCTAGTCAAACTTCTTATCGCTAAGGAGATAACAGTCTTACAACTGGGCAGTCGGCCATGAAACTGAACATAGTTGCCGTGTTTGATTCGGAAACTCTGCGTGAAAGACAAACCAAACCTAGTTGTTACAATAAGGTTAACCTATAGCATGCGTACGCGGCCAAGTGCAGTTCAAATCAATAATTTTTATAGGAAAAGACATATTATCGTATATTGATAGTCATTTTAATAGTAAATTAGTAGTCGGATCGTTCATACACTGACCATAAGTTACTTTACAATGTTTTCATTCATACAACATCCACACACAAAATTGCATTCACTTTTTACATACTTAACCAACAAGCAACCAAGGAAGTAAATTAGTTTAATGTTCCTAGCGGCTAGCCATTAACTCATCAAGGGAATAGACACCAAAAAGTGTTTTAATCGAGCGAGATGATTTTCATTTTCCAGTTGCTTGATGTTCCCAGAGTTGCAGTTGATTAGTCTGACACCAACCTGTGAAGGGAGGTTAACAAATGGAAGGGAGTCCCTACTTCTTATAATGTACCAGTCAACATCCCTGCTAAGACTCAAAGAAGGAGTGAATGAATTTCTTTTAAGGAGAGGTTGATGCCATTTCTAGCCCGTTTTGCGCGGGACACTGGCTTGTGACAGGAACTTATCAAATGAAATAAGATCAAAAGTACTAATAACAAATGCTTCAGTCACAAAGAAGATTTAAACCTGAGCTATCTGTAACTCCAACATCTTAGACCGTACGGAAATAGGCTCTTTCTGCAACACTCGTTACAATAGGTTTTATTATAAGAGATTACCGAAAGTAAAGTCATCCGTTCGAAAATCGCCCTTTTAGATAACGTTTCATTTGCAAATGGCTCAATATTCGGTAACTCCACAACACCCATTCTAAGGTTGTTGAACATCTCAATCTTCACAAATTTCAAAGTAATGGTAATTTGTGCCCATAACTACTAACATCTTCCTGACATAGTTTTGATAACCCTACTCATGGAATGTAAATATACTATTTTTTTTATTGACATCCAAGCAACAAGAAACTTTTACGACGTCCTAATCTTCCTCAGTGTGGTTTTACTACACACAGCGGTACACTTTAATACTGCTACAAGCCTCTTTCCAACAAATATTCATAATGGAGTCATATTCTCTGCAAAATAGAGTAGATCCCAATCCCTTATGTTTTTAAATCAGACAAAGTTTAAATCTATAAAGCAGTGCTGTTTTCTAACTGGATTAAACACGTGGAGCCGGAAGGCAGTGAGTAGGCCAAATCCTGCGATATACTCTGAGGTCAGATAAAGTTTTAATCTCTTGACCGATGCGAGATTCTGACGTAATGAAGCACGTGAAGTTGTAAGCCCAGGATTAAGAAGTTGTAAATGGAGAGAACACAGGAAATGTTCCAACATATTGCTTAATCCAATGTAACATATTTCCGCTTCCGGTGATGCAACGTAATTGTACACATGTGACTACTGAATTGGATTCTGGCTCAAAGTAATATATTGTGTAAGGAATGTTTTAGGAGTTTTTCAATATTAGGATGTAAGTGCATTATTGTAATATGATAAATAATTATGTAAGTATGAAAAAAAAAATTATCGTAAAGAAAAATATGTTTAAAGTTTATCATTTGTTACTTACAAACCATTTTTATAACTTTTTAAAAATTAATAAAATTATTTCCTAGCTAGATATATATTAGAGGCAGGGTGTTACCAATCCATTGATAAATAGTTCCTTAGGTTGTATGAAATGTAAATCATTATACGAGAATAAATATATTTCTATATACAATTTTTACTTATATAGACCTTAACAAAGATATAGTTTTAAAACATTTTGCAATGCTAATTTAAAATTTACTTTATTGTAAATATCAAATACAGATATAGAAAACCTTAATGAAACGAAATATATCAATGGTTATATATTCGTTTCTTAAGACCTAGGGAACAAAAATCCAAAGGGCTTTTATAAAAGTAAGGAAATCCTAATACCTTATTGCACTTATAATTTTTTTAAATCTACCACATTTTCAAAAATCCGTTGAGTTAATATTGGTATTACACATTTTTATTTTATAGGAGCGAATTCTAAAACTCCATACTTAATTACTCATTACTGTAGTCTAAAAAATCATTAGAAGTATATTTCATAGAGCCATTTCTGTAGATGAAAATATATCCGTGTCTATATTTTACTCTACCAAACAAACAAAACAGTACACTATGGAGCACGATAGAATTGTTTCCAAGGTCTTACATCGATTAGTTCCTGAAGTTTGGACTATTGGTGGAAAATATTAAAAGTTTGACAGCAGCAGTGTCCTCTCTATATCCTCTCTCGACAGCCAATACAGCCTCTGTCAATATTGATACCGCACCTCCACGGTGGCAATATGAGCCGAACTTATTGTGTCGCTAGGAATAATACTTATTCCTACAAATCCGTATGGCGCTATCTGTAGGAATAATTTGAAGAAATTCAAGTTATATACTTTACAGCCGCTACGGATGTATCCTTAAATGCTATGCATTTAGTACATTCAGGCATTCCTTCTCATTTTAAACTAGTTGTAGTTATTTAAAACCAATTCTCCAATGCAACTTTTATTTTTGGGGTGAGGCGTTTCTAAAAGATATAAAAAAACCTTAAAATCATATAAAATAAAATTGTTATTTACAAAACAATCAATAAACTGTCCAAAATATTACGATATGCTAAAGTTCAATGAAGAAAAAAAATATATATATATATATTTATTTATTTATTTATATAACTTATAATAATGATGTGCAAACAGATATAAACTGAAAATATTTTTTACCACTACAACTTTTAATCAAAACCAACTCGAATAGTGAAGATAACAGTAAAACAGATTATTAGAAAATTTACAAACATTAATGAAATTTCTAGATAAATATTCATAACGATACTATATACACAGAATTATAAAAAAGGCTGTACTGACATCCATTAAAAATTGTATTTGAAAATTAAATATCCATCAAACCTATTTAGGTTGCCTTAGAAGTGTTTACTTTAAATTTATAATTGCGGTTGCTCAAGTCGATCATGTCTCGACCCGGCCCTGGTAGTGGATATGTTTCGTTTGTTTTATTTTATGTTAGAGTGTTGTGATTAGATGTTAGTGTAAAGATTTTTTTTTATTGAACTATTGCCGAAACATATTTGCCACTTCGTGTATTAGAGAGCGCGCTTTCTTATTAAAATAAACACCGTTGTTTTCAAATACGGTAAACCATATTCAATTTTCTCTTATTCATGATTAATGGAATCTTTGTTTAGCTGGTAGATAACAAATGAACGTTTGAAATCAAAAGATGAAGTAAAGCTTTTACATAATCACCGACGGTTAGAAAGTTTACGAGGTGTAAATAAATTAAAACTATCCAGGAAGTTCGAGTCCCTTTGTTTTGATTCCTTACAGAACTTTAGATTGTTCCGATAGTTCCGATGCAGCCTGGCGAGTATTGTGGCCGGTGGATTGTCACTTTCATTCCTGGCTTTCTTTGTCTTGTAGAGGAAGTACTGTAAAATAGCAAATATTTGAGACAGCGAATATTTATGGCAGTAATTGTAGTAAAGGATCAACATCAATGGTTGCTGTGAAACCTTTGCGCCTTTATATTTAAGATCGTTGCAGTAGTAGCATATGATACTCTTATATTATACAGTTTATACAAATCAGGATGTAATCTGGAATGGATAGAACTTTTATTGATTTTGTTAAAAGCTTTGATCTATGATTAGGAATTGCACAGTTGGTGTTCTTTATTATGCCATATTCATAGGTTAATCGAGGAAGTAAATGCCTGAATAAATAAATCTAAATGAGTTTGACAGATAGAGATGTTAAAGGCAGGATTTCTTCTTAGCAAAAATATAATCTATTTTCCCCCGTTTGAAGCTACAATTATTAATAATATTTTTTTACCTACAATTATTCTTGTATAAAAAGTCTCCAAATGTTTTAAACGTTTGTTCAAAACAAGAAAGTATTATTATTTCATCACCAGAACTTATGGTACTAATCTAGAGGTTCTCTATCATTAGTGGAAATCAAAGTTGAAGTAGATCAATAATGTACTTAATATAGCTAAGAGGAAAATAAATAGAAATAAATTAATATCCAGATTATAATTGAGGGCGGTAATTTCAAAAAGGGAATTCAATCAGCAATTATAAGGAACTTACAATTAAAGTGTGCAATAGCTAGGAAACTGTTCCTAAGCAAAATAAAGCAGAATAAAATTGAAATTCGTTATTTTGAAACCTCTGCTTGTTGTAGATGACAACAAAGTTAGCAATCTACGAACCGCGTTACTGTTAATGTTTGATGCAATTACTTTACCATCGTTCATCCAAACCCATAAACTGATTGACGCAAAATCAAGACCTTCATTGATGATCTCGTGTTACTAAATATAGCTATATGAACTCAACGTTTTTGGATAGCAACAATTAATTTTATTATGAAGGAAACAGGATTTTTCCGGACATTTGCCATCGTTCAGTGAAAAACAAGAAAACAGTAAACACTACGTTTCGAGATCTGCATATGTCCGGAAAAATCCTGTTTCCTTCACAATCCTTCCATCGTCAAAAATAACCTTTAAACAAAGAATTGATTCTCGGTACGGACCCGGAACCAGTAAACAAATCAAAGACCTTGAGAGCTTGCATCTTAAAATTAACTAAACACATTAATCATTTAACTTTCTTTGCATAAATGTAAGGTTGAAGACCTTATGCCTATAGGGTTAACTCTAAAAACTCCTTTTCATAGTAGGAAAGCCAGTAAAATTTTGTCTTCTGCTTCTAAATCTTTACTTAAAGAAAGAATTGCATATCATCATCGTGAAAGATACCTCCTCCAAAAATAGTATTGAGTGTAAAAAAACTGAATTAAAAACACTGATCGGTACAGAATTCAACAACATTCTCGAAAGCATCCAAAATAGATGTATAAAAGTTTCTGAAAACAGATAAGAAAAAGAAAATCTCCAAACTGGAAAAAATTAGGCCTAAAAAATGTGATTTGCCAAAGGATGGCAACGTGAATACGGATGCAAATAATAAAAATGTAATCAACCTCTCTTCAAAAATCCTGAATGAAGCGGAAATATCAGTCTTATCCAAGGGTTTAAACTTTTCTGTGGCACAAAAAATCGGTAAAGGCACTGGATTGCGTAACTGGAATCGAGTCGGCTGTTTCACAGTTACCTGAGGAACAGGGTGACCGGTTTCGTTGTGAGGCCAGTCTTTTACTCAGAAAAATTCCTCCCACAAAACCCAATTTGACAATAGAGGAGAAAAAGGCCAGGTCGATCCTTGGGAAAGACGACACGGTCAAAATCTTACCTGCCGACAAAGGCAACGCTACTGTGGTACTTGACTCAGTAGCGTATAAAGAAAAGATTGCGGAAACTTTAAATACTGGCAAATATACAGTTTTAAATAAAGACCCCGACTGATTCATTTGAACGCAAAGTAGCAAACACCTTAAGAAACATAAAGAATTTTTTTCAGATAAATTTAGATCTAAATTAACTCCTCACCACTCAAAAATCCCCCATATGTATGGCCTTCCCAAAATCCACAAACCTACCATCCCTCTTCGGCCCATCATTAGTTCTCGTGATTCACCTTGCAGGGAATTGTCTAAAGTCCTCTTGGACATCTTAACGCCATTGGTAGGAAAAACTGACTCTTTCATCAAAAATTCCAGGGGATTTCGTAGAGAAGTCAAAATCCCTAAAGTTGATTGAAACTGACAAACTGGTAAGTTTTGATGTCGAAAGTCTATTTACAAATGTACCAGTTCCAGAAACTCTCGGAATTATTTAAATCACGTCTCAAAGAAGACCAAACATTAAAGGATAGAACTAAACTTCCCGTGCCAGTAATTATGAACTGTTAGAACTATGCACTCAATGCAATTATTTTGAGTTAGAGGGTAAAATTTACCGTCAAGATGAGGGGATGGCAATGGGTTCTCCACTGTCTCCTATTTTTCGCCAATATCTTTATGGAGGAATTTCGAGCGAAAAGCTTTGGCTTCAGCTCAGTTCAAACCGAAGATTTGGTGGAGGTATGTGGATGATACCTTTGTTATTTTTTCTCATGGAGACATTGAATTAAATAATTTTTTGAATCACATTAATAGTATTTCTCCTTCCATCCGCCTCACAATGGAAGTGGAAGTCCAAAACAAGCTTCCCTTTTTGGATGTGTGTGTATTAAGAGATAGGGATGTCCTTAAGACAACTGTTTTTTCGAAAGATAACACACACAGGAAAATATTTAAAATTATCAATCCAACCATCAAAAATCTGTCAAAGAAGGAGTAGCCTACTCGTTGTTTGATAGAGCAAAGAGCTTGTGCTCAGATAAAGATGGACTAAAAAGAAGAATTTAAGAAAATTGAATCGGATCTCAGAAGCAATGGATACCCTCAATTAGTAATTAATAAGTGCAAAACGAACCAGAAGAATCATTCCTGAGTCAGAAAAACAGATTTTTGAAAAATTTGCGTTTATGTCAATCCCTTATGTGCCGGATTATCGGAGAAAATTAGAAGAGTAGGTAGAAAGTACAACATTAGAACCGCGTTTAAAACACACAACACTCTTAGACAAAGTCTCGTAAAAACAAAACCAAAAAATGGCACACAGGATTCCAAAAACTGTGTTTACAGTATAAAATGTAGCTGCAATAGGAATACATAGGCGAGACAACAAGACCACTAAACGTAAGGATAAAAGAACACAAAGAAAACACGAGAAAGGGTTTCACAGAAAAGTCAAAAATTGCACACCATTGTTGGTCCGAAGACCATCATATGAATTGGGATGAAGCCCACATAATACATCGGGAACCACATTTCTTCAAAAGGAAATTAATTGAGGCAACATACATTAAATTGGCAGACCAACCAATCAGTCAACCATCAGTCGAGATTAGGCCGCTTTGGTTGCCAATTCTAAAAAATGAACTAAAGAGAAAACCAAAAGTATCAAACGGATCGGATATTTTGTAATAATAAACCAATGCGGAGTCACAATATGGTTTTAAGAAGTTCATCTCGCATGAACCAATAATAACGAAAGGGCCCATTCCTGTTCCCCTTCCCTTGTATGTCCGCCATCTTGTTTTAGCCAGCCGTCACGATTGCCATTGGCTAGTCCCTTTGGTCAGTCGTAGGTGGTCAGTAGACGAGTGAAGACGCATTGTGACCTGTATTCCGTAGTTTACTTTTAATGATTAGTGTTTTGTATAGTTTTGTATTAAGTGCATGTCTTTAGTGTTAGTGAAAGTTGACAACAACATGTAGGTTGTGATTCCTGACTTAGCGTGCCACAACGCTTTAGTAAGATTTGTTTATTTTAACTTAGTTTGTAATTATGTATTAGGTTAGTTGTTTACCTGAAGAAGAGATCAGATTGCAGATCTCGAAACGTAGTGTTACTGTTTTCTTGTTTCACTGAACGATGGCAAATGTCCGGAAAAATCCTGTTTCCTTCACAATCCTTCCATCGTCAAAAATAACCTTTAAACAAATAATTTTATTAATAATTGATTAAAACCTGTATAAAAGTTAAAATGTTTTTAAAAAGGGGGAAAATTAGATATGTATATTATGGACAGGTATTTTGAACAGAATGCAGTGTTATGGAACTCCGTCCATTTTAGTTTTTCAGACACGGCTCGTTTCATTATGTATATCAAAATCAAATCAAATCAAAATGCTTTATTGCCACAACACATTATACAGAAATGTATGACATCGTCACAATACAATACATTGCAAAGCTTTTACTTAAGTAAGATATTCATGTACATCAATTTCAGACTATTTTAAGGGCTTACAGTGATCAATGAATTCATTTACAGAGTAAATACTAATATCTAATAAAAAGGATTTAATCTCTCTTTTAAAAACATGAAACAGATAAACTTTTCAAGCGCTCAGGTAGTAAATTAAACAACTTGATTCCTATTCAAAAGGGATATTGATTGTTTCTTTGGAAATTACATTGACTAATTCTGAAATGGCTATTGTATCTTGTGTTATGCTCATGAACATGACTATTTGTAAGCAGACATGGAATACATTTTTACATACATTTAAACACTGCAGTATAAATAAAGAAGGTACAGTAAGTATTCTTTAATTTTTCTAAATAAAGGTTTACAATGTGTTTTCACACGAACGTTACATATAACCCTTATTGCCCTCTTTTGTAAAATCAATAACTTGTTGGCGTAAACTATCATTTCCCCCACAACTGTAAGTAGCATAAGACAAGTGGCTCTGAATATGAGAAAAATAAACTAATAATAATACTTGTAGATTCACAATAAGTTTTAAACCTCCTAAGCATAAAAATACCTTTAGAAACTTTACTACACAAAAAATCAACATGAGCATTCCATTTTAAATTAGACTGGACAATAACACCTAAAAACTTTACATTTTGCACATTATGACAGTTACTTAAACTAAAATTCAGATTTTGAGTTTTATCTCTATTCAAACAAAGTATGTTAGCTGAAGTCCAATCTTCAATGACTAAATTACATTCATCGGAAAGACTATTGACTAGATATGGTTACAACAAGAGATCTGAAGGGCCAAATCATCGGCGTACATAAAAGTAGTTACAAGCTTGTTTATAATTGCAGCGGATAGGTCATTAACATAGATTATAAACATTGTGGGCCCTAGAATTGAACCTTGCGGTACACCTGTCATCACAGGTAGTAAGAAGAAAATTTGCCATTACAATACACAGTTTGAAGCCTATCAGATAAATAGGAATCTAAAAAGTTTTAACTGCTCTTACATCAAAACCGTAATATTCTAGCTTATCTACCAGTACACAATGTGAAATAGTGTCAAAAGCATTTGACATATCGTAAAATCTGCCTAAGACATTATTTTTATCATCTAGACTATAAATACATTTTTTCATAAAATCAGTGATGGCAGAAATTGTACTTTTGTTGGTCCTAAAACCATATTGATTATCAAGAAATAAACAATTACTCTCAAAATAATCAACTACTTGTTATTTAACATCACCTCAAAAACTTTTGACACAATAGTAATAATGGAGACAGGACGGTAATTATCATAATCAGATTTTTTTTCCTTTTTTTGTACAAAGGCACAACTTTGGCATACCTTTAAACACTGAGGAAAAACACTGTTGTCAATACATAAATTAAACAGGTAGGCTAAAACTTCACAATATATGGTGCAGCTATTTTTTAAAACATCTGAATTAAGACCATAAACATCTAAGCTTTTACTATTACTCAAAGTAAAAATTGCACTGTAAACCTGTTCTACTAAGACATTTTTTAACATTAAACATAGAGGTGGCAGGAGGCCTACTTATTTTATCTAAATAATATTGCACATCATTATTGGACATAGGAACATTATAACAAGAGATATCACATTATTTACAAAAGAAATATTAAAATTCTCAGAGGACAATTTTGAGAACTCCTTATTTACAGGTGGTAAATCATTATTATTTAGATTTTCCTTAATAATAGACCAAATAACTTTAGGTTTACTATTAGCCTCCATCAACTCTTTCACAGTTGTAGGCAAGCTTAGCTAACCTAACTTTGTCTTTGTAACTTTTTTTAAGACCCAGATATGTATTTTTATCAGATACCAGACCAAACATTTTAAAGTTATTGTAAGACGCAATACAACGCTCCTTCAGACTTTAAAAGTTCATTGCTATACCACTGAGGCTTACATTTATTCCATGATTTATTACTTACTACTTTAATAGGGATAGCTAAGTTAACAATTTCCAAAAACTTTTCAAAAAAATATTCAAACTTCTCATTTATAGAACTAAGACTATACAAACACAGCCAATTCACTTTGCTCAACAGACTAGTGAAAATACAATACATAATGTCATTAATTAGGCCTTACAATTTTTTTATCTACATAACAATAATCAGTTTTATTTAGAGATCCATTTATTAAAGTAAGATCAGCTTTCACAACCACAGCAATTATGATCAGATAACCAACATTGGTTCCACCCAAGCTGAATTTATTCTGTCAAAGTGCACAGAAGTTGCTATATTATCGATACAAGACCCATTACCAAAATTTAATACATTAGGCCTAGTTATTTCACACACTGTATAATTTAAATTAAAGCTCATCAGCAAATTGACAAAAATACATCGCTTAAACACTATCGACCATAAAATCCACATGGCATCAAAACCTAACATTATTGACGCATTCACTTTATTTTTATTTATATTTATTTATTTATTTCAACGGTTCCACCATTTTTACAAAAGTAATTCAACAAATCAAGTACTTAGCAATCAAGATGACAAATCATAATCAATATACACAGTCTTATGTAAGCTCTAACTTGAACAACATAGGCAATAACAGAGTGATATACTATAAATATAAATAAGCATTATCAACTACAGTACACAAAATATTAAATAAACATTCAACAAAATGGTTAAAATTATTATCATCAGGAACACGATATATCTCAATGAAGAATAAATTTACATGTTTTACAAATATTGCGGCCACTTCACATATTGACGGAATCGACAGTTCCACAAGATAGGCTAGGTCATCAACTTCTATTGTTTGCTTTGGTAAAAATAGCTGTTGCTCCTCTTGAGCCGCAAGGCCTTTGAAATACACTGGCAAAGTTTTGTAGCCAGGAAGGTTAATATCACTAAGATTATAGTTGACGACCCAGTGCTCGCATATCCCAATAATATCAATATTGTGAGTTACACATAAGCTTATAAGTTCATACAGTTTTTCCCTATAAATTCCCTGCACATTCCAATGTGCTGTAGTAGTAAACTGCACTGAGTCATCTGGTGTTTTCACTAAGAGGCTGTCGTGACTTGCCTGCTTATGTTTAAAAAATGATCATTATCTACACCATTTTCTTGCTGTCTTGTATCGGGGTGCCCTATACTTAAGCTACAATACATCCCTTGGGCCACAAATTTGGATGCATTAATTCTTCCCCCATCTCCAAAGGCACTCCAATTTTAAAAGAACTGTATGATTATATCTAGTATTCAACTTTTCACATTTATATTGACCAGATTCATCTAGGCCTATGTTCTTGAGATAGGCTACTACTTCATGTTCTATAACCCCAGGGTCAAGTCCAGACAGAAACATCCAAACATCTTTTTGGCAGGTTTTAACCCAGCATCAACATTTACTTCCTTAGTACCATGCAATACTTTAGTTGTTCTGACAACTTCACTATACTTAGGTCTTTCAGATACAGGTTGTGGACTAGAATTAGAATCAACATCAGTTAACTTATTGTCTAAACTAGACCTAGTTTCTATGATTGTTGTTAGGATTGGATTCCCTTACCTGATCATTGTAATAAGATCTTTGAATTAGATTGACCTCGCCTAAGCCATGATCCTCTTTGCCTAGGCTTACCTCTACTATAGTTCACTTGAGTCCATTCCTTATTAGAATTAGTAAATACTCGTTCACTATGACTGGGAGGCTTAGGCTTATCTTTAACATGATCTAGTTGACCATTAGGTGAGTTACTTTGGTTATCTGGAATAGGCCTTCTTGCCTGTTGTACTAGAGAGCTATTAGTAGTCACATTAACGGGTAAGACCTTAGTAATAATTTGCTCACCTGAGCTTACTAACTTATTTTCTAAATTCAACTTCGAAAGCTCAGCTTTTACTTGATTTTTGAAGACTGCCAAGTCATTACTTAACCTCACATTTTCATTTTCCATTTTAATGAGTTTCTCAGTTACATCAATATTATCCTTTGTAACATTTTGAGTCAACTCAATTAACTTCTTTATTACTGAATTATTTAGTCCAATAAAATCATCACATTCAGATAGGGCCTACCTTAGCTAACATTCGTTGCAACTTCTGACTACAAGGTTCACAATACCACTTTAACTTTAGAGCCTAATTGCTCAATATTAGCATATTCATCATTGGAAATTTCAACGCAATGGCTATGATGCCATTTATTACAGAAAGCTTCACATTGAAGCCCTTTATCACCTTCATTTACTAACTTATCACAGCACGGACAAATTTCATCTACATCATCCTCCGCCATCTTGCCATCTTCTCCATACAATAGATTAAACAATGGTTTCTTTATAAATATAGTATACAATTTAATTCCCAAAAAAACACCTTCTTAGAAAATTTAGATGCGTGTAATAAGTACGAGTATTTTGGTCAGAATATTTTGTTATGTGCCTCCGGCCATTTTAGTTTTCCAGAGAGCTTGTTTCAATATGCTACAATACAAAATGAGTTCTCTATGAATAAAATATAGAACTTAATTCCCAGACAATAACTTTAAAGGTATATACTAAGGGTATATTATTATGAGCTGCACTTGAGTCCGTCTTTAAAATAATTCATTATTAAGATACAACAGAATGAGATAATCGAAAACTATAACCTTTAAAGGGTTTATTCCGTATGACGGTTATAGTGTTGTTTATTATCGTACACTAAAGTAAATGAACATGGTATAGTGCTACTTATAGAGACTAACAAAGAGTCCACTAGTCTACTCCTCTCAATGTCTCCCAGTTGATTGCTCAATCACCCCCCCTACCGATATCAAAACTTACTCCTCTCTAGTTGGCGACAACCGTCTGCCTACATCTCTCACTCTTATCTTGCTCGCTTGCTGCTAATGACTCGCAATCTTCTAGTTGTTGAGCGTCCTGTATTTCTCTCTCTCTCTCTCTCTCTCACACACACACACACACACACACACACACACACACACACACACACACACACACACACACACACACACACACACACACACACACACACACACACACACACAACACACACACACAACAACAACAACAAACACACAACAAACACACTCATAAACATAACGAGTCTTGTTACAGATGTTAGAAGAAACTCTTTCATTCCCCTTCATACGAGTAACTCTCCTTCCTCTACAACTTTCAAATCTTTACGCACTCTTTTCTCCTCTCTATTTTTTCCTTCCCCAAGTTTCTGCCTGCTAGTACCTCTTCATTTTCCTCACATGTTTTGTTAATCTATAGTTTTCGGCAATCCATTTCCCTCCTTTTTCCTCTCTTACCTTCATTTTACCGTCCCTATCCATTCCGCTTGATATACATTGTCTCTCTTCAGTTTTCAACACCCCATCACCCTATCTTTCTCACCCAAACTTTCTTCCCCTCGAGTTGTTGGTCTCAGGTCAAGCCTCCATCCCGTACTCTCTCATAATTTATCACCTTCCACTTGATTTCATTCCACCTCACACTTTTCATCTTCTGCCTCTTCCTTCAGCCCCCAAGTTTTTAAATTTCAGCCCCACCGTCTCTCATGATTTGCATCTCCGATTTTTACTGCCCATACTTTTTTTATTTCTTTAAACAGTTACTCTTCAATTCTTGACTATCCAATCCCTCACTTCTTTTATGTCTTACTGCTCTCCAAAGTCCATTCTTTCTCTTCTTCCTTTTACATTGTACAATCGAAGTATTGCATACAGAGCTGATTGGGGAAATGAGCTCGTTTGTAAGTCTGTTAGCGCAAACAGTAACAGGGTTTTCATGCTCAACACTTTGATCTGCACGAGCCTGGCGTTAGCTCCAAGATCTTAATTATGTTAAGTTCCAATGCTTAAGTTCTGATATAAGTATTTCAAATCAATTATTGCTATTGTATTTCAGACCCAAAAATATAAATTGATTGATTACGCAAATAAAATATTAACATGAAATTTCAAATTTCATTAAAATAATCATATAAATAGCTGTTACCAAATACATGATCAAATCACATCAATTCGCTGAGCGCCAGCGAAGCCTAATATTCAAGGGGGTGAAAAACTTAGACTTGTAAGCCTGTTCATCTCTCTAGTGCACCATATCTCGAGCAATAACTGGCCTATCTTAAAAATTTGCGTAAGGTTCTCTTTTTGTAAGGCAACATCGAGGTCGATGGCGATACATGCCATTCCATAGGATTGGGCTGAGCATTAGTGAACATTGACATAAAGGAGCAAATCGCAAAATAAAACAAACTGTAAAATCATTTAAAGCTCGAGGGAGGCGGTGGTAAAGCGTCAATTATGTGCCGAGTTTACTCTTGCAAGAAGCGAGGACTGACGTAACCAGTGTCAAATAGTAGTACATGACAAGTGTCGGTCGGTTGTACACGAGAATTGCAGAGCAGTGTTGGACAGTAAAACAATTTAGCATACACAGATCCGGCAGTTGTTTGCCGGACACTAAGATAAAATTGCTAAGATGTTACTGTCATGTGTACGTAGTTTTTTAATTGAATATCGTAACTTCTGGCGTAATTTTATCACTGATAAAATATGGTATTGTTCCTCTTCCCGAGAATTTTGGATTTAATTGAACACTTCAATAAATATATTATTAAACGGTTGTAATCCTCCTCCAATTTATTAGTTTGTGCTATCAAAATAAAAATCTGAGAAGGCTCATGAAGACAGAAAAATCGTATCTCACATCTCATCATTTTTGGGAAACTGTTCAATTTAAACTCCCCTCACCCCTCACACGAGCTTTATTTAATGGCCAGAATCACTGTTTTCGCAAAATTGTTACGATTGCTTTGAGAATCCAAACAAAACAGTAGTTTGTTTTTATTACTTGTATACTTTACATGTACGTCACACCATATGACCTTCACTAAAGTTGCATGCAAAATTTCTAGATTATATCATATACTATTCTCGAGATGTCATGGCGACAGATATACAGAGATACGTCATATAGAAATTAAAATTGTTACATCTCTCGGGATACAACAGATATATCGTGTCGTCTACTGAGTGTAGGCTTCAATAACGTTCTGCCAATTCCATGGTTGGTTATGCTACCAACATGAAAATTATTGTTTTCCATGTAGAAATAAAGCTTAGTACATAAATTAAAGTGCACAGATAAAAATTATTCTAAATATATCTTGCCACGTGATAGATTGATATTTTTGTTAAGTGAGAAAGGTTAGTAGTGTTAGTTCACCCATAGCACAATTTTTTAAAGGGTGCGCTGAAATCAAGTCTTGTCACCGGCTTTCAAAATTTACTTCCCACTCTATTATTTTTCTTTTTACTGTGCAAATAAGCTGCATATGTTAATATGTCACATCATAAAATATCACATGATTGCAATCAGCTTATTTAAAACTTTATTTATTTTCATATTTTCTTGTTGCCATCATAGGTAAATCCCGTGGATTGACGTGCATCACTATGGAATTCAGTGTTACCTACACAGAAAAGAAGCATGCAAAAATTCCATAAGTCTATAAATCGGTTCGTTTACGAGATATTGTGCAAACAGGCAGGTAGACAGAAATTTAAATTTTTCCAGCACTTGAGTAATAAAACAGTTTTTCTAAAGTTCTCACGTTTTCATAACAGTTAGATTTTCTCATCCCACTACTATGTTTGCACCCACTACAAACAGCTTCAATTTTTACACAAGTTTCCTACGATAGTCCATAACCTCAGCTAAATATGAATGTTTGTTAGTTGAGGTTTGAGGCCTACACCAACTTATCACAAATATAAATGCATAGGTATTTAAATTTGTGACTTCTATAGTGTACATATTAAATTTTAAGACATAAAACATTATTTTCGGAAATTATCATGGTCTCAGTTACAAGAGAAGAATGTTCCTCGAAATCTAATCAAAGTAATATTGTAAATGAAAATCTTTAAAGACACACTTTCTTTGGCAGTCCGCACAATGCGAATAAAAGCTGTGAACACAAAAGTTACTGAAGGCTGTAGAACAATCAATGGGAGTGGACAATAAGACGTTTAATGGCTGCAAATTATTCGGACAAACAAAGGATTGTCTGCAGGATTAGATCGCTCTATTGTGCTCGCGATTACTTCGTAGGCGTTCGATTGTTCTGCTTGATATTTCCAATCGGATGAGAATCTAACTGTTATGAAAACGTGAGAACTTTAGAAAAAAAACTTTTTTATTACTCAAGTGCTCGAAAAATTTAATTTCTTTTTACCTGCCTCTGCACGATATCTCGAAAACGAACTGATTTATAGACTTATTAAATTTTTGCATGCTTCTTTTCTGTGTTGGTAACACTGAATTCCATAGTGATGCATGTCAATGCACGGGATTTACCTATGATGGTAACGAGAAAATATGAAAAATAAATAAAGTTTTAAATAAGCTGATTGCAATCATGTGATATTTTATGACGTGACATATTAACATATGCAGCTTATTAGCACAGTAAAAAGAAAAATAATATAGTGGAAAGTAAATCTAGAAACCGGTGACAAGGACTTGATTTCAGCGCACTCTTTAAAAAGTTTGCTATGAGTGAACTAACACTACTAACCTTTCTCAATTAAAAAAATATCAATCTATCACGTGGCAAGATATCTTTAGAATAATAATTTTATCTGTGCAATTTAATTTATGCATTAAAGCCTTATTTCTACATGGACAAGAATAAGTTTCATGGTTGAAGCATGACCAACCATGGAATTGGGCTGAACGTTATTGAAGCCTACACTCAGTAAGCTGACACGATATATCTGTTGTATCCCGAGAGATGTAAAAATTACATTTCTATATGACGTATGTCTGTATAGCTGTCCGCATGACATCTCGAGAATAGTATCTGATATAATCTTGAAATTTTGCATGCAACATTAGTGAAGGTCATATAGTGTGACGTAAATATTGTAAAGTATACAAGTACAAAACAAACTACTGTTGGGTACTCTAAGCAATCGTAAAAAATGGCGAAAACAATAATTCTGTCATTACATCAAGCTCGGATTGTGTAGCCAAGCTTAGTAAAGCAGTTTACGACAGTAATTTAATGGCAAATAAATGATAACAGCAATTTCACGTCTATTTCCAAAGCATACAAATAATTTTACAAGGCATGAAATTATCCGTGATCATTTTGAAGATTAGTTATTGTTCCACTGTGAAGATAGAACTACGGATTATAAAGTTTGCAAGATTTTATGTTCATCCCATTTTGATGAGGTATCTCAAGGGAACCGATGGTTCTACAATGTTTGTGATCGGGGTGTTTTTAATATTGTTACTTCTTGAAGTTGGTTCATGCGATGATCAGTTTTGCAATGAAGTGTTCAAACCTGTAAGTACAAAGTAATTTAAAACTGCTAATCCTATCTGCAGACAGTTAGAAAGGTATGGTTAATTTGATCCTAATTACTGAACACTTCAATTTCGTTTAATCTTTCTTCTAAACTTTTTGAAATAAAAATACCATTTATGAAAGTGATATTTTTAAGTTCATCTTAAGTTTTGTACAACACCGCGCCATCAAAACGTGTTTTAAAATAGACTTATATCCTATAGAACATACATTGTTAAAAATTAGGAATGATAACTAAAAACTTAGCGTCCATTTTGGTACGATTTATTTCAATAATTCAAGGTAAACCTTTTACCATTTTCAGCAGTTACATAATAATTTGAGCTTGTCTATGAAGCATTACAGAAATGTTTTTACTGCTTCAAAATCAAGCTGTACAGCTTAAGGCTTAAAGTTAAAAATTACGTGTTTGTATATAACGTTAAGTATAGCATTCTTAACAATATTGAAGGACATACGCACGGTTGTGTTTTACTGTTGATCGTAGTTGGGTCATATACTATAAAAAATTTAACACACAAATAAAATATAAAAATATATTTTATTTACTGACAACAATTTAGGATGTAGCATATTGTGTCATATTTTTTGTTTTGTGTACATGCGCGTTGGTAGCAAATATAAGTGACGTTAAAATTGATCAACGATTTCAATAAAACTAAAAAAATAAATGTTTTGCAAAAGATTTAGTAATTCAACGTTTAACATTGTACGGTTTTAAGATACTTTCGGTTATTTCTTCGAAACTTTACATATATGCTATGAAAAGTCTGTATTAAACTCGAATAGATGAGCACCATGAAGAGGTCAGTCACGACTACTCCCAGTTGATGCTCATTTACTCGTATTATTGATGGAGTCAGTAGCGTGTCCAGGTTTTAGTTTTGAGAACATCCAAACCCATCAAATTATGGTGAATGCAAGTAGGCGAATACGTCTTCGTCACCTTTAGAAAAATACTGCTTGAAGCTACGTCCCTGCCTCTCGATCAATATGGACATTTTGATCTTTAAAACTAAACATGCGAAAAATGTACATTATAACATAGTGATTATTTTATATGCACCATTAACCCTTTACAGAAGATTTTAATATTTTGCTGAAACTGTTTGGGGAAGCTCGGCTCCCTGGCCCTCTCACTAAACACGCCGTTGAATGGAGTTATTACAAGTTATTATATAGTGTTATTACAAATTTGAACAATTAAACATTTGTAATCCCTTGCCTGTAAACTGTCATAGGAAATTGTGTCATGCCATTGTTCAAATCAAAACTTTGTATTGTTCAGTCAGTAAATACTTAACGATATCAGTGCAGAGATGTGTGCCCCAGAAACACGCTTTTGGACGATACACCGGAGACAACTAAGAACGGATAGGCTCGTTATATAGATAAACATCTCCTTCACCCCTAACTCCTAGAATCGCCAATCCTTTGTTTACTTTCTAATCTTATCATAATGCTTCCGATAATTCTTAACATATACTACAGACAGTAGTTAGCTGTCCTGAAAATATATTTATTTATATTTATTTCATAATAAGAAATTTTATTTTATAAAAATGAAATTTAAACCATAATGTTATAATTTTATTAGCACTTACGTACTTTACCACCTCATTACAGAATAGCATAAAAACTCATTTGATACCTTAATACATTTATCTAACATTGACATATAAACTGAAACGTAGGGTAATTAAGGTATGTAAAAAAATTAAAATGTTATACTAAATGTATATAGAAGTATTGAATAAATATATGTGAATAACATACTTTTGCAATAATTTTGTAAGAAATGTTTCGACGTTGAGTAAACCGTAAGTCTTAAGTTATAAGTTATGACACCAGCCTCGTAAGCCTAAGAATTAAAACTATATATAACTATGATGAATTATTAAGAGAATTCTTTTAAAAGTTATTTCATGTACTTTACATAACAACTACAGCCATTACAATACCATTACTACCACCACCATTACCATTACTATTTTTTAGTTATGTAACTGTAAAAAATCACAATTATTAAAGTATTTTTTAATTCATATAATAGATTAATTGTTACATTAATGAATGTTTACTTTTAGTGATTCATGCTCCGGTCAAAATTTAACGTGACAGCCGCCTACGTGAACTAGCTATGGCCGGACTGTTCTGGTTGCCACTGAGGGGCATCAAACTTTACGTGCACTAGTGGGGTGAAACGTGCTAGTGTGGAGTGCACAAGTTATCCTAAAAGTTTTTGAAAATTTCATAAGTTGTTATGAGTAGTATTCGTGAACAATCTATCGAGTCATTTTTGGGAGTTCAAGTGGCGGAGCTGTCAATCAGTAGTCATGAATCAATTAATCATGCGACTTCTACGATACCAATCTTCAAATCATTCACGCAGCAACAATTGTAACTTACTTGTGATGAGATACTGTAAGGAAATGACTCGCAAAAATGGCGATATAGATGAATGTTTAAAACTCGTTCAATAAAAACTATTTTCTTCCATAACATGTCTTAGATGGAACATATCTCACTCTTTAAAAAAGGTTTTATTTTCATTTTTATAAATCTCCTCAACCTCATTAAACCGATACAACGTATTTTCGTTAGAACGTAGGTAGGAAATATATTAGGTTTTATAATATTTATCATCGTTATACGTTACAAAATATATGACACAGCGTTTCGTGGCCTGAAATCCATCCTCTTATTCAGGTGGGAAGATAATTAGTACCTTTATAAAAAAAGAAATTTTTGTTTTCTTTTTTTTATGTACTAGTTGTTTTAAAGCTTGACGAAGAGTGTAAATTTCAATCGACGAATCTTTGTGTTATACTTTTTGTAACATATAACGGTGGGAAATGTTACTACCCTTTCAAACCTAACATCGAAAATAACAATTAATTAATAAAGTTCTTTATTGGAACAAGAGGGACCTATGTACCGAACTTTAAATCTCTATAGGATCTTTTCATCAAGATTTACCGCACATAAAGGCTTACATACTTACGTACGGGCTGCCATTTGAACGTTTGAACCAAAAACTACAGTTCCTCCTTGGACCAAAAGGAATGTATTTAAATTTTCAAATTCCTATGATCTTTCTGTTAACATTTGTCGCACATAGAGACGGATGGAGCAGCAGGGATAGTTTTTTGCATCCAAATCCAAACCCTAATGACATAACCGACCTCACTTAGCCACAAGCACGCCTTATTGCATTAGCCTTCGTGTGCTTTTTGTGTTTGTTGATGACACGGTAGAGGTCTTGCCTCCTTTAGATTTAGCTAAATTAACAAAATTTTACTTAATGTGAAGCATATTGAATTATTAGTTTACTTTCTCTGCGTAAAAATGTGTTATTAGAACAAAATAGGAAAAGCGAAGGTTACAAAAATTTAACGATACATTCTATTTATAATCTACTTAAGGCAAATTTTTTTTTAATATCTGAAATCATGAGATGCCACAGCTTTGATTGTATTACTAAAACCTTGTTCATGTGTTTGCCTTGATTACTAAGTATTTGTGATGCTTTACCTGTTTATAAATTTAGTATTACTACAAAATAGAAAAAAGCGAAGGTCACAAACATTTTAACCATACATTCTCTTTAGAATCTGTTGAAAGCATACGTAAACATTGTTCACGTGTTTACTTTGATTATATAAGTATTTGTGCACATCTTAAATGTTTAAGGAATAATATAGTAATAATAACTAATAAAAGTTCTGCACAAAAGTGTCCGTTACGGTTAAACATTTCCTGACTCAAGTTGGATTTCTACACAGAGACCGAAATAGTTCAGGAATTTAAGTATGTAAGCTATGTTTTGACCGCTGTGAAAAGGAAACTTTGATGAAAGCCATGAAAATGGCCGAGAAATTTTATACTTTCTTTTCCTTTAAGTAAGATTTTTATAGAGAATAAAATCCCATAAATATAAGTACGAATTACACACTTAGCTAACTAATAAAATAATTCAACATTCGAACATTTAAACAGTATTAAATTCATATTGTGATAAATCTGTATACATGCTACACGTTCATTTTAATTTGTTAGTATTTTAAAACACTCTAGTTATATAACATATTACAATATTACTGTATTTTAGGAGTATTTTTTCAGTGCGCAGTTGGTACCTGTTGCAAGGGTCTCCGGTGTGGACGTGTTGGCAGCCAATTCATCAAAGTTTGCATCGTCGATTTAGCCCAAAGAAGACTGATTAGCAAATGGCACTGGAGAAAATGACGCTTGTAAGAAAAATAACTGAGTGATATTGTGGCATATATACTTATTTATTAACCCATATATTTGTATAAGTTAATACAGTTTTGTTACCCACATTTAATTTTACAGTTATTAAGGTTCCTCGTTACATGGTAGTGCGTTTGCTGTTTAATGGGAGTACTTATCGTTACTCAGTATAGACCAGCAATGAAGGCATAGAGTAACGTATTATATCGTGATAGTATAAAGTTATCACTAGTACAGATACAGGCAAAGAGAACTATTTTTGTTTGAATCTACAACGTTGTAAAAGTATCATTTCTCGACACGCAGAGTTACCAAGTCGTAGAATCATTTCCATATCAACATAGAATCACATTCCATGGACTTTGATAATTCATGTTCTTTCATGCATACTGAGTAGATCCTGCGATCTATACAGGGTGTAACAAAACTCTCTACACAAACTGTAGGATATTGATCCATGGACCAGGAGAAACTAACGATTTGAGAATACAAAAAATAATAGCGCCAAATTCTAGGTTTTTAACTCAACTTGCTTTTTGAAGTTCTAATTTAAAAAATGATAAAGACAGTCAGATGGTTAACGAAAAGTAATATGCTATATAATAAAGGTTTTAATTCGTCTTGGTTTATGAAACAATATCCTAAAGTTTGTGCAGAGAGTTTTCTGACACTCTGCATATTCTATGAAGCCACCCGGATGTCCATTTCGCCAAGCTATTATGAGTTTTCTGTGAGTCCTTATGGTAGTGTTGCCTTGTCTGCAAATCTGTTGACTTCTGAACACAGATTGGAGTGATAAAACAGTGTACTTGCCTGACGCCCGCCAACAAGCTTAAGGAACTTCCACAGGATTGATTGATGCGTCTTCTGACAAAAGAATTTAGGTGATCAGACTGATCATAACACCCTTGTCGCACAGAATCATTGAGACATTTTAACAGAACAGACCATTTCATTATCAAAATAAACATTACAATAACTATTGTCTAAGAATAATAAAACTCATCAAATACCTTGATGTATTAGGTGAGTGCGTCACACAACATTACAAATGGATGCATTTAGGATTATGCATCTAAATGGATATATTTAAAAGTAAAACATTAATCTGCAATACTTAAATTTTTAGCCATGATAAATGCCAATGTAATGTAAGGAGACATTTCTTTTGTCATTTTAAAAATAATTTGACATGATAGAATATTCAGTTTTGAAGATTAAAATGTGTAAATGCATCACTTCATTTTGTTATAAATACGTATTTCAAAAAAAATGAGGGAAATAGAAAACAAAATGGATATAATATCGTCAATATAGTAATATCTTTGTGTTGATAAAAGAACAGGGGAAATTATATGAGGGAACTGATTGTTGTGAACAGCTGGAATTTACCGATTGGTATTAAAGTGGCTGAGTCGCTCGGGTGGGAGGGGGGTGGGAGGGTTGTATTCCACAAGAAAGTATATTTCTTAAATTTATTAACTAATAGTATCGAAATATAATCCAATATGTTTTTCTTATTTGGTATTATTTTGTATTCATATCCTGGGAATAATTTAAGGTAAAGGTAGATTGGAATGTCGTTTTGTTCAATGAGTAAAACATATTACTTGACTAGTGATATAGTTTGACGGAATTTTGTCTTATTTCCAAATTACCTCAATTCTCTACAACATTCTCTAGAAAAGTCTTACTTTCCAAACTTCAGCAGGTGTGAATTTTAATAATGAAAATAATTAATTATAAGAGAATAAAACATCACTTGCAACATCAGACCCTACCTCAATTGTACTACTTAACAATCGTTAAAACATAGAAGAAGAAATGAGATCCGCCAGTATCTTCAAAAAACTCTTATTTGGATGAGCGTTAGGGAAGCTTAACACTTGAGGTGCTCGAAACGTATTTGAATATCTATCTTGAAATTTTGCACGAAGGTTTATTTACATATGGGCAGAACGTATTTTGATGATGGAGCATGTCATTCCAGGAGATTTGCGAACATTTTTACACTTTTATAAATAATTTTGACATTCATACTAAAGTAAGTAACATAACATTCGTTTTATTAAGATATATTTGCAGTAAATAAAAATAAAGACCTCAAAAAATATTTATACATACTGAATTTATTAAACCCCACCGATGAATTCACCTCTGAAGTAAAACCAGTAACTCAACTTTAATTTTCAGACTTATGATCAAAACACGATGTAAATGTGTTATTAGTTAAGAACCCTAAACATGATGGTCGCTTTATAACTAATAGATCCCTTGATGTATTATTACACATTTTCAGCGTTTATAAAATCATATTAATATCGTTATTGCACGTGTCCGTTTTTAACTTTTTTGTGATTGAATCTTTTCGGCAAAATTACATTTATTATTGTACTGGTAAAATAAATCCGCAGAACGTTTATGTTTATAGTAAAATGAGTTTGGTTTCTTATACCATATGGAATAATTATAATATTGGGTAGTACGACACCTAATTGTCATGAACGCTGATTATTTTACGTCCTGAGATTAAACACAAACTCCCGGTATACGTATGGTGGTATCTGTGGGGTAAATGGTTTGTTCAACCACGAAATCAAATTCCTGCGAGCTGTGTCCACCGGACTTTGTCAAGGATTTCGAGGTGACCAACTTGCATGATCATCATTATGTATGTTTTTAAAGGGAAGTATTTCAGGAGTTTTATTTGGTAACTTTGCGTTTATATAAAGGAAATGTTTAGAGCTATAGGACTATGTTTTGTTTTTAGAGGCTGCGTAATTATTAACTCAGTCAGCGTTTTGTGTCAGCTCATAATATCACAGAGTGTTACAATAAATTATTGTCAACTCTGAAGGCCTTATTCTTAATTAATTTACTGGTATACACCCCATCTGTACTTCGGTATATCCTTAAACAAAAAAAATGCAAACATGTAATTCCATGATGATAACTCTCCAGGCATTGGAGAAAACATTGCAATTTATATTCTAGATCTTAGGAAAGATTATCTGAGACCTCAGATCGGAAGTCTGTAGAAACCAGGTGGTCACAGAGTCTAAGGAGCCTCCTGTGCATAAGGTAACCATAGCAACCTATAGACTGGATTCAAATTATCGGGGTTTCCAAGAAGGTTGGGCAACACCAAAAGGTGGAGGTTCCTAAAAACCTGTTTATCCAGAAAACTAGGTACCAATAAACAATTTTCAGAAAAGAGTGCGGAGGCTCCCAAAGGTTAAACTGCTACATACTGTTGTTATTCTTAGAGGTCTTACGGAACCAGACATATACATATTCCACGTCAGTATCTCCCATAGCAAGAGAAATTATAGGAATCAATAGTTCCCAAAGTAGATATAGAAAGAGCTTAGTGTTACTGGACTCTGAGGGTTTATTGATGCCAGGTGGGTCCTACGACTGGAAGCGCCCAGAAGTATATAATTAGGACTTTCAGACATCTTTAGTTGTTACGCGAATTTACGATTCCCTCTTAGTTAAACTAGAATAAGAATATGAAAAAACATCAATTGAATTTATTCATAAAAACAGAACCTTTACGCTTGTTGCCAAAAGTATGAAGGGTGTGTAAGGTTGATGGTAGTGGTACCCTCTCGAGATTCCAGGAGAAGGAATAGCCAATACTATATCTTAGACATTCCACCGTGGACAAACGGAAGGCTATCTTTGTTCCAACATCTTCCAATCAAAGCAAATAAGAGCGTCACCCTCATGTTTAGGCTAGCAACAAACTTTAGCACTAAGGAAGCTCCACCCACTCCAATAGCCACCCTCAGTAGTAAACTAGAACTATCGACAAACCCTTTGACGCTATTATATCCACATTTGCAGTTAGTAATGCGCCGTTTCTGGACATCCATTAAAGTTGCCCAGAGACACGTCGGCTTTTGTTGAACTACCCAGTGTAGGTTTAACTAGAAAGTATAATTAAGCTAGAAGTGCACCATCTTGGAGATGCGTTGTTAACTTACATCATTAGCAAATAAATGGGGAACATGTGATGAAAATATAGTACAATATAAAGAAGGTCTATTTCTCAGAAAGGATTCATATAAAATTAGTCGAAATAGTAAAAAAAAAGGAAGTATTGTGTTGTAAAATACATGTATACTGTTGATGTTAAATTTAATAAACCGATTGATTAATCTTGACTTATTTCTGAAATTATGAAGCTTGCATTAGTTTCTTATATATACATACTTAACTTGATAATGGCTGTCAAATAATAATTAAAACTTTATTTTCAACTTGATATATTTTAAGCCTCTACAATAACTTATGTTAATGATTTATTTATTTCCTTCCAACGGTCAAAAACCAATTTACATTTATTGACTTATAATAGATGATTAAATCATACTTAAACAAAAGGGCCAAACCAAACATGCAACTGGACTCTAAATCAGATCTAGGCATAATTAACGTATAATTAATGTAATAAGAAAGTATAAATTATATTAAAAATTAGTGAAAGTATATAATAAATTAGTGATAATATTAACTTAAATACACTACTGTAAGATGTGATACCATATGGAGAAACAAACAGACAAATAATAACAGTGCAAATAAACTATAAAATTATTAACAACAATGAAAGATAAACTTTAAATGAATAACAAGAGTAAAAAAATATTAACATTAATGACTGATAGTGGTAAATAAAAAATATTTAACTTAAATGCATATTTAACTTAAATGCATGCACATTACTGTCTAAGACGTGACATATGAATAAATAAAGAGATAAATAATTACAGTGCAAATAAACTATATAAAGTAAACAACAATGGGGAAAATACTGTAAATAAATAACAAGAGTAAAATATATATATAGGTACCAACAGAGAAAAAAAAACTATAAAAACAACAAAAGCAAGCAATAAATGTAAATATATAACCAAGAGGCACAGTCGTAATTATAAATGTGTAACAAAAGACAAGCAGAAACAATAACAGAACAACACAACAAGAATAATGGGGGAAAAGTTATCAGACGATATGTAAGTGTAATGATCAGGCCAGAAGGATGTTACGAGGTAGATTTAGGGATTTTCTTTGATATTTATGTATGTCTGTGATTAGATAAAACATTGTGACTGTTTTAATGTTGACGAAGTTCTGCCTCAACACATTATTAAAACATAGCTTAGTGTATTTCAATATTATAACACTATTAAAATGTTTTTTTTTCATGTAATAATATCATAGTCCAAATATATCAATAAACTCAACTTTCATGTTGTTGGATTCACGATAAAAACCCTTTGCCAAAGGAAATGAGTAAACAGTGATGCTGGTTAGTCAATCTTGCCTCTACGGCGAATATGAAACTGATTTTACACGGTAATCAAATACCGCATTGTGTAAGTCTAGAGTAAGTGCGTATAAATTCTTTAAAAATCTATTTACAATGTTCTCATTGTTTAAAAGTTTCAATTAACCAAACAGCCATACTGGTAATCAATGGAAATTAATTTGCGTGAAATCAGAGATAAGAATTGCAGCATTCAAGCGGTGACGTTGTGTTGAGAACGTATCAGAACACATTGCACAGTGCAGATAGATTGTACCAGATCACGATGAGGCTGATATGGCTCACTGCACTTCTCCTGATAGCGGCTACCTCGTTAGTAGCAGGACGTTGTGGCACTTTAAATTATTTTGTGAGTATTTAAATTTAATAGTTCTAAAGATCGAATAATATTACAAATAAGAGAACCAAGTATCTTGAATACCAAAATCTTAAAAATGCTTTAATTATTTTATAACTTGAAAAAATTCAAATATCTGGATAGCAGCAGATGCAAGTACACATCGCAAATTTTGCATGAGTCGAAAATAGGATGAAAAAGAATTATAATTGATTATACCAGTAAAAAATTTAAGCATTTATATATTTCTCCTAAAAACCAAAAATGTTTATTTTTATAACATTGTAATTTTTTATACATGTAAAATAAGAAAATTTACAGCACATAGAACGAAATTCACATCCAATATAAGCTGTAAAAATACCATACCAATACTTCAAAAGATTGGCTATCAATTACCAAATTAAAAAAAAATTATAGATTTCGTTAACAATTAATTAATTTGTTGAAAATTAGTTGATTAGTTAAGAACGTTTACTACGTTCTATTGAAATACATAGTTCAAAATTAAATGTTTATGCAGTTATAGCCTTATTTTATTTTATCGTGTGTTTTGAAGTGTTTTCAGTACACGAGTTCTATCCAGATGTTAAAAAAATACTGTTTTTGTATTGAGTAACATATTTACTATTTTGTTCTTGCCATAACTACAGCGTAGAGGCGAATGGCTCCATCAAAAATTTAGTGGAAAATCGAAAGTGGAAGGTGAAATTGTTTTAATTTCGAGGCCCAGTACAACGATATATAATTTATACGCGTTTAGCCTTGAAAAATGGAGACTGTTTAAAATGTTCAATATTTAATAACATTTTATAAATCATTTAGAAAAATGAACTCACAACTGAATTTATTTTTACAAATTATAAACACTACGTGTTGCAACGAGTAATAAAATATAATAAGAAACTGGCCAAAAATAATACGAAAAATAAATGCATATACGCTCAGTTTTTTCTGAAATATAAAAACTAAATAAGTAAAATATTAAATTTTGTAAAGTAGCAGTTACCTGCCCCTTCGCACACAATTTTCCAAATCAAATATGATGGCGCTTTATTATATTTTTCAATTAGAATTTGTAATAGATCAGGTGAATATTATTTCAAATGCGTCAGGTTTTAAATTCGTCACTATATTCCACTACTAATCGAGCTTTGCATACCTTAAAAAGCTAATTTAAATGGATGTATCAGACTTTTCTAAAATAATTCGGGAAACTTTTCCATGCTTCTCCTTAATAAAAACCTTTCACATAATCACCGCAACACCAACAAATGTACAAATTAGCTGTATAGATCGAGCACTTCTTGAGATTAGCGCTATTATACTACCGTATTATAATTTTTGTTTTTAATTTAAGTTTTGTTTAAACTTTGAGCAATTTTTAGTTGAAAATCGGTAATTTACTATGAAAAAATAGTATAGTTGATAAAGAGCATACTAAAAAAAAACACTTGAGTATTGTGTTTGACTATTAAATTTTGTCAACTCTCATTGTTTCCATTCATTTCATTATTACATGAAATAGTTGTAGTAATAATTTCTTTTGTCTTCAGTGATTTAAATTTTAAAATATTCATTGAAAATTAAATCCATCAACCATCCTTTAAAAAAAACTTCCTACTATTCAACTTTAGAGTGACTTAATTAGAGTTAGCTAACTGTTAAAACGCAATCCACAATTTTGTGGTTAATAAATCTTTATTGTTAGTTATAGTGTCAAATATTGAGAAGGTAATTAAGGACAGTTTGATGGTAAAATTCAGTTTAAAATATAAAATTCGCTTACTGTTCCAGTCAACACTGTATATGCCTATATTGTCAATGGAGCAGTGTATCGAGTCTAGTATCGTCGAGCGTGGCTGCTGCTTGGATGGGTGACCGCTGAGCGATCCAGTCTTTGCAAGCAGTCCGCCTGCCCGGTCGTTGATGCTTCGGAAGTTACTTTTAAGCTTAGGCTGTGTCAGATAGGTCTTCTTAGACCTAACTTCACCTGGTTAAACAAGACATTCTTTACCTTTACCCTTACTTTTATTTTTGCCTAAAGTTGACAATACAGTTAAAATGTAATCCATGTACAAAACAGTAACGAATAATTGTCACAAACTGTAAAAAATTTTTAAAATACAACACCGTATCAAACGCCTATATTTTCATGTTAATTTCATAACTATCCAAGTATTTAAAATAATAATAATAATTCAGATTGGATAAATTTCATATAGGTAGAAATTTTAAACGGAGCGCGTTAAACGAAAATGCGATATTGAAAATTTCTTTCTCCTAACTATAAGACCAATAAAAAATACAGATGCTGTAAGTATCCAGCCTCAGAGTGTGATGTAATTGTGTTATGTTATAGTGCGGTCCAAATCGACCTCCTTGTTGCATGGGATTCCGTTGCATAAAAGCGGGAAAGTACCACTTCTGCGTGGACATGTGGGATGTCCGGTAACTTAGACTGTCTGGTAAGTTTGGATTACATGCCATTGCAGATTTTGGAACTTGATAATTAGGACGAATAAATGTGCCAAGCTGGACACAATGGTAGGTGTTTGAGTGCTACACTTACCATTTTGAGCCTCGATGACGGCAACCGAGAAAATCTCAACGAGGGTTCTTCGAGGTACGCCTAAAAATAGAGTGGGTGAAAATTACACGTCATTATGACGATCGGTTCTTGATTCTGCTTCACAAAAGGAAACGATGTCAGCGAGAAGGAGGACACTGTGTCCTTATAGCAGAGTATTTTAGAATTTTTATGGGACATGTCAAAGCAACGGTTTATTCTAAGGTAATTAATGGTTTTACCGAAGCAATCTTTTGGACAATGTTTGCAAATCAACTTATAGATAAGGTCGTTTGGATTACAGTTAATATTGCTTTAATTTAACATTCTTTGTTGGTTAAACTACCAATGAGTGATACAAAGTCTACCGTTACTTAAAATTCTTTCTACTTTTACCATTTAGAGGGTTCATAAATTTTAAGTTGTTTGTTAAGTCTACTCTCTGGAGTAATCAATCATCTTTCAAAATATTCACTTTTTTAATTAGTCAAATTAAGTTTTCGATGGTTTAGAAAATATAATTAGATTCTCCTGAACTTTCGAGAACATGAAAAGCTCCTTTGAGGGTTTAGTTTATGTTTTGTGGAACTGGAAAACTGTAATACTTTAGGAGTCATAACGTCATATGAATATATTATTATTTACAGAGTTAGTTTGTGCAAGATAGATACTTTATACATTTACGAAATGCTTGTGCACTACAAATTCAAATACGGTTCCATCCAAATTGGTTCGGACGTCCAAAATTACAATACAAGATCCAGCGCTCAACATAGGCAAGTTCCCCACCGACTTCAGCTTAGTGTTTCACTTCCCCAGAATATGGGGCCAAAATTATATAACAGGCTACCACAAAATATTACAATGGAAAATAATCCTACAAAATTCAAAACATTATTATATAAATATCTCATACAGAAAGCTTTTTACTCGGTTGGTGAGTTTTTTCCGATTAGTAATTTAAAAGTGGCTACAGAAATTGTGAAAAGTTTGAGAAATATTGTTTTATTTAGATATGCAACTTAAACCATATTTTTCTGACGAGTGTAATACAATTATTGTAAAAATTGTCATACTACACAATAAATAATTTTGATTTTGATTTTGACTTGGAAAAAACGTCTAACTTGTATTAGATGGCAACTAGTGTAATTTAATATTGAATTTTGTTACTTTGATGTCAATAATCCCGTTATAAAACAGTTGTTTTCAAATATAACAACTAAGCCCAGGAAAGTAACTAACGTGAATAAATTTTTCGTACAAAATATACATTGAAGTTCTTAAAATCGAGTGAGAAGTATTGTAGCGTGTTTAAGCCATGTTCTTAATTAAGTTTATAAATCTAGTAATTTCATTTGCAAGCATTTCAATTACAATCTGGATATATAATATGAAAAATATCTAAGGTCTATTTCAGGTTACCAACCTCATATCCAATACTTCACACCATGCAGCCACTAGCAGTCCCAATGCTATAACAAATGTGTGGCAACAATATAACAGACCGCACGGCCACCATCTCTCTTCACAGTAACTGTTCGACCTTTCTCTTACTAATCCATTAAATAAATTAAATTCTCCTGTGGTTATTATCTGACACTTGACTGGCTGTCTTGGTATGTTTCAGCTTTGCCGCTCTGGATTCATTAGAAGTACGCAAATAGATCTTCCACGCCATTTTTCTTTATTGCATGTAATTGAATAAAACTAGTTGTCTCGCAATTATTAACATTAAAGATTTAAGAATTGTAACGTATTTTATTTACCAACAACCTGATTAAACGTAGCACCACACTATGCCTCCACTTAGTCCCAGCTAAAGCAACAATACAAAGGTTTTGTTAAGTAATAAATATTGATTTTCATTTTTAATCATTATCATTTCAATCATACAACCACTATAAGTGATATCATAAAAATAACCTTTTTCTAAATTTAATACGTAATATATAATTCATGTAATCGTTTTTAACACATAATACTCTAGCTATAAAAGAGACAATAACCTCGTGTATTATTTATTAGAAATGACTTATTATTCAGATATTAGGAAAGACAATTATTTCATGTTAATCAAAGAGAAACACCCAACAACTACATATCGTGATAACGTCCTCATTCCTCATTAAAGGTGTTCCACACCAAGCCTCAACTTACTCCCAGCTAAAGCAACAATACAAAGGTTAGTTAATTTAATAAATATAGATTATCCGTTGCAATCATCATAATTTACATACAACTACAATAAGTAACAGAATAAAAACATGTATTTTTCGAAACTTAATATCTAGTTCGTGTAAACGTGTTTCACACTTATTTCTCTAGCTAGAAAAGAGACAAATCAGCCCATGTATTATTTATTAGTAATTAAGTATTATACATATATTATAAAAAGGCTACTATTTCATGTTAATCTAGTAAAACGCCTAACAACTACATCTCGTGCTTCATCGTCCATTTCAACATAACAGCGTAAAACACCTTCGAAAAGATGATAAGGTAATAAAATGATATAACGGTTTCTAAATGTTCCGACAGTAAGTAACGAATAAGTTGTTATATAAATGGACTCTTAGACGGAAGAACTGCTCTTTGACCTTGAGGCCCTAAAATTATTTGATTTTTCCCTGGCCTAAGAGAAAGCTGCTTTATACCAAGTTTCCAAGTCTTGAGAGAATGTTGTAAGGCGGCGGTGCACATGATGAGCCTCTGTCACAATGTTAATGTCTTCGACACACATAAGTTTGTTTGTATTAAGTTAAAAATACCGTTTATAAGTAAGAAAAAGAGTAGGGAACCAGGTGTGATCCCTGAGAAACTCCTGATAACACTTTAGGAGGAAGGATAGTATGATTTTGAACATTTGCTGTCATTATATGTTACAAAAGTAAAATACTATATTTCGAGGATTGAAATATATTCTCTTCTTCAGATGTAAAAAGATATTTAATGTATAATAAAGAGTAAAATCCTACAAATTTTACTTCATTCAAATCATCGATCATCAATAGCAACCTTAAACCAAGGAACTTTAAAAGGAATTGAAATACTCCTTGATACACTATGAAATCATAACTCCTACACAAATAAAGATACCGTAAAACAGATTACGTTTTATCTGAGAATGTAGCAGTTCAAATTGTGCCACATAAACTCCATTCCATTTGAAAACCAGAAATTTCTAGTTATCGGATTTCTTAAAGGCCACCGTTGTCGCTGTAGCTCCTATATTTTACACCCTTACAGATCCCACATTAGACATTATGATTTCTAACACCAGTAGAGTTCTGTAGGCCTTTATCCAGACTTTTCTATCAATCTTTTTAGATCAGGGTAAAGACAATATGAGTTCAAAATTTAGTCAAAATAAGTACATTTATAGAAGTTTGTTATAACAAAACAATACATAAATGCTGTTACTTTTAAAACTGAAGAAAACTAAAGAAATCACTTATTTAAAACTGAAATTTAGTTAAGAAGCAAATAATTCAAAACAGTGCTAGCCTTTGTGCAACAGTTTGTTATCATAGGTTTGAATTTCTATTTAGTTCTCTTTACGACCAGAATAGCCTCACTTTGTTTTATATCTAAACCACAAATAAAGGGTGCAATTTCAACAATTCTTTGTATCCGTGATGAAGACTTATATATTTGTTGTCGATTTATTGCTTGCTGTGTAAAATTACTTGATAAAACTATTTCACATTGAGATTTTATTTTATCACATTTACGATTAGTTTTTTGTTAAATGATATTAGTCGAAAACTGAGTCAATTCTCCAATTGAACTATAAGCAGCTTCATCTTGCGAAATTTTGAAGTAATTGGGTTTATTTCATTGCTTGGCAGTAGGGATCTACTTAAATATCAGTTAATATAAACAAATATGAGTCGTAGAAAAATGCAGTTTCTTTTTTTTGACCTTTACAAATATGAAATTAAAAATGAATTAAGAGTTATAAATGACAATTGTTATAGCAATGTAACAACTAAACCTTTTTAATTTATTATTTTTATGGATGGTTAATGTATGGAATGCACACGATATTTACATGAATAAATAAGTAGTTTTTAAACTTTTTTCTCTATGTGAGGTTACAAACATAGAAAATGACGCAGTTAAATGATTTACGTATTAAAATTACCGATAAAGGTAGCCACAACCGATGTAACAAGCCACCATAATACACATTTTAATTATATACGATACATAATAAATACGGTCTGCTCTACTGTGTGGTTCTAGCTAGTAATAAATTATGCTAATGGTCATATTCGCGGGTATTTCTGCTATGTTATATTGTATAGGAGAGTTTATACTTCTCTGTCGTTTATACTTAGAAATAAAAAAAAATATAAGTTGATTTAAAAACTCCTATTTGGGTCACTATTTGTTTAATAAAAGTTTAAAGAGATAGTTTGTGCATGTTGTAATTAAATTGCACCTATTTAAGGTAGATGGTAATTTTTTAAACCAATATTTGAATGTTATATATCATTCTTTTTTTCTTTATATCCCATATTTTGTAATATTTTGGGGCTATTTAGGAGAAATTACAGTAAAAATCTAAAGTGAACTCGATTTTTCAGCCCAAGTTTTAAATAAGTATTTGGAATGAGGCTTCAAAAAAAGGAGAAGATCTCCTTCAACATCTCTGGGTTGGTCATCCTAAAATTTCAAACAAACATTTGAAATATTTGTTGAAAGTTTGTTTCCATTCCATGTTCTAGTTAAACGATTTTTTATTAAAAAAGAAACCACAGTTTCTCGAAAACTACAAAAAAATCATAAATACCTATGAAATACAAGTTAAAATATACCTGTTATGTCAGTGGTTACAATAAAACAATAAATAATGTTATGTTAAGTTATTATGCAATTTTTTTGCTTTTGTTACCAGACCACTGAAATAGCAAGGAGCTGAATTGATAAACATAAACTGCTGATAGAAAATTGATAAACATGCTGCCTAACGTTGATTCAGAGTTAAATATAAGAATAATATCTGCAGTAGTTGCTCAAGGTAATGTGTCAAACATTGACTAGTCCTAAGTATTCCACAAACTGAAATTTCATTAGCATACACCAAAATATCGTCATCGTCATCGTCAGACGTTTCCGTTCTCACGGGTCGTCGTACACAGCCTCCTCCACTTTAGTTTATCCTTCCAGGTCTCCTCTTCATCCACCTGTATTTTCGGTAGTCCCCTTCTCTCTATGTCTTTCCACACTTGGTCCTCCCATCTTCCTCTCGGTCTTCCTCTTCGTCTTCTTCCTCCTTCCTCCTTCTCCAGTGCTATTCTAGGCATTCACACCAAAATATATACACCAATATATAAACAGGAAACGTAATTTGAAATCCAAAAATTCCTCCAACAGTCTCGAGTTGGTCAAATATAAAATGTACTTACACACAAGAATACATAGTTATTAAATATGAATATTTAGTAATAATTTTGACATTGTTAATTAGTCATAAAAGAAAAAATTAAATGCCTAAGAATGTACAAGGAACAAAAACGTGTAAATTGTATACACGCGTTATAGGCGAAGTAGAAAAGCAACTGCAACAACAAATATGGAAAACTGAATATTGTTATGAGTTATAAAAGAACTACCTCAAAAGAATGTTTGAATATCACTCAAATAACTACGTTTGACATACAATTGTAATTTGACATACAAACTGTGTTACTGGAAGTGTTATCAAATGACCTACTGACCAAATTTCCATTTGGTTGATCACGTTCTTGTAATAATTAATTGTGACCTCCTCTTGAACATGTAGAAAAGAAATCTATGGACCCACGTCATGCAAACATTTTTAGAGTCTAGGACACATTTACTTTAAAAAAGTGAGTAGGAGTATTCACTCACTGAGTTTTTATTCGTATACGCGTATCGTCAAAACAAAGTGGAGAATGTGAGTGTTGAGTTTAGCTCCACAATTATGCAACTGATGAGACAATGAGTGCCTCTTCACTTAGATTACAACGAATTTTGTAGTCTACGTTTCTCTGATGTAAACAGTTCATATATTTGGCTAACAGTAACATTGTTTTCTCTTTGAATGTTTTATTTTCTGTCTCTGCCATCTACCATATCCATGTTACATTTTAGATATAAATGGTTCACGTAAACCGTAATCACGAAATTTTCGTTCGGCTGATTACATTCTTACAAAAATAATTTTTGGGCCACTCCTGAATATCTAGAACTGTTCTCTGTTGAATTACTTACGTCGGGCGAAAAATTTTAAAGAAGTGTGGACACATTTACTTTAAAACAGAGTACGAGTAGTCACTAACTGAATTTTTATTCGTATACGCTTATCGTCAAAACAAATTGGAGAATGTGAGTTGAGTTCAGCTCCACAATTTTACCTGATGAGACAATGAGAATGTCTCTTCACCTAGATTATACTGAATGTTATAGGATAGGTGTCTCTGATGTCAAAACGATGTGAACTGTTTGATTTTATGCTGCCAGTGACAGCAGAATTCTTTCTCTTTAATATTTCCCTTTGTGGCACTGCCATCTATCATATCCATGTTATATTCTAGATATAAATGGTTCACGTAACCATATATCTTCAATGAATAAATAATTACTTTTTTATTTCTTCGTCACCAACTTTAGTAATATCTTTAAACAAAGGCAACTCCAGACTTTAGGAGTCAAGTCTGTTACACCATCAGATTCCAGTCGCTGCACTAAGAGGAATATGACCTGGTGCCAAAACAAACGTTCACATTGAATCACCCCTTCTCACCATGGCTACGTTAAATTTAGCGAAAGAAAGAGAAAGGAACAAAATGGGTCTGTTGGGTTTATTAATATAATGATAGCAAGTGCTAAATCGCCATAAGCCAATGAAGTCCAGTTAGAGGAGTTGAAACGTGATCAAAATATATATTATTGTATTATTGCAACTGATCCTCCAGCTTGGGTTGTTATGATGGAGTCAAAATAGGAAGAAACCAACATATTGGAAGCATCTTGAATGGCAGTGTAGAACAACTACCCACCACAACCAAGTACGAAAATGCAACCGCTGCTAGTGCTCTTGATGGGGAAAGAATTGACAAAATGTGATTTCCGAAGCTTTTTAATGTCCTCTCCTAACCTCTAATAGTAGTTGATAGCACCACCGGTACAAAGTGCAGCTCTTCAGCCATTATTTGCAACATAATCTGAAAAATCCCATTATATTCCAAAGAAATATTTACCCTGAAAAAGAAGTCACCCATACTAGTTTCGGTGGAGGTAGAAATGGGAGAGAGTATCATTTTGATACTTTTTCTAAGACCATATGTTTCTTCTTGACTTAACACACGTACCACAAGCGTCAGACACATAAATAAGTGTTAACCAGCTATGACTTACGCACCCTTTATCTTGTTATCTGGCGAAGATATAATTATTATTCACTCGACTGACTGTCAGGTTTAAGTGAATCAAAATAAGGAAGAGAAAATAACATTTTTGGAAAAAAACATTGACCTTTAATATTTTTAACCTTTTTTATACCCTCCAATTTTGAACTTCACCAAAGTTACTGCGGCTGGCGATTGATTTCTTTCTTACAAAAATTCCTTTAAAAATTTTAATAAAAATCGCATTGTTTGCTTATTCCGTACACATTTGTTCTAGGCTCCTAGATTAAGCTTGACAAATTATATAGCATTAATTATTTATTTTTACTGCGAAATGTAATTTAAAAAAGGAACAATGCTGTTTGTTTCATGTGTTTTTCATGAACCTTTAACGTGAATAAATCGTACAGTTTTAAAGTAGGATGTAGATAAATTTATTCATATTAGTCCATATATTGGTCAATAGCTAATAATAAATTCATAGATTTTTAAGTCATCAAAATGTGAGAATAGACTGCACTAAAGTTACTACTTTATATATAATTAGCCTCGCCACATAAATCATGTTTGGCTTATCGCATGATGCAAACGAACAATCGTTATTCAGCCAATCATGTTCTAAAAATAACATTCATTTTCCACGCTAGTATGATTCCTTAATTAACTTCTATTGTGTACGTTCAGAAGCGAATACTCGTTAATTGTTCGAAATCAAGGCGTTAAGGCTATATAAGTCGCTATTAATTAGCGTGCAGTGATAAACGCCTTTGCGTGCAAGGTATATCTTTGTGTTGATCACTTGTCTGGGGAGCTTCAACACCAAAGCACACCAGGTGGAGGTGAGCTTGGTGTGGTTCACTGCAATTCTACTTCTGGACTTCGTAGCTGCCTCTTCCTTGCTTCCGGTGTGGTGCTGTATTTGTAAGTACTTCGTTTCTAAGAAGTAGAGTCAGTTCGTGTCATAGTTTTAAATTGAATAAAACTAAAATTCGTACCCGTTGGCTTTCCACACCGTTACAATATGATTTCAAATCGCTTTTAAAAATCAAGAATTGTTATTTAAAACAGTTTATTATAAAATTAGTTTTTTATAAAATATAAAATGAAGGCCTATTTGCACACAATTTAAAATATTTCAGCAAGGTCAGTTCAACATGATCAAATAAAATAACGATTTTTCCTATTACATTAAGTTTAAGACCTGAACTCAATTTTACAATCGAGATATTAAACCGCTATTTCAAATCGATAATGGTACCTTAAAAGTTTAACTGATATTAAAATCTCGGATACGCCTTTTTGCACACAATTTGGAAGATTTTGGTAAGGCGAGTTTAACATGATTGAAGTGAAATAATGTTATTAATAACTTTTTCACGAACATAGATATTTTTATAAAATGCTTTCCTATTAGAAAAATACACATATTATATTTAGATTTGGAATATTAAAGTTATTATTTAGAATTATTTACCTTAATTAAAAGGCATAACAATTCATGTTCGATATATTTTAAAAAACTATTTGATGATAAGAAAGGAATCATAAATAAAATTACTTTTATTGTAAATATGATAATTTTAAATTAAAAACTACAACCCGAGTTTTAGGTTATGGTACTACAATTTTTACTAATGAACTTAATAAGATCTTTTAAAGTTTTAAATACAAATTAGAATCCATAACAACGTTATAAATATAATATATTACCCTATAAAATAAAATATTCGTATATTGGAATAATACAATTGTATTGTACAGACTCAGATCTCGCTCTTGTGTTTTAAATTTGTGTATCTTCATATCCATCTGAAGAACTGTTACGCATAACTCAAAAGAAAACAATTTACACGTAAGTAATAGACACGTATGAATATTTTTGTGAATATCATTTCACGTTATGCATCTGTACTGCGAATTGAGATGTTCCGAGTGTTTTTTTTTTTTTTTTTTTTTTTTTTTTTTTTTGGGAGGGGGAGGGGATAACAATCTATGTTTACACTGCAAATACTTACCAAAGTTTACTAAGGAAGATACTAGCTGAAAAATTATTCTTATTTGTAATAAATAAAAACCATTATTTTGTTGCATCCTTCATTTGCTTTTATTCATTATCTCATATTGTAAAAAATAATTGTCAAGTTAAATATCAAACCTTAAATTTATTATGATTTGCTACATATTTAAATGGAATTTAGTAAAATAAGATCGTATTTTTAGACGTTTATGAAATATTGACTGAGTGCAAAAATATTTCGCGCCTAACTGCTTAAATTTTTACATAGATATGTGTCCCTTCTTATGCAGTTAACAAAATATACTTTTGACTAAAATATGAGCCTAAAACGTTTTCCGGGGAACATCGAAATGTATAACAAAATTAATTTTGATTTTGAATTAAACCTTTTGATAGCTAAACCTTGAAAAAGCGTACAGCTATAAAGCGCTATAAATAATTAATCATAGTTTCATATACTAATAACGTAATTTTAATTACGTGAAAAAACATAATTTATTGTGATTTCACGGTGAAATTAAACTGCTCTGAAAATAGTGGCCTTCAATAGGTGTAGATCATGCAAGTGTTTGGTCAATGAAAGTTTCTACTAGACTATCAGTAGAATTTCCAGTGATGGGAAAATCCAATGACAAATAAAAGGGGTACATTGCCAACAAATTTCCAAATACTCTACTGTGCTACGTAAGTCTATGGGAGAGGGTGTATTTTAGTATGGGAGTTCATATTAAAATTAATTATATTTATAAAAAAAATAATAGCATACAACATACATAGCATATAACATACATTGAGTAATTTCACATGAAAATGCCTCATATAGATTACAACTGACGAAACAGGAAGAGACCAGTGTTTTCTTGAGATAAGGTTTTCAAGTAAATTCCACTTAGCATGCTTCTCAATCAGCAATAGGAATCACCACCTCTACAGCAGCACCACCCAAGGATCTAAAAGTGTTTAACATGTTAAGATTGTTTAATTTATAGAAAAATAAATAAATAAGTGTCATGTCAGTGATGTTATCGCTTTCTAAAAGAGATTAACTTTTTTTTATTTTTCAGTTCGATCAGCATGCTTTATTTACTGCTTGGAGCGTCGTGGTTACAGGTACTCAATCTGAGAGATCTGGCTTTGCACTGCCCAACGAGATTTGCAAAGGAAGATGTGTTTGCTGAAGATGGAGATAATGAGTTTAGAGATAGTTACAGTAAAAACTCCCAAATGAAGTACCTTCCAACGAAAATAACGAAGCGGTCACTACGAGGAAGAGAAGAAGTATTGCAGTAGACCATACCAGCTTCGACTATGTCTGGCGCTCTTTGGTGTTGAAGCTCTTCTAACAAGTGTTCAACACAAAGATATACCTTGCACACAACGGAATTTATCACAAATTGTCTGAATGCCTTAATAAAAAATTGCCTTCAACTACAATATCTTCTATCAATTATTTGATAAAAATACACAAGTCCTTAATTTAAACGTACATAATTTAATTAAAGAATGGGGTTAGCGTAGATAAATAATGCCACGAATTAAATTAATATTTATGCTTCATAATTATTACAAGTGATTATTATGTGCATTATAGGTAATTTTCTTTTTACCAATGATGTTGGCAGATGGTGACTCAAGAGCTGCCTAATGTACTGGTGTTGTTATGAGTTACTATCAGAGATTATGACGGCTGGGAACAAGAACCTCCTGATTTTACATTTTGTTGCACCTCTTCCCCAACAAGGACAATAGTAGCGTTTGTATTTTCACACTTTGCTGAGATGTGCAATTCTTGTTCCATTTATGATGAATGTAATATGTCTCTTGCTTTTATTTCGCCTTCTTTACAACAGTGTACGATGAGGATTAATTTTAACAATATTTGGTTTTCTTCACACGTTTAGTTCTAAAGTAATATTCCCCAAATCTTCCACGCCAAATCCTCAAATTGGCATAATTTCGAGTAATCACTCTTCCAGAGAAAACTTTGATGCCTTCTTCTGACATTTTGAGACCATGTGGGGCGCACCAGAATCTCAACATTGATATGCCAATCCTGGACATCAATTAGATTTGCCACATTTTTGTGACAAGTCGGTTTTCGCTTTAACCAGTGTACGTTCAACTGGGTGGTATAAGCCAGCCAAAAGTGAACCCTCCTTTTGAAGTATAAATATGTTACAAATTTTAAAAAAAATTTGCCTCGAAAGATTTTGCTTTATTTTACATATGTGGGTTTATATAATGTTGTGGAATTAGTTCTATGATTTAAGATAATTTAAATAAATTCAATTTAATTTAATTACTGGAATAATTTATTTGAGGTTTGTAAAGTATTAATTGCATAACAAAATCAATTAATCCATTAATATATATTCATATTATAGTAGGCCTATCGTTAAACATGGATAAGTAACTACGGACAAGAAAAAACATAACTGTTTAAACTTTACTTGGAGTTTAATTTAAATACGAATATGGCCGAAAAAACGGATTTGACAGTGATGAGTCAGCCGATGTTTTCATAACCCAGCGAATATTGCACACCGCCAACCCCCCTTCCCTCCCAACAGGTTCTCAGAGCCTCAGGTATAGCTAATCCACCATCCTGACATGTATGGTTGTTCCTACCCCTCCTTACTATCACTGGCTTATCCTTATATTGGTCTTTCCTTTCTTGTAAGTATTTATCTTATATTAGATAAGCACCATCTCTTTGTTTTAAATTCCTTTTAGGTGTTGAATGATTTGAATGGATAACATAATTACGGATATTCACATACGTTATATTTTACGAGAATAAAAATACAGTGCAAAGTTATGAACTTCTGTATGTGTCTAATTCTAAAAAATTATGGTCAGTAACAGTTAAAACAATAACAACCAGCTGTTGGTATGTTCATAGCCACGTATCGGAGGAATGCTTGACCTTATGGTTTAGAAATTAGCGTCTGAAGAAGCTAGCTTATTTTTTCAGCTAATATGAGTTTATGCTCATTTCGTTGCGCCGTATATCTTGTTTAACCAGTTTACCTTATACAAGATAAGCTTGTAAACTCAGATTGAATAATTTGTTTATTTTAAAACTTTAGTAAGGAAATGAAGTAATTTTTATATACGTAAATAGATTATATTCTAAATGCATCTTGATTGCTTCATTCACAATTACTAGAAGCTAACATTAAATATGCTTTCCAAGGAGTAGAAAAGAAAGCTAAGTGTCGTGAGCTGCTGTCACCTCAAAATATCACAATTGAAACTCATTGTTAGTTCGTGATTTATTTGTATAAAACTGGTAGTCCGTTTACTACTTGGTTTATTGTTGTACCTTAAACTAATTTAGAACTCTTAACTGGAAATATTTAATTGTGGACACTTACAAATCAAATTAATAGAACATCGTGTTGAAGCTTATCTACATTATTAGAGGATTTTAATACTTCTGTGAATATAAACAATAAGTAATGAATAGGATTACTTTTTCTATACATTTTATTACACGAACAATAATTTAATTATGTTAATACTAAATATAAAAAGAGACTGAGTTGATAAAACCAAGGTAACACAGATTCCAGTCACTTGTAATCTTACAGTTTCTATTCCAAGCACGTTCTTAATATTATCTTGGTGTCTTTGTACGTCTGGGTTATTATCACTTAAGCGATTCCCCGCAAATTAGAAGTTGTGTGAATATTCAACAGCTTGAATCTATCGATTGTGTTTCCGCGTTTTATTTATAGCTTTATGGACATGAACGAAATATTTTTATTACTAATCGCACAACTATTTGAACTTTAATAAAAAAAAATTGTTGAAAATTTACAGAATACTTAATCATATTATTACAATAAATTTGGTGCTTACCTCAATATCCCTTGCGGCAAAAAAATTAGAAACACGGCACATAGTAATCAACTTAATTCACGATAATAACCAAAAAAGGGCGAAAATTATGAGCTGGGAGTTTTATAGTTCCCCCTCCTCCTCCTTCTGTTGGACATCCGCGGCGTTCTCTCATTGACCCAGGCGTATCCAACTTAAGAACAATAGCCTTCTCAGATCTAACGTAACTGCAGTACAAGACAAGTTCTGATCAATTCAAGGCAGTGAACCCCCTTCCCAATAATTTAAAGTTACCAGAACTAACTTGCCAAAGGATTACATATTCGTTTTTATCCAAACTTCTCACAATCTATTTAAAACTAAATCCCAATATTTCTCTCCCAAAAATTTCATTTGATTTAAGTTTTAATAACAAAAAAAAACAATGTAGCTTTTAAAACGCTACAGTACTGATATAGCAAAATGGAATCAAAATTTCATTCATATAGGTACATAATTGAGTGACAGTTAGTAAATAAGTTATAAAGTCTCGTCTGGCATTTTGAAACATCAAAGGCCACCGACGCGTGGAATATGACCTTTGATTACATTCAATGGACAGGTATATATATATATATCGTATTGCGTGGAACATTTCTATATTTAACAATAGTATATTCTGCGGAACACAAAGAACACACTTATATTTAATCATATTCTACGGGATTTAAACAAATTTAATCTTTGTGACTAAAACTAATGTTAATAAAAAAAGCACACTGATTAAATTTTATATCATTAACACTTATTACAACATAGGGTTATTAAATGAATATTTCCTTAAGATCATGAATTCATAAAAAATAGTTTCTCAGATAAGCAGAGCTTCTGAAGAATTGTAATAGTTATAAGTGATTTGTTTGTTATATTTTATGTTAGAATAAACAATACTTAAAATTTTATAAGAGTTTTTTTTCATATTTACTATAAAAAAGCAAAACTAATAACGTCATATCAATAAACATTAAAAAGTGTCGTCTGAGGCAAATATTAAAGTTTGTAACTTTAAAAGAACTTCCTTAGGACGTGCACCTGCGAATCCGCGATAAGACAGAAAGAAGGAGCTTTTTATCGCTTTACAGTGTTGCCAATAAATACCACAAAAAACTGCATATGAAAATTAAGAATGCACGCACTGTAAATGTCACCATTAGATTCAAAACAAAAGCGCTCTAGCTGTTACAGTAACGTCTCTTGTATTCTCATTTATAGCCATAATATCCTCAACGCTTCTAATGCTGCTTCATATTTTAATTTACTACATAAAAAACTTTATAACTACTTTGCTGTCGTTATACACGGTAACTTGTAAACTTTATGGTAGGGTAGGCAAGAGCTAATCTGCACTTAATATAGCAACACAACCTAGTTTCTTCTTGAAATCACTAGTGGAAAGTTCTTTAAGAAAGGAATATAATTTAACCTGTAGTACTATTGGCCTGTAGGGTGATAGCCCTAAAAGAAAGATTGAGAATATGTTTATTTAGTGTTCTGCTTTAATATTTTATTTTCTATTACTGACAATCGATGTTAATGGGGAACCTAAGCTTGAAAATATAACATTTTAAACACGATTTATTTATTGTTTTTTACAATTTCAATGCCTTTATAATTGGACCCTGCACCAAAATTACCACTGCGGGTGGTCATTCTCTTTCAGGACAATTCCAGTACGGATTAAAAAACTATGCTGTGTTTTTTAAGATTTGAGTTATTAAGGATAAAAGCTAAGATTGTTTCTGATAGGTAGGACTAATAGATAATAACGTTTACCTAAATGCCTTCCTTTTAGAGTCAACTTATTTAAAAGATATTCATAAAAGAACACATTATGTTTTTATAAACTCGCTCTCGCATCTGGTTGACTTATTTTTGTACTTAACAATAATTGCTAACTGTCACAACTTGTAAGAATTGGAATTTACAAAAAGGATATTTCGACACGTCTGCAGACGGAATGTGACACTCAGTTTAACGCAGTTTAACACACCATCATGCTTGTCAGTTGTACAGAAGTGAACTATGACGTTAGTAGTTATCCTCAAGGGTTCCAATTTTGGTCCTAATATATTGATAACGGGGAAAACCTGATAACAGTAACAATTAGAAAGCTCTTATCTTTGGGTCGCAGTTTGGACTTTCCTATTAGCCAGTCTATTCATAGTAGGCTAGTTTTCTTGTTTTAGTAGTGCTGTCCAACCTTTCTATCAGTGCGCTTTAGTACAAAAGGGTTTGTCGTATTGCTTGTAGTTCTTCAACTACACTATGTCGCTTGACGAACGTGAACGTATAACACTTCTTATGATGGTTGGTTGGGGAAACAACAGACGATCACACGAGGAAGCATGCCATTTATTTAATGAATACTATCACGAGAGGCAGCCAATTTCTAGAAAAACTGTAGGGAGAACTGTTCAACGCTTTATGGAAACAGGAAGTGTTTCCGATCGTCATAGTTCAGGAAGACCCGCTATTGCGACAACCGAAGACAACTCTTTAGATGTATTGCAGTCATTTATTGAGAACCTGCAAGAGTCCCTACGCTCAGCAGCACAAACTCATGACATCTCTTTTACGTCTATTAAAAATATTCTGAAAGGGTCTAATTTTAAGCCTTATAAAGTTCATTTGGTGCACGAACTCAACGAATGTGCGGGAGGCACATACGCAGTATCCACTAAAGGTGAATGTCTGGCTTGGTGTGATAGGTACCCAGTTGGCAGGTCCTTTCTTTATTGAAGGAAATTTAAATGCAATATCACACCAACGTTTGCTGGAAAATGAAATTAAACCAGCACTTCGAAACATGTTTGGAGAACATTTCCAGAATATCTGGTTTCAACAGGACGGAGCACCCCCACACTACGGCATCGACGTAAGAGCCTATTTAAACACTGTTTTTTGACAACGGTGGATCGGAAGGCGGGGGACTGTAGAATGGTCAGCGCGTTCACCAGATCTGTCTCCATTAGACTATTTTGTTTGGGGTTACCTTAAGGACAACGTCTACAAAACAAAACCTCAAAATTTAAATGAACTGAGACAAAGAATACTCAAGAATGTCAGACGATTCCTCAAGTTGCCCTGCAAAATTCTATTAATAGTTTTTATGTGCGTCTTTCCAACTGTCAAATAACCGGAGGTGAAAAATTCGAACATTTACTCTGAAAACATTTGGTAAGTAAACATCTTTTTTAAATGAAACCTTTGAACAGCCGCCATTTTGTACTGGATCAATCTTTTTGAGTGCGGTTTACGGCATTATACTCTGCTAGATGAGTCCTTTAAAATGATGTGCATATTGACCTATGCTCCTATTTAAGATTTCCTTCTGACTCCTTGCGGGACGTCCCCATGATATTACAGAAAACTGATAGTGCCTTCAAAAAGTAGATTTTTAGGTCTAGTGTTGATGTACCAAATCTTTTTGATATATTTGCTATCGTTCAGAAAATATTATACCTATGCAGGACTTTATGTACACCCAGTATACACGTAAGCAGGTCTGATAAGCCTATAAGGTCAAAAAGTGTCTACCTGTGGTCATTGTAATTTATTTCGGTCTAAGGTATTTCTGGTGCCATAGGCAAGTTTGATTAAATGCCTAATTCAGTAAAAAAACAACTAAGATGTGTTGTATACCAGTATTTAAATCTGTAGCAAAAGTTAGATAGTAACTTCGTTTTTGATATCTGGATCATACTAGTGATCAAGCACTGCATACTAACATTTTATCAAATCTATTATCTGGAGTGAAAAAGGTATTTTTAAGGCCAGAGGTGCGTAGCCCAGACAGATTTTTGAGATGGGTATATGCGTATTATTCATTCAATCAGGAACACTAAAAATGTTCATGTAAAATGTCAATACAATCGGTCCAGAAGTGTTTATGTGATTGATTAGCTCACAAATGAACACACAAACGAGCAAACAGACACAATGAGATTTGTATATAATACAGATTATCCTGAATTTAGTTTAATACCACTTTTACTGAAGCAGGCCTTTTAAACAAACTCAACTATCACACTAGAAATATCTTTGACCGGAATAAAGTACAATGGACACAGGTATACAGTTTTTGACTTAATAGGCTTATCAGACCTGTTAACATATATATATTCTTCATCGGAGCATCAAAGCAAAATTAACTCCCGTTTCAAGACGACATACAGCCCCATTATTCATTTAACAGAAATAGTTATTGGCTGAGTGATAGTGACGCTATTCATTCGGGGCTGGAAAATATTCATTTGGCTCTGTTTTTCTATCTGTCTTCCCGCACAATATTTAAAAACGAATAAATCTATAGACTTTAAATCCTGCATGAAACTTCATTTCTGTTAAAGAAACATCGGTTCCGATGATGCATGTCACGGCATAGGGTTTTGCTGAGCGTCAGTGAACATCTTTACATTGGTCTTTGGGGAACGGTGATGTCAACGATAAAATTGCAGACTAAATAATTTTTTACACACAGCATAATCATATGTTAAAATATCTGGCATAGTAACATACACTTAACATTTTACACCTAGGCTCGGCGAAACATGTTTCGCAACACTTGTGGCATATGCCTAGATTGTTATTTTTTACATTACTACAGAGAAGGGTTCATTTATATGCAAATTTAATCGTTGAAAAAAAATGCATACTAGTGATGTTCTAGCAAAATCAGAAACTATTCTTACTGGCAGTTTCCAAAGAGTAAACATCTACATAAAATTAAATGCTATCGACACATTGGATGCAGGAAACATCCCTCAAAGGGTTAGTTAATCACGCTTTAAGTTATTAGTCTGAGAGATTGTCACAGATGCGATAAAGGGCAACTTCCCAGAGAGTTAATGTTTGCTCCAAGTTGCCTTTGCTCACTTTGCGAGTAATCAAACTTTTAGTTCTTTCTCGCGAGGATATATATATTTTAGGGCAATTCCGATCTCTTACAATTTATAAATCTTTATTTAGAAAATAATAAAAACAGGTCCATCAACTTGAGAGTTTCCCTTATATTCTAGTCAATAGTTCACCTCAGGCTTAATTTCGTACAAAACGCAGAGTAACCCTCTGCACTTAGTCCTAAAGGAAACCTTTGCATTTTCATCCGGTGTGAGAATATTTACGAATATTTATGTGCAAAAACGCCTTGTCGAGATCAAATTTTACATCCACTATGAATAGGAATAGAGGGGCATATGTATATTATATCGCGTTGGATGAAGTGTTTGAGGGACTGGATCTGTTTCATCCTCTTCTAGTCATAACGGAAGGGGACGGGGTTGCAGTCCCTAACGTGTACACTTCCAACAACCTTTCTCAGTGGGAGATCCACTAACTCCTAAGTAAACTAGACTTATCGATCCATTCACTTCAACCCCCATATTTTGCCATTTTTATAGGAATATACCACTTCTTGATACCTCAGTTTGACAGATGTAAATGAGACATCGATTATTGCTATGTTCACATATTTGCAAATTGTAAGGTATAAACCATCCAAAAGTGAATCTTACTGGAGAAAGAAAAGTTACAAGTATATATTTTCAAACATTCAACTGGTCAAATGAAGAAAATAATTAAAGCACTCAAAAGACAGCACAAACTGTTTCAGATCTTCAACCATTTCACCAGATTAGATTTTACCGATTTCTTTGTCAACTTTTAGAGATCAAGAAGGCCTTCTTAATTTGCAATTGTAACACTTTGTTCGTGTTATCTTCTATTGATACAAATGGAATAAAGTTTCGTTATAGGTGTCCTTCCCAATTTAACGCAGAGTTAGCGTTAGAAAGAATTGTACGATTTTTAATTTGCGTAATTTAAAATGCCCACATCGTTGGTTGAGAACCGAAAAGAAATACCGTAATCTAGAAATATCTCTTGAGATCAAGATTAGCATCAGTATCAGCTACAGTAACCAAGGTGATTTGAGATTTAGAGTTTGGTTTTGTAACGATAAATTCTAAACATACTGTATTCAAATTAAATACCTGTATACAATATAAACACGACAAAAACGTTTTAATAAGATCGGCGCATGACATTTAAATTTATGAAAACACTTCACGTTTTATAGTTCTGTAGAGTCTAAAAATCATTTGAATCATTTACCAAACTGAATATAAAAATATATTTATTATTATTATCTAAATAAATTAAGGCTCCTGGTCGTAATAATCCTAAAATAACATATCTCAACCTAATTTTGATTGGAATACTCTCCAAAAAAAGGAGAAATTACATTCTTTAGCATAGTGATCTGTCTAGAAACCGTAGGAAATAATTGATATTATCCAAGAAAACTGTACTTACATCCGAGTTTAATTATTACACTTCCCACTAGATACACCAAAATCATATTAATGTTTTTTGTATCTATACCGATATTGTACAACATTCTGAAGATTCCCATAGTCAAAGATTAAACAGCCTTCAATTCACAGTTTCAAGTATTTAAAATAATAAAATTTTTACTGATCGTAAGGTACATAATTATATCTAAGAAATGTAAGAAAGAACAGTTGTACCAATCATAGGAATAAATTATTAGCGTACATGGACGAATAAACGATTAGTTAAACCCGCAGTAACAGAGACTGGCAGTTATACGATACGACAAGTGACAAATGAATGACGTAGCAGCGGCTCGGCGCGGCGTCCCGCAGAGTCCGGATGCGGTCTGCCGGAGGTAAATGGAAATTTCAATAAAACCCAAATCGATATCCGGACAGAGCTGCGTTAAACTGAGTGTCACATTCTGTCTGCAGACCAGTGCCGAAATAACCTTTCTGTAAATTCCAATTCTTACAAGTTGTGACAGATAGGAATAATTATTGTTAAGTACAAAAATAAGTCCAACAGTTGCGACAGCGAGTTCACACTTTATAAAAACAAAATGTGTTCTTTTACATCTTTTAAATAAGTTGACTCTAAAAGGAAGGCATTTAGGTAAACGTTATTATCTATTAGTCCTATCTATCAGAAACAATCTTAGCTTTTATCCTTAATAACTCAAATCTTTAAAAACACAGCATAGTGTTTTTAAATCTATACTGGAATTGTCCTAAAACGGAATGACCATCCGCAGTGGTAATTTTGGTGCAGCGTCCAATTATAAAGGCATTTAAATGGTTAAAAACAATAAATAAATCGTGTTTCAAATGTTATATTTTCAAGCTTAGATTCCCTATTAACATCGATTGTCAGAAATAGAAAATAAAATATTAAAGCAAAACACTAAATAAACATATTCTCAATATCTTTCTTTTCGAGCCATCACCAATACTAGTACAGGTTAAATTATATTCCTTTCTTAAAGAAATTTCCACTGGTGATTTCAAGAATAAACTAGGTTGTGTTGTTAGATTAAGTGCAAATTGGCTCTTGCTTACCCTACCATAAAGTTTACAAGTTACCGTTTATAACGACAGCAAAGTAATTATAAAGTTTCTTATGTAGTAAATTAAAATATGACGCAGCATAGAAAGAATTGAGGGGTTTATAGCTATAAATGAGAATACAAGAGACGTTACTGTAACAGCTAGAGCGCTTTTGTTTTGAATCTAATGGTGACATTTACAGTGCGTGCATTCTTAATTTTCATTTGCAGTTTTGGCGGTATTTATTGGCAACACTGTAAAACGATAAAAAGCTCCTCCTGTCTTATCGCGGATTCGCAGGTGCACGTCCTAAGGAACTTCTTTTAAAGTTACAAACTTTAACATTTGCCTCAGACGACACTTTTTAATGTTTATTGATATGACGTTATTAGTTTTGCTTTTTTATAGTAAATATGAAAAAACTCGAATTATAAAATTTTAAGTAGGTATTGTTTATGCTAACATAAAATACAACAAACAAATTACTTGTAACTATTACAAGATTTCAGAAGCATTGCTTATCTGAGAAATTATTTTTTTTATTAATTCATGATCATAAGGAAATAATCTTTAATAATCCTATGTTTTAATAAGTGTTAATTATATAAAATTTAATCAGTGTGCTTTTTATTAACATTACTTTAGTCACAAAGATTAAATTTGTTTAAATAGCTTACCGTAGTTTAAATATACTCGTGAGTGTATTCTTTGTGTTCTGCAGAATATAGAAATGTTCCACGCTATACGATAAATGAATATATATATATATATATATATATAATATATATATATATATGTATATATATATATATATATATATTTATATTGTACATTGAATGTAATCAAAGGTCATATTCAATGCGTCGGTGGCCTTTGATGTTTCAAAATGTCAGACGAGACTTTATAACTTATTTACCAACTGTCCCTCTATTATATACCTCTATTATAATAATATATCGGGTCATTATATATGAATGAAATGTTGATTCCATTTTGCTATATCAGTACATTACAAATAATAGTAATAATAACAAAGCTTGGCCATTGGGATGTCACAAATTATTAATCTGACAGCAAATTGTTAATAAGAACTATACATTATTCTTTATACCTATTACAATAACGTAATTAAAACTTTAAAATTAGGTCGCCATATTACAATAGGGCGTTCAACTTTTGAAATTTCTTAGGCAAAGCCTGATTCTTTCGGACGGATTTGCATTTTAGATGCTATTGTAAGACTTGTATTCCTTCAAAAAGGTTACAGGATCTAGATTATAGTTTACATAGCAACGCAAAACTAAATGTTCCTGCAAAACTATGGAAATGTTGTAGATCATTTAGTCTTCAGTGATTTTAAATTTCATCTTAGTGGATACGGAATACTCAGAATGTACGTATCTGGGGCTCAGAAACTGTAACAAGATGACACAATTGCATCGAGACTCCCTTAAATTGAATGTTTCTTGTGCCATTATTTGGCGGAAAGTTTAAGGACCTTTGTTTTTTGGACCAAAATTGGTTCTGGTGTATTTTTTGCAGGTAAAAAAAAAATATGTTCAAAAGTTTATTTTTCTTTGAAACAACATTTCTTCAAATATGAGGGTGTAAAATTTTGCCTATTACTGTTAACTTTGGTATGCCAAAATCTTATTCTGCAAATGTTAATTATTTCTCACCTTCAAAATTTTACATTTCTAATCAATTATATGTTGGTATGATGCTTTAATGGAACAAAGTTAATCGAGATATTTATAAGATAAATATTTGTGTCAAGTTAGAATGTGTTTCAGAATTCCTATCTTCAGTTTTTGACGATGTACAAATTCTTACGGGATTTAAATGTAATTGATATCTCAGTACGGTATCAGGAAGGAATTATTTTAACGATATAAACTATGTTGTAATGTAGTTTTTACTGTTGATATTACAGTATGTTGTGTAATAAGTTTGTTATAAAGGAAACTGCTATAATCCGTCAACTTGCTCTTGAACTTAACGTCATATTGCCTCGAGTAAACATTCTCTAATACGTTTGAACATAACCCTCTTTACAAAGTTACGAAATACATAAGTACCAAGGACGTCTAAATAACTTAATACATAGTAGTTTGTTATTCAATTTAAAGTTTGTTTTGTTATAAATACTTAAAATGTGTTGCATTTTTATCATATTTCACCTTGAATAAATCTACAGATTTTCGCATTCTTCTATAATTGTTTGTTGTTTTTGAATAAATATAAATAAAAACAATTATATATTTCATATATAACATTGATATCTAAATACTTATACATGTGAAAATGACTCACTCACTCACTCACTGATATATAAATACAAATTCTGAAAACCGGGAATTTTCACTTTTAAACCCCTTAAAAAATTCGCAAAAAACGCGCATTTTTCACTCTTGCAGGCCTTTTTTTGTAAGCTCAATATCGGGCGAACCGTTAGAGCTTGCTCGAATCTGACGAAACATCGTTAGTAAAGAACGAAGTTAATTACAAAAGAGGTTTGGTGACTTTTTATCCTATCCCTAACGGTTAACTGGAAAAACGCTGGAATATTTGACATTACAGAGATTTTTCGCTTAAAATAATATTTCGTAGCGGCCAAAACGGTTGCTCGTAGCTCAAATCTAGTTACCCATAAAATTAGTAAATTACGTGATCTACAAAAAGTGACATTGATTTTTGCTGTAACTCCATTGGTTAGGCCGCAAAACACCCTCAAAGTCAATATTACTCTGTCACTATCTACTACTTAGATACTACTGTGTAGTAGCCAATGAATATTATGTGGTTTAAATAGTGCAATGTAAACCGATTTAAATCAAATTCTCAAATGTATTTATAAATAATTAGTTGGTAATTTCAAAAAGGTTACGTTTTTAGACGGTAATTAATTTAAAGAGTGTCTCTTGGTTCGTATCGTGATGATTTTTCAAAGTGCTAAAGAAGAGACTGCTTGACAGTATTGTAGTCATCGTGAATACAATACAGCCTGTAGATTAAAGGCAAATCTGTATTCTAAGTCAGGAATAAAACTTACTAAATATTGAATACTGAGTACATGATTTAGTTCTGGAGTATGTGGCTAATGGCATAACAAACATAACTAAAGTTTCCAGTTTACATCCTGTTGCGGGCATAATTGAAATTTTGAAACACGTTGCGGTTACCAAGGAGAGCCAGCCATCTTGAATGAACAGATGTTTAACTGAAACGGCCAATAATACATATCCGCAGTACAGGTGAGGGTCTATCGTTACTCCCTATGCTACATTACATGTTCTAACTTCTTTTACTGATAAAAGAGATAAAAGTAACCTGTACCGGGTACTTTCGGTTTGCGGTAACTTGTGCCTACATTCGGAACAAACAAACATGCGGTAGAAAGTTCCTTACGTAATCAGTTGTCACAGTCGTGACTGAGTTTCCCCGAGCTCTGAGCAATTTTGTACTGTGTTAGTTTGTTCTTACCACGAGGCAGTACTGTTCTGGGAACTCTGGCGATTTACCCATTGAAACGAGCAGTTATATATGTTTCTAACATTTTTTCAATTTTTTTCTAAAATAATAAAATGTTGAAGACAGAGAAACGTAAATAAAATTTTCCTGCCCCTAAATTTGCAGGCTTTATTAACGCTCAGACAATAATATATTATAAATAAATCTCTATTAATAGTATAATATGTATACATATCATTAGCGGTATATTTAATAGTACTGCAAATGAAGTATTATTACACACTGTATCACATTGTCAGCCAATACACTTCCATGCAGTTTAATTTTCAATTGTGTCTCAGAGTAAGCGGTATGTCAGGGAGATTTCGACCGGAAGTGACAGTATTTATGTTCAATATTGTCCCGGATATCGGGTGGCACTTGGATATTGGACCGTCTGTCCGAGCGAGAACGCCGCGCACGTCACACGCCAAGTGACGGTTTATCTCGTCCGACTGTCACTTTCACTTATGGTTCCAACAGTGTGACATGAAAATACCCGTCGGAAAATATATTGTGTTATAAGAAATCCACACTCTGTTGTGTTTTTGCCTTTTTTTTATTCCAACAAAACTTAAAATATAAATTTTAATAATAAACAATAAAATAAAAGAATTTCCTAATTACAAGTAGAATACAATGTTCTTGATTATGCTTCCTAATTTGAAATTAAAACAAATGTTTTTATCATAGAAATTCCAATAACCAAATAAATATTTATAATTTTAAACCGATTTCAGTTACAAAGGTAATGTCAAAACACACATATACACAAAGACAAATTTGTGTATCTTATTTACGAACATTGTTATTGATATATTTTTTTTAATATATTAACAATACGTAAAAATTAAGTAATACATAAAATATAAATGTAACTCAAAATAAGCAACTTTAATAAGGCAACGTTATATCATTAACTCCATACCATACTTCCTAACAAGGAGAGGGGAGAGAGGAAGGTCAGTGTGTGTCTTTTCATGGATCTAAATATTCCTGTTTCTAAAATAGTTCCATCTAATTACTGTACAAATACCACCTTTTTCCCGATTTTAGGACATACTACAACTAGTAACTTATATAACGTAGCTAAGTGTTGACACGATGTGAATCTTGAGTTTAGGTCCAGTTCACCTTCCTCCTAGTACAGCGTCTGAAATATAACGCTGTGAAAGATTTGACTCCTGTTATCTGGAGTCATGCTATCTGAAGAGATAAAAAAATCGACGAAGAAGAAGTTCAAAACTACTGGCATATCGTTAATTTCCGAGTTCATCACTAAACGGGAGGTTTTTCAAAGCATACATCTCTAAGTTTTTTGTGTCGGCCGCTATTCCTAATTTGTAGCTCTACCGGCAGGTAGGTACGATTCAACAGCTGGTATAGAGTTGAAACATCTGATAGTTACATTTTAACTGCTGGTAGTGAGTTAAAACAACCGATAGTCATGGTTTAACAGCTGATAGTGAGTTGAAACAACCGATAGTCACGGTTTAAAACCTGGTAGTGAGTTGAAACAACTGAAAGGCACGGTTTAACAGCTGGTATTGAGTTGAAACAACTGATAGTCACGTTTTAATAGCTGGTATTGAATTGAAACAACTTATATTTACGGTTTAGCAGCTGGCATTGAAACAACCGATAGTCACGTTTTAACTGCTGGTAATGACTTAAAACAACCGATAGTCACGGTTAAGCAGCTGGCATAGAGTTGAAACAACTGATAGTCACGTTTTAACTGCTGGTAATGAGTTGAAACAACCGATAGTCACGTTTAACTGCTGGTAATGAGTTGAAACAACCGATAGTCACGGTTTTAATTGCTGCTAGTTAGTTGAAACAAGTGAAAGTCACGGTTTAACAGCTGGTGTTAGTGAGTTGAAACAAATTTATAGTCACGTTTTAACAGCTGGTATTGAGTTGAAACTACTGATAGTCACGATTTAATAGCTGATAGTGGTAGTTCAACCTCTCTCGGGCGAAGTTCAATCACATCAATCCTCTTATATATATTCTACGCATTTGTATTTAGATTTTACTTTATATCACTTAGAAAGAACTATTTTCGTCTATAATAGGTTTATGGTAGCCAATCAAATTACATTAAATATTATACATGTCTGAAAACAAAGGTTTTTATAAGGATAGATATAAATAAATACCATAGATCAAGAATGCTATGATCTATTTCTTTCTTTTCTGTATGTAATTTACTTTTTTTAATTAATAAACGTATAGTGAGATTGTAATATGTGTAATAAACTATCAATAAGTTCTCATCCTAAACAGTAAGGACCCTAATAATAATTCTTATCCTTTAAATATTTTTTGTATGTATATCTATTTTCTTTTACATAGACAAGATATAATGTTACATATAATTTTATGCTATACTTCAATGAATTTTCGATCTAAACTTTCTTTGCGATAAAAAATTATAATATATTTTTACGTAGTTTTGTAAATGCGATGTAATGTACTTAAATTTACTCGCTCGGAAAATAAACAAGTGCGTTCCAGTATGGCAGGTATCGCAGGAATTTTAAAGCTCTCTCATGTTGGGTAATATTGCCACATATTGTTGCTGCTGTTCACTCCCACCTCTTAAAATACTAGTAGGTAAATACTTGACACATAGTTTTCATTTTTATAAACATTGTTGTAATATTAAATGGAGATGCTTTTAGCCACAGCTGTGCAATCATTAACATTGTTATCTGCAGGTATTCCATTGTCAATACATTATCCGTAGCTATGCAATCATCACGTCAGTTATCTGCAGGAATGTTAATTTTTAACTATGTTATCTCTAGGTGTGTGAAAATCGATAATATTATCGACAACAATGCAACAACCAATTATGCTAACATTACCACTGTTATCTGCAGCATTGCTAAAATTTTAGCAATTTTAGCAAATTTTAGCAATTAACTAAACAGGATTAATTAATCCTGTTTTCTGCAGGTATCCATCGTTAATGCATTACCCGCAGCTATCCAAGCATCACGTCTGTTACCTGCAGGAGTATTAATTTTAACACTTATCTGCAGATGTGTGAACATCAATAAAATTACTCGCAACTATGCAAGCATTACCACTGTTATCTGCAGAAATGCTAAAATTAACTTTGTTATCTGCAGGTATGCTAACATTAATCCTGTTGCGAGTTTAGCCCCAAATTCACTTTCTTCTTTGTGTGCCGCCAGGAATCTGACGCTGTGTCGGACTTGACTCCTTGAATCTCGAGTCATGTTCGATCGAAGAGATCGAAAAAGTTTTCTCTTCACATCGTTTCGACATCAGTTACCAAGACTAAAAAATATAAAATTATAGTGTAATCCAAGTTAAGAGGTATTATCATTGTCTCATCAGGTGCACAATTGAGTCCACTGCGATGTTTCTGACACTATCTCTACGCACGGGGGAGCAACCGAGTTTTCTACACACAACGTAGCTAAGGTAGGAACTGTTGATTCATTGTGGATTTTGATCTTAGCTCTTGTCCACCTTCATCTTAGTAATATTAATCCTGTTATCTGCAGATGTGTCAACGTCAATACTATTAATGGTAGCTATGTACGAGTATCATATCCCAGTTATCAGCAGGTATGCAAACCTTAACCCTGTTATTTGCAGGAATGCAAACCTTAACCCTGTTATCTGCAGGAATGCAAACATTAACCCTGTTATCTGCAGGAATGCAAACCATTACAAGGTTATCTACAGGAATGTCGCCATTAACCCAGTTATTTGCAGGAATGCGAACATTAACCCTGTTATTTGCAGGAATGCAAACCTTAACCCTGTTATTTGCAGGAATGCAAACCTTAACCCTGTTATATGCAGGCATGCAAACAATAACACAGTTATTTGCAGGTGTGCCAAAATAGCCCTTTGGTTTGGTCTGTCAAGAAGTTGCCCATGTCGATCCTGTTCTCATATAGAGGAAGAGGTGCGAAGCCACGTTTCATAATTATTAATAAATTTGTTAGAATAATGAAGGAATTCAATTCAAATAGATGTACTTTTAATAGCTTGAAATAGTAAGTTAATGATTTCTTTTAAATATATAGATTTTTTATACAGTACAAAGTCTAATATTATTTATTTTTCATAGAATATTATTTAATAAATTTATTTAATACATTAAAAAATCAAATACATAATTTCAGTACACTATGAAAAGCAAGTAGTAGTGTAAGTTTAAAGTATCTGTTATCCCTTAGGGATCACTATTCTTCGGACAGAGTATATTTGGAGAGCCGGTGGACGTGTCACTGTCTACGATAGACTAAGAGACAGATTATACAGCGAGGGTAGCATACCAACTCAGCTTGCCAAGTTCCTTGCACGTAAATGGAATTCCTTCACGGTAAAAGACCGTACGTGTAAGAAAAACGGTGGGAATTTGGTTTATCTCATCGAGCAGTGCACAAAAATATCACAATTAAGGTAAATATGCTATTTTTATGAAAAAGTTCATCCTAATGTAATCATAAATGTTGAATAGTTTACTACAAATTCTAGAAAAACGCTGTAGAAATTATTACAATGTTGGTGAATTATTTGTATAAATAGACTAGCAGTCCTTCGCACGCGATTTCCTATTGAATAATAGGTACGTCATAGGCAGCATACCATTTTAAATCGCATGTTTAAACAGCCCAGAATTTTTATTCAACACCATATAATTTAGATGAATAGCGTTAAAAATTTCAGTAACTTTAGGATACAGTGGAGGTATACTAGGTCCGTAGTAATTTTAGTACAAGCAGGATGTAATATGCTGCAGCCCTTTGATAATTATGAAACAAAATTAGACATGTTTAAGGTATATATTACTGATTTGTCATTAACATTAGGTACAAAGACTAAACAAAATTGTCACTGCCTGTTATTTCATAATATCACGTGAAGAAGCATTTCTGGTTAGAATAATTTATATTTAACACTCAATACCACAATTTGCATTGTTGCCATGGCATAAACAAATATGCATATACTAGCAGTTTAAAGCCTAGTTTATCCAAAAAGTAGTGTTTGCATTAGTGCCCCTATAAATAAATATATACATACTTAACGTTCTCAGCGAGTAGTCATCAACGCAAAAACTGAATAAACGGCAGCTCCCAATGTGTGTCATGTCTTGTCACAGTTAATCTGTTCTAAATAAGTTATTTATCATTAAATTTAAATAATTTTCGTGTCCATTAAATTTGTAATCAAATCCTCCAAAAACTGTTATTCTTGTAATTCTGGAGAAAAATTGTTGGTTTTTAAGATATTTAAAGTTTGAAAGCTTTAATAGCCGCCATTTTGAAAATACTAAAAATAATTTCTTGATATATTTTTCAGTAAAAGGTCTTACTATCATAACCATTTGAGATAAATTTGGTTTAATTTAATTTTAATTCTTAAGATATTAATTTTTTATAGTAAACCCTTCAGATAGATAATGGAAAACTATGCACCGGAGACCCATGTTCAAATGATGAAATATGTTTGTCTTGACCTGAGCAATAACGTGGTATATACTTTTGTCCAGGGAGTTACGGGACACCCTGTATATAGCAATTCAGTGTATTGATGTAGGCTATTTCGCTGTCTTAATACGTTATTATTTTCAATGGTTCAGCTTAGTTTTTTGGCGAGTTTTCCCTAGTTGAGCATAGACCATATTTACAATTGTTTTCACTGTATTCAAGAAGAGTTTATCTAAACAAATTTATCCTTTAAAATATTAAATATAATATAAAAGAGGTACAATGATATCGCAGTATTTTTACATTATACACCGGTGTTAAAGAGCTAGCTCGCTGATCAAACACTGGGATTGATTCTATTCAATAAAACAAACAAAACGTTCCTCTAGCAATATAGTTTATCTGCTGGAGGATTATCTCTTATTAGTTCGCTTTGTTATCTGCCGTACAGTCTGTGTTTTTCACTAAAACTTTCACAAGCGTGGTTTATGTAACATGAAATAAAATATATATTCATATTTATCTTAAATTAATATACCACTACAGCGATATTATTTTCCATTCCGAAGTACACCTTTGTTTACAGGTCAGTAAAAACAACTCAGGTGGGTTTCACTGATTAAAAGATGTGACATTTTATTATTTTATGTTTAATTTCACGTATATTAATATATATGCAGGGTGTTTCAGGATTCACTACCAATATTTCAAGGCATTCTTTCTGGGACAAATTCAAATTTATATATCTTATTTAATTCGTCCAATAGTCCCCAGTTACTCATGCTGGCTCAATTTTGTCATTTCACGTATTATTTTGTAATTAAAGACCCAGTCAAGGTATCATTTTCAACTTTTAAACACAGCTTTATACCAATTAGGTAAACCTAAAATAATATTCTTAATATTGTTTTTAATCCAAAACTGAAATGGAGGTCACCACAATGCTTTGAATAATCATGATTTTAAAATGAGTAATTTTATAAGTTTTGCCCGACTATATATTTATAGACTTTTTCAGCAAAACTAACGATATATTGTTTATGAATCTTGATCAAATATTAAACGAGATTTGGCTTTTTACGGTGCAAGGTTGCTGAGATCTTATCTCTAAACAATGCAACAACTAACTATTAGCATATTTTTCAAAGAAATAGAGAATTGCTTTCGTCTTAAGATTGAGAATAATACGAAATTAAATATCTTTATTAGTTTCATGGTAGAAAACAATTAATACTTTCATCAGCTGTTTTGTTGTGTCTCAGGATCCGAGAACAAATTTCCAATGTATAAATACAAAAACTTTATCTTGAAACCAATTAAAAACTTCCTCCCTAAGAAATATATTAATTTATCGTCAGTTGCGGCAGTGTTGGTCGATATTGAAAAGGTAACAAAAAGTTTAAAACTATAATCTTTTCTCAAAACCTAAATTTTTCATCTTGATCCTTTTCCGCGTGAACACATGAATAAATGTTAAATCACCCTTAGCTAACCATACACAGGTCATGAACGTGTCGAATTTCAGACTCTGTGTATAGTTGTATGGCGGTGATAGAGCTATTATTTATATTTATATGTGTGATGGTCGATTTTATGTGTGCCAATCCAGAAAAGATATTATTTAAGAAAATAACTATCGTTTAATATTTAACCCTTTTGATACTCCTCTCCCCATTTTGATATCTAGCAAAACTAGCGTGGCTGACAATCGATTTATTTCTTAGGCGACATTCCACTACCGATTTCAACTAAAACCAGGTTCTGTGCTTAAATAATGGATCCTACAACATCTATAACAACTAATAAAGAGTAAGGTTTCTACTTCAAAAATGGTTATTTTAGGCATATTAGTTACATCACACGAGAAATGTGTAATAGCTAATTATGAAACGGTTAACTTAAAGATTTTAAGTTAATAAATAAGACAAAATAGCGTTTGTATGAGCAGCTGGTGACTTTCTGTCGATTTCAATATGGTATTTAGATTCAACATATCAACAGACGCCATTTTGTTAATATTAAAGAAAATAACACAATTATTTTTTTATTTCCCTCTTAGTTATTCACACTTATGTGCCAAATTTTGTGTCATTAGCTTTACTAGTTTTAGAAATAGTAATTTGATAATAGAAAATTTTTAAAAAAAAAATGGCGGCTAGCGGCTAAACTAAGTTGAAATTGGAAAAGCGTTATTCTTCATTTTTAGCTTACAATCACACAAAAATTAAAACTATATAGACAGCCCAACCTTTTTGTTACACCCTATATATATCGCCAATCTATATTCGAATAATATATTATATTGTTCGAGGATAAAATGGCGATTTCATAAATTATAGCCTGTTCCCTGGGGAAGACACAAAATGGTATACTTACAGAGATATGAGCTATTATATGTCATTCCTCCAGATAAATTCGGGAAGGGCATATTTCAATGTCAATCTGTACCGGTGACATATTTCAGTTTGATGTATACCTTTCTGTTAACAAATCTCGTATTCCTTCTTCAGAATTGATAAATCTGTCAATTTCTCCCTCGCAACCCAACATGAATGGGTCAACGACATGAATTATTCATCTCAGCTGTTTTTATATTTATTATCTGTATCAATAACCTCTGAGAACGTAAAACATGTAATATTATTGTCAATATCATAATTCTCTGTAAAGGGTTAGTATCTGGATACTGTCTAAATCAGTAACATCTACAACATTGTATAAAAAAAGTAAATTTCTTGGAATATCAGGATGGCATCTTTATTACTAAAACAATTTCTCGATTGTTGTGAGACGAATTTATGTATTGTTATATTTGTATTTTAGATACCTATTTATTATGAATCGAAAGTTTTAACACTCTAGATGTGCCTTTTGTGAATTTGAAATACATCATACATACATATGAAATACATACTATAGGGTTCTGCCCCACGTGCTTCCAAATTTTAAATTGTGTCTTATGAAGGTCTGCCTATCCCAACTGGTCACGCTTTTTAATGAAATCCTCTGTCTACAAATATTCTAGAAGTTGATCTTCATCACTTGCTCTACAGCACAAATCCCCGTGAGCTAGGAGCACTATGTAGTTTGCTATAAAACCCAAATATTCAACTTAAATATCAGCTTATTCCCTTTATTATTGTTTACACTGCCATATAAAACGTATTTTTAAGCAAGAGGGAGATAAAAATTATACCAAAATTAGTTTTAAAGGATCCTGAAGGAATAACAGTTATCTTTAAGTTAAAATGTTAACTAAAATATTTTTAAACAATAAAAAAGACCCCCCTCTTGCAGTAACTCAGAGTATCAGCTTATCTGGATGAAAAGAATGCAGAACTTAATACAATCAGGAGTACCAATGTCACAAAACTATAATAATAGCATGACGTCAGAAACATGAACATGCACACATTGCCTTGTTTGGTTTACAGATAACACTCAGCTTGGAGATTCGTGTATTAAATACAAAACCATATATATTTTTATTTATCGCAATGAGAGGAATGTTAAGTTAATTATACACTCATCTTTTATTTTTTCTATTTTCTTATTTTATTTTATCTAATTTTATTTTCATTATAAATATTAGCTGTGTATATAAAGAAATGATCAAGCCAGCTTCGTTATTTTGAAATATTAATGTGGTGAAAATTTTCTTAAGTCTTAATTATATTTTTAAGACAGCATTTAAGCTTTATACTGTTCTAAATCTCCTATCAAGTGATCATTTTGTGAATGAGAACAGCAGCGGCTATCACTTGGGTATACAACTATTATACCTTTGAAACATATTCACTTTAACTCCTGCCTTTAGAGTTAAGTAGCTCACTTGCAAGATTACACCAACAGTGCAGACAAATCGAAAAGTAAATAAATAAATTCCTTCAAATATGTGCCTCATTTGATAGATAGATAGATGCGCCTGAATAGATAGAACACATATACAACCATTTCAATTACAGCAGACTACGTGTCGCGTAACAGGCTTCTCTGAAGTTTCATGAAAGGTTTCAAATCTATTGTTCATTTCGTTCTCGATATATCCTGTGAAGGGATATAAAATTAAATAGATAGAAGATAAAATTGTCCAGCTTCATAAACAATAAACTTCGCTCACGCTCAGCCAAATCCTGTCAAGTGACATGAACCATCAATAAACTCAATGTGTTCTTAACATTTAAAGTGTATATCTCAACTCGTTCGTCGAAAGAAAGACAGACGGACAGACTGAGAAAAGAAGGGTTTTCAGTTCCCTGAGTGATAGGCTTCGCTAACGCTCAGCCAAATATTCATAATAAGATACAGTATTTAAGTTCACATTAAAACTCATGAATGTGAATTGCAGTAAGTTTATGATAGAATCAGTTTGTTGTAATCAGTGTCGTTGAATCTGAATACCGCTCTGAATATTATCATGTCATCAGAACCCAAACCTCACTGCTGTCTGTGACGTGGACAGTTATGCTGTGACTAAAGCCTCATTTATATGCTAAACTGAAGAGCTCTTAAAGCCTGCAGTTTGCTGTGTTGACAGACTAGAAATTGATTTTTTAAATCGTCCTGAACTAAAATTCTTTTGTCTCGCACAGTCTGTCACTGACCTTCACCGCAGCTAACGTGTAAGGCTGTGGTTTGGAAAGTCAATAAAAATTTGAAAGTTAGTTTGAACAACCTTTCCTTAAAAAAATGTTTTTTAATTCCGTTATCTGTCCCAAAAACGTTAACTGTTCCAAAAAATTAAGCGAGTTTATTATTCGTGATCAGCCCCTCTGAAATTATTATCTATTACGGTACTTGACTAGTTCTTATCTCGTGGTGCTGCCTTATCCCGCACAGATAACCGGTGGGATTTGAGTCAAGCCGATAAGAACCATGATTTGATAAGATAACACAGTTTTAAAACTAGAAATACTTCCTAATCTCGTTTAAACAATCATGACTGAATATCTTGGTTTGCATTTTTGTTTGGTTGTTATAAAGTAATGTGTAAAAGGTGTTGGTTTGCAGACAAGTAATAGAATGTTACCAATTTTTAAATAATATTAAAATTAACTGATTAAAAGTGCCATTGATTTATCAAGAAACATCTAAAAATACCACTGAGTAAATAAAAAATGTATTTAACACTGGTGTATCAGTAGCAAATGGTTTCAATTACAACTTCTAATACAGTTTTAAAACTTTATTATTGCTAAAATAGTTTTGATATTTTTTAAAAATTATTAATTGTATTGCTTTATTAAATATAACAGTGTAATGGTGGCTGTATAATTTAATGTATTTGTAGTGTGATACAAAGAACAGACGTCACAGTGAGCGGCTCTGTGTCATTCAATTGAAAATCTGGACTCTAGCTTTTTTGTTGTTATTCTTTTTTGGCAATCTGGCCGCAATACTTGTAAACGTGGCCAGTTCTTATTCCGTAGAAAGAGTTTTTGTTCTTTTTTATATGTAAAAAAATGCTGGAATAAATCATTATTTCATTTCATTTCATATTTCAAGTTTCACACGCTTACAAGAAACTATTTAAAGTATGTTTATAGGAAGATAAGCATGCTTTTACGAAATAACACGTTCTGAAAACATTACTAAATTATATAAATTGAAAATAACTAACATTGTAAATAACAAATTTGTACACTGTAAAATTTAGTCCTTCCATCACCAAATGTATTTTTTGTCCAATAACATGTACCATATATAATAATTATGATTTATTATTTTATAAATATTTGTATCGTGAAACGGTTTCAGATTTAATTTACAAAATCTCCCTTCTAAAATATAAAAATACTATATCCAAATGGTGAATTATTATAATTTTTTTTGTTTTACTCAATCTAATGAAAACTTACCTTAGAATAGCCTAAAACATTTTAAAACCCTATGTTTATGATGAAATGAATTGTATATTCTTCTTAAAAGTGTTTTAAGTTAATCATTGGCATATTTAAACATTAAGCCTTTTCACCCCGATTTCAAAAAAAAGGTACCGTATTAAGTACCCTCACATTTACTAGTATAACCAATTTATAATCACGAAAATTAAAAACAAAAATGGTTCAAAGTGGTCTCTATGCCTAAAGTTATACAACATCCTTTTCTGAGGTGTTTAAGAGGTTTATATGTAAAAATGTAGTATTAATTTTGAAATTAATAGTTTATTGAAGTCAATTTTCTTTTGAAGAACATAAATTTATAATTGTTAAGCTATTAGTCAACATATCAATTTACATTCAACATATAAAATAAGTCTTGGATTATTATTTAATATCAGCTTATAAATCAGCTTTGACTTTACTAAAATCTTACAAAATAGAAATAAGATCTTCTGATTCAGTTGAAAGAAAAATAGATTTCATTTATAGTTGATGTCTGTAAATATTAAATTGAAGATACACTATTAGTTTGTTATTGCATATATTGCATGGTTAGTTTGTACAACATTGATTATTTTACAACTTTTTAATTTTGTGCATGATAATGTTCTTGTAATAATTTTAATTATTTAGAGACTATTATTTTGAAATGTTAATTGTAAAAGTGAATATATTTAACCATATGAGTGTCGTGTAGATAAGATTGGACCAAAGATAAGACATTAGAAACAGTGGACTTAATGTACCAAGTCTGACCTTTGAACTCTTGACTGATAAACTATCCTTAGCTATGATAAACTACTGTTTTGAGTCATCCTTATTGTTTTGATAGTTATCACTATCAAACTAGTTTATTAGGTGCTTGTGTCTCTACTGAACTCTATTCTCTGGATGTACTGTATATCAATTTTATGAATGTAGATAAATATCCTAATTGTTTTGCTGATTCATTTTAGAATATCAAGACTGTATTATAACTAATCAGTTTTATCTAAACCACATTTGTACCACTTAATTTTAGGAACCAGCCAGTACAGAACAAACTGTACCATACCCTTTATTAATTTTTTTGCCGACTATTTTATGGCCATGGCTAAATATGACTTTTCTGGAGGAGATATAGTTTTTCTAAAATTGAGAGGTTTTCGTCACTGGCCGGCTAAATTACTAAATTAATTGACAGTGGAAAAAACTCAACTAAATACTTAGTTACTTTCTTTGGAGATAACACAGTCTCAGAAGGCTACGGAAACATAATATAACCCTATAATGAAAACTTACAAAATTTTAGAATTGAACAACCAGATAATTTTAAAAACAAAGTTTTTAATAACGCTCTGAAGGAAGCTGAACTATAATTTCAATTACTAATGGAAAAAAACCCAAGACTACCAGCCAGGCAACCTGCCTGAACAGGGGACTCAAATCAGCTCTGCTGATCATCTGGATAAACCCAACACTTGCAACCAGTTCAACTCTGGCATTCGTGATACCATAGAAGACATTCAAGATAAGATACAAAATACTCAAGACGCTGACCTGGAAACATCGCCCAGCTTAGTAGCAGAAGCGGGCAGTGTCTTATTAGCATAGAATATCAGATTGAAAGAAGATTTATATAACATGACCTTAAAGAACTCTCAATTGGCTGAGAAAATAGTGGGAATGACTGTGTTTGGGGAGCTTCAGTATCAAGCAAAAATTGAAGAGTTAGAAAATAAAAAAAGAGCAATAATTACATCCAGGAATTGTCACCCTAACATTTTGTGATGTAAACATGGAGGCAAATGCAATATTGAAGCCATCTGGACTGGGCCTTAAGTCACCATTTGAGGTAGACTTGGAGACCAAACGCAAACCAAGCTCCTCTTTTACCACCTCCTATGAAGTTTTCCCTGGATGTAAATATCTGAACTACTTAAAGCATTCACCAACACCATCAACAAGTTTTAATCTTAAAGAATCAGCAGTAGAAGAGACATTTGTAACTCTGACTGGTTTAAATAACTCAAAGGCCAATGATCATTTTGGATTTACGCCACGAGTAGTAAAAGACATAGCAAACCTAATTGAAGAACCTTTCATGTATATAATAAACCTTTGCTTTAATGAAGAGGTGTTTCCCTCCATCTTAAAACAGGGAAAATCACACCCATTCCTATAAAAGGTAAAATGGCCTTGTATGAAGACTATCGCCCTGTCTGTATCATACCAATATTGGCCAAAGTCATGGAATCAATCTTGCTACGCCAAATACTGTGATTTCTTGAATTACATAATCTACTAAATGACCACCAGTACGGATTTAGAAAAGGCAAAAGCACATGCTCAGCCACAGTGCACTTAGTAAGAGATATGTTCCAGGGACTGAAAAATCGGTATAAGGTATCACTGAGACTCTCCGACCTGTCAAAAGCCTTTGATTTAGTCCCCCACAATATATTACTTCTAAAATTGGAATACTATGGAATCAGTATAAAGGCTATCGCTTTCATTAAAGACTATCTCCAAGGGTGGCAACAGGTGGTGGAGTATGAAGGTAACCTATCAAATCCACAATATATTACACAAGTGTGAAACAAGGATCGATCTTGGTGGCAATTCTCTTTTTATTGTTTATAAACGACTTACCATACCACCTCAGCTCCTTATCAGTATCTGCATACCTCTTTGCTCACGACATAACTGTCCAAACTGATGCAAGACAGGACAAAAATCTTAAAAATCACATTAAGTTAGTTGAAAAAAATAACAAACTGGTGCTCCGTAAACGGCCTCAAGCTAAATTCTTATAAAACCCAAAATCTTCACATTCATTTATCTGAGGCATACAATAGCGATAGCAGCGTGAAATTCTTGGGAGTGACTCTAGATAATCGTCTTTCCTGGTGCGTTCATATAAACAACATAGGCAAGAAGCTTTCAAAATGCAATTAAGATGCAGTTTTATCGGAGACTGGCCCGATCCACCTCCTATGAGGTGTTACAAACAGTTTACTTTGCCTGCTTCTTTAGCAGATTTTCGTACTGCATACTGGCCTGGGGATCTTCACCTTATACATACACTATATTAAGGTCCCAAAAAATGCAGTACTCATTTTGTGTGGTTTATAGTCATAGAGAGTCATGCCGTGGCTATTTTAAAAGAGTGGGAACACTTACTCTTCCCTCCCTATACACTTTGACCCTGATGACCCGTATAAAAGAAAACACATCACTTTTGAGAAGCAGGAGTGAAATACATAGCTACAACACTAGAAAAAAATAATTTAGACTTGACCCATTGCAGACTCACCAAGACAGACAACTGACCCCTTCCAAATTGGAGTATGACTGTTCAACCTGCTACCAGAAAGGATAAAATGTCTACCACAATAGAACTTTAAAAACAAGTTAAAAAATATTCTGTTGGAAGAGAAACTTTATTGTGTGTCAGACTTTAAAAACACAAACTTTGACGAATATTGACAACCCAAAACCAATTTCCAGACCTTAATATCAACATATTATTTCAAAGTGTATTGACGATTTTACTGCCTTTGTCTTATTCAATAAAAAACTATTCTATTCTATTCAATTCTTTAAAAAATCTGGAATATTTTAGTCATAATCAGTTGGAAAGTATTTATGTAAACATTGTCACTAGTCATGTTGATTCTGTGTTATACACAGCAAAAACCTGTACAGTAACCATCTGGAAACAATATAAGATATTTTTTTAACTCCAGGAACAACAATGTTTGTGGATGACATAAAAATGGTAGTCTCTTTTATATTGACCTTAAAGATGCTTCATAATTGAGATATAAATTCCTTTTTGAAAATTTGAATTGTTGCTAACTTGAAACATTAAGGGACATAAAACAATAAGTAGACATGAAAGTTGTTTTAATTGTTATAATTTTTAAAAGATGTCTCAGTTTTAGTCTATGTTAAACAATATTGAAGATAAATCTTTTGCAAATACGAATGGCCATCATCTTGACACTTTTCATTGGCTGAGACTGTCTAATGAACATATTTAAGGTATGTATAAGTACTATTGTTCCTTGTAAAGTTGAACTGATTAGTAATGATGACATTTTATCGTTTTAAAATCGTATTTTCTTCTTTATTTTATACACTTCAAATCTACTACTGTAAAACCTGAAGAGGTAATAATAGATGTGTAGACACTTACAAGTTGTTCGCAATTAGAAATGTAGCTTCGAAAAGTAGCAAAAACCTGTACAGTAACCATCTGGAAACCAATCATGTATATCCTATCAAAAGAACTATCAACTGTGACACTAAAAACCTTATTTACCAGTTTGACTGTAACTTTTGTGAAAAACAGTATGTCGGCCAAACATCGAATCCTTTACGTATACGAGTAACTGGCCATCGATTTGACATTGTCCATAGGGAAATAGAAAACCTTTAGCCAGTCACGCTATCAATGTTCATAAACAAAATCATATAGAAAATTGTTACACTATCAAAGGCATAAATAAGATCTCTGAAAATTCAAACGAAAACCTTAATAGATTGAAATTGAAAAAAAGTGAAACTGCACACCAATTGGTTCTTCAGACAAGACATACAAGGGGTCTTAATTTAAGATAAATTTATTTTTCGTCTACTTATTCACACAAGTCATGTCATGTCATAGCTGCTGATCTACTGTTATTTATTTGTAATGTTTGTTTTTCTTGTTTGAGTTCTTACCTACTTTTTATGTCACAATTTGTGTAAATATTTATACAATTTATATTTATCTGAAGAAGTGTACTTAGATACAAGAACATTTATAAATGTTTTGAACCGATAGACCGTAATTTATTTGTTGGAAGAGAATAACCTTTTTTTGTAAATATATATATTTATGAATGCTCCAAGAATCTTTGAGTAAAATTGTATACCGGTATAGTATGTTTGTTAATATTAGCTGGCTATTACAATAACTGTAATAATAATAACATAAAGACAAAATGATCCCCACTGATATGCTAATAAGTATTCACACAGTCATGTTTGTTGCACAAATGGTTTATTTATTTAGTCAAGTTCATAATCTGCAAATTTAACTAATTTGTTGTTATATGCCAATAATACTTTTACAGCCTCTTTTTGAGTTGACTTTATTTGTTAACCTGCACTAGGATACATGAAGTGAAAATTTATCCTCTTTTAAGGTCATTATTGCCTAGTTCTCAGCGACTTTAACAAGGAAATGTTTTACCAAAGTTTGAAGAGGTTATGCAATACATGTTCCTAATTGAAACTTGTTACTGATATTTTTAACCTGATCTCTAATACTAGACTAAGGTAACCTTTTTACCCAGCAGGGATCACTACTGGCTGGTTTATATGTTCCAGTCGAACCCACCATTGGGCACAGCAAAAACCGATGTGTCACTCAAATCTGGGCAACCTTATGGATGTCCAGGAGCGGCGCATTACTCGGCAAATGTCGAGATTCTGGGGTTCATGAGCAATTCGATAGGTCTAGTCTACTGTGGGTATGTGACTGTTGGAGTTGGCGGGGTTTTTTCCCTAACCTCAGAGGTTCTTGCCTCAACAAGGGTGTGCCACCTCCTCCCTACTTTGACTGGAGAGGCTGGTTCAGAGCTGGCCTCCCTTTCTTCCGGGGAGACATGACTTTGAGATGTAATGCCCTAATTCTTCCTCATGGATCTCGATAGGAGGCGGCCCCTACTCCCTAACCTTACCCATCCTGAATATCCTGTCACTCCAGAAGCACTGCAAAGGTTCTTACAGGACTAAATGCAATTTTAAGTTTCTTGTCTTAAGAGAACAAAAAAAAGGTAACTTTTCCCCAGCTCTCACTAGTCACAGTTGCTTATAGGACATTCTCTGACCAAGCAACTTTGAAGCTACATTTTGCAAGTCAACTGAACTGTTACTGTATGCCTGATGTGTTCTTAGTGTAACTTTTGGAACTAACATTTATCTATCCTGTATAGAACTAAGAAGAAATTAACATCTCATTATTTTTCACATAAGGCAAGAAACTAAGGAAACCTTTCATAGCACTTAGTCCTAAAAAGACCTTTGCACTGCTTCTGGAGTGACAGAAAATCCAGAATGAGTATCGTATGGGGTAGGGGTTGCCTCCTGTTGAGATTCTGTTACATCCACTATGAGAAGGATGATAGTGGTCACTCTCTCAGTCATTACCTTGAAAGAAGGGGAGGCTAGCTATGTTCCAACTTCTTCCTGGCTATATGGGCATGGGGAAGATTTTAGATCTGTAAGGAATCGTAATGGCTAAATTTATCAAATGAACCAAGATGATAAGATACACCAGAGTACATAATGTATGTTATTAATGTTTGAAGTAATAAGAGACAGTTAATTATCTAGATTATATTTATGCTGCCCACCTTTCCTTATATAGTGCAGTCATTTGAAGCGAAAAATACGGTCTTACCTCCGAATTTTTTTACTGTGAACCGATTTGCATGAAATTTTGGAATTAGGCTCATCTTACCTTTAACTTCAAAAGTGAAAATGATCTGAACTCCGCCTATTATTTTTAAGGGGTGTAAACAACCCCTTAATGGAAAAATCACAAAAAAAAATACTTTCGTATGACATAAAAAATATTTAAGTATAGAGTAAGTAATATTTTATATTCTCTATAAATAATTTATCAAATTTTTAACCCCCTTTCAACCCTTGAAAACTACCCCTTGATAAAAAAATTTGTTAAAAAATCGTTTTTGATAAAATGAAAAGGATTTAAATATTATTCCACACTCTCGAAAATGATTATCATATTCTTAAGCTTTTCTACCCTTAAAAACTACCCCTAAATTAAAACAGTAAATATATATGATTACAATAAAAATAATTTAATTTAGAGTAAAAAATTGCCATTTATTGAATAAAATATTTAAAAATTATATAAAAATTGTACTATTATTATTAAAATATAATATTATTATTCATGACTCAATGTCGGAGTATCGCTGACACATTCAACATCTTCTGGCTGAATTAGAGGGTTATTTTGGCAGTTATCTTCACTGCACGTTCCACAGGTACGATTACAAAACAGACCAACTTTTCTGCATCCGCAAGACGCTCTACATCCTTTTTTGCAGTTGCAAAAAATCATTTTCAGGAGTTCTTGTGGTGCGGGTGGATCTACAGACTTAAGTGGATTTAATAAACCGTCATTCATGACCCACCCCCAATCCGTTGGATGAATGTTTTTTAATGTACTGGTCACATTATAACGAATAAACGGAGCTAAATCACCTGGCTTTTTTCGTTGGCCCCTTCACTCAAATGTGTTATATATACATATAAGAACGTTGGTATGTATTCATGCCTACGTTTCCCAAAAATATATGAGCCATATTATGTATATACATACACATTACAAAAGTTTTGGGTCTCTATTATACTGCGTACTTTCACATTGCTCCAAATATATTCACACTCCGAAATTTTCAGTTACTAAGTTAGAAAAAAAATATAATAAGTTTTTGGACCATAACTCCTTCAATTTTCATGCTATCACATTTTATAAAAAAAACCATTGTAAAGGTAATTAAGAGAGCTACAACATCCTTCATTGCAATATACAGTAAAAAACCTTTTTCTAAAACGGTGAAGGGTTAAAGGGCTTAAGAGAGGCTGTGATTGCGCTGCAACGCGCTCTTTAAACAATCATATCTCCGTCAATTTTTGTTTGACAGAAAAAACCAAATTGTTTGTCAGAAAATTACCTAAGTTTTTTCATCCCTACAATTTTATATACGTATCTGTCGTCATTTTTGAGATATTATGAAAAAGGTGTTTTTTTTTATTTTAAATTTTTTTTAATCGTGCCTTTTTTTGAAAAATATGTGTCCTGAAGCAGCCAAACTGATACAATCTATCAAACTCTTTCATAATAAAGTTAATTCTAGGCGGAATACGATTAACTTTAATTTTGGTGGAAATAGCACTTATGAAACCCATTGATTTAAAAGAAAAAAACATTAGATGCTCCTCTTGTTTGCAATACAGCTTACTTATTTTAAGTGCAAAAGACTTTTTAATAGTGCTCATTTTAAAAGCTTATTTCAAGCACTACAAAAACCGTTTTTATTAGAATGCCTAAAATGCATCTGCTCGCTGCTATTTAATGACCACATCGATTAAATTTCAGACAAAATAAAAAAAACGGCTTTGATCTTTAATAATCTAGCTTAATATTGCACTTAGAATACTTTTTTAAAAAACCAAATCGTTTAATTTTTTATTTGCTACAATTTTGTTCTTTATTAAATTTTCGATCGATAAAACATATATTTTTGGAGATATTTGCAAAAAACCGGTGAAAAAATTGCAACCCCCAAGATGGTTGCGGAGTTCAAATCATTTTCACTTTTGAAGTTAAGGCTAAGATGAACCTAATTCCAAAATTGCATGCAATTCGGTCTCGCAGTAAAAAAATTCGGAGCAATAATGCTTCAATGACTGCACTAATATACTAGAGCTTAGAACAGGGTTTCTCAAACTTTTTGGACTCAAGGTTCCCTTTAAGTTTGTACTAATTTCTGTGGCGCCCCACCCCCTCAGCATACCTTAATAGAGTCAATGAAGAAAATCAATAGTCTTGTGACTTTATAATTCACATTGGTAGCATGTTTGTCTGTATGGATATTATTGTAAATTAGTTATGCATGTAAATTAGTTATGCACTGCATAGTTAAGTTGGAAATGTGAAAAAAAAACATTAGAAAATCAGGAAATTATAATTTGTGCCTTCGTGGTTATAGAAGAACCATTTGATAATACAACCTTTTCTTCCATAGAGAGAGCGGCGAGAAGGAAAGGTCTGTCATAAGCCATAATCACTTGCTTAATGAGTCTATTAAAAAAGAAGAATCAATCACAGCTGTGGTGCGGAGGGGATGTCCGCAGGGGGATATTCTCTCACCACTGCTGTGGGTCATGGCGATATTCTAATTAAAGCTAGTGGGAGGGTCTAATTTTGCAGGCTGTTGCGGATGACCTGGTGGTTAGCACAAGATCAAAGAATGATTATCATTGAAAAGAAAGTTTGAAAAAGAAATTTTTATGGAAAACTGGTGTAAGAAAAAAGGGCTCAGTATAAACCCTCAGATATTTACCAGCAGAAGGAAGCTTTTGTTTGGAAGAGCCTGTGGTGAATGATGTTATAATAAAATATTCAAAGGAAGTTAAATATCTGGGAGTAATGTTGAACTATAAACTTACTTAGAATCAACATCTAGAAATGGTATTATCAAACGCTGCTGGTGTACTTGGAGCCTCTATGAGGCTTTTTTTGAAGAGAGGACCTCAAGCTGAGCTTATCTTTTGGTTACATCAAGTTATTGTTAAACCTATGGTGACACATACTGCTCTGGTGTGCTTTACCTAAAGTAAAGCAGCAGACTGCAACCAGGAAATTACAGTCATTACAGAGACTGGCATGCTTGGAAATAAGTGGCGCTTGTAGCCATGTTTGTTCTTTTACTCTTAGGGATGGAAGGCATGAAAAGAGCCAGTTTAAGCGCTATTAAACTAATGAGTAACAAGGAAACAGTAAAAACAAATGAAATGAGACACATTTCCATTCTAAAAGAAATAAAGGGACTAGACATGATCTATACAGTCTCGGATAAAAAAACCAAAAGTTTTGTTTTTGAAAATCCATACAAAGATACCATAGTAAATAAAACAGAGTGGCCGTAAGTATTTATAGACGCCCCAGAACAGAAGCCAGTTGTGTTCTTTATGGCTCGCGAATGGCAACCAGTTCAGGACAGGGAGAATTTGGGTCAGGCCAAGAATGTAGCCAGATAAAAATTTTGGGAGGGGTCAAGACAACTGATATATTCCCGTAGTGGACAGAGAGTAAGGCCCACTTTTTTTCCTTATAGAGTTCTTGGCCCGTTTCTTTGTTGAGAATGATCTTTCAGCAATACATGTCAGTAATACTGAATTATTTAAATAATAATAATCGTTTACTAAAAAAGTAAGTAAACAATTAAAAGTTTGGGGGGCAGGGCCAGATTCCTTTGCTGGCTACGCCCTTGGGTCAGGGTATAAGACATACTGAGGTCCTAGGATCAATAGCCACTGTGTTTCAAGGAAAAGTTGGAACCATAGAAATACATATGGCACAACTAATAATAACAAAGAAAGAATTCTTATTCTTTCAGACAGCCAGGTAGCTCTTAAGGTGTTAAGTGCCTACAAGTTTGATTCAAGGCTGGCGTTTAGTTGTCACCAAATTCTGAAGGAACGAGCAAAACATAACCACTTAGAGCTAGTATGGGTACCAAGCCATGAAGGCATCATAGGAAATGAGGAGGCAGACTCCCTGGCAAGAAAGGGGGCAGGATCCACACTGATAGGTCTGGAACCTCGCTTTGGTATACCCTTTAGTTATGGAAAAGGGTACATAAAGAGATGGGAAAGAATAGTAAAATCATTCAAGTGGCATAACTTCCAAGGATTGAAAATGTGAAAGCTATTCATGGAACCGCTATAGGAAAGAACAAAATGGCTTTGACCTTACCAAAAGAAAAACTAAGACTTCTGATGAGAATGTTAACAGGTCATGAACCTCTCCAGAAACACTTTAGGAGACTAAGACTGATTGACTCATGATGTATGTAGTCTGCAGATTCTGCAGTGAGGATGAGGAGTCAGCAGACCTTTTCTGGCGTCAATTGTCCAGCCATTTCAAAACGTTGACTCAGGTGAACAAGAAAAGCCTTTCTTTGAGAGGGTCAGACCCCAGATGGGAATTAATAGTTAGGGAGCACAAAAGACCTCGGATCACAGTGTATTGGACTTGTTTAGCCATAACTCAACAGGAAAAAAGTATTCCCAAAAATAGTTACTCAACATTTGCCTGAGTAATCTGGAAATGTTATGCACGCATGTTGAAGAGTTTTTCCTTCTATGGTATGAAAGTAAATTTTAAACTCACTTTAAAACTTGTGAACATATTTCATGGTTCAAAGGTGTATGAATCTGTTCTGTACTGATATAGAGTTATAACAATTTGTTAAGATAACTATGTATTTTATTACTGTTATATCTTTTTATAGTTATTTAATATTTATTGATTGTTCATTGTAATTATTATATGTGAATTCTTATGACCTAGGCAAGTAGTTTTAGTGCCATATAAAATCTTGTTATTAACTATTAAGTCGTTCCTCTCTGTCATGTTATATAAGTCATTATAACGAACAGCTCTATACATATCCTAGTTGTTTAAATTAGTTTAAAAATAAAAGAGTTTTGGTGTTTTATTGATAACAAAATAAGGTTATGCACTTTATATTGCATTTAAGGTGGATCTTAAACAGTTTTTCTCTAAAGAACATTTTCTAAACTTTCATTTCCCAAATGCATCACTTACAGGAGTACAAAACATATTTTAAATGATGAAATCGATTGTGAAAACACTTTAAGTTTAAAATGATCAATCAATTTGACAGTTTTAGCTGGAAGCTTTTAATTTTAACAGTCAATAGCATTATTTGGATTTGCAAACAGTATATAAGTGATTTATTTTAAACTTTAGATTCCTTTCAAATCATCAGCATAATCATCATTATCAGCATTCATTTAATATAATCAAATCATTATTAGGTTTTGGATTGCCTTCCCCTTGTGTTTTTTTTTCTTAATCTTTATTGTTAGTGTTTTTGTTATAATGTAAAAAATATTTAATTGTGTCACAAATTTCATTCTGTTCAACACTTTTCTTTTCCTCTTTCTATATCTGCAGGTACTTCTGAAACAGCTGTGACTTCTTTAGCACTTTCTAAACAAATAGGTTGGTCATACATACAAGAATGTTTATCGAGGTTCCATGCTCAAAGTAAGCAGAAACCTGCTGAAATTCAGCAAACAAGAGGAAGAAAGAAAGAAAGAACAAATAGGTTATATATCTATTTTATGAATATTTACTATTTTAAATCTCTAATGTATTTTTCTATTTCAAATTTAATGCTCTGGGATTACAAAATTAAACTTATAATATTTAATTCATTTAACAGATCTGCCCAAATAACAACTAAAATAATGGCATCATATTTTCTCTTTTTAAATGTCTATAAAGCCGCGTTTACACTGGAAACAAAACATGTTTATAAACAGTGTTTCGGAACAATGTTCCTCAAATCGAAGAATAAGTACTTGGAACAATAACAAACATATGTTGTTGTGTAATAAACAATATTTCAGAACAGAAATTCGGTGTTTCTCCACATGTTTCTTGTTTCCCGTAGAAAGCGGTAAGATCAAAGGGTGTTTATAAACATTGTGGAATGTTTTGGAAACACAAGACGTTTAGACATAGACGTTTAGATATAGGAACATTGTTGAGAAACATAAATCATCAGGTCTACCAATAATTTTTTATGCGTTTTGTTGGTAAAACAAGTTGTCAGTATGTTTTGTTTCGATGGAATGAAATCAGTGGTTTCATACAAAGTCTAGAATTCCAAAAATGTGTTGCTTCTAGCGACTTGTCATGAAAAGCCATCAATTGATAAGGACTCAAAAAAAACCTCTAATCATTGAGACATACAACGCAACCAAAGGTGCAGTTGATACTTTGGATCAAATGTGCCATCAAATGACGTGCAGCCGAAAGACGAGGCAGTGGCCATTATGTGTATTTTTTGGCATGATAAATATCATGCTAGTAAATTCCTATGTTATTTACACTAGTAACATGGTGAAAATGGACCCGAAACCGCTTTAAAGGAGAAACTTTGCAATACAAATCCAATATGACCTCATCACACCATGGCTTCAGCCCTTGCTAACTACCCAAACTTGCCAAGAAAACTCCGCCAATCGATTGCTGAAATAATTAAGGCACCTCTTCAAACAAACAAAGTTAATGTCCTTCAACACCCCCGTCGAACAATTTGTGGAATATGTCCATCAGCAAAACGGAGGATGACGTCAATCTTTTGCTGCCAATTTGCCAAGCCAATCTGTGCCGAGCAACGCGGAAGATGCTGTGTCCATTGTAAAGAAGAGATTTAACCATTTAATTTTTTCGTAATTCGTAATTTTTACGATTCGTTAGCTTAAAACGTAACTTTTTGAACACGTTAGCTCTCTAGGGTTAAGGTCTTTGAATAGGTCACTTCCACTATAAACACCTCGTGACCGAGTAAAGGCCTTACCCAGAACCTCCTGGGTTCTCTGTCACATAACAAAACACAGGTAGCGGCAGCTAGAAGAAGAACATCTTCCTTGTCAGACGACATCTTCAAGAGTGGTTGTCCTAAAATGTTTAGGAACATTGTGTGCAAAATATTTCATGATAGTAGCAAAATATAAACAAAGTTCCAGGAACATGTTTTGTTTCCAGTGTAAACGCGGCTTAAAGATGACAATATTTGGGACTAGTATAAAACAGAAAGAGCTACTGCTTCAGTGTGATAAAAGCGGACATATGGGGTTTTTTAAGAAGAGTTGCAGATAAGCAACCCGAGAAGAGCCTGGGATAAAGTAACATATGCGGTCATCTCAATAAAGGAAAGAGCACCAAGAAGGAAGAGATCATTCATAATCTGCTAAGCTAATACCCTGCTAAGGTTGACTCCTTAGAAAAATTAATAGAGGTTGTATCTCTATGACTTCATTCACTAAAAATGTCAAATAAATAATATTAGAAGACTAGCAGCACATATTCCAAGCACAAATTAATTTTTATAGTAATTATATATTTTTAATCATATGCAAGAACTTTATGGTTGATTTTATATTTGCCATTAAGAATTGCAATGCAATATACAATGTCAGTATATAAAGAGTACTACAAGCTAAGTAAGAAATAATGTAATCACATGTTTTAACATAATAAAAATAGAAAATATTAATATACATAAATTAGTATTAAAACTAAAATTAATTATTAAATAAACATTGCACATACAAAAATCTGATAAAATCTTGAATTACTTAATTTTACCTTACTATAACTGGAATTACTAGTATCACTAACAAAAAAATACACATCAACAGAGTAAAATGCTTGCATTTAAACTACCAATTTAAATTTATGTAAACAGTCTAAACTTTATGAAGAAGTTTATTAATTTATTTTATTTTCACAAAGCTGACTGCTTTTTTATTTTTCTGACCTAACTATCACTTTATTTAATATTTCTTCTATGTATAAATAAATAATTATTTATAGTATCAAGAAAATTAACTACTTGCCTCATGTTAAACTTATTAAAATTTGTCTTAACACTAACAAATCAACAAAATATGAGCAAATGTCATTATTTGTAGCTATTTGGAAGCTGGAAGACATGAAGCTCTGTATGGGATTTATTTTATTGTTAAAGTACAGAGTACAGTTTGGGAGGGCTTATTGTTAGAAACATCATCTACAGCCATTTTTTTGTTCTCTTAGGACAAGAAGCTTAGAAAATTGCACCTAGTCCTATAAGGACCTTTGCGCTGATTAGGGAGTGACATGATATTCTGGATAGGTAAGGTAGGGGGAAGGGGCCGCCTCCTGTCAAGATTCATGAGGAAAGATTTAGGGCACTAATCACAAGTCATGTCTTCTCAGAAGAAGGGAAAGCCAGCTCTGACCCAGCCTCTCCAGTCAAAGCAGGCAGGGGGTGGCACACTGTTATGTCTAGGCTGGTAAGAAACTTTGACTCTTAGGGAACGAACCCTACCAACTCCAACATTCGCTTCCCGCAGTAGACAAGACCTATCGAATTACTCTTGCGCCCCATAATCTTGTTGATATTTGCGATTAGTGAAGTGCCGCACCTGGACATCCATAAGGTTGCCCAAATTAAGTGACACGTCAGTTTTTTTGCTGTAGCCAATGTGGGGGTTCAACTGGAAGGTATGAACCAGCCAGAAGTGAACCCACTGGAAAATCTAAAACCATTATAAACAGGTAAGTCCCAATACAGATCACTGTGTGACTCCAACTAGAGAAATTTTAGAAACTGATTTCTCTCTATTTTTTGCAACCAACTGTTCTCTTCTGCTTAAGTATATACATTATTAACTCATTATCTTCAATTGCATAGCTATGTAAATTTTATACGTAATTCATGAAATGCAGTCAAATGCTTTTGTAAGTTTAGTTACAGGTAAGGTAGCAGATAAAGTTAATTTACTCACAACATTAGTTAACACTTGTTCTACACATTTTCAACTACTTAAGTAGTGTTAAGACATTTAAGAAATCTATATTGTTATGGCATATTAATTCGTGGTCCTCCTAAAATAATTACTTCTAAAATAACTTCACAGATAGAAGTTCTCAAATACTTTGACTGGAACTGGCAGAATGAATATAATAAAATCAATTACATTTTTGTTATTGTTTATAGAGTGAGAGAGGGAAGAAACCGAGGTATTAACCAATAGCTCCAATATTTCTAGATTAGAATTGACTATACTTGTCCTTAAACTTTGCCTTTACATTGTAACGACCTAGAGTGCATTATTAAACCCCCTAGAGTGTGTTTATAATTCCTCAGTTGTCCTCTGAACTCAATGAATAATGTACAGAAAATAACAGTGCACAGAATACCAATACTTTAGTGTGATAGTGTTAGAAGTTCAGGATTATTAACTCTAGGATGGACTGGTCTGAACATGTAACAGGTATTTTATTTTATTTATTTACTTATTACATGGCTGAGCCAATTTCACAAAGTTTACAAACCCTAATTGTACTATTAGATATTATTTATAATACATATTATAGTACAGTACAGAATATATAGTAAACAGTATAGTAATGTATTGAATAGAATAGACTTTTCGAATGTTAAGGCAAGATGGTACCAAAGATTTAAATTCTAACAGTAATAAAATTTGAAAAATATGATAATGACAAAATATGAGCATAACAGTAAAATATATAACATTCATAAAATATATAACAAAAAGAAGTGGAAACACAGTGATAAATATATATATATATATATATATATATATATATATATATATATATATATATATAAAACCATAATATATCAACCTAATCACATAAAGGGAAGAAAACACACATATATATATATATATATATATATATATATATATATATATATATATGTAAAGTTAAGTAAAGTTAAGTGGTCACTGAATCAGTTTTAGAAGACCTCATGGAAAACTGCCAGGAACTTCTTCCTTGACTGCATGTATTTAAATCAAAGAAAAATTCAACCTCACTGGAGATGCTACTATCCAAATGAAGGAGGCGAGCAATAAGAATTTTGATATACGATGTTGGTCTGAAGCAATGACTAAAAAGAGTTCTAGAACAAGTGTTCTGAACTGGTGTTCTGAGCAGTGGAGCCTCAAATTTTATACTTTATGCAAACATCCATATCAGCAACATCTCTTCTCAATTGTAATAGACCAAGTCCAATTACACTAGCAAAGTCAGTCCCTTGGTACTATTACCCATTCCAAACACTCACAAGTCAGAAATATCAATTCTGAGTAGAATTAGCAGCAGTGTAGGCATTTAAACAACTGAGACATTCAAACCCCTGCCTTACCAGCAAAAGCAGAAAAAATACTTTAGGACAAGGGAACTGCCATTACCTTTTGACAACCATATCACGAAACCGAGCGTCTTGTTTGCCCTTTGGGCAATTGCATCAACATGCTCACCAAAATGTAAATCACATGAGAAAAGGATATCCCGATGCATGATGGTTGAAATTCTTAGTACAATATTACTATCCATAAAGTATACTTACTTACTTACTTCGTACTTCTAATTCCGCAGAAGTTGGCCCAAATTGGGCTTCTGCAGGTCAAACTGCCCTAGGAAAGGGTCAGGGTGGGTTGGGTAAAGTGCCCGCACTAAATTCAAAAAATTCTTCTACACTGTAGAAACAATTTAAGACCATAAAGTTCTTTAGCTCACTCTTGAATTTTTTTACAGAATTTAAATCTTTTATGCTAGAAGGTAGAACTTGATAAATTTTGTTTCCAGAATAATACAGGTTTTTTTCAAAAAGAATTTGTCTATGGTATACAGCAAAATTGTTTTTATGCCTAGTGTTATACGAGTGAACATCATTTTGGTATTCAAGGTTTTATGTTTTAATATACACTGCATAGCTCTGACTGCTCTTTTTTGCAAGGTAAAAATCTGTTTTATATTTATTGTTTTGCTACCCCAGAGGATGATTGAATAAGATATGTGTGACTCAAGCAGGCAGTGGTATACGCTTTTGACTAGGTCTAAGTTATTGAGTCCAGAGAGACACCTAAGAACAAAGGTGCCCTTGGATAATTTTCCAGCGACTTTTTCCAACTGCCTGCACCAGTCCATACCATCGTCCAACACCACTCCTAGCAGCTCAGATGACTCTGAGATATCCACTTCAGTGTCACCAATAAACAAGGATGGTGTCCAAAAGTTTTTTGAAATTTTCATTTGTTTGGTTTGGATGCAAATGCATTTTGATTTTTCGGGGTTCATTTTAAGACTGTTTTTTTGAAAAAATTGGGCTAGTACATTGGTTTTATGAAAAAATTCTAATTCCAGAATTTCACAATCCCTATTTTTGGTGACAAGAGTGGTATCATCTGCAAACATGTAAAGGTTTTCTTTTGGACTTTGATTTGTGATGTCATTAATTATGTAGATCAAAAAAAGAAGGAGACCAAGAATTGACCCATGCGGAATTCCATTTAGGATCAATTCTGGTTTAGACTGAACGGTCTTGATTTTGGATTTTGTTTTGTGCATAATTTCGACTACCTGATACCTGTTTGACAGGTATGAGGCAAGCCAATCTCTGGCATAATTTTGAACGCCCAGGGCCGAAAGTTTGCCAATAAAAATTTCAGCATTGACACAATCAAAGGCCTTCGAGAGATCTGCAAAGCAAGCCATTACAATCTCACCCCAATGACACAATTCACAAAATCAATAAGAGCCAATTTGGTTGATTTTGATTTTCTGAAACCATACTGTCTCTCCACCAGAAGCTTATTTGCCTCAAGGTAGTCAATCAGCTGGTTACAGATGGTATTTTCAATGAATTTTGAGACCACTGGTAGGAGCCATATTGGACGATAATTACACACATCCTTAACATCCCCCTTCTTAAAAAGAGGCTTGACCTTGGCAATCTTGCAAGCGTTTGGGAAGGTGCAGCTACTAATTGATTTATTTACAAGATCCACCAGTGGTCGAGTAATTTCTTCCTGACAGAATTTCAGTGCCTTCATACAGAGGCCACAACTCCAGAGGAAGTCTTTGGACTGAAGTTGACAAAGAGTTGTTTTATAGTTTTTTCATCAATTAATTTAAAACTGTCAAGTGTGAGGTTGTTTTCTACTTGGGCATGAACATGTACATCATGATTGACTTGTAGATCATCTTTAATTTCATTTGCAATGTTGATAAAAAATTTATTAAAGTGCTCACATATTTGAATTGGATTGTATCGTATATTTGTTTATTTTGATTTATAATGGAAATGTTTTCAGAATTTGTTTTGCTTTTTCCTCTTATACCATTAACTATATGCATAACTCTATTGGTTTATTATCATATTCCTCAATCCTATTGTTGTACCACTTAGCTTTTTCAGTTTTAAGATTATCCCTGTATCTTGTAAGAGCAGCATTGTACTCGTATCTTAATTTATTTTCTTCAGACTTAACGTTTTTCCACAGGCTGTAGCAAGCTGTCATCTCATTCTTCAATCTTAAAACATCATTACTTTGCCACTTAATTTGTTAAGTTTCTCTTTCATAGACTTCTTTTACTGGGCATGATATATTATAGTGATACAAAAATGTCTCAATGAGTGATTTATATTTTTTTGTTTACATCTGTCTCTCTGTCAAAATCAGTCCAACTTTCACCTTTAAGTCTAGCCTTTAATTCCATTAAATTGTTTTGATTGAGCTTTCTAATAGTCTTTTTAATTTTCTGATTTTTTTGATGGTTTATATCAAATTTTAAAACAATTCCATGATCAGATATAAAAGGTTCAATAACTGTACAGTTGCAGTTTTCTAGACTGGTGATAAAATTATCAATGCATGTAGCTGAGTGTTAAGCTTCTCTAGTGGCCTCAGTAATTGTGGTGACTAAGCCAAAACTTTTAATAATATTATTGAAATCGATTGTGTTATTGTTTGACTCCAAGAGATTAATATTAAAATCACCTCCAATAATTACCTCAGTTTTCTCACCACGTAGATGTAGGTTTCTCAAGTAACTTGTGAGATTTGTTTTAAAAATGTCTACAAGGTATATCCCCATCCGGGCTTCTATACACTGCACCTATAATACAAATTTTACCATCAATTGACGCTTTAATTTCACAGCACTCAAAGTTTTTTTCTTTCTGATATTTTGTTTCCAATTTCAAGAGTTTTTATGACTTTTGCACTGGTTTGATTGTTTCTAAAAACAGCTGTACCTCCCATTTTCATGTCATGTCTGCTAAAATTATTTAGAAGCTTGTAATTTTGGATTTGTATAATTTGAATTTTGTCATCATCAAGTCCGTGTTCCGTTACGAGAAAAAAATCTGGTTTTCGTTCATTTAGAAAAATTTCCAGCTGAGTTATTTTGCTATATAGACCCCTGACATTTAAGTGAATTATTTTGAAGGCTGAATTTTTTATTTTGGCAAATTTATTCCTTATCCTACCTTTATTGTTGTTTCTCATGGCAATTTCAATGCCAACTGAGTCATTTAGGTCTGGTTTGGCTAAGCACTCCTTCAGGTTTTTTGTACAAGCAGACTGCTGTTCCGGCCCCCCAGCTGATTTTACCAGTGGGTCGACACATGCTATATAGTTTTCAATGACACCACTGAGGACGTCTTTTCCCATCCAATTCAAGTGTAGGCCATGCCTTGTATAGCATGACCTATCCATCAAGGAGTTGATGCCCAAAAAGGCCCACTTGTACTTTGTACATTTCTCTTTAAGTACCTCATTTTGTTTTCTCAATAGGTTGTTATGTTGAGGTAAGTCATACCGGTATGGTGTTTCCACCCAGACAACTCTTCCTAGCATCCCCTCAGCCAATGCATCCAGCCCAGGGCCAGCCTCTCAACACTCTTCTCAGTGACACAATTTGCCCCCGCTCTGTCAACCATGGACATGACAGGATCACCAGGCTTCATATGATCCTCAATAAAACAAATTTTACAAAACTATTTGTGTGGAGAAAGGCGAATGAAAGGTAATAACTGAACACTTACTTGTGTTTATCTACATATTATTCATCTCTTACCATCTTACAATCTTGAAAAACTTCATATCTTCACCTAACTTAAGATGAAAACTAGAGATAAATGACATAAAAAGAAGACCTAGCCTACTAAAGTTCTTCTGAAGTTTTACACTGATGGCTCACGCCTAGACTAGACTACAGGATATGGTTAAGTGTATGAGGGCCAAGCGCCAGATTGGCAATACCCTTAGGGAAATATGCCATGGTCTTCCAAGCAGAAGTCATGGATGGAGATTTAAACATGCACCGAAGGCTCACACAGAAGGAATCTAAAGATGCACAATATTTCATACCAATCAAGCAGCTTTAAAGCCACTTGGCACCTGCTCCTTTGACTTAAAATTAGTATCAATGCAAGAATGTACTCATGGAACTGGCAAAGAGGAACAAAGTTGTCCTTGGCTAGATGCCGGGCCATTTCTGGAAATGAATCAGTGGACGCTCTCTCCAAGAGTGGATCTGGAAGCCTTTTTTGTAAGTCCGGAGCCGGGATGTGGAGTAGCCTTCTTCCACAGAGAAATTAGATCCGAGACTTGAAGTAGTACCTTTGAACTCAGGCAATAAAAAATGTTTATCCATCTATACGCTAAAGTGTTGTCAAGACTTCTAGATCTAAGCAAAGAGGATATACGATTAATACTTTGGATACAGGTCATGGCCCTCTTCAAAAACACCTGATAAAGGTTGCTTTAAGCCAGATTGATAAATACAAACTCGGTAGAGAGGCAGACGAATCAGCGGGCCTCTTTTACTAAATTGCTGAGTGAATGGACTACAATTCTTTTGTAGATTAACAAGTGTTATTTTGCACAGTAATGTTTTAGTTATAGTTTAATTTAAATTGTTTTATTAAATGTAAGAAAGGGCCATGTGTAGCCCTAATTCCACCCATGTAACTCATGCACAAATAGAAAAATTAATCATTCATTCTAACAGCTGGCCATAAGTGAAGAAATGTTGCGAAATGTTTCTTAGCACTATGTGAGTTGAGAATAATAATCTTGATTGGAAAAATAATTTAGATATTAACCAATCGGACAAATGCAAACTCATGATCTTTGAAACCACTAGATAACATATACAATTACCAGAGTTTGCACCATGATTTCTTTTCAGAGATTTAGGAGCTGGCGTGTTCAGGCACCTGTGTAGCCTAGTTGTCTTACCTCAGTTCTGTCAGTAATTTCAGAATACATGACGTCAGTATTTCGGACATCCCTCAATCACCAGCTTGTCAAAACCGAAGTCAGGTATATCAGATGTTTGGAATATTTTTCATGAAGTCAAAATTCAGCGACGCTGTTTTAATTGTTCCTCTAACTAGAAATATTATGAGGAAGCTTGTGGCCGCAAAGTCTAATGCGTATAACTTTGTAACTGGTGAGGAAGTTCATATCCAGTATCTGACTGATCGCAGCATTTTTATTAGCAGTGTTCATATTATAGTTTAAATAAAATGTTCCTCTTATTCCATTTGATAAAATTGTCACGTAGACTTTTGATCCATGGAGATGGGTAGAATTAAGTTGAAAATAAGACTGGCCTCACCCAATGTAGAAAAAAAAATTAATTTTAAGCTATTAGTGGGGAGAGCATATAATATTTTAGTTTTTGTATAGTAGTCTTGAGCACTCGGCTTGACCATCCAAAGGTATGTTTACCAAACTTGCAAATGATTACAATTGTTAAACACGATAAACCCAAACGGCAAACATTTTTCATTATTGCTAATATATTTTTTATGCGTTTATAAAAGAATATATATAATTTAAAAATAATAGGTATAAGAAACATATAGCAATGTCTTGGGTGTGGTAAGATAAATGTATCTAGACAAGTATATTAATAGCTTTTAGAATAAATTGATCTTTTTTCACTTAATATAAATTCATTCCATACCTTTGAAACATACTAAACGAGAAGTATGCAACAATAATAATGTTTTTGGTTGGCACCACTGTGCATCACGTAAAGCTGAGTGTCAGATTTTCTGTCTGCCTGGCGCCTGTAAGTAGACAGACCGCAGATGTAGTGTCCGTTTGGTGGTTGCCAGTTCATAAATAAATAAGAATAATTGCCTTTAGTTTACTGGTGTTAGGTGAATGTATTGTTAAACGGGATGTAATGAATAATTTTGTAATTTTCAACGCACTCTCCTCAATAATAATGTGGCTTTACATATGTGTGTATCAAACGGCCTTAGTGGGTGAATTCATTTGTATGGCTGAAATATAGTAGCCTGTAGCCTATAATGGTTTCTATAATTTTAATTGATCTGCTCGGTAGATGACAAAAAGTCTTGGTTATCTGGGGTAAAATGAGTGAGGTTGTATGTTGTGTCGTTTTAAACTGTTGACGAGAGTGTTGTGCTTCTTTTGGCGGATCAAGAAATGTCTGCACAATCGGACAGCTTGGAAATAGTTCACGAAGGGTGGTTGACAAAATCACCTCCTACCAAGAGTGTTTGGAGAGCAGTGAGTATCAGTCATTATTGTAAATATTTAAGTAATGAATTTTGTTTATTTTGAAGTCATAATTATTTAGATTAGGCTGTTACCTTAGAGCATAATTTTCTATTTCAATATTTTGAGAGTAGGCCTAGTTTAAATATGTTGTGTTTGAGGTTAGACCATTATTTAGGGGCTCCTAATGCTGAATTCCAGTTGTCATTAGTGGTGTACTAAAATCCAATTTGAGATAGCTTCTATAATTGTAATGCCTGCAGTATAGTAAGCGGCCACCATGACAATCGAATCTGTGAACTAAATTATCAATTAGAAATAATTAGCAAATCAAATACAAAAAAGTTCTAATTATAGTTGTTTACTATTATTAAGCATTCTAAAACTTTTTAATGTATTAAATAACTATATTGTTTAAAAGTAATAAAAAAAAGTTAAATCATTTGTACAGTAATTAGATTAACGGCTGCAAATACAATAATGAACTTGTGTTATAATTTATAATCGGGTACGGTCCAATAAGCGGACCCGGTTTTTTATATCGAAATTGGCAAACGATATTACTTAATCATAACCATCGATATAATCAATCGATACTGATGAATTATTTTTAACAACTTAAATAATCTATATGAACAGCTGTAAACACTTTCAAATAATACAAGGTAATATTTTAAATTTCACGTAACATTGTGTATTAAAATGGCCGTCAATCTTAGGAAGCTTCACGAAATTGCTTTAAAAGACGATAAAATATGTTTTTTATGGCTTCAGGATGTTGGGTTAGTACCTAAGAATCCATTATGTGATATTTGTGGAAAGGTAACAAATGTAACTGTTAGAGGAGCTAACATGGTCGTCTTCAGATGCAAAAAAAAGAAGGTAATGGGGGACACAACTTTAGTAAAAACGTTTTCGTTCTGTTTCATTTAGTTAAAGTTATGAGTTTCCCTGATTTTGGTTATGTTCATTTATTATTTGTTATCATTAAATTCACATTTTAATTTAAACATATGATTGTTATTACTTTTATATCGATTGATAGTCTGTGATTCGATATGCGAATATTAGGTATCGATGATTATATTCGATATAAAAAACCGGGTCCGCTTATTGGACCCTACCCTTATAATCGCACAAAATATAGTCAAGGACTACAATTGCCACTTCAAAATTGGCTAAATTGATAACTTGTCTTACTCCAGTCCAATTACGACACTTAGCTATACTCAAGATATTACTCTTCCTATCTTATGAGGCAGAAACCTAAGGGTTTTATGAGGGGACCTAGGGGGTGGCAGGGGGAAGGGGGGAATTGTGTGGTGGAAAAGGCTTTTTGCAGTTGACTAAAGAGATCGATGTATGTTTTTGGATGTCCTATTCTGGTAGGATTGATTTCATATGTTAATACTGCAGTTGGATTTGTATGACTAGTATTAGATTCTGGTATAGTCTCAGTGTCTTTTAGTCTTTGTAGGAATCTGATGCTCAGTAATAAAAGTTTGCTTCTGTTGGAGAAAAGGTGCTTTTGGAGGGGCTCCTCTTTCTGCAAAATATTTTTTCTTTCCAAATATTTATGACAATCATCTAGTGGTTGTTTCTTTTTTGGTTCTTAATTAATTGATCGATGAGATAAATTCACTGGGAGGTCTAGATGCTATCTGCCCTAGATTACAGCATCCCTCTGTGATGACTCCACTCACATTGTGTGACTTATCACAATGTTAAATTGATTTGGTATAGTTGGCTCTGTCATAGAGAATACCTTTTGTGACAAGGATTCTACTTGAAATATCAATCCATCAATTTTCTCCTTTAGTGAGTGATATTTTCTAGCATTTTCTCATACAGCTTGAGATTGAAGCTGCATGGAGTAGATTGCAATCAAAATAGGATTGATTGAGTTGATCAAAGACATTGGTTTGAATTTTCATCTGATAAGAGACATCTATAAATTCTCCATCTGCAAACATATCTAAGAGGTGACGAGTTGTTTTCACATCTAGTTGAGCAGTGTGTTTTTTTTTCGTTGGAGTTGCTCTTCCCTTGATTTCTGTATACTGATCTGAGTCTGTGTACACAAGGAGATCTAGATCTTGGCCCGGAGTGTGGAATTTGGAGTGAATCTGAAACAGAAAATTCAGAACGGAATTCATCTAGAGTAAATTTAAGTATTTTTAAAGATTCTTCCTTTGGAGAACTATCCTCCGGGGTAAAAGTTGTAACCATAATTTGCTATTGCCTTCTGGATTCTTCTCTGGATATTTCAGCAATCTCTTTGGGAATTTTCCTGATGGTTTCTTTCTTTCCCGGACTAGGTAACTTCTCTGAGGGATCTAATTCAAGATTTCATTATTCTTGGACTCCTCTGAGTCCTGGTTTTCAGAAAAGTCTTCCGAAATGGTTGTCTCATTCATCTTCTTTGCTCGAAAGATACTAGGATTTTGACTTATTTGAGCTGCACTAGTTTTTATTATCGTTTTTGCCTCAAGCGATTAAGCCCTTTAGGCGAGTGTCGGATAAGAGACTTCTATGAGTGGTACTATTTGTGCCACAAGCTGTCAAACATCTTTATCCATTAAATTGTAATAATAAGCAGCTTTAAGTATTACATTACTCTGTTTCTTTCTAATATGACTTTCTAAGTTGAGATCACATAATAGTTGATAAAATATTATTATTTGTAAATTTTAAAAAGATTTCTTTTTCGTATACGTGTCTAACAAAGGATTGATTTTTGGGTGACTCCAAATAATTGATTGTAAATTTTGATACCTAGATTTTGCATGCTCCTTAAAGTATTGGAAAGTCATTGTGTATGTTGTGATGTTTATTTCTCACAGCGTAGATCTACTTCTTATATCATCCAAAGAAGTGATTGTCTTAAAGAGATTATAACCAATATTAAACATTTTTATCAGGCACAGACTGAAATAGCAAAACCAATTTTAAACTATAGAGATATGTCAGAACCAACGTAACAGAAATAACAGAAAATTTATGGATAATAGTGTGTCCCGTTCCTGCTAGCATAGATAGTAGGCTACTCATTACAGATACATTTTCAATACAGATACTTAATACAGTTGGCGGGTAGGGTACGATAAGCGGACCCGGTTTTTTATATGGAAGAATGTAGTCTTCGATACCTAATACCCGGGTTTTTTATATTGAAGAATGTAGTCTTCGATACCTAATATTCACATTTCAAATCCTAGACTATCAATTGATATAAAAGTATCTTTAGTCCTGAATAACAATCATATGTTTTTAAATTAAAATATGAATTTAATATTTACAGTGATCAAACAAGTTATTATAACAAAAATTAGGAAAACTGAAGACTACCATATTTGCTCCTCTCACAGTTACAGTTGTTTCTTTCCCACAAATTTCACTTATTGGGGTTTTCGGTATGAGTCCATGGTCGATGGTTATGATTAAGTAATATCGATTGCCAATTTCGATGTAAAAACCGGGTTCGCTTATCGTACCCTACCCCAGTTGGCCGTTCTTGGAAGAAAGTTCTCTGAATATTTTAGGAGTAACGTACTCTGTAACCTTCACGTAAAATTGTAAATCAGTATGTTTTATACTCTCTTACAAAGTAGCCTACTGGTTACAAGCTACGAGAAATAGTAGAAACTAACCTCACTTTTCATCATAGCTATGATGGTAAAATTTATATATATTTAACATTTTGAAAACAATTGAATTAATTATATTTTGTGCAGTGCCATGTATTTAGTAAATTAAAATGGTTATAAAGTTTTAATTTATCTATTTTCTTATGTTATGTTCATAAATATGTAACTATATAATGTTTGGTTACTTTGAATTACAGTATTATAGTCTAGGTTGTTTTTATTTGTATTGTTTAAAAATACAATTTTAGTGAAACAAATAGATTTTGTTTTGTTTAAATGGTCATTTTAAATCTAATTATTTAATTTCAATTTGGGAATATTCCTCATCTAAATAGATGAACATGTTTCTGTGCAAAGGGAAATTAATTTTTTAGTTTCGTTAAATTGTAATGATTTTATACTGCTACAAATTGTGAACTATTCCTGTTATGATGTAGAAGAATAATATTATTCTGAACTTGTGCTTGATCAACACTGTATAAATGATATTTTGTACTGGTATCTTTGTAACGTAACAGTAACGAACTGGAAATTGTACTATTTTCGTCACAGTAATGAAAGAAGTTGATTACACAACTTGTACCAAAAGTCTCTGTATTTTAGTATCCGTCAGGTGAAAGGGCCAGTTTAGTCTGATTGTACTGCTGTTACGGAGAGGTCTACATCAGCCAAACGGATAAAGATAATAAACAAAAATATGAACTTAATTTCATAATACATTAGCAGAAATTCATATATGTTACGTAGCAGAGTTTATGTTGTGGCAAAATGAGTAAAACCAGATAACCGGTTTTTGGTAGGAAAGCCACTAAACAGTGCAGAAATAAATTGGTTACCTCATCTTTTTAGAAAGTACAGCCTATAATATATGTGCCAGATGATTGGTTTTATAAGGGTCAGTTCTAATATGTGTTACATTATGAACAATTACGTAACAAAAAACCAGCTGCTCAACCTATACAATGTTGTTGTATTTATTTCATTATTATTTATTAAAACTCCTTTTTTTGGTTGAAACTGCTTATATAAAATTTGTTTACTTCTGCAACATTCGTGTTTTCAGTTGTATATTCGTCATAAAATTAGTCCTGGTTTGAACGAGAAGTAATGTTTCCTTTTCCACTTCTGCAATATTCGTGTTTTCAGTTGTATATTCGTCATAAAATTAGTCCTAGTTTTAACGAGAAGTTATGTTTTCTTTTCTTAACTGGAATTAGTTGTAACCAGAGATAAAACTAGGTTACATAGGCTATAGATAACTTAGGTGATATTTTTGGCTAAAATTTGACCTAATATTCGCTAGTTATATTCATACCTTCTTTTGAACTAGAATTAAATGCTCCACCTATATGAATCGAAAAAATTTTAACCTAAATACGGATGAAAAATGTTTAAAAAACAGAATAATGGCTCGTGGTAAAACAAAAGAATGTATCATACAGACATGTTTGTAAGAGTGACTTATCAGAAGTTAAACTCTTATCTGAACTGGTAAAGGAAGCTGTGACCACATCCTCTTGACATTAGCAAACTTGGAAGTTTTCCCAAACTGTTACACGTGATCTTATGAACTGCTTAAAAAGTAAAAAGTTTTGATTTTTATACAGTAATGTAGTTATAATGCACAATCACATGAACATTTAATATAGTAGTAATACTAACAAAAATTCTTGTATGCTTGTTGTACATAAAAAAGCATTGGAATGTGTTCTGTAAATACATGCATTATTTTGGTAAGTGAAAAGGTTGGCTTTTAAGTTGATTCCATAGAAATCTTGTACAAAGTTTCCGCAGGGTTGTTTTATTTTCATTTTATCAGGCTTGTGAACATGATAAATATTGTGATTTTTAATCTACTTAGACTAATTTGGTATGGATGTAGTATTCATGCATGCGTGGTTTTGATAAGTTCGTTAGCTAATATCATCTAATAAAAATTAAACATTTCTAGAAACTTTCAAATAACTTTTATTGCCTACCTGACTTTTTTAATATTTATTAAAATTTCAAGAAAGGCAATCTGTTAAAGTTTCAAAAGGGAACGATTATTTTTTAATTACTATGTATCTAAAACAAATTGAGCATTCTCTGGTGATTTACAACAAAGTTTGTAGTTATAAGATTTTTAATATTATTACGTAAGTCCACTGGATAGCGAATGTAAAAGATTTAGAAATGTGTACAATAAACATAGCTACAATAGAAATGAGCAGAAAAATGCCATAGGGTTTAATTCAATAAAATTGGTGAAAACGTAGTATTTAAGTATACCTGATACAAGTTCACAATCCAGTATCAACTAGTTATGACTTCCAACCTTACTAGCTGTACCAATTACACATTATGTAAGTATTATTAATTATAACAAAGCGTAGTTTGAAAATATTTTTAATCTTCAAAGTTTGAAATCTAATTTAGTTAATAGGTACAAAGTACTGATACGTAGCTTTTGAAAATTTATAGGTTTGTAGTAGTAATTACATAAAATTAAACTGATCTTATTGGTAAACATTCAGAGGCAAAACTCTTTAAAAATGATTTTCAGTATATCATAGAAGAGTAAGCACAAAATTTGTAATTTTGAAAAGATAAATAAAATGTAGGCTACAACAGAAAAAAAGAAGACAGGCCAAACTAATTTCTATTGGACTTTTACAATTTGTACAGACAAATAAATAACATTAAATTTTGTTATTAAAACTGGTGTGTTGTATTTCTATACATGTTATGCGTCCTCCTAAAGTAAGGAAGTGTTTGTTTAATTCAATAACTTTCTTGTTTTAGTGTTCAAAAACAAATGTTGCTTTAATATGGAGTATATATATAGTCTATATATATATATAGACTATATATATATATATATATATATTAATTTAAATATAATTCCTATGAGATATATTATAGTGGTTCACATTAAAACTTATTCTAAAATTAAAATTCCCTTATCTCGTTTTTATAAGTCTATCTAAATTACTTTATTTCAGCGTTAAGTAAAACTAAAAAAATTATATACATATAGTCTGTTGTAATACAAATAAATACCACACAGTCTGTAACCCTAAAATTTTATAAAAAAATAAGAGTAAAATAACCTCGATGTAAACTAAAATGATTTCCAGATACTTCGTGGCGGTCGACTATAGTATTTAACTCTCCTTGGCTTATTTGTATTCACACAACGCCAAGATTCCTCCACATTGTAGACCTACAGCAGCCAACTGTGATAAGGTGAACCGGTGTAGGCGCTCCAGCGTCGTCCTTGGCTTATTTGTATACACACAACGCCAAGATTCCTCCACACTGTAGACCTACAGCAGCCAACTGTGATAAGGTGAACCGGTGTAGGCGCTCCAGCGTCGTCCTTGGCTTATTTGTATACACACAACGCTAAGATTCCTCCACACTGTAGACCTACAGCAGCCAACTGTGATAAGGTGAACCGGTGTAGGCGCCCCAGCGTCGTCCTTGGCTTATTTGTATACACACAACGCTAAGATTCCTCCACACTGTAGACCTACAGCAGCCAACTGTGATAAGGTGAACCGGTGTAGGCGCCCCAGCGTCGTCCTTGGCTTATTTGTATACACACAACGCCAAGATTCCTCCACACTGTAGACCTACAGCAGCCAACTGTGATAAGGTGAACCGGTGTAGGCGCCCCAGCGTCGTCCTTGGCTTATTTGTATACACACAACGCCAAGATTCCTCCACACTGTAGACCTACAGCAGCCAACTGTGATAAGGTGAACCGGTGTAGGCGCCGCAGCGTCGTCCTTGGCTTATTTGTATACACACAACGCCAAGATTCCTCCACACTGTAGACCTACAGCAGCCAACTGTGATAAGGTGAACCGGTGTAGGCGCCCCAGCGTCGTCCTTGGCTTATTTGTATACACACAACGCCAAGATTCCTCCACACTGTAGACCTACAGCAGCCAACTGTGATAAGGTGAACCGGTGTAGGCGCCCCAGCGTCGTCCTTGGCTTATTTGTATACACACAACGCCAAGATTCCTCCACACTGTAGACCTACAGCAGCCAACTGTGATAAGGTGAACCGGTGTAGGCGCCCCAGCGTCGTCCTTGGCTTATTTGTATACACACAACGCTAAGATTCCTCCACACTGTAGACCTACAGCAGCCAACTGTGATAAGGTGAACCGGTGTAGGCGCCCCAGCGTCGTCCTTGGCTTATTTGTATACACACAACGCTAAGATTCCTCCACACTGTAGACCTACAGCAGCCAACTGTGATAAGGTGAACCGGTGTAGGCGCCCCAGCGTCGTCCTTGGCTTATTTGTATACACACAACGCTAAGATTCCTCCACACTGTAGACCTACAGCAGCCAACTGTGATAAGGTGAACCGGTGTAGGCGCCCCAGCGTCGTCCTTGGCTTATTTGTATACACACAACGCCAAGATTCCTCCACACTGTAGACCTACAGCAGCCAACTGTGATAAGGTGAACCGGTGTAGGCGCCCCAGCGTCGTCCTTGGCTTATTTGTATACACACAACGCCAAGATTCCTCCACACTGTAGACCTACAGCAGCCAACTGTGATAAGGTGAACCGGTGTAGGCGCCCCAGCGTCGTCCTTGGCTTATTTGTATACACACACAACGCCAAGATTCCTCCACACTGTAGACCTACAGCAGCCAACTGTGATAAGGTGAACCGGTGTAGGCGCCCCAGCGTCGTCCTTGGCTTATTTGTATACACACAACGCCAAGATTCCTCCACACTGTAGACCTACAGCAGCCAACTGTGATAAGGTGAACCGGTGTAGGCGCCCCAGCGTCGTCCTTGGCTTATTTGTATACACACAACGCCAAGATTCCTCCACACTGTAGACCTACAGCAGCCAACTGTGATAAGGTGAACCGGTGTAGGCGCCCCAGCGTCGTCCTTGGCTTATTTGTATACACACAACGCCAAGATTCCTCCACACTGTAGACCTACAGCAGCCAACTGTGATAAGGTGAACCGGTGTAGGCGCCCCAGCGTCGTCCTTGGCTTATTTGTATACACACAACGCCAAGATTCCTCCACACTGTAGACCTACAGCAGCCAACTGTGATAAGGTGAACCGGTGTAGGCGCCCCAGCGTCGTCCTTGGCTTATTTGTATACACACAACGCTAAGATTCCTCCACACTGTAGACCTACAGCAGCCAACTGTGATAAGGTGAACCGGTGTAGGCGCCCCAGCGTCGTCCTTGGCTTATTTGTATACACACAACGCCAAGATTCCTCCACACTGTAGACCTACAGCAGCCAACTGTGATAAGGTGAACCGGTGTAGGCGCCCCAGCGTCGTCCTTGGCTTATTTGTATACACACAACGCCAAGATTCCTCCACACTGTAGACCTACAGCAGCCAACTGTGATAAGGTGAACCGGTGTAGGCGCCCCAGCGTCGTCCTTGGCTTATTTGTATACACACAACGCTAAGATTCCTCCACACTGTAGACCTACAGCAGCCAACTGTGATAAGGTGAACCGGTGTAGGCGCCGCAGCGTCGTCCTTGGCTTAGTTGTATACAGACAACTCCAAGATGTTGTATACACACAACGCCAAGATTCCTCCACACTGTAGACCTACAGCAGCCAACTGTGATAAGGTGAACCGGTGTAGGCGCCGCCGCGTCGTCCTTGGCTTATCTAACCTGCGCGCCATCTGTCTTGCAGAATATATTGTTTTCACGTGCCTTTCTAGAGAATGTCGTATTGGTGCACGACTCGCCTCGATTGTATTCTCGAGATACGAACACAGCGGACATATATAATGTGGAAGGCACGCAGTACATTAATGTTGATTACACTCCGTATATTACAATAGCGTGTCAATAGCTCAATTGAAAGTGATTTTTTCAAGGGCTAAGATTTAAAACTCCTTTATTTTGTAACACGGTGGCAAATGCTCGCGACTGTGCGCTAAAGTTTCAAGGTCACAAACGTAGTACGTACCTTTTGTAATTACTAGTAATGGTCGCATCCAAAACTCAATTATCTTCAAATGAATTAATAAATATTACTAAACGCTGCTGAAATAAAAATTATTAGTACGCAGATCTACTTGTAGTCGCTTAAGTACACTTTACGCTAGAAATGTATGGTATAACTTTGTATCATTTACGCAAGAGATAATCCATCCAAAGTTCTAAATAGAGGCACGGAGGAAAATTGAGCACTTCGACTGCCCTCTGTGGATGTTGAAAAACGGTGACAATTAAAGTTACTTGGCGAAGCCTTATCGTCGGACCTCGGAACTAACTGAAATAATCATCGGACCTCACAAACCTCGTCCGTATGAATGATTGATTTATCTCCAGTGTAACAATACAATCAAAGGGTGTACTGTGTAGCGACTTTAATGATTTATTTTTAAAATAAACTAAACCATTGCAAAGCATGTTTACAAATCCAAAAGTCTTCTGTGATTTCCAAGGTATTAGACAAATATAGCTACACTATAAATTAAAGCTTGTGCACTCATGTCTTTGAACCATAAATTACTATAATTCTCTGGATTTCGTTCCATTCAGCACCCACTCAAACGCGTCGGATAAGAAGACTTGTAGGGACGATAAGATTGAAAATATCGATAGGTTCGGAGAACCGTGACAGCTGACGTGATTACAAAATTCAGTGAAGTAACGTTTGGATTCCTGCCATTCCAACGGGTTCTGTTGAAGGAAGTGTCACTCGGATCTCGAGATGGAATGACGCACAACGCCTGAAGGTCGTACTTACTCGTACAGGCAGACAGATTGCCGTGAAACTGACTCACTCGCTACATAACACTGCTCACTTCGCCGAACAGGTCTGAGGTTTGAGGTGGAAAGGGGGGGGGGGTAGATGAAAGGCTAATCCCGAGTAACTCGTTTACCACTTGTTTGTTATCGCTTAGCCGACTTACATAATCTCGTTGTATACCAACCGAACAGCTCACTTGGTTCTAGGTTAGGTAAGATTCGGTATTCCGCAATCTGAACAGTATCTTATCTTTAACATCGTGTTATCACTTCATTAGTGATAACACGTGCAGCTATATTAGATTATTCTGGAATTTCATTAGTAATATCGCTAGTTTTGTGCGTCTTTTGGTTTTTGTTATCACATCCCGAAACTGAAATGATGCATTTAATCTATACTGTTAATTAAAAATTAACGGTATCTATTTTTGTTTGTGTTACTCAATAACGTAAAAACTACTGGACCGATTGTACTGAAATTTGACATGGAGATTCTTAGGGTCCTGGTCAACACAAGTCTATTCCTATTTCGAAAATCCCTCTGGAATGCGCCCCACTGGTCTTGAAAACAACCTTAACACTACATTATCCATTATACTTAAGGACTTAGCTTGGCTCAGCAGATAGTAAATGTGTTTTAATCACCTTTCAAAGTCAAAAATAGTAAGTATAATAAATTGTACACATTTAAACAGGTGATAGTAAATGTTTTTGTTATTCGTCAGTCAGACAGTTACACTATGTAATGTTACGCGCAGAAGCTTTTCTTTACCTGGGTTTCTTTTTATCAAGATTTTTAATTAATAAAATAAAATATCTTCTTCTATCTATTATATAAAAATGAAACTGTTCGTGTGTAACAGCATCACTCACAAACGGCTGGACGGATTCGCCTAATTTTTTTTAAAATTTGTTCGTCTTGATCTGTAGAAGGTTATAGGATACTTTTTATCCCTTTCCCGATTCAGGATTCCGCCCCACTGGTTACAGAAATACCCGTAAGAAATGCATTGCAGCAAACATATGTTATTAAGTGAAAGAGTCTTTTCAAATTTTTAATCAGCTGTTCTTTGTAAACATATATAATGCGACAAAAAATATATTTATATATAATTTAATTACTACACTTATAGTTTTAAAGCATAGAGTAAGCTTAAGAGAAACGACAAATTTTGTTTAAACTGTTTCTGCAATCACTGTTAAACATAGACTTTACTATCCAGATAATACAATTCAAATTTGACGTAAAAATTCACCTTTAACTGCAATATTTATTTAATATAAACCATGCTCATGCTTGATCAGAAGAGCAATGCAGATATCATAATTACTATCTTACGTTGGCTACAAATATAAAGAATGTTATAAAATCAACCTTAGTTGTTTTTTTTTTTGACAGAAGTATCAGGAATGTGGTACATACCTTCATAATGCGCCCAAGAAGCTCACGAAGGAACGACTATCAATTATCTCAGCAATGTTTAGAATGTGATAGAAAATGAATAAGTGAATATAGTGTACTGTTTTCAACGGGAAATTGCGTGCGAAGCCGCGGGAAACTTATTGAAATGCGCAGCGAAGCGCGCCGGGTCCGCTAGTTTAAATTATTACAGAAATTATTGGAGCTATTTAGTCAATATATTGGAATTCTTTCAGTGACTATCATTTATTTCAGTATGGTTCGGAATACCATTTAAAACGAATAAGGTCGTGGTAACCCTGTTTATAAACGAAATAGAGTGCGAAGCCGCGGGTAACAGCTAGTTGTTGATAATATGTACTTAACTGGTGCATCCTTATTCATATGTATTAGCTGACGGATGTTAGTAGATATAAGTAGATAATGTATGGCTCGAATGTAAACAAAAACAAAAGATGCTTTAAAGTAGTGTTTCACTAGTTATCTAGGATAATGGTCTAGTATAGTGATCTTGATTAAATTGATCGTACACGTTAGCCGTTACCACTTGTTAGGCCCGAATCAAAATTTTGCTGACCAAAAGTAGAATCACTGAATTTGCTCGGGTAAGTAAGTACCCTATACCATTAAAGCAAATAAAAACCTGTTTCCTTGCTCACGGTTATTTGTATTGTATCGTGAGCATCGGCGACAATGCAGGGTACCAAACAAAGCCCACAGACAGTGAGCCTACATAGAATGGCCTCCTGGAATTTGAGCAAGGTTTATGGTTTTCACCTGCAAAAATTATCTGGGCATCTTGAATGCCGCATAATGCTGGGTTGACACGGTAGTAGAGCAGACGGCGCCCCAATGTAGACCGCTGTTTTTACTACCCGCCCCGCCCTCGCCCATTATACAAACAAAAACATGTGACCGCCAAGGGTTGGTCGACGTGATGCTATAAGGGTGGCATTTGCTCCCGGAGCGGCGCGCCGTGTTTCTCACGGTTCCTTAGATTTCTTCTGTTGTCCCCCGTGGAACAACTGTCGCACACTCAACCTGTCCTCGTCACCAGTGCCGTAGCTAGGGATGCAGTTCGGGAAGACCTGGGCACCCTCCTACCCCAGTGACCGACACAACACGCCGTGTTTCTCACGGTTCCTTAGATTTCTTCTGTTGTCCCCCGTGAAACAACTGTCGCACACTCAACCTGTCCTCGTCACCAGTGCCGTAGCTAGGGATGCAGTTCGGGAGGGCCTGGGCACCATCCTTCCCCAGTGACCGACACAACACGCCGTGTTTCTCACGGTTCCTTAAGGTTGGGACACACATAACCGCACCGCGCCCGACACGTCAGTCGGCCGTATGCTGGCCGTCATACGGTGAAAGAATTGCAGCGCAGTTTTCAACCTGCAAGTCCACACATGTCCGTACCGACACCAGACCGTCGTGGCCGCACCGTGCCCGCACGTCACCGATATGTTTAGTTTGAATTTTGACGGGCACGGTGCGGTCTACGAGCGGCATCATATGTTGTTTATTGTTGCGTTCTTCTTTTTAAAACTATTTAAGTAGTCTACACGTTCTATTTTAGTGAATTGTTTTAGTATAGCCTAACTAACTCTACATCCTGTGTTCGCGTACAAAATCATATTTATTATTAAAAGTATTACATTTTCTTACCTTAGAGTAAAACTAGTCATATTTTCTTATTGTGCATATATTTTCTTATTACAACAAATTTGAAAACCATGTTGTACCTTAAGTGATTTTAAACAACTAAATTCGAATTATGAAAAATCTATAAACATTTTTCATTAATTAAAAAATAACAAGCATGTAATTATTTTGCGCGAAAATCTATTTTTCTTTGATGTATTGAAGTTACTTGATACATTTATTCCGGTATTTTGTAAGGGTCATATTTAGAATGTTTCTATAAAACATTTTTTTATTTTTTTTATTCTTTTCACTTCAATAAAGTAAAAATAAAAATATTTTATTTACAATAAGATTTTCAAGCAAGAAACCCCATGTTAAAAATAAATAATAATAATAATAAATCATTTATTTCCCCATAATAACAAACTGAATATTACAAATAAATTATTACTGCCAGTGCTTAGTAATAAATAATACTATGACATAACGTATTTACAATAGCAGTAAATAACAAACAAAAAAAATGTTTTCTACTTACTTTATTTCAATTTTATGTACTTAGAGTAATAAAAATATAAAAGTAGGTTACATCCTTTTAGATTTTTTTTCTTTTTTTTAAACTAATAATTAGGCCAATAGATTTACAAAATAAGGGAAATTTAGGTACCCCATAAGAGGCTGTGCCTGTGTTGGGGATACTATATACAAAAAAGGTAAAAAATAAAAATAGCGGAATCGAGCAACAATGAAATGATAAAAATGAGTTATTGTAGCTTATGTAAGTAAATAATGTACTCTTACGTTTTCAAAGTTTAAATAACTAAGTTTAGTATAACTAGTGTGCTGTATTAAACAAAAAAGATTTATGCATGATTTACAATTCCAAATATTAGGCTTTACGCATGTAACATTAAATATTATATTATAAAATAATTATTTTATAATGCTTTAAAGTGTCTATTTAAATATTATTATAACTTAGCAGACAAGACTAACCATACACTAATGTATTATCTTAAACAAATACTCAATATCATTTTGACCGATCAACCATACTCTAATTTTTGTAGAAAATATATTTATGTTTCTACTATTTTTTGACTAATTCTGGCAATAAATTATTTGTCCTTGGAGCTATAAAAGAAAAAAACATTTTGTAAAATCTGTTTTTTGTAAGTTCTCCAGTATACATTTTACAAAATATTTACTATGTTTTACAAATTATTATAAAAGGGCTTGCAACATTGTCAAACTCTCTGGCATCACACTATAGCTCTTGGGTTTAATACAAAAACACTAAATATACCGTTTATTAGTGTATTTGACCGAAATTCATTGCAATGAAACACAATGAACAAGAATTATAGGGATAAAAAAGTATAACCAAGATAATGATATTTACAAATTTTATATACTAGCTGATTGTACAAAGCTTTACTGTAGCATTGCAATATTTCATTCACCACAGCGATTAATAAAAAAAAACAACAATGAAATTAAACAATCTTCTCAAGCAATACTTAATCTTCCGAATATTGTTTAAGTATCTGTCACTTCGAATTTAAAAGAAACATGTTCTAGTACAAACAGTGAGATTGTTGCGCTCGGACTGCTATACGGACATGTGTGGCCTCACGGTAACCGAGCCGAGCCCGCACCGACCAATCGGCCGACTCACGTGTCAGGCACGGTGCGGTTATGTGTGTCCCAACCTTTAGAATTTCTTATGTTGTCCCCCCGTGGAACAACTGTCGCACATTCGACCTGTCCTCGTCACCAGTGCCGTAGCTAGGGATGCAGTTCGGAAAGACCTGGGCACCCTCCTTCCCCAGTGACCGACATAACACGCCGTGTTTCTCACGGTTCCTTAGATTTCCTCTGTTTGTCCCCAGTGGAACAACTGTCGCACATTCGACCTGTCCTCGTCACCAGTGCCGTAGCTAGGGATGCAGTTCGGAAAGACCTGGGCACCCTCCTTCCCCAGTGACCGACACAACACGCCGTGTTTCTCACGGTTCCTTAGATTTCCTCTGTTGTCCCCCATGGAACAACTGTCGCACACTCGACCTGTCCTCGTCACCAGTGCCGTAGTTAGGGATGCAGTTCGGGAGGGCCTGGGCACCCTCCTTCCCCAGTGACCGACACAACACGCCGTGTTTCTCACGGTTCCTTAGAATTCTTATGTTGTCCCCCGTGGAACAACTGTCTCAGTTTGGAAGGATATTTTAAAATCATAATCAACAATTGTTCTACATTGTAGAATCAAGTTGTATTCCAGTAGAATCATCTCCTTATAAAAACTAGATGTCAATACATATTATGGCAATACCTAGACAATCATTGTTTCGTAAGCAAGGTATATATTTGCGGACAATTCACTAAACTTCAAGAGCCGACGGTGATTAGGTGTCTTCGAGTTTTCCCTAAAGGAACAATGTTATCTTGTTCATTTTTGCGCCCTTACGTACTGTCGTAGAACTATGGCATGACATGTATCTAATTTTAAAGATACAATTAACACGCATTCAAACTGCTTTTAGTTTATTTTCGATATGTTTATAGGTTATTCTGAAAACATTACAAACTAATTAAATAGCATTTGAATGTGTATTAATTATATCTTTAAAATGAGACGTCTCTTAGCGATCAAAGTGATTATTCATTGCCACTATGAAGTTATATTTATTCCTTTGAACCAATTTAAATTGTTCTCTTCTGCTTCCTGATTATTTTTAAGGTGTTACTTTCTGTTCGGGTTGGTAATTAAGTATGGTGACGTATTATTGAGAAGTTCTTCATAGTTGATAGATGTTTAATTGTGTTAAATATGATTGCAATATTTTGGCAGAATAACAAGTAATTAAGTAATAAGCACAAAAAATAGTACAAAAATGTTCAATTATAGCAGATTTTAAATTATTGTTAATTTTGACCTTTACATTATTCCTAGAAAAAAGATGTTGATTTCGCCAAAATTCTTTAACAAAATAAATGTTTGTTACAAGTGTGATAGTGTACATGCTTTTTCAAATTGCTCATTTAGATAATCTTGCAGATGTCGGTAAAAATATTTAATTTTTAAGTGCTCTTATTTTTAATAGGCAACATCATAGTCTGAACTGATACGATGGTCATAAAACTGTACAGTTAATGAAGGAGTAGTCTATTAGAAGGCGACAGATAAAGTTCGAGACGTTTCGCCCAAATTCTATTTGCAGATTTATACATTTGTGAATGTAAAGGTCACACAGATGACTAATAACCCCCGGTCAGCTGTGTGTTGTGTGTGTGTGCACATGTGTCGGCAGTCTCAGTCACACGCTCTCTGACTCACTCCTTTATCAATCACCAGCCTCTCTGACTCAATCACTGATTGTGTTCTTGCCCATGTGCGTGCTGTATCAGAAACTTCTGATTCCCTGATCTCCCTGCGTCCATGTTGATTATTCGTTGTTTTTTGTGTATTCAGTATTTTGCTGTCGTTAAACTGGACATTCTGTAATAAATATGATCAAGAATATATAAATATAAAATTACTTTTGTAGCACCGCCCTATTTTTAAAAGTTCTCATACAGATCTGTGTACAGATTTGATTGCACTTACGCATAATAACTTCTTCAAGAAAAGTATCGAAACATTTACAATATCACATAACTAATACAACGTAAGAAACAAAATCACCAGACGTACAATAAAATAAGGATCTAAACTGTATCCGTTAGTAAATTAAAAGAAAAAGTTTAAAATTTTATACAAGTTACACATATATTTTTCATCTATATTCAAACATAAAAATATAAATCAATCATATTATTATTACAATAATTATCTATATATTGTGATAATAATATGTACCAATGGAGTTATAGATGCTGCTAAGTGCTAATCATGGGCGTATACAAGTGGGGGGCTTGAGTCCTCCTCCCCTCGAAATTTTGAAAGATAAATGAAAATGGCACCTAGAACAGTTTTAGGCTAGAACATTTTTATGACGTCTTTTAAAGCTCAAAAATGTCCAATGGAAAGATTCCTGACCCTATATTTTTAAGGATATTTTATACTTCCTAAACCCAGTCAATAAGCCCCCGAAATAACTATCTATATACGCCACTGGTGGCAATTAACACCTTGTGGTCTTCAGCATAACAATAGAAAATGTATATATCCAGGAAAATAAGGCGATATAACTGAATAAGTATGACAATGTCAATACAAAATGTTATTTACAACTAATGAAAACTCAATTTTACTTTCCGCACAATTTCCTCTGCAAGACTGAACTAATTCTGTGCATCTCGAGTTCAGTTTGAAATATTGCTTTTACGTACAGTCTTGGAGGTTCAACTGTCTGTGTTAATCTCGAATGAAGTTTAAAATATTGCCTTGACGTACAGTCTTGGAGACTGAACGACTTTGTTAATCTCGAGTTAAGTTTAAAATATTGCCTTGACGTACAGTCTTGGAGACTGAACGACTGTGTTAATCTCGAGTTAAGTTTAAAATATGGCCTTGACGTACAGTCTTGGAGACTGAACTGACTGTGTTAATCTCGAGTTCAGTTTGAAATATTGCTTTTACGCACAGTCTTGGAGACTGAACCTGGGAGTTCAGTTTTTAATATTTAGTTTTACAGTCCTATCTATAACCCTTTGAATGTCGTAGCTATTTCGGTATGTTAAACCCCCCTCCCTTAAATTGAAGCCCTAATTTGTGTATATCTGAAAGCTTTTGGAAAATATTGTTTTTCAATCACAAAAAATTGTATGTATTTTGTGTTGTTATTTATTTTATTAAAATGAAGACTATACATATATTTGTAGTAAAAATAAAATGAAATAAATTGTATTAGTACTGAAGTTTTTAAAAACTATTGTAAGCTTTTGAGTTTCATTCACAATAATTGTCCATATGTATCATTCTTTTAGAATTTTGAGCTATACCACGTGGAAGGCCATATTTTAAACAAAATTTACTATAACTAAAGCCTGTAATAGACGGTTTTCATTGTTTGCAAATTCTTCTTCACTAATTTTTATAAATAAAAGACATAAGATAAAGCACAAAATGACAGTACTTACGCCAATAAACCAATTTCAACAACAGATCGTCAACATTTTATGGATACTGGAAACAATGAAACAAGCAAAAGCTCGTTTCAATGGAAACATTCATATATCAATATTGATATTATTACACAAATAAATGTGTAATAAAAGTTTGTACAGTGCTACATGGTTTGTTTTTACATCAAAACAATTAGAGAACAAAGTAAACAGTGCTACGAGTACTAGCCAAACGCGTAATCCGGATCTGACGAATTCATCTGGTCACTGACCATAACAACGTCATAGTTAATTATAATTCAAAGACGTATGAGGAAAAGACAAAAAAGGGTTTTAATTAAATACATTGAAACATATTTTAATGCAGCCACTAGTTACTCGGATACTTCAACTTTGTGCTATATTAAATATCGGTTAAATACGGATAGATGCACAAAGCAGCTGTTTTGAACTCCAAAGGGATTTCGAAGTCTTTGGATTAATCATTAATTCTCCATTTCATGTCTCAAATTAATCCAAAAAATAAGTTTCCAGATGATGGTGTGCACCAAAGAAAGGCAAAGACGGTTTCTTAGAAAATATATTTTTCTATGATTCATAAAAGTAACCCTTGGAGTTAAATATGATTTGAGGTTATAATATCGTGTTGTGGTACTAGAGCAAATATACCTTATCTTGGTATTTCTAGTATAAACATTTAAGATATTTTTAGCTAATTACTGTACATAGGTCAATAATACCAAGTGTAAATACACAGTCTAGTTTATAGTATTTGAAGTAAACAAACTTAGTGACAGTGACAACTTGGACTCTGCACTGATAACACTTCTTATCTTATCTCTAGTGTTTATTTATAAATACTGTTGCCATATTCAATTTTAGAGGCTTATAAAACCAGAAACACTTTATATTCAAAAACATTTGATGAATAAATTGTTAGATAGTTTTAACTTTTTAATTAACTATTACCATTTATTAGTTTTCTAGTTAAATAACAAAAACATTTTTAAGGTATGCAATCACAGCATATTTCTTTCATTGTACTGGTTATAAGCCAAAACCTAAGGTAATTAACATAAGTTAATAGTGAATTTAAAATTATTTTTATTAATTTCAAACCTTGATTTTATAAACTGTAAAAATATAAAATTGAATGTGTTATTTGTCGCATGAAAAATGAAAGATGTTGACGTTAATTTAATAATTGCATGTATTTTTTTTATTTTTTTTACTTAATTTCAGGTCAAACATAAATTGATAAAGATAGAGTAAAAAGTCATTTAGAGCAGAAAGGTTCTAGGATTTTTACCATTACAACATGACTCTTTAATGAGGGGTTTCCAACTTTAATTAGTCATCACATTTGTTTGGCAACATTAAAGACACTCTGTACATTTTTTTTTTTTTTTTTTTTTTTTAAGTTAAAATGGAACACAGCATTCCATGTAATAAACTGGTAACTTCTTTTACTGAAAATTATTTGTTTTCTTATAAAAAAATTACATCTGAGTATTACGTAGATTGGGTAGGTACATATAAATGTAAAATTAAATAAATACACTGGGGTAACAAGGAGCCTGTAGAAATGGGAGTTATGGCTCTTGTAGAGTGGTCTACTGGTCTAGGCAGGAGTGGTAGAAAAACTGAAGTTATTTTAGACATGAGCTGTGTGAGGCAAGTCATTTGCTCTCATCTTCTCTCTCTCTCTTTCTCTCAGTCCAACCTCCACACATTTCCAGACTAATGTTGGAATACTTCTTTTCACTTTTATAAAGAAACTAAAATGCCAAAATTACAAGATATTGAAAAGATATGCAGACTTAAAATATAAAGTAACTTTATTCAGAGGAGTGTGAATATTGAGTTGATTAGTTACTCTTCTTTTGACAAATTATAAACCAGAAAGTGAATCAATTTTATTTCACTTAATTTTACTTATTTCAATTAATTAACTCTATACTTGTTTGGTTTTCATAAAAAGTAATGGTTATTGAAAACAACTATTTATGTCTAATTTAAATTTCGGTTGTTTTCTATAATTTAGGTATTTTTCCGATAACTATTTGTTCCATTATAAATTTCAAAATAAAATAAAAGTAATACATTAGAACAAATGTTTCTGCAAAAGAGAGTAAGTAAAGTTATACATTGAGGTTTAATTTGCCAAGTTTTTTTATTGTTTTTATTGAGTAGATACTTTTTCTAATTCTTGGTTTTAATGTTTTTAAGGTTTCACTGTGCTTGTATTTGTTTCTGCAGCCTACTTATCTTATTACTAGTGAAATCTTGCACTCTCTAGGGACATGCTTAATCATTTTGTGGATTTCCATTCAATGAACAAAGGCACTTGTAGATAGACTTGCTAATTTACATTATTCATTCAAAGCCAGTCAGCTTATGTATGTATTACTCGTTTCAAATAATAAAATTACGTGATGCTATAAAATGACGTATAATATTATAGGGGTAACATAAAGGAATTGGAATGCGTGTTTCTGTTGGTCAAAAATTAGTTGAGCTTTTTTTTGTTGAAGTACTGAATTCATCTGTGTATTATGTTTTAAACACAATTAAAAATAGGTACATATTTTAATTCTTTGAATTTTAGGTATTTTTTTTAATTTGCAGAATAACTAATGTGCCTGGCAAACAAAATAAGCAAAAATCTAACAAATAAAAGAAAAACACAATATAAATGTGAAATTACTTAAAATTAATTAATAAAAACAAAACTACAATAAAAATATAAGGCAAATGGCTTATTTGGAGCCATCATGACTATTATCTAACTTTTCAGTTCACACCAAAAATGTTGCTAATCCAATTAAAATATTGAGATATTATTTCAGTTTCATGCTCAGTTGACAGATGTTTATCAAAACTTAAGTTTTTACGCTGACGGGTCACCACAGCAAAGCCGAAATTTCCCATTATTTTAATGGTGTTAATAAGGGTTTCAGTGAAGTTTCAATGAAAAAACTCATGAAATAGCAATAAGCAACATACCCATACTTATTTAAATTGATTTAGGTAATTTTTAAAGGTTTTGAATATAATGCTTTTTGCATGGAGGATAGTTCAGTGCGTTAGAAGTCTTTGCAGTTTGCATCTAGTGGTGTTTTATTTAAAGTAACCATTGTTTTCATGTGATAATGAGTTTTTAGTTTGGCAATAGAGGATCAATAAATCTAAATATTTAAGTCTAGCAGTTACCCACGGCTTCACGTGTAATTTTCAGGTAACGGCTTTTTTATTGAAAGCATTTGTGATGTAATATGATGGAGCCCTATAATTTTTTTTAACGTAAGTAGACATATCAGGTACATATTATTTCAGTATCCATGGTTGAGAGATTCAAAAAATTTGGACTCGTAGTTTAAGTTGTGTTGTATGAATAAATTTGTTGAAAACTTAATTTGGTCAAAAAGTGTCAACTTTCATCTGTTTAGATTAATTTTATATCTAAGGTATTTCAAGTGCCATAGTTGATTTGTGTCCTGATCAAGAAAATATATACCAACAAAATTGAAATATTAAATATTCTGAGAAACGTTTTTAATGTTTCTAACCTTTTTAACCTTCCTTGGACATCTACAAATTTTTCAAAACCAAAATTAGTCAAATCGGTCCAGCCGTTCTTGAGTTTTAGTGATACAAACAAGTATAATTTCGCTTATATATTTATTTAGAATTTTTGTTTTGTAAGAGGCAATCATATAGTTAATGTTTTAAATTGGTCACATTTTAGTTTACATTGTTAAAATTTACATATATTTGACCACATTGAAATGCCTTTACGAGTTTTCTTTTGGTAGCATTTAAAAATTAAACACTTAATTTTATATTATATTGAAAAGACAGGATGGGAACCAGATGCAATTGATTTCTGTAAATAATTATAGTGACACCTTGTAAAACATAAAACAATGGAGCTAAAGGTTCATTGAACAAGTGTCAAAGATGTTAATTTGTAAGGTGTGATGAAAGAATGGATCAAAGCACAAAATAATTTAACATTTCTGGATTTTTGTCCTCTTTAACACATTTTAGGGGTTAAAGTGTTTATAAGTTGAACATTAAAAGAGCCACAACTTTCTGTATGCAACACCCCAATAGTAAATGTCAGACCAAAAATATCTGACTAAAACATTTTATTTTAAAACTAGTAATACAAATATGTATCTTTTGTATTGTAACAGAAAGTGTGTTGTCTCACAGAGATGGCGCAAGAGATGGTTTGTGCTGAGACATTCGGGGGAACTGCCGGGTCAATACTTTCTGTGCTACTACACAGACAAGAACTGCCGGAGGCTCAAGGGCCGGATAGACCTTGACCAGTGTGAACAGGTACATCATTTATTTGTGTGTATCAAGCTTAAGCAGATCTGTAAACCACTTGTTTCTGTGCTACTACAAAGACAAGAACTGCCGGAGGCTTAAGGGCCGTATAGACCTTGACCAGTGTGAACAGGTGCGTCATTTATTTGTGTGGTATCAAGCTCAACCAAATCTATAAACCACTTGTTTCTGTGCTACTACAAAGACAAGAACTGCCGGAGGCTCAAGGGCCGGATAGACCTTGACCAGTGTGAACAGGTACATCATTTATTTGTGTGTATCAAGCTTAAGCAGATCTGTAAACCACTTGTTTCTGTGCTACTACACAGACAAAAACTGCCAGAGGCTCAAGGGCCGGATAGACCTTGACCAGTGTGAACAGGTACGACATTTATTTGTGGGTATCAAGCTCAAGCCAGATCTGTAAACCACTTGTTTCTGTGCTACTACACAGACAAGAACTGCTGCAGAGGCTCAAGGGCCGGATAGACCTTGACCAGTGTGAACAGGTACGACATTTATTTGTGGGTATCAAGCTCAAGCAGATCTGTAAACCACTTGTTTCTGTGCTAAAACACAGACAAGAACTGCCGCAGACTCAACTGTCGGATAGACCTTGACCAGTGTGAACAGGTACGTCATTTATTTGTGTGTATCAAGCTTAAGCAGATCTGTAAACCACTTGTTTCTGTGCTACTATACAGACAAGAACTGCCGCAGACTTAACTGTCGGATAGACCTTGACCAGTGTGAACAGGTACGTCATTTATTTGTGTGTATCAAGCTTAAGCAGATCTGTAAACCACTTGTTTCTGTGCTACTATACAGACAAGAACTGCTGCAGACTTAACTGTCGGATAGACCTTGACCAGTGTGAACAGGTACGTCTTTTATTTGTGTGTATCAAGCTTAAGGAAATCTGTAAACCACTTGTTTCACTGCTACTACACAGACAAGAACTTCCGGAGGCTCAAGGGCCGGATAGACCTTGACCAGTGTGAACAGGTACGTCATTTATTTGTGTGTATCAACCTCAAGCAGATGCCCATAAACCACTTCTTTATAACAGTATATTTTGAACTATATCTCACTGTGTGGGTAAAATGGTTTTTGCAGTAGTGTAATCTTAGTTGATTCAACAATCTTAGGTCTGGCAAAAAACTAGTGGTCATTAATTAGGTTTTATTGTATATCAAATCGATTGGAATGTTTCAGGGTTTAATTTGGTGTATAGATTATTTATTAAGTCCTTATTAAGTTAGTTATTAAGTGGGGGGGGGGGAGTATTTACACCCACAGACAATGAATATTCAATAAAAATACTGGTTTGACATTCTGTCCACCACTTTGAGAGAACGGTATCCAGAGAATTTCACCTTCTAATTTTTTAACTTTGATAATTTTCCTGTTAGAATAGTGTTAGCTACAACACTATGTGTCCTGTTGTACTTCAGACAAACCTGTCTTACTTTGGTCAACTTAATGTAAAGCTAATACCGTCAATAGTTATTAAAAGTTAGGATGGAGAATTAAAAGATACTTTCCTGAATTGATGGAGAAATATAATATGTATATGGGTGGAATAGATATTTTAGATCTGATGCTGCATTATTACTTCAATGAACAGAAAACACTGAAGTATTTGAGAAACATACTATTTAATAATATAGCAAGAATAAATAAGTTTTATCATGTAAAAACCAATTCTGGAAAGATTTTGACAGTGTATAATTGTGACACTGCAAGTATAACTAATAGCTTTGTAGAAAAACAGTTATCAGTATGGATTATTAATGGGTAAGTTGAATAGAGATGAGTGCCTCCTCAATTCTCGTATTCTTCGAGTTCAGTTGAATAAAACGTAGCTTATATTGTGAGCTTGGTAATTATTTTTGAGTGCCTACTCTAGTTTCTAGTTGAATAAAGTGAGAGTCTAACTGCACAACAGAGAGCACTCTCGCAGATTGGTGAGTGAACTATCTATAAAAGTTAGGTACTTTAAATATAAATGTACTTATAATTATGTATGTAAAAATGTTTTAAAACAATGTCTAATATATATATTATACTATATCAAACTATAATATGTTAAAGTATTTATACTCTATAATAGTCTGAAGTATAAAAAACTATTAATATTAGATGAGACATTATTTTTTGTTTGATAGCTTTACTCCATAAAGAATATGTACGAGTTAAATTAATTATAAACATTTTTTAATGAGTATTTTAAACGGAAATTATGCGCTATGGTAGAGAAGTGGCTTTCAAGGCTTAGAACCCGGCCTTTTGTTCGTTTCCCCCAAAAAAGTGGTAATCATAAAGGGTTAATAATGTAGATCCCTTGTTTGAAAGCATTCTGTATTGTAGTGAATGTGAAACATGAGAAACTGACTCTGTACAGATATGCATCAAGGATTGGAAACTTGACACCTGCCCACTGACTGGAAACTGGCATCTCGGCCCTGGCTGAGCAAAACATTACAGTTGTCAATGCAGGTGTTATAGTATACCTGCTCAGTGGTGTAACCAGAATAAGAGGAACCAACTCGAACATATATGCATCAAGGACTGGAAACTTGACACCTGCCCACTGACTGGAAACTGGCATCTCGGCCCTGGCTGAGTAAAACATTACAGTTGTCAATGCAGGTGTTATAGTATACCTGCTCAGTGGTGTAACCAGAATAAGAGGAACCAACTCGAACATATATGCATCAAGGATTGGAAACTTGACACCTGCCCACTGACTGGAAACTGGCATCTCGGCCCTGGCTGAGCAAAACATTACAGTTGTCAATGCAGGTGTTACAGTATACCTGCTCAGTGGTGTAACCAGAATACGAGGAACCAACTCGAACATATATGCATCAAGGACTGGAAACTTGACACCTGCCCACTGACTGGAAACTGGCATCTCGGCCCTGGCTGAGTAAAACATTACAGTTGTCAATGCAGGTGTTATAGTATACCTGCTCAGTGGTGTAACCAGAATAAGAGGAACCAACTCGAACATATATGCATCAAGGACTCGAAACTTGACACCTGCCCACTGACTGGAAACTGGCATCTCGGCCCTGGCTGAGCAAAACATTACAGTTGTCAATGCAGGTGTTATAGTATACCTGCTCAGTGGTGTAACCAGAATAAGAGGAACCAACTCGAACATATATGCATCAAGGACTCGAAACTTGACACCTGCCCACTGACTGGAAACTGGCATCTCGGCCCTGGCTGAGTAAAACATTACAGTTGTCAATGCAGGTGTTACAGTATACCTGCTCAGTGGTGTAACCAGAATACGAGGAACCAACTCGAACATATATGCATCAAGGACTGGAAACTTGACACCTGCCCACTGACTGGAAACTGGCATCTCGGCCCTGGCTGAGTAAAACATTACAGTTGTCAATGCAGGTGTTATAGTATACCTGCTCAGTGGTGTAACCAGAATAAGAGGAACCAACTCGAACATATATGCATCAAGGATTGGAAACTTGACACCTGCCCACTGACTGGAAACTGGCATCTCGGCCCTGGCTGAGCAAAACATTACAGTTGTCAATGCAGGTGTTATAGTATACCTGCTCAGTGGTGTAACCAGAATAAGAGGAACCAACTCGAACATATATGCATCAAGGATTGGAAACTTGACACCTGCCCACTGACTGGAAACTGGCATCTCGGCCCTGGCTGAGTAAAACATTACAGTTGTCAATGCAAGTGTTATAGTATACCTGCTCAGTGGTGTAACCAGAATAAGAGGAACCAACTCGAACATATATGCATCAAGGATTGGAAACTTGACACCTGCCCACTGACTGGAAACTGGCATCTCGGCCCTGGCTGAGCAAAACATTACAGTTGTCAATGCAGGTGTTACAGTATACCTGCTCAGTGGTGTAACAAGAATAAGAGGAACCAACTCGAACATATATGCATCAAGGATTGGAAACTTGACACCTGCCCACTGACTGGAAACTGGCATCTCGGCCCTGGCTGAGCAAAACATTACAGTTGTCAATGCAGGTGTTACAGTATACCTGCTCAGTGGTGTAACCAGAATAAGAGGAACCAACTCGAACATATATGCATCAAGGATTGGAAACTTGACACCTGCCCACTGATTGGAAACTGGCATCTCGGCCCTGGCTGAGCAAAACATTACAGTTGTCAGTGCAAGTGTTATAGTATACTTTCAAGGGGATGGGTAATATATCGAACTTGTATTTTTTACATTTGGAAAATATTTATCAAAACTTTGGTTAAACTAGCGAAGCAGACACTAAATACTGATAGATTTTAATTGATATATAATTTCATTTTTATAAATTTGTGATTTTGATGAACATGTTTAAAAAAAAATTAAATTCTATTTTGAGCCTTGAAAACTTAAACTATGTATGTACTTCTTTAACTACTAAATTAAAAAAGAACAACAAACAAAAAAAAACAGTCTTTATGATTGAAGAAAATTAAAAAATATTTCTATTTTCTAACTGTAATGGAATTGAAACGGATTGACATTAAAACCTCTGGCTATTAGTACCGGTTATGGCAGCACCTTCGTTGTACCTGTCTCATGGTACTATACCTTGTATTATTTGTTCCTATGAATTGGAATGAGAACCTGAACCGTCCCACCAACAACATAAAATGTACTTTTTCACTCACACTCACATCTATTGTCATATGTTAGAATGGTTTTGATTAATTGTGTTCTAGATTGCACATGTTAAAAAAGTATTTTCAGAAATAAAACAAGACGTTCAGAAACCACAATAGATATTTTCTCTATTGTTATAGGCATATTGTTTTATTGTTTTAACATGATCGATTCCAGGAAGTCTAGGTTGGGATTTTGGGTTCCCAAGGTTTAAACTAAATTTTCAATAGATTAGAATTTTTTAAGCAGATCTGGTCATTTAATTTTGAAAAATATTTAATGAATGGGTTATATAAATGGTGAAAATTTAACCAAAATTGCTTGAATAATATAAAATGTTTCTATGTTTATAGCATTACTTAAGCAAAAATGTAATTTTAGGGTTCAATAAAATATTTTTTTATTATTTGAGGATAATTTAGGCCTCATGATAACTTGGACCTTCCAAGAAGTTTGATCTCAAACCAACGCGCTTTGATACTTATTTTTAGCATATCCTAGAGTTTATAAATTAGATTTATTCGTGTTAGCAGTCTATCTCATATGTTATTGGCTGAGCATTAGACAAGCCTATCACTCAAGGTGACTAGAAATTTTGCATGAAGCACCATCCATGTCTCTATAGACAACATCAAGTTTGGTGCATGTCACTCCATGGGTTTTGGCTGAGCATCATTGAAGTCTAACACTCAGTTGGCTTTTGTATTTTATCTGTAGGACATTTCAAGAATGAAGTAAACTAAAGACTTTAAATTTTGCATGCAACCTTGGTGAGACTTGTTATGTAACACGTGCGTAGCGTACTCCCACCTTGTATTATTTTTTGTTCAAGAGTAGGTCTGAAGGCAGATTGAAATGTGTTCCCATTATGCGTAACATAAACTGATGACAGGTGTCTGTCTCGGTTGTCAGGTGGATGCTGGGCTAAGGTTCGAGAACCGCCGCAAGCAGAAGTACCAGTACATGTTTGACGTGCGCACACCCAAGCGCACGTACTTCCTGGCCGCGGAGACAGAGGAGGAGATGAACAAGTGGGTGGATTGTGTGTGTCACGTATGCGGACTCAAGGCCTACTCCCAATACGACACCACCACTTGTAAGTCTTTCTCAACACTTCTCGGGGGATAAAACTGCTCTACTTTTAATTTACTTTTAAGAATTGTGTACATAGTTTTTGTTTTAATCTGAGGATAATACTTAGTACAGATAACAACTATTTTTATGAGTTTTAAAATTAATCATATAAGTTGTTCGAAGAGTGCTGGAAGTGTATATCACCAATATCAGTTTTAGGAGTATGTAGGGGTTAATTTAACTATACTCCTGTAAGTTATTTTATTTTAATTATTGTTTATGAACATTTGCTCTGAAATTAAGACATATTAGTTTATTTGTACTGCCATTCTGAGCTAATAAGATTGTATAGTAATAATAATTTTCCAGACGATGAATTCACGGGTGGGGATGAGGAGAGTCCGTCGATAGCAGAAAGGTCGAGCGTGGCTGCGGACAGTCCCCCGACCTCCCCCACCAGCACAGCCAGCGGACCATACATTCCCATCTCCGAGTGTATCTCTGGTAAACCTCTGTCCAGTCCTGATGGTCTCAGCAGCTTCTTAGCCCTGCAGCAGCAGCAGCAGCAGAACCGCAGGAGTGGCACGTACGACGCACCTCGTTGCCTGCATCCACCACAGCTGGAGCTGCGGAACTCGGGATCCGCCACGCCTCCGTTGCAGAGTCCCGCCACCGATGGAGAGAGCGTGTTCACGGACGAAGAGTGGACCGGCCCGGCTCCAAAACCCAATGTCAACTGGGAGACATTTCCCCGTCCATCGGATAGCTCTGCAGATGGCGATACTCCCAACCCGAATAGTGTAGTCACCGTTGGGAAGAGATTTACTAGGAACCTAGATGACGTCGTTATCCCTGTAGCTCCTCCCCGGCCACCAAAACCATCCCATTTAGTCACAAACGATAACAACCATAGTTACTCCAACATCGAGGAATTCTCAAATGGCGTAGATGAGAAAAAGACGGACGGGGTTAATGACGAAACTTACGATTTTCCGAGATCCCATAATCTCACAAATGAGAGTGAATGGAGTGAGTATCCCGTGCCCCAAGCGAGGCACTGTTACTCCAATGCCGCTCCTGGGAGAGTTAACGGGGACGTGTTTCGCTATGACTTTGCTTCGACAGCTCAGTTGTCGGGACAGGTGGAGGCCAGCTCCCCGGCAGCCTCGGACTCTTCGTCTGTGGCACTGTACTCCAACCTTCCCTCTCCGGCCATTTCACTCACCACACCCCCTGCTGCTCCCCCTGTCGTCAATCGGGGACTCAAACCCGGGCGCAAGGACTCTATAGCTTCCAACGAACCCTCACCGGTAGCGCTTCCCTCTCATCCTCCCAGTATCGACCGCAAGCTGAAACCTGTGCCGGCAGCTAGGAAGAAGATAGGATTGCACGATGACGGTAAGCAGTTCATTTAATTATAAAAGTAGTTGTCAGTTGACCAGTAATTATAACTTGCTGACAAATGATTAAGAAATAACACACTTATCCCCTTCAATCCTGAAATTAGGAAGTATTGCTTTTATCAAGACTATTTCTATATTTTACTATGGCAAATTTAAGCAAATTAGATGAAAATTGCATTCCACACTCAGATTTATGAATTACTCTATAAAAAACCACAACATTTTATTCATTTACAGTTCACTGCAACATAACTAATATAATATAGTGAATAAGTCACTACTTTCCATGTATTCATGAGAATGAATTTTTATTTAACTACGCCGTTACCCTTAGATACAAGTTTTAGAAGTTATAAACATTATTTTTTTAATGAAAATGATCATCAATTTGAAAATGGTTTTCTACTGAATGGTAGCTATTAGAACATTATCTTCTGATAAAAAAGGATATCTTCTTTTTTTTCTTTTTTTTTAAAAAGGAGAGGCCGATCCCCTTTGAAACCTTATTCTGTCCATCCTCAAGGGCCACTGGCCTGTGTGAGGATCTTATGAAACAAAATAAGGGGGAGAGTCGATACAGTATAAGGTTGATTGTACTGATAAAAAGTGCAACGGTCACAGACAGGATTTGAACCTGCGCTATCTCTAACACAGACTCAAAGTCAATGACAGACCACTCGGCCATCGGCACTCCCAAACTCTCTCTCTCACACACACACACACTCACTACACTTCTCTCTCTCTATATTTATACATTGATACTACATTTGGCCAATCATACTGATGTGACTACATGGTACATCACAAAGTTATTATTCTGTCTCAATTTGCTGTCAGTCCCTTTTTATAAAATTTCATATTGAAGTGTACTCAGCAATAAGGTTGTCTCTGGAAGAAATCCTTCATCCATCAGCTTCTCCTAAATCTAACAACAGTTCATTCATGTCTTTGAATACAAGATACAGGCTGTCATACTCTGACTCAAGAATGAGATTTTCCAATACAGTTTACAAAATCCTCACTAAAAGCATAGATTGAACATCTGGAACATTCAGACAACACACAAAACAAACAGGGACATAATTACAGTCTGAATAACTCGATTCGAACTTCTCATGTGTTAAGAAAACCTTTAGGTATAAATTAAAGCAAACATAAAAAAATAATAACCACGTCAATCACTCATCTTGTACGGTGCGTGTGAAGTGTGTGTTTATGCGTGGTTAGTGCAGTGTTAGGGTGTGTCATCATGCTGATCTTTCTGGATATAAAGGCATACACTTGGCATTTTTCCATGTACGACTTATACAGTTAGTTACAATATAACGAGTTCATTGCTAAATTTTCTAAATTTTTAATTTAATCCTGGAACTGGCAAAGTTGTAATTTACAATGCATTTTTCCCGCCATGAACTGGCAGAGTCGTAATTTGTAGTGCATTAAACATAATTTGCTAATTACTTCCATCTTTCGAACAATCTTTATTGATATCGTAATAAAAGTCATTTTAATCGGCAGATTCCGCATTTTCTTTTAATGTACTCGATTTTATACAAAAAACGTTTCTTTATGTTTTACTGGCCACTAACAGCCAAAGATGTCTGGCACGCTATGCATTTTTGACAGCTGTTGGCTGTTCAAGTCACCTGGATTCTGGTCTGTTTACTTTTACGTTGTGTACGTTCTGTATTATAAGTAGACATTTTCTTGATCAGCGTAACAACACAGATATTTTGGATTTTAACATTACAAAATTAAATAAAAACTTAGAAAAATAGTTTTAACTTCAGAGCACGATACATCTATTATGAATACAGAGGCAAATCCAATTTTTATTTCTTTTATGATAATGCACGAAACATAGTGTAAGTTGTATTTCTGTAACATATAATGATTGCAAATATCCTAATTATAGTTACGTTTACAAATCATCAATGCCAAAGATTAAAATAAATTCTAAAATTAAAACAGACCGTTTTTATTTTTCACAGTACTATGACAACCAACGTAGGACTTTATATCACTAAAACAGTCTATTCCCTCCTTTCCTAATCTAATAATTTTCAACTTGGAAAATGGAAATTCTTTCAACAGTTTTAAGTCATCCGAACTTTCTGCTAAATGAACTCAAACCTGTTGAATAAAATTCATAATCAAATTTGGATATGTTTTTGTGTCAAATACAAACTCCTTTTTACACAAATTGTTGCAGCGTTACAAATTTTTACAACTCTGATAATACAATTGAGCATTTCTTTATGTCGGCTACTCTTGACTGTTAATTTTAAAATTCAGATGTGATTTGCTCATTTTTTTAACCCTTTAACCCCCGTTCAGGTGTCTGCAGTTAAAGGATTAATTGACACTGATTAGTAAAGGTTCATTACAATACATAAATTTATCTGATTTTAGTTATGTATTTAGTGAGACTCTGTACTTTATAACATGTTTGGGATAAACAAATATTGGAAATGGTAATATGACTTTATAGGTGTCCATAACAATGTACTGAAGCTGTCCGCACCGCCGCTGGGTCGTCTGACTGACGGTAGCCAGAGCCTGCGCAGGATCCGCGCAGCTCCCAGCCCCACCCCTCAAGCAGCACAACGCAGAAACTCTGATACCTGTGATGACCTCCATGCGCAGGTACAGTAGTGTCTGTAATATTTGGGCGATTCGATATGAAATTTAAATTTGTTTAATCTTTCCATTATATTGCTGTACTGGGTGAAGTTATAAAATAACTGTTTAAACCTTTTCCATATACATTGAATATAGCTGATTCGCTTATAGCAAGACCCATTGTAAACCTGTTTAATCCATAAACTCCTCGAGTTCAGTATCGGCCCATACTAGTTCAACAGTATGTTAACCAACTGCTTGATCTACTCGAGGTTCTGGGTATACAAGGGGGTACCCAAAAAAAAACCTGAATTATTTTATAAAAATTATATATTATCAAATTTTTTACAATACGACCTTATCTCCTTCAAAGTAATCTCCATTACAACTAATACACTTGTCCCATATTTCCATTGATCAAAACATTTTTTGTAGTTATCTTTCGAAATGGCTGCAAGCTCGAGTTTCGTTTTTTTCTTAACCTCTTCAACGCTGTCAAATCGTTGACCTTTCAAGCCTCTTTTCATGTGTGGAAATAAAAAAGTCGCATGGAGCGAGGTCAGGCGAGTAAGGTGCATGGGGCAGCGGAACCATGCCGTTTTTGGCTAAAAACTGCCTAACTGAAATGGCTGTGTGTGCCGTGCGTTGTCAAGAACCAGTCTCCAGTCTGCCACAAATTCTTTTCTGGTGAACACTGTAGCACAATCTTCTTAAAATCTCCAAATAAAATGTTTGGTTGACAGTCTGACCTGGAGGAACAAACTCAGAATGAACAATGCCTTTAGCATCAAAAAAGCAAATCAACATGGTTTTGTTGTTTGATTTGACTTGCCGACATTTTTTTGGACGAGGTGAAGATGGCGACTTCTATTGGCTTGACTGTTGCTTCGTTTCTGGGTCATAACCATAGCACCATGACTCATCACCAGTAATTACCTTTTCCAGAAAATCGGGATCATTTTTCGAGATGTTCTTTCAGAAGGCGGCAAGTTTCAACTCGATGTGCCTTTTGATGGTCAGTCAGAAGTCGAGGAACAAATTTGGCAGCAACCCTTTTCAGTCCTAAATCTCCTGTTAAAATTCGCTGAACCGAGCTCCAAGTTAACCCAGTACTCTCTGATAGTTCCTCAATTGTCTGTCGACGGTCGGTGAGTACAAGTTCATGAATTTTCTCAACATTTTCGTCCATTCGAGAGGTTGATGGACGTCCAGAACGAGGTTTGTCTTCAATCGACATGTCGCCATTTTTAAATCGAGCGAACCACTCGTAGACCTGAGTTTTCCCCATAGCATCATCTTTGTAAGCTGTATTCAACATTAAAATAGTTTCTGCAGCATTTTTACCAAGTAAAAAACAAAATTTCACAGCTGCACGTTGTTCACTTAAACTTGCCATGACAAAAAACGAAACAAGAACAAAACAGGGTTAGCGAAAACAGTCACTACGAATGAACGAACAGAATGCACTAGGACAACGGAACTGGGGTCACTGAGCTCGCAATGGGTTGCGTGACACACGCCTAGCGGCAGGAATGTGTACTACACGCTGCCGGCTGCCAGCAATACAATTCCGGTTATTTTTGGGTACCCCCTCGTATTCAGGGTTATGCCAAAAAGCATCTGGCTCTTTACGCAGAAAAAGAGTTTTTAAAAGTTGTTATTAAGGAATGATTGACAAGTAAGGTTTAGAATGCAATAGTACTGGGCTTGCCTTCTACAAAGGCATGTAGAAATGGGCTCTGAGGGAATATCGCCAAGGTTTCTTTCCTAATGACCTTTTTACGGTTTTATGTATCATGAAGTATTAGTTCAGACTTATTGGCCTCTATGCCTTGAGTTGAGGTATAATCTTTACCTCTTCATGTCAAGAAAGTCCGAGGCTTTCACCAGTTCTGTTAATGAAGCTAAAACCATATATGATAACAATATTCACCAGTTTATCCAAGAGTCTGTCCTTGACTCCCAACTCCTAGTTATAGGGCCAGAAAAATCCTTTGTATTTCTGGTGATTTAAAGACCTTAAGTAAAGTAATAGCCCATTTAGCCTTTTCTTGCAAAGAGATTTTCCCTATAAGCCACCTACACGAACAACATCCTGACAGTATCTCATCCCTGAAAGAGAATACATATCCTCTTCTTTAAGGGCAAGCTCCGGGGTAATCAGCACCACTTCTAGGAACTAGTACGTTGTTTCTGTTTACCATTACTATTGACCCTAAGGAGTTGGAAGTTTGAAAAGAATTTTTTTGAGTCTTGAAGCTTCTTCTTGACTGTTAATCTCTTTATAAAAATGTCTTCTTTAATTGTTGTGTTCTTTAATTTTCCCTGATCTTTTTGTTCTACCCTAATTGAGCTCTTTACTGGTATTCTTTTCTTTGAGATTTCTCAACATAGTGATTCATGTTAGTAATATACTGCCAAAATGTTCAAGAACTATTCTCTAAGTGCAATTTATTTAACCCTAGAACTGGCAATGGTGTCACTCTGTACTGGCGGCTCTATTTTAACAGCCTCACAGACGTTTCTTATAATGTATCACATTTCATAACTGTTAGTCCAAATATAAACTATTATATGTCAATGTATTCAAAACTATAATTATGGAGAGCATTATAATAACAATATCTTATTGTTTCCATGGAAACATATTTTTGTTTTTTTTTTTTACAAAATGTAAAAAAAAATGTTTTTTGGACATTATTTTTTTAAATATTCCGTTGTGTAACTGCTTAGCAATAATCTTTACATCAAAACTGTAAACGTATAACTTATTCGAAATTTTGTCCTGATTCCAAAAATATATAATTATTGTAACTTTTACCTCAAAGTGTATGTGTTACAGGGCTTTGTATGAAAAAGCACGCGTATTTACTTATTTTCAAAAATGCGTAGATTTCTAAATAAATATTATTGTTTGTGGGTAAACATAATTTCATGACTGCATTTATACTTATATAAGTATGACAGATAAATAAAAAATAAAATGAAATAATAAATTTTAATCTTGTCTTATTTACATATGTACAATATATACGTTTCAATTTTTCACTCAGCGTCACTAGATCCCGCCCTGCGAGCTCTCTAAGATCATTTCATCGGTCTCTAAAGTTCTCACATAGTGAACAACTAAAACTATAACCTAAGAAAGCTAAAAAACAATAATAACAACACTAAAACACTATAAAATACAATTTCCACAAATACTATTGGATTCGTAATCTCAAACACAAAACCCGGCGCTTGTTTACAGTTTCACAACAATGTGGTTGACCCGTACTATGTTCACGTCAGCTGTCCATAGAGAACGATGTTTTACGGTAAACGAAGAAGACAATAATCAAAGTAAGAACAGTAAATCGGTACTATAGTTAATGCTCTTCCAGAATATATCAAATAAAAATCACTTTATATGATCTTAATTGCCTAAAATTTCAATAACTGTACATGTCTACTTTGGTGACGAATATTCGTCCTTGCCAAATCAGACGGGCCTTTGGCGACGAAAATTTGTTTCATACCAGCTGGAGGGTTAAGAAAGTGCATTTTATAGATAAAAAATAAATCTACTGATATGAGACTACGAGAAATGTAATGAACTACTGAACAAAGTGAATAAAATAGCTTGTGAGAATCATTACTTCACAATTTTTTAACTTTGCGATCATTCCTGAAATTTCTCTGAGTCTTTTGCTTGTGATAGTGACAGAAAAACTAGATTACCACAAGGTTTGTGGTTGTTGGGTACCAAATCTGCTTACCAATGACCACAAAAAAAAAGAATGAGTTCAGCCATAGACTTTCTTTCTCAGTATGACTTTGAAGGAGAAGAATCTTTGAACATGTGACTTGTGTTGCTTACAGAATCCTAGGCAAAACAGTAATCAATACAATCAGAACATACCCCTTCTGCAAGCAAGCCAAAGAAAGCCTGTCAATCTTTATCAACGAGGAAAGTCATGGCTAGAGTTTTTGTTGTTGTTAAGAACATCTTATGTATTGATATGAAATGTTGGACAACTATAACTTTTGATCACTGTCACTTTTTGAAAAGACTTATGAACAGTGACTCAAAAGAAGCTTTATGACCCTCTGACAAGTGATGTTGTGTTTGTACATGACAACGCTTGCCCTTGACATGAATGTGAAGAACCAATTTACTTTTGACAAAGTTCAACTGTGACACTTTTTATCATTCCATCATATAGTATATACTTGGCTTCTAGCAACTTTCTCCTGTTTGCGAACATGAATTGGTTGCTTGCATGTCAGTGTTTTGCTCAGAGCTTCAAAATGCCTGTGAGTTGGCTACATCACAGGTGGCGGATATTTACGCAGAGGGTATTTCATGGGATGTTCAAGGATATGAAAAAACCCTTGGATCTGTTTGGTGACTTTGTAGAAAATATTGTTGATTTTAACAATGCATCTTCACAAAGTAATTTTTGTTGCAGGAATACTTCTATGACTTGATTTCGTTGAACACTTCACGAAATGACGAGATACAGTACCTGGACCTGGCATTGGGCTCATCAACCTCGTCCCCCACGTTGCCTGTGACACCTCCCAGTGTTGAACCAGTCGCCCCCTCCACCACAGTTTACAAGACAGTGGACTTCCTGAAAACTGTGGCATTCAATCGCACAAGAGAGAAAGTAGAACAGGAACGCAAAGGCAAACCGGTTCATTGACAGTGTCCGCGTACATTGCCTGTGACACCTTAACCCAGTTACCTCTTTCCCCATTCCAGTACACAGGAAATGGACTTCAAGCATTCAACCTCACGAGAGAAAATAGAACAGGAACGCAAGTGCAAACTGGTCAACTGAAAGTGTCCCCGTACACTCTGCCTGTGGCACCTTCCAGCATTGGTCTATAGCTTACTAGACTATGAAGTTCCTAAAAACAAAGGACTTCAACTACGACAAGGGGAAAGTAAAAATGGCACAGTTCCACTTCTCAAATCAAAGTCCTTCAACTCCACCAGGGAGGTAGTGGAATAAAACCGCAGTGGCAAACATTCACAGAATCTCCCTCCTGCACGTTGTCTGTAACATCTCCCATTTTATCCCAGTCACTCCTTCTCCCATAGTTTATAAGACAGTAGATTCCCTAAAAACAGAAACATTCACTGCACCTGGTGAAATTGGAGTGGACACAAGCGCAAACCAGTCCACTGAATCTCTCGCACACTATCGATGCCACCTATCAGCATTTATACGTAATTTAAAAGACAGCAACTTCCTAAAAACAGTGGCCTTTAACCACACCAGTGGATTAAGAATGCAATAGCGAAAACCTGTAAACCGTTGTCTTACACTGAAGGTCTCTGTAGAAGCTGCTAGAAAATTGTAGTGTAAGATTTTTTAGTATAGTAAAATTCCACATTACTGGTATTCTGTTATTTTAAGAAGAATGTAGTGGGAGGGAAGTAATTTTAAACAGAATGTGCCTACTGTTTATCTTAGTAAATACAAATACATTAAACATTCAGTGTTTTGTTATATTAAAAAGGCTCAAAATCCCAAATTACAGTATTTAAAAAGTGTTTTTTAAATGATTTTGATATTGCATGTTTAAAAAACAATAGCCTATTCTGATGATTTTTTTAAAATTGTTCATAACCTTTTAAATAGTTTTAAGCCTATAAAACTAAATTATGTACGGATATAAAACTAGCAGCATAAATAATTTTATGTAAGTAAAGAGGGCATAATTATCAGAAACTAACTAAAAGAGAAAGTTGATGTTTCTTTTAGTTATTCTGGAAACTGAATTATATAGACTATCTGTAGTTGTAGCAGTAGTTAATTAAATAAATAAAACTGCGCAAAAGACGAAATTGGACTTATTATCGATTACCATAGTTACACTTGTATTTACCTCCTTGTGTTTTTTTATATATATTTATGATAAATATTAGAAATGATTATCTATAATATTCAGCGCTTTGTAACACGTGTTCTATGTGCCTTGTATGGGTGTGTCTTATAAAACCACTTTTAACCTAACGTAATTGTTAAATATTTTATGATCTATTGACTTCGATGTGATTGTATTTTTATTGTAATGTTTGTAAATTATTCGTGTGTAATGGACAATTTTATTTGTTTAGTTAAATAAACGTATGTGGTCAATGCCTTAATTTTAAAATGATAAATCGTGTTATGTATTTGTTAATTGTGTTTTGTACTCCTATAAATGCCAAAATCGTGTAGTAAGGCTTTGGATAGTAATCGTTAATTTTATACTGTAAAAATGATTGTGTGCTGTTGCAAAAATTTGAATGATTTATAACGTTGCCATTATTATATATATAAAATATGTCCATACATATTTTGAATTATCTATGGACACATTTCGTTTTTAAGTTATAATTAACATTGGATAAGTTTGTTTTGTTTCAAATATTTGCCAAGTTATACTGAAATAAATTCTTATGGACGTATGGTTTGGTGAATTTTGTTGATATATTTTGATATACATGGTAATCAAAAAGTAATTATGTTCAAAACCTGGTTAGCTTAGTCTTCTCAGTGCATTAATAAAAAGTTTACTCCATATGCTAATTTTTTGAGTCAGTACAGGAACTATCATGTCTTCACAATACAAATTTACTGGTCAACAAGTACGAAAACGTATTAAACTTTGCTAACCAAAATAACAACTCCTTCAGTTTCAGACTTGTGGTTGAAAATTAAATAGATCATTTTATAGGTTATAATTTATATATGAGCTGATAGTAACATTCCAAATGGTTCAATATTTAATACAGTAATTTGAAACACAAATTCGGATGAAATCCTTTTGTTACAAGAGACCAGTTTGTTTTAAGTATAAATTAATGTGAAGAGATAAACTTCAATGCTTAATAAGTTAGTTCAGTCGAACATTGATAACATGCTAATGGCAATAGTATTTAAAAATTCACCCAAAATTTTATTTTTATTCGCATAATTCACATCTGGATCATGAACTGTCAGAGATTACCAAAGTTGCGCTTGGATTGCATCTACTAGGTTTTATCAATTGAGATTCTTAAGTTCTCCTTTCTAACACTTAAGGGCCTAATATTAAAAAAAAACTTTTTCAAGTAATGTCATAAGAAATTTTATTCCAAAGATGTGTTTGAAAATATTAATATATGAAAACATTAAAATGGGGCAGGGAACTTTTTGATTACCTATGTAGTTTAATCTTCCATTAAAGAATCATTTTGTTGTATAGGCCAGTATCGTAAATTTCAAATCTCTCAAACTGTCTGAAATAGTGTTAAAGCACATACGTACAAGATATATTGTACTTGAGCAGAGTATTGCTGCATCACTCGATGTAGATCGATTCACCTTTCTTACTACTGCAGAGTGTTCCAAGTAGCAGTAGCAGTAGCAGAGTAGTAGGCTGGCTACGTGTTCTAGTCGGATCTAAGTGCCTAACCCAGTCTTCAATGGATTGATCTCTGCGAAAAGCATTGTATGGATAAATTTCATATAAATGGACGAGTATGATTGATATTTGATTATTATAGTTGTAACGACTTGTGTCTTTCAAAATACTATGTATTTTCTCAAATTTGTTTGTAATAATTTTTTATGTTTAAATATTTAATATTGCCAAATAATGTTTATAATGAAAGTGTTGCTAAATAAATTATATATCGTGTTTATTTGTGTTTAATTTTATGAAACACGCCCTGATTAAATACAGTTAGGTATATCCAATAAGTAGCGTATGATATGTTCCAGACAAATTAGAAAATCATTTGTTTCCTCCAGAGAGAGACATTACATGTGTACTTTGCGGAGAACAACCTGTTCATATAATGTAAACCAAAATGTATATAATCAATGCCATATATGAAACAAAGATGGGTTTGCAAAACCAAAAATTTACTTCTGGTTGTGATTACTAGATGTGTCAGCATAACCAAAAAATGGTTGTTATGAAACGGATTAAAGTTTGAACCAAACTGAAATGGTTTTATTCTATTTAAAACAAAACTACATTTAGATAAATGGATTTACAGAAAGTGAGCATAAATATTGAGAATTATTAAACATCTGTTTTAAGACAGAAAAGATTTAAGGTAATACTACATTCATCCCTCCTTTATTTTAACGTAGTCTCCAAGATAAGTACTGGCTCTTCTTACTCTGGAGGAGCGACGGATTGTTCACTATGTGATGTGACATAGGGAAAGGAATGTAATTTTCAAGATGGATTACAGTACTATCATTAGGTTCAATAGGGGTCTCGTCTTGCTGATTATTATTCGATTCTTGGCTACTCGATCTCCTTGTTTGAGGTGAGTCTGAAGATGCTGGTATGATAAGTTCCTAATTTTGTAGAATAGCTTCGGGTGGCGCTGCAAGTTGATGGGTTGATACAACTGCTTCTCTCCCATTGTTGTACTTAATGCTGGGATAGCTTCAACAAGTTGTACCTGCTCAACCAGAAATTTGTATTTGTTGCATCACATTTGTCTCCTGACCAGCATTCATCAGCCACTTTGGATGCGATGTTTCATAAAGAACCTTCTGAGATGTTTGAAAAGGCGATCATGTGAGTTTTTTTTTGTGGCATTACATAGTAAGATGATCTATCTAAACATGGAATAGCAAATGGATATCTTGAAAACTCATGGACAATATTTAGTCTCAAAAGGAGCCAGAGCGTAATCTAATGTAGTTAAAGGTTTTCGATAGAACCTTAGCTTGATTTCTGCGCATATGGAGCATATATCAGTCATTCTATGCACATCCTCTATATAGTAGGAAAGATTCTTGCTTTTCAAGAAGTGAAGTATTTGCACAATACCTGTATGCATCTTATAAAGTTTTTCAGATTCCCAAGTTGAAAGAGAGAGGAAACACGAGAAACCATCTGTCTCGACAGTGAAAGGGATACCCTCATCAACTGCATTCATACTGGAACTTGCGATTTCTTCTTTTAAAGTCTTGAAGGCAAGCTATGCTTCACTATTTAAAGGGAATGAATTTACGTTAGTGAGGAACCGAATCTTCTCAGAGAATTTTGGGATCCATTTAGCATTTTTTTAATTTTTTATTTTTTTTGTCCTCTTAGGACAAGAAGCTAATAAATTGCACTTAGTCCTGTAAGTAAGAACCTTTGCGCTGCTTCCGGAGTGACAGGATATTCAGGATGGGTAAGGTTAGGGAGTAGGGGCCGCCTCATATCGAGATCAATGAGGAAGAATTAGGGCACTACATCTCAAAGTCATGTCCCCCTGGAAGAAGGGGAGGACAGCTCTGAACCATCCTCTCCAGTAAAAATAGGCAACAATCATCTCCCACAGTAGACTAGACCTATCGAATTGCCCATGAACCCCAGAATTTCGACATATGCGGTTAGTGATGTGCCGCTCCTGGACATCCATAAGGTTGCCCAGATTGAAGTGGCACATCGGTTTTTGCTGTGCCCAGTGGTGGGTTCAACTGGAAGGTATAACCAGCCAGAAGTGATCCCTGCTGGGTAAATCCATTTAGCATAGTAGAGCTGATTAAGACTTGCATTGTCGTTTGGGTCGGGGAATTCTTAAAGAGACTTCAATGACTTTGGATTAGGGTATGTACCCCAAAACCAGAATGCTAGTTTGTGAGAATTAACATTTGTGTTTATTTACAATGCGATTTTTTTCTTGAATGCTTCCATGAAAGAAAGATTATGATAATGTTCAGCCTGGTTTTGACCAACTAAAGTAACATCATCCAGATAAACAATCGTATCCGAAAGATTTTCTGATTCTATAATCTGATCAAGAGTTCTTTGAAAACAAGCTGCACAATTTATAACACCAAAGGAATACAAGTGTACTGGTACAGTTTTCTGTTAGCTTTGAATGCCATAAATGGTCGTTCTTCAGTAAAGATTGGAATTTGATGATACGCTTCCTTTAGATAAATTATACTATACTAAATACTTTGTACTGAGAAATGTTTGATACAAATGATTCTATATGAGGCAAAGGATATGCATCAAGTTGTTTGAACCTGTTAAAAGTTTGAGAGTATATTCAATGCACAACCGTCATTTTTGTCCATTATTGGTGACAATTATTTGGGCTCGTCACGGCGACCTACTGGACTCAATTATTCCTACTCAGAGCAGTCTTTTAACCTCATTTATTATGGACTTGATGTCTTCTTCAGAGTAGCGACAGGGCTTAATTGCTATAGTTTTTACATCATCGGACATACTACTGCAAACATCAATATATTAAGTGGTCAAGAGTGTGTGTGACATACCTGATACCTGATACCTGATGTCTTCTTCATTGACCAGCGTTGCTGAATTGAAAGCGTCACAATAAAATAAATAACTAACTAAATTCTACTATTTACAAATGCAAGTGGCGGCAAGGCTAGGCTATGTTGCTCGCGTTCTCGAAAAAATCTCTGATTGAGTAGAGAGGGTTGGCCAGGAACCACTTCCTAAGCCTGCATTCAAAGTGCCTGCTCTCAAGAGCTTTAAGATGTTGAGGGAGGCAGTTGTACATTCTTACTGCTAATGCGGGGAAACAATCTCTTGTCTTGCCTAGCCTACAGGAGACTGTATTTAGTTGTGAGCTGTTCCTCAGCCTGTAGGCATCCTGAGCTTCACCCATAGTTCCGAAGGCTGCAAGGTTTTCCTTGACATGTAACAAGCTGGCGACAACATACTGGCTAAAAACCGTTTAAGATTCTTAAGTCGGTTGAACAAAGGCTTGCAGTGATCTAAGAAGCCTGCAGATGAGATGATACGCACAGCATGTTTTTTGCAGCGCAATAAAATTTCGGCACATCCAGAAGAATGACCCCAGAGCAGCAGGACCGTAGAGAATGTGGCTATGAAACAGCCCATGATATATAGTGACAAGATGTTTTTCCGTCAATAGAGGCTTCAGTCTGCGCAACAAGCAGGTCACTCGAGACAGTTTCTTTACTTAGTTCTGCCACATGCCCGTTCCCACGTAAGTTTGGAATCAAGAGTAAAGCCCAAAAGTTTAACACTCCCCACTGTATGGTTAGCTAGAGATAAGGTGCATGTTAACTCCTGCGTTTTGGAAAGGTTTAGACTGAGTTTGTTGGCTGAAAACCATTCCTTAGCTCTGTCATAGACTTGGAGCGCTTGAGCTCTCGCATCTTCAGGTGTGGGTCCCGCTTTTAAAGAATGTAGAATCATCTGCGAACAGAAGTACATCACCCACCAACTCTAGGTCATTAATTAGTACCAAGAAGAGCAAGGGTCCGAGAACCGAGGCCCTGAGGCACACCGTGCATAACAGGCAGCGGTTTGGATGATAGCACCGTTAACAGAAAATATTTGTTCTCTTCCCTCCAGATAAGAATGGAACATTTGAAGAGGCTGCCCTGAAACTCCGTACAACTCAAGTTTTCTTAAGTGTATACTGTGGGAAACACAATCAAAGGCCTTGCTGAGATCTGCAAGAATCAGCGCTGTTGACTGCTTTGCTTCAAAAGATTCCAACACTTCTGCCACAAGTTGACGCATAGCAGTTGTAGTTGAGTGCTGGCCTCTAAAACCATGCTGTGATGCCGAAAAAAAGATGGTTCCTATCCAAGTGATCGACTAGTTGCTTCTTCATTACTGTTTCAAAAATTTTGCTGATAATAGGAGTCATGAAAATGGGTCTGTAGCTCTCGATGATCTCAGGATTACCCTTCTTGTAGGACCGGTATTGTACGTGAGACTTTAAGTGCCTTAGGGAACACAGCATTCTCCAAGCAGTAATTCAGAACTTGGCTAAAGGGGCAGCAATGACATCTGAAACATACTTTAGCATAGGGGTTGACAACCCATAAATATCCTGACTTGATGAATTTTTTAAATGACATATTAACCTCTCTACCTCTGCAGGACAGACCGGGATTCCAAGTTGAGAATGGAAACGGCCTAGGCCTATTACTCATGTGGCCAGATGCCAAGGCCAGCGGATCCGTTGGTTACATGAAGATATTTTATTGATTATATGTTTTACTTCATTTAACATTGTAGTATTAAATTGATCAGGGCTGGCATTACACTTGAGTACTGGCTTAGTCTTACAGGTTCTATTTACCAGATCCCATGCCGCTTTGCACGGATTTGGGGCTGACTCAATTTTAGACATGTTGAAATTCTTTTTAGCTATATCAATCTGTCTCCTGTAGATCCTTTTGGCCCTTAAATACATGCTATACAATAAATCCCTGTTTTGACCAGCTGCTGGCAACTTATACCTGTCATGCAACGCCACAACAAATTTCCTAATATTTTGAAGTTCAGGCGTGTACCAGTCTTTTTGGGACTTAGAGATCGGCCCACCTGACTTGTTGAGATTAGCACAATACTTTGGTTTAATGGACTTTAGCCGGAAATATCCTGTCAAAGATACCATAAAAAACATCAAAGAATAATTGGAAAGCGGTCTTTGGATTGACATTGTCAAGAATAGCAGACCAGTCTGTATTTATAAGGGCTAGTCTAAAATTAGGAAATTGCTCGACATTTATAGGCCTAAAGCTATGATTGTAGGTGCTATGCCAACTAGGCCTGCTTTCAGTACCACTCACCAATTCAATGTTTACATCTAGGACCACCGTCAGTGGTCGGCAATTACAGGGTCTAGAATTGATGTTGAATGCTCCCAGGAATTTAGATTTAGTGGCGATAGCATCTAGACAGTATTGACCACGAGTTGGTGACTGCGATGTTATGTAAAGGCCGTAGCTTCTTAGTAAGCATAGAAAACGATTTGACAGTTCATTTACTTCATTAAGGTGTATATTGAAATCGCCCCCGAGAAAGACTAGCCTATTATGTTGTCTAGTTAGTTCAGCCATGCAATCTGTCAAGGTTGTCAAAGAACTTTTGGCTATCACCGCCAGGCGAGCGATAAACAGAGACCACAGTAGCAGTGACCGGTTGACTATAATCTCGATCCCAGAGAGCTCAATATGCATTTCATCACAGAATGCACCTAAGTCTAGTGTATTACAACTTAAACTGCTATTAGCATATATTGAGGAACCCCCGTTCTTATGAAATTGCCTAAAAAAAAGGCTGCCTTAAGCTCTAGAGTATTGATAGTGGAGTAGAATTCACTCTCTTGGCTAGTCAGCCAGTGCTCACTGATACAGAAAATATCTGGTTTAACTTCGTTAGTAAATAGTGAAACAAGATTGTATTTAGTCCTGAGGCACTGAACATTAGCAAAGGCTATTTTTAAAACCAGAATTAGGCCCAGTAGAAGAAGTAGATGTTGACATACCTTGAAGATTTGAAGTTCTACGCGTATTGTCACTCACACTTAGGCCCAGTCCTAGATTATCAGGCTGATGCACGTTCTCACCTTCAGTGTTGGATACAGCATTGGTTACCGTACAGCTTCGCTCTTCATTCTTCTGAATAAAAAACGCTTCACTATGGCTCCCTTAGGCCAGATGGTACTTTCAAATAGATTGTCTTTCATGCTGTATTCTACTCCAATTTTTGAAGCTGGCATTTGTCCCCTTGCTGTCTAATTTCTCCACTGTAGGATTTGACCCTACAAAGGTCTTGTCAATAAACTCCTTGACCGCATCCGTAGTTGTGTCATTCCGTAGGCGACCCAAGTACACCCCAGGCCTTCTTGTCACCTGCTGTAAGTTCCGAGTTTTCCTTGACATACGACATTTTAAGCTACCCAATCAAACCATTTTTACGAAACAAAAATGAATTTGGGTTGTAAGTGGAGGTGTTTACAAATTTATGGGTGATTGCAGTTTGCAGCGTATTCGTGGAAGGCAGCTGACAGCCAGGACGCAATGTAACGATCGCTGACACATCGTTTTCGTACTTAGTGTGTGAAAAAGCGTAGATATATTGTGTTTTTTTTTTAAATAATATTTTACTTTCAGTTCACTATGCCAGACAAATAATATTTATTAATATTTTTTAAGACAAGATTATTGTTGTAAAGAATATTTCTTCAATCTACATATATATATATATATATATATATATATATATATATATATATATATATATATATATTATATACTATATATATATACAGGGTGATTCGGTTAGTGTTACCGGCACTTTCTGAGCTGATTGTACTATAAAAAATAAAGAAAAAAGTTCATATAAACATGGGTCCGGAAATGCTTCCTTACTGGGTTATGGCCAATTGAAGATTTCACCAAAAATTGTGTGCAGGAGGTCAAATGATGATTTGCCGCGTGTTTATGAAGAGATATTTATAGGCGAATGCAACTTTTTTTCTAACGGATTTTTAGATGAGAAATTGAATAAAGTTCATCTCATAGCTGTATCTTCATTTAGTTTTTTTGTTATACTACAAAAAACAGAAATAAAATAATTTTGAAAACACTTTTTTAAGGTTTAAAACGGACAATTATTTTGTTAAATAGGCATTGAAGACCCACATTTTTACAAAGAAACTTGCAGGAAATTTAATTCTGAATAAAATTATGTGCCACACGGCTATTAACAGCGAAGTATTAGTTTCTGGAATTTAATTTTACAACAAACATTCTACCAAGCAAGAAATTCCAAAGCAAAGGAAAACCGCATTTTAATGACATAGAGTAGCCTACACATAAGATTTATTAGGATGCAATTTAAATTAAGTTTTAAATAAATTATTGTTTTTCATCTAAAGCTTATAATACTACGACCACTTTCATAACAGGTGTTCAAAAATCAGTCCTTGTACTTCAATACACTTAGCAGCTCGCTTTCTGATTGATCGAGTTATCCTCCGCAACGCTGCACGATTGTTTTTGATTTGTGCGGCGGCGTCTTCAATTCGATTTATTAACTCTTCACGTGTATTTACTTTTTCCCTGGTACACCAGGTTCTTCATCCAACCCCCATATACAGAAATCTAATGGAGTTAGATCTGGTGATCTTGGTGGCCAAGTGTGTGTGGTCCACCGCGACCAATCCATCGCCCGGGAAACTGCTCGTTTAAGTGCATTGTTACATTATGGGAAAAGTGGGCAGGGGCACCATCATGTTGATAAATATATATTGCACCTTGCTGCTAATGGAACATCTTCTAATAATAGTGGTAGTTGTTCTGTAAGGAATTCTAGGTACATGCGGGAAATTTAGATTGTCCTCGGAGAATGAATGGTCCTATTAATCGATCATGAATGAGTCCACACCATACATTTACACTAAATCTGTGTTGAAAGTTGCGCACGATTGTACTATGTGGATTTCCCTCTGCCCAAGTGTGTTCATTGTGAAGGTTGTTGACGCCATCTCGGGTAAATTGAGCTTCATCAGTGAATAAAATGGTTCTATGATGTTGACGGTTTCTAATTAACCAGTTGCAAAATTCCAATCGAAGAGGAGGATCTGTTGGTTGAATACTTTGAACTTGTTGTTTATGGTAAGGGAACATGCTATTTTTTGCGCAAAGTTCTCCATACTTCAGACTGAGACACTGCGAATCGCCTAGAAAGACGCCGTGTACTGACACCAGGACTGCGTTCAGTAGCCATGATTATAGCCTCTTTCCATATCTACATTATTCTGGGCAGGGGCGATCCCGATAATTATTAATACTAGGAAGTTTACCTGTTACTCTTAGGGTACGAAATGATCCACTGATCGTTTTTTGGGTTTGGAACTCTGCGATTAGGAAATCGTCTTCGGTATTCTGCAGTAGCAGCGGTTGCATTTTCCGTCACAAACGCCTAAGACAAATACCATGTCGGCATATTCTTCCGTTGTAAATAACAAAGGCATTGCAATTGTGATAGTAAGTTACTTTAAAATACACTTCACTAACAAACGAGTAGTAAATTAATAGTATTAAATTGCACTCATTAAACTAGTACAGAATTGGTAACAAATAATTTGGATTCCTCAATAAATTGCAGTGTATTGTTGAACAGCTGACTTGTGATACCAACTTATAAAAACATAATTTTACCTTCTGTAAAGCTAACGTGACAAAGATATGTAGGTACATGATGTAACCATTTGGGATAGTCCTAAAAAGTAATAGTATTATCGTTTTTTAGTTTGAGCATTAATCTATTAAAATCGTATTTACAAATTGTATGCTAATCAATTATTTGTGTACCTTATATCATTACATTACGATGTTTATTTACTAAATACGTATTTCTTGCTTGGTAGAATGTTTGTTGTAAAAATTAAATTCCAGAAACTAAAACTTCGCTGTTAATAGCCGTGTGGCACATAATTTTATTCAGAATTAAATTTCCTGCAGTTTCTTTGTAAAAATGTGGGTCTTCAATGCCTATTTAACAAAATAATTGTCCGTTAAACTTAAAAAAGTGTTTTCAAAATTATTTTATTTCTGTTTTTTGTAGTATAACAAAAAAACTAAATGAGATACAGCTATGAGATGAACTTTATTCAATTTCTCATCTAAAAATCCGTTAGAAAAAGTTGCATTCGCCTATAAATATCTCTTTCATAAACACGCGGCAAATCATCATTTTGACCTCCTGCACACAATTTTTGGTGAAATCTTCAATTGGCCATAACCCAGTAAGGAAGCATTTCCGGACCCATGTTTATATGAACTTTTTTCTTTATTTTTTTTTTTAGTACAATCAGCTCAGAAAGTGCGGTAACACTAACCGAATCACCCTGTATATATATATTATATATATATATCCCAGTTTAATTAGAGAAATGTGGACTAAAATATAGCTTTGTAAATATTTTTCTTGTTGTACGTTACTTCTACAGTGGTTGCCAAAAACGCCATTAAAGGGCACCGATCATTTGCTTCAAATGTCACAATGAAAGTTACCAAAAGTCGCTGATTTTCATTATATCTCAGCAATATATAGCCTACCCTGAGATACCTCTATGTAGAGAGCATGATAATACTGCAGTTTGTACTGGAAATAAGCTTTCCTTATACTGCTTTGGATATTTTACAGTCAAATACGTTCTAGCACATACTAAAAATATTATATAGAAATATCTTTGGTCTGTGATTCTAGAGATGCTCTGAGTGTGGATTCTTACTAGACACCCCAAGAAGAAGTACTGTTGTTTTGCTTACCTTCTTTACAAACTCGTAAAATAAGATAACATACTTCAACAGCTAATTGACACTGTTTGGTTCTTAAGAACTACTTGAAGATCTAAGTTGATAGTTGAATAAACTTAGTATAGACAATAAATTCATTAGCCTATTAGCTACGAGTAACGTACTTGTGAAGTAGCAGCGGTCAGTATCTATTTCAGACTGTTTGGTTCCTAAAATCGGTTCCTAAGATAGATTTTAAGATCTACGGAGATACTGGTAGTTAGATAAACGAAATAGAGACAATGTAATCTTTATTCTACTAGCTACCAGTAAAATACCTTCTAGATCCTCTACTTCAGACAGTTTGGTTCTTCTTAGAAGTACTTTAACTTCTATTGTGATAGTTGGATAAGAGAGACTCAGTCGATAGATTCATTTGCCTATTAGTTATCATGATATCAAGTCTAGGGCTTTGTGATGCTAGAAACAGTCTACAGAACATTTTTTTATGGATGTATAACATTGATAAGTAAAATCACTCAGCATTTTAGACGTCCCTATAAGTTGATTATACCAATTAATTGTAAGGTGTACCTTTAGTTACTGCACATAACATGTTAGCGCTCTAAGAGATGTCACAATGAATTATATCTGCAATGTACTTTAGGGAGGCTCTACATGGCACAAATGTGAGAAATATTATTTATAGATATGAATTTTAAAAATAATTTTGAATACAATCTTGGTTAAATTAGACTTATTTTCTATAAAAATGTATGCATTATATTATTTTATAAAAAGCAGCATCACTTTCCTTTGATATTATAAACATTTTGTTATAGTGTTAGTATAATTTTCAGTGATATTTACTAACTGTTATCTTCTATGTACGATAGTCAATAAAGTTGTCAATTACAGCTGTTTTCTTTAAAACAGCTGCGGCTGCGCTTTGCCGGGAGATCTAGCTTTTTATTGGCCGAGATTTATCTCACCTGACCAATAACAAAGGCTTTAACCAAAGAACGGTCTGTCAGTCCAGTCGTCGACTGTTTCAATATGGTGGATCAGCTGGTGGGAATTATTGAACTACGAGTTAATTAATTTGAAAATTAGCCATGATTGTTAGAAAATGGGTTCTATTGCTTCAGTATTACAGTGGCACTGTGAAAAGTGCACTTTAATAAATCCCACTGAGCAAATTAAGTGCATAAGATGTGGTACAGCTCGTGAATTTAAACCCCCAAGAAAGTCTGGAATTAGGGGTAGAAGTGCTAGTTTCAATGAACGCTCCTTCAAATATTCTACTTTTACTGTTTCTTCAATCAAAAAGGATGAATCAAGCAGTGAGCTGATAAGTTCTGGTTCATCAGTTCAATCTGGAGAGGGGCCTATTGACACTTGCCTTAAATCAGGGTATGTGTATGTTAACCTCACTTGGTAGACTAGCCAGTTCCTATTGATTTGTTGTAGACATACTAGTTAAAGTCTCCAAATGTTACAGTCTTGTTTATCTTTTAATAGACTTCTAATGGTAGACCTTCTTAAGCATCGAACCATGAAAATAAACAAAATCTTCATAGTTCCAGTACACTAACTTGCGACATAATTATTATCAAATGAGTTTTTAATGTTTCAAACGAGAACTTTTTATGTAGGCTATACCATTTGAGAACTAATACTCTACCATTTGAATTAGATCTAAAATTTGTTTATATTATTTCACCACTCAGGGCTAGGCTACAATATTTTTCAATTGGACCATCCAGTTTTTTTTAAACCTTCTGAATCCCGTTGTTATTTGCAACGTTACACCTTACATTGCCAGCCTGAATGTTGTATATTTGCAAGCTTTTCACGAAAAAATTGTGTCAAAAAACCTATTGACAGATTTTCATATTTCTGTTTTGTTTTTATTTGCGATAATAGTAAGGTTGTAATACATATCCTATATATTATGGTAAAAATAAAATAAAATACATTTTATTTCAAATGTTCAATTCAAAATTGTCTAGGCCTATATGTATTATTTTTTAGTTATAGCACGTAAAACTCCATAAATTATAAACAAGATTCATGTAGGCCTATATTATATTTTTCTGTAATAAACTAATGTCAACGATAGATTAAGTCAAACTTTTAGGTAGGCCTATGCATACACTTGACAGCAAAATTGGAAACAACAAAACAAACAAAAGCTTGTTGCTATGGAAACATCCGAATATCAATATGATATTATTTCTCTGATAGATATAAATTATACACTGCTTTATGATTTGGTTTCTCTCATAACACAATTACAGAATAAACAGTGCTACTAGATAAACACGTAATTCGTATACTGTATTCTTATATATGTATTCGTAACATGTAGCCTATTCTATTTATAAAATTCAAGTTGCTCTTGGGTAGGCCGGTTATATCTCAGATGGGGTAATGAATGGTCAGATAGTTAGGTTCTACCTAAAGGTACATTTTTCGTAGTTTCCTCAACACAATATTTTTTTAGTATATTATGTTTAGATACGTCTCAATAATTTTTTGGTTTAATTTACAGCATTGTTTGTATATGGTTATAAATTCCCTGTTACTTTGGTATTATCTGCAGGCCACTGTTTTTGGACGAGTTTTCCTTATCAGGGATCAAAATAAACTTCATTATATGTTACTAGTACATTCTTTGTTTCACAAATAATGGAAAAATACTCAATGTGCCATACTTTCTGTTGCCAAATTGCTTCCACATAGGCCTAGACAAGCAACCCTTCAAGTAAGCCTTGATGCACGAATCACATGTCACTTTCGAATAATTAACTGTTGTTTTTGTTTTCATTGACTGCCGTGCTCTTGATTGTTTTATAATTTCATCATGAATAATCATCTTCGTCTCTGAGCCTTACCTTAAACTGAAGAGGAAAGTGTTTTATTAGCAGAATACATTTGATGATTGTATGATATTTTATTATGTTACACGTGATGAAGTTACATGCTTTGTTGGATTTTTTTTGCAAGACTTACGTTCTTTAGGCCTACATACTGAGTTATAATCGTAGTAATACTCTCCCTCTGTCTAGTATTTCACAGTGAGCTTTTTTTTTTATCTCTTACCATGTTGATTTTTGCTGCCAAATTACTGAAAGCAGCCAATCTGAAACTTGTCAGAGACGAGAAATGATGTCCAAGCTGGCAGAAGGCTCATGCTCACTCTCTAAAATCTCTAAAGCATACTTTTCAATTCATAGTTAGCTACTAGACAAATACGGCTGAAGAATTGTCTGGACTCTTTTTTAATTAAGTGCAATAAAGAGCATTCCAGCAGTTGTAGGGTATCTTCAGAAATGTTAGAAAGTTATACAAGAAGAAAACTATTTTGGCATGTTGTACCTCAACTCCATCTAAGATAACTGCAGCAAGTCAACTCTGGGACAGGAACTTCTCTGTATATGTAAGGCGTTCCAGCCTAAATCCTACCAACCTGAAGAACTTACATACAGAATCCCCTGTATTTTATTCAGCTGAGGAGAAAGAAATGGAATTAGAGGTATTTTATGCTTCCGTAGGATATATCCCAATTATTTCTGCCAGCTTTGCAACCTCCAGGAATGTAAACACTTGCAGCACGTAACAGGACTGGGTGGTTCTGCTTCAAATTGTTGCTAGTCTAGGATTTTGTTCTTCCTAATGAATGAAATTCTTCTACCAACATATAAAAAGGTGTTTTCTGCCATTCTGACAGCATTTGTAGGCATCATCTTGTCTGAGACCAAGCTTCTTTAAGTTTGTTACCTGTGCTTACAATGCTGCAAGGAAGCTATTGAAATTCTCAGCTTTTTCCTGTTTTCTCTGAAAAGTTTCTTAGGTTATCTTTGGTCATAGTTGCAGAGTAGTAAAGTTCATTGACTTGTCTTAGTCTTGGGATTTTGTCCCAAAGATATATCTCCTTTGGTTATCCTCCCTGTTCCTCTAAATAATGCGATATTTAACCTACATCCCGATTCATGTCCTATTAGGTATGTAAGAGCCACTTTTCTGGCTAGTTGGCTTAGCTTCTTTATTCCCAGCTTCAAAAAGAGAAAAAGTTTATTGTTTCGTGCCCACATAATTGATATGTATTGTTTGAGTCACATCTTTGATATGGGATCACAGTCACACACACACACACACACACACACACACACACACACACACACACACACACACACACAGCTACACCACCCGCAGCAATACAGCTGGAAACATACTGCATGTTCTTGTTTTGAAAAAAAAAAAAAAAAACAGGAAATTACAGTTCTGTATAATCTACAGCCCAGAGAAACCTGCAGAAGAGTTTTTCAAGAATCAAAGATTCTCACAGTGGTCATCTTGTACAGCCTGGAATCAATAACCCACGTCCAGATTTAGGAACCAGAAACAGGTAGAAGTGAATTGTAAATCCTCTATTACAACACCATCCATGTAAACAACCACTGCCTACGTATGCATCAAATTAGTTCCACAGAAAAGAAAACGGTATCAATTTGACCATGGAAAGGTATGTTCATTTTTTTTTCCTGAAAACTACAATTTTTTCCTGAAAACAATAGTGAAGAAAAAATTCGTCGGCAACGAAAATCAAAGGAGTTACGATTTTTTTAAATCCTCTGAAAACTCTGTTTTTGACAGTACCTCTGGCAACACTATCCATATTTGACAGTTTGGTATTACTCCGCGGCTCTCTCAAATAAAGAAGGGACGCCATTTTGAACTATTTTGTTCCTCCGTGTCTATTCTTAACCTCCTAGTTCAGTAGTGGTAATGGCACACCTTTGTGTTGGATGTTCGTTATCTGGATTGCAGCTGCAAAACTGTACCCCCCTTAACATTAATGTTAAGTGATAAGTTACTGAAATGATGCTGACTAGTACGTTAATCCTGTCAACGATGCCTGCCCGCTACGCAGTGCTGTGCACTGCTTGCTCTTTTAGAAAAAAAATTAACTCGAGCTTGCAAAAGTCGAATCCCAGATCACGTGATGCCCCTGCTCCTTAACGCAATAATGCCCGAAAGGCATCAATATAATACAATAATATACTTTCCCCCCAGTTTATATGCTCCTGTGATAATAATACTTGGCTATAAATGCCCAACCCATGAAAAAAAGTCCATTTTCCATGGTCACGCTATTGTAAATTAATACCAAGAAAACAAACTGTATTGTTGCGAAGATGTGGAACGCCTTGCTGCACGTACTGAAGGATAGCAACAAGCAGCTCTCTATCTTGAATCTGTAGAAGTGGCTACAAAATGGACTCAGTTATACCATAAATTAATTTTTTTATTACAATTTGTAAAACTTTACCCTTTCTTGACTAAATATCTGTTAATTCATTATTACTGTGATACTATACTTACCGTGATGAAAACACAATGAACATAATCTTGACTACTTCTTACTTAAAAGGGTGGCTTTGATGGAGTTAATGTTGAGCCTCTCCACCAAGTATCATCTCTCTGAGCAGATAAGAATACCCAGAATAAAATCTCTTGAGTTTACTTTCAAATCTACCTCAGACCATATGACAATGACATCTGGATAACCAAACAACTGAACCTTGGTTAATTTACCTAGCAGTTCATCCACAACCAACCTCTACAGCAACAGTAACACTAACTATATATATTACACTGCTAGTTTTGACTTCAACATATATTTTTAATAAATTTATAAAGGTTTATGAACAAAAACCTTAAAATCAGTGTCTCTTTGTGGCAGCTTATGGGTTCTAGGGTTAGTCCTGTAAATTTGCCTCACGCCTTCCCAGTTAATCTCACAATCCAGATGTCATAATTTTTCTACCCATTGCTTATATAACCTTCACACCTGGTCCACCAACCTCGGTAAAAAATCTTGTACTTGATGTAATAATGAAGCCTGTCCTTTTGAGCTAAACATCGCTGTCGACCTTCTACAATGTAATCTAACTAGGTTTGCTGTGGAATAAAGCAATGCATCAGTTTGTTGTTTGTAACATTTACTCCTTTATGGTCCAAGATGTTTGTGCTTGATGTATCAATTAAGCCTATCCTCTCTACCTACACAACATTATCCACTCTCTACAATGTAATCTAACGAGTTTTGCTGTGCAATAAATCAGCTTGTGGTTCGTAACCTTTATCCCTTTATGGTCCAAGATGTTTGCGCTTGATGTATCAATTAAGCCTGTCCCCTCTACCTATACAACATTGTCCACCCTCTACAATGTAATCTAACGAGTTTTGCTGTGCAATAAATCAGCTTGTGGCTCGTAACCTTTACCCCTTTATGGTCCAAGATGTTTGTGCTTGATGTATCAATTAAGCCTGTCCCCCCTCTACCTATACAACATTGTCCACCCTCTACAATGTAATCTAACGAGTTTTGCTGTGCAATAAATCAGCTTGTGGTTCGTAACATTTATCCCTTTATGGTCCAAGATGTTTGTGCTTGATGTATCAATTAAGCCTGTCCCCCCTCTACCTACACAACATTGTCCACCCTCTACAATGTAATCTAACGAGTTTTGCTGTGCAATAAATCAGCTTGTGGTTCGTAACATTTATCCCTTTATGGTCCAAGATGTTTGTGCTTGATGTATCAATTAAGCCTGTCCCCCCCTCTACCTACACAACATTGTCCACCCTCTACAATGTAATCTAACGAGTTTTGCTGTGCAATAAATCAGTTTGTTGTTCGTAACCTTTACCTCTTTATCCTTGTCCACCCTGTACAATGTAATCAAACGAGTTTTGGCTGGGCAATAAATCAGCTTGTGGTTCATAACATTTATCCCTTTATGGTCCAAGATGTTTGTGCTTGATAGTATCAATTACACCTGTCCCCTCTACCTACACAACATTGGCCACCCTCTACAATGTAATCTAACGAGTTTTGCTGTGCAAATAAATCAGTTTGTTGTTCGTAAACCTTTACCTCTTTATCCTTGTCCACCCTGTACAATGTAATCAAACGAGTTTTGCTGTGCAATAAATCAGCTTGTGGTTCGTAACATTTATCCCTTTATGGTCCAAGATGTTTGCGCTTGATGTATCAATTAAGCCTGTCCCCCCTCTACCTATACAACATTTTCCACTTTACAATGTAATCTGACGAGTTTTGCTGTGCAATAAATCAGCTTGTGGTTCGTAACATTTATCCCTTTATGGTCCAAGATGTTTGTGCTTGATAGTATCAATTAAGCCTGTCCCCCCTCTACCTACAGAACATTTGTCCACCCTCTACAATGTAATCTAACAAGTTTTGCTGTGCAATAAATCAGCTTGTGGTTCGTAACATTTATCCCTTTATGGTCCAAGATGTTTGTGCTTGATGTATCAATTAAGCCTGTCCCCTCTACCTACACAACATTGTCCACCCTCTACAATGTAATCTAACTAGTTTTGCTGTGCAATAAATCAGCTTGTGGTTCGTAAAATTTATCCCTTTATGGTCCAAGATGTTTGCGCTTGATGTATTAATTATGGCCTTTCCCCTCTACCTACACAACATTGCCCACCCTCTACAATGTAATCTAACGGGTTTTGCTGTACAATAAATCAGTTTGTGGTTCTTAATCTTTTCTCCTTTCATCATAACCTTTGTACTTGATGTATTAATTAAGCTAATCCTCTCGACCTACACCATTGTCCACCCTCTACAATGTAACCTAACTCCAGTCTCCAAACTATCAAAGATAGAACGAAACAAAGCCGTTAAGGAGGTGTACCTCACATGTGCAGGCCTTTATACCACACAGGAAACCAAACCTCTGTCCCTTTACCTTCAAAGCGACACAAAGGAAAGGGTCAATATCCTTGATTAGTATGTGCCGCTAATAAGAGATTTCGTAATTAATATAAAGGTCAAAGTGGTTCAAACATGTTCCTATTGAAACAATGTCACACACAGTCTCAGAGACTGAGTTTAAATAATTTCTTTAAAACAAATGAAAGAAACTTTATAAGTTTCACATTCTAATGACGTTTTTTATATGAAGAAAGTATGAAAAGTTTGTATAAATTAAATGCTTTATACAATTTTAAAATTTAAGCCAGTAAAAAATATACTTAAAACATAATTTTTAAGCTTTGTTATTAAATGAAAACACTAATTCGTTTGAAAGGATTATAGTAACAATTTTTTATAATTTATTTCTTATTAAATATAATACAATTACTCATAGTAGAAGGTATTAAAATTGTGTGCTTTACAGAATACGAATAAAATCCAGCTGTTGTGATTCATTGAAAAAATAGCTTTCACACATTAAAGGAAAGGATAATGCAGGCTGATAAAAACCTAACCCCCCAAAATCCCCAAATTAGTGATGCCTAATGTAGCCAGTCTCACATGCACCAGATTTTACATTTACTATATAGTGCATAAGTCAGTACCTTCTTTGTGATTCATATGCTAATGTGATCAGAAGCTACTTATTTCATTGGTATACTTTGTTTTAATGCATTACAATGCAGAGATCAAAATATAATAAAAATTAGTACTCAACAAAAGTGAAATGATTGCTTGGCCATATAAGTTAGTTTCATTTTAATTGTATTTGTCTCAACTGTGAACGCAGTAATAATCAAATAAAACTGTGAAATGTGTAATCATCAGGCCGCCTCTGTAATCTAGGCTATTGTGTGGTATTGTGATTATTTCAATTGACTCTAAGAATGATAACAAACATACTGCTTGTATTTTATCAAACATGTGTTCAACATTTTTGTATAGCTTAAATACATCAATTGTAAAAATAATATGTTTGATATTTTTTGTAAACAGTAGTCTTTATAGTAACAGATTTAGTTTTTTTAATATTTAAGATTTTTAAATGATTTAAATTTAAGTTTGTGATTTTCATTTTTATTTCATTTGATTATTTTTAGTCATGTGGTGCACTCTTTCTGTTCTTAAAAGAAAATATTTTGACTTGCACAGGCCAGTGGCTCATGGAACAGCAAAAAAAAAAAAAGTTAAAAAGGAAATCAGTCTTTTTTTTAAAAAAAATCCTATTTGGCTAGAGGAAAAATATTTATTTCAAAGTTAAATAACACTATAATTATCTACAGGTTCTTGTGTAAAAATGATATATTACACATATATCTTAATAGAAAATATGTGTTAAAAAAGTATTTTATAGTATGTGTGCATAATGTCCAAAAACTATCTCGCAATTTCAGGAACTTTTAACTATACCAATGGGATGGTTAAAAAATCTTTTTGTTCCTGTGTGCTGAATCAAATACAGATTGCATCTATCTTTAGATGCAAGGTGAAAAAAACAACCAATATTTTGTAATTTTCTAAAATAACAATATATTCTTTAAACTATTATTATTCCTAAATTGATTATTTTGTTTTCATCTCTGGATAAATCTAATGTGCAAATTGATAAGGCCCATTTGATATCCAATATTGAAAACATATTTGGTATCAAGTATTCAAGGTCCATTTGCTACCCAATATTCAAGTTCCATTTGCTACTCAATATTCAAGGCCTATTTGGTATTAAGTATTCAAGGCCCATTTCCTATCCAATATTCAAGGTTTACTTTGTATCTAACATTTAGGAGTTACTTGGTATCCAATATTCAAGCCCCATTTGCTATCAAACATTCAAGACCCATTTGCTATTCAATACTTCAAGGTCCATTCGGTATCCAATATTTAAGGCCCATTTGCTATTCAATATTCAAGGGTTTCTTGGTAACTAATATTCAAGGCCCATGTGCTATCCAATATGCAAGGCGTATTTAGTATCCAATATGTAATGCCCGTTTAGTGTCTAATATTCAAGCCCCATTCGCTATCAAATATTCAAGGTCCATTCGGTATCCAATATTTAAGACCCATTTGCTATTCAATATTCAAGGGTTTCTTGGTATCTAATATTCAAGGCCCATGTGCTATCCAATATGCAAGGCGTATTTAGTATCCAATATGTAATGCCCGTTTAGTGTCTAATATTCAAGCCCCATTCGCTATCAAATATTCAAGGTCCATTCGGTATCCAATATTTAAGGTCCATTTGCTTTTCAATATTCAAGGCCCATTTGGTATCCAATATTAAAAGATATTAAGATAACCACCATTTTTTCAGGGTAATGACAATTTTATGCTTATCATTCTACTTGTTTTGTAAAGATCTTTGAAACCATATTCAACTCAACCTTATATTTTTGTTTAAAACTTTGTACAGCCTTCTCATGGTATGTGTCTATTGGGTAGATGAAAAGTTAGTAATGTTTTAATCCAATAGCATTTCCCACACCATGTTAATGTGTGAAATTAATCCACTTAAGAGTAAATCTTCCTAATACACTAAGCTCTTTAAGTTTTAATATTAATATAATAAATTGTTTTATTTCAGAGAAAAATTTTTATAATATTGTGTCTTTGGGATGGTTAAAGATTTAAACTGTTAAATGGTGTTATTTCCCGGCGTATAGGAAGAGACAGAAAAGGGTTGGTGCACCTGGAACATTGAATTCCAACAATCACAAGAATGTTGGCCAATACAAGTTTCTGGTGACCGCAGAACTATTGACATATTGTTGAAATATGGCTCCACAATATCCTCTCTCTCCCCCTCACTTCCATTCACTACACCACTGTCACATGTCAGCGCTGTCAATGATCTCTGCTCACTGTTGTTTCGCACTACAACTAAAGTCGTTAGTCATTAATTGCCTCCAACATTAACCAATTACTGTACCCTTTTCCCCGTCTAATACGAGTATAATTTAAACTAAACCTTTTAGTTTGTGTGGAACTTAAAATTTAATTAATGAATAGAAAAAAAACAATTATCTAAACATGAAAACATATATCAATATCAATATATTAGACTGTAACAAATAAGTAGCTTTAAAAAATAAAATTACCATACTTCATGTACATATAATTCCTAATCACTGTTAAAAAATAATATTTTGTTGTTTTGTGGTTGCAACGAATTTTTATTTTGCAATTTATTTTTATATTACTGATGAGTTGATATTATTTACCATTTAATGTTAGGCGAGTGTTTCGTAATCAAGTTAGCCATTATTATAATGTTTCCATTATTGATAGACGTTTTGGCTGATAGGTTCTTTCAGGTTATTAAAATTATTTTGATCTAAAAAACTATTTTGATATATCATTATTTAAAATATGTAACGGAGAGGCTTTTAAAGCAAAATGTCTTCTATTGTGATCCAACCCATAATGTAAATGATATGTAAGGTACAATTTTAATCTAATTCTAAAATTGTAATACTACAAAAAATTGGGAATCTGCAACTGAAAACCATTTTTAAATTTTTGTTAGTTTCTTAGTAGGAAATTCCATTCTCTCGCTTCTGGGTGTTTTGGTTTATGGACGCAACTTGGTAAATGTAATAGTTCTTTGCGTTTTCTTTTGCAGTTTTAATTTCTCATTGTATAAGGTGTTCATATATGTGACACTATAGTAACAGTCCATACATAATGTGTTTGTAGAAAAGTGAAAGATAAAACTGCAAAAGATAGTCTTCAGATATTTTAGTTAACCAAGGTACAGGGTGGAGCGCGGTAATTTGCTTTTTTGCACTGCAGGCTGTGGCGGCACTTTGGTTAAAGAGAGGGGAGAGTGGGCATGGCTTATAGTGGCTGACGGGAGATTTGTATTCCTCCGCGTTCCAGTTGCCATCATGCAGTGGACACGAGAGGAGAGGTCGTTTTGTGTTGAAGCGTATTTTTCAAATGCCCACTCGATCATTGCAGTGCAGCGTGCTTTTCTCGTTTACGATTCGCTGTTCCCCCACGCGGACGTGTTCCTGGTCAGCAATCAATTGTAAATTGGGTAACTGCATTCAGAACAGCAGGGAATGTGTCATGTGTACGAAGGGGACCTCAGAGAAGGATTACAACACCGGAAAACATCAATAGAGTTAGAGCAGCAGTACTGCAATCTCCAAAACGCTCTGCTCGGAAGCAATCACTTGCTCTTGGCATTTCAAGACCTTCTCTCCACCAGATTCTTCATGATGAACTGAGATTTCACCCGTATAAAATGTGCGTGGTCCATCAATTGTCAGCACGGGACTATTTGACACGGCATACTTCTTGTGAAGACATGCTTGCAACTATACTGCGTGACGCAATTGTGTTCTTTTCTGATGAGGCACATTTTTACCTCAGTGGGTGTGTCAACAAGCAAAACATGCGCTACTGGAGTGAAACAAACCCCAGAGAAGTCCACCAGAGACCTCTGCATTCGGACCGTGTCACTGTGTGGTGCACCATATCACGAGTAGGCATCATTGGCCCTTACTTTTTTCAGGATAACCGTCGTGCCATAACTGTGAACTCCGAACGGTACTTGACTATGATACAGGATTTTTTTCAGCCGGCTCTTGAGGCAATGCAATTAGAGGATACATGGTTCCAACAGGATGGTGCCACTGCACACACAGCGAGGGTTAACATGAATTGTTTGAGGCAAATGTTTCCTGGACGGCTTATCTCTTTGAGGGGTGATGTGAACTGGCCGGCACGCTCACCAGACTTAGCCCCATGCGATTTTTTCCTTTAGGGTTACCTGAAGTCGAAGGTGTATATCAACCGTTCCAACACCTTGGAAGACCTAAGGAACAATATTGAGGCTGAAATTGGCAGAATACCAGTCGACATGCTTGTTAAAGTTAATGAAAGCTTCAGAAAACGTATGCAGCAGTGTGTGGATGCCGAAGGTCGACATTTGCCAGATACATTATTTAAAACTATGTAATTTAAAAAATTCCCTTACTGTTCAATATAATTAAAATAAAAAATAATTTTTTGTAAGGTTCATAATTTTTTTATTTCATTTCCAAATCAGCAAATTACCGCGCTCCACCCTGTATATAAAAACTCTGAAGATTCTTGAACACATATGATACTTGTGAGTTCCAGCTGAATTTTCTGTCTAATCAAAAATAAAATAAGGACAGCATGCTTTACGGAAACACTAGTGTGTGTATATTTTGTCATTTAACCGAGCTTAATTGGTGTGGAGCATCTTTTTGAGAGGTAATAGCTCCTCTTCCTCTCTCACTGCCAGACGAGCATGGTGTCACCATGAGTTTGACCACCAACTATTTGATACAATTTATTACTTTTAAGAAACGCAGGGGATTCTGAACGGAAACCTGTAATATTCCATACTTGTTGTTTTCCACTGAAAGCGTCATTCAGTTGAGATAGCGTTTTCCTGTTTCTGAGATAAGCGGAGATGTGTATCTACTACGTCAAACGCATTATCACTCCATCCTGCCAAGAATGTCATGTGGCACACATTCAAATGATTTAAGTAAATCAGGCAATATGACTAAAACAATGTCGCTTTAAAAGTATTTAATATTTTTTTGTAAGTGAGAACAATACATTAATAGTGGAACACTTGCTCTTATAAAACTATAAAATGTGTCACATTGGATAAAACTTGGTTAAAAGACTATGTCAGTCATGTTTTCACAAAAGTTTCTGTTTCTTGAGATTGAACATTTAGGATATGGATAGGTGGATATAAATTTTAAGAGTAATACAACTCATTTATTGGATTTAAGGATTGGCACTTTTTTGTGGATTTTTAAGGATAATCCGTTTTTATTCACTTAAAATTAATGGAGTGCTGTTGTATTGGTAGAGAAACTATAAATGTCTTGTGTGTACTGCATAAAGTTCCTCCAATTTTTGATATGTTTGAGAGTTTATATTTCGTGATGTACTTCTCTCAATATCCAGGTGGTTGTAGACTTGACAAGTTGTCATTTAATTCTTTCACATCGTGTAACAATATTTGAACGAAACACAATGTATAAAATCTGGATAATAATTGGGGTGAAGCACACTTGGGTTTTAGACCCGACCTGGTTGATAATACACAAAGGGTACCTTGCAGATCTTTATAATCGGTTGATAGTACCTTACAGATCTTTATAATCGGTTGATAGTACCTTACAGATCTTTATAATCGGTTGATAGTACCTTGCAGATCTTTATAATCGGTTGATAGTACCTTGCAGATCTTTATAATCGGTTGATAGTACATAGTAACTTGCAGATCTTTATAATCGGTTGATAGTACCTTGCAGATCTTTATAATCGGTTGATAGTAACTTGCAGATCTTTATAATCGGTTTATAGTATGTACTTTGCAGATCTTTATAATCGGTTGATAGTACATAGTAACTTGCAGATCTTTATAATCGGTTTATAGTACCTTGCAGATCTTTATAATCGGTTTATAGTACCTTTGCAGATCTTTATAAGCGGTTGATAGTACATAGTAACTTGCAGATCTTTATAATCGGTTGATAGTACCTTGCAGATCTTTATAATCGGTTGATAGTACCTTGCAGATCTTTATAATCAGATGATAGTACCTTGCAGATCTTTGAAACGTACTTGGTGTACATAACGCTACTGATTTTCTTCAACTTTTTTATCTTTTATTGGCCCCTTCTGTAGATCTTTATTGACTGACAATATTCTTGTATTTCAACTGGATACAGAATTGTTTAGTGTTTTAGTCTGTACAAAATTAGTAATACAGTTTGAATCTATCTTGAAAGAAGATCCATGTAAAGTGCGCCGCTCTGACAATTATGCAAATGTGACATAACAGCTGTTTGAATATCAGATGTTCATTGCACTCTTATTGCTCTGTTGTCTCTCAGGTAAATCGTGTTTTTAAATGAACTCACTCTAGAACCAAATGGTTCATTGTTTTTGGTTCAGGGTTTTAAGGATTTTAGGTTAAATTTGTTTATAGAGTTTTAGTGTATGTTACTTTGTTTTTATTTGTTAAATATTAACTTTGAAATTGCTGATATCAAATTAGGTTCACCATTTTGACACAGACCCCTGATAAACAGTTCATTAGGAGAACATAAATAAGACTGTGTGTATACTTGCATGCATGTGTGTGTAGCTTGTGATGTGTGTTTTAATAGTGATTAATATTTGTGATGTAGCGTACTGAAAGTTGTGTTTTCATGAAAGTTATTATTCTTGTAACATGATTTGTTCATTAATAAGAATAATAATCAAATGTTTTATTGTCTCATTGTTGTTTTTAATGTTCTGTATGATTTACATTTCAAAGACAGAACATAGATCAACAGTATTGATACTGGCAAGGAGAACTAAGTGTTAAATACACAATTAATTGTGGTCATTGTTGTTCCAATTCAGATGTGCAAAATACAACAGACTGTAATGTACATAACTTTATTTACATAAAATAGTTCTGCAATCGTAATATTGATATCTTAAAGCAAGGTATCAGAAGGTAACAGATCTGGATTACTTCAAATAGCTGCTTAAAAATAATGCAATACAATTTGAGAAATTAAACTATGACAGTACTGCACAATGTTTAGTTTTACAAAAATCAAGGGCAGTTTTAGAAGAAATTACAACTAAAGAGCCTTTCCACTAACCAGTGTTCGATTAAGAGAGAACTTTTTAAAGACTTTTTGCGTTGAAACATTGGTGACAATACCAATCTATGTGAAATAGATGAAGGAGACAGATTTTTTCTGATCATTTGCTACTGTTCAATGTTACATAAAACAATACAAAATCACTGAGCGATCGCAAATATCCTGAAAAATCCTTCACAACTCTTTCATCGTCAAAAACAGCCTTTAATCAAAGAAGTGAAATAGATAATACAAGTAAATTATAGTTTTAAGTTACTACTACAAAATACCACTAGTTATCATAATGTATCAAGAAAACTTGTTTTGCTATTGTTTAACATAGCACAAATTTACACGGGTCCTTAAAAATGAGAGCTTAATATAGCCTCATACACTTTTGGCATTTTTATTGGAACTGTGAAGAAATGTCAGATACAAAAATATTAAGGTTTAATTATGAATGCATAAATTGATTTGACTTTATAGTTCACTCAGTCACATTTTGGATTCCTAGAATTAGGCATTTCACCAATTTAAATTTAACTTTCGTTTAGATGAGAAATCTTAAAGCCAATTGTACACTGTACATTTTAACATAGCATTTTCTTTCTTAGCTTTTATTAATATCACAAACATTTTATAAACTTTTTTAGAGGAAAGACAAAACTTTTACATCAATTCCACTAAGTTTTGTGACAAATAAAAAGGAACAAGCAAATCCGCTTTCACAAGAAGATTTATTGTCATAACACACAAACAAACCTGATGAAGTCAGGGACTTACTGAACTTAATATGTTCCATAATGACCACCAACCAGTAAAATTGAAACTTACATAGACTGCAGAGTACTCAAGGAACCTCTCATATTTATTAAACAAATACACACTTTGAATCTCTAATGAAAAAAAGTACTAAAAATGATCAAAGAACCATTAATTATGTATTTTACCAAGTTGGGAAATGACTGCAATAAGCAACTTTCATAAACTAACTTGATCACAAATAAACTTTAAGAGAAGTGTCTGTGTTTTGGTAAATAATTGTGTTGTTAAATATTGTTGTAGTGGATGGCAGTGCAGGGTGAAGTGCGCAACATGGCACCCGACCAGTGCCAGGGAAGCTGTCCTGCCCCACTCAGCCAGTCTGCCTAGCCTCATGTCTCGTTGGGACTGTATAATTGTGTTGTTAAATATTGTTGCAGTGGATGGCAGTGCAGGGTGAAGTGTGCAATATGGCACCCGACCAGTGCCAGGGAAGCTGTCCTGCCCCACTTAGCCAGTCTGCCTAGTCATGTCTCGTTGGGACTGTATAATTGTGTTGTTAAATATTGTTGTTGTGGATGGCAGTGTAGGGTCAAGTGCGCAACATGACACCCAACCAGTGCCAGGGAAGCTGTCCTGCCCCACTCAGCCAGTCTGCCTAGCCTCATGTCTTGTTGGGACTGTATAATTGTGTTGTTAAATATTGTTGCAGTGGATGGCAGTGCAGGGTGAAGTGCGCAACATGGCACCCGACCAGTGCCAGGGAAGCTGTCCTGCCCCGCTCAGCCAGTCTGCCTAGCCTCATGTCTCGTTGGGACTGTCCCCACTGCCGACTGTCCAACTCAAGTGTATCCAGTCGCTGCGCGGCGTGTGGCGTCGACACTATGGCAGCGGAGACGCAGCAGCAGCCTTGGCCTGTGTCCAACATTAACGTGCTCATCGATGAGCCACAGAACCGCTCACCCAAGCGACAGAGCCCCTCCGTGTACGAACGAGTGAAGTCCAAGGTGAGCAGGTCACTCTCCAACGGCGGTGTAGTGCACAGGCGGCTCACCGATGGTAGAACCAGGCCCAGCAGCCTGATCATGGAGTCGAGTGGTGTCAGTTGGAACGTGAACAACATCGGAGACAAGAACTCCTGGTCGTGTGTGAGGTGTACACTGGTCAACCTCAATCATGTGGACAGATGTGCCGTGTGTGAGATGCCGCGGAAAGCCAACATTCCCGGAACATACAGCACTCTACCGAGGTCTGGAGTCGTTATTACCATTCCGGATTGGAGTACAGGATCCATCGGATCTCACAGGAACCTGCCGAGCACTCCAGTTAAGGGAATTGTAACCTTGGGGGCCCAAGAAACAGAATCTAGTCCAGCGAATAGTTTATGGATCAAACCTATTTATCGTAGATCATTCTCGGAGGTACTACCGTCAGATTCGCCTTTAGATAATAAGACCAATAGAAGAAGTTTAGTAGAAACGGATGCTCAAGGGAATTTGCAACAAACACCTCTGAGACAAATTAATAATCTCAATTTGAAACTGACTCCAATACATAGATCTCCTAGTACTACAAGATATTCTTATATTGGAATATCGGAACCGGCTGTTCAGCACTCCAGAAGTCCACAAGGAATGGGCACAGGTAAACGTATTTCAACAGGACCAATTGTGGTAGATCTGACTGATAAAAAGACACAATTTTTAGAGAATCTCGGTGCAAAAAACTTTGAGAGAATGTGGACTTGTATTAAATGCTCCTACGCTTATAATCCTATCTGGTCAGAAGCTTGTGATATTTGTAACTCTACGAGAAGCCCACCGAGTCTAACAGAACCGAGTCTCATAACTGTTACTAAAGACAGTGTCCGATATACTCCACCAAAAGATGGAGAAGGCTTGGAGAATGGACCGGAAAATGGGCCGGAGAACCATCTCCAACAGGATCTAGAAGATGATTTTCAATTTTTGCCTGGAGAAAACGCAGAAGACTGGACCTGCAAGAAGTGTACTCTAGTCAACTCCGGTAGTGAGATGGCCTGTGTGGTGTGTGGTGGGTCAAAGCTACGCAGTATAACTTTAGTGAGAGACATGACTCTCCGTAAGGGTGAGTTCTGGACCTGTCCTCAGTGCACACTGAAGAATCCTCTAGCGACTCAGAACTGTCAAGTCTGCAAAACAGCCAACAAACCGCAGAGATTGCTTGAAGTACCTACCTCAAAAAATGTTCCAAGAAGTCCATCTCCAAGGCATGGTCAGAAGTCGAAGTCCAACATTGCCAACCCTGCACTAGGTGCTATACCCAAGCAGCGACAGGCTCGTAAGAATGGTACACCGAGGAGCAGTGCTCATGTGCGACACAGTCGATCGGGTGTGATTGGCAGTTACACGAATGGTCCGGTCACAAACGAGCTGTCGGTGATTCCAGCTCAAGTCGGTGCTCGAAGCCCCTCCGGCTCATGGCATTGTGTTCATTGTACGTTTGAAAACCGCACAGCATCAGTGGCATGTGAGATGTGCCAGAGTTCCCGCAGTCTGTCGGCATCTGTGTCTCCGGTGCCTCCTGGAACTCCCGTGTCCTCATCTCCTGCCCCTGCAGAGACACCCCCTGCCAAGGTGCAGACTGTCAGACAGGAGAGTGAACTGATGGAAGATCTGCGCCACATAGAAGAACGGGAAGCACTGGAGAAATGGAAAAGGATTGTCCAATATTGTAAAGAGGTTTGTTACTAAACTATTATTTGGAATCATTATTGTACTATAGTTTTATAAATTTCCAGTACAAAAATTCCTAAATGTCTAGCTTACTTTGGTGGAACAAGCACATAGTAACCTAAATGTTGAATAAATTTTTTTAGGATATATTTAAAGGATTAAGGATTTTTTTAAAGGATTTCAAGGAAATTATTTTTTGCAGAGATTAAAATACGGGTACGCCATATACAAAAGTAGTGGAAATTTCTGATAATTACGGAAACACAAATGAGTGATTTTAACAAATTATTAATTAAGATAATAATATTTAATTTCAAAGATAACTCTGTAATATTTATCAAAATTGAAGTTCAAAAAAATATAGTAAAGGAGGTAGAAAAGTGAATGTTATATTTAAATTCTTGTATAGATTTATTTACAGATTTTAAAAAGAAACTTCATTTAACCCTTTGAGTGCCAAGTATTTATTGAGTGGGTATACTGAAAAGTGCCAGGTATTTTTTTAGTGGGTGTACCTAAAAGTGCCAGCCCTTTTGCAGGCATTTTGCAAGGTTTTAGTAAAAAATTCACAGTTCGATTATTTAACAAGCTATCAACATGATTCTTTTTTATTTTTCTCTGAAAACTATGTTTAAATAACATAAAATAACAAAGTTACCATAACAGTAAATTTAGGAATACCAAAAATGGACTTACCTAAAAAAAATTCAAAAAGTTTTTTAAATTTCATTTTTCAACCAAATTATTATGACCAAAAAAATTCATATCCTTTTCTTAGTCCTTATCACTGGAAAGTATATGCAATTGTCTGTAAATCTTGAAAAATTTATATTATTATCTTCAATAATGAGTAAGTTATACAACTTTTAAGAAACTATTGTCACATTGTTTCCGGTAGCTATGGCAACCAAAAATGTTTATATGTGAGTTTCATAATTTAAAGTATGATCGGAAGTGTACTATAACAATTTATTTTGAAAAGAAAGATTCTTCACAAACATTTCAATATTATATTATTTAAAAATATTAAAGGTTACAATTTTTAGTGACTTTTTCCCGAACGTCCGGTAAAATCGGACGTCGGCACTTTTCGGCCAACTTTTGTCGTCCGGTAAAATCGGACGTTGCCACTCAAAGGGTTAAAAAATAAAAATTGTGTACAATAATTAAAACAAGCATGGTTTTAAATACAGTACCAAACAAACACAGCATGTTTTATCAATCATTAGATTAACCTTTAGTGTAGCAGCTAAAATTATTAGTTCACACAACACATTCATATCTTTCAAGTATAAATCTTGTACAGAGCTATCAGTATTATTATTGTTGTAATTATGTCTTTGTTGTGCTATTTCTTCATTAGTACATTTGTTGAAGAACTATATAAAGCAGATCAGAATTAAAATATAATTGAAAACTCTTCAATTTCACATAGACGTGCCTTGCAATGAGGCTTGGGCCAGGTTATACATGTACATTTCCTGATAATATGTCACTCTCAGTTCCTCAGTGAAACCCATTCATAGTAAATACAATACCATCTCCACTATCAGTTTCACAAACTAGGTGATCAATATCCTGAAGAGTTTGCTACTGAGCTGTTCTTGCAGATCTGGGTCTATTTGGTCTGTCTGACGATTTACTAGTAGTTGGTCGCTCAACTTCAGTTTCCCTTATTTGACTCTATGGCAAATAAATTTTCTACCTGTTTGCGCCAAATCATCTGTGCCAGGAACATATTCTGCATCAGTGTCACCAAATCATTTTCATCAGGTACATAAGCCGGATCAGTGTCACCAAATCATCTTCGTCAGGAACATATTCGGGGTCAGTATCATTGTCATATTTATCTGGAAGACCTTCATATTCAAGGTTGTCCCTTTCTTCCAACATTCTCTTTCAATATTGGCTTCAGAACGTTCGTTTAACACTGAAAAAAATATCCTCAGTTCATTAAAAGTTGTGGTATTGCAATTCACTAAGCAATAATAGTAGTACAAAAACATACACTATTTATAATAAACATTATAAAAATATTTACATATAAATCTTGCATACACTAAAGTTAACTCAAGGGTGTCGATGCATAAGTTTGGCATAGGATTTTCAAGAAAGACTTAAATAGAAATGAAAAAATGTGCCACCATGTTACTACAATGATTGTTAGATGACAACTAACTGTAGATAGCACTGCTATAAGGACAATCACTTTGTTGGATATGTTAAGGGGGAGATGCTGAAAATAACTTGTCAAGTTTATGTGCGATACCCTTCTACAGTTAAGATTAAATTTAACTTCTTTCTGATGGTCCTGTTTTAAAAAAAGCTTCAAATTTCCATCAGGTTCTTTTGCATTACCCTATTCAACCAGATTATTATTATAAGTATGTAAGCAATTAAAGCCACTAACAATGTATTGTTTATCTTTTGTGAGACAGATCAGATGCACAAGACATCAAAAGGCAAATATCTGTACCTGCCCCAAGGAATGTAAAAAATGCACTGATCAGAACATTCATTATCAAGTTCTAATTGCCAATATCCAGACAAAGCATCTATCACACTGTGGTACTTTGAAATGAAATGAAAGATGCCTTTATTAAAAAGGTGGAGTTAGGGCTATCAAGCCCTCTCTACCACTCAACCTCATATTATATACAGTAAATTTACAGTAGTTTAATACAAATTCGGTAAATTATTAAATTATAATTTAAATATAAAATAACAACATTTCTTAACCGATACAAAATTAAATGACCTTAAAGTAAAAATTTACATATTAAATAAATTTCAAATTTAAAATACAAAAGAAAGTTTATATATGTTGTAATTAATAGAAGAAAAATTCAAAATGAATAACGAGAAGACATTCAATCACTCTAACACACCGATTGACCACATGACCGCAACAAGCAGCACCACCTGTCACCCCCACAGGCCCCCCAGCAGCAAGCCCCTAACCCTCGCCCCGAAGCATGCACAATCCTCAATACATGTAATATCATCTGGGAGAGCGTTCCAAAGACGACAAGCTTCAGCAGTGAAGGACCTATTCGAAAATGATGATCGATGGATTAGAATTGATTGTAATGTGGCTCCCCTTCTTGTAGGTTTATCACTAATATCAGAGATAAAGTTGAAATTATCGGACAGATAAACAGGATATTTGGTTTTGATGATTAAATGTAGAATAGAAAGTATGTGGAATTACGAAGCTGATGAAGTTTCATGAGTGACAATTGATGAAAATATTGTGTAACATGCTCTTGACATCTGAGATTAAAAATAAATCTAATATAGTAGTTCTGAGCACGCTGGGGTCTGCCCGATTGCTCAACAGTCATGTCATTCATCACGATGTCACAGAAGTCAAAGTGTGGTAGTTTAAGAGTCTTAATGGGCATCACCTTAACATTAAATGGCAGATATAAGGCAAACCGCTTCAAACTGTGGATGCCAGCAAAGATTCTTCTACACGTTATCGTAACTTGGTCAGTCCATTTGAGATTTGTGTTCATAGTGAGTCCGAGATTTTTCAGTTTGTTTTGGAAATTTAGTTCACAACTGTTAAGTTAAGTTTTGGTGTGGTGTCAAGATTAATTTGGTTTATCATTCTCGAGTTACTAATTATCATTGCTTGGGTTTTGTTCTCATACTTTGCTTGTTTAATTTTGTTTGAAATTTTGTCAAGTGTTGGAAGCTGAAAATGTTTTAACTTTTTTGCCTTACTTAATTCTTTTGGATCAATATACAGCTAAACATTACCATTTACTTTGTCTGGCACTACTAAGGTGCGTACCCAATCAGTTGGTATTTTAACTTTATCAAATATATTTATCTTTTCTGTGATATCAAGATACTCTTTTAACTTTGTCCCTTACCAGGAGTGTGAACCATGGTACAAATCTGTATGTGGACTGGTACATCTACAAACATCACCAGCATAATGTTATATATTTCTGTGGATGGGGTTTTGGATAAATATTCAGTTAAATTTGAAGACAGAGCTCAATCTAAGGTTTATTACATCTAACATAAATATAATTGTAGTAAAAAAGGAAGTTTTGCTAAAAGTAATCTTTGGACTTAAACTTTGTTTGTAATAAAATTCAAGATTCAAGATTTTATTCATCATTAAACATACAGTGATGCAAAAGATTCTGTCAATAGCAATATAACAATACAACATAATTTTACTTTTTCATTGTTTGTTGCATTCTGTTTGTAAGTATATTTGAATGAAAGTTAAAATAAATATAGAATAACATAAATAATTATAACATTATACAAACAATATTTTAATAGTTTAAACAGTAAAAACGTAAATTATTAACAGATTTAAAGACATACGAGGTGTGATCAAAAAGTTCCAGGACTGAATTTTTTATACATTTAATCCATACAACATACAGGTTATTCGAATTTGTCTCCTTCAGCTACACACTTTTCCCAACGGTGTTTCCACTGATTCAAAGGCCCCAGAAAACTTCTTTTGTAAAGATGTTTAGCAGCTCCGTCGTTTTTCTTTAATTTCGTCAACTGTTTGTAAACTTCGTCATTTCAGGGGTCTCTTGAGCTTCAGGAAGAGAAAAAAGTCTGCTGGAGCCAGGTCAGGTGAGTAAGGGGGGCTGAGGAATGACAGTCATTGCATTTTTTTACACAAAAAGTCAAGGATAACTAATGCAGAGTGAACAGGAGCATTGTCATGGTGAAGGACCCAATCACCACTTTGCCACAGCTCAGGTCTCTTTCTTCTCACAGCATTACGCAATTTTCTGAGGGTTTCAAGATAAACAAAACAATTAATTTTTTTTTTTTTTTTTCTATTATTTCACAAAAGAAAAACTCACAATTATCCAATAATTTGTGTATTTTTCACGAGGCCTTTTCGACATCGAAGATGCCATCATCAGGTGTGAATCAACAATTTAAAAACAAATATCAGCTGAGTAAAACTAACAAGATTTATATGGTTAAAATTAAAATAAAATGATATAAATATTAGTATATGTATAAAAGTTTGGGGTCAAAAAATTTAGTTATATTTTAAAGGAATGGTGAATTTTGAATCGGCCCCAAAATCATTGTTTAAAATTTTATCTTTGTGTTTTGTTATGTATAATGTTTCATATGCGTCGAGTTCTTCTTTGTTTGTGGACTTGTTTTAATAATGTAAAGTTTTTAAAGGTGTGGTTTGTTTTCAAAAGCATGTTTGGCAATAGCAGATTTATCAGTTTGTCCATATTTATAATATCTTTCGTGTTCTTTAAATCTTTTTTTAATGGTTCTTTTTTTTGGCCAATATAAAATTTATCACAATCTTCACAGTTAATTTTGTAAATATCAGTAGTTTTACTCAGCTGGTATTTGTTTTTAAATTGTTGATTCACACCTGATGATGGCATCTTCGATGTCGAAAGGCCTCGTGAAAAATACACAAATTATTGGATAATTGTGAGTTTTCTTTTGTGAAATAATAGAAAATTTATATTCCAATAAGAAGAGCTCCTCCTCCTTCAAAACATTAATTGTTTGACCTTGTGGAAGGAATTCATAGTAGACGACACCTTTACAGTCAAAGAAAACCGTAAGCATGACCTTCACATTTGATTTGACTTGACATGCTTTCTTGGGTCTTGGAGAGCCTTTTGATGTCCATTATGATGATTGTGGCTTTTGTTTCCACATCGTAACCAAAAAACACCATGTCTCGTCTCCCGTAATGACATGATCCAAGAAGCTTTCGTCGTCATTTGCCTTTTGAAGAAGTTCCTCAGAAACATGAATTCGGTGTTGTTTTTGGTCTTCAGTCAACAGTTTTGGCACAAACTTTGCTGCAACACGACGCATTTGAAGTTTTCCAGTTAAAATTTCCTGACATGACCCAAATGAAATGTTACACTCTTCTGCTATTTCACGGATTGTTAGTCGACGGTCTGATCGTATGAGAGCGTTCACTTTAGCAACACTGTCATCATTGAATTGACGTTGAAGGGTGTCCGGAACGAGTCTCGTCGTCTGTGGATGTTCGGCCATCTTTAAACCTCTTGAACCACTGATGGCAGCATGATCGGCTTAGACATTCTTCACCAAAAGCCTCTTGTAACATCAAAAAGGTTTCAGAAAACGTTTTGTTCATTTTCACACAAACACATTGCTCTTCTTTCACATTCATTTTCATTAAACAAAAAAATAGCCAAACTCTATTAAACTAAATCTCAAACAAACTGTGCTAATGTTACTTTCAGTGATGTTATGATTGATCTGCAAACACAGCTGTGTTACTGTTGAGTCAGGGAATACAATGCTGCCAAACCGCATCGCTGTGAGACATTGCATTCCCATAGTATATAAAAAGTCCTGGAACTTTTTGATCACACCTCGTATATTTAAAAATAAATAATTAGACAACAGTTAACAAGATAAAAAAGAATAAAGTAACAAAATTTAAAACAATGAACAATGAATAGCCTATATACATTATATAAAAATTTATAAAAAATACATACATTTAGCTATCTAGTCTGAATTTAGCCTCCAATTCAAAATTAGTAAAAGATTTTTTTTAATTTACCATAATCAGTAGTTAGATAGTCGTTAACCTTGTAGAAAACAGGTTCCTTTAACCATTTTTTCAAGTAATTTTGGAATTTATTAACAGTGACAGTGTGAGCGGACTCTGGCAATTTTTTTTGAATAATCTATTTTTCATGTGAAATATGCTGTTATTTGTTTTTGTAAGTCTCGCAGGTAGTAAATGTAGGGTATAGTTATTTATTGTGTTATAATTATGTATATCAGATCTAATTTTACTCGTATTTATGCAAATTTTCTTTTACGTTTATTAGACAGAAATATATATATATATGTGTGTGTGTGTGTATATATATATATGTAAAAAATAGGAGTGTCATTATTTTTAATTCTTTGAAAACAGGAAAGCAAGACTCACGATGGTCCAGTCCTTTTATGATCCGTATAGCATATTTTTGCCATCTAAAAACTTGTTTCATATGAATTTCCAGAACAATGAGCCGTTTGTTGATGATTCGTTCCCGCCTGCACCCAAGTCTCTCTACTACAATCCTGGGGAAAGCAAGGATCAGAATCATGTGGTACAGTGGCTCCGGCCACACCAGATCAACACCGAGGGTGACAGCAAGCTCAAGTGGGCGATATTCCGCACCCCTCTGCCTTCAGACATATCTCAAGGTAACGCAATTACCAGATGTATTTATTATATTCAGCACTTACATGTATTTATCTCATAAAAAATCAGGTAAAAATGTTTTTCCTATTTTTGTGGTACTTATATAAATTTTTTACCATGTGAAAATAGTGGGCCTAAGACGAACCCCTTTGGATTCAGAATCAGAAAAATCTTTATTCAGTTGTTACACATGGTGTTTATTTAGCTCCTATCTATATTGGATTTTTACTGGAAAAAATGTAAGTTATGTTGAGCTACTGCAATGTTATTTCTGTTTCTCCTATTACAGCTGTGGTTCTTACCACTTTTACCTAAGATATGAGCACGATTTTTCCCTGACATTACAGTTTCATATATATGCACTGTAAACTGTCATGATACCCTATAGAGGAAAGTGATCCTTCACAATTTCATTCTATTGAAGTTTTAAAAATAACACGAATTACTTTTTTTGGACTACTAAAATCTAATCTAAATTTTTAATTGATGTGAATCCATATAATGAGATACCAAATACAATATGTGAATGAATATGTGAAAAATATACCATTTTTAGAGCTTCTTGTGAGCACAATTTTAACATTCTACAAAGAGCTTATAAACCAGAGTTAACTTTTGAAACTTTTTTTTCTGAATGTTTATTCCATGTCAGTGAAATGTCTAATGTTAAACCCAGAAACTTTACTTCTTCCTTAAGTATAGTCACTTAACCTAGTTCTATATGAGGATGAATTTTATTTCTGCATTGGTTAGTACAAAATATAGCTTGTTTTTGTTGGATTCAAAAATAATTAGTTTTTTTTTAAACTGATTTTTTTATAGGCTGAGAAAAGCAGACACTTCTATTTCCTCTTTAGATGATGCACTAATTCATAGAGTGGCATCATCAGCGTATAAGCATAATTTATCTAGCTCTGGAATACTTTTTAGATTAGCACAGTTACCCAGATGATTTTTGTTTCCTGTCGATCTCAGTACTCAGTCTGGATGTGTTTGTAGGGGTGCTGGGTAACTGCTGGCTGCTTAGTGCCCTAGCAGTGTTAGCTGAGAGGGAGGATCTGGTGAAGAAAGTGATGGTAATGCGGGACTACTGTCACCAAGGGGCCTACCAGGTGCGACTCTGCAAGGACGGCAAGTGGACCACTGTGCTGGTGGATGACCTGCTGCCTTGCGACAAACGTGGTCACCTCGTCTACTCTCAGGTAGTTAAAGTTAGCCTTCGAAGGCATGGGTATCTAAAACATTGAAATGGTATAAACAAGTTATGCTCTATTTGATCGTTTTTATCTAGGAGAAAGCAAAGATATCAATCTCCAACTAGTAACAATCCCAGCAGATATCCAGTGTAACCTAAAAAAAATGGCCGACACTCATCATCAACTGTGAAAGTGCTCCCATTAATTGTGAAGTTTTAGTGAGTAAAAAACAACAAAATACTTACTGATCTGCACATCATTAAACACCCACTAAAACTGTAAGTGTATTTTAGTCATGAAAATCACTTAAAGACGTAACTCAAAAGAAGAGAAAACAATATATGCTGTCACAAACTGACACATCAAAGCCACTTTGATTAAAGCCACATATTTAAGCATCATTGACAGCAAGCTTTTAGAACTTGAATAATGTTTTGTTTGGAATTAAGCACAAAATATGTCTTAATATCAAGACATCTACAGTGACAAACTTAATTATTTGAATTCAGTACTCTTTTACCAAGCTACAGTGGCAACGCAACACCTGTGCTGACACAGCAGTGGCAGACATTCCTACAGAAACCTACCTCAACCGTGGTTACGTTTACACTGGCAAGGTCATCACTGCACAACATCTAGCATATGACACATTCTACCTCAACGGCTGCATCTACACTATTGAACTGCAAACTGTTGACAACAAGAAGTTTGAAGAGGGAAACCCTTTCTTTCATAAATTGCTGTCATTTTAATACACTGACAAATTCTGAACCAGCCAAACAGAATTAAAACAAACTGATCAATTTGTATTAATAAATTTTATTATTTTTATTAATTACTGATTAATTTCTTCTTCAAGGAACCATTTTTGTAAACTGACAGATTCTGAACCAGCCAAACAGAATTAAAACAAACTGATCAATTTTATTATTAATTTTATTAATAATTTCTATTATTTTTATTAATACTGATAATTTCTTCCTCAATGAACCATTTTTATAAACTGACAGATTCTGAACCAGCCAAACAGAATTAAATCAAACTGATCAACTTGTATCATTACTGTTTTCTGAACCTCCCCTGTCACAAAGAACTTTTAACATGCCAAAAACGAATTCGGAAACGTCCAAATACCCCTGTGGTGTTTGCAGTAATCGGGGGTAAGATACTCCGGTATAATATGTACTGGGTCCTGTAGCCAGTGGTACCATGGTGGCTGTGTGAATATATCTGACAAGCACCTAAAAAAATTGACCCAAGATGAAATAAAAACATGGACATGTGAAAATTGTAAGACCTCAATGACTGCCCAAAAACGGCTCTATGTCAGAATTAACCTTTGTGGCAATAGAGAAGCAGAACAACGTCCCACATTTAAGACACCCAGCCCATTAGGATACCACAAGGTCAAGGAAAAATAGAAAACACAGTTATATCTGATCTGGAGCTGAGCTTTGAGTGCTGTAAAAACAAAGGTTAAAAGATCAAGGTGGACAAGAGGAAGATGATCTTGAGACATCTCTGGCATTGGCAGCAGAGGTGGGCAGTCTTCTTTTGGCTGAAAAACTTGGAGCTGAAAAAAGGATGCTGAGGACCTAAGCACCCGAAACTCAGCACTGGAGGCTAAACTTGCTGAACTGGAGGCAACACTGAAGATCGAACTGAAGCCGAGGAAAAATACCTACAAAAAATTGAAGTATCGGGAAGAAAACTACAAGAAGCTATAGCCCAGATCGCAAAGGAAAAAACAAAATAGACAAGAACTACAGAACTTTTACGAGGATCATGACACAAGACAGACTCTCATTTTTGATGAACAAGCAAATAAAATATTAGAACTAGAACAAATAATCCTTAATCTCAAAAGAGAAAAATCTGGACAAAGAGATCTGGACAAAACGGGCCTACCTCAGACACCTAAACTCACTACTAGCGCTTCAGAAACACAAACAGAATTACTCAGAATTTTATGTTCCCAACTACTCTGCCTCGCTATTAATTGAGCTGACTCAACTGAAGATTCGACAAGACCAACTAGAATGCTCTGTGGTAACTTTGCAAGAAAAACTGCTTAAGCAAGGTGAACAAACAAACCCTGCAACACCACCAGCACTCACACAAAGTACACCCACTGCAAAGAGTCTTCCTTGCTCTAAAAAACCATAACATAAGTAAGAGCAAAAAACAAACTGGGAAGGAGAGGAACCATTTCAGTGTATCTCTCCAAGTAGCCAAAAAACAAAGCTCGGCATGAAGAACCTGCCAATGTAGAAACAGGCTTGAGAAGGACTACTGTAAATGAAGGATTAATTAAAGGGATCAGAAGAGAGAAAAAAAACCACCACTGAGTGCTAAAATCCTCCCAAGTGGAGAAAACCCTTGAGGAGTTTGTAACTAGAGAACTTGAAGCCCTCAAGGGATGCTCAGAAAATGACCATTTTCAAACCCAGCAACGCCAAAATAAACCCATCAGTAAAAACTTTTCTAACCAAAGTCAACCCCCACAAATATATATCAATATGGAAGTCGCCTCAAAAAATGAAAACGCTTTTTTAGAAAACTGCCAACCAAAACAGGAAAGACACAAAAACATACAAAACCACAGGATTTTCATCAACTCCACTCTGAAAAAAAGGACTCAGCCTCAGAAATCTCAATTTTTTCCACCAGAATATAAGGGGACTGTCTAAAAAAGTTGAGAGGCTAAATCACTTTCTGAACCAGTTGCGCCCAACAGTACTGATATTAACTGAACATGGGCTAAATCAAGATAATCTACGCTCAATATCAATTCATGGATATAAACTAATTACAGCTTTCAGCAGAGGCAATCATAAACTTGGAGGGAGGTTGCGATATATCTGGAGGAAACATCAGGCATTGAGGGAGAAGCAGCGGATATTGCCAACTACTGCATAGAATTAGTGTGTGAAGCAGCCTTGATAAAGATCAAAATTAACAAACAATCACTACATATATTGGGAGTTTATAGACCTCCAGGAGGACAAAGTAAACAAGCAATCGAGATGATAGCTAGTATCCTGGAAAATATTCGAGCAGAGACAAATCCAATACTTTTAATGGGTGACGTTAATTTTGACAGACTAACTGACAATCCAGAAAACCAACATTTGAAGAAGAGCTGCTAAGTCATGGAATAATACGCCTCCCTCTCCCAGAAACACGCATAACTAACACTTGCAAATCATCTATAGACTGCATATGCACTAACATGCCCAATTCAACTGTCAAATTCAATATTTTTCAAACAGGCTTATCAGATCACACAGGCCAACAATGTCTTTTACACCTAGAAAGTAAAATCCCACAAACATCAGTGAGTGAACACAGAAGAAATTTCAGTAAACAAAATCTTCAAAATCTTAAAACGGAGCTTATGAAAGTAGACTGGAGCTGTGTGTATAATGAGCCTGATGCTGAAGAAATGTACAATGCCTTTTACAGGAATGTAAGGCTGAATCTGGACTTAACTTGCCCAAAATAAGAAATCAAGAACCAAAAAAAGATCTAAGCAAAATGGCAAGTACGATGAAGAAGCCAGGAGATTGAAAAGAAATTTTTCTCAGGGCCTTTCGGAAATATGAAGTAACTGGCAATGCTGCAGATAAGGCTGAAATGATCACTAAGAAAAAAGACTACGGACCTCAAGCTTAGAAACCTTAAGCGTACTGCAGCAACAGAATACATAAATAAATCCGACAATAAATCAAAAGCACTGTGGACCATAATAAACTCAGAGAAGCAGGCTAAAATCCAAGTGTAACACCTCTTCAAATGGAAATAAATGGTACATTTTGAAAAACAATCCCTCGTTGATTACTGAAAACCTAAATAAATTTTTTGCAGAAGTAGCAGAAAATACACTGATAAAAAACAGAAATGATCTGCATTATGTCCGCAGTCAATTCAAAACCCTCCCATTAGGCAATACATCGAAGTGTTCAACTTTGCTCCAACTAATGAAAAAGAAGTTTTAGAAATAATTAGCTCTCTCAAATCAAAATTATCATGTGGTTTGGATGAGGTACCATCCAAGGCTGTCAAGCATTGTGCTGAACAACTCGCTGGCCCCCCCTTGCTGCTGTGATAAATAAATCATTTGAACAAGGACACTTCCCATCATTACTAAAATTATCGAAGATTTACCCCAAAAAACACAAGACTGGAACAACTACAAAATTAGAGAACTATCGGCCAATTTCATTGATATCCACATTTTCAAAAATAATAGAAAAAATTGCAATCAAAGGATGACTGAACATCTGCAAAACCAAGAGCTGCTAACAAAACATCAGCACGGCTTCTTAAAAGGAAGATCAACACTAAGTGCATTAGTCAGCCTAGTTGAATTTGTCACAGATCAGCTGGAGGACAGCATCAGCTGGAGGACAGCAAACTTGTAGCAGCTGTTATGGGTTTTGACTATAGCAAAGCTTTCGACTGCTTGGGACACGACCTCATTCTAACTAAACTGGCAACTCTGGGTGTCAGGGGAGGGTCGGGAAACTGGATAGCGAGTTACCTAGAAGGACGCCAACAGCTTGTAGAATTACAAACATCAACAAATGGTAAGAAGACATCCTTCAAATCCACCTTTCAACCCTCAAATAGAGGAGTACCACAAGGCTCAGTTTTGGGCCCTTTTCTGTTTGTCCTTTTTACCAATGATTTTCCAAAATTCCATAAATTATAACTCTGTAATGTATGCCGATGACACTACTCTCCTTCTAACCACAAATACTGCTGAAGAGCTCCACTCTGACATAATATCATCAACGCAAGAAACACTTCACTACTGTCTCCAAAACGACCTGGTAATAAATCCAAAAAAGACAACCTGCATAAACTTTAGTAGGCGACTGGACGAGATACCAAAAATTCCTGATCTCTTGGTAGAAAAAGAAGCCAAATTACTGGGAGTTACCATAGACTCTGATCTTTCCTGGACTACTCATGTCAATAATTTGAGCAAGAAGCTGGCATCAGGAGTTTTTGTTGTGAGAAGAATGAAGTGGATTGGAGGACTCGATATAGCAAAAGCAGCCTACTACTACGCCTTGATTGAATCCCACATTAGGTATGGTTTGATAGTGTGGGGTGGCCAACAAAACAAAACCTAAATAGAATCCTAGTCCTACAAAAGAAAGCAATAAGAACACTTGCTGATCTAAAACCAACAGAGAGTTGTAGAGAATCTTTCAAAGCACTAGGAATTCTAACAGTGATAAGTCTCTATATCCACACTGTTGTTACCCACACACCCAGCAGGGACTACAGACGAGGGGAGAATATCCACCACTACAACACGAGACGAGCAAAAGACTACATACTTCCACTACACCACACTACACAGTACAGCAAGAAGCCGTCGTACATCGGACGTAAACTGTATAATGCACTACCAGAATCACTGAAGAACCTGAACACCCAACAAACTGAAGAGACAACTACAGGACTGGCTGGGTGGAACGACCGCTATACACATTGGAGGAATTCTTCACCATGACACAAACCTACTAATTTTGTAAAGCAAGAAGCATGAAGACAATTCTGTATTTTGACGCCATTACATTTTCTTGATGAAATTGTAAATAAAGCATTTTGATTGATTGATTGATGAGATGTTCTCATTGTCTCATCAGGTGTACAAAATTGGCATTGAATTGACCCTTCCAACCATAACTAAGTTGTATGGAGCCGGAATATGCAAATCCGTTCATCCAGAAATGAAACATTGAAAAAGTTAATAGCTAGAGCATTTGCTCCTTTTTTTCTTTGATGCTTCCTCAAGGGTGCTAATGGCATAGTAGAAATTGTGCGTATACTACCATATCTGTGCCAAAAGAAATTGGGGGCTTTGTTTCTAAATGGAAATGGAAAGCTGAAGAGATCAAGCCTTATTCATCATGAAAATTCTCTAGTGAATAAGAAATGTCTGACAACTGATCAAACAGGAGGTTTCCCTCCTGGATAGCATAGTGATGGGTGCTAGAGCCGAGTCGGTTGCAACCTTTACTGTATGAGAATGCCATTTTCCCGATCACAGGAAAAGGTACAGTTATTTTGTGTATGTATATAGCATTAATTTTACCAATCACTACTGACTCTGTTGTACTTAATCTTAATTTATTTGAAATACAAACCTATACAGTTTTATTTCATACTATTAATACGAGGTCTGTTCAAAAAAATATCACAACTTTTGTTTTTTTTTTTTGCGAAAATTATTTATTCATCAATCTTAATATTGTCCCATTCAAAGTAATCCCCATTAGTATTATACACTTGTGCCAACGTTTCTTTCCTCAAAGCAATTTTTTGTGATCTTGTCCAGCTCCTCCTTCGATGCCGTCTTTATCTTGTCAATCGTAGTTTAGCGTCGTCCTATCATGAGCCTCTTCAGTTTCGGTAACAAGAAAAAGTCACAAGGGACCAGATCAGGGGAATACGGTGACTGTGGCATCATTAGTGTGTTTGTTTTGTCCAAATAATCACACACAAGTAACGATGTGTGAGGAGGATGTTATCATGGTGTAAAAGCCAAGTTTTACTCTTCCACAAATCCGGTCGTTTATGGCAGATTGCTTTGTGAAAATTATGCATAACGTGCAGATAATATTCTTTATTGACAGGTCTGTCCTATGGCAAAAACTCATGATTTTCCACACCCCTGTAATCGAAAAACATTGTAAGCAAAACTTTCACATTTGACCGAACTTGGCTTGCTTTTTATCGGTCTTGGCTTGCTTTTTATCGGTCTTGGCTCATGCAGCAGCTTCCATTGTGATGATTGAGCTTTCTACATCATAACCATAAACTTATGATTCGTCACTGTTTATGACCCTCTGGAGCAAATTTGGTTCATCGCGGACAGAGTCCAACAGCTCATTAGCAATGGTATTGCACTGCTGTTTTTGGTCAAAATTGAGCAATTTTTGTACGAATTTCGTGGCAACACGTCTCATGCCCAAATCATTCTTAAAAATCAAATGGCACGAGCCAATCGATATGTTCATGTCCTCTGCAACTTCTCTAACAGTGATTTGACGATTGGCCAATACTATTTTCTTCACTCCATCAATGTTTTCATCTGTTCTTGACGTACTCGGGCATCCGGAATGCTTTTCATCGTCCACATCTTCTCGGCCCTCTGAGAATGTTTTGTACCACCGATAAACATTGCTTAGGTTGAAGATAGCTTCTCCATAAGCCACAGTCAATATTCGGAATGTGTCCAGGCACTTAATTTCTTTTTAACACAAAATGTAGATTTTTTGATCCATTCAAATTGTCCGAACTTGTTGGCATAAATCAGAGACATGTGTACCAACATAAGGCCACAAAAAAATTAAAAAAAACTAATATACTTAATCTGCAGAAATTAAAAAGTCGCAATATTTTTTGAACTGATCTTGCATTTGTGTAAAAGTCTGCATTGAAATTCAACTGCAAAGGAAATATAAAAACCTTGTTTAGATATATATTAAAATAAGTGACAATTTGAATAGTGGTTGCCATTAATTACTTCTTTGACACATAAAACAAATACTCCATATTAAAATAACATTTTGGAATGACATTATTTTTTACCAAATAAACATGTAAAAGTGATAATTTGGATAGTGGTTGCCATCAATTAGTTCTTTGACAAATAAAAACATATTCTGTTGCTGTATTATGTAACTTTGATTCAATTTACCTTACATTCCTAGGTACTACTTTTTTACCTACACAATATTTTGAGTTGTTGGGTTACAGGCGAAGAGAAAACAGTTATGGGTGCCTTTAATAGAGAAAGCTGTGGCTAAAATCCATGGGTGCTACGAAGCGTTGGTCTCCGGGCGTGCCATAGAGGGGTTGGCTACTCTCACAGGTGAGCTATTTGTCTAGCAAGTCAAATAAACCAGAATAAGTTATATAGGAAGCTCAATTATGCATATTACATTTAGTGCATATTTTTTGTGGATGATTCCATTATATCTGATGATTCAAATGTAAACGTATTGTAGTTTATTCTTAAATCCCACCAATAAAATTGAATTCCTTTTATTATCCGTGATTGTAGTTTCTGAGCTATGAAAAATATGTAAACTAGAGTACTTACAAACCTCCTCCGTTCAACTCATTTAAAATACTTTTGTTTTGAATATGTATCGATTGGACTGCATAAGGTTGTTCATCATTTGGAAGTTTTTGATGAACTAGAAGCATAATAAGATGAATTAAAATGAATACATCTTAGAAATAAGAAAAAACACACAACACAGCAAATGAATTTAACAGCACATACTTTAATCAAATACTAAAAAATCTGTTGAAACAAATACAATGATAACACACATGCAATTGCTGCCTGATTTATCTGAAGGCTATGTTGCTTATTCTGTGTTGCACGTTGAAGTTCAGCTCAGGACAGCGAAGTAAGCAATTGCATTTTGTTGTTGCCCCTTGCTGCATAAACTGAACTAAAAAATTCACAAAATTCCATGTCTATTCCAAAACATGGTTACTGTAACTTTGTACATTTTGAGGTTGTCTGCTTTATCTTGAATTCAACTGGTGAATTAATGCCATACCAAATCACCAAGGTTTATTTCACCTCAGAATATTATCTCTCAAGTTGTTTTTGTCTGCTTCCCTGGTGCATGTGAACGATTTTCCACCAGCTCTCCCAGGTCTACACATTTTTGTACGTGTATTTTTTTTAACCAGTTTTAATTCTTGGGGAACAGAGAATCGTACAACCAAGGGAATAAACATCAGGAATTTTAGAGGTTAAACAAATTTGTTTACTAAACCACACTATTTTATAAGACACATCCCCATGATTATTAATTCTCATTACTAGTCATCATATAATAAATTTATCATGAACACTTCTTTGTGAAATTTAATGAGCCTAATAATATACACTAATCAACTTATCTTTAATTTTTGGGATGCTCATGACTTATTTGACTTTTACAAATTTGGAGATTACACGAAGAGACTTAATTCACATGAATGATCGGTACAACTCGTATTCGTACTAGAGTCAAACATGTACATGCCTATAATAGACACTAAGAAAATTAGTCTTAAAGATGAAATATTGATATATTTAAACAAATAAAGCGCTTCACCAGAATGGTCAGGCCACATATGATCAGTCAGATCACACAATTTAACTGGAAGGAAAGGACCTGATCTACCCTCAGTTGCTCAACTCTAGACTGGACGTTGGATCTAAGCTCTACAGTTCATGTTGTAACAACGGTTTGGACGGTTTTTTCATATTTAGCTTATTAAACAGCTTTATTGGACAACTTAATATTTAGCTTAGTACTCAATTTAATTCAAAAAAATTCTTTATTCATCAAATATACAACTGTATTCATGAATGGTGTCAATTTTTACTTTAACTACAAAGAAAAAAGTAAATATGTACATAATTATGAGTTTGTTTTTGACCAGTATTAATTAAAATTGTTTGTACAAGGCAACGTCAACAAGAAATACTTTAAAAAATTAATTTATTTAATCTTTGTCACATTTATAATTTTTTTATTTACATTGAGAGGTGGTTAAAAAACTGTATTCCTGTATAAGCTGGAAAAAAATTTCTTTATTTTATTTAATTATTTGTAAATTCTTTTTATTTCTTGTGTTTGTCAACATTTTTAAGTAATGTGCCAATAATATTTTTCACATAAAAAACGGTTTTAAATTATGTAGAGACTGTAAACCGCCATTATTCCCATTTCAGTGAAGTGATTTCAACAATGTGCATCTTAACATTTAACATAATTCTTATGGCTTTTTAGGAGGAATAAAATTCTGTTCATATTACAGAAAGATTTTGACCAATACACTTCCACTCCATATGAGATGTGTGAGTGGATACAAGAAAAGTAAATAGATTTAAGCATTTACAAGACAGAAATAACCTTTTAATTGCAAAAATATAAAAAATACTTGAAGATGCCATTGGTGTAGAAAGATTCACTTTGAGAAAAAGATGTGGTTTGACATGAAGGTGTGGTACAGGAGCTCCGTGTGAGAGTGTGCCACTACAGCCAAGCTCTCTACCGTCAGAGGATGAACTGGACAAGGACCTGATCTGGGCACAGTTGCTCAGCTCTAGACTGGCCAGGTTCCTGATGGGGGCATCCTGTGGCGGGGGCAACATGAAGGTGGACGAGGAGGAGTACCAACGGCGGGGGCTGCGGCCCAGGTACGTGTTTCTGATTACAATTAAAACTTCTAAAATTAAGTTATAATTACAATTGAACCCGCTACAGACCAAAAAAAGTTTATGGTGTCCAAAAATATCACTGGTAAAAACTAATTATATTTCTACATGACAACTTAAATTAAATATATCAAATAACTAGAGATTCTCACAATAAAATTTGTTGCCCAGTCTTTAGATCTTGCAAAATGTGGATAAACAAGAACAACAAAATACATCTATTTGATTCTACTTGCTACACACAGTTTACTAATTGAACCTTGCAATTGTAGAAATAGCCCACTGTAAACTTTTAATTGCTTTTTTAACCAATCCAAAAGCTTTTCCTGCTGCAACTGTTCTTTTTTATGGGAGTAAACCTGATTTGATCAAGAAAGACAATATAACCAAATTTGATGGTAAAATAATTCCTACTAGCTATGAATGAAATTTTCAACAAATATTTGCAATGAATTTGTGTATTATTTTTAAATTGGGCTATACATTTAAAAACTACTGTTTGATAAATCGGACACTTTTTTGTATGGTAACTCAGGTGAATTTTTCATTTTGGGTACTAGATAAAGTAATTTTCTACATAGCACCTATCTTCCAGAGCATGAAATTAAGGCTTTTATTTATTATATATTTTGTTATTTGTTTAAAAACCCATTGCGGATCGTGGAAAACGGCGCGCGCCGCGGGCCTTAGAGTACGAATTAATCCGTATTACAACGCAGCACCCGCAGTGTTTGCACGCCTACCTGCCTGCTTAGCGCGCTCGCTAATTATTACATGTTTTGTTTGTTTATGTTGTTATTTTATGTTATATAAAACATTATACAGATCATATTAGACAAGTATATTATACTAGAAAAAAATTTTAAAATACAGGTACGTAAACATTTTTACTTACGTTTTTTTTGCATGTTGTAGCTGCTTGATGTAGGACGGATCAAATGTTTTACACAATAAAAAAATGTTTCTAATAAAACTGTCACTTCAAGAAACAACTAATCTAATATATACAAAATATTTACACTGTATTGAGACTGTCTTTTGTCTTAGTAGTGGATTTTTGGTATGATAGTCACGGAAACAATCTTTTTCCCAGGTGCAATGGCACGTCACACCGGTTCACCAACCGTTCACACTTCCACCTTGTCTCGCTACGTAGCCCTTTTGACGCGCACACTTTGCACCTTTTATAAACTTTTCCTTTGCCTGCTGTAGGAGATAGTTTGGACAGGAAAGTGAGCCCAGGATTTTACCCTGTAATCTTAGAGGGTCCAAGCCTAATGCAGAACGACCAGGTGATTTTTTTTTTTTTTTTCCGGTAGATTTACCGTAGATAGCAATTGTTCGGGCTAAAAGTTATTCTAAAATCTGAGAAGTGGCGTTTTTTCTGTTTTTTTAGGAGGTTTTACCTTATTGTACACTGCAAAAGAAATTGAATATTGCAAAGATCAATCAAATAAAAAAAATCTTTTTTGTAGGCTTTTACTGTCCGGCGCATTATGGGGAAGCTAGCTAATCTTTGATCCATCCGATCAACGCCAAACATGCCGTTATTATTAATCTTTAATTAGGTTTGGTTTTCTTACCTCCTCCGTCACACCATGTTTTCTTTTTCTAGTTTTTAGTTTGTTCAAAAGTGACATCAGTATGGTAAGTTGAAAATACAATAACGTCTTTATTATCTTGCCCACATTGTTGCCAGTTACTCCGTTAGAAAGACCTGAAAATAGCTTCATTTTTTTGCAGGTTTATTTCCTTGAAGTCTTTTGGTATGTCAACCCTGGTTTTCAGTGCTGTGCCAATGGCATGAGCATCACATTTTAGTAGTAGTTCAACAAACAATAGCGGGGAAACATACCAATTGTAGAGAAAAACAGTGTAGCCTTGGTTATTAAAACGGCTGCATAAGGTCTAGGACAACAGATTCACTAGCTAAAAAATCTTCACTTACTTTGTCTGTACCTACATATATTTTAAAAACTGAACAATATCCAGAAATTACCTCACGCACTTTATAAATTTTTATGCCAAACCTGGCCCTTTTTTTAGGATTGAATTGGATATATGAGAGCCGAGATCTCATTTTTCATGAGACTTTCATCTAGTGATATGTGTTTCTCAGGCATGTAGGTTTTTAGAAACTTAGTTTCAAAATATCTAATGACAGGCCTAATTTTTATTAGTTTATCATGCCGGTCGTTTTCGACCGACCGACGTATCAGAAAAATGTAAAAATCGGGGATATTGCCATAAATCTGGCAATAGGCATTGTTTGTGAAAACAAAGGCGTCGATAATACCCTTCGCTGGGACCAGTACATCCTTATATTAGGTTTTTTTTACTTGGGCCATCAATATATACAGTGCAAAATAAGATTGAGTTCATCTACTGTTACAGGAGTCCACTTATCGTCACTCTTTAGCGGCTTCCGGCTAAGATCACCTAATTGCTCAGCCGCATAATCATTAGTTTCCTGGGCAATCATCTCGAACAATTCCTCCCCACAAAATAGGAGAAAAGAATTAAGTTCAGAAAATTATTCGTCTAGTTTGTTTGCAATATCAGGATCTAATCCTGGAGTACCTGTGAACGGAATATCATTAGGGTTATTTGGTTCATTTTTTCCAATCAAATATGGATGGTTTTTTTTTAATTTTTCTTCTTACTGGGCTTCTTTTTTTGGCGTTTGCAATTTTACTTTTTTTTTACAATTTTATTACTGAACTTTTTAACGGCGTTTACCTACGGAAGCAGCAGTAGGTGGAGTAGGTGAGTTGGACTCTTCCCTCAGGACCGGATCCGGAGCGGTTGAAGAGCCAGGTTGAGGTTCATAAATATCCTCGGAAGCACTACTTTGAGCGTTTTTATTGATATTGAAATGATGTTGAAATAGAGTTTCTCCCTCATCCGTGGTGTCCCAGGAACAATGTCTGAAATAGTCTGAACATCTGAATCATGGTCACTAGCCCGCTCGTCACTGTCAACATTAGTATCCCGCGTAATTATGAAAACGTGGACAAATACACATGATAGAACCGTCTCCATCCTCAATAACACTATCGATTTCACTTTCATCACTTTCCACTTTCTAATAATAGTCTATCTAATTCAGATGATCGTAAATTGTCACCCATTTTATTTACGTACACGCACACGAGGCAAAGGAAAATCGACTGTACGCCTCAGACAAACAATTTGTCGCAAATAATAACGTTATTGACCGATAACGAGGGGAGTATTTGTGGACGAGTACCAGAGATAAGATAGGAAGCCAGTCCAGGGAAAACAGACTATAAATATCTCCGAAGCTTATAACAGCGATAAGCGTTCAAAACAAATAAGTCATCCTTACCACGTCATCCACGTGAGGGTCACGTCATTGTGCTTTTGGTCCACGCCTCGCTCCCGCGTCACCCTCACGTCGTTGATCCGCAATGGGTTAAGAGGTACAAACAATTTAGTAACCTGTCGTCCATGAACTAAGGCGATAAATTGGTGTATATTTTGTCATACAATTACATTTTTATTTGACTGATTTATTTAAAAGGTATAGCTTTAGATGAAAGGACCTATTTCTGGAGTGTGAATTTCGAAGAAAATAGTGTCTTTTCAATGTCTTGATTGTCTGATTTTTCACCAAAAAAAACCTTGTCACAAATCACACAAATGGTGGGATTTTCAATTGTAGTGCACATTTCAACACTCCATTGTATACAAAGTACGATAGGGACGATGCACAATCTTGCCAGGGCTGGTTGTGTATTGAATGTAGGATCTGACACCATTTTGTGCGCTAGTCTTGCCCATTGCTGCGCTATGTCAAAACATTCTGGACAGCCCTCGTTGTCACATTTTTTATTTTTTTTATTCCGTAGAGGTTTTTTCACTGGAAGAAGACGGTAGATTTCAATCCTTGAAACGTTGTGTTATACTTTTTTGTAACATATAACGACGGCAAATGTCCAAAATGCTTTTAAACCATCCATCGTCAATAACAAAATTTGAACGAAGAACCCTTGTAGGTGTTGGAATAGTATCCAAAGGTAAAAAACAGCATGATACTTATTGATTTGGTTACTAAGTTGATAAATGTACTGTGGAGGTCATATAAAACTAAAAGCTCTTTATATATTGCACTAAGTAACCAATTAATTAGTTTTTTCAATGTTTTCCTAAAGTTTCTTGTACTATTATTTAGTTGTATTTTATATAATAGATATTTTCACAAACCTGTTTCTCGTTACTGGTTAATATAAGTTACATCCAATGTTCTTGAAACTAAATTCTTGGCGGATTAATAACATAATAGGCACGTGTATTAATTTTTTCTCTAGTGAAATTTGTAGATGACCATCTTGCAGCCGAGAAACAACTCACGTGCCTTGTCCGCGAGTTCAACCGAGTTTCTGATTTCAACTTTGAGTCTCTTATTTCAACTTCACTTTTTAGACTTCTAGTTTACTAATCTTCACTTTTTCCGACTACAGCTGCAATGTCGAGCCAAGATTCTGACGCCCGCATTTGTGAGTCAACATCAACGTGAAGAGAAGTCAATTTTAAAGTTTTAAATCATTATTAAGTTTGTATGCAAAATTCCCATAGAACATTGGAACCATTAGGCCCACACCCATGATATCATCTAGTTCATTATCACTCTATTAGGCAGCAACGTGACAATAAATTATTTTATTTTTAACATCTAGAAGTTGTGCTTTTATGTTTATTTGCCACAATTAAACATATCAGTAAACTTTGCAAATCGAGTATTCATTACTACAACCCATGTGTTTCATCCATTCAGTACATTCTTTCGATAGCACTAAAACTTGGAAACTCAAGAATTGGCTTTTTGGGACTTCCGCAGTTTTCCTAGATCAGATGGAACAAAGCACTTCAATATTATGGATTGTTGTGCAGGCATGCTTACTCGGTGCTGGACGTAAGGGACCTGAACGGTATCAGGCTGGTGCGACTCAGGAACCCCTGGGGTCACTACTCGTGGCGAGGTGACTGGTCTGACGACTCCAACATCTGGACACCTCAGCTGCGGGAGCTGCTCATGCCTCACGGGGCATCGGACGGAGTTTTCTGGATCTCCTTTGAGGATGTTCTAAAGTATGTTCCATGATGTTCTCATTAAAGAAATGTGTGTGTTTTCTCTTATTTTTTTATTGGATTGTTTACAGTAAGATTGTCAAATACAGTTGCTATAAGAGTTTGGTCTACTTTACTTCAGTATGATAAGCTATATGAGGTGTAGTAGAAAGAAATATCTGATTCTCTTTTGGAAGTTGGCAGTGTGTAAGGGATCAATGAACTATTTGTAAAATGAACGTGATAAAAAAGTGGGCAGATATTCAGAAATCATTGATTACTATTAGGTGAATGACAAAAATGAGTTTCAATTTTAAATGACTGCAAGATGTAATTATAGGGTATTTATTAGGTTGTACCAAAGTGGATAAACAACATACACTGCCAGTATAATTGTCTTAGGTTTCTGTACAGCAGGATTTCTCTCTACACATCATTCCTTAAGTTATGGCTCTGTGATAAGGTCTATGAAATAAGGTATGATGAGTTTAAAGTCTATCAAATATACTTTAAATTTAAAGTTAATTTGTGATATTTTTTAAAAATCACTTTAAAGCATCTTGAGTTATTACCTTGTTTTTGAACAGAGTTAATTCAATATTTTGGAGATTTTTCAGGTTGTTCTCGTTGTTTTACTAAGAGGCCTAATAACAACTTGTACAATAAGAGGCATAATGCTTATTTTAAAATTTCCTATGCTTATTAAGGAAAAATGCCAAGTGTTTATAAAATGATTTGTTAATTTTGTGACAGTGTTTACCAAGGTAGTCTGATTGAATGTATTTGATATCTCTTTCTTCTTTCTTCTTATTTTCTTTCTTTTTGTAGTTCTTCAATAATATTGGCATTCAAAACATTGAACAACCTTGGACTTTTAATGAAAAACAAAAGCAATTCAACAAACCAAAATCAAAATTCAACAATAGTGGAGTATACAAATTAAATTGCAACGATTGTCAATCCCACTATATTGCACAAACGGCCGATCCTTCAAAATTAGATTTAATGAACACATAAAGGCATTGAAAACATCATCAAATTCAAAATATGCAGAACATTTAAATAACACCGGCCATACATACACTAACATTGAAAACAATCTTGAAATTTTACACACAAGCAAAAAAAGGTCGCTTATGATCTACTTTAGAACATTTTGAAATTTACAAAAGTGCAAAATTAATCATAATATATTATTAAATGACAAAGATTTTCTAACAAAAAATTTATTATTCGATTGACTTTTAAACAATATACATTGATCTCACATAAAATTAAATACAGCAAATTTAGCCACCAAGGTAGTAAAAAACACATGACAAATTAGTTTTAATTATTTATTTTTATAATTAACTTAACCTTATTTTGTACCTGAAGATGAAATCACTGATTTCGAAATGTACAGCGTAACAAAAATAAAAGTTTAAAAAGTGTTAAAGGTTTATTCATATTATGTTATTTATATAGTTATTAAATATGTTGATCATCTTGATTTCTTAACTTAATTGTCACTTTAATATATTAAAATCACAAGTTTTAAAATGGTTGTTTTAAAAAATGTATTAAAATATAAATTTAGGTTTAATATTAATCTCTGTCACACTGGCATGAAACTATTTCAAACTTGTGGTTGTTGAGGTTTTTTTTAAACCACCCATCTGCGATATATGGTGGCTGAAGCGAGATACCTACCTTCTTTGTTTTAACAAAAAAAAACCCATATTTTTATCCCAAAAAATTCAGAAAAGTAATTTCTAATACCTAAAAATACTGAAAAATGGCACTTTGGAGGAATAAGGGTAATTTTTGAAGGTTTTAAAATGTAAAAGTGAGTTGAGCTGTACCTAATCTTAAAGGTCTCTCTATTCACTGATCATTTTTTTTTAGTTTTAATTTATAATCACTTCTTGCATACAGAGTGGTCTAAAATGTCAAAGTTGTACAGTTTCATAATTTTTTTTACTGTCGTTAAAATTTTTTCAATTTCAAATTTTAATCCCAGCTTACCAAAGAAGTACTATTTCTTAAAATATGTTACAGTTGGCATTTTTCAGCATTTCCAATTATTAAAAACCATTCATATTTAAGATATTTTGAACTCACAAATCTTAAAAAATTCTAATAGCAAGGTATGACTTACATTACATGTATCAATAGCTCTCTTAAAATCTAAAAAATTTTTTATTTAAAGTTTGGGTTTGTATGGCTAAGAAATAATGCCAAAAATTCTAATTTTCATGACAGTCAAGTAAGGAAAGATAGTGAAAAAATCCATGAGAGATGTTTCACAATGACCATGCTTTCAGGCAATATAAAAAACTATAGCACACAATTCAAAACAAACGGATAGCAATGCTCAATAAAGGAATTGTGTGGCTCTGACAACACTCAGTCTCATACTGGTGTTGGAACTCAAATGGTAATTTGATAGTTTTGTTGGGGGCAGTTTGCTCAACCCTGGACTTGGTACCATTTGACAACCACCATTTCCTGCACATGGGTGCAAACTAGGAAACAGGTGCTTTGGATCATACAGTGATGTGAAAAATACTGTGGAGTCACGGCTACCATCATTGGTGTGAAGTTTCTATAAAGAAGGTATAGAAACCTTCAGGGGGTTGGTCATCCCCTAAGACAGGTTTTTGAACATTGATGGACGCTATGTAGAAAAAAGTTTAAGGTGTTTTCATATGAAAGAAATTGGGTTGAAAAAGATTGGTGTACAAGTATTTTTTCAAAATGGTACTTACTTTCCAAATACAGCTTGTAACACAGAAGGGAACGGTCTGCCTTCTCACCCTTTCCCCAACCATCAACCTGTGTGTTACTCACGGTGTTGTGTTCTGCAAGTGGTTTGATTGCATAGCCATTTGCAAAGTGTGATGGTCAGGATGGAATGAAGTATGGCTGCGAGGCACACTGTCCCTATCTCCTCCCTCAGCCACTGTTGTCTTTATGCTACTCATGGTGTTGTGTTCTGCAGGTACTTTGATTGCATAGACATGTGCAAAGTGCGGTTGGTCAGGATGGAATGAGGTACAGCTTTGAGGTACACTGCCCCTCTCTCCTCCCTCAGCCACTTTTGTCATGTGTGTTACTCACAGTGTTGTGTTCTGCAGGTACTTTGATTGCATAGACATCTGCAAAGTGCGGTGGTCAGGATGGAATGAGGTACGGCTGCGAGGCACACTGCCCCCTCTCTCTTCTCTCAGCCACTTGTCCTGTGTGCTACTCACGGTGCTGGAACCTACGGAAGCAGAATTCACCCTCTTCCAGGAGGGCCAGAGGTAAAACCTATTCCTTCTCAATTATATTAAAATCTTGGAATTTAAAGTGCAATATTATGCTATTGACCAGTGATGGAACAAAGTCCTATAATCTCATACACAACATATTTATGTTAAAATGAATTATATGTACTAAATTGTATTTGACAAATTGTTGACTTGGAGTGAGATAATTTTTCATCATTACGAGAAATACCCAACACCACTGGTTATCATCCAACCCCTGAGATGGAAAATTGTTGGACCACAGCTATTGGTCTGGTGTTTTGTGACAGTACAGTGAGAGTTAGTTGGTTGTGTGTTGCAGAAATTCGGAGAAGAGCCAAAGGTCCCAGCTGGACTTGTGTGTAGTTGTGTTCAGGACCAGGTCCCCTGCCAGCCCAGAGGTGGGCAGACTGGTAGAGCACAGCAAACGACAGGTCCGTGGCTTTGTCGGCTGTCACAAGATGTTGGAGAGAGACCTTTATATCCTCGTTTGTCTGGCTTTTAACCACTGGCATACAGGTATCACTGTTGGTTACATTGTTTTTTGTTTTGTTTTTTTTACTTTTACTGTTACTTTTTTCACTTTTAATCCCTTAAATGTTAAGTAATTATGGTCTAATACATCTAATTATGCTATGGTTCAAATTTATTTCTTAAAATTTATAAAATTCTTGGATGCAAATGTTTATGTTTATAAATATGTGAATGTTCCTTGTACACTGTAGATATATGAAGACTATTAAGAATGAAGGTGAGAAGAATCTTTACCCTATCTCAAACAAAATATGACCTTGGTTTTTTTTTTCTTTTTGGTATGCATCTTCTTCTAAGTAAAGTTATCATGTGTGGAGGAATAAATTATTCCTTCCTATATTAGGGTCCATCTTCTCGTAGGGATTTCAATAATCAGTAGTATCTATAGTCAATCTCATCTTGTACTGAGTAATAAACCTTTCTAGATTTCTGCCTAATTTTAACTATCTTCTTGTAGAAGAAGTTATCTTTATCCCTAAGACAGGAATACCGTTTTGTAATAGTCTTATCTGGGAGAGTCTCCCCATCCAATAAGTTTTAACCAATTCTTAATGAGTGATGGTGTTCTGTATTATCTCCATCTGTTTCATAGTCACGAGCATCTCTTCTTTACTTTCTTCAGTAACTGCAAGAGCAGATTGCTCTCTTCCTCCTATTCTGTCTGACCGCCACTTTCTGTTCTTTGCATAATCATCCTAGATAGAATCTCCAGACAAAGGCCTCGTAGACCTCTCTTCTATTCCTCCCTATTTGATCTTTTTATTAATTGTCTGACATTGGTATTTTTGCCTCATCGTAGAAATATTTTGTTTTGTCAGCCATGTTTACCCATTATTTAGTACACTATTATGTACAGGAATTCTCAACTTGTCTCTTGATTTGTTTTTTCAGTAACAGTGTTCCTCTTCTTGACAATTTCTGACTACTTAAAGTAAGCCTGATGACTGAATTGTATCAGATGACATGTTAGGAACAGACTCGCCTTTACATGATTTTTTTTTTTTCGGATTTCCAGGATTTGCTTTGGTTTCATTGTGGTTGTGCTCATTTTTGGTCTGATGAAAAGCGATAATTTAAAGATTGCTCCCACTTTATGCAACAAAGGTTTGCATAAAACAATATCTTTTGATACACAAAGTTTTAATATATAAATCAAGCTCTTCCAGTCCTTATAAAATCCTGTCCCACCTTGACCTAGAAATTGAAAGGAGGATTATAGTTCAGGAAAAATGGCTAGATGATAGTTTTGTAATTCATAGCTAGCGAGTAAATCATTTTACTTTTGCTGATGATCTCTTATTCGTTGTGGTGTAGAGAGGTCTGCAAACAACTCTATATGCTGTACAACAGACGGTATCATTGTAGGTGCACACAATCTCTTGTCTGATCATCTTGGGAGAAAGTATGTTTATTTGTCCCAAAGGGCAGAGTTCTTGGGAAATCTGGTCCTAATATCTTGGTTGCTGGGAGGAACCACAACTAGGGTTTGCCAAAGTAGCAAGATGAAGTGACCTGGGGTCATGTTATTTGTCCATTTCTCCCACATGTGGTGGGGGTCTGAATTAACAGTGCACCAGCAACCATTATATAATTCCTTTCCTTCTCTACGGTTATCCTTAGTCACTTTAGTTTCTGTTTCTGCTGCTGGCCGAAGTAGACTATCAAAAGAAGTGTCAAAAAAAAGGAAAGTTCGAGGTAGAAAAACATATTGGATATTTTATTATGTGGATTTAATGTTTTTCTCTGGTGTCTGACAGGGATAGAAGATCCTGCCAACTACCCCCAGTATGTGCTGGCGATTCACAGCTCCAAGAGACTACTGGTGGAGCAGGTGTCACCCCCTCCCTTCGTGCTTGCCGACGCAATCATCAGCCTTACTTTGGCGAAAGGTCAAAGACATGAGGTAATCAATTTTTTAAAATAAAAAAATCCATTATAACAGTACAAGGGTTACTCTGAAAGTTTTTAGAGATTATAAAGGAATTAATTGTACAAGACTTTCCAAACATTAGGTGTGATCAAAGTAATTCCCTTCAGCATCAATGTACTTTTGAAGGTGGATTTTCCACTTGTTGAAAGCATCCAGCCTCTCAATTTTCAGAAGCCAAAATACTGATGAATGTCACCATCAATTTCAGCTTCTGAAGAAAAGTGACAACCGTATGATTGTTCCTTCAAATTTAAGAATAACCAGAAGGAATATCAGGTGAATAAGGTGGTGCTTCATAGTTGTGATGCCATTTTCAACCAAACACTCTCTAAGTTTTTGCAGCAGTGTGGAAAAGGCATTGTCGTGGTGTAAATTTAAACCATTAATGTTCAAAGTCTTGAAGAACTTTTGGCAAGCATTGTTCAGTATGGCAACTTGCTGTGATAGTCCATTGTCCCTCCACCTTAATACCTTAAAAATCTTCACCAGTCCTGTATTCCTGAAGAAAACCGTGTACATTACTTTCTTTACCAATTGATGATTCTTGACCATTGTGGGGGATAGTTTGTCTTCAAACACCTCTCACCTCTATGCAACTCTCTCCTTGACTTGGAACATCATAAAATGGTACGTACAACTCATTCACCAGTGACAGGTTTAGAAATAATGTGATGATAACCTTTATTAAACAGTTGGAGGTCTGCTGACTAATTCTCACATGCTTAGCTTTTTGCTCATATGTCATATTTTGTGATACCCATTGAACAATTTTTCTGACTTTTTAAAAAGTCATTCAAGATTATTTGCACTGCTGCAAACCTAAGGAAGTTTCAGTAAGTAAATGCAGTGTCTATCCTCTTGGATCATAATGTACACTTGATCAATGTTGTTTAGTGGTTTAGTGGCGGCAGAACGCAGCCATCCTGAATGTTCGTCATCTTGAAGTGGATTATAGCCCCTTCTGAATTCTAAATACCACCTAAAAACAGAAGCATCGGATGGTGCTTCAGAACCAAAGGCAATTTTGAAATGTTCGACACACTCCTCTAGAGACAAACCAACTTTAAAATCGTAGAAAATCAACTCGAAAATGCTCTTTTAATGACTCTATGACATTGATCTGATCCAACAGACAACAAAAGTACACTGATTAACCCAAGTTGCTGTGAGGTACTGATTGGCATTTGGACAATCAGACAAGAATGATGAGATTATTGCAATATGCACTGTCTGCTGGTATCTCAAACCTTTCATAGTGACCCTCGTACAACATTGTTCATCCAGTCATATTCCATGTCAAGTGTGGAACTTTGCTAGAGTTGAGCTGATGTTTTTTCTACTACTTCTATCAATTACAGGGCCGAGAGGGCATGACAGCTTACTACCTGACCAAGGGTTGGGCTGGACTCGTGGTGATGGTGGAGAACAGACATGAGAACAAGTGGATCCATGTCAAGTGTGATTGCCAGGAGAGCTACAATGTTGTGTCCACGAGGGGCCAGCTCAGGACTGTGGACTCCGTACCTCCTCTACACAGGTTTGTGCACAAGACTAGACCACTTCAAGTAATAATTATCGTAGCAATGGTTTGATTAATCCGGAGTCCATTCTGTGGTCAGTGCATTTTATATAAACAGATAAGTTACTTTTTTGTATTCCCATGAAATCACTGTGTTTACATGTATAAAAGTATACAAAAAGGTGTCATCCCCATAATAATTTTGCAAATTGTATCAATCTGTATTCCCATGAATTCACTGTCCGTTATAAAAGCATCCTGGAAAGTTGAATTTTCACTCTGTCATTACCTCATGTATCCATGGAAGGTTTATAAATAAAATTGATTTTCTTCTGCGAGGTAGCATTTATTTAGTGTTATTAGCTTCTTGTGACTCTTTGCCAGCCTTGGATGCCATACACACACAATCATCGGTGTATGTGTTACTCAAAGAAATTCTTGTTTCACAAAGATAAATATAAAGAATGAGAATATAAGTTCTTAGTTCCTAACCCTTTGGATGGCAAAAGTCACTAGCAAAGACTGCTAGCAGCCAGTTGAATTAACCCTAAAGTTTTTCACAAGAAGTGTTTGTCTTGAAATGATAAGTTTTTCATTTAATGTGCATAGAAAATGGATATCTTAGTTTATATCAATAGTTTGTTGTGTTACAACCCAAATTACATCTACAGTTGTTCAGTTTGATAAATATTGTGAACATTTTGTTGACTGCGGCAGATACCTTACAGCGCACTCTCAGTGCGAGTTGTTGGTCTCTCAGTAAAGAACCGCAGTGAGACCAGTGTAATTAAACAAATACAGATTTATCCCATTTCACCATTTAAAGTCATTGTTGATGTTATAAAAGTTACCTTGCAGTTCAGTCTGACACTGTGTTCTGAATGTTTATTTTAACTCCAGTTCACCTTCCTCTTAATGCAGCATCCTTCCCACCATTATGTGTAAAAAAACTCGGTTGCTCCACTATGCTTAGAGATCGTGTGTAAAACATCGTAGTACACTCAAATCTAAACCTGAGAAGACAATGAGAATACTTCATCATCTATATTATACTGTATTTTGTAGTGTAGGTGTTTCTGATGTCAAAACGATGTAAGGAGTTCATTTTGAGTTTTTTTGTTGCAAAGTTTCTTTAGATCTCTTCAGACAAACATCATGTCAGTTTCCGGATGCTGCACTAAGAGAAAGGTGATAGCTACATTATGACCATAGCTACACTATGCTGTGTGTTGTATTCAAACATCGAATAAAGATTGTTTATGTGTATTAAATAAAATATCAAATTTGAATATTGTATACGTATTTAAATATTATAAAAATTGTTTTTAAATTATTTAAAGACTTTTATAATTTATCAAATAACAAACATACTGTTTTTTGTCTGGCAATACTGTCGGGTTAGATCACAAATATTTGTACTCACTCACTTGGCTGTTCTTGAGTGGAATATAACTGTTTATTTGTTTAGCAGCGTAAAGGATCAATTTGCTAAGCAATTTAGTCTAAATTCTAATTGTTCCTGTTGCTCGGCAACAATAAAGTGAAAATTTTTGTTTTATGAATTTTAAGTAATTCCTTAGTAGTAAAAATTTTAGAAATGAATAACCAAAAAATTAAAGTAAGTCGTAAATCTCAAAAAGAAGTTGGTGGACACGATAGGAATAAAATTCTAAAGGAGATCAATAAAATTGCAACGAACCCGTTGAAAGCATTCACGGCTTGTCCGATACAGAGAGTCGTCGTTCGGAAGAGTGTGCCAGAGTTCAGGCAGGAAGGAGTACACAAGAAAGTCTCTGCGAAGGCTTTCAGGAGCCAGGCGTCACAGACGGCACTGGGTGGGGTCAACGACTACGAAGGGGTGGTGAGGTATCCGAGCTCCCGTGTCCTGGATGTGAGACCCAAACGAGAGATAGGATTGCAGGTCGATCACAGCCCCAGCCCGAGAGAACTAGACCAGGACATCGGCCTGATAATGTCTCGCCATACGTCCCCTGTTAACCACGTACGAGTGAACCAGACTCCCATTGTGAAGCCGAGGACGGTACGCTCTGCCAAGAAGTTGGACCCTTGCAGGGCCCCTCCCAGCTACCAGAGGGGTGTGGTTCCCAAGTACCTCCAGAAACTGAGGGAGGAGGACAAGAGCGAGTATGTCAAGAAGCCCCTGATTGATTCCAGCGAAAACATGATGGATTCCGACATGATCGAGAAAGAGGAGAAACTGAGGAAACTGGCCGCCTGGCATCAGAGTTACAAAAAAATGGTTTCTGAATTAAATGAACTGTCTGTTGCATCGTAAAAATTTGAGTTTCATTATAACTGCTTATCTTTGGCAGTTAGTACAAATTATAATTGGATCATGTGATACAGGAAATTCACAAGGATTAATAAGAAAGTCTTAAATTATAGCATTGGCCGAGTTGTACGTCTAATAAAAGGGTTTAAATTTATTTTATATTAACAGGATTTTCAATAATTAAAATAAACTATATCAGAAAGGAATGACAAATTTTATTCAAATACAGTGTTTAAGTCATGTTATGTGGAATAAAAACTAAAATGCAAGATATAATAGGTATTGAGATTATAATATCCTACAACAAAGAATATGTTAATGACAGTCTGATTTAATAGAATTGGCATAATTTTTTTTTACTATAGCAGTGTACATCAAGATTACACTCATAAGTAAAAAAATATACCTTTGAACAATTTGGTATTTTTTTTATTTGTACAATGTACATTTCAGATTCGAAGAATCCATCTTCAGGTATATGTAGTTTAAGGTTAAGGTAAATAAATGAAGTAAAAACACTTAATTTATTTACCTTAACCTACAAGTACCTGAAGATGGATTCTTCGAATCCAAAATGTACATTGTATAATAAAGAAAATACAAAATTGTTTAAAGGTATATTCTTGTTATTTGTATTAAACACTTTTCGAGGCTATATTTCTAATACACTCTTATCATTCAGGCCTGTTGTATGCTGCATTGAACTTGACACGACACAACATTTTGTTCTGTTGTGTTTTGTTGAAGCTCTTGTATGTTCACATGACACGATGCGATGGTCCGTGGTGTCTGTCTAGTTAATCTAGATGGCCATAGCTGATTGAATACAGTAGTGCAGTATCATCTCTATGACTAGTTACTTTTTTTACTAGGTTATATGATTATAATTAGTTTTAGTTACACCTAAAAATGCTGTCGTTAAAATCAATGAATGGCTAGTGAAGAGGAAAATACAATCACTGTTTGGAGTTTCCTGCAGTTATAAGATCCAGATATGAAAAGGGAGCTATTAACATATCCAATTAATAAAATAAGAAATCCTAATGGATTTATTCCTGAACTGAGGACTGATCCATAAAAATTCCATAATTATTGCAGAATGAAAGTGGCAACATTTGATTAAATTTCGGAACTAATATGGGCACGATACAGAAATTAAACAAAAACTTGGAAATCTAAATCATTACAGAAAAGGCTCGTACTAATGTTATTGTAAGTTGGTATACCTGCCATTTCCTATTTTCTTTTTAACTTTTAGTGCTAAGGGTTCTGGCACATTGCCATACCCAAGAGTGCTAAGCATTTTAGTGCATAAATGCAGAGTTTTAGTAAATTCCTTACAATTTCCTTATTTGAGGTCATATCTTGTTACTTTTTTTGTATTGAAGATAAATCACCAATAAACAGAAATAAATACAAAAAAATACATTTGTACATATTTTGATTGTTATTAAAAAAACTTGTAATTTTTTTTTTAATTTTGTTTTTTTTCACTTTGGCATACAATTTTAGTATGTAAACGATTTTATATTATTTTTCTGATGCTACCATCGGAAAGAGCAACTAAAACCAAACAAATTCCATATATTTTATTTTATTTTTACACAACAAATAAAAATTCGGAATCCGATGATTGGGATGGTTCATAGTCTTTGTCTTCGTCAGAATCGTCAATTTCACTTGAAGACTTCATTAGAGGTTAGGATTTCGTCACTTTCCACATCATTCTGCTCATAAAAACCAAATGGTTCACTTATAAATGAAGAATCACTGATAATTCTGCTGCTTTCATTGTCCAGAACATCTTCAACAACATTCTGTAATAACTCATCATCACCTGCAATGTTCTTATTAGACATAGTTTGTAACTTAGTCAAATATAATACACACGGAAAATACAAATGAAAAATGAAGTAATGCAATGATTTGGAATACTAATGAAGTAGTATTTCACAATTATAACACAATTTAATGGATAAAATAAGATAAAACAGAGTAAACAAAGCACAGCGTCAGTTTGCTCGCAATGTAAACATCCGAACTGTCCTTTTTATTTCAGGTCAAAGACATATAAACAGCTGGTCGTCAGCAATCAAATATACAAATATCGTTACTCTGTGGCTTTTGGATGAACTGTCATCGTTTGCAGCCAGTCAATAGCATAAACTGAACTAATATATATATATAAAAATACGTAGACGTAGACGCTGTAGCACTAAAAGGGAAATGAACTATATCACCAATACGCATCATAGTCAATAATGCAGTGTAAAATTTTACCAATGTATGAGGTAGAGTCAAAAGGTTCATATCCATGAACAATATTTTTATTTTTTGAAATACATTTAAATTTATTAAATTTTTATTTTAATATAGCTGAAATTCTTTCATACCTTACCTTTCAACTTTTATTTATACTATCTTTCCTCACAGTAAAATATACAAAAATGTTACTACCTATATAACGTTGTACATGAACAAGGCTGATTGATATTTTCAATGTAACCAGTGTTAAATAAATTACATATTTTTTAATTTCATGTAAATAATAATTTATATTATTGTAAATTTATTTCGCATGATTACTTAATAATAGATGTCCCCCATTGAATATAAAAATTGTATAGGTACAGTATCTTCTATATTATGGTACAGCTAAAATTATGCTGTGATCAACTAAATTAAAAATAATCTGAAAAGCAAAAATAATTATTGGACCATATAATAGATGAATAATAATGTCTAGGACAGGTGATTTATGGTGTAATGAACAAAATGGGGGAAAAGTTTTAAATATTGAAAAAATGTTTCAGGCAAGTAATTATTGTCCTGACCCAGCTGGAGGGCAGCGGTGGGTTTTCAATAGCCCATCGTCTCACACACCGGCTGGCAAACTCTGGCGGACTGCACGACTGGGGCCCGCCAGGCAGCAACCACTGCCCGCCTATTGACAAGCAGGTGGAGGGCCTCCACTCGCCCCGCCTCATCACGTAACGCTGGTGAGTTTCTCTTATTGTATAACTGATGCTCACCAAAACTGCATATACATGTCTTCATTGAAGAAGTATTTATTGAGGTATCAGCAGTACCAGTTGCAACAATTAAATTTAAAGAAAATGTAAGACTTGTTTAAAGCTGTCTGAAGCAAAATCCATTAAAAAATGGAACAATAATTATTTATTTACCACTCTCTTTCCAGTAAAATCTTCATTGAATCTAGTAAAATACTATATTTGTAATAAAGTTATTAATTTTAAGAAATTGTTAATCATTATTATTTTTTAGTTACTTTCTAACTAACTTTAACATACTTTACCTAGGATATGACACTGTTCTTTATGTAAATAAAACTTGTCATGCTTGTATCTTGCATAATAAACTTAAAAAATAAAAGGAGAAAAATGTTACAAGTAATGTTTTTTTTACTGGATTTCCACAAACATCTTTCGTAGCCAATTATGATGATTTTTTTTGCTGGACACATAAGTACAGTCGACTCTCGATGATTCGAAATTGGTGGGACATGCAAAAAAATTCGAATTAGTGAGAGTTTTGAATTACCGAGAGTTTCGATTTATTGAGAGGAAAAGAAAACTATTCGAATTACCAAGAGTTTTTTTATTAAACACACAACGTCATACGGCAAACTAACAAAAACTTAAAGAACCATTAATTTCTAATGATTAATTGAAAAAATCTGTTATCTTTGATTGCTTTTTCTTGTTGATTCGTGCCTCATCGACGACCTTGTTTAACACAAATAGTGCGTCGAACACTTCCCGCCGAACTTCTGTCCTGCAAAGAAAAGAAAGAAAACAACTGTCACAGCGTATTTCGTAACAAATGCTGAAAATTATGTAATTTGTTGGTTGTATTACAACTTGTGACATACAGTATTTACATTGAAGTTTTAAACTAAACAAACATCTGATTTTACAGCCCTAAGACCCTAAGGTTAAAAAAAGTCTACGCTACTTTCGGACATCAAATTCAGTAAAAAAATGATGGATAAATTGCAGTGTGGAGAGTTATATGGCATTTTTTAATCATTTTAACAAATTGATAGGCTAACTACAGTAGTTTATTGCGATGCTTTTACCTGGAAAGAAAAATGGCACAGCTTTTTCTAAGGATGTGCTGGCTTTCCTTCAGTGTGACAGGTGGGAACTCCTGGTCTTCCTCATCGTTATCAACATCAGGTTGTTCTTCATCTTTAGCGGCCAAGATGTTCAGCATCATTAAGGGTTCCCCATACTGCAACTTCGTCATTCAACATGCACAAAATCTTCAAATGGAACATCTCCTATTACAGGGTGAGATTCCCAAGGTGTTTGGCTGCACAACTTGAAGTTCTTCATCGGGTGGTGTGTTAACACAGAATCCAGACTTACGAAAACAGTTTAAATATTGTCGGTTGACTCACACTTTTCCACGCTTTTTCAGCAATCAACATGGCTGTGAGAATAGAGATGTTTGGAGTTTCATTACTGTCAATTCCATCCAGTACAATCTTGACTATTTCATGTCTGTAAAATGCTTTGAAGTTTTGAATTATGCCTTGATCTAGAGGCTTGCAACTTGGATGTTGTATTTGGTGGAAAAAAGTGAAGTTTCACATTCGAGAGATTTGGAGGGTTGTTATGAACTGAACAGTTATCAAGGAATAAGAGGATTTCACGATTTTGTTTTTTCATGTCGCTGTTCAATGAATTTAACCACTCGTTAAACAACTCCGTTTTCATCCACGCCTTTTTGTTCGAGCGGTAGGTTACGGGAAATGACTGGATACCTTTAAAACACCTAGGTTTTGCTGCTTTCCCGATGAGGAGGGGCTTCAATTTTTCGGAACCATCCATGTTAACAGTCAACAGAAGAGTTAACCTTTCCATACTATGTTTCCCTCCGTGGCATTTCTCGTCTTTAAATGTAAATGTCTTGTCCGGCATGCATTTAAAGAATAAGCCGGTCTCGTCGGTGTTAAAAATGTTGTGTGGTTCATAACTTTCTGTTAAGCTGGACAACTCTGCATGCCAATCGGAACACACACTGTCGCTAACGCTAGCGCTTTCCCCACAAACCTTTTTAAAAAATATACCATTACGTTTTTTGAAATTAGTCAACCAGCCTTCGCTTGCTGCAAAGCTGGGGATGCCAAGCTCTTTAGCATATGCCTTTGCCTTTTCTTTTAAAAGCGAACCTCCAACAGGAACATTTTTATCTCTACACTGTCTAAGCCATGTAACTAAACACTCTTCTAATCTAGGATATTCACCATTTTGTCGTTCTTTTTCTTCCTGCTACGAAACTCACTTCAACTATTTTTTGTTTATTTTTTAGAATGATAGACAAGGTACTCGCAGGGATTTGAAATGTTTTTTGCAACTTCCGACTTCGCTTTACCACTTTCTACCGCCGCGATCACTTCTTTCTTTTCCGAAAGAGAAAGACATTTATATTTTTGCTTAGTAGCCATCACGACAAACACTTCTTACACACAACAAACACGACTTCCACACAACACGGTGCAAACATAACCAACACTGCAAAGAGTATGCTCTGGACACAGGATGCAAAGTTTCTTGTTATGACAGGAATAAGTTGAAATGCGTGTTTCCCACCGGCCGACTCTCAATTCGAATTACAAAGAGTTGTACTTGTATGTCGAGTGAACTTCAAATTACTGCGTGTTCTGTATCGGCCTAACCTCAATTCCGTTTACGTCATTTCGAATTATAGAGTGTTCCGCCGACAAGACTTCGAATTACTGCGTGTTCAAAATTAGTCTGTCCTCTGCGGTAAGTTCGAAATACCGAGTGTATCAAAATGCATTGAAAAAATTTCGAAATAGCGAGAGTTTTTCAAGGGACCGGTCTTTTCGTTCGAATTACCAAGAGTTTTTGAATTATCGAATGTTTGAATTATCGAGAGTCGGCTGTACTTTACAGTTAATTAAACATACTATACAATTTGAAAAAACAATCCGTAATAACCTTTAGCTTGACGTATAAGTTCTTCATTCACACAACAAACCATGAATCATCAAGCAGTTTTTGAGCACAGGAAATAATAATGTCTTTTAAATTCCCATCACTATTTCAGAATTGCAGTCAATCAATGTCTAATTACAAAGCAACAACAGAATCCTGCAGGTTTTACACTCCATTACAATCAATCTCACAACCAAATAAAAACAAACAACACATCTAATCTCTCAAATTACACCTGACAACCTAAAACAATTCAGTGCTGCCAGTAACAGAACAGAATTAAATGTATTATCTTTTTAGTAAAAGAACCAATAAACACCATGGAATCAACATTTAATTAGGATATTTTCAGAACAAGAACGGCTCTTAGTGTGTCTTGTCCAACGGGTTTAAATTGTTTACAGGTAGCCAAGCTACATATACTGAACTCTACTAGTGATATGCACATACATATCATTGCCATAATTTAAAGTGTGTATTTCTGTTCCAGGTGGCCATACCACACTTAATGGTGGTGAACTCTACTTGTGATATGTACATACATCTAGTTGCCATAATTTTAAGTGTGTATTTCTGTTCCAGGTGGTTGTACTGCACAAGGTGTTGCTGAACTCTACTTGTGATATGCATACACACTTCGTTGCCATAAATGAAAGTGTGTATTTCTGTTCCAGGTGGCCGTACTGCACTCAGTGGAGGTGAACTCTACTTGTTATATGCACATACATCACGTTGCCATAAATGAAAGTGTGTATTTCTGTTCCAGGTGGCCGTACTGCACATAGTGGTGCTGAACTCTACTTGTGATATGTACATTCATCTCGTTGCCATAATTGAAAGTGTGTATTTCTGTTCCAGGTGGCCGTACTGCACATAGTGGTGCTGAACTCTACTTGTGATATGTACATTCATCTCGTTGCCATAATTGAAAGTGTGTATTTCTGTTCCAGGTGGCCGTACTGCACTCAGTGGAAGTGAACTCTACTTGTGATATGTACATTCATCTCGTTGCCATAATTGAAAGTGTGTATTTCTGTTCCAGGTGGCCGTACTGCACATAGTGGTGCTGAACTCTACTTGTGATATGTACATACATCTCGTTGCCATATTGAAAGTGTATATTTCTGTTCCAGGTGGCCGTACTGCACTCAGTGAAGGTGAACTCTACTTGTTATATGCACATACATCTCGTTGCCATAATTGAAAGTGTGTATTTCTGTTCCAGGTGGCCGTACTGCACATAGTGGTGCTGAACTCTACTTGTGATATGTACATACATCTTGTTGCCATAATTGAAAGTGTGTATTTCTGTTCCAGGTGGCCGTACTGCACATAGTGGTGCTGAACTCTACTTGTGATATGTACATTCACCTCGTTGCCATAATTGAAAGTGTGTATATCTGTTCCAGGTGGCCGTGCTGCACATAGTGGTGCTGAACTCTACTTGTGATATGTACATTCACCTCGTTGCCATAATTGAAAGTGTGTATTTCTGTTCCAGGTGGCCGTGCTGCACATAGTGGTGCTGAACTCTACTTGTGATATGTACATTCACCTCGTTGCCATAATTGAAAGTGTGTATATCTGTTCCAGGTGGCCGTACTGCACATAGTGGTGCTGAACTCTACTTGTGATATGTACATTCACCTCGTTGCCATAATTGAAAGTGTATATTTCTGTTCCAGGTGGCCGTACTGCACATAGTGGTGCTGAACTCTACTTGTGATATGTACATTCATCTTGTCGCCATAATTGAGAGTGTGTATTTCTGTTCCAGGTGGCCGTACTGCACATAGTGGTGCTGAACTCTACTTGTGATATGTCCATTCACCTCGTTGCCATAATTGAAGGTGTGTATATCTGTTCCAGGTGGCCGTACTGCACATAGTGGTGCTGAACTCTACTTGTGATATGTACATTCACCTCGTTGCCATAATTGAGAGTGTGTATTTCTGTTCCAGGTGGCCGTACTGCACATAGTGGTGCTGAACTCTACTTGTGATATGTACATTCACCTCGTTGCCATAATTGAGAGTGTGTATTTCTGTTCCAGGTGGCCGTACTGCACATAGTGGTGCTGAACTCTACTTGTGATATGTACATTCATCTCGTTGCCATAATTGAGAGTGTGTATTTCTGTTCCAGGTGGCCGTACTGCACATAGTGGTGCTGAACTCTACTTGTGATATGTACATTCACCTCGTTGCCATAATTGAAGGTGTGTATATCTGTTCCAGGTGGCCGTACTGCACATAGTGGTGCTGAACTCTACTTGTGATATGTCCATTCACCTCGTTGCCATAATTGAAGGTGTGTATATCTGTTCCAGGTGGCCGTACTGCACATAGTGGTGCTGAACTCTACTTGTGATATGTACATACATCTTGTCGCCATATTTTAACAGTTTTGTAAGTCAAGTGTGTTGCTACCAGTTATTGTTTAGCTTACGGTAGTCACATATAAGGCACACGTGCACAACTAGCAGCCGAGGAATCTCGATAAAACATATGTTGTTGTTATCATTGGTTTTCTATTGTTAAACAATTAATTTAGCACAGCTGGTCTGTCTATCATACCTCTGGGTGCATGTTTCTTCCATTGTATTTCCTTTGCCAAATTGTTGGACATAACATAATAACAGGTTTGTATTGCACTTATGTAATATTAAATTATTGTATTGATCTCTCTAATTAATGTTGTAGCATTTTGACCAAAATATTACTTTTATGAATTTTATTTATATATTTTTGCTTTTATTATTAGAATTGTTCTCAATTATATTTACGTTACAGAATGATTAACACCCAAATTTTATGTTCAGTTGAGAATTAGTCTAGATATAATCATTTGAAATAATAGATTACAAATCGATCATTTTATTTTTACAAAATAGTTGAATGTTGATGATAGATTTTGTTTATTATTCTTTGCCTTTATTGATGATTGAATTTGGTTAATTGTTATTTGAAATACAACGGAAAGAACCAATGTCATTTGACTATCATGATACATCACTTTGTATGTTTTTTTATTGTAATCGATACTTATAAGATGTACAAAATCATCTCTAAAACAGGTTTCATTTTTAAGAAAGCATTTATTTAGCGAATACTGTACTATATTGTACGTGTAAAGTTTGAGGTAATGTACCACGATTAGTCAGAAGAAGTGATACTAGTATTGGTAGCTATTATTATCTTTTCTCAATGTCAGCATGTTCCATATATTTATACATATTTTTACGTAAATTTGGCAGTTTTTTATCTTATAAAAATGTGTTTTAATATTTTAACAGTTACCATTTAGAAAGCACAAACTGATTGTATTGTAAAATAAGTTATTTAAAATAAATAGGTTAATTTTTAAAATATTTTATACACTGATTATTGTAATTGAATATTTTTTTGTATTTAAGATATATTTTATGCTTTATATAAAATGTTTTCCGCCAAACAATTTACTACTGATATTTTTGTTTAACTTATGTGTTATGAAATGTGAAATGATTAATTAAAAAATTGTATCTGTAGGTTTTAATAAATTACTATTTTTATTTATTGTAATCTAGCGATACATTTTTTATTTTTGAACATATATAATTTCTTTATTTATTCTCATTTACAAAAAATTTGTTAAAACTAACAGTTGCTTTAAATAAGTTCTATTTATGGTAAAATGGATAAACAAAATATTAAAATGTATATTTTTATTTAGGTACAATACATTTTAGACTATTATGAGATTTTTAATGTGGAAAGTATTTTTTTATCAGATTTGACATAGCATTTATTTAGCTATTATTACTCAGGCCGTAGGATTTTTCCTTGTATGACCCGTAATTACAATTCGGAATGGTAGTACTCAAAAGTTGAGTGTTGCTAACTGGAAAATCTCGTTTCTCTCGATGGCCCTCGAAATGTTCGTAAATTCTTGCGAACATTTACTGAATTCATGTTGAGCGGTTTGTAATTTTGAAATTTCCATGTTGGCATCCAGAAAACACAGGCGCAAATAATTATCACCACAGAATACATCATTATATGGTTGACGAGTACTGGTAACCTTTTTGGTTGTGCCATAAGTACCAACCAGCGGTATTATTATTGTCAACAAGAAAAGAATATGCACCTAGGTTTGAAATTAAAAAGCCCAATATGGTTCATCCTTCTGAGTAATAATTTGTTACATTTTATGTAGCAGCTATCAATAAATGTTTTTATTGAGGTATTAGAATCAAGAATCAAGAAGCTTTACTGTCATTAAATACACAAGTGGACATTGTCATGAACATAGTAAATATGTATTATAAATAAAAACTATAATACAATTATTTTCCTTTAGGTGTTTGATGTATTTGTAATCTAAAGATAAATATTATTCTAAAGTTAAAAATTAAAAAGTGATCAACTAAAATACACAAATTATCAAATAGAAACACACAAAAACAGGAAAAAAAAAACAATTAAGTACCAACAGTAAGACAAAAGACCTTCACACTAACGTTTAAAATTCAAACAATTAAAATTACCGCTTTAACACATTTATAAATAAATAAAAAAGTTAAAAACCGATACAATATTTTTTTGTAATAACAAAGTTTACAATTTACATTGAAGAACTTATATGACAGTTAGACAATAGACATCTTTTATGTCAAAAGTGTAACAATGATCAAAGAAAATCAAATAAAATGTCGCTAAACTACAGCATGCTTAATTTAAAAAGTCGTCTATATCTAAAAAGTCTTCTACATTGTAGATACAGTTCTTTATCAAAATTTGTTTTATGTGTCTCTTGAACAAATTGACTGGAATAGTTTGAATGAAATTAGGTAGTATATTGTAAAATTTAATCCCTTGGTATTGGAAACTTTTATGAGTTAAACTAAAGATACACTTGCTATTAAGCAGCCTATGCTTGTTTCTTGTGTCATGATTGTGAACTGCAGCTAATTCCTTATCTACCTAAACTGCTTCTAACAAACATTAAAATAGATAATATATACATGGACGACAATGTTAGTACACCAAGTTTCTTATAAAAGGGTTTACAATGCTCTTGACTAGAAATGTTACTTATAATTCTAATGGACTGTTTTTGTAAAACGAAGAGTTTTTTAGCAGATGGAGGATTACCCCATATAGAGATTCCATAGTTTAGGTGACTAAAAATATGGGCATAGTAAACACTTGACAATACATTACAGGAAACATTATTTTTTTAAACTCTTAACAGGAACAAACCCTTAGCTACTCGGGTTACAACATAATCGGTATTATCACATTTGTTGTCTAAAAATATCTATTTATATGACAAATGTTATTTATCATATATGTAGCTTTATTTATAATAATAATAATATTTATAATAACTCATGCTTTATTTTGGCTTAAACAATTTAATCGGGTATAGTTGTACATGAAAAGACTTTTTAGTAAAAAAGAATAACGCTAAGCGTGTTTTATCATAAGCTAAAGCAAATTTAATACAAATATAGTACATACCATTTTCATCAGTTCAGTGTTACGTAAAAACATTGTAAAGTTCTAAAAATACAGGCCTAGATCTTGTCGCCATAGTTCTAAATCTCAGCATACTATGAAGTGCAGGACATGAAAATGACACCTACAAAGTTCTGTACCAGGTCTCCATTTTTTGGCCATGTCACAAAATAATTTGTATTTTATAGGAACTCTTTCCCCAGTGTCCAGTAAAGTTTGAAGTATGTCCATTTTCAATTCATAATCAGTCTTTTTTGGTCGTGGCATTCCAGAGTAAGTTGAGGACGATGATTTTTCATTCTCATCTTCCACTATAATAACGTCATCATCTTCAATCAAGATGCACGCATGGTATTTGAGACCTCTAGCTAATGTGGCAAGCCTTAATCAAAGGTCGACAAGGTTGATTGTCCCATACTGAGTGATACAATACAACAAGTTTATACATAATTTTCAACAAAATAAAACCTAATACATTTTTTATCTTACTTAAAACATATAAGTTTGAAATTAAAATTGTATTAAATATAAAGTACATCAGTGTATAAAGTACATTCAAACAAATATGTTTTACAAAGCATCAATATCGATTTCAACAGAATAATCAACAACATTTTTGATTCACACAATATTAAAGATATCAAAATTAATAAGAAATATAATAAACTGATACAACGAAATATTAAAAGACCTCAACAGAATGTAATGAAAGAGGTATCTAACATTTATCACACATATTGATAGACAGAAAATTAAACTGGCTGTATATTTGTCTGCCTGTCCGCACAATATCTTGATCATGAACTGACCTATAGTTTGACTGACTATAGTCAAATTTTGCATGAAACTTCATTTCTATATAAATATTACTGAGTTCAATGACGGTGTATGTTACGCCATGACATCCGTTTCGGCGTTAGTGAACATTTTTACATTAGTCTTATGGGCAACCATGATAGGAACGTGAAAATCACAGAATAAATAAATTTGTTATCAGACTGAGTACAATCGTATTACAGTTGAACACATGACAATTATGTGTTTAACACATGTAGGCTAATGGAATGAGCCATAGACGTGAAATTTTGCATGCAACTTCAGTGAGGCCTGTTGTGCCATATATGGTGTGGTGACTCTTTACCTTGTTATTAGTTGGTATCGTACCACTAGAAAGTTACGTTTTCTAGTTGAAAAATTTCATTATAATGTTTACTTAAACATGATGGGATCAACCTACACTTGTTAATTTTATTTCAAACCCAAGTGCATATGCTTTTCTTAACCGCCATTATACGTTGTGTTGTAATTTTAAATTGGATTATATGTACAATTTGTTGTGAACGATGAGTTCAGCTCCAGTTCACGTTCCTCTTAGTGCAGCATCTGGAATATGATGCTGTCACAGACTTGATTCCTGGAATCTGGAGTCATGTTCGTCTGAAGAGATCCAAAATGTCAGTAACGAAGAAGCGTAAAATTAACTCTTTACATTGTTTTGACATCAGATATTTCAGAAGCTGCACTTAGATGAAGGTGAACTGGAGCTAAACAAAATGTTCACATTGAATCAACTCTTCCCACCATAGCTACGTTATACAATTTGTTCTCGATATTCATATTTTTGGATACACATATCCATATACATTTGATTTTTGTTCATTTTGTTATGAGTCAAAATCTTAAAAACACTACTTTCTATGTTACTATAAACCAGTTTTTAAAGTGCACTGTACAATTCGCTAGACTACAACATGGTGAAAAGTTTTAAAATTTCCAAATTTTGTGCTATCTTAATGCTAAGGACATCAAGAATAATTGTCTACTAAGTTAATTGCTGTAAGCAAAATATTTAAAGAGATTATTTTTAATAGAATCTTAAAATGTTTTCGGACAGAACGTTTGGGGAAATCAACTTATAATCAAAATCGAAATACAAATAAAACATTTTCTAAATACGTTTTTAAAAACAACATTTAAAAAATATAATTTTGCTTGGTACAAAATAATGTTTTAGTTAAATAGTACGTGACAGTTAAGTAGCAACTGAGAACTCACGTTTGAAATACATGTAATGATTTTTAAATATTTTCATTGGTGCCTCAATCTTATTATGTTATCGTAACTGCATATGTAGTTTGATTTATCTCTATAGAAGTAATACTGAACTTAAGTTGAGTTTATTTTACCCAATATTGTCAACATTCCCACAAAAATAGTTAAGGTGCTATTTGATTTTGTACCTGCAATACTGCAAAACTGTATTCTAAAATTGTGCTCTGAGATTCTGCAAAACTTTATTATTGCTTTCTCAACTGTGGTTTATAAAAATAATTCCAAAACAAATAATAATAAAGGGATGGATCTATATCAAATTCCTGTATCAACTTAATAGAATGGTTAGATTGTTTTAATGTTTTCAAATCTGCTTTAAAAATATGTAATAACAAGACATATTCAATGTATTTCAAACCCAAAAAATATATATTCTTCTTGAATGTCCTTCGCTTCCCAAAATGTGCCATGTGGAGAACTAAAACCTTTTAAATTGGATGACTTATCGAGTGATTGTTTCAAATTAATGCCATTTTTAAGACAAAACCAATGACATCAAGAAATTAAATTTCTGATCACTCTATTGGGAATTGTATTGGTCGGTAAAGTTAACATCAATTTGATGCTTAGATAGACAACGTAAACTTTCAGCACCTTTTTCCTTTATATGGAGGCTTTTAAAATGAGATGTAACATGATGGAATTACTGTTAAAAATATTTAATATTTACCATTCAGCTCCCAGGAAATTTCTGGGAAAGGATTAAAAACTTGTAACAATAACCTCAATGTGTGACACCTCGTGATATAGATCTTGATTAAAAAAAGAAAGCACTAAAAATTATACAGGTCTTAAAGTTGACTCCTTCCATCATAACCTCAAACTGGTTAGAATTTTATCTTGTTCAAATGATGCTCATTTTAGGCAGTTCGGTCAGAAATTGTGTTTATTGGTGTTGTTGGTCTATGGTATTGTTATGTGGGATTTTTTAATGCATACAAGTAATAATAAGTACATTCTAAAATTTTGATTATATGTTTATAATTAAAGCACCTGATTACTGAACAAATGTGCATCCATATGGTTTAATTTCCATCTAAGAATGATATTATTCCTTCAATATGAATCTTCTTTCAGATGTTTTTGACACTTCAAAATAAGAACTACCAACCAATCCTTATTTCAATAACAAACTTTGAAATTCTGAAGGAGAAAGTCAAGCAAACACGGTAAGCCAGAGTTGGCTTCTTATTATTAAAAATTTGTGACTATCATTTCCTATATATCTCATTACTATTGTGTAAATGAGATTGGAACTCTTTGTTGTTCTTTGAAATCATGTACTAAAGATATATTTTTTTAGGAAACAAGGGTCAAATAAGTTCTATAATTGATTCTCAAAAAAAATTTAAGCTAGGGAACATTCAATAGAATTGCATTAAAATATTACATCTAATAAAAATGGATTATAATGAATAATTTAAAATTAACCAACCAAAAGAAATTGACAAGGAAAAGAAAACTATTTGATGTTAACTTTGTATATAAAATTAAAAAGGAAAATAGAACACAAAACAGATAAACGTTTGAAGTTTTTAACAGATGGAAGCAGTGCTAAAAAATTTAGTCTGTTAAAACACAAAGTATTTTAACATTATTATGAATATTTTGAGATAATAGATTTTAATGTCTTAGAAAATTATGATTTTCTTAGTCATATGTTTTAACACATTTATTTCTACACATATAAAATTCTTTTTCTATACTGGATCTTTGGTTATCTATATTGTTGTGTACAGAGTTGGTAATTTATTATAAGTAATTTTAATAAAATGTATAAACAATACTTATTAAAAATTTATATATATCCCTTTGGGTACTAACATCGGCATATTCAATCACATAAAGAAGTGCAAAAAAACACATCAGTACATTTTGAATTTTATTTTTGTATTTTTTTACTTTTCAATTAAATGTATTGAATTCACCATATAAATTCTTGAAATATGGGTTTACACTACAATTTGTGATTGTAAATACATTGCAACTTAAAAACATATGGAATATCAAACGTACACAATTTTATCAAAGTATCGTAAAAATTGTATTTTTATTGTAAAAAGCAAAAAAAATGTGTGATACTGTACAATATTATCTGTAGTTTTGAGTAAACACAACATTTTTTATCTATAATTAATGTTTTTGGTACTCAAAAAAGGAATTTTTTTTACTTTTTGGTAACTTAATTTTTTTTAACGGTTTAACTTTTACATTTGTCGTATAAAAAAACTGCTATGGTTACTCTTACAATATTTATTTATGTGTAATTTTTACCAAATCATCATTATTTACCAATAAATAATGTAGTTGCAGGCAAAAATTTAATAGTACATAACGGTAGAATAAAGTCTAATATTGTTCGGTAATCCTTTGGTAAAAGTTACCGGTATTCCTCAGGCACAAAGACATGTTTTGGTTGAGTACCCAAAGAGTTATTATAAATTATTGTATATCTGAATAACTATTGTGAATATCGGTACTAATCATTTAAACTGTGTGTATGATAGGTATAAGCAAAGTGCAGAGAGATAAGAGGACTGGGTATTACAGTTTTTATCATCTATTGAATCTGATTAGCTGTCCCTTTCCAAGTACTATAAGAAGATTATTTATAACCAAAACCGGCTCCATAACTTTTTCAATAGAAGGAACACTTCTTCGTTTATTAACGCACAACAACACTTCTTCTTGTGGTAACTATTTGTTTAGGTCCATATTTTATTCTAGGTTTGCAATAGTCAAACCATATTTTAACACATTTATTTATACACATATAAAATTCTTTTTCTATACTGGATCTTTGGTTATCTATATTGTTGTGTACAGAGTTGGTAATTTATTATAAGTAATTTTAATAAAATGTATAAACAATACTTATTAAAAATTTATATATATCCCTTTGGGTACTAACATCGGCATATTCAATCACATAAAGAAGTGCAAAAAACACATCACTACATTTTGAATTTTATTTTTTTACTTTTCAATTAAATGTATTGAATTCACCATATAAATTCTTGAATATGGGTTTACACTACAATTTGTGATTGTAAATACATTGCAACTTAAAAAACATATGGAATATCAAACGTACACAATTTTACCAAAGTATTGTAAAAATTTTATTTTTATTGTAAAAAGCAATAAAAATGTGTGATACTGTACAATATTATCTGTAGTTTTGAGTAAACACAACATTTTTTATCTATAATTAATGTTTTTGGTTCTCAAAAAAGGAATTTTTTTACTTTTTGGTAACTTAATTTTTTTTAACGGTTTAACTTTTACATTTGTCGTATAAAAAAACTGCTATGGTTACTCTTACAATATTTATTTATGTGTAATTTTTACCAAATCATCATTATTTACCAATAAATAATGTAGTTGCAGGCAAAAATTTAATAGTACACAACGGCAGAATAAAGTCTAATATTATTCGGTAATCCTTTGGTAAAAGTTACCGGTATTCCTCAGGCACAAAGAAATGTTTTGGTTGAGTACCCAAAGAGTTATTATAAATTATTGTATATCAGAATAACTATTGTGAATATCGGTACTAATCATTTAAACTGTGTGTATGATAGGTATAAGCAAAGTGCAGAGAGATAAGAGGACTGGGTATTACAGTTTTTATCATCTATTGAATCTGATTAGCTGTCCCTTTCCAAGTACTATAAGAAGATTATTTATAACCAAAACCGGCTCCATAACTTTTTCAATAGAAGAAACACTTCTTCGTTTATTAACGCACAACAACACTTCTTCTTGTGGTAACTATTTGTTTAGGTTCATATTTTATTCTAGGTTTGCAATAGTCAAACCATGTTTCATCTGCAGACATTTCTTCTGAGTCCCTAGATAACAGCTAAAACCTGTCCTTGTATTTAGGTATAATTTCTATTACACTTCACAATATATTGTAATCATTTAATTTCTTTGTTGTTAACACCTTCTGAACCCAACAACTGAAACCTGTCCTTTTTTAAATTTTTAGTCTTATTACACATCACAATATTTCATAATGGTTTAATTTCTTTACAGCTGATTCCTTCAAAGTCCATTAAAACAACTAAACCCTGCCATTGTATTTAACTGTTAGTATTCTACCAGAATATTTTTTTAGTAAATAATTTCTTAAACTTTGCGGTTTAAATGAGAACGAAACAAAGAGTAATAATTCAATATAGCTGAAAATGTTATCAGTTACTCTTGAAAGTTACTACTAAATATAAAAATAACCCTGATACATACCAGTCCTCCTCTCTCTAAGTTTTCCCCGACTTATCAAATCTCACTTGTGTATTTAATTTTACCCAAACCATTATTATTTATTTTTGAATGTAAGGTAATGTTGTTAATATAACAAATTTAAATTAATATAAAGGTTTTCAAACAGTTTGAAATAGTCTGTTGTAATTTTGTTGCATACATTTCTGATTTAAATCTCAATGAAAAGCATAAATAATTAGTCCTTTATGAAAATGAATAGCCGAAAAAATAGCTATCCAAATGTGATCAGCCATTGTAGTTAAATGATGCAAAAGTATTTTTATGAAGAGAGTCTTTCATGAATTTGGTTGAAGCCTCTTTAATCTTTTACAGACAATAAGCAGTGTTAAAACACAGATTATTAGCGTGTTCTCTTTTAGTTTTAGTATTTTTCATGCAGGAAATTGAGGGCCATCTGTTTCGATCTGGGTCGAATGGCCGCATAAATTGTATTGTGATATATTTGTGCTATGTATGTTGATTGTTGTTGTTTGTAATGTACCTTTAATTTTACAAATTGCATTGTGGTAGATATTTAGCACTCTTGTGTTGTGTTGGCAATCACACTTGGCTATCATATATTGTTTTACATATAATTGAGCTGATCTGTGTATATCTGTTGAGTTTCTTATGTTTTATCTAATGTAGGTTACATATTTGTTTGGTTGAGCGCAATCTTTTACGAACAATATGACCTGACGGTGGAATTCCTACTTCATGTTCAATACAATAACAACCACAAAAACATGAAACAAAATTTTGTTAGTGTTACAATAATTATACAGGGTGGCGCAAAAGTCACTGGACAGTTGGTTAAAACAAGACTAGATTTATTTGAAATTATTTTTTATTACAAACAATACTTAAATTATTTTTTATATTCAAATTGTTTTCCGTCTTCATTAATACACCTTTGAAGTCTTTCTGGAATACTGTTACATACTCTACGGCATAGTGTGGGATCATTGTCCAAATCATAAAATGCGTCATGTATGTAGTCTTTTAGTTCGTCAATAATATATGAGGCTTTCGAGAATAAACAGAGTCCTTGACTACTCTCCATAGGAAAAAATCCATTGGTGTGATATCTGGTGAACGTGGGGGCATGTCAATATCTGCCCTTCGACCAATAACTTTTCTTTGGAAACGTTCGTTTAATTCTATTAGAAAAATAATAATTCCGGGACTACAGCTTTAAACACGTGTCACAGATGAACTCACTAGTTCGATTGTTGTGTGTTTTTATTCAATGGAAACAAATAAGCATAAAAAAAGTATCTGTACAATGGTATTGCCAACTTAAAAAGGCATAATTACCAACATTTAATAATACCAACATCGCGGACGAAAACTATTGTACTACGTCTTGCTGTTATTTTTTTCTTCTTTTAACCAACTGTCCAGTGACTTTTGCGCCACCCTATATTAATGAACAATTCAATTTACAATAATTGAATATAACTGAACGATTACTGTAAACAATCATAAAAAAAAATAATCAAACTGATTTATTTATAAAACTTTGGACAAAGATGCCATTTTTTAAAGATTGGTAAAAAAATTGGGTGGTTCTGCCACTAAAAATCTCGGATTTAAACGTACTTTTATGTACGTTATACGTATGTACAAATCATATATACATGTACTTCTTTATACATAATTTACCAATTGTACATATTGTACTTTGGTGTTATATCTGCAATATTAGTCAGGCAATGTTGTTTTTATAACCGAGGTTGATACATTTGTCTTAATTTTTTTTATATTGAATGAAATATAAACTGATTGCACAATTTTAAGTATTTTCTCTGACCAGCATAGCATTGAACAACAAGGGATTCTCAACCTTAACCACCTTTGCTTGGACAAAGTCAACAACAGCGTATCCACTGCCAACTGAATATACGAGATCTGTACGTGGCATTCAACCTTGTCATACTGTCTGTGTTTTTCTTCACAATATTTTATTGAAGAACTCAACGTTGTTTTAGTTGTAACTTTTGTTGTTCTATTTGTAGCTTTCGTTCTTCTAGTTATAGATTTTAGTTAGTTTTGAGTTCTATTTACTTTTAGTAACCGTACAAGGATTATAAACATAATAGTTAACAGTTGGGCTACAACTTTTAGTGACTACGTATTCATGACACGATCTACAAGATCTGGAAGCATCTTCAGTTGTGTAAAAAATGTTTACCTTACGTGCACATACTGTAGCTGAATATGAGGGCCAATAATTTGTTCATTCCAACTTCAGTATATAAAGAAGTCTTTACGTATCATAGATTTGCTCTTGTTCTAACATAGGTATCCCATGTCATAAATCATTATTTTCTCTTAACAATGAAAATAATGCGTATATTTTAAAATTAAACCTGTGTTTAAACTTTTCTATTACAACATGTAATTTTAAAGATCTTAAAAGATGAAGAATGATGAAAACTAAAGGTTTTTATATTCATTCCTTCCAATCTAGTCTTGTGTATGATAGCCATTAAATGTAATATCCAACAAAATTATTTTATTTTATTTTTTATGAAAATTACTTTAAAAGATTAATAAGTAATAAGACATCGTATAAATTCTAAACTTATTTTAACCATATATATGTTTAACAGCGAAAACATATTTAATTCAATCTGTCTGAAAATGCCTCTATTTATCCATTTATCTCCTGTCTCGATTCAAAGGATAAGGCCATTCATAAAAACATCTGACAGAATAAATATAATCATTTTGCACTAGTTAAATTTTTACATAGTTTAAATAAATTGTGAAAACGGTTAAATTTGTTAAAAATTATTAGTTTGGAGTAAAATTTGATATACCACCATATTATAGACATACTTCTAGTTTTCTCAGTTTTTCTTCATTTATTAAAATATATTATGTCACAATCTGGGAATTTACCAGTAATTTCAAAATGTTGAGTCTCAGTTCTACATTTTGAGAAGTGTTAAAATTGCCTTTCCCACTAGAAATCGAATTTAAGTCCTATAAATGTTTTCATAGTACAATTTTCTATGTTCACACATTTAAAAGTTTATAGAGGATGAGAGTGATTTAATAAATGAAGACCCTATAAAAAACAGATCCTCAGCATTCTTGATGTTAACAAGATTAGCGTTCTGTTTTCTCAAAGATTCCCATGCTTCATTAACCATTTCTTACAAATAATACAACATAACCCTGTCTTAGCCATTTGGTGGACTCATTTCTGTTATCAGTTGTTATCTATCCACAGATAATCTCTGGTAACACAGATAAAGTTTACACCAGGAAAGTTGTCAGTCAGTGGCGTACATAGGAGCTTTGGAGGGGGGGGTTCATGAATTCATTGAAGAGCATACCAACCGAGGAGTATGGAATAAATTGAATGCATCTAAATTTGGATCAATTAGATCGGCTTAATCAGAAGTAAAATATTTAACTACTGCATTTCAGACAAGTTGGGTTGATATTAAATGAATATTTTATTTGTTTTTAACGCTCTTGGGGAGATTCTATCCCCCTCATCCCACCCATAGTTACCCCACTGAGTTCAGTCATATTATATCAATCCAATAGCCATTCTTCATCTGCAAGTAATCTTTGAAAAACGTTTTAATTTTGGTGGTGGTTGTCGAACTCATGAATGTCTATGTTAGAACCGGAGCTTTCAACAACTACAGAGCCATTCTTGCAATATAACTTATTATTAAAACTCAGGACATTCCATTCCATGACCAAAAGATTACTTTGTGGCAGTTGCAATTTGTTCTGTTACTATAAATATACCTCTCAGGATTGTTTTTTAAATATTTCGTAGATAGTTAACAGTGTTAATCTCCTCATAAGATGTAAACTTTTCTCTTTAATTATTTGTTAAGTTGTGAACTGAACGGAGTGCTAATAACGGTTTTATTTTACACTTGTATCGTTTTATTTACAGTATGTGAAACCATGATATTGAATTAGTTTTAGTTTTAAAATTATATGACAAAGTTCAGTACATGACAGAATACAGATGCTAATTTCGTTGGCAACACTGCTGTTTCCAAGTTCTGTCATATTTTTTTTAGAGTGAAACGTTATTTTACTATGTGCCATCTGTGCTGATTCAATTCAAGTTGGACAGGATAAGATTTTATGAATTTGTTTACAGGATAAGTACGTAGATGTCTCAATTAGATCTGTTTGTAGTCTTTAAGAACTTGCCGAATACGTTGTATACTTTGATACTGATTTATTGTTTATGTAGGTTTAGCCCTTTCTTCAGTCAATATTTAAGTTTAGACAAAGGCCTAAACACTGTAGTTTTACCGGTAGATTGATTTGTTACTGTGTATTGTTGTATTTACTTTTGTATGGTTTGTTACTAGTTTAGTGTTTTTGTATTTGATGCAATCTAAGTTGAGTGTGGAATTAGAGTCTATTTTAAATATTTTTCCTACTGCATTTAAAGGGGCAATTATAACATCACAGGTACTTCTTTTTACCTGCTTTGTTTCTAAGTTGGTGTAAAACAAACAATTTAATTATATGTGTTTTAGCGTATATTTAAAAGTGTACACAACATTTTTTAAGAGTGCTAAAATGTCGACTCCACAAAACCTCTAATCAAATTTCTAGCTCAAGCCACACGTTTTGCACTGATTTCCGTCGGTTATCGTGTAATACTTAGTTTGAATTTGTAGTAAATCTGTTTGTTGTGATATTGAACTGGGTTGTACTCTGTAGGAGGTCACATCACTTGCGATAACGTTTTGTGTCATCAATCGATGCTTGTGTTACGACTGATATCGTCTCTTGTAAATCATCGCTCAATATTTTGTTTCATCGTTCTAGTCACTGATCAGTACTATTGCAGTAGCAGTTCACGTAGGTGTCTCAGCGGTGCAGTTTTACACGATTGTAACTACAGCCGTTATTCTTAGTGCCGATCCTCTACCAAAGTGTATTTATGTGTATAGTTTTTATTTTGTTAGTTACTATTTTTTATTTTGCTGTACCTTTATCGAACTAGCGATTTTTCACAAAATAAACTTTGTTTATGGTTGAAAATGTGTGTTATTTCTTCAGTGTAAACCTAGAGACATCCAGGTCTACTGCAACTGTCAGTGTTTCATAATATTGTAAGGCATTGCTAACTACCCAGCAGGGATCACTTCTGGCTGGTTTATACAGATCGAGGACTTTAGCTGTGCGCGTGACCTTGAGTGTAAGGTGATAGGCAGGAGGGGTGGCGGGGTAGCATTATGCGCTGCGTCCCGAAAACATTTCCTGTGACACATAGGTAAAACCCTCTTTTCAGGAATCGTATTGGCCCAAATAACTCATCACACTCGCTAAAATCAGTCTGTTTTGTGACAGTGCTGATTGTGGTGGAATTAAAAAATAAGAGAATATAAAATAATAGCAATAATAGGACTTAGGCTATCCTTATTTTTCAGTTGTTATAGTGTTGTTTAATGTGTTTTTGAAAATAACGTATTTGTCAATACTAATCTGCAAATTGAAATCGTGAGTTTAAAGTTGTTAAAGAGATTGTCGCGCCTTCATCTCAGCAGCTAGCACGTAAAGCAACCCGCCACACAGATAGCGTTTATTTGTTGAAAGGGTAGTATTAGGGCCCTACGAGCACAGCTAAATTCCTCCAACTGTACCTTCCAGTTGAACCCACAGTGGGCACAGCAAAAACCGATGTGTCACTTAAACTTGGGCAACCTTATGGTTGTTCAGGAGCGGCACATCACTAACCGCAAATGTCGAGATTCTGGGGCAAGGGTAATTCAATAGGTCTAGTCTACTGCGGGAGATGACAGTTGGAGTTGGTGGGGTTCGTTCGCTAAGTATCAGAGATTCTTGCTAGCCTCAACAAGAGTGTGCTACCTCCTGCCTGCTTTAACCGGAGAGGCTGGTTCAGAGCTGGCCTCTCCATTCGAGGAGACATGACTGATATTAATGTCCAAAATTCTTTCTCATGGATCTTGAAAGGAGGCAGACCCTATCCTCAACCTTACCTGCTCTATCCAGAATATACTGTCACTCCGGAAGCAGCGCAAACGTCCTTTTAGGACTAAGTGGAATTTCTCAGCTTCTTGTCCTAGGAGAAGAAAAAAATAATAATGGATGAATAATTATGAAGTACAAAGTGTATAACTTGGTGTAAGTGTTGTAAAAAATAAGGTAACAGGAATGAAGAACCTTATTCACCATTATGGTTTATTTCACTATTATAGTAAATAAAAAAATGACAAAAAAAAACATCACCATGTACTAGTCTACAATATAAATATGGGTTTCATTAATATTTGCTGTATTCAGCATTATCATTACTTTTAAATTACATTAAAAACATAAAACCAATATTTAATACATTTTATTGTTTACTTCCAAGGGAGAGGCAGGGCAAGAGGAGGAAGCAGCCTTCCCTTATCACTATTCCAGTGACTACGGTAGAAAACCTTTTCTCATCTTGGTTTGGTCATGAAATTGAGAGTAGTTCCCTATCCCTCCCTTTCCTGATGCCCCCCTACAACCCCAGAGTAAGGTGTTATGCGACCCTTTTTGAGAGTCTTGGCGCTGAAGGTATATTCAGTGTCTTCAACAGAGCCTTCTGGGAACCAGGGGACACCCAGTCGTAATTACTCTTATCTCCCTATTCGGGTCACTGGGAAGATGGTCTGCAAACACCCGGTTCTCGTGGGAACAGAATGGAGAATAAATTAACTGCAAGCAAAAACAAAACCGAGACTCAAGAGGTAAGTGAAACTCCAGAAGAACTACTGATTGAGGAACTAAGAGTGTCTGAAATGTCCTCAATAGAGGAAGACAGGTTTCTCTTGTCAGAAGGCGAAGTTTGCCCGGAAGAGCCAAAAAAAGCTGCTCTCTAGAGGCGAACTACAAAAGCGGAAGACTGAAGAGGCTCTCGCTAGAGGTGAGCCGATAATCTCCCGGAAAGAAAGGCAGAAGAGGTGGGAAGAGAAAATCCGAGCTCTGGTACAACCACACAACGAAGCCGGTTCCTCAAAAGGGAACTTAGATGTTGTAGTCCCAGAGCAAACGATAGCTCCTTCCGAACTACAAAAAACAAAAAATCTAATACATGCAGGTATGAAGAGGTTGCGATTGCAGCTGATTGGGAGGGGAGAAAAGAAGGAAGAGTCATGATGGAGGTGTCACTAAGAAGACACCCGAAACATATCATCTGGCTCGAACACCCGATAGTGCTAACTTAGGAGCCATCTGTCCTCTTATTGGTCCTGAACCAACGTGTGGAGTTTCATATAACTTAGCACTTACATCAGTTGCCAAGTGCCAAGTGGATGTCAAACACCGAAAACTTTGGAGAAAAGCTGAGGGCAACATACAAACAAAGCGGATGCTCAATGTCAAGGAACATTGCAGCAGATGTCGATGAGTCGTACCACTTTTTCCGATATTCCAGATGCTGCCAACAACATGTCATAGATCATAATCCATAGAGTAAGAAGTAAAAACGTGGAAATAGCGAATGATATCAATGCCGAAGTCTAATGCGCGACGTCAAATGACGTCAGCAGTGAAAGTGTTACATGTCCCTCAGTCTGATGTTTGGTTTGAAGTGTGTCAAGCTACAAAATGATCTGAGAAAGTACAATAGTTTGATACGTTTAAACCTGTCAATGCCCTACCATTTTGACCACTACCAAAAGTATAGCAGCTGATAATCAATTTCTTTGGGGAAATTAGCTCTCTGCTTCTAGACTAAAACATGTGCCAACCTAAAGAAACAAAATTTCTTCGCTCTCCTTCATGAAATTGTATTTTCCTCTTTTTTAAACTAACAGAAAGGCAAGGGTGAGTTGGTTTATTTGTTTCATCATGGTAAATTGCATGTTTACACAATTTAAATTAAATTTGTTGGTAGACATGGTTTAAGCAATATTAAACATTTTGTGGACTTATAATGGTGAAAATGTAATCAGTTGATAGAGGTTTTTAAAACTTTTATTATTGTATCACTATCATAGGTACCATTTTACTCAAGATTAAAATTAAATTTTGTATGCCTTCTGGACTAAACCTTTTAGAAGGGATCAGGTTTGTGTCATTTGTTAGAAAAACGTCTAATGGGCTGTCAATAGTAAAGATGAAAATACAAATCATGGCACTGTTTTATTTTTGGGGACCCGGTTGCTTTAAAGTATAAAATTTGCATTTTTTGTAATTTGCGTACAGTTTTAACTGACAATTTCTGTGCACAATTTGATTACATTATGCAACACTTTAATATAACTAAAACCTTCTTTACGTGTTACTAAAAAAAGTAGTTTGTTCACTTCTGCAGACCACGATCTTACCTCTGCAGTTGGTGAACGTGCCAGGTAGCTATAAAAAAATGTACAAAACGTATTCCCTCTGCCATAATGAAATTTATAAAACACATCATCAGAAGTCTTTTTTCTGAGCAAGTGGGAAGAGTAAATACCCAAATGAAAGAGTAAATAATGTAATTCGGGTAAGACATCCCGAAGCTGGCTTTGTTGGAATACAAATTCTTCATTTACGCGCGTGATGGCGTTTCAACATTTAATAGTGGATAAATAATTATGCAGCCCAAAGTGCTAGAAAAATTGTAAGTGTTTGGATAAACCTCTCCAGGAGGATTAACTTCTGGCTGGTTTATACCTTCCAGTTAAACCTACACTGGAACAGCAAAAGCAGATGTGTCACTTAAATCTAGCCAACCCCATGGATGTCTAGGAGAGACACATCACTAACCGCAAATGTAGAGATATCGGATGCAAGATCTACCCTTGGGTTGATACCTACGATAGGTATAATCTACTGCGAGAGATGACTTTTGGAGTCGCTTGAGGCTACCTAAGTGTTAAGGGCTGTTGCTAGCCTAGACATAAGGGCATACCACCCTCTGCCTGCATTGACTGAAGAGGCTGGTACAGACCTGGCTTCCCCTTCTTTCGAGGAGACGTGACTGATATTAATGTCCAAAATCCTTTCTTATGGATCTTGACAGGAGGCGGATCCCACCCTTAACCTACTCTATCCAGAAGGTACTGTCCAAGCAGCGCAATGGTTCTTTTAGGACTAAGTGGAATTCCTGAGCTTCTTGTCCTAAGAGAAAAAATTATAAGAATGGATAAATATTTATGAAGTGCAAAGTCCTAGAATAACTTGGCGTAAGTGTTTAAAAAAATAAAGTAACAGCAATGAACAACCTTATTCACCATAATGGTTTTTTCATTATTAAAACATATTTAATATATATTATATTTGTTATGTTATATTATTTTTAATATATTTATTATATTTAAAATAATAATAATAAGAAAATCTTCCGCAGTTCAAATACGACCATATTCCAATTTATAGAACCACAATGGAATTTCGCCATTACTTTATAACCTATACAAATACATATGAACAGACAGATCGTTAACGAAACTAGGTAGACACATGATTTTTTAACTTTCCAACCTCTCCCCAATATTACTAGTGAATTCATTAACACCCTTTATATAAATCAAAATCCCATACATTTGTTTTTTATTTATATATTTATTGGTTCAATGTAACGAATAGACTAATTTCCTTTCAATTTACATCGGTTCACAAAAAGTACTTGCTCCGCCAGGACTAGAACCGGATTTCTCACTTGCCAAGCAAGTATGTTAGTGTGTTACCACTTGTTTCGATACCATTTCGAAAAGTGGTACGCCTAAGTGCCTTGATCGATACATACTTCACTTCCCGACCTTGGATGTCGCCAAGAGGGCAGCCACATTAGCACATTTGCCTATGCGAATCTGCTACTACGTTGTCATCTGCTCTTCTGCTGCTGCCAGCAGACCGTAGTTTAGGTTTATTTCTCGTTGCTAATGGGTCTTGGCGTGAGGCTTTGATAAATTGTACTCGCTTTACTGAAGTCTGCTGTTTTATTTAACATTCTATTACAATTTGTTTAACCTGTCTTTTTGTTTAAGATTAAATATATTCCCGGTAAACGGTTAGTGTATTCTTTTACTGTCACGAAATTTAACTTAGGCCATTTTTAAATGTTGAAATTTACATAGCAAACTGCTAATTACCTGACAATTTTTGTACAGGGTGTTCAGTAAGTGTCCCAATACTTTGGGATTTTTTCTACACATAAAGATGAGCAAAAAAGTTAATATAAAGGTATGTCCTATATAAAAATATATATATTTTGAATCATTTAAGATAAAGCTCTGAAACTTGAGAATTGTATTAACTTTTGCTATATCAAACATGTCCCAGTTAAGAGGTATCAGATGTTTGTTGCTCCTGGCTTGTGCAAGCGTATATTTTAAGTGGCCATGCTCGCTTATGCGTTGACGGATTTTGTTGGAAAAGTACCGTTGGAATTGTCATACAAATTTCCAAATAGTTGGTATCTTGTAAAATTTGTATATCCTATTTAAAACAGCTGATGCATATCAAAAGACAAAATCTTAGTTGCTCCCGGCTTGTGCAAGCATACCTATAAAGTGATCGTGTTCGCTTATGCGTTGACGGATTTCTTTGAAAAAAGGGTACTTCTATGTGCTTTTTGTTCATATAATTATTCAGTATTTGTCATATTAAAGATATGTATACAATTTTTCAAGTTTTTTCAATGCGTTTAAATTTAACATCTCTCTTATTTAAATCGAAACAATTATGGCTTGTAAAAAATTATGAAAGATTATGAAATTATAGATTTTTTATTATAAGGATTAGTACTTAGTGTTTAAAATAGAGTTTATTTAAGAAGCATGTATTCTTTCCTGCTAAACTGATTAAACAGGGCCGTCGAAAGCCAGGGTGGGCCCCGGGGCAACATACTGGCAAGAACCCCCTCCCCACACATTTTAATCTTTTTTTACGTACCAGCTCTTCATGTTCTAATAACGTGAGCGTACTTACTAATTAAGCACTAACTCTGTTTGTAAAAAACCGCAAATCCTATGCGAATAGCTACAGTTTTGTCTTGCAAGCAGCTGAGAAAATTATCGTTTTTAATAATATTGTATTCTTAATACGGTTTCTCTTGTCAACCGCGCGATCGTGGCCAAACCGCCTACGGCAATCCGGCGGTTTACGCATTCAAAGGAATAGGCGCGCCAGCCGCGGTAAATGAACTCAGTACTTTTTTAATGAAATCAGTTTTAAAAATTCAAGTTTTATACTTGTAGTTCTCGAAATTACACGCCCAAGGTAATGCCTTTAAAAGTCCATAACGCGACCAATTCCAAAAGTTTGGATCGACCCGGTCAAAATAAAATTTGAAATGGTAATTTAATAATCAATTTTGTCATATACTTCTAATACTACATACTAAAAAGTGCACCTGTCCTTATCTTAAGTAAACGTTTAGTAGTAATAGCATCACAAGTTTTCCCAGTTATGAACGTTCAAAATTTCAGTTTGGTTAAAGAGCACCATCATCCGGTAGCTTTTTCGTTTTTACAAAAATAAAAATTTCAAGTTATTGTTTTAAAATTATTTGTTTTATTAAGTCTAGACGCAGAAATAAACAAGTCCAACTTTAATGTAACTCCCTTAATTTTAGTTCTATTAGTTTATAGTTAACGTTCAAACTCAGGTATGTATACCGTTTAATCCGAGGGTAGAAGACAACTGTATCTACAACCTTTAACATCGTATTAAGGCTTGTAAAAGAGTGAAAAATTTGGAAGTTCTTAATAACATTCAAATGTTAGGTTTGCTACTACGCCCTAAATGCCTATACCTAATCATCTAATCAGGTTTGATTCAATTAATACCTGACATGCAGTTAATTTAATTATAGCGCTAACTTTATCGGCCAGTCTATACAGGGATTCGGTTTTTTGTGCAGTTCGTAAACATGTTTATTGAATATAAATTTGCTGTCCAAAGTTAATCCTAATTATTTAAATGTGTCAACTAATGTTATGTGATCACAATTACAACCAATAAATGTAGTGTTAACGTGCCAGAGCTGTGCAAACAATTACAATTATGCAGTTTTAATATAATTTCTCTATTTAATGACATATTGTTGGGGGCAGAAATGCACCATTGCTGTATGTATACAAAAAAACATTATTGGTCCAAGTAAACTGCCTTGAGGTACTCCGATGTTAATGTTAACTAGATTCATTATTTACCTTAACGAGAAATTTCTTGTTTGCTAAATACGATTCAAACCAAAACAAGTTATTTTTGTAATCCAAATTTTGTTAAGTGAGTTCAGTAATTTTTGTGTTCAATTGTGTCGAAGCTTTGGTAAAATCTATAACAAGTGCATGGTTTCTACTATGCAAACATTCGTTTATATATTGTAATGTGCACTTTCAGTTAATTTGGTTTTTTGAAATCCGTTGTGGTGACATTCAGAATGCTGTGCTCCTTTAAGTATTTGGTTAGATGGCTCAGATCGTGATTTTTCATGATTTTTCCAATTGATGGAATAATAGCAATTGGCCTATAGTTATTGAGGCTGTTTTTATCTTTACCTTTGTATATAGGCATAGCTGTAAACGTTTAAAAACTCGGGAGAAATTCTTTTTTGTAAAGAGAAGTTGAACAAAGTAGCTAAAACGTCTTTTATTTGTTTACAATATATTTTACATTCTATCTCTGAGTTTGTCCACACCTAGATATATATCTTTTCATTCTGTCGACTATCTTCTCTAGACTCAAAATCTGCCATGGGGATGTACAAATAACTATTAATCTCAAGATGTTTATGTCCTGGATTGTTATTTATGTTATAAGGATAAATTATAAAAATAAATTCAACACTCCGTTCAGAAAACAATGAGCAAATCCATTTACTATTTCAGTCCCACTCCTTTTTCTTCCCAAGGTATCTATTATAATTTCATCAACATTTTTCTTTTTCTTTCTTCCAATCAGTTCATTTAAAGTAGCCCATACTTTCTCTGTATCCCATATTTCATATTCAAATATTTATCGGTAGTAAAGGTTTTTGTTATTTATTGTGGCATTATTTACTCTATTTATAAACTGTGTATGAATACTTATGTTTCTTAGATTAGCAGGGTTCCTTTTTCCACACATTAAATAGCCTATCTCCTTCTCGGTTCTTGCGAATCATTTCATAATTTATCCAAGTTTTCATCCGTTTAGGACGTCGTTTGTTTGTTTTGTTTTAAGTTGACGTCCTTCCTTAAATTTACTTACATTATATATTTTATCAAATTTCTTTATTAACGCTTCAAATCTACGCATTAAGTCATTTTGATTCTATCAATATTTTATTCCAACCCACTTCCCTGAGTTTTAATTTAATTAGTCTCTCATTATAATTATAATTAGGTTTGTTCAGTATTTCCATGCATTTTTCTCATTCTAGTTTCAATGAAACAGGGTAGTGATGACATTTTCGACAATATCACACCAGTATACATCAATTCTTGAGTATACGTGGTCTATGCATGTATGTGTTACATTTCCCAACCTTATTTCCTCTCTAATACAGGAAAATATACCTCTATGCAGACCCAAGGCAGCCAATAGTTTCATACTCAAAATCAAATCAAATCAACATTTATTCCTTTTAACAAATGCACACTTTACAAAAATACAAATTAAAATACAGGAATAATCCCCGGAAAGACTGTAGGTCTGTGAGCGGGGATAGTTCAACGGAACAGTTGCACTCATTAATCTAAAAATACAAAATCAAAAACTTCTTACACATGGTACTTAATTAAATATACATTGTGGGTTTTTAATTAAAAAAAGTTAACTAGTATAATTATAGTCTAAAGTATATAATAACTTTTTACTATTTAGAATAATTAGATTAACAAGTGCGGAGTATCCATCAGAATATGCGATGCTGACATGTTACTTGTAATTATACCAAAAGAAACTAAAATTGTGTTAAAAATAAGGAGAACGCAACAGCCTCTCAGCAGCCTCCCAGCCAATGCGGTACAACCATCGACTCACCCTCTGTTTGTAGACAGCCACACTGTCACTCTCCATTTATAATTCCTCTGGCAAGTTTCTAAAGATGATTTGAGCAAGATAAAAAGAGTTAATAAGTTCTGAACCATGATTTAATCTAGGGGTAATGAATCCGTAGTTAGTCCTGTGCCTTGTTGTACAGCCATGCTGTATTTCTGATAACATTTCAATCTTATTGATATTATAGTGTACTTGTCCTATTTCCTTATCAGCGTCTATGTTGGTATCACCTATAAATATCAGATCACTGTACGTACGCATCTCGATTAACATTGATTCGAGTTCAACTAACATTGTATTTATCGGGACACTATCACTAAGATTTGGAGGTCCGTACATTGCATGAATACAACAGTTTGCTGGATCGTTTACCCCTTTAAGTTACAAGTTTTTTGTAATAGACATGAATATGAATGTATGCCAATTGATATGTACTGTAGTTTTAGTGAATTATTAAAAATCAGACTGTCCCCTTTTCTGAATGGTCTAAATTTATACATTTTTGTATATTCAAATATACCTGAATTAAATTAATATACTTCAGTGTGATTGCAAAATATTTCTGACATAAGCTAATAATTACATGAAAAAGTTCAAGACTTAAAATTAGTAAATTGTCCCAATAATTTTTCAACGATCTAATATTTAAATAGGTACGCAACATTGAGACTTCTCACCTTGTCACTTCTTAATGACATATTATTAGTAAATGTAAACCAGGACCCAAAATCATCATTTCTACCATGGATAATTATGTCATCATTAAAACGTTCGATATTTATATTGTTCACTATCATCTAAGCATATGGTAGACTTCGTGTAATATACAACAGAAATAACAAGCTCTAATGTAAATAATCAAAATCATACAAATTAACTTGAATGATAAATATTGTAAAAGAAAATAATGAAAACTGACAATAAATTAATTTAAAGACTGTTATTAGGTAAAACAAGAATAGACTATACAAACAAATGACAAAAATAAGCTATAATATCTATGTAAACCAATCACACAATCGTATAAAACAGTATAAATAAACTTTGAAATTCTCAACAAAAACCAAGATGCCAATAAACATCCCAAAAAATTAATTTATTAATACATAAATACATTTCTATACAAGCCTAAGGCTACATTTATTTTATGAGAAAGTAAAATGCGAAGGCCGTTTCAATCTGATATCTTTTACGTCTAAAATTATTAAAATTGGGCGAGGAAACTCATTCTTACCTTGATGAAAAGGTATGACTTTATTGAATCTGTCAAGGACTTTTTTTCTTGAAATCTTTTCTGTTTCTTATAACTACTGTAAGTCTTGTCATACTCATTTTTCTAATCAACACCGGCAACCCTGACATTAAAAAAAAAAAATACAAAATTATGTAATCTAGCCTTTTTTGCAGGGCTCCTAAGTAGAAGATAGAATGGGCAAAAGATCTCATTAAAAGAAAACTCCCTGTATCTTCTTCCATCTTCCAGGCTTCGACCAAGCATCTATAACTTCACCCGAGAAAAACCGGACCTCCAGCGTAGGAGGGTTACCGTCCCTTCTGGCCTGCAAAAGGTGTCCACGGTGAATTATGTTCTTATCATAGGACACTTCGATGGGTCGAGCCACTCTGCGCATAGTTTCATCATCGTCTTCTTTTCTCGTTTCTTCGTCACATTCAAGTCCGTTTATCTCCAAATAAAATCGTCATCTGTACTGATCCATTCCCGCAATCTCTGTTTCCAGCCTCATAATTTCCTGGTCTCAGTCAGACACCTCCCTCTTGAGCGCCTCGACTTCCTTCCTTAGAGACGAATTTTCCTCTCCAACTCCTTTTATTTCATCCAGCAGTACATAATATTTGGAAGACAGAAAAGAGAGATTTGTGTATGGCATCCAAGCTGGTTATATTTTGCAGGGTATTCAACTTTTTCAAGATTAACCTTGATACCCCTAGGCTACTAATCTTGGCATCGCCATTTGAAGTTAGGTTTGTAGATTCTGTATTTGCGCTGACTAGTGATTAATTTTTTTTCTTGGACGTTTCTGTAAGATTGATAGTTCCAATTTTCATGCACAACCAATTTAAACACGTCCAAGACTGTATTTTGAAAGAGCGATCGCCGAAGTTATAACATTTATCACAAGTTTTGCAAACGGTGTGGTCCCCTTCTGTGGACAAAATATGATTACAAATGCAACAAACATTTGCGCACTCAATATAAATCGTGTTTAAAAGTATTTGTTAAATGTATAATCACTCAAAACAAAGTACAAAAAAATATTCAAAAAATTCAATTTAAATGAGAAGAGTTGATTTCAATTAAACGTCCTTGGCAAACACGATTCTTCTGAAAAAACGATTCTTATGGCCAAGATTCTTAAGCAAATAAACGTTGACAGATGGTTATAATCTGGCGTTTGCAGATCAACGCTCGTACAAATCATTGGAGGGAACTGAAGACGGAGGTGTCCGCGCAACGCACGGAGCTGGCGCGCAAGTCGGGATACAAATACATTGTTGAGGCCGTAGTCAGGTATTGGCTGGGATAACAATAGACTGGTGGAGGGGATGACAAAACACCACCCGCGCCACCCTCCATTGTCAGTGGCCGACGGCACTCAAGCGCGAACTCGGCATTGTCATCGGGGCTTGCGCGGCTTCTTCCCTCCTTCTCGGCGATACTCCTTTGTACCTTACTTTACCCAAGCATCGATCACTTATAAATTGTCATAGGAGTTTTGCATGTCTTGTCTGAACTGCTCAGGAACTTCGTGACAAATTGCCAGTATCCGAACTGCGCGCAAATCAGATAATAGAAGAACTACTTCTATTTCGCCTGGGCAGGGTATTCCTATTGACCCTCTCGCTTACAATTAGAGAGAAGAGACTAGGCCTGGTTATACCCAGTAAAGAAGATTGCTGTTGAAACGAGAGGAATATGAACTACTACAGACTTGTAAGAGTGTACACAACTAGACATGGGTGGCTAATCTAACACTACTGGATACTTTACACCCCAGGGCAGTAAACTTACTGGGTACTTTACTTTCCAGTAGTTTATTTGCTGCATTTTCCAATGGCGTAGTGTAGCGTCAACAGTTATCGCCAGATAACCGGATCAAGCAACGTCAAGCGTGGCTGCTGCTTGGATGGGTGACCGCTGGGCGATCTTGTCTTTGCAAGCAGCCCACCTGTCCAGCCATTGGTGGTGGTTCGGAAGTCACATTTTGAGCCGTTGGTCCCAGGTTAAGTGTTAGAGAGGGCTTCTCAGCCCCAACTTTGCCTGGTAAAATAAGACATCTTTACTTTACTTTAATTTTACTTTACAGACCATGGGTGTTTTGGAGCCAACTTTCTCAGATTGGGAAAGGTTACAAGGATGGATGTCACTATGGGGGCTTAGACCGAGATGATGCTCTTCACACTTTCTTGCATTGCAGAAGGTGGAATGAAGAAAGAATGATACTAGAAAATGTCCTCTGGTAACAGACGGTACCGACATTTTCAGAAGATGATCTCCCGTCCGAAGAATTTGAACACATAGATCATCAACTTTTCGTGCTGAAAATCAAGAGATCTGAAGCACGGTAATGCAGTATGGGCGTTGCTTAGGATGTTGATGTCTGCAGTAGAAGCTCCTTAGGTGGTTTACAAAGGAATTCTCTCTAAATGAGGCATAAAGCGGTTTCAAAAAGGAATTAGTTTGTCTCGTCTAGTTTGTAGTGAGCGAACGTCACACGTAGTAACCCTTAGGAGAACGCTGACAGTGCATAACAAATTTACAATAATAATAATAACAATATAGAAGTGTAACAACTTATATCAATGAAAAGATAAATTTCTAAAGCCTTAGGGAAATTTCTTAAAGAAACTAAGGGATTCAGTGATGTATGGTGTATTGGTTATAATAAGTTGACTTGCACTTATCAAAATTATCTGTAGCTTCCTTTTGATTGTATTCGGTATATACTTTATGGCTACCTCTTGAACGAAAGCTCGATCATGAGAATGACCTCACCTTTAACTGAAAAAACACTATGACTTCCTATTGTGTATGTGGATACTAATGATATTGTTCGGGCATCTGCAAACTTGTCCACCTATTGAATATTTTTCTCTCCCTCCCCCCCACCATGTTTGAATGATATTAAGAGTGTCAGGCCTTTTGTTAAGTTAAATTACTTAGAAACGTTCTCCACTACCACCACCATACTACATTACACATCTGTTTAACAGTGTTTTCCAACTGACCTCATCCCTCTATGCACTAGTCCACACTGTCAACTACTACAAACTTGCCAGTGATTGCTTGAGGAGTCGCTTTCAGAGTTCATGAACTCTTGCTACTCATTTCTGAACTCTCAAATTCGTGTTGGTGTTTTGGTCTCGTGTTTCGTAATTTTTCTAAAATTATTTTTAGAATTATGTCATGTTGAATCACTGGTTACTTAAATGTTGTAAATTTAATTGTTAATTTTTTCCCGTGATATATTAGTTTGATAAACTCTTTTTCTTATTTCTTGTCTCCTTTTTTCCAGATCAGTTTATTGATTATGTGAGTGATACATCTCGTTTTGTACTGCAGTATGTTTTATTATGTTCAGGTCAGTCAATAAAATGTTTGTCTTTTATTATAGTTCTTTAATATAATTTGTTTGTCCATGGGGAAATTAATAATGTGTGGACTATGCGGTTGGAGGCTGTATATTTAATATTGGGTGATTTGAGATAGATGAGTGGATTACTTTATCTGTTACTGTAAGCTTTTGGCATCTTTAATTTGTGTTAGTTGTTTAGGACTGATATTTTAAGACAATGTACTTTAGGTCAGGAGTATACAAAATCAAATGTGGCAGCTGTCCAAAATTCACGACATAAAGAACATCTCCCAAGAAAATGTCATAAACATTAAGTGGTATTTATTTTATTGAATACACCAATGCTTATGAAGGAGGAAGATCATACATTTGATGAATACCTGTGGATGCTATGGTTTAGTCCGTATCTTCTACTTATATTACAATTATTATTACAATGTGTCGACCCATATGAGCTACTCCTTATCTTCAGACTAGAACACTTCCCTTTTATTTCACATAAATTTAGCTGTTCTTATCCAGGTTAGCGGGTGTATTGGTGATTGGTCGGTCTTTTCTGTTCATTAAAAATGTTGCACGGTGTATAAATAGGCCAATTTTGTAGGATGGCTATATTCTTATAATGAAATATCTACTTTTTTATCAAATTGAAAACCGATTGCAACATTGTAAAGTTTAATGAGATTGTGTTACCACCCCGTCCTAGCATCCTGTGATTAAATAAAATTATTCACCAATCATCCTGGTGCAATAAAAACTAATTAATCTTGGCTGGAAAATGTTAAAATAAGAACATCTTTATCGTGGTTTGTTGTTTGATTCTTCACATCTTTATTTAATGTTTGGTTATAAAGAACGTTTTGAAATAGCAGAATTTCCGAAATTCACCATCGTTATATTTTACAAAAATAGATCACCACGTTTCAGAGGTTTGAATGTATCATCTTCATCATCAGGTGTCAAGAGCAGAAGGCATAACGTTAAGAGTTTTTTTATCTAGTAAATATGTGGTAATGAACTCACCGAAGTTATGGACACCAGCTGAGAAGCTTGTGCTAAACACTTCAGCATACTAGTGTGGGTCCAAGGTGAGGAGGGGCAAGCACCTTTCGATTAGGCCATTGCCACTTATTTGCATTTTTATAGTTTTTGTGCAACCTAGAAGAGGATATATTGCATTCCATTTGTATAATGATGGAAAATGTCAGAAATACAATTATTGTATACTGTTAATCCAGAGTTGGCTTCTCCACTCAAAAGGCTCCATTGTGTACATTGCTGTCACTAGTTTGTAGGTGCTCAGCCATTATTTCATCCAAAACAACATTTTGAAGTGTTTTTTATTTATTTTTTTTTTATTTTTTTTTTATTACATTCCAACGGCAAACAAGCCAAAGTACAAGCGGGTAGTATACATATATAAATAATTAAATATCAACTGAAAGAAAGAAACAATGAGTTAAATAACAATAAAGTTGACAGTGATAACAATCTAACAAAAACAACAACATGAATGATTAAATATAACAATTAATAATACAAGTAAATAGTAACAACAAACGGCATAATACATAACAACAAAGCAGTAAACTATTCAGGAACACAACAATCAATATGAGGGGTAACAAGCATAACAATGAAATAAATTACCATACAACATGTGAAGATTAGAAATTGTGTTGAGGGAGTTTCATCAAAATTCACAAAAACACATAATCATTAAAACCTAAATGATCTGGCTCGATTAGGTCGGGATACAATGAATTCGGACTTTTTATTTCCGAAATCTTGTTTCTTTGTACAGTGACGATTTCCATTTGATATTGGCCTCTGGTCAGTCGTAGGTGGTTGGTAAACGAATGCAGACGTATTGTGACTTGTATTCTGTAGTTCAGTTTTAATGATTAGTGTGGTGTATAGTTTTTTATTAAGTGCATGTTTTAGAGTTAGTGAAGTTGAAACACAACATGGTGGTTGTGATTCCTGACTTAGGCGTGCCACAACGCTTTGGTATGATTTGTTTATTTTAACCTAGTTTGGAATTATGCATTAGGTTAGTTATTTACCTGAAGAAGAGATCAGATTGCAGATCTCGAAACGTAGAGTTACTGATTTTTTGTTTCACTGAACGATGGCAAATTACCGGAAAAATCCTGTTTCCTTCACAATCCTTCCATCGTCAAAAATAAACTTCAAACAAAGAATTCAGACATTCTAATTCGTGCAATATTTAATCTTCTTTCTTTTTGCACGGTTTATATCAATGTCCAACAGTAAAACATTCTTGACTCAGCACCAGTGTGGCTGAGGAAATTATAATCTTAAAACTGTCAGTCATCAAAATAGGCAAGTGCTGTAATAGCTCTTACCTTGCTGAAATTAATGGGTTAGAAAATGACTTTGCTGAAGTGAGTTTCTATGACAACCTGATACACTTGTACAAGTGGAGGGAAGCCGATGACCAGCGCACCGACCACCGAAGGTCGCAATGGCGGCAGAGCATTGTTGTGGTGCGATACCAATGGTCTGTTGTGGTCAGGAGCCAATAGCATTGTTGTGGTGTCCACCAATGACAGCAGTTTTGCATGTGAGAGTGGGCGGACCCCCATTGTTACAACACTTTGTCGGGCCGCCTATTGTCACGCACCGCTCGCGCGCTGCCGCCAGTCTTCACAGCAGTGTGTCCACTTGCCGGCATAAAATATCCCTCCGGCAAGACGTAAAATCCCTCATTATTGAATAAACCGGAGAAAGTTCTTAATGCTATTCTATACACAGAACTAATCAACATAGCTACATTGTATTGAGTGTTAGTCGTATCGTATCTAGTAATTAACTTCAGGGGTGCCTTATTCCATTTGGATTTTAACCCTTCGAACCTATATATCGGGTCTCGCACTATTTTTTATATAATTCCAACCGTTCAAATGCTTTGAAATTACATGAACTGATACATATTAACGACATTAAAGGGGGTAAATAATTTTGTAACTGTAAGCCTATGATTTTGAACAGAAATACTTTTCATTATTGGGAGTATTTAAGGCCTTGAGTGTAATAACGTACGATAAAAGCACAATATCTTCTACATATTTCAAGGTAATGTCATAAAATTTTGCGTACACATGTAGAAATCAACCTAATAAAAAAATGTCATTTGAGAGTGATTCATATTTTTCTTTACTTTGGGATAATGGAAAATGATTTGTACATTTTATAAAATTTAATTAAAATTTTTCGTACGCCGTTACTGTCAGAAAGCATAGCCTGTATAATTACTTACAATTTAAAGAAAAGATTATAGATTTTCATAATACATTAATTACTTGACTCAAGAAACTTTTTATTCGTTTTTAATACATCTATGAAATTTAAGCTAACCATAACAAAAAAATAATGTTTTAACTCGTGTTACTAAAGGGTTAATTAAAGCAGGTCCCTCCGGGATATAGCAACAATATTTTACTAAGTATTATGTTTAACTCGTATTAGGTATCTGGACAAGTGGTTAAGATTTCAGAAAACAATTTAATGGAAATTATTATACAAAATAGTGTTTTACCATTATGCCTTGATTAATAACATAACCTAATTAACGTATTTGCTTTCATGTATGATTAGGTCCTGTTATGAAATTTCCGGATCGGGTTCTAGTTTTAAAAATTTCTTAGCACAAACTCGAGCTAGATAGATTAACCAAACAGGCTTTATGTACATTAATATTTTCTTAATTCTTTAGCGTACAGGAATAAAAAGTAGGAAACAGATTTTAATTAACGTATATTATTCTATTTATACAGATTCCTATAGTATTAGTAGTATCCACAGGTTTAAATAATTACACAGCAATAGGGGTTTAGACTGAATAATTATTTTAAAATTACTAATACTCTGATATTACTTAAAATGTCACTATTATATGCGTAAGTCCGCTGATCCTTGAGAATTTTTTTCTTGGTCTTGGTGCTCATTAAAATTATGCAACTTAAATCAGTTATCCCTAAATCAATATTTTTGTATTCGGTTATTTTACTGCACAGGTAAGTTCACTGGTATGACATATATACTTAATTTCAATTAACAGTCAAATTATTAATACATTCCATTTTCAAAAGATTTTATTATATTTCAGAGAGGTTAGAGAGACCGGGGCTTTGCGTGGGAGAGATTTCTCCTTTTGAATTATGGTCATGGTATTATAAAACAATCAGAGACAAAAAATGTTTTATTTTACCAGGCGAAGTTAGGCCTGAGAAGCCCTCTCTAACACTTAACCTGGGGACCAACGGCGCAAGATGTCTCAGAATTGACTCCTGGAATCTGGAGACATGTTTGAATGAAGAGATCGAAAGAAAGTAGGCGACGAAAAAACTCAAAACGAACCTTTATATCGTTTCGACATCAGAGACACGTATAAATAGATGAATTGCCAATCTCATTGTCTCATCAAACGCAAACTACGAAGTTTCTGACACGATCTTCAAGCACGGTGGAGCAACCGAGTTTTCTACACATAACGTAGCTATGGTAGGAAGAGTAGATTTAATTTGAATATTGAATTTAGCTCTAGCTCAATTTCTTTTTATTGCACCGTCTGGTACGAGACGCTGTCTCAGACTTGACTCCTGGAATCTGGAGTCATGTACGTCTGAAAATTAAAAAAAAGTCGGCGACGAAGAAACTCAAAAAGACCTATATATTAATTTTGATATCAGAAACATCTATAAATAGGTGAAGTCACAGTCTTATTGTCTCATCAGTTGTACAATTGCAGCAATAGCTTCTTGCAACATTCCAAGTGTATAAGTCAGTACATTTTCGCGGTACCGTGCGAACAAACAGACAGACAAATGAAATCTTCTAACCTCTCGAGGGATAGGCTCCGCAAATGCTCTATCGCCGTATATGGCACAGTAGGGAGGTCAATGAGAAATAGCAGAAGCGCCTTATGGTCCAGGAATCCGATTGCTTGCTCTTGCTATTTCGTACTAAAACAGCAAAAAACTAAAACCTACTGGTGACCCAACACTGGCCGTTCTTTAAGATCGTAAACCCCAGTCCTTGCAATTCCACCATCACACATTTCTTGGCTTTATGTCCAATCACGTTTGTAGCAGTGCCGCTATTGTTATGTTTATAGCGCTTCGCTTCTCGTCGGCATTTCGCACTCCTAGTTTTACAGCCTTCTTCAGGCGCTGTGCGTCTTATACGACTTATATGACGATGCAGTTCCTCTATAATCTTAATGTAGAAAAACTATTTTCAACAATTTTTATTTGTTTACCACATTTGGTTTGTATTCGACGTTTACGGCCCCGCTGGAGGAAAACTGCTGCGTAAATTATTCCCGGTGACGTTGGCGTGTTATTGTTTGTTCGTGTCGAGTCTAACAATTCTTTTTTAACCAGCTTCATTTGTGTCTACATCACCGGTGCCGCAAAAGTAAACGTCGCCTAGAATAACTATTCCTTTTCTCTTTGGTGTTAATCAATACGCCACTAAAGCTTACTCAAGAGCCACTTTGCATTGTATAAGCACACAACTTTGTTATTTTTGATAGATGAAATCGATAGAGGAGTTTGTCCTAAGTAAGAAATTAATCTTGAGCCACACTAATTGTGATGGAGGTCGAAATAGAACGGTGTCAAAAGGGTTAAAAAAATAATAAAAATTAATTTTTTTGTCTCAAATTATACTTTTTTAGCCTACTGAAGGCTGATACTTTCGGCCAAAAGTCAGCCAGTATATATTTAATCTATGCAACTTTTAAATTAATTTAAATGTTTAATGGTTTATTTTAAATGTGTTTTAAGGAAGTTGTAATCTGAGAACAAATTAATCTTCTCACGTCTTTAACCCTTTCGGTACCCTGTCGTTTAGACACCCACCAAAATTAGGGCGTCTGACGATCATTGTCTTCTTAGGATAAATTATTTCCCTATCGATTTCAAGAAAAATCAGGTTGTGTACCTAAACAGTGAATACATGCCCTCGGCTTCTGCACTATCAGTTGTGTAAGGTTATCTAGAATGGATAGCTAACTGGTTGTGTTTGAATGTTTAGAAAACGTAAACTGTTGTAATAAAACAAAAAAACTTAATTTTCTTGTACTCAGTAAAAAGTGTAGTTTATGAGATATGCATAAAGTAAAGTAGAATTCTTATTGGTCATAGATGCATTGGAGCAATAGAGTGCTTTGCTGCATTGTAATGATTGTAAAGTGAACGTAGTAGAATGTTGTCCTTAATTTAGCAGTGTACAGTTAAAAGTTAGCTTTTCTATTTCATAAGTACGTAGTACTTGGACATATTTTGTGTGTTTTTATTGAAAATTATAGATATTATAAAATTAACCGAATTTAGTAACAGTTAATAATAATGTTCACTACACATTGGGAACACAGTCCATGAGTGACAGGCTGTGAGATCGCGTGCGAGAGCGTGTGGTCAACAAGGCTCGACAGTCCATTATCCTTCAAGACCCACAGTTCTCTGGATAGAGGATAAACTGTTGCTATTAATTACTAAGTTTAGTTAAATATTTTACAAACTATATATACATAACATCATAACATTATAAAAGACAGATATTCAAAACAGACTATTAAAAATCAAATGTAAATTACAACTTAAATCAGAAAGATCTGAACGTCATTTGGAACAATGAAGTTTTTCTACGAGTTTATTTTTTCACTTAGGGCAAGAATGTGAGGAAACCCCTCATTGCTTTGAGTCCTAAAAGCATCTTGGCGGGTCCTTCAGGAGTGGTAGTATTTGCAGGATGTCTATAGGTTGGTGGCAGGGAGCTTCCATGAGGAAAGACAGCGGGCTCTATATCTGTAATGTGGCCTTGAAAAAGTGGAGGCTATCTCTGTTTCAACCGTAGGTAGGCGGAGGTACTCCCCCATGTCCAGGCGAGCAACAGCTTATAACACTAAAGGAGCTCCATCCACTCCGTCATATTTCTTAGTGAACTAGACCTATCCATTCACTCTTTACTCCAATATCTGAAAGGTAGAGGTTTCGATGTGTCGCCCCTGGATATCCATGATATTGTCCCAGATTAAAGTTACACATCGTATTTGAATACCCAGTATAGGTTCAACCTAAAGGTATTTGCCAGCCAGAAGTAAAGTCTCTTGAAGTATGCTCTGGAATTTGCAACGTTACGCTTTGCTTGCTAAGATAGTGTTATCTATTAGCCAACCTCAGAAATATAAGGTTCATTCACGTAAAACGCGTTAATACGGACGAAATCAAACAGAGAAACACAATGTCCCATAGATACCTGACGGTTAGTAGTTCAGGTTCAGTCACGTAAAACTGCGCTAGTACGAACGAAATCAGACACAGAAACACAATGTCCCAGAGACACGTGACGCTTCGCAGTTCAAGGTTCAATCACGTAAAACTGCGCTAGTACGGACGAAATCCGACAGAGAAACACAATGTCCCAGAGACACGTGACGCTTCGCAGTTCAAGTTTCAATCACGTAAAACTGCGCTAGTACGGACGAAATCCGACAGAGAAACACAATGTCCCAGAGACACCTGCCGCTTAGCAGTTCAAGGTTCAGTCACGTAAAACTGCACTAGTACGGACGAAATCTGACAGAGAAACACAATGTCCCAGAGACACGTGACACTTCGCAGTTCAAGGTTCAATCACGTAAAACTGCGCTAGTACGGACGAAATCCGACAGAGAAACACAATGACCCAGAGGCACATGACGCTTCGCAGTTCAAGGTTCAATCACGTAAAACTGCGCTAGTACGGACGAAATCGGACAGAGAAACACAATGTCCCAGAGACACCTGCCGCTTAGCAGTTCAAGGTTCAGTCACGTAAAAATGCACTAGTACGGACGAAATCCGACAGAGAAACACAATGTCCCAGACACACCTGCCGCTTAGGAGTTCAAGGTTCAGTCACGTAAAAATGCACTAGTACGGACGAAATCCGACAGAGAAACACAATGTCCCAGAGACACCTACCGCTTTGAAGTTCAAGGTTCATTCACGTAAAACTGCACTAGTACGGACGAAATCCAACAGAGAAACACAATGTCCCAGAGACACCTGCCACTTAGCAGTTCAAGGTTCAGTCACGTAAAACTGCACTAGTACGGATGAAATCAGACAGAGAAACACAATGTCTCAGAGACACCTGACGCTTAGTAGTTCAAGGTTCAGCCATGTAAAACTGCACTAGTACGGACGAAATCCGACAAACACAATGTCCCAGAGACACCTGACGCTTAATAGTTCAAGGTTCAGCCACGAAAAAACTGCACTAGTACGGACGAAATCCGACAGAGAAACACAATGTCCCAGAGACATCTGACGCTTACTAGTTCAAGGTTCAGCCACGTAAAACTGCACTAGTACGGACGAAATCAGACACAGAAACACAATGTCCCAGAGACACCTGACGCTTACGTCATCTCCGCGACGCTTGCGCCACGCTCTGTGTTATGGGCAGAACAAAACACCGGCACAATGCGGCCGGCGGACAAGTGAAGCAAATTGAAAAGAAAATCGCCCAACAAACAAACAAAGAAACGCGCGGGAAAACAAAGCGCTGGCGGGACAAAGACGGCCTGAAAGAAGATCTCTGTCATTGCGTATGATAAATGATGCGCGGGGTAAAGGATCGGGCTATTAGGCCACGGTTAGCTGACAATGGCGGTCGCACGGACACCTCGTCGGCTGTTGTGCCGCCGGCCAAGTTAAACGTAGGATTTGTTGATGGAGGAAAAAATGAAATATTATTCGTAGATTTACCGCAACCGTTGTGTACGATAATGTACATACGTAAAGAATACAGTATTCAAAATGCAGCTTTATAAGCTTCTGACAAAAGAATGACACTAAATTATGGACACAAAACATTCGGATCAGTTGAGAGAATCGATGGCTTAGAGGTGTAATAATCGAATTTTCGATCTGAGTTAGAGATGTTACAGTTTAAATAATGTATATGACTCTAGCACTTGTTATTACTACCATCAAATCAAATTTTGAGTTAGCTAGCTCCAGTTCACCATCCTCTTATTGCAGCGTCTGGTATCTGACACTGTCTCAGACTTGCACCTATTCAATTGTTCACCTGATGAGACAATGAGGTTTTAACTTCATCTAGATTGCACAATATTATTGTATTCTGTAGTCTAGGTGTCTCTGATGTCGAAACAATTTAATGGTTCGTTTTGAGCTTCTTCGTCCTCGACTTTTTTCGATCTCTTCAGACGAAAAATGAGGCGTCATGTCTAAAGCAGCGTCAGATACCAGACGCTGCAATAAGAGGAAGGTGATCTGGAGCTAAACTCAACATTCAAACTGAATCAACCCTTCCCACCATAGCTACGTTACGTGTAGTACCATCAACCTTCGGCAGTATAGACACATTCTGTTTGATACAATCCTCGAATAGGCCAGTGGCCTATTAGGACGAGTAGAATAAGGATTTCACGGGAATTGGCTCCTCTTTAGATTTGTTAAACTTAGCATATACTGTACTAGTTTTTCAATATTTTCAAGGAGCAGCCGATCTCTTTCTTAACCCTGTTCTGCTCGTACTTATAGACCTTAGGCCTGTGAGAGGATTTTGTTAAACGTAATAAAAAGGTACACCAAAGTAACGAACAAAGCGACAGAACGTAACGAAAGGTAGCGTCAGATATCAGACGCTGCAATAAAAGTAAGGTAAAATGGAGCCAAATCCAACATTCAAATTGAATGAAGCCTTCCTACCATAGCTACGTTATGTGTAGAAAACTCAGTTGCTCCGCCGTGCTTATAGCTGGTGTCAAAAACATCGTAGTGCACCCAATTGTCCACCTGGAGACACAGAGACTGCCACTTCACCTATTTATAGATGTCTCTGATGTAAAAACAATGTAAAGGTTCGTTTTCAGCTTCGCCGATTGTCTTTGGATCTCTTCAGGCGAACATGAATCCAGATATCAGGAGTCAAGTCTGAGACAGCGTCAGACACCAGACGCTGCAATAAAAGGAAGGTGAACTAGAGCCTAATTTAACATTTAAATTAACATAACGAAAGGGTTTTAGCACAAAAGGACACACAGTCGGACGAATTGATCTTTAATCTTTTGATCCTAAAACAATAGGGTTCTTCCTTAGATCAAGGAGAATCTGTGTACCTAGTTTCACGTCTGTAGGACTATTCTATCAACAGAACGCACAGGCCTTTTTTACCTTTTGACCACAAAATCAATACTGGTGTTCCCATGACATTTCATCAATCTAAATCTACAGAAACTTTTCTTACAGTTCGTCACCCAGAAATAAAGTTAGGAAATAACAGATGAGTTCCCAACCTTCCTATTTGTGTTTTGTTGGGATATCTAAATGTCTGTCAAAAATGAATTAATTTTTTGTACTCAAGTGGAATACAATGTGATGCAGGCCTCGGAGGAAAGATTGGCGCTCAAGGTCTTCCCATTGATAGAACTGTCTCTGTGGTGAGGGCTTTGTGACCGGGAGATTTCCAGCCTCAGCCCTCCTCAGCCTCAGCGTCCACAGCAGATAATGGTCTGGCCCTGGGCACAACAGCAGGCATTCTACAGTATGACAAATGAACTCACAACGACAACTACTTTCGTACAGTGATAAATCGACCTTTTTCAGCATTGTCTTTCAAAAATAAACCAAGTTTATTTTTCTTTTAATTGTAACTTTTGTCTTATTTCCTGGATGTCAGTCAGATAAAGGATTTATTTCTTTGGTCTCTACCTTTGTTTAGGACTACTAGACGCTTACCACCGGATGTACTGTTCCAAAACTGCTGTTTTTGAGCGATTTGTACATTTTGTAAGTTGTTTTGTAAATTGGGTCGTAATGGAAATTGGTCGATTACTTTGACAAATATTCGCATCTGTACAGATCCAATGTTTTTAAAACATATTTTCAGCTAGACCACACTAAATATGGCTCTAATTTATGTGTCGGTAGTTGAATATCTTTCCGAGCTTCAACTGGTATAACTTTCATCAGCTAAGTAAATATTTGATTACTTTACTTACAAAGGACTAAATTACCGTCAGCAAAAAAGAAACATAAGTGGAATGTGTTATTTAAGTGTCCTGTACCAATCATGCAATGTACCACGATCTGCCGTACCTGTTCACATCATCAAGGACCATAGTTAATAACATGTTCCGTAATCGCTTATGTTTTATATGATAGCAATTTAATGTTTTCACATTTCTATCAAATTTTTCCGGTTTACACAGTGTCGAAAATTAATTATAGAATTACATTTCTTTTAATACTTCGGCCTCGCTTTGGAGAATCTTATTCAGTTAATTTGTGTTACACCGAAACTGCCAATAATATGTATCCGCCTGTTTGGGTGATTTAAAAGGGGCGGAGCTTTATCATGATTAGTTAATGCTTAACCAAACAAACCCCAATTATGATCAATATGGGTTTTGTATGACAGGCTGCCAACTTTTTAATAATTTCACGAGGTTTTATCGCTTTTTAATATTGCAAATACTTTGGTTTTTGCACATGTTTAGTTTTCAAACTATGTTGTATGTTAAATTCAATTACGAAACTATTTTATGAATGTTCAGTTTAGTTCCACACCTTTCGCTTAGAGCAGCGGCTCAAATCCGTCACTGATATAGATTGATTCCTAGAATCTGCAGTCCACATCTTTCTGAAGAGATCCATAAAAATTCAGCGACGAAGACGGTCAACGAACTCCCTTGCATCGTTTCGACATCACAGACAGCTAGTCTACAAAGAGCTGTCTGCTTACCCGGCGACTATCCACTGTCGGAGTTCAGACGATGCACTAAGCATAAGGTGAAATGGAGTTAAACACAATATTTGCCTTGAATCAACCCTTCCATCCATAGTCTTAAAATTTACTCAGTTTACAAAATATTGTTGTTTCTTTAAAAAATTCACAATATTATTCCGCTTTACTAAAAACCTACATCATATTCAGAAAACAATACTAATTACGCATAGTAAAACATCGACAGTGAATAAAGGTAAATTGCGTAAAATGGATACTGAAATTGGTATTGGTATAGCCTAAATAGTATTTACTGAAAACTAACTTAAATTAACACTCTGTTTTCGTTAGTGAGTTAGGTCTGATGTAGTGCATGCTTTTCATTTACTTCTCAAACAAACTGACAGTGTAATTCTTAACCATGCCAGGCTTATCCTTTTGATATCTAACCTCAAGAAAGTAAAATGACCGTCTCCTGATTCGAAATATTTAGGATGTATACCTAGCCTCATCACCATCCAAGAATTTGTGGGTGATTACAGTTTTGAGAACCCTGTCTGCCTTTTTTATCTTTTTTCTCTTCCATTCGCTACGTATTAATTACCTTCTAACCTGATGAAGAGGGTTAATCTCGGTTCTCGAAACGTTATGTTATACATTTTGTAACATAAATCGATGGTAAAAGCCTAAAATCCTATCTATTATCCTTTTAAACCGTCCATCGTCAATAACAAATTAATAAACAAAGGAACTTGTATAGTCTTACATTTTACTCAAATCTAGTTTCTGTCTCAAAGAAGACTTGCCAATGCTTATTCAGACAAAAATTGAAAATCTCAAAGATGTTTCTTTTTCAATTTAATGCACTGACATTTTACGAAAACGTTGTTGTATTTAGGAGGGCTGTAGTAAAAATAAGACAACACAAACATCAACAACAACTTCTTTGACTCTAGTAGTACATGTGTAGAGTACATAACCATAACCATCTTACAGAATCAAGCTTAAGTTTACTTGTTTGAATTAAAATTGATTTTCTTTTGTTGATTCAAAGTGAATTGTATTCAATTTCAGGGTTTATTTAAACAAACGAATACCCAATCTGTAGCAACGTAGTAAAAGGTTTGGTTATACTAAAGGTTGTGTACTGTATTGATGTTTCTTTTTAGGATCAATGAAATCAGTGTTATAAATAGAGTTTATAAGCTGATGGGACAGGATGAAAAGATTTTTATCTAGTAAAACTACTTAAACAATTTCCTCAAGTTGTAGCATATTCTCAGATCTTTATTAAATTTCCTTAATTTTGTATAGTATTTTTTATCAGCTGAAGGGTTGTGTCTATTAGTGGTCATACGCGTCATTTCTGTATCCCAGTAAAAACAATCTGTGCACAGTAAGGTTAAATTTGTCGTCTATATATTACAAAAACAGAACACTAAGTTTCTGTAATAGAAACTGGAACTTCCTGGAACTGGAACTTTCTAGAATAGGTTTCTGTGATAGATTGTGTAAGGTTCTGTGATAGATTTCGGGGTGGATTCCAACCCTCTTCTTCAGGTATCAAAAACCTTAAGGTGTAAGGTTAGATATGCACAAAAGTTGCATGACTATTAAACTCCTAAAAATAAATTTACATTTTCTCTTGTTATTATTTGTGTGAACGATGTAAATAAACTCAAATTAATCAGTGACTTCAGTGAGATCATTGGCACATATTTATTAGATTTTTTTAAATTTGTGTACGTAATTGAAAGGATATCTCAAGTTATTTTTACACCTGATAAAAAAGGCTATATTTAAATCCTCAAATCGTAGTTCCTATTTTTAATATATAACGATGGCAACTGTTCGAAATCCAACTATCCTTTCAGATCATCCACTGTTAATAACAAACTTTAAACGATTTGAACATCAGCAACGCATAACCCTTTTTACCCTTTTTAATATAAAAGAAACCTAAACATTTATACAGAAATGTCTTGTTACAACGAGACCAATATTACATGAAGAGTAAAAAGTGGCAGAACTTGCCTATAATTTATCAGTTAAAACCATCTTCCAGGAACGTTTCGTAGACAGTTACTCTTTCTTCACTAGGTGCTAATGAGAGCTCTCTGTGTTATTGCCCGCACATCAACTACTGGAAGTACAGGAAGATTTCCTGAAAATTGCAGGCAGTGACTAGCTTTTTATACAGAGGTTTTGTTTCTGTACGATGGAGATTCACAGTTTCCGCAGTAAGTGGCTTCATACATTTTTGAAATGAGCTAAAATACATATAATTTATTTTTTCATCAATAATTCCAGTTTATTTTATGGAATGTTTTGGAAGTTATTGCTGACACTCCAATCCTTGGTACTCATAAAGCTTTAGTTCCATTGTTCGTTGCCAGACTGCGTAAAAGGAGATCCGCCTTAGACATTGTCTTCTACAAAGCTGAAGACAATACCACTAAAATAAAGACAGGTATCACGTCGTCGGCACAGAGGGAAGCAATTGTGGAACCCAACAAGCATCAGTCTTTTGTACATATACATACAAAATTATCTACTAGGAAAAGTAATTAAGGTCAATATTTATTGGATTTTGAAAATCATTCACCTTTGACGAATCTTTATGTGTGTGTTTCACTACCATAAATATGTTGTTTGTAAGGTTAAAATCTTAGTAAAATTTTTTAATTTGCAAAATCAGTACAACGTGAAAGAGGGAAGTAATTTAAAAAAATGAACACGAGCTTGTGCATGCTATCGTATGGACTTTAGATTTTTTATTGTTAATGCACTATTTAAATCCATCACCAATCAAGGGGTGAAGGAGAAGAGTGGAGGGGGTGTGATATATTGAAAAATAATGACATGGGGAGTATTATTAAACTGGCGTCCATTATAATGTTCACTGATTAATTTTTATAGCGCAAACCAGTCTTGTTAATCAGAAGCTATCCTGAATTGTGCACCTATATGACAATCAGGAAACCTTTCATATAGATTACACTGGATAGCTCATTAACAAGACTGGTGCGCTATAAAAATTAATCAGTGAACATTATTCGCCAGTGTTAATAATACTCCCCATGTCATTATTTTTCAATATATCACACCCCCTCCACTCTTCTCCTTCGGACCAACCTTGAGTTTTTAAATAGTGCATTACAAAAAAACTATGTATGGAAGGGTCCATACGATTCAAGGCACAAGCTCGTGTTCATTTTTTTAAATTACTTCCCTCTTCCACGTTGTACTGATTTTGCAAATTAAAAAATTTTACTAAGATTTTAACCTTACAAACAACATATTTATGGTAGTGAAACACTCACATAAAGATTCGTCAAAGGTGAATGATTTTCAAAATCCAATAAATATTTACCTTAATTACTTTTCCTAGTAGATAATTTTGTATGTATATGTACAAAAGACTGATGCTTGTTGGGTTCCACAATTGCTTCCCTCTGTGAAGACGACGTGATACATATCTTTATTTTAGTGGTATTGTCTTCAGCTTTGTAGAAGACAATGTCTAAGGCGGATCTCCTTTTACGCAGTCTGGCAACGAACAATGGAACTAAAGCTTTATGAGTACCAAGGATTGGAGTGTCAGCAATAACTTCCAGAACATTCCATAAAATAAACTGGAATTATTGATGAAAAAATAAATTATATGTATTTTAGCTAATTTCAAAAATGTATGAAGCCACTTACTGCGGAAACTGTGAATCTCCATCGTACAGAAACAAAACCTCTGTATAAAAAGCTAGTCACTGCCTGCAATTTTCAGGAAATCTTCCTGTACTTCCAGTAGTTGATGTGCGGGCAATAACACAGAGAGCTCTCATTAGCACCTAGTGAAGAAAGAGTAACTGTCTACGAAACGTTCCTGGAAGATGGTTTTAACTGATAAATTATAGACAAGTTCTGCCACTTTTTACTCTTCATGTAATATTGGTCTCGCTGTAACAAGACATTTCTGTATAAATGTTTAGGTTTCTTTTATATTAAAAAGGGTAAAAAGGGTTATGCGTTGCTGTTGTTCAAATCGTTTAAAGTTTGTTATTAACAGTGGATGATCTGAAAGGATAGTTGGATTTCGAACAGTTGCCATCGTTATATATTAAAAATATGAACTACGATTTGAGGATTTAAATATAGCCTTTTTTATCAGGTGTAAAAATAACTTAAGATATCCTTTCAAGTACGTACACAAATTTAAGAAAAATCTAATAAGTATGTGCCAGTGATCTCACTGAAGTCACTGATTAATTTGAGTTTATTTACATCGTTCACACAAATAATAACAAGAGAAAATGTAAATTTATTTTCATGAGTTTAATCGTCATGCAACTTTTGTGCATATCTAACCTTACACCTTAAGGTTTTTGATACCTGAATAAGAGGGTTGGAATCCACCCCGAAATCTATCACAGAACCTTACACAATCTATCACAGAAACCTATTCTAGAAAGTTCCAGTTCCAGGAAGTTCCAGTTTCTATTACAGAAACTTAGTGTTCTGAGGTGTAAAAATAACTTAAGATATCCTTTCAAGTACGTACACAAATTTAAGAAAAATCTAATAAGTATGTGCCAGTGATCTCACTGAAGTCACTGATTAATTTGAGTTTATTTACATCGTTCACACAAATAATAACAAGAGAAAATGTAAATTTATTTTCATGAGTTTAATCGTCATGCAACTTTTGTGCATATCTAACCTTACACCTTAAGGTTTTTGATACCTGAATAAGAGGGTTGGAATCCACCCCGAAATCTATCACAGAACCTTACACAATCTATCACAGAAACCTATTCCGGAAAGTTCCAGTTCCAGGAAGTTCCAGTTTCTATTACAGAAACTTAGTGTTCTGTTTTTGTAATATATAGACGACAAAGTTAACCTTACTGTGCACAGATTGTTTTTACTGGGATACAGAAAGGACGCGTATGACCACTAATACACACAACCCTTCAGCTGATAAAAAATACTATACAAAATTAAGGAAATTTAATAAAGATCTGAGAATATGCTACAACTTGAGGAAATTGTTTAAGTATTTTTTCTAGATAAAAATCTTTTCATCCTGTCCCATCAGCTTATAAACTCTATTTATAACACCGATTTCATTGATCCTAAAAAGAAACATCAATACAGTACACAACCTTTAGTATAACCAAACCTTTTACTACGTTGCTACAGATTGGGTATTCGTTTGTTTAAATGAACCCTGAAATTGAATACAATTCACTTTGAATCAACAAAAGAAAATCAATTTTAATTCAAGCAAGTAAACTTAAGCTTGATTCTGTAAGATGGTTATGGTTATGTACTCTACACATCTACTACTAGAGTCAAAGAAGTTGTTGAATTTTGTGCTGCCTTATTTTTAATACAGGCCTCCTAAATACCATAACGTTGTCGTAAAATGTCACATGCATTAAATTGAAAAAGAAAAATCTTTGAGATTTCAATTTTTGTCTGAATCAGCATTGGCAAGTCTTCTTTGAGAAAGAAACTAGAGTTGAGTACAATTTAAGACTATATAAGTTCCTTTGTTTATACATTTGTTATTGACGATGGACGGTTTAACAGGTTTAACTGTCATGGCCCACAAAATCTTGTATGGTGAGGAGACTCGGTATACATCCTAAATATTACGAATCAGGAGAAGATCATTGACCCGTCAGGATTGAAAGTTTTACATTTCCTAAGGTTAGATATCAGAAGAATAATCGTGGGATTATTAAGAAATACACTATCAGTTAGTTTGAGAAGTAATTGAAAAGCATGCTCCACATCAGACCTAACTCAGATAACATTAACGACAACAGAGTGTTAATTTAAGTTAGTTTCCAGTAAATACTATGTAGACTATACCAATACCAATTTGCGTATCCATTTTACTTTCCTTTTATTTATTTTACCGTTACTGCGTAATTTACCTTTGTTCACTGTAGTTGTTTTACTATGCGTAATTAGTACTGTTTCCTGAATACGATGTGGGGTTTTTTGGTAAAGGAGAATAATATTGTGAATAAACAACAATATTTAAATTTCAATAAAAATGTCTCAAAATAGCATTAAATAACTAATTCAAGTTCAAGTTCAATCTTCTTTATTTTCTCAAAATAAATATGTACATACAATTTACCTCCCAGTGCACCTGCGGGAGTTCAGTTAAATCATAATTACAATTATCTCATTGTTCATTGTCCAGTTTATATTCCTATAACATTGTCTTCACTTAAACTAAATTTATGAACCAGCAAAAATCAGTTTAAATCCAATAAATAGTGTACCACGAGATTATTATAATTTTGTGATGGCATCTTTTTAGTCAGTATAGATACATTTTTTATCAACGTCTAGGTACTTCAATTACGTAAAAGTTACTCTAGAGTTCCCTTATGAGCTCAGCCATTTTTTTTAAAAGTACCTGCCAAAAATCCAAGCACTATTTTGCCAATTCTGCAGAGGTTCGTTAAAATATTTCTTTCTTTCTTATTTTTCAACCAATTTGAATGATATTTTCCTTTTTATTTGACATTACATATACGACATAATCAATAAATGTTAAAAGAATGTATACATCATATAATTTAAATACAGTAATAAAAATTACCTCTCAAAAAATCTGTTTTGAAATAATTCTGACTTTAGAATTTTTAAAAGGTATAGAAATAATAGATCACAAATTTGGCCATAGTGCATTTGATAGTAAACAATTTCACCAATTTTCATCTCTTTATTACTAAAGATAACTATAATGTTCTCTTTTTCAAATCATTTTATTTTTTTAAAGATTCCAATTTGCCTCCATAGTGTTCAAAACATGACAATTATGTGAAAAAGCACTTGTTTAAAAGAAGAAATTATATATGGTACAATTTATTTATAAGTTAATGTTTGAGAAGCAACAAACCAATTTGGGAAATATATAAAGAAATAGCAAGATCATAAAATTTTTTTATAAAATACAGTTTACTCAGCATTTGTGTAACGGGTTGCATGCCAGGTGCAAGCCTTTTTTTACATTTATTACATACAAATGTGAACTTCTTCCTCTTATCTCCCTTGCTACTACTAGCTGCACGACATTCTCAGCACTTTTTCCTCTTGTATTGAGTCGTTTTTTCAAAAACTTTATGTACATTCCTGGTGGCAGCACTAGCTCGATCTTGCCCTACATCCTCTGAGCCACTTTCACTTTCATTTTGTTTATTATCTGGAATTTCTCATTTTTATGGAACCACGGCTTCGTATTACTTTTTCGTCGTCTATATTCTAGCAGCAGCATACAGTTTATTCTTTTGTTTTTTTTTTTTCATCTACAGTGTCCGTAGAGTTCTAGTCTAAAATATGTCTTTTTTCAGATTCGACGATGTAAAGTAACTATCTTCAAACAAATGATACTTTTTATTTAAATACGATCATTGTTCTAAAAGTGTTGTTGCAACTACAACATAGCCTAGTCCTTTTATTGTGACCCTTTGATTCTCAAGATACTAACACCTTCGTATACAAAAAAAGGATTGAGGCAGTAATGAATGATGGCATTACGTAATAGTCAGAGCTGTAATCCAAATCGGTGTTTTATTTTTTATACTTTATTAGAGGTTATGGAGTTTTGTGAGGATTACGCTTTCATCTTCAGACAATTTCCGACCCGGAATCTAGGGCCCAATTTAGGTACAGGTCTTTTTTGGAGAATTTTCGTCTGTAAACAAGGATTGTGTGATACATCAAATTGGAGTTATATTTACTCAGAACATTTTGTTGCAAATAAAAGTTAATTATTTTTAGCCTTATTTTACAGGGTGTACCAAAACATTTTAAAATAGACTAATAACATTCAGAACTGTGTCAACCTATCTAGAAATTCAAAAGCACCAACAATGTTCCCAGCTTATTATTGGGCTATTCAATTTGTAAGTATGATACTGACACATCCAACATTTTTAAAGTTCTCAATCCTAAAGAATACAAAAATGTTTACAACTCAAAATTCATGAATATCATTCCACAGTATACTAAATAAGAATAAACAAATAAAAGATCCCTTTAAGATAATTTCTCGTATTTCAGCTTTGTGTTAAAACAATAGCAGTCGAAACACAAAGACATATTTTCTTAACTGTGATTCCAATCAGCGCAGTGGAGAGATTTTTGCACTGATGGATAGTTAACCTGAGCGCGGCGACCTGACAGCGCGGACTAACTGTACTTGACCGCGGACACGAGAGTGACTGGGAGCGGAGATCTCCGGGAGGAGACAATGGCTGATTGACGCCGCACGCCGAGATAGCGGTGGATACATTCATTAAGGAAATTACCGCGGGGCGGAGCTGCTGTTCGGTTGATAAGCCAATTAGGGGCAGGTATGTCAGACGCGACATCCCTCACCGTAGTCCGAGCCCACCTTTCCGTCTCGGCCACTGCTGCTGGACGTCCTATCGGAGTGCTAACTGTTCGACACATAGACAATTTCGGGAAGTCTAATGTCAGACGCGACATCCCACACCGTAGTCAGAGCCCACCTTTCCGTCTCGGCCACTGCTGCTGGACGTCCTATCGTGAGTGCTAACTGTTCGACACATGGACAATTTCGGGAAGTCTAATGTCAGACGCGACATCCCACACCGTAGTCAGAGCCCACTTCTCCGCGTCGGCCACTGCTGCTGGACGTCCTATCGTGGGTGCTAATTGATCGAAACATCGGCGATTTCGGGAAGTCTAATGTCAGACGCGACATACCTCACCGTAGTCAGAGCCCACCTTTCCGTCTCGGCCACTGCTGCTGCTGGACGTCCTATCGTGGGTGTTAACTGATCGAAACATCGACGATTTCGGGAAGTCTAATGTCAGACGCGACATACCTCACCGTAGTCAGAGCCCACCTTTCCGTCTCGGCCACTGCTGCTGGACGCCTTATCGTGAGTCCTTACTGTTCGACACATCGACAATTTCAGGAAGGTCTAATGTCAGACGCGACATCCCACACCGTAGTCAGAGCCCACTTCTCCGCGTCGGCCACCGTTGCTGGACGTCCTATCGTGGGTGCTAACTGATCGACACATCAACAATTTCGGGAAGTCTAATGTCAGACGCGACATCCCACACCGTAGTCAGAGCCCACTTCTCCGCGTCGGCCACTGTTGCTGGACGTGTTATTATGGGTGCTAACTGATCGACACATCGACAATTTCGGGAAGTCTAATGTCAGACGCGACATCCCACACCGTAGTCAGAGCCCACCTTTCCGTCTCGGCCACTGCTGCTGGACGTCCTATCGGAGTGCTAACTGTTCGACACATAGACAATTTCGGGAAGTCTAATGTCAGACGCGACATCCCACACCGTACTCAGAGCCCACCTTTCCGTCTCGGCCACTGCTGCTGGACGTCCTATCGTGAGTGCTAACTGTTCGACACATGGACAATTTCGGGAAGTCTAATGTCAGACGGGACATCCCACACCGTAGTCAGAGCCCATTTCTCCGCGTCGGCCACTGCTGCTGGACGTCCTATCGTGGGTGCTAACTGATCGAAACATCGGCGATTTCGGGAAGTCTAATGTCAGACGCGACATACCTCACCGTAGTCAGAGCCCACCTTTCCGTCTCGGCCACTGCTGCTGGACGTCCTATCGTGGGTGTTAACTGATCGAAACATCGACGATTTCGGGAAGTCTAATGTCAGACGCGACATACCTCACCGTAGTCAGAGCCCACCTTTCCGTCTCGGCCACTGCTGCTGGACGCCTTATCGTGAGTCCTTACTGTTCGACACATCGACAATTTCAGGAAGGTCTAATGTCAGACGCGACATCCCACACCGTAGTCAGAGCCCACTTCTCCGCGTCGGCCACCGTTGCTGGACGTCCTATCGTGGGTGCTAACTGATCGACACATCAACAATTTCGGGAAGTCTAATGTCAGACGCGACATCCCACACCGTAGTCAGAGCCCACTTCTCCGCGTCGGCCACTGTTGCTGGACGTGTTATCATGGGTGCTAACTGATCGACACATCGACAATTTCGGGAAGTCTAATGTCAGACGCGACATCCCACACCGTAGTCAGAGCCCACTTCTCCGCGTCGGCCACTGTTGCTGGACGTCCTATCGTGGATGCTAACTGTTCGACACATTGACAATTTCGGGAAGTCTAATGTCAGACGCGACATCCCACACCGTAGTCAGAGCCCACCTTTCCGTCTCGGCCACTGATGCTGGACGTCCTATCGTGGGTGCTAACTGATCGAAACCTCGACGATTTCGGGAAGTCTAATGTCAGACGCGACATCCCACACCGTAGTCAGAGCCCATTTCTCCGCGTCGGCCACTGCTGCTGGACGTCCTATCGTGGGTGCTAACTGATCGAAACATCGGCGATTTCGGGAAGTCTAATGTCAGACGCGACATACCTCACCGTAGTCAGAGCCCACCTTTCCGTCTCGGCCACTGCTGCTGGACGTCCTATCGTGGGTGTTAACTGATCGAAACATCGACGATTTCGGGAAGTCTAATGTCAGACGCGACATACCTCACCGTAGTCAGAGCCCACCTTTCCGTCTCGGCCACTGCTGCTGGACGCCTTATCGTGAGTCCTTACTGTTCGACACATCGACAATTTCAGGAAGGTCTAATGTCAGACGCGACATCCCACACCGTAGTCAGAGCCCACTTCTCCGCGTCGGCCACCGTTGCTGGACGTCCTATCGTGGGTGCTAACTGATCGACACATCAACAATTTCGGGAAGTCTAATGTCAGACGCGACATCCCACACCGTAGTCAGAGCCCACTTCTCCGCGTCGGCCACTGTTGCTGGACGTGTTATCATGGGTGCTAACTGATCGACACATCGACAATTTCGGGAAGTCTAATGTCAGACGCGACATCCCACACCGTAGTCAGAGCCCACTTCTCCGCGTCGGCCACTGTTGCTGGACGTCCTATCGTGGATGCTAACTGTTCGACACATCGACAATTTCGGGAAGTCTAATGTCAGACGCGACATCCCACACCGTAGTCAGAGCCCACCTTTCCGTCTCGGCCACTGATGCTGGACGTCCTATCGTGGGTGCTAACTGATCGAAACCTCGACGATTTCGGGAAGTCTAATGTCAGACGCGACATACCTCACCGTAGTCAGAGCCCACCTTTCCGTCTCGGCCATTGCTGCTGGACGCCTTATCGTGAGTCCTTACTGTTGGACACATCGACAATTTCAGGAAGGTCTAATGTCAGACGCGACATCCCACACCGTAGTCAGAGCCCACTTCTCCGCGTCGGCCACTGCTGCTGGACGTCCTATCGTGGGTGCTAACTGATCGAAACCTCGACGATTTCGGGAAGTCTAATGTCAGACGCGACATACCTCACCGTAGTCAGAGCCCACCTTTCCGTCTCGGCCATTGCTGCTGGACGCCTTATCGTGAGTCCTTACTGTTGGACACATCGACAATTTCAGGAAGGTCTAATGTCAGACGCGACATCCCACACCGTAGTCAGAGCCCACTTCTCCGCGTCGGCCACTGCTGCTGGACGTCCTATCGTGGGTGCTAACTGATCGAAACATCGACGATTTCGGGAAGTCTAATGTCAGACGCGACATACCTCACCGTAGTCAGAGCCCACCTTTCCGTCTCGGCCACTGCTGCTGGACGCCTTATCGTGAGTCCTTACTGTTCGACACATCGACAATTTCAGGAAAGTCTAATGTCAGACGCGACATCCCACACCGTAGTCAGAGCCCACTTCTCCGCGTCGGCCACTGTTGCTGGACGTCCTATCGTGGGTGCTAACTGATCGACACATCGACAATTTCGGGAAGTCTAATGTCAGACGCTACATCCCTCACCGTAGTCAGAGCCCACTTCTCCGCGTCGGCCACTGCTGCTGAACGTCCTATCATGGGTGCTAACTGATCGAAACACCGACAATTTCGGGAAGTCTAATGTCAGACGCGACATCCCTCACCGTAGTCAGAGCCCACCTCTCCGTGTCGGCCACTGCTACTGGACGTCCTATCGCGGGTGCTAACTGATCGACACAACGGCAATTTCGGGAAGTCTAATGTCAGACGCGACATCCCTCACCGTAGTCAGAGCCCACCTCTCCGTGTCGGCCACTGCTGCTGGACGCAATATCGTGGGTGGTAACTGATCGACACATCGACAATTTCGGGAAGTCTAATGTTAGAAGCGACATCTCTCACCGTAGACATAGTCCACCTCTCCGTCCACACACATAAATTAAAATCATTTGAGACAACTCTTTCCTCACAATGTGTGAAACCTAATGCGTCTAATTTTTGTAAATTTAATATTTTTTCTAATCTCTTAGGTCTAGTGCGTGGTGATAAGTACGACTAAAGCACAGCCCATTGATAGGTTGTACTTCTGCATCTCGGAAATTAAGCCATTTGAAAATGATTCAGCTCAATTTTAAGAAAAAATCATTGTCTAAGTTAAAATTGTGTTGTGTCGCATCTTTTATTTTGATAAGATCAATCAATTACACTGCGTATTGCATTAAAGTTGAAGGAAGCTCATAATTTAATGTAATAATTTATAAGCCCCTATTTATCATAACAAAAGAAATTTGTATTAGAAAAAAAAGCAGTGTTGTGGGTGGTCTTGTGAAATTTCATTTCTGGTCTGAATTTTTTCCGTATACTGTCCAACCTAACAATGTTATTTAATCCTTGTAAACATGAGAACATTGAATATGTATAGATTACATATTACAGATGGACAGACGTATATAAATGTGTCTTTCCTACTTAAAAAAAATCATTTCCAAAAACAGGAAATTAAGACGATAAATTTTCTAGATACAGTGATTTGATCTTTCCAATTAGATTTATTATCAAGATAAAAATGTAACAACCTAACCTACATCATTTCTACATTAATGGAATGTGATATTCTGATCTCCCCCTCCCCCTATTATTGAGCGTTTTATTGGCAGAAAACCAGTTAATTACGGAGTGGTTTGCATTGGCTACCATTCACTTGAGATAATCTGGGTCGTTGGCAGTTTCAAATGTTTTATCATATGAGTACAACATATACTCTTAATTAATGTCCTTTAGAAGATGACTAATCTAGGCAATAAAAAGAAGAGGCCGAAGAGCAAAGCCTTGTGGAACACCAACTCACATGTGAATATTTACGTTACATAGTAAAAGATTGCATTCAATCAAATGTTTTATTGATATACGCAGTAAATATTACATAGAAGTTAATTAATGTCCTTTAGAAGATGACTAATCTACGCAATAAAAAGAAAAGGCCGAAGAGCAAAGCCTTGTGGAACACCAACTCACATGTGAATATTCACGTTACATAGTAAAAGATTGCATTCAATCAAATGTTTTATTGATATACGCAGTAAATATTACATAGAGGTTAACCTTTCTTTCCAAAGAGTCACGCAATGTGTCCACGACACATAATTAACTATTCAATAAACCGCACTAACAACCTCTCAAAATTTGATGACCGATTCAAAAATTCTGATTCCAAATATTTACGAGATAAAGGAACAGCGGAAATGTGCCGGTTCTTCATTTTGAATCTTACATCCTTTTGTGTTAACCGGGCATCTCAGAAATGAAGTAGAGAGACGTTTATGAAAATAATCAAAATTATTCTCTTAAATCTTTTATTTATGATGTGGTCTGACAGGCATTAATAATAAAAAATAAGGTGATCATTTTGAAATAATAACTAATCCTTTAAAAATGTTTTCAAGTGAACTTTGTATTCCAATGAATGGTAACATGTCCAACAGAACTTTTGCAGTTTTATATGTAGATTCGCATAGCGATTTCACTGATCTGGAGAGTATATATAGTGTATGTTTGTAGTTTTTATTCACAACATTCCCAGTTCCTAATTCGAGAAGTTATAATCTTTCAGGTTTATGTCACAACCAGATTCTGTATTTCTAATGTATATTGAATAGTTTTGGAATCCTAATACAGTAATTTTCCAACATATTTATAATCAAATTATTAAATTTTTATGGCATATCTTAACCCAATTATATTATGTTTTATAGTGGAAATATCAATTTTAGATGATCCTTCATATGTAGCTGATAGTCTTGTGAGCATATTTGTCGGTATACATGTGTTCGTTATCACATGAACCAGATTTCGATAAAAATACGTACTGAGCAAATGAATAAACATTTTCAGTACAACGGTTCTGAGTAACGGTACAATTCGTCAACTACTGATTGCAGTGTTTCAAACAACGGCAGCATCTAGTTATCATTGAAAGAGAAGCCGTTAACGAAGAAGCATCACGCGATTCTGCACTGAGTGAATGGTAAATGATAATTGGCGAAGAGGCGGGACGACTGATTACCATAGTCCTGCAACAATTGCCTCTGCGGACGAATTAACTCATTTGCCGGGCACAATTAATATAGAACAACGGGCTCATATTTCCTCTGTTAATTAGGCAAGCCCTTATTGATGGGGACATCTCCACAAACAGGTTCCAGTAATGGCCTCTTCTGCTGGAGGACTTCTTCATTTATCAACAATGCCTTTGTTTACTGAGCTGCGTCCATTTCAACTATCAGCTGATACATCCTCTCCAGTGGAGGATGGAACTGATATATCCCAGCGTGAGTTTTTAGTCCTTCCTTGTCGTGGGGTTGATCGTGAAGCTAATGTGCATGTGTCTTCGCATCCCAAAGTCGAGTACGTGGAACTATGGAACTTTGAAAATGCGTTTCCCAAGTTTTCTAAATACCCAGTCTGGTAGTGCTCCAATGGTCTCCTTTATGGTCTCCAATGACCTTCATTAGGAGGCCTCCAGCTTTTAGATGGACATTTCTCAAAATTTACGAATATGAAGTACAAGAGATTTCACTACTGAGATGAAGCCTTTAAACTGCTTACAAAGACGACTCCGTTGATGGTGCTGGACATCCAGACCATTGCAACGTGAAGAGATAGAGTTAACAGATGGGGATTTCCCTATAAGCATAGCCACTGATTTTAGATCTGCTAAATGACAATCTGGTTAGAGTCCGCAAAGTACTGGGTGATGATATAGACTGTGTTTAGAGGGAGAATTTGTTCCAGTAAAAATCAATGACCGCATGATGTCTGCAAATAGTTAGTCTTCATAGGGATAGTCAACAAAGACTTCCTGGATTTTTGGGTGATACGTATTTGAGTTTGGAAAAATAGATATCTCACAATTACTACATAGGATTTAACTATGTTTGGCAACCTTTTAAAACAAATAAATATTGCATACTGTCTCTATTATTCGAATATTTGTTCATTAGTTATAGGAAAAACTATTGTCTAGTCAAAGTTCATTATTTTTGTACAGAAAGATAAAAATACTTACTAAATGTTAAGTTATTGATATATGGGTTTTGGTTGGGTTAACTTTTGTTGAAAATTTAGAATCATAGCTCTTAAAGACAATTTGCTTTAAATATAAAAGCCTGTTCCCTCATCTTGAGGAGGAATATCATTTGGAAGTAGGCCTAATTATTTGCAATTCGACAGCTAGACCCGTGTAAAAGATAAGGACATTAAGCTTTTACACTTTTCAAATTATTTATGACTTATGACAATGACATATTGTAATACATACTGTAAAAAAATTCAAATCTTTAGTTTGTTGACCCAGGCATAACTTACAAGTGGCAGACATTGCAATTTTAAATGACAAAAATTCGTTAAAGAACAATCAAATCCATTATTAGTATGTTTTATACCTTCTAAAAGTCTATCCTATGAGAGGATCTCCTAGAGGGGAAAGTCTATCTCTAGGCTGTGATTGTGCAATGTTGGTAATAATCCAGCGGAAAACAGACCATCATCTCACAAGCAATGTATCTTCCACAAGGAAGATCATGCACCTAAATTGTGGCAAACAATCTTTGCGTAGGCTCAGTTTGTTATTAAATAAAAAAGTCGTTTGAACTCATTTTATCTTCTTATTTCTCTCAGTGAGTTCCTACCTTAATTAGCTTTCAGGTAGTGAAGTTTTCATTTCGAGCACAATGGCCCATCTTCCATCTCGAATGCTATACGCCGCCGCTCCACTCAGACCACCATTAGCTCGGTATATTTTAATCGCTTCCGAAGAACTCAGAATATGTTTGAATATTCTATGATTGGTTTTAAACAAGCCGTCTCAGTTCGTTACGAGATATCTTTATCCGCCAGTCGTTCCCTGGCTTTTTATTTCCGCTTGATTGCGATATATTTCAGCCGCCGGGGAATAGCAATGGGCTCGGTTGTTTATATTGTCCACACGCACCTGATTAGCAGGTTTATGTCGTCATTTGTGGTTTTGTCCCGAGATCGAGGCCCGGTGGACGTGTTTGGCAACCGACGTTCGAGGATTTTTGTCGGAGCAGGGAGGAAACGTACTAACTCAACTTCGTATCTGGAGCCGTAAATCAGGCGTCATTACAGTCAAACTGCAGTCATCGACAGTGGTTTTCTGCCGTCGTAAGTCGTAAAGGAGTTTCCCCATAAATGGATACTGACTTGTTAAACTCTATAAATACATCAATTTGTAGTTGTATGAATTCAGAAAATAAAAATAAAAGATATTAACCATTTACTTAGCATCTATCCACTTAGATACATCATCCTGACCATTCCTACACTTCGTGTTGTCACATAATCACTATTATTATCAACAAAAGAGTATAATGATGACATTTTGGCTCATTTAGGTTTATTTTTTAATTAATTAAAAGGAGAGGCCGATCCCCTTTTAAGCCTTATTCTGTCCGTCCTCATGAGCCACTGGCCTGTGCGAGGATCTTATCAAACAGAATAAGGGAGAGAGTAGATACAGTACGAGGTTGATGGTACTGATAAAAAGTGCAACGGTCACAGACAGGATTTGAACCTGCGCTATCTCTAACTCAGACCCAAAGTCCAACGACTTAGACCGCTCGGCCGTCGCCACTCCCAAGTTGGTAATGGATAACAGGATTTCGGACTTTTGCCATTGTTATAGGTTATGAAAGTTATAACACAACGTTTCAAAGATTGGAATCTATTCTCTTCGTCAGGTGGCGGAGGTATTATTACATACAAAAATAACAAACGGAAAGAAGTAAAGAAGGGAAAGAAAAGGGTTCAAACATACCCAAAAGCGGCTTGGAGTCTAGACCAGGTGTTGTCACTGCACAGGTCACTTGCGTTTTGTTCCCACATTATTAAACTGTAAGAAATCTGTATAATAAAGGAATAACACAACGTTTCGAGGATTGGAATCTATCCTCTTCGTCAGGTAGTAGTATTAATAGAGACAAAAATAACGAACAGAAAGCAGTAAAGAAGTGAGAGAAAAGGGTTCAAACATACCCAAAAGCTGCTTGGAGTCCAGTCCAGGCGTTGTCACTGCACAGGATGCAAGTCCCGAGCACTAATCACTTGCATCGTTGTCCCCACATTATTAAAGTGGAAGAAATCTATGTAGTAAAGGAATAACACAACGTTTTGCAGATTTGAATCTATCATCTTCGTCAGGTGGGGTAGGTTATAAAACATATACAAATAACGAACAGAAAGAAGTAAAGAAGAGAATGAAAAGGGTTCAAACGTACCCAAAAGCTGCTTGGAGTCCAGACCAGGCGTTGTCACTGCACAGGATGCAAGTCCCAAGCACAAATTACTAGCATCCTTGTCCCCACATTATTAAACTGTAAGAAATCTGGGTAATAAACGCCCAGTATCCAATCAAATAGGTAATGACTACTTTATGTCCATAATATGACGATAAAGCTAACGATTGTTAAAATCAAATATAATTTTAAGTGCAACGTAAAGATAATTTATTGTTTATTGCTTCTTAGATGTAGATAATATAAAACTGCTATAGGCTCGGGAGTGAGCAGAGGACATAGTATGATGTGCTAATGAACCTTCGCAGTTGTACTATTTCATTTGTTATTCCCTACTGCATGTAATTATGAGCGTAATTTCCCCGATTTCAGAATCTGCTCCTGCATTACTAACCTAAGACACATCCAACTTCTGAAAAACATTTCTAAGCAATTATTTAATTCATCATATGTCAATTAACTTTAATTTGTTACCTCAGAAGAAGTAAGTTATTTAGGAAGTTTTAGCGATAGGATTGTTTATTAATCCACTTAAGATATAGCTTCTATGTTCTGGTCGCATAGTCTACGTTCTGGACTAACTTTGATGGAAAAATAGTAAACAAAACAATAGATCATTATAGCATATGACGTCATGATTCCATTATGTATTTCTCTTGTGTGTCTTCTATCGGTCAGAGTTAGGCGTTATGGAACTCCAGTTCGATTTTTAAAGCTTCAACGATGAGACATAACCAGTTTATTATAAAGGAATTGCTATCAGTTGGCTTTTCCGATGGCCACAATCTTAATGAATTTAACACAAAAAGGAAACACAAATTTAACTATATCCCCACTTGATCACCCAAAATGTTATACCTGTTTCCTACTGATATGAACATCAGATATAGATTATTTTAATTGTTTAATTGTTCAATGTCAATCATTATGTGCAGCAGAATAGTTACTAGTAACCACGGTGTTCTCATGATGTATTATCTACCCAAATTACATAGTATTTAACTCTTTTTACGAAATACAGTATTCGCCTACGATGAGTATTGTAAAACTACTAATAACATGACATCTTTTACAACACCTGATTTAGTTATTTAAGTGTCCTCATAGTGTAACCATTACACATTATGATGAACGTTATATTTACATGAAGGTATTAAGTAAGGGATTTCTGATATAGAAATTGCACCAATTCGTAGTGGTAATCTTTTCTGAGAATTTCTGTTGATAATTCACTCTCTAGTTCTCTCTCACAAACCAGTAACTTGTCTGGACAATTAGAAATTAACCCATTAATGCAGATTGAACCGAATACATGAAGTGATTGGCGATCTTTATCGAATGAAAACGAGGAATCGAATTGTCGGAAGATCCAGTATCATACAGGATAGTACACAAATAAGAAACGTGAAAAGCAACTGAACTATAAAGAGGCAAAGGCAACTCTTGAGTTCAGGATTGTTTATGAAGCATTGGAATAATGGGTTCCCAGGAAATCATACACCTAGATATATAAGCGATCTAGAAAGAACGAGGAACTCGACGTTGTGTAAGTTCGAGAGTCCTAGAGGGATCGGTGATTATAAAAATGAAAAAAACGACAAAGGTAGGAGGTTCGAGTTTTGTGGAGGAATCGGTGGCTCTTAAACTGGAAAGAACTAGGTACTAACTCAACGTTTCGTAAATTCCAGTGCCTTATATATATATATATATATATATATATATATATATAAACTCAACTGTTAAAGGTTATATAGTGTCGTGCAGATATATCAGTGACTTCTTAAACTGAAAAGAACGAGGAACAAACTCAACGGTTGGAGATTCGAGTATCCTGGAGACATCGTTGACTCTGGATATGGAAAGAACGATGAATAAACTCAACGGTTGAAGGTTTGAATGTCGTACAGAAGAATCGGTGACTTTGGATTTGGAAAGAATGTGAAATTCAACTATTATATAACTATATACGTGAGATTCAAGAGTGCTATAGACGTCGGTGACCCTCCATATAACGAGAACGAAGAACGAATGGCCAGAGGATCAATTATCCTCTATAACACGACAAAAGAAATTGAGAGCCTCAATTTGAAGTATAATCAACTCATGTTACATTATAAAACTCATAAATATAGAACTTCAAACACTTTGCAATAATTTTTATTTTCAATCATAATTTAATCATTTGCAACACAGTGGCTCAAGTACTAGATGCAATAAGTATAGACAAAAGGCAAATTTTACCAAGGGAAATTTTTGGCTGGGAGAGTGTTGCCACTGCGCCACCCGATTGTTCTGTAGACGTCAACAATTACGCAAATCTCTCTTCAATTAGCCCCATTGTCCGGGCCGGACACGTTATTGTCATAATGGCAACAATAGTGGCCAATTAAACTAATGAGGCCGCGCTATTGATTTATGCAACTCTGGGGCCATTCAGGAATCAATCCGTTCGCGGAAACCGAGTAATGAGGCAAAGCGGGCTCCGCAACCGAGCGTCCTGCCACGTCCGCGATGTTGAGAGGCGTTGCTGGGCAAACATTTGGGTTTAATGTTGAATACCTGGAAAGTATGCCGCAGAAAGTTATATATGCTCATTTTAACGATAAAATTAACTTCCTCCCTGTGTGAAAATTGTGCTTTCTTAAAGACCATAGAGTTTAGATTTATACTCTACATGGTAACTTTTTCAAATTTTAGTATCCTTATTGCCTATACCTTGTTTTTGCAGCTTAGACAGGTCATGGTGTTGGCTGCAGGTGAAATGTCAGTATTTTAGTACGTTTACAAATCTACTAAGCTTGTTTGATACAGATCAGGTATTTACATGACCTTTTCATTTTATCAAGTTTTCTTTCCCCAAGTTTTCACTCAAACAGATCCTTTTGTAAAAATCACAAAATGTTTTTTTCAAAGCTTACAATTAAAAATTTAAACGAGAGTTATTTAAAATTCGTTAGTTATTTAATTTATGCTACTAAATTACTTTATAACGTTAAAATATCTATGAATGTTAAAAGTTTTGTAGTAAATTAAGAACGTAGTTGTTATTACAAGAGCATTGTAACTCATTTTACAATTAATAATATCCCCCTATATTATTATTTTTAGTTATTATATAAATCACGTGTATAAATAAATTAGGATTAAATTAAGAAATATGTATATATTATGAAGAAATATGTAAATACCAAGGAATCATGTATTTTACTTGTATATATTTTGCATAATTTCTGGTTGAGAAGGAAGGGTTATTGAGATATATGTTTTAGTTTGTAAGATAAAGATTGTAACAAGTTAAGTATTTTAGTTCTGTTAGTAACTCATGCGGTTATCCATTATTAATCTGTAGTGCAGGTGCCACGGGGAGCAGCCCGGCTGATATCTTTAAGAATCCAAAGACTTGGACTCTGATAAGAAACCTATTTTATTTTGTTGTCCACTGACCACACTACTCGCAAAAGTGGTCAGTCAATTCTGAGTTATTATAAAACTTTGTATTGATGTACATTTGATGTCGGTATAAAAATTCATTTATTTATCCCTCGTCTATAACAATATTTTAACAATGGACACAACGTGTTTTTAGACAAAACTTGGACCTGGATTTTTGGGTGATACGTATTTGAGTTTGAAAAAATAGATATCTCAATTACTACATAGGATTTAACTATGTTTGGCAACCTTTTAAACAAAATAAAATATTGCATACTGTCTCTATTATTCGAATATTTGTTCATTAGTTATAGGAAAAACTATTGTTAGTCAAAGTTCATTATTTTTGTACAGAAAGATAAAAATATTACTAAATGTTAAGTCATTGATATATGGGTTTTGGTTGGGTTAACTTTTGTTGAAAATTTAGAATCATAGCTCTTAAAGGACAATTTGCTTTAAATATAAAAGCTGTTCCCTCATCTTGAGGAGAGGAATATCATTTGGAAGTAGGCCTAATTATTTGCAATTCGACAGCTAGACCCGTGTAAAAGATAAGGACATTAAGCTTTTACACTTTTCAAATTATTTATGACTTATGACAATGACATATTGTAATAAATACTGTAAAAAAATTCAAATCTTTAGTTTGTTGACCCAAGCATAACTTACAAGTGGCAGACATTGCAATTTTAAATGACAAAAATTCGTTAAAGAACAATCAATCCATTATTAGTATGTTTTATACCTTCTAAAAAGTCTATCTATTGAGAGGATCTCCTAGAGGGGAAAGTCTATCTCTAGGCTGTGATTGTGCAATGTTGGTAATAATCCAGCGGAAACAGACCATCATCTCACAAGCAATGTATCTTCCACAAGGGAAGATCATGCACCTAAATTGTGGCAAACAATCTTTGCGTAAGGCTCAGTTTGTTATTAAATAAAAAAGTCGTTTGAACTCATTTTATCTTCTTATTTCTCTCAGTGAGTTCCTACCTTAATTTAGCTTTCAGGTAGTGAAGTTTTCATTTCGAGCACAATGGCCCATCTTCCATCTCGAATGCTATACGCCGCCGCTCACTCAGACCACCATTAGCTCGGTATATTTTAATCGCTTCCGAAGAACTCAGAATATGTTTGAATATTCTATGATTGGTTTTAAACAAGCCGTCTCAGTTCGTTACGAGATATCTTTATCCGCCAGTCGTTCCCTGGCTTTTTTATTTCCGCTTGATTGCGATATATTTCAGCCGCCGGGGGAATAGCAATGGGCTCGGTTGTTTTATATTGTCCACACGCACCTGATTAGCAGGTTTATGTCGTCATTTGTGGTTTTGTCCCGAGATCGAGGCCGGTGGACGTGTTTGGCAAGCGACGTTTCGAGGATTTTTGTCGGAGCAGGGAGGAAACGTACTAACTCAATTCGTATCTGGAGCCGTAAATCAGGCGTCATTACAGTCAAACTGCAGTCATCGACAGTGGTTTTCTGCCGTCGTAAGTCGTAAAGGAGGTTTCCCCATAAATGGATACTGACTTGTTAAACTCTTATAAATACATAAATTTGTAGTTGTATGGAATTCAGAAAATTCAAAAAAAAAACGATATTAAACCATTTACTTAGCATCTATCCACTTAGATACATCATCCTGACCATTCCTACACTTCGTGATGTCACATACTCACTATTACTATCAAGAAAAGAATATAATGATTACATTTTGGCTCATTTAGGTTTATTTTTTAATTAATTAAAAGGAGAGGCCGATCCCCTTTTAAGCCTTATTCTGTCCGTCCTCATGAGCCACTGGCCTGTGCGAGGATCTTATCAAACAGAATAAGGGAGAGAGTAGATACAGTACGAGGTTGATGGTACTGATAAAAAGTGCAACGGTCACAGACAGGATTTGAACCTGCGCTATCTCTAACTCAGACCCCAAAGTCCAACGACTTAGACCGCTCGGCCGTCGCCACTCCCAAGTTGGTAATGGATAACAGGATTTCGGGACTTTTGCCATTGTTATAGGTTATGAAAGTTTATAACACAACGTTTCAAAGATTGGAATCTATTCTCTTCGTCAGGTGGCGGAGGTATTATTACATACAAAAAATAACAAACGGAAAGAAGTAAAGAAGGGAAAGAAAAGGGTTCAAACATACCCAAAAGCGGCTTTGGAGTCTAGACCAGGTGTTGTCACTGCACAGGTCACTTGCGTTTTGTTCCCACATTATTTAAACTGTACGAAATCTGTATAATAAAGGAATAACACAACGTTTCGAGGATTGGAATCTATCCTCTTCGTCAGGTAGTAGTAGTAGTATAATAGAGACAAAAATAACGAACAGAAAGCAGTAAAGAAGTGAGCGAAAAGGGTTCAAACATACCCAAAAGCGGCTTTTAGTCCAGTCCAGGCGTTGTCACTGCACAGGATGCAAGTCCCGAGCACTAAATCACTTGCTTCCTTGTCCCCACATTATTAAACTGGAAGAAATCTATGTAGTAAAGGAATAACACAACGTTTTGCAGATTTGAATCTATCCTCTTCGTCAGGTGGAGGAGGTTATAAACACATATACAAAATAACGAACAGAAAGAAGTAAAGAAGAGAGAATGAAACGTACCCCAACAGCTGCTTGGAGTCCAGACCAGGCGTTGTCACTGCAAAGGATGCAAGTCCCAAGCACAAATTACTAGCATCCTTGTCCCCACATTATTAAACTGTAAGAAATCTGGGTAATAAACGCCCAGTATCCAATCAAATAGGTAATGACTACTTTATGTCCATAATATGACGATAAAGCTAACGATTGTTAAAATCAAATATAATTTTTTTTAAGTGCAACGTAAAGATAATTTATTGTTTATTGCTTCTTAGATGTAGATAATATAAAAACTGGATATACGCTCGGGAGTGAGCAGGAGGACATAGTATGATGTGCTAATGAACCTTCGCAGTTGTTACTATTTCATTTGTTATTCCCTACTGCACGTAATTATGAGCGTTTTAATTTCCCCATTTCAGAATATGCTCTAACATGACTAACCTAAGACATATCCACCTTCTGAAAAAAAACCTAAGCGATAACAGAAATCTCGCATGAGTTCGTCATTGAAAATATTTTAATTCATCATATCTTAATTGAATATGATTTAAATTTAATTCTTTAGCTCAGGGAAGAACTAGGTTGCTTAGGAAGATTTAGCGGTAGGATTATTTATTACTCCACTTATAACCAGCTTTCATGTTCTGAATCACATAGTCTATGTTCTGGACAAACCGCGATGGAAGAATAGTAAACAAAATAATATATATCATTATGTCATATGACGTCATGGATTCCATCCCGTACCTTTTCTCATGTGCTCTATCGGTCAGAGTTGGACGTTATGGAACTACAGTTCGATTTCTGAAGCTTCAACGATGAGAAATAACCTGCTCATTATCAAGGAATTTGCTATGATATAGTTGGCTTTTCCAATGGCCACAATCTTAATGAATTTAACACAAAAAGGGAAACACAAATTTAAACTATATCCCGACTTGATCATCCAAAATTTTATACCTGTTTTCCTACTGATATGAACATCAGATATAGATTATTTTAATTGTTTAATTGTTCAATGTCAATCAACATGTGTAGCAGAATAGTTACTAGTAACCACGGTGTTCTGATGATGTATTATCTACCCAAATTACATACTATTTAACTCTTTTTACGAAATACAGTATTCGCCTACGATGAGTATTGTAAAACTACTAATAACATGACATCTTTTACAACACCTGATTTAGTTATTTAAGTGTCCTCATAGTGTAACCATTACACATTATGATGAACGTTATATTTACATGAAGGTATTTAAGTAAGGGATTGCTGATATAGAAATTGCACCAATTCGTAGTGGTAATCTTTTCTGAGAATTTCTGTTGATAATTCACTTTCTAGTTCTCTCTCATAAACCAGTAACTTGTCTGGACAATTAGAAATTAACCAGTAAGGCAGATTGAAACCGAATACATGAAGTGATTGGCGATCTTTATCGAATGAAAACGAGGAATCGAATTGTCGGAGAGATCCAGAACTCATACAGGAATAGTACACAAATAAGAAACGTGAAAAGCAACTGAACTACAAAGAGGCAAAGGCAACTTCCTGAGTTCGGGATTGTTTATGAAGCATTGGAATAATGGGTTCCCAGGAAATCGTTACACCTAGATATATAAGCGATCTAGAAAGAAACGAGGAACTCGACATTGTGTAAGTTCGAAAGTCCTAGAGGGATCGGTGACAAAGGTAGGAGGTTCGAGTTTTGTGGAGGAATCGGTGGCTCTTGAACTGGAAAGAACTAGGTATTAGCTCAACGTTTTCTTAAATTCGAGTGCCTTGTATAATATATCAGTGAATCTTAAACTGAAAATTAACTAGGAACAAACTCAACGGTTGGAGATTCAAGTACCCTGGAGGAATCGGTGACTCTGGACATATCCATAGAAAGAACGAAGAATAAACTCGCCTCGAAGGTTAGATTGTCGTGCAGAGGTATCGATGACTCTTGAACTGAACACAAAACAAGGAAGTAACTAAACGGTTGGAGATTTCGAGTATCCTGGAGACATCGGTTACTCTGGATATGGAAAGAACGATGAATAAACTCAACTGTTAAAGGTTAGAGAGTTGTGCAGAGGTATCGGTGACTTGAACTGACAAGAACGAGGAACTAACTCAACGGTTGGAGATTCGAGTATCCTGGAGGAATCGGTTACTCTGGATAGGAAAAGAACAATGAATAACATTAACTGTTGAAGGTTTAGAGTGTCGTGCAGATGTATTCAGTGACTCTCGAACTGAAAAGAACGAGGAACTTACTCAAACTATTGGAGATTCGAGTGTGCTATAGCCGTCGGTGACCCTCCATATAACGAGAACGAAGAACGAATGGCGCCAGAGGATCAATTATCCTCTATAACACCATAAAAGAAATTGAGAGCCTCAATTTGAAGTATAATCAACTCACGTTACATTATAAAACTCATAAATATAGATCTTCAAATACTTTGCAATAATTTTTATTTTCAATCATAATTTAATCATTTGTAAACACAGTGGCTCAAGTACTAGATGCAATAAGTATGACAAAAGGCAAATTTTACCGAGGGAAATTTTTGTCTGGGAGAGTGTTGCCACTGCGCCACCCGATTGTTCTGTAGACGTCAACAATTACGCAAATCTCTCTTCAATTAGCCCCATTGTCCGGGCCGGACACGTTATTGTCATAATGGCAACAATAGTGGCCAATTAAACTAATGAGGCCGCGCTATTGATTTATGCAACTCTGGGGCCATTCAGGAATCAATCCGTTCGCGGAAACCGAGTAATGAGGCAAAGCGGGGCTCCGCAACCGAGCGTCCTGCCACGTCCGCGATGTTGATGAGGCGTTGCTGGGCAAAACATTTGGGTTTAATGTTGAATACCTGGTAAGTATGCCGCAGAAAGTTATATATGCTCATTTTAACGATAAAATTAACTTCCTCCCTGTAGTGAAAATTGTGCTTTCTTAAAGACCATAGAGTTTAGATTTATACTCTAGATGGTAAAACTTTTTCAAATTTTAGTATCCTTATTGCCTATACCTTGTTTTTGCAGCTTAGACAGGTCGTGGTTGGCTGCAGGTGAAATGTCAGTATTTTCGTACGTTTACAAATCTACTAAGCTTGTTTGATACAGATCAGGTATTTACATGACCTTTTCATTTTATCAAGTTTTCTTTCCCCAAGTTTTCACTCAAACAGATCCTTTTGTAAAAATAACAAATATTTTTTTTCCAAACAATTAAAAATGTAAACGAGAGTTATTTAAAAATTCGTTAGTTATTTAATTTATGCTACTAAATTACTTTATAACGTTAAAATATCTATGAATGTTAAAAAAGTTTTGTAGTAAATTAAGAACGTAGTTGTTATTACAAGAGCATTATAAACTCATTTTACAATTAATTAATATTCCCCGTATATTATTATTTTTAGTTATTATATAAATCATGTGTATAAATAAATTAGGATTAAATTAAAGTATATATTATGAAGAAATATGTAAATACCAAGGAATCATGTATTTTACTTGTATATATTTTGCATAATTTCTGGTTGAGAAGGAAGGGTTATTGAGATATATGTTTTAGTTTGTAAGATAGAGATTGTAACAAGTTAAGTATTTTAGTTCTGTTAGTGACTCATGCGGTTATCCATTAATTAATCTCTAGTACAGGCGCCACGGAAGCAGCACGACTGATATCTTTAAGAATCCAAAGACTTGGACTCTGATAAGAAACCTATTTTATTTTGTTGTCCACTGACCACACTACTCGCAAATGTGGTCAGTCAATTCTGAGTTATTATAAAACTTTGTATTGATGTACATTTGATGTCGGTATAAAAATTCATTTATTTATCCCTCGTCTATAACAATATTTTAACAATGGACACAACGTGTTGTTAGACAAAACTTGGGATAAAAACAACATAATGAGGCAAATAATTTTACTCTCCCTATCTTTTGTACCATACGACAATGACAAATACTAATATTAATTCTGTCATCCTGCCAGTTAAGTACTGCTGATTATACGGCTGACGAGGAGGACTCAGATGTGACGTACGACCTGACCAGGACTGGTGGCCGTCACACAGAACTACTGCCGGACAGGACAATATGGTTGTTACTTTATAGTGTGGTCCAGCGGGCGAGATTTGTCGCTGCCGCGGCATATGGAACGGTCGTGATGAATTAAACAACGGTACGCTGAACGCGGTTGCGATACCACCCAAAAGCCGTCTCATTGTGAGAGCCTAGTGAGATTGTTCCGGTCTCACGCATTCCCCTCCTCTCGCCTTTCAGGCATAAATATCAGCCTTGGGACCATATAGGAAAAATGTACATGCTGCAGCAGACAATAGGGAAATTGTGGGGGCTTACAGAATAATAAGTTCAACGAAGAACAGCAAAATTCCATGGATAGACATGCACCTTCATAGAACTCACTCTTCTCTGCATAGAAAGAAGTTTCAAGCTCATTTTAAATCTTAAGACAACAATATTTCTCAAGATATATTACGGATAGTTACGCTATATTAATAATCTATGTAAAACTTTTATATCACTGTACGGAATTAGTTTACAACATTTATCTATTTTGCAATTTTCTTGTTTCCCTCATGGTTGCCCATAAGGCCAATGTAACACCTTTTTACTAACGCTCAGCCAAATCTCATGGACTGACATGCACCATCGTCGATCTTGAAGTTGCCTATATAGAAAGGAAGTATCATGCAAACTTTCAACTTTATAGTACAGTTCGTTCTCGAGATATGTTGCGGATAGTTAGGCTATATTACTAAGCCACGTGTGAAACTTTCATATGATTTTATTCAATTTGTGTACCAAATTTATCTATTTTGCAATTTTCTTGTTTCCCTCATGGTTGCCCATAAGGCCAATTTAACACCTTTTTACTAACGCTCAGCCAAATCTCATGGACTGACATGCACCATCGTCGATCTTGAAGTTGCTTATGTAGAAACGAAGCATCATGCAAACTTTCAACTTTATAGTACAGTTCGTTCTCGAGATATGTTGCGGATAGTTAGGCTATATTACTATGCCACATAAAAAAGTTTTATATCACTGTACGGAATTTGTTTACAACATATATCTATTTTGCAATTTTCATGTTTCCGTCATGGTTGCCCATAAGGCCAATGTAACACCTTTTTGCTAACGCTAAGCCAAATCTCAAGGACTGACATACACCATCATCGATCTTAAAGTTGCCTATATAGAAAGGAACCACCATGCAAAATTTCAACTTTTTAGGTCAGTTCGTTCCCGAGATCTCGTGGATAGTCAGGTAAACAGTCATAAATGAAATTTGTCCAGCCCTCGAGTGACACCGACACCAACATACCACAAACAAATAAGGAATACGTCATCACTATGATGAAATCGTATCGAGCCCTCCACAACATTCTTTAAATTTTATGAAAGACTGCTGAGGGATTTCGTGGTACCTCAAATATTCAAAAATTTCAATTAAACCGATACGAAGAAATATCGAGGGACCCGAAAGAACATAACAAAAATCTTTACTGACCTGATTCACTTTTCCCGGCAGCTATCATAGCAGCTTTACTACTCCTTGACTCAAAAATCTTTCTTGGACCGAAAGGAATATATGTACCAAATTTTCAAGTCCCTAAGAATTATCGCACAGACATAATTATTTAAGTCAACATAAATATATTTCTTAGTCTCTAGCAAATCATTAAAATATAATTTTGAAATAATCAAGTTAGAACAATATAAATACATACCAAGAACTAGAAATTTGTTCTGTGTTGCTATAAACTCCTCATTTTAGTTAAATTCAGCGATGGTATTATGAATAATAGTTTGGCTGCTTAATTCATTGTTTGTGTATATAAGGTAAGAGTATTCCACACTACGTACGTATCGCGAGGTCGCATGCCAATATTAACATCTATAGCTCAGTGCATTTTCGAGAAGGCTTGCTGATGGCCAGACAGACCAACAATCGTACAGAAAAGGCGTTTTTAAATCACCCTGGAAGCAACATATAAATTGTGTCAACCTGCTGAGTGATGGGTGTTAATGGCGCTCAGCAAAATTCCATGGTTTAACTCATGCTTGTCTATTTAGTTTCATGCAAAATTCGAAGTCTGCTGATGAAATCTTTCTCGCTATATCTTACCACATACACGAGAATGTTTGTGTTGAAGTAGTAAAAGCTCCGTTGAGCTAGGTATGAGTATATTATGGAAGAGTGCGCTGAAATCAAATCTTGCTACTTTTAACACTGACTTTTCACTCTATTGTTTTCAATTCTCTACTCTATGAATAAAAGTCCTAAAATCTTATACGATTGTACTGAGTTCGTTTACAAACTATTATTCTGCTATTTTCTCGCAGCCATCGTGGTTATTCATAAGACCAATGTAAAAATAATCGTTCAACCAAATCCTATGTAGTGACATGCACCATCATCAATCAATGATGCTTCCAACAAAATTAAGTTTGCATATCAGTTTGTTTTCGAGATAACGTTCGAAAGATAAGACAGAAATGAAATGGTACCAGACGCTCAAATGACAGGCTTCACTGACGCTCAGCCAATAACAAGATGACTCTTGTGTTGATGACTGAAAGTTGTAGAGCACTCCTGGAAATTTTAGAGTTTTGATGGTGGAAAAGACTGAAGCTAAGTTCCACTTCCACATCCACGTCAGAGCGCGGTACACGTCCCGTCGTGGTCCACAATAGACTAAGATACTCCACTCTTTGCTGATCCCACACAATGGCCCTTGCAAATCATCCACCATACAAACGTATCGCCTCTATTTATTACAAATTTACAAACCCATTTCCATAGAATGACGCTGCGCCGTGCGACACAATAGCACCGAACTAATGGTTTATTTATAAAAGCCGCCACTTGGTGCGCAGGTGTCGTTCGGCGATCCTGAGATTACTATAGTAATTATGCGCAGAATTCAGTTTTGTATATTGTATAATAAGCAAAACTATTAATTATGACATAAAAAATCTTCCTAAATTCTAGCTGTGTTATAATTATGCACTTTAAACCTGAAAAGAACCGGATAGAAATTCCCGCTTTGCTTGTTGATGTTGCAATATTTGAATCTGGCTTCATATGGATAAAAGATTCAAACGGATTTCTCATATTGAACACACATCTTCCAGGTAAAGTAGCGTAATATTTCCAATCAGACATATGTAAGTCCTTTGTTTGATCCGTTTTGTTGTTATTGTGTAATTATGATGGGGATCAAACAAACCAAAATGTGGTATTTCCTAACAGACCGTCGTGAAACTTCTGGTGACGAAAGAGATTAAAAGTATTGGGGCACAAAAAATTATTTAGAACAAATTCTAATTTAATTTAAATATACTATTACAAATACTATGATAAAATCGTCCTTCTTTAGAAACTGAATCTTGTGGGCAACTATATTGTATCATTTTATAGAGTATTCATCCTTGTTACAGATACGAATTTTATGAAATGGATATAGGTTTGAACCAAACTGATATGGTATTATTCAACTTAAAACAAAGCTATAGTTAGATAATGGGTTTACAGAAAGTAAGCAGTAAACATAAATATTGAGAATAAATAAACATCTGTTTTAAGGCAGAAAAGATATGACATAGTACTATATACACTCCTCCTTTATTTAAACATAGTCTCTGAGATATATAGAGGTTCTTCTTACTCTGGAGGAGCGACGGATTGTTGACTGCTATAGAGAGCAACGATTTGTTGACTGATCTAGGGAGCAACTGACTTGTTGACTCCTCTAGGGAGCAACGGATTTTTTGTACCTCTAGGGAGCAACGGATTATTGATTGCTCTAGGGAGCAATGGATTGTTGACTGCTATAGAGAGCAACGAATTGTTGACTGCTCTAGGGAGCAACGGATTTTTGACTGCTATAGAGAGCAACGAATTGTTGACTGCTCTAGGGAGCAACGGATTGTTGACTGCTATAGGGAGCAACGGATTGTTGACTGCTCTAGGCGATATGTTGACTGTGGAGTCGAACAACATAGGAAGGATTGTCATTTAAAAATGGATTACGGTACTATCATCAGGTTCGATATGGTTAAATAACCTCTTGCTGATTATTATTCATTTCTTGGCTAATCGTTCTCCTTGTTTGAGGTAGGTTAAAATCTTGATTTGTGTTTGTGGATGCAACATCAGAGTTTGAAGATGAAGGCATTATCAAAAGTCCCTCATTTTGTGGAATAGCTTCGGGTGGCGCTGCAAGATAACGGGTTGACATAACACCTTCTCTCCCGTCGTTCTACTTACTGCGAGCGTAGTCCGGGTTAGCTTCAACAAAGTCCCTGTTCAATCAGAGATTCGTAATATTGTTACTTCACACTTGTCTCCTGACCAGTACGGACCAGGATTCATCAGCCACTGCGGTTGCGATGTCCCATAAAAAGACTTTCTTGGATGTTTGAAAAGACGATCGTGTGGGGTTTCGTTTGTGGCATTACATAATAAGGAAGGGATACAGTGGAAGGGTTCCGGAACAACATATTCCCACTGTTCTGTCTTCATTACTTTACTTTTCAGGATAAGCGAAATTGTTTCCAGATGATTCCGTTGTAGCGCTCTACTTGAGAATTATGTCAAAACCCCTACCCTGGGGATTGTAGGGTGATGAGCAACTTGTGGCAATTCCTTTTGGATGTAGGAAATGCTTTATTTCTCTGATATGAAGGCAGAACCTTGACCGGAATGAATGTATACAGGTATTACAAAGATGGTAAAAATTGACATCAGAGCTTTGATTACCGAAGATGTATCTGAACATGGAATATCAAATAGATATCTTGAAAAATCATCGACGATGGTTAGAATGTATCTGTTTCCTGTAACTGAGGGGGTCGATCATTTGAAATCAATATTTCGTCTCTAAAAAATCAAATATTAGTTTCTTATCATCCCTTGGAGGAAGGAAGGATTTTGTATGTCTGATATTCAGGAGATATTAAGCAACTATGGAACTATGAATAGTATTTGGCTAATTTATGTCCTTTTTCTGAAATTGACATCAATGGTGTGAGTTTATTTAATGTTCGTAAATACCTCACAGTAATGTTTTGTGTGTTTCAAAACTTTTTGAAACTGTAATATAAATAATTGTCGCTTTTTGTGTGTGAAATTAACATTAAAAAATAATTTGTGAATCAAATAACTTGGCTGAACAAAGAATCTATATAAAACAAGATAACATATCCATCAAGATTACAACTCTCTGATATCAATAAAAAATCAAAAACTATATACTTTATTTATATATGAACATTGACTAATGCGTAAAATCCGATTATATTAGTTGTAAATTGGTACAACTTTGCTAAAGTAAACACTAATTACTGTAGTAAAAATGAACTATGTAAAGTGTTTTTCCTTAAAATCCGTTGCATTGCAATTTTGCAGTAGTTAATTTTGTATTGAAAATGGAATATTCTAATAGTAACCTTTTACTGTGGTTTATTCGTAAAAATATATTGACCCGTACATATTTTACTGTTAAATCAACTAATTTAGAAAATAATAATGATGTATAAATAAAACTAAACTGCAATCACTAGTTTTTCTGTAGGAATAAAAAAAACTGCTCGGTTTTATTCTAAGAAAGAAGCAAACAAATATTTCAATACTAGATTCAATTCTGATTGTACTTAAAGGATCGGGCTTCATATTTCACTTTTCAATTATAATTTTGGCAACAATCTTATTCAGGGAAATTATTTTATAAATTAGATGAGATGAGAAGTATTGTATGTATAGCAAAGCGTGTTAATTACATAGTAATACTCCAGAGCAAACCAAGTTGTGTAAACTATGTCTAGTCTGACTTATTGCAATGTGAAGTTTGTTTGAACAATAACGGGTTTTAATATTTGGGCACTTTTTGGCGAATTAAAAATCTAGTAATGGAATAGTGTTGTAGATTTGTGCAGTTGGGTAAGGTATTGACAGATATTTATCAGATGTTGCAAAGCACTTTAAGAAGATGAATTTCTGGATTGATCATTCATTCGACATCATTCGAAGAAACTCTTGTTCAGAGCGCCCATCAACTTCAACTAACAACTAACAGGTGAGAAGAGTGGACACTCATGCGAACAAATAGTTAAATCTTTGCCCTACTATTCGTGAAATGGCAGAGAATTTAAACATCCGATTTGTCTAACGCCAATGAATCTCAATTGAAAAACTTAAGATGCGCAGAGCGACTGCAAAACTAGCACTGAGACCATTGTCTTTATCAAAAACAACAAGTCCAGACAGTAATGAACTTCTTGAAATTGCAAATCAAAATGTAACTTCTTTGAAAAATCGTTACTGGATGAAATGGAAATTCACATTTTATGATTTTATCTGGAAACTAACATCCAATCATCACAACAGAAGAAGAATAATTCTCCAACTCCAAAAAGATTATCAAAGCCAAGTCCAATATTAAGGTTGTGCTTAAAGATTTCTTTGACTGGAAGGGTATCATCACCCTAAATTTCTTTTCAATGTTAAGCAAGATTTATGTTGGTTATCGTGAAAACCTGAGACATTCGCATGGGGTTGGCAAAGCCAAAGTTGTGGCAAAGTGGGAAGGTGACTAAAGTACTAGAAAAAATAAAACTGTTATGTTTATTTGCAGATATCCTCCTTAGATTATAGTAATTTGTTCGAATACTGAGTACTTCCATTTTGCTTTGCTCATTAGCTTATTACACTAAAATGCCATGACTGTCACTCGTCAGCCTCTATACTTATCAAACCTGATCTCTGCGGATTTTGTTCCAGTTCACAAAAGTTCCTGGAAATCCCCTGAACAGTTGAAAGTATATTCGCAGGGTCTTTCCACCAATGCAAACAGTGATGGAAGAAATTTACTTCCCAGAGAGCTTTAATGAGCCAAAATGTTTGAACTTATAACTCTTCTTCATAAATGGTTGTTATATCAGATAGTACATTTATTTTTAGGGCTATACGTTAATGAAATATATAAGAATTCAGTAAATTAATAAGTTTTGTAAATCTCTTGCAGTTTTACCTATACATAAATCTTTTGTGGGTTGTCAAACATCAACAATAATCAAATTTAGAGTTTGAAACGAAATGCAAAATTACTGATTTATTTATTTTGAGATCTAAGGTTTTGTAAGTTGGCTTGCTTCCGAATCTGAAGTATGTATTAACAAAAGCCATTGTTTAATATATAGCAAATTGAAACTTACGATTGAGAGGAATTGGTGTAAGCCACGAATTCATGAAATCCGACCAAGCGACGACTTGGCTTTAAAATCTATATCACAAATGATAGACTTGTTTTTACAACTTTGTTAACCAAATCAATACTTCAACATTTATTTATTTATGTAATATAATTCTTGATTGCGTACTATTGTTGCTACGTAATTTATTTGTTAATATTACAGTCTAATATCTTGTTAAAACCAAGTAGTGCTATTTGTTGTTTATTGCTGAAATATTTGTTAGAGTAATGAATTGAGTTGCTATTGCATTTTATTGTTCATTAATGGCTTAGTTTATATTGTTGTTATGTTCTTTCAGAGTTTATATTATTGTTATGTTCTGTCAGAGTTTATATTGTTGTTATGTTCTGTCAGAGTCTATATTGTTGTTATGTTCTGTCAGAGTTTATATTGTTGTTATGTTCTGTCAGAGTTTATATTGTGGTTATGTTATTCAGAGTTTATATTTGTTTTACGTTTTTATAGTTGTTATATATAATTTATTGTGTATATTTGTTGCTTAATTAATTATGGAATTTTAAGTTTAGCCGAAAGTATTTCTGCTTCCAAACAGAAAGTAACGCTGGGGAAAAAATCGTAAATGGTCTTGACTGTGTGATAGGCATGAGAGGTGTTGTGGGCTCTAGTGGTAATATTCTTGTTTTCTATTTATTTGTTAATCACAACATTCTTTTTGCATAGTGAATTCGTCAGGCTTTGTCACTGTTCTGTTTTCTTTATTTTTATTGTTATTTAGATGTAAGATTCTATTTATTGTTATTTAGGTATAATATTCTATTTATTGTTATTGATGTTTATAAAGTATTTATTTATAAACTATTTCTCTATATATTTTGGTAATAGATGTAATATAGAGTACTGAGAATGTATAAATAGGTATGTATTGGTTATAGTATTAGGGATGAATTTGGAATAATAATATGGAAGTAGGCACATAGAATGAAAATTAGTTTAATTACTGAGTAGTTATAATGCCCACACACGCCATTTCCGGTGTCTGGGTTATCTTTGCATGTCATTATATTGTACATTACTGAATAAAGGATTTCTGACTTCTGACATGAAGCAAATTCAAACTTACTATTAGTGCGAGAATTGGCGTCAAACCATGAATGAATTCATGGAATCTAACCAAGCAATGTCTTACCTTCAAAATCAGTGGACGACAATTGCCGTGAGAGTGATGCTGGGATTGAGAGCCAGAGACCGTGCAGAGATGCTTTTAGGGAGCTGGAGTTACTGACTGTGCCCTGTCTCTATATTCTCGAGGGGTCCTTTACTCCAGATCAAAGTGCGCTTTGGTTCGAGGCGGGGATGTTCATCATCATGAGACTAGAGGCAGGGTCAACTTTCGCGTCCAACAGCACAGAACAAATGCCTTCAGAAATTTGCCTTCTCAAGTTGATGTCAGACTAATCAACAGTCTCCCTGAACGTACCACTTTGGTGTCAAAGGCATTTTACTCTGTTGACAAATTTATGATGAATCGCTGGGACAATTAAGAGCACAAAAATTCACAAAATCGTATTGTCGGACCTGTAAAGTGTAAGAGAGAAGTTTGAACGAGGTCATGTATGTTTGAGTGGGTCATTGTCAGTGAGAATGGTTAAGTTAGATTAAGGACGGTTGTGATACAATGTTTATATTGTCTTTTCACAATAAACGATATTATTATTATTGTATATAGCAGAAAATTACAGAATATTCGTTATAGTCTTGTTAATCAAAGCGATGGTTTAATATTGAGGCGTCAAGAATGCAAGAAATCCACCCAATCGACAACTTGCTTCAAAGTCCGTAGCAAAAAATGCTAAGTCGTTACAGTCTTGACATACACCACGTTTGCGAGGTATCATTGACTTCGATCAAAGACAAATGTTACTCTAACCCATCCAACCGTTGTCGATAGCCGCACGACAATTATTAAAGTAAAACAAGAAACGAGAGCAGGAAAACGTTAGATGTGAGATGTTTTATTGAAAGGAAGTGAGTGTCTGGCGAGCCGGTGCCATAACATGACTTGTCGACAATGTACGGTGTACAACTTGCCGGCGTTATATGCAGGCCACGGCTGTCGCATGCTAATACGTGTTCAATGCGGCCGGTGAATGAAGAAGTGCGACGACAAGTGTTCCACATTTTTATGAAGATGCGGCTCTCCACGGCCCCTGTACCGTGCCGCTACCAATAACCTGATCTATTGTCAGCAGAAGCCTACTATTGTAACCAAATCCTCCTCCCTTACGCGACATCCTGCCTCCGCCACTATTGTCCCCTTTAGGAGTGATCTCCTCCGGGTTTATTGCCTCATTGGATGTCCACATGGATACTCTACCGCTACCAAAGGGGAAACTGCCGCGTGTGCTTTGACCGTACGGCAAATTACGCACTTCCTTGTTTGAGAATGTACCCTTTCTTCTGAGTAGAATGCCGACGCAGCATTTCTTCGTGCTGCCTCGCACAAGCCAATCTTCAAACGGCCAAATCGTTAACATCAAATTACCAGTTAACACATACGACCTAGTTATACACCTTTTTCAGTTTTCTTCCATTCCTAAAGTATACTCCTGAAAGACTTCAGCAGTCTGTTTATACAGTGCTCTCCTAAAATGATCTAAAGTGGTTATGATTCTAGGTGGATTCTCATCCTTCGCCTTGTATTTGAATGACTTTTCTTACATTGTGCAGCCCCGCAGCTCTGGTGGCCCGTTAATTTCATCCGGTGACTTTCGTGTAGAAGAACTATAATCGTGATAGTTCCCAATTATTCAAGATATTGCCCAAATCACCCCGTGAAGAGCTTCCTACTACCTACCGAAGCTCAAATCCCACTCAACGACTTACCAGTTAACTCATATGTCTTGTTTTACCTAGTCAGACACCTTTTTCACTTTTCTTCCATTCCTAAAATATACTCATATCCTGAAAGACTTTAGCAGGCAGTTTATAAAGTGCTCTCCCAAAATGATCTAAAGCATTGTAGTAGGATTCTCATCCTTAAGTCTTGTACTTGAGTGATTTTTCTTACATTGCGCAGCCCCCGCAGCTTTGGTGGCCTCTTAATTGCATCTGGCGACTTTCGTGTAGAAGAGCTCTAATCGTAATATTCCCCAAGCATCCAAGATATTGCCCACAATCACCCCATGAGGAACTTCATACTATCGAAGTCCAAATCCCACTCGACGTACTTGTGGACAACGGGCATATAGCAGACAGGAATATCCTTAATGACTGGTACTCAATTGTTTCATGTGATCATTTCTAATTGGCTGAGCGTTGGCGAAGCCCATCACTTGGGGGTGTATAAAAGGTTAATGTATGTGTGACTGTCTGCAGTAAATTTTGAGAAGGAACTAATAGAATGGAATTTGACTTAATTTCCATACAAGCAACATCGAGTTCGAAGATTGTGCTTGGCACTTTATGAGAATTGCTTGAACATTTTAGCAAACTTTTATATACTAGTCTAATGGGTAAACGTGATGTCAACGAGATAATCGCGGAATAAATAAATTTGTAAACGAACAGGATACAATCATGTGACACTAACATATACCATATTGACATATTAACGTAATGAAATGAGTAACATATACCATATTGACATATTAACGTAATAAAATGAGTAGCATATACCATATTGACATATTAACGTAATGAAATGAGTAGCATATACCATATTGACATATTAACGTAATGAAATGAGTTGCATATACCATATTAACATATTAACGTAATGAAATGAGTTGCATATACCATATTGACATATTAACGTAATGAAATGAGTAGCATATACCATATTGACATATTAACGTAATGAAATTAGTAACATATACCATATTGACATATTAACGTAATGAAATGAGTAACATATACCATATTGACATATTAACGTAATGAAATGAGCTACAGACTTGAAATTCTAATATCGTGTCCATACAACCTCAGTGAATGGACAAGTAGTGTGATGTACTCCTATCTCGTTCATACGCGACTGATTATAGATTTTTTAAATTGTGCAGTTAATAATGCTATCTAAATTATTTATTAGTGTTAAAAAGCAAATAGTTGGTAATCCTTGTTTACAATACTTGGTGATTGAATTTATTATATCTATTGGCAGAGTGACATGGAAATATTTATATACAACAGGTCCGTAGTACAATTAAAAACAATCTTTTACTGTTTAAGCCTTGACTGGAAAACAGTGTTCTCCATCCACCTTTGGTCGCATCAAAACACCAGACACAAGTGTATGAAACAATGCATAAACATCTTTTCATCTTACCAGCTTGTTATTACAAGGTTTGAAACAAAAACTCGTGTATTCTGCTAATATATTTTTAACATCTTTAAATACCATGAATCCTCTCATTATTTCAGAATTAGAGTTTTTACCTTTATTTGGGTAACTGCAAATACAAAATCACTTTATTCCTAAATAAACTAAGTATTGTAATGATGTCAGGTATTTTAAACAAAAACAAAATTATTCAAGTAGTGGTTCATTGTCTTCTTTCATTGAACTCAGCCACCGAGTTTCTACTGCCATTCTTGGATTGCTGATTAACCAGTCAGTAAGGGATTTTTTCAATTCTTCCTCCGGAGAGACGTCTCTTTTCCTCTGGCAGTAGATTATGCAGCTTCATACCAATGTAAGAGGGTCTCTTCGGAGGTGGTAATCTGGGAAATGGTATTTTATGCTATATCAGGTGTAGCAGTCGTGAAGATCTTAACCTTGTGCCAAAGATTGTCTAACAACATACATTAGCACTTTCTTTCACGTAGAGGTTTACTACAGTCATCACCAGACGTATAAATGCTTCTCTACAGCTTTCCCTGAAACCTAGCCCTGATAAGGCTCTTTTACTCCTCTTTTGCAACACCAATAATCTCTGGAGATTACTTGCTGAGGTTCCTCCTCACACCACTAGTCCATATCTAAGGTGTGTTTCAAATTGATAAGCTACTTTTGCAGTAGTTGTATTACTTACTGGTCTTATTGGTGTTTAGGAACGAGATTATCCATATGCTATGACCAGGAGAGGCTCTCATCAACAATGACTCCCGACTTGATTAACAAGTGCCATTACAGCGTCTGCGAAGTTCTGACTGATGGTTGAATGTTGGCACTGGAAGTGTTTTCTTTGAAGGAGTCAGTTTATTTTATTCATGAGGCTTAATACACTTTTTGCTCTTTGCCTAACGTTGCGATAATCGCGTTCCCGATTCTTAATTAATTTGGCTGAGTGGCTAAGGCATGGATTAGCAGGAAACGCCCACGGTGACGGCATGGCGTGATGCGCTACCCGTAGGACGCGGTCGGGCCACAATAAGACGAGAGGCCCAATCACTCGCCTTCTCCACAAGATTGTGATCATAAATCGCGCCGATCACGGAAAAAACTCTCTGGGTGTTGAACAGAGACAAATTCCCGGCTCCTGCACGCGAGACTTCCAGAGCCGGTGTAAATCAAACCTGTCCGCGGCATTAGTCCTGTAGTCCTTCGGAACTTCTGCATCTATCTCCCCTTGCGACAAGTTGACTGGGGCGGGACGTCTTCATTGATTTGCCTACTTAATCTTCAGTCACTTTTACATGCTGTCTTTGTGCCTTTCATATTTAATTAATACAAAACGGATGAAGTCGACTTATTTAGACTAGCCGTATCGTTAATTAAATAAGTGAGTGCCTAAACATCATCCTTGAGAAATGCTAAATTTAAATGGAAATTCATTATCATTCATTCTGAATCATTTGATGTGGATCACTCTAAACATTGCCTGGTGAAGAACCGAAATGTCTGATTAAAATCTGTATACTAAGCAACTGCTACTCTCAGATTTAGATCAACAAGTTTTGATACTCAAGTTTGAAAATTATGCTTAAACTAACCAGTAGTTGAATTTTGAGTTTAGCATTCCAGTTCACCTCCCTTTTATTGTAGCGTCTGGAATCTGGGGTCATGTTCGTTTGAAGAGATCCAAAGAAAGTCGAGCCACGAAGAAGGTCAAAACGAAACATAAAAATAATTTGAAAAAATTAAAGGAACGTTGAATTGGAGCTAAACTCAGTTCCTCCACTGTGCTCGGAACTCGTGTATATCACATCGTAGTGCACTCAATTATGTACCTGATGAGACAATGAGAATACCACTTCGCCTTTTTATAAGTGTCTCTGATGTCGAAACGATGTAAATGTTTCGTCTTAAACTTTTACGCCGTCGACTTTCTTTGGATCTCTTCAGAAGAACATGACTCCAGATTCCAGGAATCAAGTCTGAGGCACCGTCAGATACAGGCATCGCAATATTAAGGAAGGTGAACTTAACTAAACTCACAATTTATTTGAATCGATACCTTCCTACCATAGCTGCGTTATAACCTGTAGTGCTACAAGAATGGAATATTAAAAATTTACTTTCTTTATTTCTCCGTATAAAGATGTAAAAACGTGATATACAAACAAAAACTTGTTTCATCCAATTAACAACGAACAAGACACCGGTTTAGGCGCTTTTCATCCAAATTGTTCTATTCAAAATTCATAACGCGAAAACTTGTGATCCAATTGAGACCAAATTTGGTAACACCACTCTGGATAGTTATTGTGCTCACATGGTAAATTAACAAAAAACTCCACATTTAAATCTGTGTTAAAAATTTAACGTTTTAAATACTGTTAAAAACTTACACGACCAAGTTGACTTTAAGAGCTCCTCCACAACGACACCAATTCCGAATTCTTTCAACCACCCGGTAAAGAATAAAATTTGAAATTTTAATTTTAAAACACATTTTTTCATATAATGTCTAAAATTAAATACTCAAAATCAGTGCATTTGTTACCTATTAGTTTGTATAGAAATGTGTAAACTTGACTTTTTCACGTGTTTATATCATAATGTGACCAATTTCATAAAAATCGTTTCTACTTACTTTGCTGTTTTGGGCCGCGTTTTGTCTTTTAAGATAAGCTCGTTCTTTAACATGTATAATTTTTTCGGAGGAAACGATAAAAATAATTGAAGATTTAAGGATTTTTATAGACTTATGCCGTCGTTAAGTGAAACAAAAACAATAACGTTTCGTGATCTGCATTCTAATCTCTTCCTCAGGTCTTGTCTCTGCCGTAACGATCACCATTTACTACTGGTCACTAGTCAGTTGTCAACGTCTGATTTTTGCAAGCAGACGTCGTGTAGCCTGTGTTCCTTTAGTTCTGTTTATAATTTGTGCGTGACGTTTACTACAACACGTGTGTTGTGATTTCTGACTTCTGCGTGTAACAAGGTTTTTTACACTTAACCTACTTTGTGTCTATGTTTTACACTATTCTTTCACGTAAAGTAATCTAAGGAAGAGATCAAATTGCAATCTCTAAATGGTGGAATTATCGAAGTATCTGTTTTCTTCACAAGCATTGCTAAAACAAAATTCAAACAAGCAAATACACTGTAGGCATATGCACTAGAAATTACATAATACAAGACACAAATTCACAAAAATTATGTTGTGCTTTTAAATGATTCATAGTCAAAAGTAACTTTCAATAGTTGATAAATTCCAAATATTGTTACGTTCACTACTTACAGGGTACATCATTATCAAAAATAGTTCCCGACTTAAAACAGTTTTAATATGACGCCCCTATACATTTATAAATATTATTTATTATATTAGTTACTAGAAAACAGACCAACTGTTAAAGATTTAAAAACTGGAAACGTTTTAAAACAACTTAGTAGTACACTTTTTTATGTCTGTATGGTTTAAAATTTCAACTCTATGGTACCATTGAAAGATTTGAATTGTTATATCTCAGCGATTAAGCATCGTAAAGTAAAACTGGAAAGGTGTTAAAGTACTCAAGTAATGTCACAATAACAGCTTGAATTTACAATTATTAGGTAAACGTAATACATTTCATAATAGTTTGATTAAATTATTCACTAGCAAAACTGGAGAAATTGATGATTGATTAATCCCATTATAGTGGCATAATATAAGGATGAAATGAAAATCATTTAAGCATAAGTAGTTTGTTATTTACATCGCTTAACTGAACATTCAATTCATCTTTGGACGGCTGCCATTTCCGGCTCGGTTGTCCGTTTGAGCTCTGGTTTGCAGCATTGTACTCTACTAATAAAGACCTTTAATTTGATGTGCATAACAAGCTATGCTTACATTTACCATTTGATGACTCCTTGTGGGTCGTACCCCTGAAGAAGTAGCGGTCACTGGATACGTGTTAAATAAAACTTTTTGTCCAGTAAGCTTTGTAGCCCTATCGTAAATCGTTTCAAAAATATTTTACCGCCCCGGAACTTTTCGGGTACCTTGCAAAATCATATGATAAATTTCTGGTACTTCATAATTTTAAGATAATAATTGTTACACAAAGCTTTTAGAATATAAAATTAGGTACGCTTAAACCTGGTAATCAGGATTGTGTTTATTATATCCCGTTTTTCAGTAATTTATATTAAAATTAAAGAATTCAAATCTTGTTTCAGATGAAACTACGCGGTGTTAAAGAAAGAGCCGATTTTCATGTTAGTGTCCCACTTCTATCCGTGCTGGTGTGATGTGTGATTGTGTTTCTCGTACTCGTGACTTGTGCTCGGAACTTGCATTCTCTGCAGTGACTCCAAGCAGCTTTTGGGTATGTTTAAACCATTTTCTTTCCCTTCTTTCTGCTCTTTATTTTTGTATTTACTATACCTCCCCCACTTGACGAAGGGGATAGATTCCAATCCTCGAAACGTTGTGTTATACCTTTTTTAACGATGGCAAATGTCCGAAGTCCTGTCAAAACCTTCCATCGTCAACAAAAAACTTTAAATAAAGCATTCAAATTTATTAATAATAAATCTTTTATTTCCAGGTGACAGACCAACTAGAAATACGCTTTTCTTGCGATTGTTCATGCGAGATATTCTGACTTCAGCAAGTAATCACTAACGCAGTGTAAAGGTGTAGGGAGACTCTGGTATGTTACAGTTAGGCAAACAACTGCCACTTCCACTAGCAAGGTCGCTCGAGGAAGGTGTCAACATTAGTATGCGTGGCAGTCAGCAACCAGTCTATCTACAAGCGTCTCTCATTAACCTCCATCCGACAAATTTGGACCCGGGCCAGCATTGTTCTGTTCTGTGGCGTCTACTGCACCTGCCCCTGCCCCCGCACTTCCACCCGTCCTCCCACGCAGCTGCCTCTTTCTCCCAATTTTGCAATTAAGGTATGTTTATTGATTGCCACACACTGTTTACGCTTTAGAAGAAAACAATAGAACACAAACATTAATTTCTTTGAGATATTCTCCATGCTCTGTTCATTGCACAATGATTGCCTTTACATTATTGCCTTTATATTAGCTTTAATTTTCATTTTAACAGGCTGAGTTAAAACAATGATTTCTCTCTTATCAATTAACCTTTAAATTATAATTTCATAAACAGTTTCTTTGTTACTAGACAATCCTGTAGATTTGAGAAGTCGAATTTACGCTGCTATTGTAAGACTAACGCTTCATTTGCTGAAACGGAATGTGGCAAACAATGATATCCAATTGATTTGATATGATTAACATGACCAGACATGATCATTTAGAAGCTCGGCGTAAAGACGACGTCATTGTAATTATATAGTTTAGCATTGTACTTTTCCGATGTAATTGCTAATAAATCGCCCAGCCCAGCCAAGACGAGGTGAACCATGCTCCATGCTCCATGCGGGGCGTCATTACAGGCTGATGTACAGCGGTGTGCCAGGCAGATGACCAGACACGATCGTGTTGAAGTGCGGCGAGAAGACGACGTCACTGGCCTGCAGAGCTCGAGGATGACCAGACACGGACGTGTGGGGCTCCGCCGCATGAGCAATGGCAGTAGTCAAGGACGAGTGGGCCGGATAGTTTAGCATTGTACTTCTCCGATGTAATTGCTAATAAATCGCCCAGCCCAGCCAAGACGAGGTGAACCATGCTCCATGCTCCATGCGGGGCGTCATTACAGGCTGATGTACAGCGGCTTGGCGGACTGCAGCAAACTACGTACAGGTATATTGCCCACACTACACTGTCTAGAAATGCAGGTATTGTTATAAACAACAATATTTTTCACAATAGCTTAATCAATTAAATACGTATGATCATAATTTACTTTTGAAACGAAAACCTGATACCTGCAGCTTTTTTACAATGTTTTAATTGACGATGGGTGGCTGTAAAGTATAGCATTTCAGAGATTTGCCATCGTAACAATACACTATGTTTCGAGGATTGAAATATACCTTCTTCAGGTTGTTTTTTTAACAATATTAGGACAAAACTGACTACAGTTAATATGTATTATAGATCATTTTGTTTGAGTACTCAGCAGTTGAGATGGAGAATATTAGAAAAATAGTCTTTCGTAGTCTCCTTATATTTTATTAATCATTTCTTTGCTATCCATTCAGCCTTCTCAGTAAATCTATTAGTCTGTAGTTTGCGCTGAAAGTTGCCATTCCAGTTATAAGTTCCTAGAATCATGAAAGTATATAACGCAAAAAAATGAATTCCAGGTACAGATTTCAAATAAACACGTTTTTCCGCAGAAACTCAAAATGTTTTCAATGAATAAATCCACTAGTTGAATCAATATTTAATGACGAATAACTTTGTAATCAAGCAGTCACATCCAGAAATAGTAGTCGTTCAATGAGATTAGAAAGCCAATACATATAATCTGAAATTAGGATATATCTGAAACAATGCCAGATGTTGAAGAAAATAAGAACTTGTTAATTTTAAGTTTTTAATAAAAAAAGCTGTTGACATATCCAAATCTATTTTAATTATTTTCTTTCATTTTGTAAGTAAATATTCCTGATTAGCGTCTGAAAATAATATTTTTATTAGTAATTTTTTAAATAGGAAACTAGGCTCCTAATATGACTTCATTTCTAGTATTAACGTAGTTCTTAAATTCGTAACATGAGATACTATTTAGAAACAGGTTTGTAAGTAACTCTTATAAGATTAGAACAAAATGTTTTATTAGTTAAGTAGGCTGTACTATGAATTAGTGTACAAATTTTGGTTGTAGCTTGTCATGGATTGTTATTCAAGAAAAGTTTAAATAAATAATACTAAATTAATTTTTTTTTACTTGGATAGGAAGAATCTTAATTTTCTTCATATAACTATTCGAAATTTTAAATGTTGATAATACTATTGATGGATCCTTTACATAGATATTTCTGAGACTGTGGTGGGTCCTTCAATCCTGGAAGGAGGTTTTGGCCATTGTTTTAATATAAGAAGTTTTGGCGTTGGTATTCCTGTGACACGTGACATCCACTATAACTCTTTGATAACATGGAACCCTGAAACAGTATCCAAGGTTTATATTGGATGGTAAGATTAATATATTTTGGGTTTGAAAAGTGGATATCAGCTGCGTGCCTATGAAACCAAGACTGGGAACTTGGAGATATATTTCCATCCTTGTTAGGGTTCCAAATTACGTGTTTACGTTTCTGGTCATGAGACAGTGAAATGAAAAAGATTTCCTAGATGCAAAATTCTCGCAATGAATATTATTGATCACAAGAATGGAAAAGTTTGCAAAAGTAACTGTGCTGCAAAAACACTCTTCTCAGGGTGGGCACATATTACTTGGTTTTCAGTCTGAACCTCCTATGGATGTTCCTACATCAATAAAAATCCATTCTAAGCGTTTGGTCTTGATCCGTAACATATTGTCAGTGTTTGTATCTCCTCAAATTTGTGGAGCTCTCGACGATGATTAGAGCAGAGCATTAAAGAGTGAGCGAGACCGATTAGAGTATTAAAATTAATAAACACTTCTCATCGTGACAGCGACAGCGGCTGAGGCAGCGGCAGATTACCGTTACTTTCGACTCACGTGGAAACATTCTCACAGGTGAAATTCGCGAAGAAGACTCGCACCCATAAACCAATCATTAGAGCAATCCAAGCCGTCTAGCAAATTGAAGCCCCGGGTAATAAGTGGGTCCTGACTGAACGCCGCATCAATAAATATAACAATCGATTAAATCGCGGCATAAATCTCGGATCGTGAGTCAGGCGTTAGTGTTTGGGCTTATGATTAATAAAGTAGCGACCGCAATGAATCGTAATGCTCTGTAATCAACGGGCCGCCAAACTTCCTGGTGCTGATAGGATCAGCGAGTGCTGACGACCGCTCGGCTGAGGTCTGCTGATAATGTCCTTAAGAGGGGTTATCTATGTGCCATCTCGATGAAGACATGAGAGTTAACCACGAAGTTAACGTCGTCACACTCTTTAGAAGCAAAGTCACGAAAATGAGAGAAGAAATCATAGAAGGAAAAATCACGATGAGTTAATGCCAATTGAAAGGCCATTAAATTAAATTATTGAGTTTTTAACTGATGTGGTTGGAGGATTAAAAAGATTTTGAAGATAGCGTTTCTTTACAAAGTTAGCTCCACATTGTAAACTACTGCGGCATTACTATTTCTAACGAGCCACCAATAACGGCTTCGATCTCTGTATTCAAGCAGCATACAAGTGTAGCTAATGAAACTGGCGTAGCAAAATCAGATCCCCTTCCAATTACGAAAGGCGTACCTCAAGGATCAGTTATTGGCCCCTTGTTCATTTTATACATATAGGATCTAAATCAAAAGTAGCTAGTGTCTATAATCCAGGATGCGGACGATATGACACCAGCTTTTCAAGCGAGTCTCTTGCGTCTGTAAATAACCTGTAACGTCCAGTTTAAGAAATCGGAAATAATACTTTTGTCAATACAGTCTCCATATGAATGCTTAAGAAACTTAGTTCACCTTTTCTGTCCAGTTTCGATAAATACAAATTTTTTCTTCCAATAGTGAGCGAGTTGTCCAAAGCGAGTATTAAGTTCTCAGCTGTTTGTAAGCGAGTAAGTAGAAAACCCTTTACCGTGAAAAGATATTTGGATAAATAACCAGATTAACCTCAAGAATAAACTTAGAAGAAAGCTATGGAACACCAGGAACATTGAAGATTGGAAAAAACTACAAATTATTATGAAACCAGTAAAACATTCCACCATCTGGTTTACAAAAAAGAAATACTTTGCAGCAAACATGACTTAAAACTCATTACATTACATTAAAACTCCAAGTGGTTCATGGGCTTGTTTAAGACAATTCAATGTTCCCAACGACAACTAAAATCTAAATGTCCCACAACATTTAAAGATAAAATATAGTACTAAGTATTTTGTACAAATGTGAGATAAATATGTAGTTGAAACTGTGATATATAATTGTTTTTAATAAGTGAGAAACGAATCTTTCAACTGGTCTATTCAGATGGTAAAACCTGTGAGTCCGTATGCTGCTTCACTTACCTAACAATGAATAGTTCATTTCCTCATTAAGTGTGAAATTTTCAAAAATACAAGATAAGTAGTATTATTTGTCCACTACCAAATATAACTGTCCCTAAAGGTGTTCAAAAGTTAAATTAGTACGAGCTATATTAGTATTGCCAGCCATGTCAAATATTTTGGAATAGATCGCCTTGCGCCATATAGTAGCTTACGTGAAGTATAAAAAATATTATAAAACAGACAATAAGGGGTTAGAAAAATATCAAAGCACATGCACTGTCCTGGTGAATATATAATGTGATTTAATTTATGGAAGAAATGGGTGTAAATCTCTTTGGCGTTACTGGATTATTTGCAGCCTTTCGACTCTGCCGATCATAACTTGCCATAATACATATTCATGATTAGCAAAAATTCTAGGTCACGTTCTATTTATATGGCAAACCACAGGTAGATGTAAGATCGTTGTAAAACACGCCACTTACACTGAGATTCTGTGAATAACATTCAGCAGTTCCAGACGGAAAAAATTCACTTCTCTACGGTCATTATTGGCTGAACACGTTGGAGTTCAGCATTGATCTGAACAATGGCCTCTTCAATGAGTTCCGGATCATATAACAAGTGAAGCTGACAGTCATCTATGTATATATATATGTCCATCAATATGTGGATATTGCAGTTCCGCACACAACTGAGAAGGTCAGAAGTGTACATATTAAACAACATAGGACCCATGCAGTCTCCTTGAGGAACTCCACAATGTTTTGCAGCTAGTTTCATCACCCAACCTTGCTACCTGTCGTCTGCCATATAAATAGAACGTGACCCACTCAATTGACTCTTTGCTAAATCATGAATATGTATTTTGGCAGCCAGCAATTTATGATCAGCAGAGTCGAAAGGCTGCAAGTAATCCAGTAACCCCAAAGAGATTTTATTATAAAATAAATCACTTAATACTGTATATTCAACAGGACAGTGCGTGTGCTATGACTTTTTTCTAAACCCTTATTGCCCGTTCGGTAATAGTAAGTCTGTTACAGTGTCAGATTCCAGACTCTGAGTGCAGAGTCTTAGTGAAGAGGAAGGTGAACTGGAGCTAAACTCAACATTTAGAATATTACCCGCGCCCCTCAGCATAACTCGTCTGTGTGAATGATTGTTCTCTTGTGTAACTAATACAATCAAAGGTATAACCCAGGACAATCAAAACTTAGATGTTTCACTGAGGTTAGTAACTAGAAGCTTTCAACAGAATGCAATAGTGTAATACCATTCCCCATTTTTGGTTCTGCTTGGCCAAGCCGTCTAATAGAATTTTTAACGCTTGTTCCGTTGTTTGAGATGATTCTGTGTTTAATCTTTCCTATGGTTTAAAAATTCTGTATAACATTCTTTTTAACATTTGTATAACAACAAGGTAATAATATGCACAACACAGGCTGGCTGATGTTGTAAGCCAAAGTTCTATACCATTGCGTTACAATGTTAAGCGTTCTAATTTCATCTTGCGATCATAGTTACCCTTAAGAACAATGTAAAAAACTTTCACCAACGCTCAGCCAATTCTGATGTACCAACATCGATCACCATCGAACTCGTTGTCGCCTATATAGAAATGACGATTCATATCACGAGGTGTCATACGGACAACCAGAGAGAAAGATATGCATACAGGCAGGCAAAAATGAAAGTTTTCCAGCCCTTTAGGGCAGGGGTGCCCAACCTTTTTTACCCAAGGGCCACATTGTAAAGCCTTTATGGCCAGGCGGGGCAACATCCCAGGGGATTTGGAACCCCAAACGTATTGCCCGGGGTTTGTTCCAGAAATCTTGTTCAAAATATGAGTTTTAAGGTTATTTGGCCCTTGTTTCCTGATTATTGTAATTTCTTATTATTTATTAGTTGTTAGGTAAAGGTTTATAATATATTATGTTTTAGGTTCTTTTATTAGAAATAAATATAAACCCAGACTTTTGGATGTTTGCTCTAATTCTGAGGGAACAATAAAAAGTCACCAATAAATTGATTTTAATTAATCCTACTAGGATACTAGGACATACAAATTACGTGGTGAGTGGTGACCTTAAGTTGGGTAGGGGTTACGTCGCCGCACCGCGCGCTGTGCCGTGCTTAAGCGCGCTCTATTCGCCAGCCGGCAGCCACCACCGTAGTCAATGAAATCTGTCTGCAACTACTTTACTTCTTTCAACACTCATACTCCACCAAATGAATACGGCTCGTTCTACGTGAAATCGGCTGGACTGCTTGGTTCTCAAAATTTGTATTTATTTAATATTTCAAATGCTTGTAAACAAATTTGGTTGTTTTGGCAACAAGGCGGGCCACATAAAACTGACTCGCGGGCCGGATTCGGCCCGCGGGCCGTAGGTTGGGCAGCCCTGCTTTAGGGCATAGGTTTTGCTAACGCTCAGCCAATGTAAGGAAAACCAAACTACATCCAAATCTTGATTTTCCAGAGCTCTGGCAGTTCGGAGACATCAAAATAAAGAGGTTGATTCATAAGGAGAAATGTTGTCCCATATTTAGATTTTACTTAAGATTTGGCACTACTTAAGAGTGTACTTATGGGCCGTTGCACTTAAGATTGGATCGATGACGAAGTCACCTCGTGCGGTACGCCCCTGTGCGTGCGAGAGAGGCTGGCCGATAAATCGTCCCCGCGGATGGCTCGCTTTATTCTCACTTTTGTTTATAGTTTCCGTTGTTCGCACAGGCGGAATTATGCTCGGACATTGTCATGTAGCGTCTCCCGCGGGCAAGCACAATGTCTGCAATATAACAAAAACACCTCTGCATGACGATGTGCAGTGTGCGGTGTCCATCAGATGTTTATCTTACATCTGGGTACCATACTAGAGTCTCAACAGTACACATGGACATTGCTCTTACTCCATGTAGGAGATCGAATAGTCCATGGGGTAGGACTGTAGAGGTGGAACGTTGCGTACTGTTAATTGGCTGAGCGTTAGCGAAGCCTATCACTCGTGGGGTTTGGGAAAATTTGTCTGTCTGACTGAACGATTGTCGAGAACGAACTAACTTATACACTTGAAATTTTGCTAGAAGTTCAATTTCAATATGGTCAACATCGTGTTCAAGGATAAAGCATGTCACTTCATAGGATGTGGCTGACTGTTAGTGAATATTTTTAAATTTGTTTTATGGGTTGCCAACAAAAAAAAAATAGTATAACAGTTAAATTTGTAAATTAATTGCAAGGAATTATTACATTTCGACTTGTGACATAATAACACACCTAGCCTAATGAAATGAGTTATAGATTTGAATTTTGCATGCAACCTCTGCGAAGCCTGGTTTGCGACATGTGGTGTGGCGTTTTCCTATCTAGTTAAATGACATATAAAGTTTTACATTCCTTAGAATGAACTCGTATTATAAGTTAGAAAATTAGATACTTCGTTCCGAATTACATATATTAAAGTTTAAATACGACTAGTAAATCTACTATTGTACAAATTTTTACCGGTAGGTAATAATCAGAGGTTTGTTGAAAATTAGTTTACTAATGTAATTATTTTAATGGATTTAAATTGATGGTTTAGCAAACATTTAAGGTTAAACACTGACTATTTAATTTACTTACGTTTACTTATACAGGTACATTGATTAAAGAGTAGAAAGATCATTTATTCTATAGCTGACATTCTGTATTTTACGCCGCGTGTATATATATATATATATATATATATATATATATATATCATGTTCGTATACATTAGTACAGATTGTATCAAATCAAATCATAAAACAGTAAATGAAATGAAATGAAATTGTCGACCATACAATGTATTTGTTGACTAGAGAGGTAACTGATCGCGAGTGAATAATCCGTAGATTTCTCTTTGCAAGAGAAGCCTACATGTGTGTGGCCAAATTTAATCTTAACCCTTTCTAATAATTATTTAAGAATTATAAAAGTAATATTCTATAACTTAAGTCCTATGCAGACTGTATATAGCAGGCTATTGTAACGTATGTAGTATAAAATCATGACAGGTACGACCAGTGGATAAAGATCTAAAATTTGAGCTGTTTACGGTCTATCTCAAAGCATGTCAATAGTTTAATTTCTGAATAACTAGGTCAAAAACATTCATTAAATTATATATTCAAGATGTTGAAGATGGAGCTTGTATTGGCTACTTGTTAACTTATTTACATTCAAACGCGTAAACCAATATTTAAAACATTTATTTTTGTGATGTGTTTCGATAGCAAGGTCTCGTAAAAATAAAAGTTTTAAATATTGGTTTATGTGTTTGAATGTAAATAAGTTATATTCAAGAGGTTTACGAACTCTCTGGTAGTATTTTGGGGTTTTGTTCTTTAGGTTAAGGCAAATAAAAATATAGTATAAACTTGTGTCAGAAATTCTTTGTGCTTTTCATATTTTTTGTTAAACCAATGAAGATAAAAGTTAACATTTTGCACAATCATTGTTCTTTCAGTATCAAATCAAAAAAAATTAATATTATATTATCATATCATGTTTCCAGACGGTGGACAGTAGAAAGTATGGCACCTTCTACTATAATAACATGTCAGCTAATGATATTACTGTAATATGGGAAGAATAATAGAAGTTGATACATCATATTACATACATTTTGACACCTTAAACATAAAAGTCGCGTAGAAAATACGAGTAATGTAGAAAATAAATATTTGACATGCTAATAGCAAAGATAGATTCTCATAATGAACCTATGATTGTGTAGTTTAGATTTGTCTGTTTACAATGCTTGTAAAGAATGTATCAACTGGCAAAATAAATAAAATGAAACAAAACATGTGAACTATATAATATATCTATTCTCATGAATAATAAGTTCTAAAATGACTAGGCCAATAAAGTAACAATGATAAAGAAATTACTATTTGTTTACACTGGTCACCACTAGATAGGATTCATAAATTAAACGTTTACACGAAATTCATTTTAAAACTACTGAATTAACTACTGTATAATAAGAACTATCAGACAAAATAAGATGCAGTGCTAGAGGATACAATGCCTGGTATTAAAAAAATCTAGGAGTGTACGAAAATCTGTGGAAAATGAAACAAAAGGTATAAAGAGGATGCATTAACCCTGTTGGACCCAGTGACTGAGTACTCGAGAATAGATACGCAGTAGCTCCAACGGACATTTGCACACAAGACCTCATATCAGCAACTCCTAAAATAAAGATGATGTACCATCAAGCAACGTCGAGCGTGGCTGTTACTTGGATGGGTGACCGCTGAGCGATCCTGTCCTTGCAAGCAGCCCGCCTGCCCGGCCATTGGTGGTGGTTTGGAAGTCACCTGTAAGCCGTTGGTCCCCAGGTTAAGTGTTAAAGAGGGCTTCTGAACCCTAACTTCGCGTGGAAAATAAGACATCTTTACTTTACTGTACTCTAAAAATTTAGGCTCCTGTGCCCAGAAGTTGGGGAGGTTTGAGATGCATGATTATCTAAGATATGTCTAGAGATCAGTTGTTTTGAATTTTAGAGGTTATTGTCTCCAGGAAAACTTCAGGATGGTAGGCAACCTCGTAAAGTCTTATTTAGACTGAATTTAAGCCAGAATTTAGACTGTCTTTTAAGCTAATTTGTTTCATACTTGATAAGGCTTAAGAATAGATGGGTCATAGAGACCACTTAAATACAGACTATTATGTTTCAAGCGGAGTTAGAAGTCATTGTCTCGTACAGTTGATTTCATAATAGGGTTTGTGCTTTCAAGAGACCTGTTGAATCCAGACGAGGGGGAGTACTGATCTTTCACAGTACTGGTGATTTTACAAGACAGGATTTGTCAATGGATAGATTTTCAAAAATATCACATGGCCTTTGGAGATTAAAAGATCTTCCATAGGTGGAATTCCTCCATTACTCCCACATTTTTTAAAGTTAAATGTTCAAGGTTATATTAATGATAGTGAATGACAAATATCTATTTTCACAACTAAAATGTTTCCAAACTAATAAATTAAGACGGGTTAAAATATTTCATAGTCCCTACCCCTTAAAATGCTTTCTCTGAATGCAGGAAGAGTATAAATGGTGTTCTTTGTAGGCATTCAAAGTAGGAATTTACAACTTGAAACAGGCCCACGATAAACGGTTGAAGATTTGTTGATAAATATTTCACAGAAAGTATGTAAAGTATGACTTGAGGGAATTGTATAATTTTATTTGAAAAATGTATGTAAAACAAGTAATTTTCTTGTGTCACTCTTCTTAAAGAACATATTTCTCTAAGACATATTTAATTATACAAATTTCATCTTTTACGTGATTCATGATACCCACATTTAATAATTTCGTGTAACTTATGGGTCCATTTTGTTCCCAAAATTAATCATGAAGCACTGGTTTCTTATTTAATCGAGGTTTCTTTGAATTTTCCAAACATTAAATTTACAAAACGTCAGAGAGTTTTGATTTTAATTCCAGTTCACCTTTCTTAAGAGAAAGGCGCTGCACTAAGGTGCAGCATCTGGAAACTGACATTGTCACACGTTTGACTCCTGGAATCTGGAGCCAAGTCGTCTGAAGATAACCAGAAAGGTCGGTGACGAAGAAGCTCAAAGCAAACTCTTTACAGTTTCGACATCAGAGACACTTTGACTACACAGTATACATGATCAATAATACCACTTATATACACACAATATCATTGTGTGCACAACAGGTTTCCGCTCTTCAGACGATCATCATCCCAGATTCCAGGAGTCAATTTTGTGACATCTTATTCCAGACGCTGCACTAAGAGAAAGACGAACTGGAGCTAAACTCAACATTCACATTTAATCATCTCCTCCCACCACAGCTATGTTATGTCAGAGAGATGTTGAAGGAGGCGCAAAAAAGTAAATTCCGGAATGGCAAAAGCTCTTTACAATAAATTAGCCGTGCATTAATTTCTTGATTCTGTTCAATTCAATTTAGCTCAAGAGTCTCACCGTACGTGTGAGCGTGGCCGCGCAATTTAACAGCTCGTAAATCAAGCAATCATCGCACCACCCTCTCCAGCCCCGCCACTTTCAATTACTACTAGAAAGTCTCTCGCTATCCATCATGAAGAGGTTAGATAGCAATGCAGTCCACTTGTTATTTCGCGTTCTAGTTGCCGGTCGAGGGCTATAAATCTGGAACGGTTGCGTGCCACGTCTTCCCTTCTCGCAGCAGCCCTGCTGACCTCTAGCGGCTGTTTCGGCAGTTATTAATGGCTCGGGTGCGATGCGCATACAGAGTGGCGCGTGAGGGAATGGTCCGCGGCCTCCCTATCCACGCTACATTGTTTGATCACTGCTCAATCGCTCAATTGACCACCAATCCCAGACTACTTCTTCGGCTCACCTTTCTCCAGGGATTTTCGGTTGTTCACAATTTAAAGTCTTGTACCAAAGACCCTGAGTATATATTGACAATGAATGGAATTTAAGTAAGAATGAAAATGATTTCTGTGACTTATTATAAGATATTTTAGCATTTCTTATGCAGAGCTCTCTATCTACGAGTATCTTCCTACCTATTTGGATCCCATTTCGAGGTCACTTGGGATACTATAGCCGCTATCACTTCAGTCTTCCACAATTTTAGTGGGTTTAAGACAAGAATATATTGAAAATTATTGGAATTTAAGTAAGAATGAAAAAGTATCCATGGATTTCTGTGACTTATTATAAGATATTTTTGCATTTCCTGTGCAGAGCTATTAGTATCTTCCTGCCTATTTGGAATCCCATTTCGAGGTCACTTGGGATACTAAAGCCGCTATCACTTCAGTCTTCTATAATTTTAGTGGGTTTAAGACAAGAATATATTGAAAATTAGTGGAATTTAAGTAATAATGATAAAGTATCCATGGATTTCTGTGACTTATTATAAGATATTTTTGCATTTCCTGTGCAGAGCTATTAGTATCTTCCTGCCTATTTGGATCCCATTTCGAGGTCACTTGGGATACTAAAGCCGCTATCACTTCAGTCTTCTATAATTTTAGTGGGTTTAAGACAAGAATATATTGAAAATTAGTGGAATTTAAGTAAGAATGAAAAAGTATCCATGGATTTCTGTGACTTATTATAAGATATATTTGCATTTCCTGTGCAGAGCTATTAGTATCTTCCTGCCTATTTGAATCCCATTTCGAGGTCACTTGGGTTACTGAAGCCTCTATCACTTCAGTCTTCCACAATTATTCTAGTGGGTTTAAGACAAGGATACGCTAGCGCCTCTATAGTGACCTACCTATGAGAATCAGCCAATCCTGGAGGCAGTTGCAACCGAGCAGTGCCAAAACTAGCAAATGGCTTTAGGATTTCTGGATAGCTTGCTTTCTGAGAAGAGCAATCATAATACAAAATAGTGACAAATACAATGAGCCCAGCACGCGTAGGTGGGTTGGAACAGCGGCTCAGAACACTGTAAGGAGAAGGGGTTAGAATATACTACTCTGCAGCGACATACGGCCAGCTCTTGTCATTCACTAGCAAGTCAATATTGTGTTTCAGTAGATAGTGAATCGGTTTTTCCACTTCTGTCAGATACTGAAAAGAGAGATCATTTGCACATCATGCGCACATCCCTAGATCTTTTACTTGTGAGTCTAATTGAAATTTTATGCTACTCCTTGGCGTATGGAAACTAGGGTTTACTCATACGCTGGACGTAAACTGGTTGGCGTTACGCTTGGCATCAACCTGGTAGCAGTGACACGATAATCGAGCCGTCTCCTCCTTTTTTCTTGCACCAATTTAATATTGTATCCTGATTTTTTTGCGTACATTTTTGACAGTTTTGCACAGCTATATATATTTTGTTATTATCTATTTTATCATTATTGTTTCATAATCTATTTTTATTACCTTTGTTTAAAATATTACGAATTTTATGATGCTATTCTTGTACGAAGAACGTAAGTGAAATGTTTGCTAAATCTCCAATTATATACCAATAGGATGCTAAGTTTAACAACCCGTTCTTTAAGAACTCTTTGTATTGTTCGGTTAATTATTTAATTTTTATTTTTTAAATTATTATCTGTGATTGTTAAAACATTATATTACTAATGTCAACGAAATATTGAAACAGTTTTGACAAAATATATTTGTAATTCATTTATTAAATTAGTATTTTATTGTTCTCTTATTACTCTGTATGTGATTTAAAACCTATCACCATAATTTGTTCAAACCTAATTTTGAAATAAGAATTCTTAATAAGAGGAGATCTTATTAGTTGTTGAAGCATACTTAGTTTTCTTTAGTTCTCATCCCCCTTTTTTATTTAGGAAACGTATAAGGAAAAAGTCCTATCATACTTTATTATTTAAGTTGGCCTTATTAAACATTAAAACAATTATAGCGTGATATATTTTAAATTTCAACATGCAATAAAAATAAAGATCAATGAAAATGTGTTTTTAATCACTTTACATTTTAGAATAGTATGGGTTAATTTACAATATTTCATGTATGAAAGGTATTGGATTATAGATAAAGGTGTTTTATTATTAATGAGTTTTAATTCTTCAAACTGGTTGTCACAAAAAAACTCAATTGAAGATTAAAATAATGTTATAATGGATAGTAAGTCAAACTTTGTTCTTCACGGGTGGTTGAGGGTCTGAACACTATTTCTTTAGTTTCATAGTATTTGAAAAGTTGAGGATTTTTAACGTGTGTAGTAAGTAGAACTAAGAAATAGCAATAGCTGGATATCCATAGAACTTAGTGCTGAGCATAATTTATGCAATTTTGTGCGTTTGCCGAGATCCGTGAAGCGCCAACTGTTTGCCCGATTCCTCACAAGAACTGATTCTGTAACTCAGTTAAAAGCTAGTTAAAGCCTGAGATCCGAGCGCCTGACATCCGACTTGTGTAAGACGTGTGTTTGTTCTTGGAATCTTTGCTCCGAGAACCTCAACCGACTCTCTCATAGTAAATAAGGACTTGCTAATCTGGTTAACGCTTCCTTCACTTGAAACACAACATTTGCCTGTCACAAGTAATTTATTAAAGTTAGGAAATAAGTTGAGCATATATCAGCTCGACGCTGAGTGAACAAATATTCGTGAAAAGTTTTGTAAAGATACGGTGATTTACAAATGCCAAATGCAAGCGGAAGTTTTAATTTAAAAAAGATAATAATTTAGTACCTGAGAGCCAATGTGCATCCATAAGCACAGATTCTGATTTTTCGTTAAAAGTCCGGACGTTATTGAAAGGGTGAAAACTACGAAATGATAATATTTTCTCAGGTAATTTTTTTCCTTTTTTGATACTTGAAGCCAACCCTCAGACACGTATATAAAATGTAAATCCGAGTCAACCAACTGTAAATACCAATAATGATTAGCTGAAAATTATTGTGACTCGGTCCCTTTCTTTATTGCTTGAAGGTGCCACCAATAGATAAAAAAAGATGGTTCCGCTTTAAATGTCTTTTTTCTCAAATATTGAGTGAGAAATTCCATGGATTGATGGAGTTATTAAGAAATTTAATATTTGATGTGTACTTTTTCAGCTTTATGATGTTTTGTCATTATGATGAGCACATACGATTCATCACGAATTATGTGCACACAGTAATACATTACGAAATGACCATCTCGTTGGAGATAGTGACTTTAATTTTGAGGAGCCAAAAAGATTGTCCTCAAGTTTTACAAGGCTGGAGAGTTCGTCAGCTCTAGAAGATTTTCCGTCATGAAGCCTTAGCAATACACGCCTTCTCCAAAGTAGGTTTATGGAAAATTGTGTTAAGGGGGAGGGGGAGGGAATTTCATCTCTGCCAATTCAATAAGCTCACGAACCTGTTAAAAGATATCCAATGACATCATGTTATAGGAATGTAGTCTGGTCACTAACTGGACGGTCAAATATCTCCAAGCATCGTTAGTTAGGATAAACTTATTATCTCCGAACGTCATCCCATTTTAATGTGCAATTATCGGCATCCCGGATCCTTAGACAGAAGTTTCAAAAGACTTTTAAATTCTGACGGTATTATGTTCCAATCCAACAGTGTTTTGCCAAACCAAAAAAATCTATCCATGCTTTACATACAATTTTGTTGTACTAGGACAAATATCAGGAACATGAATATATTTAAAGTTTCCTCATTTTATTTATTTATTTATTTATTCACGGTAACACCATTAGTACATGGAAAAAAACAATAAGATATTCTTATATTCAACAATTAGCTAATAAAAATGATCCACATTATAAATTATTAACAATGCCAAAATAAATTGCTACAACATAACAATAACATATAAAATAGACTATATAGAAAATAACAATAATAGCATAGCAACAATAATAAATAGTAACAGTAATTATACGATCAAATATACATCCATCTGCACTTACACATATACTACATAGGAATAATTTATTACTATAAAAGGGGGAAAAAAAAGAATCAAATGTATGCATGTAGAAAAGAGTAGAGGAAAAAATAGAAAGAAATAAATATATACACATATTACTATGAGCCAGGTGTCAATGTCTACAACAAAAGAAAATGTTTTTTCAGGTGCATAACGCTATCACTGAAAAAGTCATGCTGGGAGGAGACGAGGTTTCCAAGTCTGTGAAGTCTCGGGATAGTGCTGTGAAGTACATAATTGGTTGAGTAGACACGACGGCAGAAAGTGTGAAGGGACCTGGTCTGATGAGGCACTCGGAAGTCGATCCGCCAGATCAGTTCTGGACAATTAACGTCTCCGTTAATTAGTTTATGGAGAAAAAAACCACATCTAAAAGTTGTCTACGCTTCACAAGCGAGTTCAAAACCCAAGGAAATCCCCAAATCCTCAATGGCACAGTTCTGCATTCAAATCCACATTTGACTCCAACCACCCGCAAGAAGCGATCCTGGATTTTTATGATTAAATATTTTAAAATATTCCTGAGGTTGATTGATAGATCTCCACCTCTATAATCCATCCGTTGGGCAAGTTCCACAGTTTAGGTAAAAGGTATTTTCTTACCATCCACATCCTGTCCTAAGGTGTGTGTGTGTGTGTGTGTGTGTGTGTGTGTGTGTGTTGCAGCGAACATCTGCTGCTTCTACGCACAAACTCCTTAGCTGAAGAGACGAATCGAAGTTGAAACAGAAAATCCACAAATATGTCAAGTGTGTTAGCTCAAAGAATAATTTTGCATTGACACACAATCCAAAAGCGTTTTGGCCGTCACAGAGTAACGGATCCTAAAAGGGTGACCCGGCTCTGCGAGCTTTCGGATCCCAAAAAGGTGTCCGATCTCTTTGTGACAAAGCCTTGTCGCCTGGACAAAGTCTCTGCAACAAAACAGGACTTCCCTTCTTGAAGGTGACATGATCCCGATATCCCTCCTCATGAGATCTTGGCAAGAGTTGTCCCCTACCAACAGTCTTACCATTCTAAACTTAATTCCGGTAGCAAGCGCACAGGTTCTTTTTAGGTCTTAGTGCAAGGAAGGGTTACCTCAGCTTCTTGCCCTATGTTAACAAAAGAAGTTCTGATATACTTGTGACTCTGACAGGAGCATTCGTGTTTTGGAGAAGAGTTCTTTCGTTACACTCTTGAGGTTACTTATGGGTATTTTGTGGTGGAGGGGGTGGTGTAATCTCCGCCTCTGTTGAAGATCTCTGCCTACAAGTGTTGAAGATTGAGAACTCTGACACGAATATAACTGAGAATCCTTATTTGAAAGACAAGATGTTTCGAAATATTTCTACTTTCCTACTTTCAAAATATTGCAGCCAGCGTTAATTTTAATATAGTTAAACATTTTAAGTAATGTTGTTAACTCCAAGAATATCGATAAAATTAAGTATTACACCATAAATACATATTCTTTTAAGAGCTTATATTAGTAAAAATCTTAAAACCTGCTGAAGGATGCTCAAGTATATGCGAAAACACGTTGACCTAAAGCACATGACGTAGAGAGCGATGTCACCGTCACTTATGTCATACTATTTTGTAAGTCCATAACATGATTTCTCAAGTCACGTCATAAGCCTACTTGATGTGGAGTTTCAGATTGAAATCACACGCTGTTGATTCCGAACGGTAGTTTTATTAGGACTAATGAGCCTATGAGCTCAGGGCAGGATGTCAAGCAATTAGCCAAGCTGCCATCCCGTCATTGACAGGCAGGACGGCTGTTGTCTTCACTCGTCAAAATGAAAACCAGAACTTGTTTCATGCAAAAGAAACACATTTTTCTCATTCAAACTAGTTTGTGATGTGGCTGTTTGGACTCATCCTTGACTTTTTTCAAGGTGAAAATCTTACATAATGTTGGTAAAAAAATGGGTTTAAATATCCAACTATGAGATGGAGGCTGAATGTTCTCCACAAACTTTTATCCACAAAAGAATTGATTAATTAATTCAGACTTATGAAGGTTTAAACTCATCCAGAGTAACAACTTCAACTCTTAACTGCCTACTTTCCTTCAAGTACTCAAAGTCAACTTTTCTAATCTGATTAGCTACATTGCAATAGTAAAGACATTTGTCTGCCGTTGAGATATTTGCTTGGTCGATTGCCGAGGAGACAAAAAGAAGTAAAGTAAAAAAAAATGTCTTAATTTACCATCGAATTTACGACTAAGAAGTCCTCTCTGACAGTTAACCCGGGGACCAACAGCTTAAAGGTGACTTCCGAACCACCACCAATGGCCGGACAGGTGGGCTGCTTGCTAAGACAGGATCGCTCAGCGGTCACCCATTCAAGCAGCAGCCACGCTCGACGTGATTTGGTTATCTTGCGATAACCGTTGTACCCGCTACACTGCGCCATTGAGACAACATATGTTATGATATAAAACCAGATAACTATATGCTATTGGCGAGGAATTTTATCACAGAGTATAGAGATTTGAGTCTCAACGTATATTTTGTGTACTTACCACTAGATTTCTTCATGGCAGCTATACGAATTTTTATTGGGGGATCAAGTTGACCACTAGAGCTATGGACGCATTATGGGATCGGGGTAACATTGTGTGCATCTCCCCCCCCCCCCTACGACACCATTGTGGGTAGTGCTCTTCCCATCATTATTTGCCTTTTTCGACCATGTTGCATGCCATACATAAGAAATATAGACTGAATATAAAGACATTCAAAAGAATTATGAGAAACCCCAGTAATAAATTGCTTTTCCTATTGTCCACATCATTTTTAAAATTCTACCGATATGTTTTTTAGTATACAAACAAATTCAAAAGACGCATTAGGGGTATACTGTGACTCATTTCTTAAAATTACTTTCCTATTTAAAAAAATACGTTTTGAATTAGTATTTTTAATTAATTTAGATTCCAAATCATTTCCATAAATTTACATAAAGTCTCAGAGGTAAGTTGTGACTTTTTCGTATTTTCTAACCTTGTCTTTACCAATAAAATACCACATTATTGGTATTTTGCTTTGCTCTGTTGGACAGTTGTACCTTGAATTAGAGAATGTTTTCAGAGAGTAAAGAACTTATCAGGATTGGAAGTTATTATTAATGAACCACCAAACCACCAGGGAGGATTTTCAGTAATAGGAAGAAAAGTGGACCGAGTACAGAGCCATGCGGTAGCCCACAATTATCCGGCATACATGTGTCCTCCCATTTCCATACACATATGTGCCGGAGCGGTGGAATGCCGGCGACAATAGCTACCAGTGTCGGCTAAGCCGTGGCGACTATAATTACTTCATTGTCGCGGCCACAGTCGCCGGTCTCGCTTTGACTTCACCGACCGTAATAGTCGACATTGTCCGACTCCCGATAATTGATCGACTTAATGCCTTAATTGGCCTATTAGTTGCTCCCCGATGTCGAAAGAAAGGCTACTGTCTTGTAAAATTACGGGATACTTTATAATGAATACATAAAGTAGAATCGAGCGATTCACCTTCGCCGGACTGTTGGATTGCCTTCTCTCACGCTCGTTAAGGAAGTGATTGTGCCGTTTTGATTGCAGGAATCGCTTTTTCTGAATCTGAATCAACATTTTGAAATGTGTTCTTGTAGTACATCTGGTCGTCTTAAAGTAATAGCTAACGTCTAAGGGTAATTATTCGCATTTCTTAATTTTGAATTAGCAGACTACCTTTATCATGTTTATAAGTTTAGGGGTACTCTGTATATCAATTATAGCACCGGTGCACGGATGGTAGTTGGAAGCATGCTATTACAGTTCTTACATTACTACTTTATGCCATAACCTGGAGTATTTATCGACTTCAATGGTATTAAGCGTCGGAAAATTAAAGAGCAAGAAGCTTTGGATGATGGTCGAGTAATGACCATCCATCTACGAGACTGACAGCGACAATTGTGGGAAAACCTGTCACACGTTATGTTTATAAGCTTCAGCAAGTAACGAAGAAAGTGCACAGTACTAGTAGTTAGTGCAAAAGCCAGAGCGTTCATCATCTCCATTCTCCGCAAGATCAAGGTTTACAGTGTTAAGCAAGCCACTGCAGATGCAAAAGACGAATGATGATCGTGTAAATAGCGTACTATTACAGCAAAGATGCAAATGTTCCCGAGGACTGGAAGGAGCCTTTATGTTCTCCACGAGTTTAAGCCTTATAGAAAGTCAACTATAAGAAGAAGAGACGAAGGCAGATTGTGCGTGTAGCGAGCCATTACTGTTCCGACGACTACTTGCGCGGACTCTGGAGCCTTTAATCTTCTCCGTGAGTCCTGGTTAAGTCCATTCCTCCTAAAGTACGACTTCGAACGCTACCAGTGGAATATCCGTGAGAAAGTTCGCCGAGCCAGTGACCACATCTGCGAGCAGATTAACCCACATGTAGCGCACATAGTGAGGACCAGTCGAGTGGTAAATGCACTGGCCACCGTGGCTCCCATCTTTATAACCAATTAGACAAGTGAGAGGAGCAGCAGCAACCTCTGCCAAGAATGTAGCCATCGTCGTCCACACCGCGCTGTGCCCTGCCAGTCGATACAAAGAACGATTTTATCGACCTTGTCAAGGCAGCAGGGGTCACCCCGGCTCGTGGAATTCGGACGACCTTGGATTCAGCGGCGCTTCTGAAGATATTTCAAGGAGGGTACTTTCAAAAGCTCTGGCAAGACGGAGTTCCGCTGATTTTATCAATTTTTTTGCAGCGAGTGTATACACGGACTGCTTCAGCCTGTATCGTATAATGGTAAAACGACAATTTTATGACATCCAGGTTTAGAACTTTCTTTGCCATTCGATTATTTTTATCACATTAAGACAATTTTTGTTTTCCGTGCAGACTAGAGTGGAATATCATTCTTGATATTTACCGGAATCACCGTATCTTACCTGTTTTTGAACTCTGTCTGTATTAGTTACTACACCATAGCAAATACTGTGTCCGAGAATGGAGCTCCAATGTATACTCGAAAATATCGTTTATTTATAGACAAGTAGAAAATAGACTACGAAATCGTCATGGACAGTATTGTTTTCTACGACAATTCTTTAAAGTATTAAGAGTAATACAAAGATTATTTCAAATATAAATTGTATATACGATATACTTTACATTATGATGAACTATTTTATGTATTAATTCCTGTATCACTATATAGATCACTGCAAGGGTTTCCTCCAGTTATAGGTAATTTGTCGTTCTCAAAATATAGATTTACCGTAATTAAGTAGTTTAGTAGTTCTGATCACGCACATAATCATACACGTTATGCCTATATTAATCTCGAGTAGGTATACTATACTATAAATGCGAGAGTTTGTTATGCTTTCGCGCGTTAACTATTCAAGCGATTGTACTGAAATGTTCCATGGGCATTCTTAGAGTCCTTGGTTAATGTATAGGTCTATTCTTATTTCGAAAATCCCTCCAAGCTACGCCCCATTGGTGTCTAAAGTTGGGAAAATCCCACATAGGTCACTAAAGTTGCATTACAGGAAACATATATTTTTAATTAAAAGAGCGTGTTTAACTAATTTAACCACTATTTTAAATTTGTTTACATTTATATAGTGTGAAAGCATAGAGTACGCTTGATAGCAACATTTGTTTCAAGCTTGCTGTAACTGTTGTAGAGCACAGAGTAAGAACATATCTAGATAAGAAAAGTAAAGAGTTTTAGTACAAATCTTGTAACTATATACTTTAACAAATATTAAGTATGCAGTGCTTGGTCAGTAATGTTATGCTGATATAAAAACAAAGTTACTAACTGTTTCTCTAAATTTTAATACAGATTTAAAACCCATATTGTATGTCTTTTGATATTAATAGACTTCTCGGACCTGCTTATTCATATATCTTCTTGACCAGGACAATAAATCAAACACTATTGTGGTATACGAAATATCTTAGACTGGAAGTAGATTACAATTGTGGATGCTTTATTACCTAAGTGATCTTCTCAAATCTGTGTATGTGTATGAGTTTTCTTAATCGAGGAAACAAGGCAAAATCAGCTATGGCTAAAAAAAATACTAAGACCTAAGTAAATTACAAAAGCTGTAAATAAACATTTTTGACAGATCTTCTTGATCGTTGAACAAGGCAAACTAGTCATTGGCTTCGAAAATATAATTCACTCCAACCAAAAATACTCATACACGTGAAAAGGCAACAAAATTGCGTACGAAGGCGTGGGTAACAGGTAGTAGGTAAATAGAGAAAGGCACCACATTAAATGGTTAGGTGCTCCTGAACAGAATAAAACATCCCTTTTATTAGGACTCTCATAGAAACCTTACAATTGTTATAGAAATTTGTAATTTTATAAATTGCAAGGAAAGTTATTGAAGCCTTCATGGGGAGGCTCAACATCATATGTTGGCAACATATGATGTTCTGTAGACCGGAAGTATCATATCATATATGTGCCAAGTGCGATATACACAGTACATAATGAAAGTATTTTTTAATGTAATACAAGGTTGTTTATACTATTCTTATTTCTTATAATTAATACTTTTAGAGTTTACATTATCAATATACTACATGTGCTGGTATGTACTTTTATTGAGTAAATAAATCATAATCGAGCAATTCAAATTCCCTGGGTTGCGGGCTTGCCTCTCCTTCAAAAAAGTTGTTGTGATGTTTTGTCAGCGACTGAAGTTATATTGATATATTGAAAGGTGTTTTAAGCACGAATATTGAATAGGAAAAATTACCAATTTCCACCTAGTCTACAATTCAATGTATTCAATTAAATTTTCAGAGAAATTGTAGAAAAATCCTTTCACATTGGAACTGTTAGCAAAATGATCTTAATATCCATCTTTTAACACTAATATCTGATTTTTAGGAACTGGATTCTCGCGCCTTTGAATAGAGACAGTACAGCCATCGTTCATGGACAGGAATATTGAAAAGGAACTCTATTAAAATTGCGTAAATTTACTGTTTCCTTTATCTTTTGTACTTCAATTCCTTGTGATGCTTAACCTTATGGCTATTCCTGTAGGTAAAGATTTACAAGGAATCAAGGAAATTCCGGAATAATGATCTATTTAGGGATCTATGATATATTTACATGTATCATTGCAATATTATAAAATTAAAATTGACAATAATCCTTTCTTATCTTCTTTGTAAGGAGAGACCGATCTCCTTTTCGTTCCCGTCCTCATGGCCTACTGGTATGTGCGAGGATATTATCAAACAGAATAAGTGGGAGAGTCGATACCGTACAAGGTTGATGGTATTGATAAAAAAATGCAACAGTGACGTACTGGATTTGAATTGCGTTATCTCTAACTCATGTCGTCCAACTTTTTAGACCACTCGGCTAGTGGTTCTACTAAGACACTAATCTACAAATCTACAATTGGTAATAATGTCTGCATTGCGAAAGGTCGAAAATTTGAACCAGGCACAAGCTGAAGTAATCAAAAGTTGCTTAAGATAATTTAGAATACTGTACCGTATAAACAAGACTATTCTCGTACTCAAGATCCCTTTGGAAAATCCCTTAGTGTAATTGTATCTTTTAATTTTTACCATTTTACCTCATTTTCAATGTCAAGTATGAATGAACAAGTGTTCATTCTCTTTAATGAACTCCACTTCGCCTCTCAAGTTTCAATAAATTTGTGAACACAGCAAAACATCAGATTTAAACTGTGGCTTTGAACTGAGGAATTGTAAATTGTACCCTCGAAACAAGAACGTCTTTAGGTATTACAATCTTGGGATTTCAGTCATAGAATAAACTTAGTATTTTTATTGATAATGAAAAATGAGTTACTTTTTGTAAAACCTTTACTTAGCCAATGGCACAGTGTAGCAGGTAGAGCGGTTATCGCAAGATAACCGAGTCAAGCAACGTCGAGCGTGGCTGCTGCTTGGATGAGTGACTGCTGAGCGATCCTGTCCTTGCAAGCAACCCGCCTGCCCGGCCATTAGTGGTGGTTCGGAAGTCACCTTTGAGCCGTTGGTCCCCAGGTTCAGTGTTAGAGACGACTTCTTAGGTGAAGTGAACCTGGTAAAATAAGACATCCTTTACTTTACTTTTTACAATATTAATTTTGTTTAAATAAATACTACAAGTGCATAAAGACAAGCAGAGTACCGCAATTTGTTGACAGCATTGCCAATGGTTCAGTCGCGTAGTACAAAGCGCTGCCAGTTCAGCTGTTTGATGGAATCTCCTGTTCTCACAGTCAGACACCGAGGTCAGGCGAGGCTGATGAATCAATCAGCACGCGCTGGAACACAATGGGCCCCCGCAGCGATCTAGCCGGCCGAGGCACTTGGCACTGCCCCCGGGTCAACAACTCTGTCTCGGCCATTCCCTGCACGATAATACACACATGTAATAACTCGCACTTGTTTGTTTTCCCAACGTTATTTCGTTTAATTAACATTTATTTTGTTGTTCCATTCTTCTCCGCAAATACTTGTGGAAGAGTAGCGGCGGTCCAACGATTCAGTGTGGCTTTTAGTGGATTTACAAGCTTTTGGATCGACCAGGCCGAAGAAATGTAAGTGCATGTAATATAGTCAAAACTATAATTCAGTATAAACTGTTATTGGCCAAACGAACTGTAACTCAAGGCCATGATAAAAAAAACAGTTGTGACTTAGTCAGTACCAATTTTTCCCAGGCTCTCCAGTAAAAACCGTTTTAATCGTAGCCATTCAGTCAAACTAGTCTTGCCTATTACATGTAAGTCGAAATCAGTTTTGACTTGTAATATTTTAGTAAAACTCAATTTTAAACTAAGCTAGTCTGTCAAAGTAGTTTTACCTACTAAGTTTAAGTCAAAATTAGTTTTCAGTGATACATTTTAGTCCAAATTTGTTTGGAGTGTTCTATTTTTATCTAGAACTATGCCTTTAACACTCTTAGCGAGTTTTCTTGTTTAATTTCCAGATAGTGTAATAAAAATTATGTGATACCTACATAAATTGAATAGATGATTTGTTTGAATTTTAGTTTAAATGGAATTATTGTACTTCCACTGGTCCAAACAAAATGAAAAAGAATGGAAATATAACATGGCAATATTAGAGTTTCTTCACTTGCATTTCCCACTAATATACCAAGTTTTCTTTTACCCGTTACACCACACCTCATGCCTCTTAAGAGGCTCCCACTGAGGTTGCATGCAAAATTCCAAGTTTCCACATGTATGACACATGCTAAAGTGTCATATTTTTGTACTCAGTTTATTTACAAATTATTATTCAGTATGCGATATTTCGCTGCCATCATGGTTGCCTATATCATCAATGTAAAAATCTTGACGAAGGGTCAGACTAATCATAAGGACATTCAATATCATAAAACTCGATGTTATCCATGTAGAAATAAAGCTTCATATGAAATACATATGTACGGACAGACATAGGCTTCGCTAACGCTCAGCTAATCAGTAGTTTTTTTTAAATTTACGCATACGTTATTCTTTGTAATGATTATTTTCTCAATCATTGTTAATAAACCTAGACATGGTCATGCGATGACATACTGATTCAATGCCTTTAAAGATTAGGTCCGTCGATATTTCCTACTGATTTGAAATTCTGTGCACTAGCGCTAATCGAGATATATATATATATATATAAAATTTATAATTTTTTATATTTCTTTGGATAAGCTTGTAGGAGTTAGGCACCGAAACGTTTTAGAACGTTGGAATAGTTCTTAAATACTGTCTTATTTAAACGACACAAAATTTGTTAAGAGTATTTAATGGAGCGTTTGATTTGTTGAAAGCGTATGATTCGAAAGTGAAAGAAATGGACATCATCCATAGTCAGTATTCCAAGAATAGCCCATGGAATGGACTAATAAACATTCGTGCTCTTCCTGAGTTCATAACCTTCCAAGTGCTCTCTAGATCTTCAGTACTTATCATAAAGGTATTGAAAAATATTTCTTCAATTTCAAAAATTATGATATTCCTACTAGTTCACTTAGGCACAGTTGGAACTGATGTGACTATCGAACTCTGCAAGATTCGTAGCATGCTAGTGCTATAATAAAAGCTGAGATGATGGCGCCAAGGGTTCTTTCTTTTCAATATCGTTCTCACAATATTTTCACCGCTTACAGTCTCAAATGGAGTGTGAGGTTCGTTTAAAAATGACCTGGTCTGCGGCTCAAACGACCAAATACATCGTCTTGTTCCGTGTCGAGTCGGCCCGTTAATGAAAAAGTAATTAAGTATGTGCTTCCCTCCGGAGGTCCAAATAAACGGGACAAGCAATTTACCTCTCAATTAGCACAGGATAAAATACGGTCAGGGCAGGGCATTGTCGAGTGATTATAAGAGAGAAAGTAATATGCGGTTGGTTGTGTAATGGCTATAGTCAGGTGTGGACCTGTCATCGAGACACCTGTGTCCAGACTGGCACCTGTGCACTCGCAGGCTCTCTGTACAGAAATAGCTGGATAACATCTGTCAATACGTCCTTCATTGTTGATTAGGCAGGTGATCACTTCCAGACAAAAAACTATTTTGCTTATGTTCTTTTGCAATGGAGGTTTTTATTACTTGTTTAGTAAAATTACCTGAGGGTGTACTCCGTTCTTTGTGTCATAGACAATACGTTTTAATTTTGGAATGTGGAATACTTGTAATCTACAATCCACAACTCATTCGAAACAGCAAAGGCCCTAAAGATCTATTGCAGAAGCCAGTGATGTATATACATCATCAACGTCACGTATAAAGTTCAATGTTGGAATACATAATTCCTACCAAATAACATCTTTCTATTTCCTTCTATAACCTAAAACCAACAAATCATTGGGGGAAAGAAGGGTTTTCAAAGGCACTTAGTCATAGACGTTCTGAATCTGTTAGAGAATAGTTTTCTTTCTTCAAAATTTCAACTATGCTATCGCAGAGAAAGAGTAACTTCACATAAAATAATAATGATACCTCTATATTCATCTATTTGTCTCTCGCATATTTGTGAATCTGGACAATTGCACTATTTCAAACACCACTACTTGCTAATTTCGATCTGTTGTTTATTTTTATCGTACCTACACTTGAAGTAGATGAACTGATTAGATCAGTGAAGTTCCAGAACAAGAAGCTCTCACACAGTCTCTCCCCAGACCGTGTCCTCATCATTAAAGTCTCCCAGTCTCTATCACTCTCTAATACGTAATTTAACGCCTTCTGTCGTCCCCGTAAAAGCGGCGGTCGGATTCCGACGGTTTTATTCGCACCGTTTTACGACACCGGTAAATCTGCATATTTATCCCCAGTGCTCCGGGAAACACCGGTGCCATCAGAGGTAATGGTCCACGGGAGCCCTCGCTCCCCATTACCCCTGCTCGGGAATCGGCCAAATTAAGGACATTCTTAAAGCTGTCCAATTTTTCAAATCGCGTGATGACGCCGCTCTCTCTTGTTATGGAATCGTGATCTTCGAATATTTGGAATGTTTTTGGTGCGATGACATTTCCCAAGATCGGCCCCAGCAGTTTGCCGGAGTGGGATCACTCATCAGCATATCAGTTTACGATAAGGCACTTCTCTGAAACTGCTTTACACTCGAACAGTCTTGCTGGAAATGGGAAGTGTTTAACATATTTTACTGTAACTCACCAACTGGGAAACCAGTAGTCCACATTCATATCAGTAGTCTATATAATGCGACTTCATTGTTCATAAACATGTTTTTTTTTTGTAATTTATAGTTTTATTTTTATACGCATTAGCAGTTAAGAGTGCGAATTTGGGAAATGCGTTGTAATTCTAATTTATCGTCTCAGGAAACTCTCAGGGTAGCATTCAGTGGCATTCTAGAGTACTGGCTGAGATATGGCATAATATTTTGGAGATTTTGCAACATTCGTAGCTTCAATCGAGTATCTGTTCTGCAGAAGAGAATCTTTCTGGTTTTCTGGGCTCTTACCGCGAGACAGTGTAAGAAATACTTTCAGGGTTCGATGGCATTTGTTCACTTCTTTGCATATTAGCTAACCGTTGTTTCGACTTCTATAGCTATAATACAAGATATAAACTTCAGCTAAACTCAGATAAATTTAGACCTAACACGTTCAAAAATTCTGTTATTTAATAAGGTTTGAGACTTTTCACCATTTTGTCTCATAGTATTAAATGGGCCACGAATGTGGATGTTTACAGAAAACCTCTAAACACCAACTGGCTGGAAGGATTTATATGATATCTAGAGACTCTTGTGGACACTAACTATTCAATCCCCAACATTTAGTAATGTCCGCATATAATACAAACAAACAATTAGAATGAAATACAAAATTAACGTACTCTACATGTATAGATTTGTTAATTTTATTCCTGTAAAACCTGTTGCTGACATGCACAGAAAACTACTCTAGTCCCAATGTCTGAGTATTTGAATTTGGATAATACCAAAGATACCATTTCAACAATTAACTCTTTGCAGTTGTAATAACTAAGATTCATCTAAGATATTTCATCATGTTCTAGAAATTTTAACTAACTAAACACACCTTATAAGGCTGCATTACACATACAGTAACCCTGTCACATTGTATCAGATGAAGGATTTATCGATATTGATTTTCTCGTCAGTGCTCCACTTTCGCTGAGCGGGTGTGACGTGTTCTTTGTGCTCTTCTTTACAGTGACAACGCCTAGGTACATTTTCTCCAGTCTAGACTTTAACTGTGGGTATATCAGTACCTGTATATTATACCTGTATAATACAAATCTTTTAAATGTCAATTGCCGCCCGTTGTAAATTTTAAGTATGTTTACGTATTAAGCTTTTTCCAGCAAAGGTAGAGTGGATTTTAATCCTCTAAACGTAGTCTATCCACTTTGTAACATATGACGATGGCAAACTTCCGTAATCCTTTAAAAGCATCCAACATCAACAACAAACTCTAAGCAAAGAACATACAGTGTACCTCTACAAATTTCTTTTTTTTTTTGGACGGCTCTCAACAAACAATAACATATTCAAGAAATACAACTTTCATTTGTTCATTTTTGTTCAGATACCACAGCTGGTGTGCTTTCTTCAAGATTCATCCAGGAAATTCAACCTGTAAAAAGACTCGTGTGAAACGACTTTCCTGGGCAACAAATATTAGGTTTTTGTACCTCGTCACGACTCACACTGGTGTAAGGCGACATCTACGAGCGTAATGCCGGAGGCTACGCGGTAGTGGTAATTGTTGCCGCCAACCAAACCGCTTTCTCGCCGTCCACAAGACAAAGGGTCGAGCTGTCCGTAGATCTGATAACTTTATCGCTGCAATTACAGCTTATCTCGCCCGAGATAATTAGCTTACGTCACTTTCCGCATTATACAAGTGCGAGTTGTATTATTGGCAAATCTGCTTTCCACGCTGGAATGGACACTTTCATCTTTGACTTTTATGGAGACCGTTTGGTCAGGATCCTCTGGTGATTTCATCTGTCACAGTCCGGCCACATTTTTCCAATTTTACGATCCTCCTTTTACATTTTTATTTCTTTCGTCATTTATATGAGTCCCAGTTTTACCTCTGGTTTATTACTTGGCAAGTTTGATTTTTGGCAAGTATAGAATTTAGTCGTTTACGTTGTTTCTTGATTTTATTGTTAGAGTTGCGTAAAGTGAACATAACACGTTTTGTTACAGTTATGCTGAAAACGTCTATTGCCTTTTCATGTACGTTTTATAGTAGTACGCTTTATTATAGTGTAGATATTAACGCCTCTCCAACTGTAAAACATTTTAAATACGATGTAATTAAAGTAGACATTCTAGAGATTTTTTTGTGATAGGGGGTGTTAGATTAAGACGCAAAACTATAGTGGATGCGACTTCATTGTTCATAAACAAGTTTTTTTTTGTAATTTCTAGTTTATAAAAATATTATACATGTAAATAGCACAATATTTAACTGCATTTTAAACGACGCACTCACGACAAACATGTCTGACTGTCGAAATAAGTTGAAGAGGAAATATTTTGTGTACATCGTGATTTATCTGTATATTTTTAATAATATATTTTTGTTATTTGTAAATATCACAAGGTAGGTGTGTACGCCACATCAAGTTTCGCGTGACAAGGTTTGTAGATATTGTGTGCAAAATTTCAAGTTAAAACTATATTGTATTCTGCGATTTTCTTGTTGCCATCATGGTTACCCTTGAGACCAATGCAAAAAGTTCACTAACGCTCGAAAAAATCCCAATAAATTATATGCACCATCATCAAACTTGATGCTGTCTATACAGAAACTGAAGGTGCATGCAATTCAAATCAGTACGTTCTCGAGATTTCTTGTGGAAAACCAAATGGCAGGACAGAATTACAATTTTTCGAACTCCTAAAGTAGTACTTTATGCTAACACTCAGCCAATAATCATTAAATAAATTTTACAGTGGATGTAAAACTGGAATTAGAGATTGATTCCGGGAAAAATTACTTTAAAACTTTACATATAACTGGAAGCACAACAGGATATACCTATCAGATGTGTGAATCTAGTGAAATCTTTTATTGTAAAAAAAGCGCAAAAGATATAATATTATTGTATTTTCATGCAAAAGTTAGCTTTAATCCCTCTCACAATAACACTCAAGTTTAGGAGCATGAAATCGTAGACTCTGACTCCTAGAAAAATTGACTCCTAGAATTTGCAGCCAAGACTATCAAAATTATCACTTTTTCAACGAGTCAACATTAGACACACGTAGCTTACAAAATCAAGTGCAATGTACATGAAGAGGTGTTGCCATTGTCTCAAGTGTTGCAGATTTCAGACACTGCACTAAGCGAGAGGTGAACTGGGGCTATAAAGTCTTATCTTACACTTAACCTCAAATGCCCTCTTATCCCTAGCGTCTACATTTTAGAACAACTTTTTGCTTTTTCTCAAGTTGTGTGCGTGCGTGAGTGTGCGCGCGCATGTGTGTGTGCCTGCGTGTTTGTCAATCGCAGGCAATAAATATGAATGGGGCAGGTATTCCAGTACACCTGTTATCGAGGCAGATGAAATCGGAACCGCCATCTTGGTTTGGCAAATTCTCCTGATATCGTGCTATGATCAGCCTTCAATATTATAAATTAAACATTTTGGGAAAACACCTTTTATATATAATATTTCAATTAAAAATCTTGATCGATCAAATTTCCAAAGTTTTCGTTATAATACAATAGTTAAAAGTTTGATCTTTAACTTTTGTTAATGTTAATAAACAAGGAGACAATAAAAATAACTAAATCATAATTTTTTTTATGTATGATATTGACAATTTGAGATTTTTCGTCTTTAATTACAAATTTAAAAACCAAGATACTTGTTTTCGACATTATATTTGGTTTCAGTGATTATTTTGGCGTTGGGAATTATTGTTTGAAATATTTTAAATAACCTTTTAGAAAAATTATATTTAAAACATTTTGGGATACGATTAACTATTTGCATCATTGTAAATACAAAAATAGTGTATGACCATAGTTTAACCCACACGATCCGGATTTAACCCACATATGTAGAGCACATACACATGTCTATTGTGTATGTTTGTGGCCACAATACTCAATAAAAAATATAACAATTTATTTTGGTAATGTACAGGGTGATTCAATATGACTTCCATTGGTTATGCGACAAATCCCTTATCTGAAGAAGACTTGCTCTCCTGGAGAGATCAGCAAGGGTGAAACAAACATGACGTAAATTAAAAACAAAAATAACTGTGCAAAATCTAGGCACAAATGTGTCATATCCGGTTAACGAGGGGATAATAACACTGACTTGTCTTGGTCAATCCGATTTTTTTACTGTTAGGGAAGTCCAGGACGTTATTGAGATTGTGCGATGTTACGCAGCGGCTGACGCCATCTTGCATGACGATTGCGCTGTGTTCTTCATTATCCTCGTTTAGTTGCGAGGTTAAAATCTTTTTCAGCATACATCAAGTACAAGTTTACATCGTACGTTATGTATTGAAAATAGGACCGTAAACTGCAATTCTTTAAAAAGCAATTACAGTTTTGTCTATCAGGTAAATGTTATAGCTTTTGATGGGGATTTTCACTTTCATAAATAATATTTTGTATCATACTTGACCACTTAATTGAGAAGTTGATCACCAGAGATTATTTTTTCGACAAATTCTTTTACAAGTAGTGTAATTGATTCCTGCACAAAAGCTTTATCAGTGATGTGAATGTTGAGTTTTGCTCTAGTTCAACTTCCTCTTTGTGCAGTGTCTGTAATATGATAGTGCCGATGGCCGTGCGGTCTAAGTCGTTGGACTTTGGGTCTGAGTTAGAGATAACGCAGGTTCAAATCCTGTCTGTGACCATCGCACTTTTTATCAGTACAATTGACCCTGTACCGTATCGACTCTCCCCCTTTTTTCTGTTTGATAGGATCCTCGCACAGGCCAGTGGCCCATGAGGGCGGACAGAATAAGGCTTAAAAGGGGACCGGCCTCTCCTTTATTAAAAAAAGAATATGACGCTATCACAGACTTGACTCCTGGAATCTGGAGTCATGTTCGCCTGAAGAGGACCAAGAAAAGTTGGTGACGAAGAAACTCAAAATGAACTCTACGTCGTTCCAACACTACTCTCCAAGAGGAAGGTGACCTAGAGCTAAACTCAACATTCACATTGATGCCACCCTTCTCACCTTAGCTACTATAATTGATGTTGACGTTTTACACCGTTGCTAGTTGATATGGCTTAAGGCAAACATTTTCTCAGCGCCCGCTACACTAATAGACTGAGTTGTACAGGTAGAGAGAAGCAGTCTTTGAAGAACTGTTGCAAAAACCTTGCCTAAGTTGCTCAAGACATAGCCAAAAACACTGAAACAACGAAGAAACATTTTATGGCTAACCGAATACCCAGAGTAAACATTCTCTCAGCCCCCGTCAAACTGATAGACTATGTGTGTTGTACAGGTAGAGAGAAGCGGTCTTTGTGGGACTGTTGCAAAAACCTTGCCTAAGTTGTTCTAGACATAGCCAAAAACACTGAAACAACGAGGAAACATTTTATGGCTAACCGAATACCCAGAGTAAACATTCTCTCAGCCCCCGTCAAACTGATAGACTATGTGTGTTGTACAGGTAGAGAGAAGCGGTCTTTGTAGAACTGTTGCAAAAACCTTGCCTAAGTTGTTCTAGACATAGCCAAAAACACTGAAACAACGAGGAAACATTTTATGGCTAACCGAATACTCAGAGTAAACATTCTCTCAGCCCCCGTCAAACTGATAGACTGTGTGTGTTGTATAGGTAGAGAGAAGCAGTCTTTGTAGAACTGTTGCAAAAACCTTGCCTAAGTTGTTCTAGACATAGCCAAAAACACTGAAACAACGAGGAAACATTTTATGGCTAACCGAATACCCAGAGTAAACATTCTCTCAGCCCCCGTCAAACTGATAGACTATGTGTGTTGTACAGGTAGAGAGAAGCAGTCTTTGTAGAACTGTTGCAAAAACCTTGCCTAAGTTGTTCTAGACATAGCCAAAAACACTGAGACAACAAGGAAATATATTATACTTACTTACTTACTGCCGGGGCGTAACAAATCTCAGTCGATTCTTTGCCTCGTCTATGAGCCTCTTCCACGCCACCCTGTCTTCCGCCAGATCCACAGACCCTCCACACCGGGTCACATCTTCGACCACTTGATCGCACCATCTTATCTTTGGCCTACCCAAAGGGCGCCTTCCTGCCGGTACCGCCTGGTAGACCTCTTTTAACCTTGTGCCCTCCTGTCTCCGATGTACATGTCCTAGCCAGCTAATTCTCTTTGCCTTCACCAAAGCCACAATATCAGGATCTTGGTATACACTGCGTAATTCTCTATTTTTTCTTATTCGCCACACCCCTTCATCACATATTGGTCCAAATATTTTTCGGAGAACTTTATTCTCAAAAACAATCAACCGCCCCTCATTTTTGTTCGTTAATGTCCATGTTTCACTTCCATACATTAGGACTGGTTGAATGATTGTTTTATAAATTATAAATTCTTATTTTGGAGCATTGTGACAACAATCTTGACGTAAAGAGTTTTGTACACGCCCCAAGACACCTATTTGCATTAGCTAATTTGCTTTGTATCTCTATATCCTCCACGTTTTTGCTGTTTATTGTTACACCCAAATATTTAAAACTTTCTACACAGCCAATCGAGTAGTTGTCAATGCTTAAGTTTGTTCTCACATTTCCAGCATGTCTTCCAAAATATATTATAGGTAACAAAATACCCAGTGTACACATTCCGCCATACTGACAGGCTATGTGACATACCAACGTTCTGGGTTGCCCCAACAACAGATTTCCAAGAAAATCGGATTGTCCTAGATGAGTCCGCTTCATGATGCCCACGTCCACCGGATATGACACATCTAGGTTTTATATAATTCTTTGGTTCTTTTTTTACTGTCCTGAAGAGTTTAGAGCCAAAGTCTACTTCATTCAAATGAGGTATTTGCCAATGTAACTAATGAAATTTATATTAAAATGTTCTGCATATTACTAAAATATATTTTATTAATTTATTTTGCTGTATTTGTGTATGGTATTTGGAATAAAACAGCTTTTTATAACTTTTTTTATTCAGACTTCTTTTCGAATAATGAATAATAAAGTTCTTTTTTACAAAATTAGTGGATTAATATACGTATATTTATATAGTACTCATAGTTTAAATGGAGGAAAAAAGGTTTTTTAAATATTTTGTTACTTCTATATTTTTGGGCATTCAGTATCCCTGTCTTTAGGAAGTTTTTAATTAAAATTAAAAAATTATAACTAAATTAATGATAAACAAGAACAAAACAAATGAAAACACAAAATATAGAATTTAAAAAGTTCTTTTGGCGGTAAATTTTTAAAATTAATTCTTTCTGGAGCAGTTGATTTTAAATTCGTAAATTATTGAACGATAAAATTCTCGTAATTTAATAGATATCTTGACAACCCTTCGAGATACCAAAAATCATTGATAAAAAATATGCAATAAATGTTATAAGCATTCCAGAACACTTTTTGTTTGTTCTGTAGGTTCATAAATAGTGGAACTGTGAATTTTTTATATTTAGTCTGCCGCAATATTGAAATTAATTGGCATATGAAACGGGTCAGTAAATATTATATAAGTGTGTATATACAGCATGTTCCGCAACTCTCTGGATAAAGGTATACCAAGTTATTGCTCAGGTCAAGACAAACACATTTCATCAGATGAACATGGGTCTCCTATGCTTAGTTTCTCATCTGCTGTCTGTATGTGTTTTTTGTTAAAAGATTCATATGTCAAAAACCAATTCATTAAATTATACCAAATTTGGCTCAAAATTTTACGACAACAAGGTCAGTTAATGAAAGATATTATTAAATTATATCTTTAGTATTTTCAAAATGGCGGCCATAAGATCTTTTAAACTTTGAATATCTTAAAAACCAGCAGTTTTTCTCAAAAACTTACAAGAACAACAGTTTTAGAGGATATTATCACAAATCTAATGACACAAAAATTATTTGAATTGAATTTTTAATAGTTGATTTAGAGCAGATTTTACTGTGACAATACATAGCCCAAATTGTGAGCTGCCGTTTATTCTGTTTTTGTATTGTTGGCTATTCTCTGAGAACCTCAATGTGGTTGCTGTCTGGTCACAGTAAATGTGCTCTAAATCGATTATTTATTATTAGATTTAAACAATTTTTGTGTAATTATATTTGTGATAATATCCTCTAAAAACTGTTATTCATGTATTTCTTGAGACAAACTACTAGTTTTTAAGATATTTTAAGTTTTAAAATTTTAAGGGGCGCCATTTTGAAAATACTACAGATAATTCATGATAAGGTTTTCTGTAATTGGCCTTGTTTATTATAAACATTTAAAACAAATTTGGTATAATTAAATTTATTAGTTTTTAAGATATTAATTTTGTTCTAAAAAAACCCATACAGACAGACAGATGGGAAACTAAGCACCGTAGACCCTTGCTCATATGGTAAAATATGTTTGCCTTGACCTGAGCAATAACATAGTATACCTTTGTCCAGAGAGTTACGGGAATATGTATGTGTGTATTTTAAAACCTAAAAATATTGTAAATATATCGCCACTATGTCTGGTAAAATTCGTTAAGAGATGACGACCCGACCGGATCTAAGTCGCGGCCCAGTGAGGAACACCCGGTATGACAGGAGAAGGCGACAGCCACTAATGTTTTCATCACAGCTGATAATTAATTGGATAGATCCGACCGGAGATATAATCAGATAGGCATTGTAGCCGGAGCTCTGCTGCGCGCCAATCCGCCACAGTGCCACAGTCGCTGATCCAATCACTCTGAAATTCATTGACAGAATCGAATGTTCGCGACCCCGTACACTTTTTGAACCTGGCCGCCATTTCGGATTTTAAATCAGTTAATGTAATGAAATGAACCTTCTCTTTCAGACTCTACCGAAACGCAATTTAAATTGTTTTCACTTAGGTATTACTGTTTATATTTGTAGATTAACGTTTGTTTTTTTATTAGATTATTTGTTACAGTACTTGAGAAAAGCAAATTTAAATTAGAATTATGGTTGTGTATGTTAAAAGTCTTCTGCTCAGCTTCAAATTTACGGTTTAACATATGTGGCGCAGTAAAAAATAATTAGATTTCTAATGTTTTAACAGTAATATAAAAGAATTTTTAAATAAAGCAAGCTAAGGGAATAACTTTTTTACATTGCTCTAACAGATTAAAAGTAAAATTACTTGATACCATTAAAAAAATATATTTATGATTCATTATATGTACACAAAAATATTTTAGGTCTTTTATTTGTGATTTGATTATTTTTCTCCATTACCTAAGCAGAATATTTAAAGCTTGTTTTGATATCCTTGTCTCTTACACTATTTGGTTTATGTAAACACTTAAGCTTGTTTTAACAAAGCCTTTTATAAATTTGATATGCGGTAATAATTCATAACACCATTTGCAATTATTTTTTTTAATCATGCTCGCTCATTTGCGATATATTACTGCTCAATTTTATCCCTCATCTTCTTTGAAAGTACGTCATGACGTATTGTTTTTACTATATCTTTGGCCTTTTTTATTTTAATTCACTCTCCATACAAAATTTCTTTTATATATATATATATATATATATATATATATATATATATATATATATATATGTTTATGTACCATTTACTAGTGTTAGTACTATAACACTGTAGGTAAAATAGATGTTTTAGCAAATCGTTAATTTAAGAAACTTCTTTTCACCTGTCGTACTACGGCTTACCTTAAAGCGTTCCTTATTACTAATGTGAAAAGAAAAGTGTGTGATCAGTGTGAAGCTGTTATAACTAAACTCGTCCGGTTTTTGTAATGTGAACTCGAGAGCTAAAAATAGAAACGGTTTTCCGATCAACCTGCGATAGTGATATTCCCACCATTTTGAAACAATGGTAATAGTATAGTTTTTCTTACTGTTAACGTTTTAAGGACAGTATTAAAGGACAGTTTTTATACATACGAGAATGGGTGCTCAGGTTTAAAAATTTGAATATTAAAAGGAATGCGGCGTTCCTCAGGGGATGTATTTAACGGAACAGTTTAAATACATTGATTATATGAAACGCAATTTTGAATTAACCTAAATTAATACTACTCAAGGTTAATCCCTGAATTATAGAGGTCTCGCCAGATTTCGGGTCAGCGTGGGAACTCGGACAACTCGAAGAGTGACCCACAATGGATAAATGTCCATTTTCAATTTTGATGTAGATATAGTAGAAATGGTGTCTCATACTAAAATAGACCTTCAATCCTTTAAGTTAACTCATTGGAAAGTTATCTTGCGCCCATACGGAAACTCACAAACATATAAATATTTTTCGTCATCTACTGGCGATATTAAGATGATATTGCAGGTTAAGCTAAAAGGTGTACCAACCTATCCAACAAAGTATCTTCATCCCATATAATTAATCAATCACAGAATAGTTTCATATGGTTAAACTTTATAATATAATCTGTTTACCGATTTGTGTTATCGTTCCAACATGGTTACCCACAAACCAATCACTTCCAACAAGAACTGCAACTGCCAATCGATCGATGTTTAAAATATTCATTAACGATGTAGAGTTAGTACAGGTAGAGTTTCTCACCAAATTTCAACTTTTAGGTCAACTCGTTCGACAGTTAATTTGCACACCGATAGACATAAATTGGAGTTTTGTCATCAACTGGTAATTGGGGTACTTAAAGGCTTAAAAAAAAGAAATCTTACGCGTTTAATTATAAATAATATACATCAATTCTATTTTGCGATAACTTAGCGAGTTTATAGATCTTTTTATGTAAAAGCTGGTACTGGCGTTAATCTGGGCATAGAGGAAATGTGCAACACGCGAAATTCGCAGATAAGTGGAGGAGTATTATCAGCCCAAATAGTGATAAACTACCTCAACTCCGCTGATAAAAAATAATCAGCACTATTGGTCTATAGTTAGAAACGTTTAACGATAAGTGCGGTCCGAGATATCTCCTTATCTGTTCTCGAAGATTACCAGTCCTCATCCATCGGGCCACCGGACAATCAGTTACAGGCAGATTAACAGGGACGACAGCCCCATTCATCACCGTACGTCTCGGGTTCGAGCCCACGTAATCGACGCAGTGGTAATAGATTTAAAAAGTGAGCGAGCCGGTCGCTAATGGTCCAAGGTATCGGTGATTACCAGCTGACGACTTACAGGATGTTTTGTTTGTAAGTGATCACTGAAGTTGGCTTCTTGACTGGTGATGGATACGCTCATGGCTGACCTAGAGTGACTGGTAGTGTATTATTTGTTTACTTATAAACAGCCATTGACCAACCCTATTAATCATCGTTGAGATACAGTTCCAAAATCTTCTTTTTATATAGAACATATTGTTAATCACTAGTAAATCCGCTGCTCTTTGATTAATCTTATATTGTGATTATTTTACCTACTTTTACTATTTGACGTTTAGGATCATCGTTGAGTTGCATGTTCATAAACATTCCGCATGTACACAGAACAAAGTGTTTACTAGTAAACCCGTCGCTGTTTGATTAACTCCTATCTTGTGATTATTTCACCTACTTTTACTATTTGACGTTTAGGATCATCGTTGAGTTGCATGTTCATAAACATTCCGCATGTACACAGAACAAAGTGTTTACTAGTAAACCCGTCGCTGTTTGATTAATCTTATCTTGTGATTATTTCACCTACTTTTACAATTTTACGTTTAGGAATGATCGTTGAGTTACAAGTTCATAAACATTTGGCATATAGAAAAAAGTGTTAATCAATTTAGAGTTAGAACTAAATAGTTTAATTCATTAAGAATGTCATGATTTTCGTACAGTAAGGAAATGTATGTTACCATCAATGGTCACTTTGCTGAATTTAATCTTAAAAATGTTGAAAAGAGTATTTAGTTTATTCATTAATCAAAATGCATTTGTGGCTTGAGCTGAGAGTCACGTTTTTATACGTGATGCACCAATATGTATGTTTTTCACGAATGTTGTAAATCTGTACATAATTGTTACTATGTATAATTTTTCACGAATTTACGATTAAACTACCTTTTTCAAATGTTTATGAATTAGTATGAATGTTGAATATAAGTTTGAGGATTGTTTTAACTGTCAGTTACCAATTTTAACGTCAAATCGTACAAGACATTGGCTCTCCTGTCAGGACGAAGATTGCCTTTAACTTGCACTATTAATGTACCGGGCAAAGGACGGTTTATGGGAGGATTAAGGCCAAGCTCTTTATCCAGCAACCGCACAAACCACCTCGGTAAACCTGTCCTGTCCGGGTTACTTTAATTGAATCTAATCAAGCTAATTAAATTTTTCGCAGTCGCGCGAAGATCAGTGAGCGTTTTTACTGTGCGGAACCGATTGTAAACGCGCTTTTATGTGATGGTCGTGAGGTAACGGGCCCCAGGCCCAACTTTTGTCACGGTGACTCGTGGGAACCGGGAACTGCAGGCGTAAAACGTCGAGAACAGCAGCGGGTCAAGTGCACGACCTTGTGGCTCCCCGTGCTGACGCGGCGACGCGAACCTGATTGCCCCTAATGTTCGAGACTATTATATCCGTTCCTAATTAATTCCCGTACCTCCCATATTTGATGGACACCATAACTCGTTGTCGACGTGGATTAGACCGATCCTTTACCTTAGTCCGTCTTGTTTTACAACCGTTCTTGGCAGATTTCTCGGCGAAGAAATTCCTCGCCAACTATAAATACATCATCTTCGCAAACTGGAAACTGCAAGACGAGTCTTTAAACTAGTGACACGAGAACCGGTGATCTTTTATAGTCGTCGGCGCTTTCAACTTTTAAGTGTAAATTATGGAAATGCAAAAGTAACCGTAGTTTTATGGTAAATTACTTGTGGGCTTATCATACTCCGTGTAAAGTTATACGAGATTCTCTTTACTGAGGAGCAATAAAGGATGTTGTAATCGGAAAGTACTCCAGGTCTCGACACGAGCAATTAGTAGTATAAATGTAGTCTTGCAATCAGTAGTTAAATAATGAACCTAGAGTGTTTGCGAAGATTTCATTGGGTTCAGATTGAGTCCCATAATGTATTAAGTGACACAATTCACAACATCCGTTTGTTTAAGTCTTTTTTATAAATGGATGGACCCATCGTTACAACTCCATAACACCTTGTCATTGCGAATGTAGATTGACGCTTTTCTACTAAGTACCACTGGTAACTAAAATAATTAATTCGAATCGTAATTGGAAATGTACTTTAGTAACAGTTATTTGGATAATGTATCGCGAGCTCTCTAAACTCTCTAAAAGTTTTGCAGTGTTGAAGAATCAGCACAAATTTACATGTTTTACACCTTGTTCGTATAATCGGTCATCTCCTGTGTGACGAATCTAGTCAAAGTTACGTGGCGCAGCTCTAGCGTTAGACCTCAGAACTAACTGAAATATTCCTCGGACCTCACTACACCTTGTTCTTATAATCGGCTTATCTTCCGTGTGACGAATACAATCAAAGTTTGACCTCTAGCTATAAAACTTCTACTTGGAGTAAAATTGCGTGAAATGAATATCTTGTGGGAATGACTAATAATCAAGTAATAGATAAATTCTCTCTATTGTCGACATACACCGATCGACCCACTCCAGCGGGCCCGAGCTGCCGCTGCTCCCACGCTAGCGTCGGGATGTGCAGCGATGATGTGTCCGAATATATAATTGGTTGCATGTTGAATGCAAATCATGCTCCACTAGTGCATGTTTTGTTCCCGCAGACTTATAATAATTTTTATTGTCGCGGCAGAACATGCGAACGGTGAGGGAACCAGTTTCTCGCCACAATGCTGTTGATTTGTCTGGCCGACTCTTGGCCTGCGTCCAGCCCGTACTTCATTTCCATATTATTTATTTATGCGCGGCTCCGGTCGACGCGGCCGACGACAATGGCGAGGCTGGACGCACCTAGCTCTCCGCTTATCGCTCTACTTTTAATTACTTCGGGACATGTTAATTAACTCCTTCTCCTTTTGTGTGGACTCTAATCAACATAAATATTTTATTCGACCAAATGAATACATTGGCTGTAATGAAGGGTATTAGTTATCTATCGGCGCCGCTATCCGGAGGAGCGGCGGCTCCGGCACGGTCACCGGCTACCGAAGCCTGCCACAAGTGCACGGTTCTGCAAGGGAATGCGAGATTGCTCGGTGGTGGCTAGTGGATTTGCCATTATCGGTTCAATTCATCTAAATCGTCATTATGTGTGATGCATATCTCGCTTAATACAAGCTCTCAGAATTGAAACACTCGATCTTGTCTGGTGCTGTGGTTTCTGTTATCTTCATCTCAAAGTTAAGACAGATTGATAGTTGATCAACAAGTTTTAATTATTCCTAATACTCGTGTCCACGAGCCTGCAGCATCACATTCCCGTTTGACATCGCGTAGAAAAATGCGAACACAATTAATTAAATCTATGGCCTCGTTGTTGTGAATCAATCTTCAGTAAACAGACGTTTAACCAAGATAACGTCCAGAAGCCAAGAGCCTTTGCACTCCATAAGCACACAATCTAGCTAGTTTTTAGTGAAGTCTGTTGAGGAAATTTCTAGAATGAATCGTACTGGTTTTGGTAGGGGGTCGACATGGAAAGGTATCAAAAGTGTAAAAAATATGAAACGATAATGTAATTGTAATTTTGGGTCTTTTCTAGTATGCCCCGCATTCTCTATTTTAATTTCTATAAGTTAGATTACGTTACTAGAGCTACAAATGTAATTTCTAAAGGTAATTGAGGTTAGGTTAAGCTAGGTTTTTGACAATAATTAGTTCGTAGGGCAGTAGTCCAGGTACTACTTCTAGTATAAACTCGTCTTATCTTATCAGTGATAAACGCGCGACGCTTATCTTTTGCCTGTAATGAAACCTGCGTTAGTTCTGTCTGAGTTTTGAGTGTGTAAGCAGTCATGTTTGTTCTTGTTCAATAAAGCGTGGTAAGTTGATCTGGGCTTGGACTTTGCAAACTCGAGTTAATTTTTTTTCTAAAAGAGCAAGCAGCGCAAAGCGCTGCGCAGCGGGCAAGCGTCGCGTGATCTGAGTTTTAAATAGGCAAGCTAGGGTCTTTTGGCGCTCGGTACAATTTTAAAACTCATCGCAAATCATTTACTGCCTCTATTAATATCGATAAGACTCACGCTCTGTAATAATGAATGGAAAAAAACAGTTGGTGGCTATAGAAATTAAAATAGAGAATGCGGGGACATATTAGAAAAGGCCCGTAATTTGTTCTAGCTTGATACACTTAAAAATGGCCGTCAACACGTAAATAATAGTTATATCACCCTTAGATAACTAGATAAAGAGACTGAAGCTCACCACTGCAAGGGTGTTTTTAGAGTCTTTTTTGGGGAGAGGGGTTGTCTGACTCTGACAACATTTATTTACGTGTATGACGGTTGCTTTTAAGTGTATAAAGCTAAGAAAAATCTTATTTTAATATTTTTAACCCTTTTGATACTTTATCATTTCAACCCCCACCAAAACCAGCTCATGATAAATTTACTCATTTGTAGCCAAACCACAGTTTATTAACAATACAAAATGTTATTCATGTCTTTTCCAACAACTTTGCCGCTATCAAAAATTGCCTGACCATACAAACAAAAACCTTTCTCACAGGACTTAACCATCGCTTAGCAGTCGCTTACCATCATGGCCGTACACTTCTATAAACTAGAACAAAATTTAATTTTATCGCAACTGTACTATGATTTTAGAACACTGTTAACGACACAAGGCGAATTAAAATTCAGCGCCAGTTTTGGACATTGGCTCTTTATTATCACATAAAGCTGAGGTTCGACTTCAATTTCTTTAAGGGCACTTGTAAGAATTTCCAGTCTATTCCTTTCTTAGATTTGATTAGAACGAATTGGACACCAAAAGGAGAGGCAAGCCTTGCCAGAAGGACTCGCCTCATTCATTATTAATGTATGTAATAAAAAGTTTGAAAAATACATTTTTAATATATATAACAATAGAACACAACTTGACGTGTTTGTGTCTTGTATGGTCTCATAATTATAGCTTCTTAAGACGAATGTTAGAATCAAGTACTAAAAATAATAGAAATTGAGTATTTGGTAATGGAAATTTGGATACACATAGTATCCCTGGATTACCATGAATCTAGGTTGTTTCAGTCTTTGGCGTACTTTGAGTGCCATGCTGAAGAACAGCCACCAATCTGTAGGATCGTCCATGATTTTGCCACATATTTTTAAGACCTCTCGTGATTTGACTATCTAAATTGATGATTTCTTTGGCTATTTGAGTCTCTAAGTCTCTGGATGGACTTTGCAAGGATCTGATATCATAGTCACCTATTATGTGTCTCGTAATTGTCTCTGAATGTTACCTTGGACTCTGAGCGCATCATTTAGTTTGGAGACTGTCTGGTCACTAGAAATTCCACCAATTTTCTGTTTCAAGATGTTCTACCTTTATTGTTATCTTCTACTTCTCTTTCTCACAATCACAGCTCTGCCAAAATCGGACTTACTCAACGAACAGATACCTCCATTTGAAGGGAACCGTTAGTTAGTCCTTAGGCTCTATCCTCCAAAAGCTTTACTTCCAAGAAGTAACACTGCTAGTTGGCCACCAAACAAACACTAATGTCATGGTGTTCGTTTTTAATTTCAAAACATGATACACCATACTGTTTTGGATTTCCCGAAGAGACGATTAAACACGATAGAAAGTAGAAATTCCAAATCCAAGAGTGTATAAAAAAATCAGAAGTCTTATCAATAGCATCGTAGAGAACATCATAGATTGATAGATTGCACGAACACAAGCTGCAATATTAAAGAAGTAACTATATTGATTTTTAATTACCACTCAGCTTCGGGGAAATATATAGCGATAGACATTTAATAAGCCTTTAGGCTCAAAAATAAAATAGAAACTGTAGCGTGATTTAACGTTGTATTGCTCTAGCACTTTCATCAACTAGGTTTTTCAAAATCCCAAGAGTGTAAAGGAAACAGGGGGTTTCCGGACATTTGTCATAGTTCAATGATAAAAAAAATCAATAACAGTACGTTTCGAGATCTGCAATCTGGTCTCTTCTTCAGGTGAATAACTAACACATCATTACAATCTAGGTTAAAACGATCTGGTATGATTTGTTTATTTTAACGTAGATTTTAAGTATGCGTTAGGTTAGTTAATCACCTGAAGAAGAAACCGGATTGCAGATCTTGAAACATAGTGTTACTGAACGGTGGAAAATCTCCGGGTAAAAATCCTGTTTCCTTCAAAATTCTTCCATCGTCAAAAACAAACTTGAAACTAATAATCCTTGTAGTATATGATTTATAGTTTATAAAAGGTCGTATTCGATAACAGAGTACAACTACAACTCTCCTAGATGTCGCACCGACATCTAGACTTCAGTGAAGAGGTGGAGCTGTTACAACAGCGGTGGAGCAAGAGACTCCAGTAACAGAGGCCATTTAGGTCATTACAGATCCAACAACGGCCAGCACAGTCTGATATATGTGAGACTCTGGACGACGCGGCGTGTAAGGACTACCTTTGGGAATTGATGAATTACCTGGAGGTTCCCAAGACGTACGGCGCGGCGCGGACTCGCTCGGCAGGTGAGGCTGGCGCTCACGCCACAGGCAACCGGCCAATAATGGAATTAACAGGCAATTTATAACAGATCGTGTTGATTTATCCAGTCTGTGGCTCCCCAGGAGTCCAGGACTGGCAGGAAGTCCCTGGGACAGGCTAGAAGCAGATGATAATAGCTCCTGTTGACTTGAGTTTAGTACAGCTCCCAAGATTTAAACCTTTTACATCGAACATCTGAGTAACACAGTGTCGCAGTGTAGCCGGCAATTAGTGCATAATCTCCTAATCCTAATCTTTATTTAGTGTTTTAGCTGGCTTTGTTTTAAATATAATTACAATATTCAAGAAGCCCAGAACTTTCTGAAGCCCACTAAGAATATTTCGCGCCTGTGTAGTAGATTTCATAGCAGTGGTTAAAAATAAAAGTTGCTGCTAGGTAGGAACTGAACTACAATGGAAGAGTACGCTGAAGTCAAATTTTGTTTCTGAATTTTAACATTGACTTCCCACTGTATTACTTTTACTATTTTTACTCGTGTTCTCTAACGTTCAGCTAACTAGATCATGTGCAGTAGTCTTCAATACATCGAAACTGGTACATATATACGCCATCTTACCATTAGTATTTAAATATTTGCACTATGAAATGTATAAAATGAATGCATTTTTGGAATTACAAGATAATCAGGTTACCTAGAACTCAAAAGAAAAGTAGGCTATCTTATCAAAGTCCAAGTCTTTTGAAGTCACCCAAACAAACAGGGTGACTATAAAATATCTTTTATAGTGTCTAGTCTTCACTGTTTGGTGCTCTTTCATCAGATAAGTCACATAAGTAATGATTACTGTTTGAAGATTACGATTACGATTCTTTCCACATCCGAAACTTTTGGAAAATGGGGTAAGAATAAAAATACTCTAAACGAGCTTTAAGTCTTCTAAATATGTATTACAAGAATGTTCATTTTCTGCAACTGAGATTTAACTAACCTCTAACTTCTTCCATCCTCTAAAAGCTTTTTGTATTAATTTCCCCGTCATCCTTCACCTCTGAAACAACTTGACTTCTGGAAGACTCTGGCCTTGAAACCAAATACCGTATAGAAATACTCACCCTCTGACTCAATATGTCCCTTAAGCTCCGCAGTCAGTAGACTACGTAGACTCTAAATAAATCCATAAACTCTCGTATTCCTGACCACCGAGTAACTCTCCACAACCCTCTAATGTTCCGATCTTTAATCCAAAAATCTCTAAAAGTCACTGGCCCTAAGAAGTATTCTCTGAGAGCTGTTGAAAGCTCTCAGTAGCTCTATTTCTTAGTCATTATAAATTTTTTTTTTTTTTTTTTTTTTTTTTTTTTTTTTTTGAGGTATATTGCCTGTAAAATCTTTCTCACCCGTTTAAGTCGAAAAAATCATTCTCTGGATATACTGCGGTTAGTCAGAATACAAAAAGGGTTGCCTAAATTATTTGAGGATACTTACTCATTAATTAGGACGTAGCCAAACACGTCGTAGCCTAAATAGAATCGACGTTACATGCAAAATTAGAAGTCCATATCTCATTTTTGAGATATTTAGCGGAAAAAAATACATGCAGTCAAATAGACCTAAAAGCAATTTTGCGGGAACCTTTAACGATGGCTAAGCAAAGTTTCAAGTTTATGGCTTATTACATTTTTGAGACATCATCCTTAGCTGTAGGCTCCGGTAAGGCGTAGCTTATCCAAATCACAAGGAGTGGCATACACCATAATTGAATTAGATGTCCCTGTTATGAGTGGAACTTCATCAAAAATTTAGGGTCTATAGGTGTATTCTACAGATATCTTGTTGACAGAGCGGCAGAAATAACCATTTTCCTATTCCTCGATTCAATACATTTTGCACAATACCGTCAAAGCAAAGTTGATCAAGGAAAAGGAGTTATCACGGCCTATCTGGCAATGAGTATTGCATCCTAAATTCGAGACTGAGATGGCAAATATGACCAATGACACAAAGGCTAATCACAGCGCAAGACCTGTAAATCATTAAAATTGTCTGCTATAGCGCTTTACACTATCGGAGTACACCATCTGTACCGTGACAACATACATTACCCTCCTTCCACAATTAATATTGTAGCGACCCGAGCCAACTCCTGACTCGTACCCTAAAGAGACGGGCCGTGCGAAGCGTAAGATACGCGTAACTTGATGCGGAGATAGGGCGGTGTGGGCTCCGGTGTTTAACAAATTGCCCCAGGTGCGATAAGCGGACTGTGATAGGCTACACCTCTGCACTCCCCGCCTGTGCACAATGACCTATTATTGTTCCCCAGATCCCATCGCGGCCAGTCTGCAAATAATACGTGATTAGAGGAAAGTTCATTGCATACATTCTGTCGCGTAGGGACGGGAAATTGCCGGCTACTGGGTTTAGTCGAGACCATCGGCTTCCCTTGTCCAGTACTGTTATTATCCGTGAACAGTAGCAAATTAAGGAGTGGGTCTCGCACTTCGGGCGGACCGTGAAATTTTTAAATGACCAATGTGCACAGAATTTACATCGCTAAAAGAGTTAATTACATTGGATTGACAAAAACTAAAGTTAGGGTGGTCCACCCTAAAGTATAGCTCCAGTAATATGGTTGTTTAACATGTTAAATTAATATTGAGTCTAATTAACAAAAAACCTAAATTAAGAAGGTAGTAAGATTTTTCCGGATATTTGCCATCGTTTAGTGATATTAAAGACATTACGTTTCGAAATGCAGTCTGATCTCTTCCTCAGGTGAATAGCTAATCTACACATAGCTACAATCTAGGTTGTAATAAACAAATCATACCGGAGCGTTGTGACACGCATAAGTCACAAATCACAACAACCATGATTCCTGACTTAAGCGTGATTCTCCTGAGGAGGAAACGACCTATTACAATTCCAAATAAGTTTGATATTAAACACACAAGAGTCCATCGCCTTCGAAGCCTCGAAAGCGTTTAATGACTATCGATGAAAATGTTAATCGTATTGCAACTAAATACTAGTAGTGACTCTTTTCCACCAGTTTTGTGCATTGTCTCACCCTGAAATTCCATCATCGGTGACACTTTCTAACATATTACATCCGTCGCGAATGTAATGCTGTTGCAGACTTGACTTCTGAAATCTGAAGACATGTTCGCCTGAAGGGATCCTAAAACAGACGGCGACGAAGAATGAAGAAGCTCTAAACGAAATCCCCCGGATCGTTTCTACATCACAGAAATTCAGACTACAAAAAGTAATTCAATTACTACTTTTGGGATACCTTCAGACGAACATGTCTTCAGATTTCAGGAGTCAGGTCTGCAATAGAATCAGATTTCAGATGCTGCACGTAAGAGAAAGTTGAACTGGAGTTATTCCCATTGAAGCAACCCTTCCCACCATAGCTGCGATATATCCGTCATTAAACCATTCAAACTTTTTTGTGGAAGAGGTTTCCTCCCCTCAGACCAAGCCTTCCAAGAAGTTATTACAATTCTGAAGGATTTGTGTAAGGAAATATTTTGAGTCGTATGGTCAGCGAGGAACATTACTCCCTGAACCAACATGATAATTTTGCAATGACCATTGCTGCAGACCAGAGTCCGTCCTGTCAAAGAAAGTTCCTTAGTCATTATGGCACAAATAGAAGTACTTCAGTTCACCAGAAAATTTATCTTGTCGTCCTGTAGCAGTAATGAAGATGTGTTCTGTATATAACAATTACAGGGTGTCCCGTAACCTTTGGCCAATAGTAAAGATATCGTTTAAACTCACACATCATATTCGGAACATATATTCAACAACGCTGCTTTACCGTTCGTTTGTATATTTCTACAAAAAATAATTTATTTTTATAAAAGGTTTGCGTTTCTGCACGTAACTTTTTTGTACAGGGTCTAACGAAAATCTCTGCACAAACTTTTAGGATATCGATCCATTGACCAAGACGAACCCAAATACTAAGTTAATATCAATCTTAATAAAAGATCAGTGCCTTTTCTCTGTCTTTATGTGTTTTCGAGTTCAATATATTTTTTAAACTGATCAACGTACTTAAACTAAAATGTAGTAAACTAATTATATAAATTTGATCTATTAAATAAAAAGTTTGGCCGAATTTCCAAATACAATTTTAAAATGGCGGTTATTCTAAACTAGTTAGTTTTGTAATTAGTACCCCCAACAGCAGGGGTTTTTAGATCTTGCTTACCCTGCAATAAGATATCAAATATATCACAGTAATGGTATTTTTATTATTAATGGTGCTAAAGATGATTGTTCTTTAATTTCAGGTGTCTTGGAGTTTAAAAAGAGCCACTGGATTTAAGATAAGTTCTTACAAAACTAATTACTTATAGGAGCAGCATTTATATGCCCTAATAGTATGGCTGATTCTGTGACTACCCCTTGGATGAATGTTGCTCGCACTGTCTTTCAAGACGTCCAAGAGCCACTACCAGGTGATTGCCATTAGAAAGGATGTTTCCTAAAGAACTGGAGACGTGAGTCACTCGATGTCCGTGTAATTAATAGCGGATCCCAGGCCATAATGAGGGTCACGACGGCCAGCCACATCACAACAGCGCCTGCGCCGCGCCGGAGTGAGTGGTTCCAGGAAGGTGCGATAGATTGCGCATGCGCTGATACTAATGACCGGACAAGCGGGATTGAACTGTTGAATTCCCCAGCAATGCATTAAACATTGTGCTCATTAGAACAGTGCAGTGGTTATAGTATGTAGAGTAATAAGAGGAACCACTGAACCGTTCCTTCATGCATACGCTAATACAGAAGTGAAGTGAGCGCAGAGCGGCGATCTATCGTCTTGTCACAGCGGCTGTGACTGCCTCGAGGCGACGTGGGGTCCGTGACCTGGCGGCTGCCTCTACTCGGCTACTTAACCAAATATTGATCACTCTGACTCAGAAATATCACTTTTCCAAAAACTATTTTGGCTGAGCGTTAGCGAAGCCTATCTCTAGAGTTGTAAAATTTTAATTTGTGTGTCTGTGTGTAAGCATGATACCCCCTAAACGAACTGACCTAAGTACTTTAAATTTTGCACCAAGCTCCATTTCTAATGAAGGTGTTCATTTTAAAACTTTAAAACTCGTATTAAAAGACTTATAGTCCAAGTATCAAACTTCTGTAAACGGGAGTGTATAGTACTAATTTGGGGAACAATTTTTTTTTCAAAATGGGGGTTCTCACCCCCATGCCCCCCGTACCCATACCAAAAATTTTGAAAAGGCAACTAATACCTTGTGACACCTCAAATTGAAGCTCATAAAAAATTTGCATTTTGGTTCAAACAAAATTTTAATCGGCCAAGCCGTTTGGTATCAGCAACCAATAATGTAATTTTTTACACAACAATTATTACTCTACAAACTACTGTACTACTGCTAATAACACTCAAATTCCCTCCCCCCCTCGTACTACTATACACTCCTGTTTACAGAATTTTGATACTTTGGATATACAGTATACTTTGATATAAGGCTCTTAATACGAGTTTGAAGTTTTCAAAGAAACACCCAGTATAGGCAAAGCTGAGTTTGATGATGGTGCATTTCACTCCATTGAATTTGGCTGAGCGTTAGCTAATATTTTTTCCTTTATTGGGCCCAACAATTTTCAATGACCTTCCCAGTGACATTTGTAATTTAATAACTTTGAATGTTGATGTAAATGTTAATTCAATTGTATTTTTGCTAGTTTTAGATGTATTTTAGAAATGTTGATATGTGTTAAACTGTAAAACAGACCTTGTTCTAAGAAGCCCTCGCGGATAAAGGCATTTTTATTTATTTTTTACAAGTAACCATAATGGCTCCGAGAAAATCGCACAAAAAATAAAGTTGTAAATAAGTTGAATACAATTGTATGAGATTTTAACATATTAGCACATTTAATGTACCCATACGGCAAAGAGAAACAGAATAATAGAGTTGATGTCAATAAAGGCAATGTCGATGTCAGGAATTGATTTGCGTTTTAGTACATTAGTAGTCATTGAGTAGGTGATACTTTTCTCTTTTGTCTGCTGGGGGATGTAAAAATCTCTGTCTATCTATCTGACCGCAGGACATGTTGAGAATGAACCATAGACTGAAATTTTGCGTGGAGCCTCAGTGAACCCTGTTTCGCGACAACGTGGTGTAGCGTACAATACTAATGAAATGCAAAAATTAATGTTATCAAACAAATCAACTATAAAATTTCACTTGTGCAACGAAAGTGCCAATTAAGTTAGAAATATACGCTCCAGGTTTCACTTCTGGTTGGTTTATGTGCCATTAGAACCTACGATGGGTGCAATAACACCGATGTCGTCACTTACATCTGAGAAGTCTAATGGGTGATCAAGAGTGGTTTAACTGCAAATGTGCAAATGAGGATATCCGTATATAACTTAATCCACAGGTCTAGTTCTCAATGGAAAATTATTATTAAAATGTGTGTAGTTTCTCTAGATTTAATCATACTTCAGCGTTAAAGACACTTCTCTTATGCTCATATTGACTAGTAGAAGCTGAAAGAGAGAAAGATTCCCTCTCTTCGAAGGTGACATGAATACTGTCTGCACTCCACGAGATGACCTTTAAGTTCTGGTTTGCCTATCAAGGAGTTGCAGGCGCTACTTTTTTTTATAAATTCTCAAGAATGTCATCCATGTATTAATTGAAAATATCTTATGAAATTTAGGAAATCCTTAAACACTTAATAACGAAATATTATTCAGTTACTATTTTAAATGTTAACACTACAGAGTAATTACTAGCCTAGTTTATATCAAAATATAATTTATACTTAGCAATGTAAAAATCTAAAACTACGATTAATTACAATATACAGGATGTTTCGCGAGTGGTTGGCAAAAATTCAGGATGTGATAGTAGACACAAAAACAAGCAAAACAGTTCGTATGCACATATGTCCTCTCTCGCTTCGTTTAGAGTCTGTTTGTCCATATGGGTTATTTTTATTTAAAAACCGTATCTAAGAACCAATTGGAGAAAATAACACAAAACTTGGCAGTTGTGTTAAGCTAATTAAAGAGAATATAAAAAAATTAAATTCCTATTATCACTTTCCATTTCCAAATGGCGGCATAAAAATAAAAATTTTCAAACTTTGATATCCCAAAACTGTTCCCACGTAAAAGAATACAATAATGTACAAGAATAAATATTTATTGCAAATTTAATTATTACAAAGGTTACAATACCAAATTTGTTAAAATCGGTTGAGATATAAAATAATTACATCAATGAGTGTTTATGCTTTCTTACATTTAGAAAATATATTCTCAAGTACTAACTCTAAATTAACTAACTCTAACCGTTATTAACGGTCTTTTTACTCACAATAGTTGTTTTTAAATCAAATTAAAAATGTATTTGCGTAATACATTTTATTTTACACAGAATTTAAATTTTGTATTAATTACAATATATGTAGTAGGTATACATAAAATTAGAAGTGAAATTAATCTTCTTTCGAGAGTATGTAATTCTTCTAACGAGGTTAGGCCACTTTTTATATCAATATAGAAAGAAGTAACTATAAAATTTAAACAAATTTGTAAAAATCAAAGAAACGCATACCAATAAAATTTAAACACACACTATGACTCACTATGATCAAAAAGAACCGATTTTGGTATTCCCCAGTCTCTCAACTTCAGTGGTGCGAGGAGTGTGTGTGTTCAGTGTGATTGTTTAGTGCAATGTTACAGTTTATCCTCATGCTGGTAGACTGAAAAAGAAAGATTTTGGTATTCCCCAGTCTCTCAACTTCAGTGGTGCGAGGAGTGTGTGTTCAGTGTGATTGTTTAGTGCAATGTTACAGTTTATCCTCATGCTGGTAGACTGAAAAAGAAAGATTTTGGTATTCCCCAGTCTCTCAACTTCAGTGGTGCGAGGAGTGTGTGTGTTCAGTGTGATTGTTTAGTGCAATGTTACAGTTTATCCTCATGCTGGTAGACTGAAAAAGAAAGATTTTGGTATTCCCCAGTCTCTCAACTTCAGTGGTGCGAGGAGTGTGTGTGTTCAGTGTGATTGTTTAGTGCAATGTTACAGTTTATCCTCATGCTGGTAGACTGAAAAAGAAAGATTTTGGTATTCCCCAGTCTCTCAACTTCAGTGGTGCGAGGAGTGTGTGTGTTCAGTGTGATTGTTTAGTGCAATGTTACAGTTTATCCTCATGCTGGTAGACTGAAAAAGAAAGATTTTGGTATTCCCCAGTCTCTCAACTTCAGTGGTGCGAGGAGTGTGTGTGTTCAGTGTGATTGTTTAGTGCAATGTTACAGTTTATCCTCATGCTGGTAGACTGAAAAAGAAAGATTTTGGTATTCCCCAGTCTCTCAACTTCAGTGGTGCGAGGAGTGTGTGTGTTCAGTGTGATTGTTTAGTGCAATGTTACAGTTTATCCTCATGCTGGTAGACTGAAAAAGAAAGATTTTGGTATTCCCCAGTCTCTCAACTTCAGTGGTGCGAGGAGTGTGTGTGTTCAGTGTGATTGTTTAGTGCAATGTTACAGTTTATCCTCATGCTGGTAGACTGAAAAAGAAAGATTTTGGTATTCCCCAGTCTCTCAACTTCAGTGGTGCGAGGAGTGTGTGTGTTCAGTGTGATTGTTTAGTGCAATGTTACAGTTTATCCTCATGCTGGTAGACTGAAAAAGAAAGATTTTGGTATTCCCCAGTCTCTCAACTTCTGGTGCGAGTGTGTGTGTGTGTTCAGTGTGATTGTTTAGTGCAATGTTACAGTTTATCCTCATGCAGGTAGACTGAAAAAGAAAGATTTTGGTATTCCCCAGTCTCTCAACTTCAGTGGTGCGAGGAGTGTGTGTGTTCAGTGTGATTGTTTAGTGCAATGTTACAGTTTATCCTCATGCTGGTAGACTGAAAAAGAAAGATTTTGGTATTCCCCAGTCTCTCAACTTCAGTGGTGCGAGGAGTGTGTGTGTTCAGTGTGATTGTTTAGTGCAATGTTACAGTTTATCCTCATGCTGGTAGACTGAAAAAGAAAGATTTTGGTATTCCCCAGTCTCTCAACTTCAGTGGTGCGAGGAGTGTGTGTGTTCAGTGTGATTGTTTAGTGCAATGTTACAGTTTATCCTCACGCTGGTAGACTGAAAAAGAAAGATTTTGGCGAGTCTTATGCTTTAGTTTTAAATTGTGTATGCTTGCTTTGATTTATCTTAAGGTATTTGACACATGAATAAGATGGTAGATTCCAATATTTGAAACGTAGCGTTCAGTTTTTGTAGCATATGAATTTGACATACGTTTGAAATATTGTTATCCTTTCAAGTAAAACAATGTAAAAATATTAATAATTAGTTTTGAGACCTATCACAGCGAAAACTAGAAAATTTAAACAAATTGTAAAAATAAAAAAAGGACAAACCAATAAAATTTAAACACACATAACTCTATGGCTCTACGATCAAGAAGAGCCGATTTTGATTTTCCTCAGTCTCTCAACTTTAGTGGCGCGACGAGTATGCGTATGTTCAGTGCTCGTTTAGTGTAACTTTACGGTTTATACTCATGCTGGATGACTGAAAAAAGAAAGATTTTGGCGAGTCTTCTGTATTTTTTAGTTTTAAATTGTTTATGCTTGCTTGACCTCAAATTAAGGATTTTGACACATGAATAAGATAATAAATCCCAATCCTTAAAACGTAGTTTTACTTGAATCCTTTTATCTTTTCAAGTTAAACAGTATACAAATACTAATGATTAGCCGTGAGACCTTCCTTCACAGCGCAGTGTGTAGAGTCGAGGCCCATTGTCTGGGAAGAATGATCCGAAACTAAAATCCAGGCACTTGTTAAAATTCTTGGCCGGAGTGAAGTCATAAACCGAGAGGAGCTCTGGGCCGCGACCACAGTCGGGTTTATCTCTTCGATTCCAGCATAAATTAGCAGGTTTGATGGAAGCCGAGGTTTATTGTTCCATGGTCTAATATAATCGCGGGGCCAGTCATATGTCGCCATTGCTGTCGCTGTAATCTTCAGGATTGCATTCTGTCCAGGACCTTGGCAGTCGCTGGGGACCTTGCAGCCAACCTGTGCCTGCATCACCAGTAAACCCAATACGATGTAGACTAGTTGGCTCATACATTTGCTCGAAACTAGTTTGTTGTTACTTAACATTCAGGTGGTGCAATCGATTGTGGATTGGAAATTACTGTTTACGTTACAGCCCTTACTCTTTATTGGAACTTACCTAAAAACTAAAAAAAGTAGAAAAATATTGATCACCCTACACGAAATTGCAGTTATTTAAATTGGTAAAGTTAGGTCTTTTATGATTAGACTCATAGGAAGACGCCTGAACATAAAGATGGAGATATTTTACATCATACGTACATGAATTATAACTTCAAAGATTGACATGATCTTTATTTGTAAAAATTAATCCCTTTAGAATTATCTGAAACATTATTTATATTGCTTGTATCATATGTAATTACAAAATTTAATTTCCTTGAGACATATATTAATAAACACATGCTCCCCCTCCTCCCCCCGAAACTGTAATTCATGTACATGTTGTGAAAATATCACATTTCGATCTTCAGCAGCTTTTTTATGTAGGCTGGTTACAAAGTTGCGTAATTTAAAAAGCTATAAATTCAACTTAAAAATATTTTGCCAACTCAAAATCTATTTTACCATCTTAAAACAGAAATTGTTCCTAAATCACCAACAATACGCTAAATAAGTGAACTTAAGCATCATCAGTATTTTAATTACAAAATTTAATTTCCTTGAGACATATATTAATAAACATATACCCCCCCCCCCCGAAACTGTAATTCATGTACGTGTTGTGAAAATATCACATTTCGATCTTCAGCAGCTTTTTTACGTAGGCTGGTTACAAAGCTGCGTAAATTTAAAAAACTATAAATTCAACTTAAAAATATTTTGCCAACACAAAATCGATTTTACCATCTTAAAACAGAAATTGTTCCTAAATCACCAACAATACGCTAAATAAGTGAACTTAAGCATCATCAGTATTTTAATTACAAAATTTAATTTCCTTGAGATATATATTAATATACACATATCCCCCCCCCCCCCGAAACTGTAATTCATGTACATGTTGTGAAAATATCACATTTCGATCTTCAGCAGCTTTTTTATGTAGGCTGGTTACAAAGTTGCGTAATTTAAAAAGCTATAAATTCAACTTAAAAATATTTTGCCAACTCAAAATCGATTTTACCATCTTAAAACATAAATTGTTCCTAAATCACCAACAATACGCTAAATAAGTGAACTTAAGCATCATCAGTATTTTAATTACAAAATTTAATTTCCTTGAGACATATATTAATAAAAGTATGCCCCCCCCGAAACTGTAATTCATGTACATGTTGTAAAAATATCACATTTCGATCTTCAGTAGCTTTTTACGTAGGCTGGTTACAAAGCTGCGTAAATTAAAAAAAACTATAAATTCCACTTAAAAATATTTTGCTAACTCAAAATCGATTTTACCATTTTAAAACAGAAATTGTTCCTAAATCACCAACAATACGCTAAATAAGTGAACTTAAGCATCATCAGTATTTTAAGACTATTAAATATCGCCTAGCATCCTTATCAACATCGGAGTACGCACTATTATTAATTATTCTTATGGTATGACATATCTGTAATAAGTAATTATTAAGCAGTTAATGTAATTAATTGTAAAAGTTTAGTCTAGTCTGAGTTTTCATAGGGAGAGGGGGTTAGTTCTGCATTGGCGTTGTAGATCACATAGGAGATGCTTCTGTTTAAAAACATTTCCCTCATACTTCGCTTTTTAAACATTGCAACCCCTTTCCTACAACCGACCGAGAAAAATAAAGCTCTCTGACAAGGACGTACCTTAAAAATAGCCTTTACTTTAATATTACTTCACGTTTAATGCACATTTCCTAGTAAAAAGCCAATTAAAACAGAATTGCCAATTATATAATTAAAACATTTTATTATTTCCACCAAACCCTAAGACCGGGGAAAAGATTCCTGGTATGATGGGCTGTTGTGTTTATTTTCGAATAGTCGGAATTCACACAAAAATGTAATTCTTTTTGCGTTAATTAGTGAATAATATGACTGGCTGAGCGTTAGCGAACTGTGTGGTTAAAAACGTCTTTGCGATATGTCCGCATGATATCTTGACAACGAACTAGACTTGTATTTATTATGACGATTAATTTTTATTATTATTTATTTTATATTATTATATATTATTATTTTTAATTTTATTAGACGATTAATTTTGTATGAATTTTGTACAATTTTATCGAGTTCTATGTAAAGAGCATTTCCCTCTATAGGATAAGACTAAGGGTTTTTACATTTTTACTTTGGTTTTACGGGTAACCATAATAGTAACAAGAAAATAAATTTGAAGTTTTGAATATTTGCTTAAACCTATAACTTATTTTAAACGAATTTCTTTTGAAGTTTTTTTTTATATCATTGCATGTAAACTGTGTAAAAAAAGAAATTTACAATGGTTTATTTAATAAATGAATATTTTTGTATTTACTCTACTTCCTCTAGCAAAATTATATTCAGCTTTATTTTAGTTTATTGACCTCATACATTAATTTTAAGTATTTGGCCCGGGTATCGAAGCTACGTCGCGATGGAAAATTATATTTTTGTGTTTTCCGGCGGTCACTAGAGAAACCTGCTATTTCACTGACAATAAAATTATGCTTTATGAAGACCATTTAAAAGCATTAAAGTAAATTCAATTTCCTTCAAAATAATATACTGGTTTGAATTTATGGCTTAGTGAGCCAGGTGAAAGAGCGAAATTGAGAACGGAATTCTGATAGCCAAAACCTGAAAATACTCATACTTAATGGAAAAACATAATGCATAATCATGGTGTACACATTTTCAAATTTATAGGAATAAAAATAGTTTATTCCTATTGGTAAACTATTACCTCTAACTATAACTACAAATCTCTCATAAAAATCAAATAGACAATGTGATAGATGCAGTTTAAATAATAAAATCTACGTCCAATAATTCTAAGCATTATCAATAAAATATTTCAAGTAATGACCCTGTGTAGGTGGTAGAGGGAGAACGCCTAACAAAACCACAAAAAGTATGAAAATATTGTTATAAATGAATAAAAATCTGGAACTAGGTTGTACGATTCAAATAATTTTCAATAATATCTCTAAGGTAATCATTATTTAAAAGAAGATAAGCGGTGACTGCTCTTTCCTAAAGATTTTTTATTTAGGTGCAAGACCGCTTAAAACTTATTTTAATATCTTTGTACAAAATTGTGAAGTCTCTGAACACAGTATGGAGCGAAAGGAACATTTTGAGTTTTGATATCTATATTTCTTCAGAGACAATGGCATTTGAATAAATCCCTTGGATAGATGAACGTAGTAACTTCTTCTAAAATGATTTACTCAGGAACCCTCAAATTTAGTAATCCAACGCTGAGTGATTGGTTAATTAATCAATCCTAGTGGTTTGTTGCATTCTTTATTTTTCCTTGTACACGGAGCTGATTGTTGTATTTTCCAAAGAAGCCTTCGATGAGGTCCCCATTCACTTTTTGTTTGTTTTGATTTATTTCTTCTTCGACAGAAGTAACTGTTTTACCTACCAGTCAAGCATAACATATATTCTGCATTATTACTGCATTTCTCACGGGTTCTTGATGGATTGTACCCTTTTACAAGGAGATTATCTTCTTGTCTCAACTGAAGAAGTACTGGTAGTACAGTACATAATAAAGGCATTAGAGCCACAATCGTCCAGTTATGTCTTGACGGTTGGTTATTGTTGGCTGTAGGATTTCATCTTCCTTTTCTTCCAAGGATCCATTAATATTTTTACGATGATATTGCGGGGCCACTTTAACATCTCTATTGAATCGCTCTGCTTCTTGCAATGTCTTACTTCTATAACGTTCCATTTTTATTGGGTTACATAAAGATCTTGTGTTCTTGAAGAGGATTTAATTGAGCTTCCCTTTCCTTGGAAAAAACTAGATGACACTAAAAGAAGACCTACAATAGATTATAAGAGCAGGGACAGAGAAGAAATTACAAAGAAGGTACAGGAATTATGCACACCCAACAATTGTCCTGTTGATTTCTGTTACAGCATTATGAATGGACTGATTTCAAAATTGTAGTAAAGCAAACGGAACCCCCCTATCCATACTCTGCAAAAAAACTCATTATATTACAGAAACAAGGACTTGTCTAGCGGAAACACAGAAACAAAAACACTAAAATTAGATTTAAAAAGTAGATGGCTAGGAGCGGATAAAATGTGAGAAAAGATTTATTTATTCAGCACAACAAGCAATAGCAATGTAAATTCTTTATTTAAGTATTATAATAATCTGCTTTTGGATTGTAAAACAAATGGTATCACTTTTTCTAGGGCCAGGACTGTCTTTAATATTTAAACTAAAAAAAAACCAGAAAATTACTTAGTATTCTCGTACGGGTGAAATACAGATTGATCTGGTCTGCAAATAGTTGAGAATATCTATTGGGTGAAATACAGATTGATCTGGTCTGCAAATAGTTGAGAATATCTATTGGGTGAAATACAGATTGATCTGATCTGCAAATAGTTGAGAATATCTATTGGGTGAAATACAGATTGATCTGGTCTGCAAATAGTTGAGAATATCTATTGTTGCATTACATCGTTTAATGTATTAGGCAGCGAAAACTAAAACAAATGCGTATCATTTGAAGGAAAGAATAATAAGATGGACATATGGATCCAAACCTGCATTTAAATTTATGATTTATAGGTTAGTTCCCGGGTCCCAAGTAAGACAAACCTCGTACAATCTCATTCACATTGATTCGTGAGAGATTGATTGTGAGAGATTCTGACCACACGAAATTGAATTAGAATAGTCAATTTGCACTGTATAAGTACAAACAGGGTTTTCTTGAAATCAACTGTTAAATTGTTGAAGTACGAAATCGATCGTCAGTCGCGTTAGTTTGGATGGAAGTCGAAGTTGGAGGGTATCGAAGTGTTAAAAATATGGTATGATAATTTTTCTCTGATTATATTTGTACTATTTTTATTCACTCGAAATCGACCAATGTACAAATAATAGTTCATATCACTGTCAGGGGAAAGAAATTGAAAGCCTTCACTTTTGGGCCTGTTACGGTTAGTTGAGGCTAATTTAAAATGTATTTACATGACTTATGGTCGGATTTAAGTGGGAAAAAGTTTAAAAAAATATTACCTGAGAAAGATCATTATTTCGTATTTTTAACCCTTTTGTTACCTTCCCATTTCGACACACGCTAAAACTAACGTGGCTGACTATTGATTCCTTTGTTAGGGAACGGTTTCTTATCGGTTAAAAACCCGGTTGAGTGCTTATAAAACGCAAATTAACTCTCCGTTACTGGACTATAACTTCAGATACCTGATAGAGATTGTTTTGTGTATTATCTCAGAACATGGTACTATGTAGTGTGCTAGAACAATGTGAACAATTCCTGTACGGGGAATGTAAACTAGTGTTGCCTGCAGTGTGGGTACAAGAGTAATTGACAATTTGACTTGAGATTGTTCTCTGATTGCCGTACTTCATAATCTATATGGTGAAGGATTTGCGGCGGTCTGGTGATGTACTGGCCACTGTACACTAATAGCCGAGGAGCTGCCGCAACCCGCAAGGATCACTGCTCTGTACTTTGCCGCAAGCACCTGCAATGTGCTCTTTGCCGCAGTGCACTGTTACCAACACAACAAAACCTCAGGCCCCTTCTGGATTCCGTTAGAAAACAATTTATTTTCAGTTAAAAAAATTAATTGGCTAGGTACATTAACCACACATTTACTCATAAAATTTTAAGGTATTCAATTAATTTATAGGATGATCAGAGCTTCCTTATAAATATATATGTCATGTCAAAGATCAGCAACGAACATTGCAGAAGGTGACCTTGCGTTACGTCACCTGACCTGTAATTATTTGTAATTGTGAAGAGAACTTTGAGGATGAGGGGTGTAGATAAATTGATACAGTCTTCTATCCACCTATTTTAGCCCCCATCTATAGCCAGTAAAGATAGCTTATATAATGTACACGTTTTGTTGTAATACCTTGAGAGAGAAGGCCTGATAGAACCTGTAGGTTACAGCCTATTGGGGATCATTACTAGAGAAGTTCATCATCCTTCAAACTCTGTAAAAACTGATTCTCTTACATCTGATATTGTGCATTTATTATTATATCCCGATATCGCGCGTCGTTGTTTCTCTCTATTAGTTCGAGACCTTTCCTTCGCATCTAAAATGAGGCAGAATTAAGAGTCAGTATGAACAAGACCAAATGAATTAAGAAGATACTAATACTATTGGCATCTACAAATAAATTAACATTTAATTCTACAGGAAGGAATATTGGTTCTGAACATACAAAACATACAAACATAACAAGTTACAACAAATATTTAATTTAGAAAATGTATTATTAATTTGATTTTCCAACATTTGGAATAACATAGGATTCGCAAAAATCTGTTTCCCCGTAATGGTTGACTGTCTCTTACAACCAAGTTTTCCAATTGACAGCCTTTCATCCTTTATTATTATTATTATTATCATTACTTTAATTTTTTCTAAGAGAGGTAGTAAAGGGCTACTGGCCTGTGAGAGGATCTTATCAAACAGAATAAGGGGAAGAGTCGATACAGTACAAGGTCGATGGTACTGATGAAAAGTGCTGCAGTCACAAACAGGATTTGACCTACTCTATTTCTAACTCATACCCAAAGTCCAACGTCTTAGACCACTCCAACCATCGGCAGCTTTCTCCCCCTATTTCACTTCTCTGGAAGGTTACACAAGATATTTAAGCATGTTTAAGACGCACCATTTTAGAAGAAGCTACACAACATTGAGAAAATTAATAGTTTATGGATGAGAGTTTTAATCATATGCTCAACTGGATTCTTTAAAAAGATATTTATTTGTACAGCCAAATATTGATAATGTACTGATAATAAAATGAAATTTTTCTGAAGTGAGGGAATGTAAATTCCGAAAACGCATGACACACTTGAATGTTCACAACGGTTAAACTGACGAAATTGGAATTCAGCTGAATTTAAAATATGACTGTTTATACCTGTCGATCGGTTATAAGCGTATCAAACTTGGAAAAATATAATCAGAGAAACAGGATTTTTCCGGACATTTGCCATCGTTCAGTGAAACAAGAAATCAACAAGAAACAAGAAACTGAAACACAAGAAATTGTTTCACTGAACGATGGCAAATGTCCGGAAAATCCTGTTTCCTTCACAAACCTTCCATCGTCGAAAATAACCTTCAAACAAAGAATAATCAGAGAAAAATTATATTTTCATACTTTTAACCCTTTCATTTTGACCTCCAGAAACTGAAAAAATACTAAAAATAAAAAAAAACCATTCTAAATTATAGTAATGTATTCAAACCGTATTTTAAATTAATGGTTAGAAAAATAATACGACCAGATAAACCGTTAAAAAAAGTTGGATCACATAAAAAATGTTATTTCTTTTTTGCATCTGTATCAAATCTTGATTTTTGTCAACCTCTGATGGAAGGATAATATCCTCCCTGAATTATTTTCCTCTTTTGTTGATACATTTCGTCTAACGACCTAGAACGCTTAGGCAAACAAGATTATCTTTATGTTTAAGTAAACTAAAAGGGGTAGTAACTTTTGCGCCACTTCGTAATTGAATAGTATTTATGTTACGTAACTTACCTGATGTGAACCTCGCGTAGGAGATAAACCAATAGTGTGGAGTGGAGAGTAAGCGATCTGTCCCCGAGAGCGGTAACGGGGGTGATGATAATAATAATTGTGGTGGGCACACCAACCCCGACACAGCTGACTTGCATTTCTCCAGTAGCAGCCCTATTGTGCCGAGCCCTGATCGCATTAGGGCAAATCAAGTTAGACCTTTGTGCGCGTTCGATTCAGGTCCAAATGGATCGGAGAAATATTTCTCTAATGTAACACACGCGGAGAATTATTCTTTTTGCGGCGACGTTCGTTTTCTTTTCAAAGCGTCCCCTCTCCCCCTCCTACCCCACAGCAGCGACAAAGCTTCTTTAAACACGGCACCAGCTCTCTCTTTGTGATTTTCACTATTTGGGTCGACGCTGAAAGAAAAAGATGATTAAAATAATGAAAAAAATGACTCTGCTGTCAGAAGGACCCTTGTTATCGATAATTAAGTTCTTTTCAAATTTCCTCACTACAAATTGTGAATTGTAAAAGTTTTTCAAAGGGAAAGAAACCCTGTGTTGCGATAATTTAAGGTAAGACCAAAAGGAGACGGACGTGAACTCTCCCTTGGAACACAGTTTTGTTTTGTACAGTATTATAACAGCGGAGTAATTTAAAGTTTAGTACTTGAATTGTCTTCATTATCAAAACCGTGCCGTGGGCTCAGTTCTAAACCTGAATAACTTGAAAGAAGTTGATTTAGTTATAGTAGTATTAGTGTAATATACTTCTTTGAGTTATATGTTACCTGGTGAAACAGTGTTTTATGCATTGGCACGGTATATTCTCTAAGAAAACTGAATTGATTTTTTATACATTTAAAGACTCAAACATAAATGTTTGTTGGAATGAAATCACCTTAGGCAGTTTTAAAATTATAAACAATTTCTTGCTGTTTTGGGACATTTGTAGTGCTTTGATTTAACACTTTTCTGAAGATCCATTATAAATCGGTAATATTCTTAGTTGGGTTAGGTTAACACCTATAAACACCAAATTATACGCTTAGCACTTACTAGCGTACGATGATAACCGGAACCACGATTTATATTTTTATAGTTATTGTTATAAAATTATGTGTCTTGTAATAAAAAAGTTCACACATTTTTACACAAAATGGAAGTACCCATAAGTAATATGTACATCATTAACTTTTTATACATTCAAAATTAAAAGCAAAATTTCTGTTAGAATGAAATTACCAGGCCATTTTTGTTAGAGCTGGTAAATTTTGTTCTGCCAGGCCACAGATCCCTTTATACTTATTAGATGTAACACTTTCAGAAACACTGTGATGAATATTGCAACGTTCATGGTGCGCTCAGTTCATAAAAAACTGGAATGACAACTGAAAATTTTATAATTATTCCTAATTAAGTATTACCCATATCTGACCAACCCCTTTTGTCTTGGATTTATATCTTTTCTAACTGAACGGAACTACTTATAAATTGTGTGTACATTAAATATTTGTCATCGTTTAAAGACTCCAAACAGAATATTTTTAAAATGAAATTACATTGTCATTTTTTCCAGTCTGATATAACAATTTTCAGTCGGGCTGTAATTTTATAGATACTATTGTAAAATTATTTGTCTCCCGAAAATATTCGGCTAACCCGTCTTAGCTTTTGTATTGACGGTATATTCTCTAACAAAACCTAAATACTTATAATGTTAGTCCATTCACTTCTTTTACACGTTACAAGATTCAAAGCAGAATGTTAGTTACAATGAAATAGTTTGGGGCATTTTAAAATTACACCTGGTCAATTTTGTACTGTTTTGCGACAGGTCATTTTATACTGGTCCAGATATAATACTTTTTAGTAGGTATGTGAATTTATAGATACTGTTGAAAAATTATGTGTCTCCTGATAAATATACATAACCTAACTTCTTTTAAACGTTTAAAGACTCAGAACAGAATGCTAGTTGGAATTTGTTACGTTTTGTGACAGGACATTTTACAGTTTTTAGGAAAGCAGTTATAAATCATGGAACGAGTTTCCTCAATGTATTCAAATGTATCACTACTACATATATCTTCTGGTCAGTATGAGTAAGGAAGATTAATGGCGACAGAGAAGGTGTTCTATGGCTGACACCCAACAAAATGACAAGGAAAGTCGTCTTGTGAAAGGTAGAAGATGTCTTATTTCACCAGGCTAAAGAGTCTTCTCTGACACTTAACTTGGTGACTTCCGTTACATCACCAATGGCCGGGCAGGCGGGCTGCTTGCAAGGACAGGATCGCTCAGCGGTCACTCATCCAAGCAGCAGCCACGCTCGACGTTGCTTGACTCGGTTATCTTGCGATAAGTGCCGTACCCGCTACACTGCGCTATCAACAATGTGATTTTGTACATGTAAATTTGATACAAATTACTGTTCAAGCAATTCTAATTTTGGACAGTGAATAGTTCAATTTGTTAAAGATTGAAAGTTGGGATATACATGTGGACAGTTCAACTTGTGTACGAATTTTAGCTGCACATGCACTTAAAATGTTTTAATAATCTTATTAACGCTAAAACAAGTGGGTGAAGACGCACCCAGAGCCATCTCTGAACCACCGCGCGCGCGCGTTCTTCGACCTGTCTCTCAGTATTAATGTAATCGGTTGGGATTCCGTTCGTTAGGAACATTAATTCGTAGGAATTTCTGCAATTTTCACTTCGAGCTGCTAATTAAAATTCAAAGTTACAGTTAAGGGCTGGTACTGAATTTAACTTGCGATTTACGTTATATTCTGTTCAGTTCTGTGAATAAATACACTTGTACGGATTTAGCATTCTACTTACAGTATACTAGTAATCCTAAGTTAATGAATGTGTCTTTGTAAATATTTACTCAAAAGGTTTCACAATAACGGTGTTCAAGATTGAGGTACACTAATTTTCAATGGGATATTTAGATTTTCAAACTGTACTGAAAAATGTCGAAAATAACCCAGGAAAAAAGCAAGTAACCTTTTGGGAAATCGAAGCGGGAGCTAGTGCCAGTTACAACCTTGTTGAGTGTTAGCGAAACTTATCATTTGGGAGGCTGCAAAAATTCCATTATATATCTCTGTCCGCACAAAATATATGGAAAGCTGACTGACGAAGGCTTGAAATTTTGCATGAAGCTTCATTTTGATAGGAGCAACGCCAAGTTCTATTGTGGTATATGTCACTCAATGGGTTTTGGATGAGCCTTAGCGAATATTTTTACATCGTTCATATGGGTAACCGTGATGGCAATGAGAAAATAGAAGGACAAATTACTTGTTAAGAAACTAAGTACAATCATATGAGATTTAAACATATTCAAACATTTAGCCTAACTACCTAGCACATACATAATCTTGGTGTGTAGGCTTTTTTAGTTTAAACAATACCATGAAACACAAATGTTTAAAAAAGACAATGTGACAAGATATCGCGAGAAAGATTTCATCTAGAGATTTTAATATTTGCATTAATCTTTAATTCTAATAGACAAGAATGAGTCCAAGGCAAGACAGACAATAGTCAAGATGATGCATGTCCAACTATAAAATCTGGCTGAGCGTTATCACTTAGTATGCTGACAACTTTTCTCTTTAAAGTTCTATAAAATTTATATTTTTCTCAAATTGTTTTAGTGATGGATGCATACATTTTCTTTTCTGTTTGGTTGACTTCAATTAAGAAAATAATGGTGTGCTTTAGTCTAATCTTAAAAAATAACGCCTGTTGTAAATATTTAATATGAAATAATAAAAAAGGGTATTTTTATAAAAAGTGTACAAGATGTCAACTGTTTTGACATTTTTATTACAGTTCCAACGGTAGATTTTTCAACTAAATAGAGTAGAGTGTTATATCTAGCTTTATTTGTTTTAGAGATAATATTTATTTATAGAAAATATAAAATGGTTGCCAGCGGCTTAAGGACACATTCTCGACCTATATTTACAGAAAATGTTTCGTTTGAAATTATGTGTACCATATACGTTTGTGACACTAATACCTAAACACCCTTTATGTGTTTTTTTATTAATACATTGTTTACTTCAAAATTCCTACACATACATTAAACAAATCTTGCATGTGTTTTAAAATTAATATATTAAAAGAATGTATAATGAAAATTTTACATCAAACCATTTCATGATGGTGGTTATTTTAAAACTATTGACTTAAACCAATATAAAACACAAGCATTTTACAAGAATGCCTTTTTAACTCCGAAAGCCTACATTTAATATTTAATAAGTATCTTGTCACCAAAATTATTTTAATCGTTGCACTGAAAATTGTTTGAACTAACTACGGAACAGGCGTGCTACATTCACTAGAGTAGCAATGCTATTTTTCACTCAATTTACTCAAAATGATATCGCGTTGAATTTGTAATTTGTAATAATACAACTAATAAAAATATTCCTGTAAAATATTTATAAAATGCTTTTTATAAATATAGCCTCGAAAAGTACTTATTATACTAACAAGAATACACCTTGGGACAGTTATGTATTTTTGTATTGGTATAACAATGCACATTTCGGATCCGAAGAAGTACCCGAAGATGGATTCTTCGAATTCTAAATGTACAATGTACCAATAAAAACATACAAAAGTGTTCAGACGTATATTATTGTTAGTTAAAATGATTATGTTCCCAGTTATTTTAAGGCAGAGTGTTTAAATAGCCGTAATATTAAAAACTATAAAATTAAAATTTGCATTATAAATTCCTTACATAGATATTATTGATATTAAAATTCCCGCATAATATTATTATTGTAATAGTTTCAAAGGAAAATCTTTTTTAATACATGAAAAACACATACGTACACAATAACAAAACTTAAAACCCCATCTATAGCACACCCTGTATATCAAGACGCCATTAGTCGCCATTGATAACAATAGTGGAGCATTCAAGTTGACGTGTACACGCCACAATGGCGGCACAATCTAGCCGCCACAATGACTACTATAATTACAGGCATTGACTTACGTCGGAGGTGATTACGTCAGAGTAAGTCGCAACCCCGTACGGGATTATTCACTAGAACACACGGGTTATTGTAAACAGGTTACCAACAGAAGCACACAGCTGAGTGCTCCATTCAGGATAAGCACTTTCCCGCCACCCCGCAATCAGATTCAACCAAGTTACCGTCTCTGATAATAACTTTGTGTTTCTCCCTAAACCGAGATACAGAGCATTAGGCGAGTCTCAATTTGGTGGCAATTCTACATTTCTTATCAATTTTTTGGAACATCTTGTGCCACACCTCCCCAAACAAAAGTCGTAGTATTGTTTTAAGGGTTGAGAAAACAAAACGCCTTAATAATGATCTCTAATTTAGATTTGTAGTTTTTGCAGGAAATTTAGTCATCCATATTGAGTTACCATTATTATTAATATTTTGTTTATTGGAACGTTACGAATAATAATTAGGTTTTTAGTCAAAAATGGAAAACATTTTTCAGAAAACTGTTATGTTCACGAATTAAAAACGCCGATACATACATATAGCCATTACAAAAAAGACAGAATTTCAGTATTTCTTTATTGTGAACATAAAGTAAAGTAAAGGTGTCTTATTTTACCACGCGAAGTTCGGGCTAAGACCTATCTAACACTTAATCTGGGGACCAACGGCTTAAAGGTGACTTCCGAACCACCACCAATGGCCGGGTAGGCGGGTCGCTTGCAAGGACAGGATCGCTCAGCGGTCACCCTCCATGCAGCAGCCACGCTCGAAGTAACTTGATCTGGTTATCTTGCGATAGCCGTTGTACCCGCTACACTGCGCCATTGGCATACTCATAGTCTGAAAGTAAGAGAAACATACTACAATATATGTAGTAATGAATATGTATATGTATGAATTTTATTGCATACTACAGTAACACTTATGGTTAACCATAATAACGAAAACATCTCAGGATAAAAAAATACAACAAAGTAAACCAACCGAGTATAATCACATGAAATTTTAACACATGTGGCATAATGAAATGAGCTACAGACTTGAAAGTATGCATCCAACTTTAGCAAGCCTGTTACGCGGCTAGTAGTGAGACGTACTCCTACCTTATATGTATAAGGTGTTTATAATAATAATTGGAGTTTTAATTGAGTCAGAAAGGGAAATTTATAAAAGTTATCTCTATAAAAGTTGAATGAAGGTATTAAATAGTTCCAGTAATATACATGTAGTTAGCTTGTAGACAATAAAATCTATATGTGTCATGGTTTTCTAACAATTAAATAATGCGTAAAAAGAAATTGGCGGAATAATAGAAAACATTTGTACGACTTCAATATGATATTTATATTTGTTTTTTGCAAAAAAAATGGCTGGAACAGACAAAACATAACATTGGAATCCAATTTAAACTCAGCTTGTAGCGATTTTGGAAGACAAAAATTCATTTTCATGTTTGCGTTTCATTATATTACACATTTTACCCTTTTCAAGCACAGTTGATCTAAACTGGTTCCACTTTTGTCTATCTTGTTAAAAACGATACAGCATCGTTCTGTAATTTAAAACAACATAACAATATTCAAAAGTTTAAATTAGCCAATAGAAAATATTAGATTTCTTAACAAAGTATTCTCGGTTTCTAATCTGTAACGGAATAATTTAAAACAGTTGATTTTTTATATAGTTTTTAAATATTTTCTAAAAGCTTTGAATTGTATATACCTAACTTAAATTAAAAATTAACCGTATTAACAAATAAAAATGTCACCAGGATCCGGTTTGCATTTCTTTAAGTTTTATAATTAAATGTTATGTTTTATGTTAATCATGTTCTCTCCGTAACGTAATTATTTTCTGCTCCCTCTAGGTCAGTAGGGGAGTGAACGCTCCCTAATGGATCAATGCCCTCCTTCCGTGAACTCTTTACACCATAGTGTTGGCTGTAACAGTCGGCCCACTGTAATAATGTATTGTAAGCGTCTTAACAATACAAGCGAAGAATATATATATAATTTAAATAAACATTGAATCACAAAAAGTACTTGCTCCGCCGGGAAATATATATATATACATTTTTGAGTTGTAGATCTCAAGAGACTTTTATGTGTAATTTTGTTATAGAATAATTTTATAAAGAAGAAATTTGTAATAAGAATTTATTTTGCGTAATGTAAAATAAAACTGTGGTCACAGAGAATATGCCAGATACATAATTTTTAGTACGTTAGGGTAAATAAAATAAAAAAGAAACTTAAAAAACTAATTCTGGAATGAATTTGACAATTGAATTGATAATATTTAATTTTTGTATTGTTTAAATGTCTATAAATTAATTAGTCTTTAGTTAAAACGTATTTTCCAATTAATTCATTTTATGACTGGTTATAGGATTTTGAGGTTTTAGCTTCTATGTGTTCATTTACTCTAGTTTTGAAGGGGAGTCAGTCGCTGGGATTTATTCCACTATTCTAAAATTTTGAATATTGATTTTTTTATTGATAACGTTTATAATTTACATAGGAAATTGTAAGTGCTTATCATTATCTATCATTCAATAAGGATTCATTAATTTTGTAACTCATACTCAAGATACATTATAGTATTTAATTTTAATTTGTTATTACTTCAGTAAACATATAAATTGATTCCAATAGAAAAGGTTAAATTTCTCTAATTTGTTATTGAATATAATAATATTCAATATACCGTCCTATTAAAATATGAGACTTCAAATTACAAAATAATAAATAGATGTTGTATCTAATTATTAGCAAAAGTGTTTGAGACAAGAGAAAGTAGACCTTACTAAACATACAACTCTTGGAAAGTTTTAGTACTATGAGAGAAAATTGTTATTATTACTCATTATTTATAAAAATGTGTACATGTGAGATAGTAAAATGTTTTTTATTTACTGTGTTGTATTAAATTATTTAAGGATACTTTATCGTTATTTGGTTTCTGTCTAATCTTATAAAGATATGCTGGTGCATTTTACTCACTCTTCTGACTTTTACTTATTCACAGTTTAAAACTAAACATAATTACAAGAAAATTATAAATAAATTGTTAAAAAAGTGAAAGTTACTCAAATTAACTTACTTAACTTAAAAATATTACTTGCTCTTGGTGTTACATCATTTGGGGCGAAAATTCTGGAACCTCAACATGGTTTACATATACGTATATTTTACAACAACGTAGGTAGTTTTATAACTATGTAACTCGAGTAGCAGGCTTCACTGAGGTTGCATGCCATATGTGAAAAAATGTCACATGATCGTACAGAGTTTATTAACAAATGTTTTATTCTATGATTTTCTCGTTACCATAAGACCAATGTAACTATTTTTACTAAGGCCTAACATTGGAATGACATGCATTAACATAGAACCCGCTGTTGCCAATATATAAATGACGTTTCATGCAGAATTTCAAGTCTAAAAATCAGTTCGTTTTTTAGATACTCTGCATACAAACAAACAGACAGAAATAAAATTGTTCAAGTCCTACGAATGATAGGCTGACTTAAGCTCAGCTAAATAATCTGATATTACAATTGCAATGTTTGCGTAAATCTGTACAGAAACACGTTAAATAAAACTTTAATGGACGTTATTGATTAAATTAGTCCAATTTCAGGTTAACTTACTTTTCAAATCCCTCCTAGTAACTTCAAGCTGCCTCTTGGTGTATATCATCATGACGGAAAATGCAGTGGTTAATTTGAACAGCTTTTTATTACTCCATTGCGCTGATATTTTGCAAATAAACCGTGACATTTTATTTAAAAATAAAATTCAAAATTATTAGATTAATGGTATTAATAAGATTATATATTATTTATATTATCGTAATAAAATATTTTATTAGATGCAGCTTTTCGTCACTAATATCATATTTTGGTGACTTGGAATGTTGACTTTTATTATACACGGCTATTAACCCAACCTAATTAGCAAAAAATGTGAATGTGAATGTATAGCAAGATATTTCGAGAAATATTTCACCTGTAAACTTTAAATTTTGCTTGCAACTTTATTACTAAATAGACAGGAGTGAGTTTTATAATAGTGCGTGTCAGCCACGGAATGTGGCTGAGCGTCATCAAAGTCTATCACTTATAGGCTGACACAGTTTATCTTTTGTGTTCCATGGGTGTGTAAAACTATTTTTGTATGTTTGTCCCAAGGACATGTTGAAAATAAAATGAGGTATATAGACTTGAAATTTTACAGGTAAACTGAGCGAATACAGACACGTGGTGTGGAGCACTGCTGCTTTGTTGAACTATTGTGAAGAGACCGGGATAAAAGTTCATCCTCTAAAAAACTTCGAGTTAAAAATTTTGGAATTATCCAAGTTTAACTGTATGCCTAAAAACCTAGTAGGCTATGCAATTTATATAAAATATTATTTATTGGTAGATTTTCATTTTTTAGGTGTTTAAATATTTGCAATCAAATTTAGCAACTTTTATTATTCTTTAAAAACTTTTACATTTTTATTAAATTTTATGGTATTAAAGTTTAAAAACTTCAACAATCCGCCATCTTGAAACGTCATATGACAATATTATATACATTTTTCTCTTGGTGTCAAACCGCAAGGAAAGATAATCGTACCAAATGTTAGCTTTTTTATCTATTATTTTTCTGAAATAAAAAATAAAAATTTATAAATTAATTCATACATGCAGACAGACGATAAACGAAAAGAGATATCGGTTGCATTTAGTTTTTAGCTCCTCTTGGGCTATGGAGAAACCTCCTAAAGTTTTTATAGAGAGTTTTGTTATACCCTGTACAGTCGAAATTAAAGTAGGAATTGATAACAAAAAATGTATTACTTGTTAAACTGTACATAATAAAATGTCCGTTAAGATGCTAAACTATTGTTTTTTTTTTTTCAATTATTTATGGTGGAGGTGGGATAGTTTTAATATAGGTAATTCCTTTATACGTACCCTTACGTCCTTTTTAACCCTTAAAACAATATCCCAAAATCAATTTTGAGGTGCTAGACATCCAAATTGAAATGGTAGTTACAAATTTCCTATTAATGCTAAGATTGAATGTAATGTCATAAATGACTAGTACAGTGTTTATATTGATGAACAACAAATCAAATGAATTATAACTATTCAATTAATAGTTAATTGATGCTGTACGTTCTTTTTTCTGCATATAATGCTTTTTTACGGTTAACTTTCCAAGTTACAGTTGTCATTGTGTTTTTTACATTTTCGGTTTTGTTATTTCCTTTTCTTTTAGAGTTTCAAAGATACTCATATATATATATATATATATATATATATATATATATATATATATATATATAAATCTATACATCTGCTTTATAAAAATCAACACTATCTTCTTTAAAACAAGGATTCAAACTGCCATTTGTAATAGGAGAAAACCGTATTTGACTGAAAGGCTTTACAGTTGACTGCGAAACCAGGTTTCTTAGCTAATTAAGTTCCAGTTTGCACACCTAACCCAGTTTAGGTCTTCATTATGCTTTTAAGATCACTTTCAACCTTCCGAACCATCAGCTGAAGGAAATGGTACAATTTCCTGATCTCCTCCTTCATTTCCGGCTGAGGTGAGGTTCTAAGGTCCGTCGTTCACCCTCCACCATCCTTGGGAGTCAACCAATCTCCTTCTAAAACAGAAAAGAAACCAACTTATACAGGGTTAAACGCTTTTCAAGTGGTTTAGGAGTCGAGACCCAATTTCCACTGTATAATACAATCCATCAATATTTTTAACAGAAAAAATCTATCTAATTTTACTTTAATCGTTTAGGATAGACAGACCTTAAAGATTTTAAAAATCGTGATGTTTCCTTTTTTTTCAATAGAATAAAATACATTTAATTAAAGGAAACATGCCTAAATCGACGTTTCTACACAATTCTTCCCTCCAAATTCTTCACGTTTTATCCTTTACAATTTAAGAACTCATAAACAATAAGTCGCAAGGAAAGATTTGTGCAAATTCATATCAGTTAAAATAGGGTTTAAAGGCAAAATTCGCATATTTATACAAAGTTATGAATGACAACAGTACATATGTGGAGACTGTTTGATTCCTTCGTTCTTATGGTAAATAAAGTATTATTTTACCAGGTGAAGTTAGGACTAAGAAGGCCTCTCTAACACAACATGGGGCTTAACGGCTTAAAGGTGGCCATCACCAATGGCTGGGCAGGCAGGCTGCTTGCAAGGACAGGATCACTCAACGGTTACCCATCCAAGCAGCAGCCACGCTCATCGTTGCTTGACTCGGTTATCTGACGATAACTGCCGTACCCACTATACTGGGATTGAGCATTTATATTCATATTTTCATATTCATATTCATTTACGTTCAATCGCTATATCATATCTTTAATTCCAATGTTTCCTGTTCCAAGGAACAATAGGTTAATATTGATATATTTCCCTGTTATACAATTTACTTGGCGACGTAAAAAACATTATTTCAGGAATTTTGCCACTGACAAATTAAATATTGACCTGAAATTCTTTCTTTAAATTTATGTTGACGATATATAACTTTGAAGGGAAATGTATCTTCTCCTTCAGGTATCATAAAATCACAAGACATAAGATGAGACACACACGAACTAAAAACTAATGAAAAATGAAGAAGTCATAGTTGACAAATAATTAGACGTGGAACGTCAAAAAATTAAATGATATGAGGGACCAGAATGTTTATAGTTTGACCAGAGCATCAATGAATTAGGATTAGGCGACCCTCGCACTCCGACGCGCACGCACCGTCACACGCGCAGCCTGGCACACCTGCTGTCACTGATGTTTCGACGACTCAAATAGTAGGCCTTAGTGTGTAAAACTGTTAATTTTAACACTTTTTGTTTTAGTTTAAAATGTTTCTAATCTTTAAATTCTTAGTTTTAAAATATACCAACCATGTCCCGCACAGGACTGACACACTGCAGTACACATCTCATACACTAGATAAGGTGAGAGACTATACAACTTCGAGTATGAGTTCTAAGCGATGAACAGTTCATACGTGACGGACAAATTTACTACATTGCTTGTTACGTCACCACTTCACATATCAGTAATCATTGATCTCTCACCGCAACATTAGGGTGTGACCCTACGTGCTTGTGTCTGCTGTCGAGATATTGGCGCCCTCACAACACAACGAGATGGGTGCACACATTGTGCGTAGTGAGGGGGTGTGGCGCTTGAAAAACCTGTTTGAGCACGCATGAGCCAGTCTCTATTATTATACCGTTGTCATAATTAAAATAAACACTTGTCCACGGCTCTTATTATACCCCGTACGTTGCCCTCTTGAAGCGCGGATGATCGTAAACGATTAGTGGAACAATCATCGTTGTTTTTGCGTAGTCACGGATTATCACACGTTAGTTTATACGTGTATTTAAATTGTATTACATGTAGGTGGATCTTTATTCAATTCGTCATATATTAAAAAAATTAATATTGACTTTGTGCTTGTTAACCATACAGTAAAATACGTTTCTCGTGATAACTTTGATAAACTAAATATATATTTGGAAAATACCATAAGAAAGATACTATATTAAGTTGGTGAAATCGGTTTTTAGTTAGAGTATTTTTATTTTTATTACAAATTTAGTCATTGTATTTTGCAAACAGGAAAAATGGAAATTAATGTGATTATCCTAATAAGAGTGTGAGGTATTTGATGTAAAATTTAAAGGCATTTCATAATCAGGCCCAAATAAAAACTGTGGATGATAAGGCAATGAATTGTTTTTAAATTTATACATAAAAGATGACCGGAGGGAGAAGCGTGTTTTATTTATAAAAAGTTTTACTTCTTTGAGAAAAAAGGTGTGTTTTTATGTGTAATTTTCTTTAATTGAGTTTAATTAAAAACTACAATGCTCGTGAAAATTGTAAAAATCGCACATTTTATCTTCAGCAATTGGGGCCTAATTACAAAACTACCAAAGCTCCGACTTTTAATGTCTGTAAAACTTGTAAAGTGGCTAAAATATTTGACCAACTTCTTCATTAGGAAATTTACATTATTATGAATAAAAAAAACTTCTTTGCAAGAAATAGATAACACCTGTTTAAGGTCGCCTTAGAAGGCCCAAGAACTAGAGAGCGACATGTATATCAGGCCTGGCGATGATTTTGAGTAATTTTAGGAAACTCTATATTTACAATAATTGCACATATAATACGACATTTTCTTTTTGGTTCATTAAAAATCCATAAATTATATCAGGTAATATCATCACCAGCTGATTATAACACCTTAGAACCAGTGTTGTCCTGCTGGGATATCTAGTTGCAATCTCACTGACCGCATTAGACAGTGATCCTCCAACTGTGAACTTCCTTTCTTCTAATCTAAGTTTAATTATAATTTACCATCCTTACACTACAGATAGTCAGTATTCATTCTTATCCTTGGACGCTCATATTAAAGGTTACAAAGCGTTAACTTTAAAGGAGAAACATCTTTGTACATGGAAGATCCAAAAGTACAAAACCTCCTTTCTACCCGCTTAAGTTTCTGTGTGAGACAGTTAAAGTCCTGTCTTGTATACAGCAGAGCCACATACAGAAGTTTCCTTTAAATAATTAATTATGTTTGTAAACAAAACTTTGCGCTATAAAGAACCTATCTCAACCCTAGTAGTTTCTTTAATGCGAAATCTTTAATTTCTTTAAAACACTTCTGCAGCGTTACAAAACCCGCTTATATAGATATACGACATCAATTATATATTTCATGTAGAGATCTAACTGTACTATACTCTTCTCTATGTAATGGTTTATTTATATTGTTTTAATAAACTTCAGTCAGACCGTGTTCTAAATTAACATATTTTATAGGAAATTATGATGTAAACTCCTTACTAAAACTTTAGGCTTCTAAGTAATTAGGTGGTGTAAAAGACTTACTTTAATTTTAACTCATAAGTGCATTATGAATTAGTAGTAAGGCATTTCTTTCACATGTTCTGTTTGTAAATGTTTATAAAAAGTAAATACGTATACTAAGCTGAATATAAATCATAGAACTCCCTCCTGTATGTTTTAGATAATTAAATAAAACTCAAAAATACAATCTTTTTAAACTGAATAAATTAATACAAAACATCCTTTAAAAAATTAAATTGACTAAATAATAAAAATTAAGTACTTTCTAATATTTATAGATTTTTTCTTTGCACACAGTTGATATTTTCCTTAAAAAAAATTATCATATTTAAATTAAGCAAACAATTTATTTTTACTTTTGTAGATGTACGAGTATTTTAAGTCAAGTATTTAGTCAAAAAATTCAAGATTGACCATCTGTTACTTTTCTTTCCTTTATTTACGTACGATGTACATCAGTCTAAACGAAATTGGACTTACGCGAAAACTTCAAATGCTTTCAATAACATTAAAACTAAAACATGAAAATCAATAGTAATTTTAAGTAATGTTAAAAATATACTGAAATGAATCTTAAAAAATACCTTAATCTTAAAATTAAATGTGCAGTTTTGATCAGACATTTACATGGCGTAACTTTTCAAAAAGTGTATATATATATATATATATATATATATATATAATATATATATACACACACACACGCACAAACATATATTATTACCCCTAACTTCAACTCCTCGAAATCGGTACGAGATTCAATTGGTCTGTGCGTAAAGTATCAAGAGTTTCATTCTAACTGCGAATGTTAAGTTTGGAATGACATGATGTTTAATTTCTAACTGCATCGTTTCGACATCAGAGAGACACCTACACTCCAAAAGAGGTTCGTCTGTTCACCCATCTGGAATCCGGAGTATCTAGATGAAGAAGGTGAAATGGAGCTAAATTTAAAATTCGTATTGAATAAGCCCTTCGTACTTACTTTCCCTTTTATTTGCACACATTATGTAATTTTTGTAAATTAGAGCACATTGTTTGTCGTCATGAAGAGCGTAAGAAGGAATTGGTAGGACTTTTGTTGTACTCTTTGTACTTTATAAAATGTAGTAGCGATTCCCGTCTGACTTCTATACTTCAGAGATTAATTATGTCACAGAACAAATTGCCCAGTCCACAACAATGTGCCAATTTCCACACGTCTCCCCCTCCGTTGTTTCCGGGCTCCCGTAGGGTCGAGCCACTCCCCACGTCTCAGGCAGTGACGTTTACTTAATGATTTCTAGCATTGTTACTGAGCTTCACTGATTTCTCACTATTGTCAATGTGTCGAATAGAAATTGATTTGTTATGTCGGCGGGGTGGTCGTGATTTATCTGATGACTAAGTCTACTCAAGCTTCTCCTACCGTCTGGACTTATGTAAATCTAACTTTTGTTGTACCGTATCACTATTTACTACAAGAAAGTTAAATCTACTAATGAGTCTACTGCTGGGGATCCAATATTAAAAAATGCATTCAATATACAATTTGAATCATACAATCAAATATAGGAATTTCTAGGGCAAATATTTTGTAACTTAGGTACATACATGGTGCGTTGCAGTTTAAAATGTTATAATTTTACATTTGAGATCCACCTATTTAAAATAAAAATTTCGTGGTATAATTCCAAATCCGTTGTGAGGAGATGACCAAAATTACTATATTTGTAATCAAATCAAATACAAAATGCCTTTATTAGTCCAGCGTTTCTCTACAAGCAGATTTTTAGAACAACTCCAGTCAGGTAAAACTAATGGAAATTTAATTCATTTAAACTTAAAAAATATACAAAACTAACCTAATTTTCAATCTAAAACATTTATCGTACCTTGACTTTAAAGGCAGCCTCCTTGGGTGATTTTAGATTACAAGGGAGGGAATTGTACAACTTGGGGGCAAATTAAGAAAAGCTTCTCCTCCCTAGTAGTCATTTATGGACTGAGATTAAATGAAAAGTCTAAGGGGATTTAGTGCAAAGTGTAACTAACATTGTTTAAATAACAAAAATGATCATTTATTCCAATATACATATTTATATCAATATATAAATGTAAAAAATATATGTTTTCTCAGTATTAATTGTAGGCAAGATCTATTAATCATAAAATTAGAGGAAAAGAGAAAATTATTAATAGAAATGTGTATAATTGCAGGACACACTTATTGCAGGAAGCGGGTCGATAAACACAATCAGAGATCGATGACCTTGAGAGGACACCGTTACGACGTATCCTTCAGATGACGAGATAAGACAACTATTCCTCCAAACGGCGGGACCGCCGTAAAGCCGGTGATTTAAGCGGACCGCACCACGGCCGTACCGGCGGACTGACCGCGCATTCTTCAGCGGGACGGCGAACTGCCACTGCCTTCAGCTGGGACGCTTAACTTCCTGCTTAATGTGGACAGTAACAGCGCATCTCCTGGAGGACTCACTGTTTCGTCCCAGAAATATGAGCCACCTATACCATTGATAGTTCCAAGTACAGTTGGGCAACGTTGAAACCTTAGAAACTTAATCCGTCATGTTACGTCTAGATACAATACGTATTCGATTGTGATACAAACGAGACTCGGACCAGACCTTGGCAATGCGCATCTTCACCGGCCAGACGATAACGCACGCGCACCTACAACCCTACGCTCAGATCTAAAGTTTTGATATCCGAATTTGATAGTTGACTAAATATTAGATCTAAAATAATGTGAATTACTGTAGCATTTATCGCGTATATTTCTGTGTTTAAAGACATATAACAAATTATTTACTAACAATAACAGTTTTAGGTTGATAACAACAAAAACGTAGCGGTTTCTGGCGCTGTTCTATCAATTGCCGAAGGCGGTGATGCCTCGGCAGTTTAACGGTTTGCGCGTAAAAAAAACAAGCCCCGGCCACGTTAAAAAAACCAAACCTGCTCCATTGAATCAGTGTTAAACGTTATAAAGTACGTTTCAAGTACTGGTTTAAAATATTATAAGATCAATGACTTTAAGAACTCCGTAACGAGAGCAATGACTATTGTTTTTCTGCTCGGTAAAGAATAAAAAATTAGATAGTAATTTTATTACTAATTATTTCATATAGTTCTAAAATTACATTATAAAAAACCGTGTCATTGTAACTATCATGTATACAAATTTGGTATTGGTCGTACCACAAGTGTTCATTTTATTAACTTTCAAAGTTGTAGTTCAGAAGAAAATCCGTACAAAAAAACTACAACCAACATAAATATTGGTAGTTAATAAGACGTGTAAACGTTTTGTTTACAAACAATCGTTAGCTTTAGACACAAATAATATAATTGTATTGTAACTCTCGTTATTGTAGCTCTACTGGTTAGCTTGTGGTTGTTTTTAAAACTCGGCTCGTTTGTAACTTTTTTATCCAAGAGCAATAATTTTCTGTTTAAAAAAATAATTTATAACAAATTATAACAAAATTAAAATGGTCCAAATGTAATATATTTGTAAAATAGTTAGGTTAACGTACAAACGTGTAGTTGCATATTAAAATTATCATGCTTTTACTTAATCATATCATTATTATGGCTGCTTGTATGTGGTTTAAAATTGCATGGACATTTTTCATAAAATTGATTTAATACAGAGACAAACTATTTATGTACGATATGCATTGGTAAGCCCTACGAACCATTATTTTAGTAATTGATAATTATTAGGAAAGCGTAAACAACAAAATGCACTCAGTGGTGCCAACTGGCAAGCACCCTTTTTCCGTGGATGGAAAAATTTCAGACTATAAGAATATAGGAACACAAATTTTGGCAGTCACTCCTTTCTCATAGAGCCTTCTTAGTTGCCAGAAAACTTGTAAGCTGCAAGTTTATAAAATCAGTCGCCACAGTTTACATTCGTCAGATACTTCAACTGTTACACCATGAGGGTTAAATATCTCAGAAACTATTCTAGTGCAGGACTATTTGATAATAGCCACTATAGCTATAGTAATCAACTCTAATAAAGTGCAGGTATCCGAGAAAGTTGCTGAGTAGGGTATTGTATAGTGTGATCAGCCTTCCTAGTATCCAGATCAATTTGCAGAGACGCTCAGGGAAAGGTGAGCCGGGTGCCGCGGCCGTAGACCAAGCACAATCCATGCACAGGATTGCAGGGCTGTTAGCACAATTGACCAATGTGTCGGGACTAGTGGAGATATACGGCGTGTCGCCCCACAATACAACTATTGTCTCGTAATGAACGCGGATTGATGTTTGCCGTGATACTATCAGATTTACGGGCCCCGCCGACGGATACAAATTCCCCGGACAATGAACATTATGTTAAGGTCTTGTTAACATAGCTTGTTACCGATTGTCAAGCCGATACCGATCTTGACACGTCCAGTTTCGTCAGCAGCCAGCTTATTGTCCCTAAGAAATCCGTAATTACGTAGAGCGGTGCGGAGCTAGGGACCTCGGCCGTGGGACCGCATTGTGTGGGCTGCGTGGTCGTCATACGTCACGTCCCCGATAGGCAAACGAGGCACACCTGACCCGAGTGAATATGTCCATTTCAGATGCAGCCCTAACAAGGTTCTGCATGGCATATTACATCCTGCATGCGACAGATGGATGTCCGTCGGTCAGCTGTGGCGTGCACAAGGCGACATCACAATGTCTTCGTCACCACAAGTGTCTATCTGATCTGCTTCGTGTCTGTTGCTGGAGAATAGGCCTCAGGGTTGTGCTCTGGCACCAGAGTTCTACTCGGCTCACCTCCTGCACCCAACAGATGGATGTCCGTCGGTCAGCTGTGGCGTGCACAAGGCGACATCACAATGTCTTCGTCACCACAAGTGTCTATCTGATCTGCTTCGTGTCTGCTGCTGGAGAATAGGCCTCAGGGTTGTGCTCTGGCACCAGAGTTCTACTCGGCTCACCTCCTGCACCCAACAGATGGATGTCCGTCGGTCAGCTGTGGCGTGCACAAGGCGACATCACAATGTCTTCGTCACCACAAGTGTCTATCTGATCTGCTTCGTGTCTGCTGCTGGAGAATAGGCCTCAGGGTTGTGATCTGGCACCAGAGGTCTGTTCGGCTCACCTCCTGCACCCAACAGATGGATGTCCGTCGGTCAGCTGTGGCGTGCACAAGGCGACATCACAATGTCTTCGTCACCACAAGTGTCTATCTGATCTGCTTCGTGTCTGCTGCTGGAGAATAGGCCTCAGGGTTGTGATCTGGCAAAAGAGTTCTGTTCGGCTCAACATCCTGCACCCAACAGATGGATGTCCGTCGGGTCAGCTGTGGCGTGCACAAGGCGACATCACAATGTCTTCGTCACCACAAGTGTCTATCTGATCTGCTTCGTGTCTGTTGCTGGAGAATAGGCCTCAGGGTTGTGCTCTGGCACCAGAGTTCTACTCGGCTCACCTCCTGCACCCAACAGATGGATGTCCGTCGGTCAGCTGTGGCGTGCACAAGGCGACATCACAATGTCTTCGTCACCACAAGTGTCTATCTGATCTGCTTCGTGTCTGCTGCTGGAGAATAGGCCTCAGGGTTGTGATCTGGCAACAGAGGTCTGTTCGGCTCACCTCCTGCACCCAACAGATGGATGTCCGTCGGGTAGCTGTGGCGTGCACAAGGCGACATCACAATGTCTTCGTCACCACAAGTGTCTATCTGTTTTGCAGACAGTAAAGGTCTGCATGATTCCTCTTTTAGATGAAAGAGGTGGAATACATGTCATTTCTTACATTTTGACTGCTAGAGAAGAGTACTCACTCTTGTTGCTGCTTGCTGCTTGTTGGTATTCTAACATTAGAACGAGAAAGAAATTTTTCCAACGCCCGAAATATGTGTATTGATCTACTTTTTTTACTCCATTTTGGGTGAAAAATAAATATTTTAAGCCGGTATGTATTGTACAAGGTATTCTTCAGTAGTAAAGACATTTCTGGATCAGATTTACTTAAGCGTTAAGTGGAGATATCCAATAAAAATCTATTTGGACTTTGAATTATGTAAATTTGCGTATCAATTTTCTTCAGAACCGATCGTAATAAAAATTATGAACACTTTATTTTGTATCGGGGTAAATTCATACCAGCTACTCGTATTGCAAGGGAAGTAAAGTGCAGTATAAGACAAATTGACAAATTGATGTAGCAGTATTCATAGTTTCTTGAAAGTTTCCACAAGTTCTCTTATCTATGGACTAGTTCAATATTGTCAGTAGGAGCACACAGTAGCATTTGCCTCAACAGCAATACCAGGACCAAGTATAAGTTAGGTGGCACAGTTCGGCGTGCCGCAGGGATCGATCTTATCACCGTTATTGTTTGCAGTTGTTTGTTTGCCCGCCTGCGGGGCTTCCCGCCTTATCCCTGCCGACTTTAATGCCATTCATCGGTTTCTCCTGATTGAATCACGTGCGGACCCATTACCTCTAACGGCCTGGCGCTGGCGCAACACAAGATCTCGGGTCCTGATTCAGATTCCTTTCGCAGCGACTCATTGCGACTGGTCTAATGTCCCGTCACATAGAAAATACAGTTTGAGTGTTGCATAATTGTGTTGTAGATCGACAATAAAAGGCACTTTTTGGAGATCCAAAACTATATATCTTGTATACAAAGTTTTCTGCTATGTTAGATCATTAGCTAAGGGAAGTAGATTGGGGTATTTCAACCAAAATATATCTATAAAATAAAGAAACATATTTGCAATCACTCATTTTTCTTATAACTTAAAATCAGTTCAGTTGAATATTATGATTTAAAAAATGCATCACAAAAATTGTATAAAATTTTAAATAACGTTTAAACAACACGCTTTAATTATAAAAATATGTTTAATTTCAGTTTAAGTGTTAAAAGGAATTAGTGGAAAGGGAATTTATTAGAAAAGTAAAAATTCATCAGACCTTATACATTTATTATTCAAGATTCGTTCATTGTCTTGATATAGGGATTATATTTTTAATTGGCAATTTATGCGTTCCCACATTTTCCGGTTGGAATCATTATGTAGCCTACACTTTACATTTTACTATTACACTACTAAATATAGTTTTCAAAGAGGGTTACAAGGTTCCAAACAGTTTCCAGTTTGGAATCATTATATACACTTTACATTTTACTATACACTACCTAAATCAAGTTTTTATTCAAGGTTCCAGACAGTTTCCGGTTACATTAGTTACACTGTTTAACTATTACACTACTAAATATAGTTTTCGAAGAGGGTTCAAGGTTCCAAACCAGTCTCGGTTGGAATCATTATGTGCACTTTAAATTTGAGTATTACACTACTAAATATAGTTTTTCCAGAAGAAGGAGTTTACAAGGTTCAACAGTCTCCGGTTGGAATCATTAATGTGCACATTAAATTTGACTATTACACTACTAAATATAGTTTTCGAAGAGGGTTACAAGGTTCCAACAGTCTCCGGTTGGAAATCATTATGTGCACTTTAACATTTTACTATTACACTACTAAATATAGTTTTCGAAGAGGGTTTACAAGGTTCCAACAGTTTCCCTTGTTGGAATCATTATTTGCACTTTATATTTTACTATTACACTACTAAATATAGTTTTTCGAAAAGAGGGTTACAAGGTTCCAACAGTTTTCCGGTTGGAATCATTATGAACACTTTTACATTTTACTATTACACTACTAAATATAGTTTTCGAAGAGGGTTACAAGGTTCCAACAGTTTTCCGGTTGGAATCATTATGATACACTTTACATTTTACTATTAACACTACTAAATATAGTAATTTTCAAAGAGGGTTACAAGGTTCCAACAGTTTATCGGTTGGAATCATTATTTACACTTTTAATATTTACTAGTACACTACTGAATATAGTTTTCGAAGAGGGTTACAAGGTTCCAACCAGTTTCCGGTGGAATCATTATGTACACTTTACATTTACTATTACACTACTAAATATAGTTTTCGAAAGAGGGTTACAAGGTTCCAACAGTTTCCGGTTGGAATCATTTAATGTACTACTTTACATTTTACTAGTACACTACTGAATATAGTTTTCGAAGAGGGTTATCAAGGATTCCAACCAGTTTCCGTTTGGAATCATTATGTAGCACTTTACATTTTGACTATTACACTACTAAATATATTTTCGAAGAGGGTTACAAGGTTCCAACAGTTTCCGGTTGGAATCATTATGTACAAACTTTTGTACATATTACTAGCTAACTACAATTTAGTTTTCGAAGAGTGTTAACAAGGTTCCAACAGTTTTCCGGCTTGAATCATTAATGTGCACTTTAACATTTTACTAATTACTCTACTAGAATATAGTTTTCGAAGAGGGATTTCAAAGAATTCCAACAGTTTCCCGGTTAGAATCATTATGTATCACTTTACATTTTACTATTACACTACTAAATAATAGTTTTTACGAAGAGGGTTCAAGGTTCCAACAGTTTCCGGTTGGAATCATTATGTACACTTTTCCAATTTTTTAGTATTACACTACTAAAATATAGTTTTCGAAGAGGGTTCAAGTGGTTCCCAACAGTCTCCGGTTGAATCATTATGTGCACTTTAAATTTTGACTATTACACTACTAAATTATAGTTTTCGAAGAGGTGTTACAAGGTTCCAACAGTTTCCGGTTGGAAAAAATTATGTAACCACTTTACATTTTACTATTACACTACTAAATATAGTTTTTTCCGAAAGAGGGTTACAAGGTTCCAACAGTTTTCCTGGTTGGAATCATTATTTACACTTATATTTTTACTAGTACACTACTAAACTATAGTTTTCGAAGAGGTGTTACAAGGTTCCAACAGTTTCTCCCGGTTTGGAATCATTATGAACACTTTAAATTTTTACTATTACACTACTAAATATAGTTTTCGAAGAGGGTTACAAAGGTTCCAACAGTTTCCGGTTGGAATCATTATGAACACTTTACATTTTACTATTACACTACTAAATATAGTTTTCAAAAGAGGTTACAAGGTTCAAACAGTTTCTCTCTGGTTGGAATCATTATTTACACTTTAATATTTTACTAGTACACTACTTGAATATAGTTTTATCGAAGAGGGTTACAAGGTTCCAACAGTTTCCGGTTGGAATCATTATGAACACTTTACATTTTACTATTACACTACTAAATATAGTTTTCGAAGAGGGTTACAAGGTTCCAACAGTTTCCGGTTTGGAATCATTATGTACACTTTACATATTTAACTAGTTACACTACTGAATATAGTTTTCGAAGAGGGTTACAAGGTTCCAACAGTTTCCGGTTGGAATCATTATGTACACATTACATTTTACTATTACACTACTAAATATAGTTTTCGAAGAGGGTTACAAGGTTCCAACAGTTTCCTGGTTGAATCATTATGTACCACTTTACCTTTGTACTATTAACACTACTAAAGTATAGTTTTGCGAAGAGTGTTACAAGGTTCCCAACAGTTTTCCGGTTTGGAATCATTAATGTGCACTTTACATTTTACTATTACTACTACTACATATAGTTTTCGAAAGAGGGTTACAAGATTCCAACAGTTTCCGGTTTGGAATCTTCATGTGTACACTGTACATTTTACTATTACACTACTAAATATAGTTTTCGAAGAGGGTTCAAGGTTCCAACAGTTTCTGGTTGGAATCATTATGTACATTTACTTTAAATTTAGATATTACACTACTAAATATAGTTTTACGAAAGAGGGTTATACAAGGTTCCAACAGTCTCCGGTTGGAATCATTATGTGCACTTAAATTACATTGACTATTACCTACTAAAATATAGTTTTTCGAAGAGGGTTAGCAAGGTTCCAACAGTTTCCGGTTGGAAATCAAATTTATGACACTTTAAAATTATGATTACTATTACACTTACTAAATATAGTTTTTCGAAGAGGGTTACAAGGTTCCCAACAGTTTCATGGTTGGAATCATTATTTAACACTTTATATTTTACTATTACACTACTAAATATAGTTTTCGAAGAGGGTTACAAGGTTCCAACAGTTTCTTGGTTGGAATCATTATGTACACTTTACATTTTACTATTACACTACTAAATATAGTTTTCGAAGAGGGTTACAAGGTTCCAACAGTTTCCGGTTGGAACCATTATATACAAATTACATGTTAATATTACACTACTGAATACGATTTTCGAAGAGGATTACAAGGTTCCAACAGTTTCCGGTTGGAATCATTATGTACACTTTACATTTTACTAGTACACTACTAAATATAGTTTTCGAAGAGGGTTACAAGATTCCAACAGTTTCCGGTTGGATCATTATGTACACTTTACATTTTACTATTACACTACTAAATATAGTTTTCGAAGAGGGTTACAAGGTTCCAACAGTTTCCGGTTGGAACCATTATTTACAAATTATGTTGTAATATTAAGCTAACTACATACGGTTTTCGAAGAGGATTAACAAGATCCCAACAGTTTCCGGTTAGAATCATTATGTTCACTTTACATTGTAATATTAGGCTACACTACCTAAAGATAGTTCCGAAGAGGATTAAGTAGGTTCAATTAGTTTCCGGTCATATTTACATTTACATTGTAATATTACACTACCTAATGATATCTTTTGAACAGGATTGTTGAGTTAACAAGACTGTTTTGCCATTTTCAAAAGTATATATATATATATATATATATATATATATATATATATATATATATATATATATATATGTCACAAATCTTTAGTACGATTTGTTAATTTTAACCTAAATTGTAATTATGTGTTAAACTACTAATCCACACAAGGAAGAGATCAGGTTGCATATCTCCAAACATATATTTTATGTTTGTTTTTACCATTGTACTATGGCAAATACCAGAAAAATACCTGTTATCTTTGCAAAATTAATTAATTTTAAAATTTACAACATTCTTAACATACTCGTACTATAATTTACCACTAATTTGAATGAGGTAGGGACTATAGTTTTTTTATAAACAGCGATGAATATAATTTCTGTTTCACAATTTGTATTCCCAACTTTTTAGTTAATCCTGCCCCCTTTCCACAGTTATTGAGGAAGTATTAAATATGTAATTTAAAATACTTTTTAACAAACTGGAACAAATATAATGTTACTAAGTTATTGATCTTATCAGTAGATAGGAAAGATAATGGAGGCTTCCCTTATTTCCATCTCGTAAAATCTTTTTTTTTTTTGTAGCAGTTAATTCAACGTATATTAGTAATAATTTTAAAAAATCCATACATTACGTTCAGATTGAAAAATAAACAAAAATGTACAATGAAAATCAACTGTTGTCATTCTACATATTTGGATTATTGGCATGCCATGAGACTTCCAATGTATTGTAAAATGTATATTGACTGGAAAGTTTGTCAATTATTACATAATGTAGATTACAATAATACGATAAAAGTAATATGCAGAGATTTAATATTAAAAATATTCGTACTTTGGTAGTATCCGGTGCCCACCATGTCCGGAACAGTTTTTCTTACCGGGGACCTGCAAAAACTATATTATTAAAAAGAACAGACTTTATTTGACTTATTGGGAATTTACATGTCATTATGAGGATCGGTTCTTGTTTTCAGCCTTCCAAAAGGAAGCATGTCGGCAAGAAGTAGGAAACTCGGTCTCTTGTCTACTTTTTACTACGCAATGTTAGTAGGTTTTAGATTAGGTTATCATACATATGTTACTAGCAGTACTAGGAAGTATTTCGAGGGATGTTTTTATTTTTTCGCCAGATGTGCAGAAAGTACCACCGAATCCTGTACTGATAACAAGGGGCATTTCCGATTGGTACTTTCCCGACCTCAGATCACGCTGGACTGTCTGGCACGTGATCTGAGGTTGGGAAGTGCCGATCGGAAATGTCCCTGGCCATCAGTGCGGGGGTCGTTTGTGGCGCCTTCGGCACCACCCTGCACTTCTGGAAAAAAGTAAAAAATTCCTGGAAATACTACCTACATTCAAACGCAGATCACGTGAGTGTTTTTAAATGTTGACTTTAACTTTTTAGCAATACTGTATATAGCAAATAGTAGATAGGGACAGAGTCGCCTATTCTCGCCGACATCGCTTTCTTATAGGAATTGCCCTCATGCTCACTTAATAAACATTTCTACATACCTTTACTGAACTTGACCTCGAGAGCCCAAAAACACCCCTGTTCCAGAATATATATTAGTAGGAACTATAGCTGTCCCAAAAATAGCCCAAACGAGTTTTAAACTTGGTACAAAAATTGATCTTATAAATATCTCGGCTAGGATTTTTGTAGAACTTGGTATGCAATTTCATAGATGTGTGGTGGCCGTTGAAAAAGTTAAAAATCACATCAATTTTGAAACTAGACAAAAAAATGAAAGTGGTCTGGAATGGTTTCGTACTTTCTTAAACTTTTGTAACAACCAATATTTTGTATCTTGCGTAGTTTTAGAAATATTAATTACAAGAAAATACCATAAACATTTTTTATCACCAAAATCTAGCGAAAGAAATGCTGATTTAAAGTTCCACTTGGTGCAGAAGTTTATCCTTTAAATCCCGGCCACCGTTATGGCTCGCTTGGTACACCATTACGTTCTAAGGTGGCGTCCGCCAAAACTAAGGAAAAAACCCAGTACTGCTCGTATTTATGGATTTAGAGGAAAATTAAGAAGTATTCTGAAATGCTGATAATATTTTCAAAACGTATTTTGTATATCGAGTAGTTTTTGATATACTGATTACATATAATTCCTTTTGGACAGAATTTAGTAATAAATAAGTTGGTAGAAAATTTACCCACAGTACTTATGTTTTTTATGTTGTGAGTTTGACGTAGAACTTGCCTGACGTTTTAACCTAGGTTAGATTAAGCTAGGTTAGGTTACCTTAGGTTAGGTTAGGTTAGGTTAGCTTAGCTTAGGTTAGGTTAGGTTAGGTTAGACGTTAGGTTAGGTTAGGTAAGACGTTAGGTTAGGTAAGTAAATGTGCACAAGATTTTAAATCTTCCACCTGAAGAAGGCAATAGATAGTGGTTCTCGAAACGTTGCGTAATGGTATTTGTCATTCACTCGAAATTTCGTCCTACCTCCTGATACCCCTTACCACTGACTACCCAGTTATACGTGCTTTCCATGGTATCGAAAATTTGAGAAGAAACCGCAATTGTGGGGAAATAAGTGCGCATAAGATTTTAAATTCTCCACCTGAAGAAGACAATAGATATTGTTTCTCGAAACGTTGCATAATCGTACTTGTCATTGACACACGAAATGCGTCCTAACTGCTGAAACCCCTTATCACCGATTACCCAGCTATACGGGTTTTCATTTTATCGAAAATTTGAGCGGAAACCGCAACTGAGGACGGGAGCAGAGCTAATGACAATGACGGGGTCGCCGACCTACCGGCCGCACAGCCGAGCCGAGCCGAGCCCGCTCCTAATGTATGCAAACACGTTTAATTCATGGCATTAGAATGTTGTGCAAAAACGAGTTGGCCGGAGGGTCGATAGTTGCGTGGATGTCCACGGGTCGCGCCACCGGTCCGGTAATGGGAACACCTGTAGTCCTCTATACCGACAGTTAGATGCTGTCTGTCGATGTCGGTGCTGCAGTTGTGCTTGTAATTCCTTCCCCTCTCCCCCCTCTCGCTCCTGCCACGTCTCATTAAAATGTCAGAAATATTACATGATGAGATAAATTTGTTATCAGCAGACAGCCTTTATTGGGTCAACGCTCTGTAGGTACCGGTAATGGATCCAACGCCAACTATACTCTGTCCGGAAAACCACTACACACGCACTAACATAGCTGTCCGCCCCAACAGTCTACCTGTCTGGTCTATAGTATTATCAAATAGAGACTGGGGATGGGCCCAGGTAGTATCATACCCACGCATACTCCTCCTTCACACAAACACAAGTGCAGGTTTAGTACCGGCCACGTTCCCACCATATTCCTTACTTATTGCTCTCCTCCAATCAAAACCTAGATTTTTATTTATAATTTTATACCTAAGGTGATTAGTATATACAGATCGTTAGCACCATAACGAGAAAAATGATACCACACGCATAATAAACAGAAATTAGGGTCTAAGAAGTTATTGAAAACGGTACGTTTCGGGCTGGCTCCAACCGTCTACGCTCTTGCGTTTTCAATCGCAATCTCGATTTGGTAGTACTATAGGAAATGTGTTATCTCCGTAAGAAAACAAGCAGAATGGCATGACTGTTACGTATTAGGTAGCTTTACTATGTCATAAGTACACTATATTTAGATAAAATTAATTTATTAGTTTCTATTAAGATTTAATTTATTATTTGTATAAAGATTGCATATGTATTAAAATTAACAGAATTTAATAATATTTAATAAAATAATTTGTGCGCTCTGGGAATACCGTCAATAATTGACAGAACAGTCTGACGCGGTGTCTGTGCGCATGCGTGAGCGCCATAGTTCTTCACACAGAGTATAGGCGTTCTAACACGTTTAGTCACTCAATTGCTACTCTCTCTGGCTCTAACAAGTGTTTTAGACTTGTGTTATATGTGTAATAAACGGATTAATGACCGGAAGAAATTATAAATAAACTAATAGTACGATCTATGGACCAATTTAGAACCGACGTAATGCATATCCAAGTCGCTAAATTTAAATTGCTGAACGTTAATGCCACAATTTTATTTGTATTTTATTTTGTATACGAAATCAGCCTATTTCAAAACTATATAAGTAACTGTAACTTGAAAAAGCGCATATTTCAATTATGGGCTAAGTTCAAAATGTAATTTCATGCATTATTTAAAAAATTCGGAAATTTTAAGTTTTATCAATTACTTAAAACGATTTTTATATCTAGCAGTTCATTAAATGTTTAATAAAAATTATATTAAGCCCATTCGCAAAAACTCTCTGGTTAAAGTTTTCTGATAACACCATAGTTTAGGATAAAAATAATCTACAATAATATGATGGAAATCAAATTGGGAGTGCCGATCGTAAGACGTCGGACTTAGAATCTGAGTTAGAGATAGCGCAGGTTCGAATCCTATCTGGGACCCTTGCACTTTTTATCAGTACCATTTTACCATACCTTGTACTGTATCGACTCTCCCTCTTATTCTGTATGAAAAGATCCTCGCACAGGCCAGTCGTCCATGAGGACGGGCAGAATAAGGCTTAAAAGTGGATCGGCTTCTCCTTAAAAAAAATTTAAAAAATCTAATTGATTCGAACAACGCTACTTCCTCGACCTACTGTGAAGCCAATTGTATAACATTATTTCTAGTATTGAGGTGGATGGAGTCCTACATTTTGTTTATATTTCTTAAAATACATCTTAATACAGCAGTTTTTAATAAAAATAATTATGATATAGATTCTATAGGTGTATATGTAAATAGGTTTATTATACTGCCTCAGTTGTCTTACACCTATACTAAACATCTTTTGTAAATTTTCTAACTAATTTACAAATGAAGAGAATTTAAAAAAATTCAATTTTGACAGCTGTGGATATTTTATATAAAACCAGAAGTTTGTAACTGCTTTTAAAATAGTTTCGTTTCGTTACAATGTAGGAGTATGCCTCCACACCATGTGTTACGTAACAGCCTTACGTGAGGTTGCATGCAAAATTTAATTAGGCTACACTTGTTACTATGTTACGTGATAAAATGACATATAACTGAACTGTTTTCTTCAAAATTTACTTATTCTGCGATTTTTTTCGTTACTTTAATGGTTACCCATAAGTTTAACGTAAAGATGTTCCCTAATGCTCATCCAAATCTCATGGATCGATGTGCATAATTTTCGAAGGGAGCTCAGTAGCTTCATAAAAAATTTCAAGTCTATAGGTTCAATCTAGAGATACCGTGCAAACAGTCAGACAGATAGGCAGGCAGGTAGAAATAAAACATTTTCATCCTCTCGCTATCCATTACCCAATTATATTTTTAAAATAAGTAATGATTTTTGGATATTCAACATGTGTGCCAGTACAGAGAATTTTTTTCAAAATTCACTGCTAATTTTTATACATAATGCTGAATTTGCGATTTATCCATAAATAGTAAAAGTTGATTGTTCACATTAAATGTGTCGTTATATCTAAGAAACATTCCTTCTCACAATGAGGTCAGAAGATGAAAATGCCTAGTTGAACACTTGTTCTATTGTTGCTAGATGCTTGGACCTTATTTTTTTGACCAATTAATTCTAATGTGCAATCATCTCAGTACATCTCGAAATCTACAGCCGATCACATGAAACTCGCGAATACAATACTTTGTTGGACGTATTTCAGAAAGTATTTATGGGGGGGGGGAATTATTCCAAATTTGGATTTTTACTGCAACAATCATGGAGTTTTTTACTCCTTGTACGATGACTGGATTCGATAAGAAGATGAACAGATGTAGGACACCTACAAGAGCATCTTCGCGCCAGGAATCTGTGTCAGATCGGTGCGCATGCGCCAGAATACATGTCCGGATTAACGTGGAGGCGGCGCGCGCGACAACCGGACACTCTGTAGTGTAGGAGGCGATAACCACTTTGCAGTGTTTAAACACGCAGCCTACGTTTAGGCGGAATCCAAAGAGGAATTGCAATTTAGTTTTGGTGGTGATCGGAATGGTATTGATAGGGCACACAATATTAAATAAAAACATTTTTTATGTAACATAAAATAATATAAAATAATTTTTAAAATATTTTAAATTCGAAAAATTTAATTATAATAAATGTCATCATCAGTCCGAAAAAATCCGAAAACTTCCAGTCCACGTAGCTCCTGAAACATTAGAGATATAGAAAAACTTTGAAAAGCAAAAATGTCTTATTTTGTAGAGTAGAATCTAAAAACAACATAAAATACAGGACGTTCCATAAAAGATTTTAAAGTTGGCCGCCATATTGGAAAATGGAGGCTTTCTTCAAAAAAATTTGAAAGTGTATTCCTGAGTGAAACTTAAAATTGAGCAAGTTACAAATTTAAAGTGTGGTGCTAAGTTGTGTAATTAAAAAGTTAGCTATTGGATCACTTTAAAAAACCCGGTATATGTGTGTGTGTGTGTGTATTCATTGGTGTATATGCTTGGTGGGGTATAGTCTATTTGATAGCAAGTAAAATCTCATACATGTTAATCTTCGGGACAAATCCTCGGGAAATATACAGGACACAGGGAGACAAGCTCTGCTTGGTATCTAGTATAGATGAGAGACTCTAGCTTAATAGAACAAATCCTCGGGAAATATACAGGACACAGGGAGACAAGCTCTGCTTGGTATCTAGTATAGATGAGAGACCCTAGCTTAATAGAACAAATCCTCGGGAAATATACAGGACACAGTGAGACAAGCTCTGCTTGGTATCTAGTATAGATGAGAGACTCTAGCTCATAGGACGTTCCATAAAAGATTTTAAAGTTGGCCGCCATATTGGAAAATGGAGGCTTTCTTCAAAAAAATTTGAAAGTGTATTCCTAGTGAAACTTAAAATTGAGCAAGTTACAAATTTAAAGTGTGGTGCTAAGTTGTGTAATTAAAAAGTTAGCTATTGGATCACTTTAAAAAACCCGGTATATGTGTGTGTGTGTGTGTGTGTATTCATTGTGTATATGCTTGGTGGGGTATAGTCTATTTGATAGCAAGTAAAATCTCATACATGTTAATCTTCGGGACAAATCCTCGGGAAATATACAGGACACAGGGAGACAAGCTCTGCTTGGTATCTAGTATAGATGAGAGACTCTAGCTTAATAGCACAAATCCTCGGGAAATATACAGGACACAGGGAGACAAGCTCTGCTTGGTATCTAGTATAGATGAGAGACTCTAGCTTAATAGAACAAATCCTCGGGAAATATACAGGACACAGTGAGACAAGCTCTGCTTGGTATCTAGTATAGATGAGAGACTCTAGCTTAATAGAACAAATCCTCGGGAAATATACAGGACACATTGAGACAAGCTCTGCTTGGTATCTAGTATAGATGAGAGACTCTAGCTTAATAGCACAAATCCTCGGGAAATATACAGGACACAGGGAGACAAGCTCTGCTTGGTATCTAGTATAGATGAGAGACTCTAGCTTAATAGCACAAATCCTCGGGAAATATACAGGACACAATGAGACAAGCTCTGCTTGGTATCTAGTATAGATGAGAGACCCTAGCTTAATAGAACAAATCCTCGGGAAATATACAGGACACAGTGAGACAAGCTCTGCTTGGTATCTAGTATAGATGAGAGACTCTAGCTTAATAGCACAAATCCTCGGGAAATATACAGGACACATTGAGACAAGCTCTGCTTGGTTTCTAGTATAGATGAGGGACTCTAGCTTAGTAGCACAAATCCTCGGGAAATATACAGGACACAGTGAGACAAGCTCTGCTTGGTATCTAGTATAGATGAGAGACTCTAGCTTAATAGCACAAATCCTCGGGAAATATACAGGACACATTGAGACAAGCTCTGCTTTGTATCTAGTATAGATGAGGGACTCTAGCTTAGTAGCACAAATTCTCGGGAAATATACAGGACACAGTGAGACAAGCTCTGCTTGGTATCTAGTATAGATGAGAGACCTAGCTTAATAGCACAAATCCTAGCTTAATAGCACAAATCCTCGGAAATATACAGGGACACATTGAGACAAGCTCTGCTTGGTATATAGCTTAATAGCACAAATCCTCGGGAAATATACAGGACACATTGAGACAAGCATCTAGTTTAGATGAGGGACTCTAGCTTAGTAGCACAAATCTCGGGAAATATACAGGACTTGAGTATCTAGTATAGATGAGAGACTCTAGCTTAATAGCCCCTCGGGAAATATACGGACTCATTGAGACAAGCTCTGACAAAGTAGGAAATATACAGGACTCTAGCAGTTAGCACAAATCTCGGGAAATTACAGGACACATTGAGACAAGCTCTGCTTTGTATCTAGTATAGATGACTCTAGCTTATAGCAAATCTGGGAAATATACAGCACATCCTCTGCTTGTATCTAGTATAGATGAGAGACTCTAGCTTAATAGCACAAATCCTCGGGCTATACAGGTTTCTAGTATAGATGAGGGACTCTAGCTTAGTAGCACAAATTCTCGGGAAATATACAGGACACAGTGAGACAAGCTCTGCTTGGTATCTAGTATAGATGAGAGGACTCTAGCTTAATAGGCACAAATCCTCGGGAAATATACAGGACACATTGAGACAAGCTCTGCTTGGTATCTAGTATAGATGAGGGACTCTAGCTTAGTAGCACAAATCCTCGGGAAATATACAGGACACAGTGAGACAAGCTCTGCTTGGTATCTAGTATAGATGAGAGACTCTAGCTTAATAGCACAAATTCCTCGGGAAATATACAGGACACATTGAGACAAGCTCTGCTTGGTTTCTAGTATAGATGAGGGACTCTAGCTTAGTAGCACAAATTCTCGGGAAATATACAGGACACAGTGAGACAAGCTCTGCTTGGTATCTAGTATAGATGAGAGACTCTAGCTTAATAGCACAAATCCTCGGGAAATATACAGGACACATTGAGACAAGCTCTGCTTGGTTTCTAGTATAGATGAGGGACTCTAGGCTTAGTAGCACAAATTCTCGGGAAATATATACAGGACACAGTGAGACAAGCTCTGCTTGGTATCTAGTATAGATGAGAGACTCTAGCTTAATAGCACAAATCCTCGGGAAATATACAGGACACATTGAGACAAGCTCTGCTTGGTATCTAGTATAGATGAGGGACTCTAGCTTAATAGCACAAATCCTCGGGAAATATACAGGACACATTGAGACAAGCTCTGCTTGGTATCTAGTATAGATGAGGGACTCTAGCTTAATAGCACAAATCCTCGGGAAATATACAGGACACATTGAGACAAGCTCTGCTTGGTATCTAGTATAGATTGAGGGGACTCTAGCTTAATAGCACAAATCCTCGGGAAATACACAAGGGACACATTGAGACAAGCTCTGCTTGGTTTCTAGTATAGATGAGAGGACCCTAGCTTAATAGCACAAATCCTCGGGAAATATACAGGACACATTGAGACAAGCTCTGCTTGGTATCTAGTATAGATGAGGGACTCTAGCTTAATAGCACAAATCCTCGGGAAATATACAGGACACATTGAGACAAGCTCTGCTTGGTTTCTAGTATAGATGAGGGGACTCTAGCTTAATAGCACAAATTCTCGGGAAATATACAGGACACAATTGAGACAAGCTCTGCTTGGTATCTAGTATAGATGAGGGACTCTAGCTTAATAGCACAAATTCTCGGGGAAATATACAGGACATAGTGAGACAAGCTCTGCTTTGTATCTAGTATAGATGAGAGACTCTAGCTTAATAGCACAAATTCTCGGGAAACTCAAATACCTATAGAAGTGGCCAGTGTAAAAGGTGCGAAAGAATCAAAGCTTGTTGAAGGCAACCCAATATTGATAAAGTTGATGATATGTTAGAGTTGATGATATAACTGCCTGATTATACCACATAAAGGACTACAGGCTCAGTAGAGACGAGAGACTCCAGTACACCATACAAAGATTCTATTCGATGCCATCTAAAAAGTGCAACGAGCTAATATCTGGTTTTCGATTGGCTTCGTCAAAGTTTCTTGCATAGTTAACAAAAGAATTTCTAACGTTGTCTTCTCATAAAAGGACATCATATGAGGACTGGGTTGTTGTAAATATCAGGGATAATCAAAATGAGTATTATAATATATTTAAATGTTTTCATATTCAGTATAATTTTTTATTAATTCAATTTAACAGAAAATATCAGGAAATTTGTTACACAGAATGGTTGAATTGGTTGAATCCTTCCCTGTATACAAAGATGCCTTATATTTTGAAAGAACGGGAAATATCAACCAAGTGATGGATTACTTAATACTACATCACAGTATGGATAAATCCAAGCTTAAATGGATTAAAGGCTTTAAGACACAGACCTCTTCCAACATACCTGACTTAAGATTAGTTGGCGGAACTCCTTATCAGGATCTAAGTTTTGTCGTTTCTACCAACCAAATACAACTTTTCTATCTAAGAGAAGCACGATTTCTGAAAAGATCCAAAGACTTAACCCAAATTTAATTATCAAAAATGGCACAAATGTGGTAAACAATAACAGGAGAGTTAGAAATAATAATAAAATTACACCAGGAAGGCCTTACACGTTTTTAATACAAATTTTAACACAAATACTTTTAATTAATCTCTTCTCAAAATTAAATGTTATATAGTACAAAATAACATTATTTTGGACGTCTTACACATTATACCAGATATTCATGGTTAGCTTTTCACATTAAATAAAGAAAAAAACCTAACGTATTTTCTTTTAAATAATTATAAGGCTTTATAAATTGTGTTAACATCAATATTATAATTTTATACATTATATGTTTTAAAATTAAATAAATGACATTATATGTTTTAAATAGGAATGATCTATTTTTATACTATTTCAAAAATCAAATTCAACAATAAATATAATTATCAAATAATGAAAATGGAGATGCAAAATTTACTCTTAGGCAAAATAAGAACTCTTTTCACTCGCTTTGGCTAAAACGAATACAAGGTATATTTAGGTGCCTGAGGAGGATTGGTTATATGCCTGTAAATCTAAAATAATATTGGTTTTAAACAAATACCTTTAATTTATTTTGAGTTAATGTTTAAGTAATGTTTATTTTTAGAAACTGAATTAAATTTCATATGTTGTATGTGTTGTAATTCGTACATATCATAACAGTTATTCAAGGCTATTTTTTGCAGTATACAGTGAAAAACAAACATTATTTATATTTTAAAATGTAATTATAAGGTCGTATAAATTAATTAAAATTTTATTGATAAAAAAATAAATTATTTATTTTACAATTAACAAAAATTTACGTATCTAGAATTAAATAGCTTTGGCTAGAGGGGATAAAACCAAAACTGCATTGTGAACAAATGGTTATTCATAAATAAAAAAAGGTTGAATTAGAAAGAAAATTGGCATGTATTATTCTTAGACTGGTTTCAAAGACCAAGTTCAACTGTAAACATAACCGCTGAAGATAGACAATTCCTAGCTAAACGTGACAATGTCACTTGAATGAATGAATAGTTGTAATGTATGTGATTTTTGGTCTGTAGGCTATTATAGTATAGTATCACGATTCCGTCCAGGCAGATTATCGTGCTATTCCTAATTTGACATTCCTAAACATCTTGTACTATAGAATAACGTATTCTATGCGTCCTAACTTTCCACTTGGAGTTTGCACGTAAAAATGCATGTAATTGTGTCCCCAACTCGATTTTTATTAACTCTTGGCAATGATTTGTTTCTGAACATAAAACTTTTTACAACCTACAATAACATAATTTTCAATTTCCGCAATCTAGAATAGCATACTTGGCAATATTCCCAATTCGATTCATGTGCAATAATCGGGAGAGATGTTTATCACATTTCTTACAATATATCATAACATAAGTAACTTAACACTCAAGGATGCTTTCCTACACATCAAACCGCAACCTATCCACATAACATACCGATTTCTTTTCTCAATTATTTTCAAAAATGGTTTCTGATTATCAACCCGCATATTATAACAATAACACACTGAAACTTTCTCAGATTGATTTCTGTGCAATGTATTGGCACAATGGCACATATGGTCCTCTAAATATTATAACACTTTACCAACTAGATTGTTGAGGATTGTTGTGCAATAATATAAAGTGTTGATTCTCTGAACTCTGAACTGAATGCATTAGCTTTCAGAGCGGTCACCGTCTGTCAGTAGCCTTGTTGTTGTGGTTATACAGGAGCTGTACCCATAGAACCTCATGTGATAATTGACTCATCATGCTGATCCGGGAGAACACTGTACAATATAACATGTGTATCACCGCTATCTTGGAACATGCATTAGCTTTCAGAGCGGCCACCGTCTGTCAGTAGCCTTGTTGTTGTGGTTATACAGGAGCTGTACCCATAGAACCTCATGTGATAATTGACTCATCATGCTGATCCCGGAGAACACTGTACAATACGGGTATAAACATGTGTATCACCGCTATCTTGGAACATGCATTAGCTTTTAGAGCAGTCATCGTCTGTCAGTAGCCTTGTTGTTGTGGTTATACGGGAGCTGTAGAACCTGAGCTGTAACCGATCATCGATGAACATGCTCATCATCGATAGACTCATGTGATAATTGACTCATCATGCTGTGTATCGCTATCTTGGAACATGTACACAACACGTCATGTACATCATGCACTCATGTGTATCATCGCTATCTTGGAACATGCATTAGCTTTCAGCATCTGTCAGTAGCCTTGTATACGGGAGCTGTACCCATAGAACCTCATCTCATCATGCTGATGTGTCATCATGTGTATCATCGCTATCTTGGAACATCGCTCAGAGCTGTCTGTCAGTAGCCTTGTTGTTGTGGTTATACGGGAGCTGTACATAGAACCTCATGTGATAATTGACTCATCATGCTGATCGGAGAACACTCAATATAAACATGTGTATCACCGCTATCTTGGAACATGCATTAGCTTTTAGAGCAGTATTGTCTGTCAGTAGCCTTGTTGTTGTGGTTATACGAGCTGTACCCATAGAACCTCATGTGATAATTGACTCATCATGCTGAATCCGGAGAACATGTACAATATAAACATGTGTATCATCCGCTATCTTGGAACATGCATTAGCTTTTAGAGCAGTCATCGTCTGTCAGTAGCCTTGTTGTTGTGGTTATACGGGAGCTGTACCCATAGAACCTCATGTGATAATTGACTCATCATGCTGATCCGGAGAACACTGTACAATATAAACATGTGTATCACCGCTATCTTGGAACATGCATTAGCTTTCAGAGCAGTCATCGTCTGTCAGTAGCCTTGTTGTTGTGGTTATACAGGAGCTGTACCCATAGAACCTCATGTGATAATTGACTCATCATGCTGATCCGGGAGAACACTGTACAATATAACATGTGTATCACCGCTATCTTGGAACATGCATTAGCTTTCAGAGCAGTCACCGTCTGTCAGTAGCCTTGTTGTTGTGGTTATACGGGAGCTGTACCCATAGAACCTCATGTGATAATTGACTCATCATGCTGATCCGGGAGAACACTGTACAATATAACATGTGTATCACCGCTATCTTGGAACATGCATTAGCTTTTCAGAGCAGTCATCGTCTGTCAGTAGCCTTGTTGTTGTGGTTATACGGGAGCTGTACCCATAGAACCTCATGTGATAATTGACTCATCATGCTGATCCGGGAGAACACTGTACAATATAACATGTGTATCACCGCTATCTTGGAACATGCATTAGCTTTCAGAGCGGGCCACCGTCTGTCAGTAGCCTTGTTGTTGTGGTTATACAGGGAGCTGTACCCATAGAACCTCATGTGATAATTGACTCATCATGCTGATCCGGGAGAACACTGTACAATATAACATGTGTATCACCGCTATCTTGGAACATGCATTAGCTTTCAGAGCAGTCATCGTCTGTCAGTAGCCTTGTTGTTGTGGTTATACAGGAGCTGTACCCATAGAACCTCATGTGATAATTGACTCATCATGCTGATCCGGGAGAACACTGTACAATATAACATGTGTATCACCGCTATCTTGGAACATGCATTAGCTTTCAGAGCGGCCACCGTCTGTCAGTAGCCTTGTTGTTGTGGTTATACAGGAGCTGTACCCATAGAACCTCATGTGATAATTGACTCATCATGCTGATCCGGGAGAACACTGTACAATATAACATGTGTATCACCGCTATCTTGGAACATGCATTAGCTTTCAGAGCGGCCACCACCTGTCAGTAGCCTTGTTCTTGTGGACACGACCTCCGACTTCAGGATTTTTGTAGCCAACATTCAAGTTTCCAAATAAAATAAATTTATCCATTAATATCAAAATTTGGCTTACGATCCATTGTGTGTGAGAGGTAACGAATAATTTTTGAAAAAAAAAAAAAACAATTTAAAGAGCCGATTCTCTGTAAAAAGCAGTTTAGGAAACATTCGGAGAATTGTGTGCTTTTATTAGCCTACACGATTTAAATTTATATGGATTCCTATAGAAAACACATTTTATATACCGAAGTTATGGCAAAATTATTGTTACCAGCTGACAGTAATTTTGTAAGTATTCCTGTTTGGAAAATCTCAAGAGAATATTACCGAACTAAGCTGTTATATTTCATAAAATGCCTAAAGAACAATTAAAACAGTTAATAATGATGCTAACAGTGATCATGATAAACAGACGATCATTACCTTCATGAATATTGGTTTCAAATGTCTTTGCAATTGATATGCGCTGCGCTCTAAAGGTAACGGAATACTCGCTCCAGGATAGCTCCTAGCTATGTGAATTCCATGATTACGTGAAATTGACAACGCCTATCATAGAGTAGTCTAACCAGCTAAATAGCTTCCAGCTAATCTAACTAACTCCTTTGTTAATGACATTACGGGTACATTGCAAAAGTACATCTAAGAATACCTTGAGTCATCTATCCGTCTGTTCAATTCCATAGTTTAAGTAAAGCAGGCTCACAAAATTGAGATAAACATTTTTGATTTCCTCTGGAAAACTATTGCCAAATCAACTGTGCTACGGATCGTATTTCCTCTTCAGAGGCAAATACGCTTCGTATACACTCAGGAATGTAAATAACAATGAAAATATATATACAATTATAAACCGTTTTAACACTTTTTGATTATTTAATTATTTAAAGGTATTTTCATAATTCACCTTAACCTTAAAGTACCTGAAGATGAGTTCTTAGAATTTGAAATGTACATTGTACGAAATAAAAATACATCAAAAAGTGTTAAAAAGGTTTATTATTGTATATGTATTTATCAAACACTTTTCGAGGCTACATCTCTAATAAAAATGAAAAACCAATGTGACGAAATATCCCTCACTGTAATACTAACTATGCTTAAAAATAAATACAACTAGAATAACTAAGAAAAAATCCAAAAACTGAAAGTATTAAGATATTTTTAACAAGAATATATTAGGCATTTTGTAAACGTGTCGAAAACATGCGATTGCATGTGACTACATCAAGTAAGATTGAAAGTGAAAGGAAGAATTTATTAATCGCCCATTAGCCTTTAGAAAGTGTAACTATTCCTGTGGCATCTTGCCAGTTACAGGCGCTCTCTGGTTGCCAAGTTTAATAGCCTTCAATATTATTTTATCTCTGTATGTAACAAAATGAATAATTTGTAATATAAGTTGTTATCAAACGTTGCTTTTACAATTTTTTAGACATAGCCAGTAACTTATTTATACATTTTTAATGACTACTATATATTAATAACACTGAGACAGCACTAAGATATGTTATAGCAAAACACTTGAGCAACCTCGAAATGGCAATTATGAAAAGTTTAACAATGGAACAATGTAAGTAAAACAACACATTGAGAATAATTTGTCAGCTGCTATAATAATTTGTTCCATTTTTGAACTGTTACGTTACAGTAAAGAAACTCAACTTGGTCCGACTAAACTTGCAATGAATCAGGAGGTTTTTGTTACTCAATTTCAAAATTTCAAGTGTTGTTTCGTATTATAATACATTTTCTAATAACAGTTATTCCTGATTTTGTTTTTGTAAAATAACAGGAGATATTTTAGTTTAAATATTTTAAATAGTCACAATTTTGAAATTCAATATGCAAGTTCGACCTTGTTTATTGATAGATTCTGTTTAGATAAAGATTTTACTCAAGTTTGGTTAAATTTCATTGACTAATTTTTTAAAAATTGCTTTTTAAGTAAAAACAGATACAGTTAGACTATAAAAAAGAGGTACACTATTAGTTAAATTTAGTGTTTGGCCCTCTTGATTCATGGAGCAATGTCCTAACGTTTTAGTGAAAGTTTTGAAACACCTTGTATATTGACAATGGCAGAAACAAAGCCTTGGACTTTACGTGTGTAAGATGCCTAGGATAGTCGGAGAAGCCGCTGCTACTCCTTGGAGGTAATGAATGGAGATAAGTCACACATAACGTGTTCGGTCTATCGTATCTTACTGTGGAAACTCCACCATCATTCATCACCGATGGACCTTCATGAGACCCTGAACACTAGAGAGATGACAATTCATTGAGACCGGTCACGAACGTATTTGGGTTATCACTATATCTTCAGGTGTTTCCTTCCTGGATAATACGTGTGAACAAGTCCTTCCATCCCTGAAATGTATTGTCCAGTATCGCCTGGAGAAGTTGCTGGAGCCCATTGGAGAGGTAACAGTGAATGGAGATCGGTCACGCAAAGCTTGTTCGGAATATTACTATATCTTCCAGGTTGTACATTAAATCTCTATTCATTACTTTCATCGTGGCCAACACGGTCCAATAACAACTACCTGCTCGAGAATTTGTGTATTTGTGGAATTTATTGACGACGATTGCGTGGATAACGGTCTGGAATTCACTGGAAATAGCAGGTATGTTATCATGAATCCAGCATGCACCTTCCGTCATTGCTGGACTCTAATAGTTTGGAACATGATCTCTCAACTGCTTTCTAAATTGATGTGAAGATTTGCCTGGAGGTGCTGAAAAACAGTCAATTCAATCAAGCCAACTCATAAGAGTGTATTTTGACAACTAATTTATCTCTGACATTGCTTTCTAACTTGTTATACGTATAAAACGCCTTCGTTTCCAGTATAATCCATAGTTTACTTTTTACAGTACATTAAGTACAGGCAGGTCCAAAAAGAATTTAACCATTTTCACAAAAATCTTAATCAACAAAACTTGTATTGTATGGTAAACTTAAAAAATTTACAGATAGAAAAACGTTGTTATGGCCACAGTTTATGGCTCTGCAAGTACCACATTAAAATTTAATCCCTTGAAAAAAAAAAATTGAAAGCATTTCTAGAGTAACACTTGTAATAGCATCCCTCTGAATAGCTTCTCTGCAAAGAAAATTTTCTCAAAATAAGACCAGAGAAAAATCCATTTGGATTGTCTGGACTCCTCGGTGGCAACTGTATCGGTTCTCCCGTCCTAATAAATTCCATCGGTCTTGAGACATGTCATCCACATCATGCCGAATGGTTGTGGAACATTATTCTATAAATGTGGTGAAGCACCATCCTGCTAGAATTAAATTGGGTCTTCCTTAGTTTTGATTTCATCTATTGATAAACTCATGTGGTGGTCTATAATTATCGATTAACATGACCATCATTGTCAAAAGTTTTTTCTCTGACTTAATTAACTTTTTTTTTAAGAAATCGTTATCCTTATGCTGGAAAGGTGTTCGATATCCGAAATTTCGAGCTCATGCCTGCAGAGCAATAAACGGTGGCCATATATTGTATTAGGTTGCGATAACTACTTAAGAGTTTTTCTATCTTTACATACAGGGTGGAAAAAAAGTATGGAAACGCTTTCACTAATTTTGTATGGCTTCACTTATACAAATTAAATTTTGTACATCACCACTTGTATTAAGAACCTAGTTTTTGAGACCAGTGGGGACATTTTATCTTTTCAGGGGGACGCCCGTGAGGAGTCGGACGAAAAATATTAAATGTAAGCATAGGCCGAGTTTGGTATCAAATTAAAGGTCTAGTAAAGAGAAACTCATTACCGCAAACCGCACTTAAAAAAAGGTTGACCCTATCCAGAGTACGGGGCCCGTTTTGAATTTCATAAGTAACGTTTGATTAATTATTATTTCTCCGCAATTTCACAGTCTCAAGTAAACTGTTTCTGACTGAAAATGACACTTTATGGAACACAATTATCCAAAAAGAATTAAATTTAAAATTATCTATGTATTACAAAAAATAACCATACCTTTTAAATGAGGTGCTCAAACTGCTCTCCGAACACTTGTTGGCAATGAGCTATTCTATTATAAAAACCTACTGCAGTCACACATTTTGAGCATCTCGGGTGTAATTCTTCTTGCGTCTTCTAATAAACGATTTGTCAGCTCCTCAATGTTGGCTGTTTTAGTTTTTATACACATTATCTTTTAAGAAGCCCCACAAAAAGAAATCTAGTGGATTAAGATCCGGTGACCTAGCCGGCCACTCAACGGTACCCCTGCGACCAATCACAACGGTTAGGAAACACTTCATCTAACAGATTGCGCACCCGCAAATAGTAATGGGGCGGTGTGCTCCATCTTGCTGAAACCATACTGCATTAAAATTTGCCTCAAGAAGAGCACGCACTGCTGGCAAAATGTTATTTTTTCAACATATTGAAATAAATTTCGCTCCTGTTAGATTTCCATCTATCACAAACGGTCCTACAATGTTATTGTTTATTATTCCAGCCCACATATTCACTTTCTGGAGGCCTTTGTGTGTGGCCTTCTATCCATCCAGTGTGGATTATGGTCGGCCCAGTAACGGCAATTATGCCTATTAGCTTGTCCAATAACAAAGAATGTAGCTTCATCTGAAAACAATATCGAACTTAAAAAAATTTTGAATTCCGTCACACCTTTCTCATCATTATTTCGCAAAATTCAGTCCTTCGATTAAAATCATCCTCTGCAAGTTTCTTGGGTTAGGGTTACTTTAAAAGGGTGATACTTGTGTTTTGTGTAAAACATTCAACACTGAGGTATGGCTCATATCAAGATCTTCTGCAGCCACTCTGGCCGAGGTGCTGGGGATTTTCAACAATTCTTTGGAGTACATCCAAAGACTTTAGTTCATTTGTTGCCGATTTAGGCCTGCCACTTCTTTCGCGATCTTTTGAACTGTTCTAGTTTCTTCAAATCTTTTTACTGTCTTAAAACACTGTTTGTTGACTTACTAATTGGGGGTCTATCAAGAAAAGTGTCTTAAAACAAATGCGCTGTTTCTTCATAGGGAACGAACTAGATATCCATACCCACGCATCATAAGCAGCGTGATTCTTTCAACTCACTAAGTGACATTGCTTTTAAAAAAATTATAACTATCGCAGTACCTTCTAGTGAAGACTTTCAACATTATCTTACGCGGACGAAATTATAACGTAGACTAAAAACCAAGCTGATATTAAAAATACAAAACTATGAAGTTTTGCTGTGACAGTACTGTTTGTATTGCCTAAACCAGTTTATGTTGCCTGAGATTAAAAGGGCTGGAGGGACTGGACCTTGACCTCATGTTGATAAGGAGTTACGGTGGTATTATTGAATACTCTCAGTTTCTTGAAGACAAGACAGGAAAACCCCCTATTTACTGTTATCCAACAAATGTAGAGGTAAAAAAAATAATTTTTTTGTTGGAAATTGTTTTTAAAAATTTACATAAACGACATAAAACATTACTACTGAAAGTAAATTAGTTACTTCACAAGACAAAAATTACTAATATTCTTTGTCATGAAATTCATACGGCCCGTACTCTGGATAGGGTCAACCTTTTTAAGTGCAGTTTGCGGTACTGAGTTTCTCTTTACTAGACCTTTAATTTGATACCAAACTCGGCCTATGCTTAAATTTAAGATTTTCGTCCGACTCCTAACGGGCCGTCCCCCTGAAAAGATAAAATGTCCCCACTGGTCTCAAAAACTAGGTTCTTAATACAAGTGGTGATGTACAAAATTTAATTTGTATAAGTGAAGCCATACAAAATTAGTGAAAGCGTTTCCATACTTTTTTTCCCACCCTGTATATTAATATTGCCATATGTTTTAAATTTTGTCAACTAAAAGGTATGTTAAAGTGTGTCAATTCTTTTTTGTTATGTAAAGTGTTCTCTGTATATTTCGAAAGACGCTGGAACCATGCAGTTTCTGGTTGTAATCTACTGTACCATATTTGTATTTAAAGCTTCACTAGTCGAAAGAAAATTTAATTCCACTATTTTACGGATTATTTTTATTACTGGTAATTAAAGATAACCTCCATAGCAATTTTAAATGCTGTTGTTTGCTAAATTGTAATGAAATACAACATATTTTAACAGCCTTTGCCAACACCGCATGTGGCTTTGATGGAAAAACGATATATGTAAGGTGGCTTAACATTCTCAAAAATCATTGATGCTCATGAGTGGTATTTTAGTAAATTACAATTAGAACAAGACCTAGCTGCATTGAGCATGAAATTTCAAGATTGGAGGTCATATATTGAGAACCCATTCCTGAAGAGCATGTCAAAACCGAGGAAAAAGCTCAAACTGTTCACTATTTATGCATCACGGTCATGAAAATTCATACTCTTCAAGAGAGGTATAACCATAAATTCTCACTTTACGGATAGTGAGAAATTCCTAAGAATCCTTACTAATGGTTTGTGATGATCACTGCAAGAAAATCCTTCTTCCCACAACATACCATGAGCTCAACATCGAGGACGATGACTAGAGACACCTGACTTAATAATATTTTTATTTTGAGATGAATAAACAAGTACAATACTGTAAGTAACAATAAACAAGAGTAAGGTAAACAAGTACCCGTGGAGCAATTGTTGGATGGATTCAGAATTACTAGTGTATGTTGCAGTTGCTTGTTTTAGGTAACATGTTACATGATTCTTTAATTTTGAGCAATTACTTTAACATAATTTTGCTTAATGTGTTTCTTTCCACGTCTTTCAGTGTTTAATTGTATATGTCTGCTCTTATGTAGGTTTGCATTTATATTATTTTATTTTATTCTCCTTATTGTTCGGGGAATATCAATTACATTAATAGAGATTCACTAATTTCATCCAATTTCTTAATGGTGTTACGATCCTCAAGCCATAGAAGTATCAGTGACAAATACTGTAATTTGACTACAAACACGAATTAATTTATGTTACTTACGTATAACAGCAACACCAATCAGAAGAAAATAGAATATGTTTGGGTCTAGAAAGACCCTACTGCCCAAAAAGCACTTTGAGTGGGAGTTGCGTGGCGAGGAGCTGCAGCACCCAGTTCTGTGGAGTGAAGGAAACACTCAAGATCCGCGATAATTCGGACAAGAAGAATGAGGGCTACCGATCAGGGTATCAGGTGGGCGGAGAACCAGGTAAAGGTGGCTCAACCTGACTGGAGGCAGTGAAAAGCGGCTAATCGTGGCGGAAAGGCGACTGATGCAAATGAGCGATGGACAATGAGTTGACCGGAAGCCATAGCCTCCAATTGAGGCACCATTAGGGGAGTGGTTGCTGCAGGCGCCTCATTATACCGGGCTCAATACAACGTAAACACCAGCCACGGGATATTTATGGACATTCCGGCGTAATCGCGGTATGAGTGAATTGTTCTGATCGCCCACTGGTGTCCATTGCTGACGGCTGAAACACGGCTGCTGGTGCACATTGCTGACGGCTGAAACACGGTTGCTGGTGCCCGTTGCTGACGGCTGAAATACGACTGCTGGTGTCTATTGCTGACGGCTGAAAAAGGGCTGCTGGTATCCATCGCTGACGGCTGAAACACGACTGCTGGTGTCTATTGCTGACGACTGAAATACGACTGCTGGTGTCTATTGCTGACAGCTGAAAAAGGGCTGCAGTTGTCCATCACTGACGGCTGAAACACTGCTTCTAGTGTCCATTGCTGACGGCCGAAACACGGCTGCTGGTGCTCATTGCTGGCGGCTGAAGTACGACTGCTGTTGCCTATTGTTGACGGCTGAAAAAGGGCTGCTGGTATCCATCGCTGACGGCTGAAACACGACTGCTGGTGTCTATTGCTGACGGCTGAAACACGGCTGCTGGTGCTCATTGCTGGCGGCTGAAGTACGACTGCTGGTGCTCATTGCTGGCGGCTGAAGTACGACTGCTGGTGCTCATTGCTGACAGCTGAAATACGACTGCTGGTGTCCATTGCTGACGGCTGAAACACGGCTGCTGGTGCTCATTGCTGGCGGCTGAAATACGACTGCTGGTGTCTATTGCTGACGACTGGAACACGGCTGCTGATGACCATTGCTGATGGTTGAAACACCGCTGCTAGTGTCCATTGCTAACGGCTGAAACACGGCTGCTGTTGTCCATTGCTGACGACAGGAACACGGCTGCTGGTGTCCATTATTGAAGGCGGAAACACCGTTGTCTCTTTGCGGTCGGTTTACTCGTATTTCTGCTGATTGGAGGCTGTATTTGACTGTTCAAAGACCGCGGAGTGGTAACTAGCTGCTGTAGGTTAGTTCACTACTGACTGGTACCCATTGCTCGTCGACTTGATTGGTGGATGATTCTGGTGACTAAAGTCTTTAAATGGTAAGCACCTGCTGGCGAGTGGTAAACTACTGTCTGTGCATTTTTATTATGGCTTTTCTACTGATAGGTGGCTGTTCTTGAACGTTTGAGTGGTAGTTAGCTGTTGCAGTTTAGTAGACTACTGATAGGTACCTATTGCTTACGGTTAGTCTTCTTGATTGGCGCGTATTTCTGACAGCTGAAATGTCTTTAAGTGGTAACTATCTGTCGAAGACTGGTAGACTACGTATTGGTGGCTTTTGCTGATATAGAATTTCTAATAATAGGTGCTACTTTTTGTAGCCGAAGGACTGTTTAGTGGTACCTACTGTTGATAACTGGTAGACTGCTGATGCTGACCCGTCCCTGGCGGCTTGTAGATTGTTGATTAATAGCTTTTGACTGGTTTCGGCTACACATTGACGTTGACGGCTGGATGACTACTGACTGGTGCCAATTGTTGACGACTTGGCGACTCTTGATATTTTGTTACTGCTTCTGATTTAACTTCTGACAAACTACTGACTGGCACCCGTTTGTAGCGACGAAAGATTGCAGAGAGATACCTACTGAAGGTTGGAAGAGCACCAAGGGCCCACTTTCCCATTGCTGATAGCTGGTAGGCAACCGACCCACAGTGGATTGCTGACTGTTGCCAGTCGGTGAAGGCTTATTGAACGCTGACTAATGTCCATTACTTAGTAGATGGTCAGCTACCTGCCCAAGAACTCTCATCGTTTAGGATAGGTTATATGCAGATTGATGTGATGACCTTTTGCAAAACACGTTTAAGAAATACTGTATGTTATTCATAGTACCATCCGGGTACTATTACAGGTATACAACTCTATTTACAACTAGATGCATGTATAATCTAACACGGATCTCTCCATTTCTCTCATTCCGCGCTAAAGTGCAGTCGTCTAGGCGAGGCAGCTTCACAGCCTTGAGTTGAGATGCAACTGCCATATAAACAATTGTGATCCGACTCTTTATGACAGCTCGCGGAATGTCCGGAGTCTCCAGAACTCCGCGTCTCTCGCCACTCTCTCTCTCCCTCTATCTCTCTCTCTCTCTCTTTCTGATGCACAAGTCACGGTCATCGTAAAATGTTTTATACGCCGCACAGGCCAGACAATGGTGGGTATTACTCAGGGTCTGATCTTGATACCGGAGATACTTTGGATTTTTACGGAATATTTACAGCGCAATTTCTCGCCGAACCGGACGGAATAAAAATGAACAAAAAGAATGTAGGTACTGAATACGATCCTACTCTAACTTGCACATTTTTAAATTAGGTAAAAATAAAGAAAATTACTATCAGATATTTCAGTTAACAATAACATTGCATACATCACTTTAATTTAAATTAATTCTAGGAAATACTAAATTTTAAAGGTACTATTGTTGTTTTATTAAAGATTTCATTTAGTCTTCAGGGATACCAACCACCGGTCTGATCGGCTGTTGGTTTTATCGGTTGTGGAGATAATTAGGAGAGACTAAGTTGATGAAAACTAACTAAGTTGTGATGAAAGTGGTTTACTGATTTTTTACAAATGTAATTGAAATTTGTTACAAATGTATAACAGATCATGTTAAACAAAGATAATATCATCTTATAGAATTAATTTTTACATTGGTAAGGGCTTAAGGTAAGGCTTATCTAGGAACTAAAATATTGTAGAGATTTATAATTACATAACAGTTTTGACGTTGGAAGTCATTTACTTCACCACCTGACTGATCCATGTGTGAGAGGCTATGTCCCGTTTCCAAAAGTAGCAGCTCATTTTAGATGGTTGCCAGCCATTGTGTGTGGAGGAAATCCATAAGAGAATATCTACTTTGTTTGGAGCATAAATTTACAGCATTATAAATGGAATCAAACTGGGTAAATGGCAGAAATGAGCTAAAAAAGAATCATCAGGAGTGACTCAAAAGTTCTGACCCTGCTTATATCTCCCAAAAGAAATGGGTGGAAGCATTACATCTCACGGCAGATCCTGAAATCCTTGTTGTTCTTTTGTTCTACAAAGCAAAGTTCATCTTGCTATTACCAGTGTTGATCCGGGTATTTTAGCCAAACTTTAACAATACATCCGCTTTGATACGACTAGATTTCCTTCCAAAGTGTTTAGGAAATACAAGAAGACTCCATTCCATAAAATTACTGTCAACAAAGTTCATCTCTTTGTGAGAGCCGAAATATTATCAGGAAAGCCGTAATCACGATGTCAAATACAGCATCATTAAATTTGAGGCAATTGTTCATAAATGCCTAAGAGTCCCAATTAAAGAAACCTAATGTAGAAAGTCCATCTAAACTGTTAAGGTAAACCTATTTAGACCCTACGTAAGTTCTAAACATTTCTGTTGACTTAGGACAAGAAGCTTATAAATCCTCTTACCGTACTTGAACATAGAATGAATATTGCATTGCTTCCGGTAGGACTGTATATTCAGGCTGGGCGATTGAAGTCTCCTCTTAAGGGTACATGAGGAGTGATAGTGCACATTGTCTCAGACATTCAAGCGCTATTTCAATCCTAATCAGTAAAGGTGGACAGGAAACTTACTCAACTTTAGGGGTACGTCTTTTAACCCTAAGGGAACTCCACGCAACCCATTTCAATAATTATCCTCAGCAGTAAATCAGACCAAAGAAAACCTATTGGGGAAGTGTATTCTATTATACCTCTTATTCTGTACTTTTTGTAATATCCAATATAAACAGCTGATCTTTTCATATCTATATATTAACGTAGGAGTAAAAAAGTGTCCTTACCTTATATATACATATATTTTACCCCATTATCTCGATATTTGGGGTTAGCAATTCAATAAGTTTCCCAGAATTAAGTGACGCAATGTTATTACTGTACCCAGTGGATGTTCTAAGTCAGTGGTGAATTCTCCTTGGGGGTAGTACTTAATCTTAAGTTGAATTATGAAACGTGTTGCAACTATCACTTCACTAGATTGATGGTCTTTACTATCACGCTAGGATCACTCGAAGCTCAAACTATTCGCTTCTTAATGAAAGCCTAGAGAGATATTGAGAAAAAGAATAGTTGAGCTTTGCTCAAGGATCTTATCTGAATTTTCCTGCAGGCATCAGTAAAATGAATCAAACCCTTTTTGTTTTTAGATCTTGTTTAACTAGACTGAATAAAAACGTTTCACCCGTGTATCATCAAAGAGAGTAGTCCTTCAATCCAGGCAAGGGATTAAGTAGAAGATGAAGCTCACCAAGAGAGCCGACGTAGTGTAGACGAAGACGCAACTCGCCGCGTTGCGGTCGGAGAGAACCGAGCTGTGGAAGCTCATAATAAAGTCATAACCGATTGTTTGAGCACAATTTATGTGGCAGTAAAGGTCAAACTATGATTTACAGTGGACACATTGATTCCTCGGTGGCACTAAGTGGAACTCCCCACCTCGTAAAACCCGAATGGAACATTAAGTCTGTAACTGTTTAGTGTCGAGTAACGCACTCCGGTGTTCTACCGGGAACGACTCATCCTGTAACACCAGTCGTCAATGTTGTATTCTTGGAACATCCTGTTGTTGTTTTAACGATGTGACCTTTCATCTTTCACACTAGCGTTCTTGTGGAGTTAGAGGACAGTTATGATGCATGCTTTGCTTGTGTTATTGAGACGAGGATTGATTAAATGAATATTAAATCGATCGGGACTAATTAAAAGTGAAATTCTGTGTAATATTCAATAATGTATATAATTACATTAATACACACAATTTATCGTAACATATAATTAAAAATAATTCTCCGAATCGAGTCCAAGAAATCCAGTTTTACAAATATGCTCTCCTCAAAAGTTACTTTCTGTTTATCCGTGATGTTTTTATTCATCCTCATGATGTGTATTATTCAATGGCGCAGTGTAGCGGGTACGGCGGTTATCGCAAGATAATAACCGAGTCAAGCAATGTCGAGCGTGGCTGCTGCTTGGATGAGTGACCGCTGAGCGATCGTGTCCATGTAAGCAGGCCGTCTGCCCGGCCATTGATGGTGGTTTGAAAGGCACCTTTAAGCCATTGATCCCCAGGTTAAGTGTTAGAGAGAGATTCTTACCTTTGACTTCACCTGGTAAAAGAAGACATTCTCTGACTGAGTTCGCAATTACCAAATCAGTTTTAAACTCGTCTGCAGTCATTTATATATATGACCAAACTAGCATATATATTTATTTTAGTAAGCAGCTGTTAAAGGTAAGTTCGTTCTCGATATATCGTACGAACAGGGACACAGATATACAAATAGAAACGAAACCTAACCAGCCCAATTAGTTACGTTTCCTAAGAATTAGTAAACAATACTGTACAGGATATCCTCACCCATCATTATCTCTTATTAACATATGTAAGAGTTCACGCCGATGTTTACAGTTACAAATAATGCAAATGAGTGTCAAAAAACGCGACAGAAATATATATATAATTAATATATATATATATAGATTACTGCTGGCGAGTTTAAAACTGGGTTGGTAATTGCGAACTCAAAGTCAGAGAATGTCTTCTTTTGCCAGACGGAGTTAGGGCTAAGAAGCCCTCTCTAACACTTAACCTGAGGATCAACGACTTAAAGGTGCCTTTCAAACCACCACCAATGGCCGGGCAGGCGGGCTGCTTGCTTGAACAGGATCGAAATACAATATTTTGTTATGCACAAGCGTTTCACAAACATTATGATATATATCCAGTGGTTAAAGTTAGTGCATTCTCGAGATATCGTGCGAAGAGAGTAAGAGATATGTAAGTAGAAACGAAACTTTTCCAGCCTATCGAGTATTGCTATGTTTACGCTCACCCAATGAGTTACGTTTTCTAACGATTAGTAAACAATACTGGATGTCCTCACCCATCATTATCTCTTCTTTACATCTTCTATAATTCACGCCGATGTCATCAGTATTTCATCTGAGTATCAAAGAACCCGATAAAACTTAATGAAAGAATTAACGAACAGACGGACAGATCTTTTACCCTTTGACCTCAAAATTAATAGAAAACTTCATTAAACAATAGACACTATGTGCCAAGTTTCAAGTTAGCACCTTACCATCAAGGGTTGTCAATAGACTATATCCACAAAAACCAATGCAGTTCTTTCCTGGAACAAGAGGGACACACATGATTAATTTGAAGTGTCTAGAACTTCTCCATCCTGAGTTATCGCACAGATGGTTAAGAGAACAAACAGACAGATTTACATACTACTCTTGACCTTTTTACCCTAAAATCAATAGCGATCTTCCTTAGATCAAGAACAACCTATTGTTGAAATTTCAAGTATCTTGGACTTTTGTACAATATATCAGTTCTGCTTATCATTTTTGCAGAGAAAAGACTTTGCATCCATAGAGGGATTGTGCTTTGCAGTTAAAGCATGAAATACCATCTTTAAAGCAACTTTAAATAGATATATATATATATATATATATATATATATATATATATATATATATACACACACTTTTGAGCAGTGGATGATTTTCGACTCTGGGGATCATGTTTTGTGCGATTATCAAGAACTCTTCCTTAAGTGCTACCATGAAAGCAATTGCAATAGACCGACTTTATATTTAAAAAATATTCCCCAAACGCAAGACAATGAAACAGATCCACAGGGCTTTCCTTAATAAGTTACTACAGTTAAAATATATGAGTGTAAATTATCTGTGATATTCAATTTCATATTTGTATCAGGCAAAATTGTGGGATGTGTAATGGAAGCTTGAATAGGTCCAAGCTACCCAAATAGGTTTTGCAAGTATCTTTTTGAGGATGGATGATCGACACCTGTTATGTCGGAGCTCTTGCACATCTTCCGAAAGTTGTCCAATCAGAGTCGACGAGCTTTTCACCACAACCGGTCCATAAATTAATAGCTTACGTAACGAGCCGGCTACTACCTGTATCTACCGTACTGTGATTTACATATAACGTATTCTGTAATACACACAGCCTGACCTAGCCATGACGTTATTGTTATATTGTTATTACTTACAGACTATCTTTTCCCATAGCATTGTTATTTATTTTATTGTTCTGCTTGTTATACATTCATTGTTATGGTTTCATGTTTGTGCTTTGTACTGATTATTGTCATTTATTACACTCTAAGTAAAGGGTTACCTAGTTGCGTGATTTTTATTATTTTGTTGCTCAATTATTACAGAGTTATTATTGTTCTTTATCAAATATGACACTTTTTTAATGAAGGAAACAGAATTTTTCCGGATATTTGTCATCGTTTGGTGATACAAACAAAATCAGTAACATTACGTTTCTAGATCTGCAATCTGATCTCTTCTTCAGGTAAATGAACATATTTGAACGGTAAAAATCAAAGTTACGTGCCGCAGCCCTGGCGGAGGACCTCAGAACTAACCGTAATAATCCCCGGACCTCAACACACCAAGTCCGCGTGAACGGTTTATCTCCTGTGCAAATAATTCAAAGTTTCAACACGTTTTACTATGTCAGATGATAAAACTATACAGTATATAGTTCACAGTTCAAAATTCTTTATTTGTACAATACACTACAAGAAATTCATATTGTCATGTGCAATAAGCACGTGTGACTCATATTACATTTCAAATTACACATATAACACATATTTACATATATCACACAAAAATGTTAATATAATTTTTTGGCTGCATATTAAATTAACAACTAAACTTGATTTATACAAATATTTGTTTAATCTATTATTATTTGCCTGAACCAAATCTTACACCACCTGTTACAACAACTAACAATCAAAATAACACACCAAGTATATTAAATCTCGTTAGTACTATTATCAAAAAGTACTTATATAGCATATAATCTATACAATATGAAAGTAATCAAATGCCAACACCAGACTCCCAGCTCATACCAGATCCAAGTTTTATATATTACAACCGTAATAATAAGTTTACATATTCACACATACATTCACAAGCTAATAATAAGTACATATAAAAATATCAATACAAATTACAACAATAAAAAATTTTATACATTATAATAACAAGAAAGTATAACATCAATAAATAAACAAGTCAAATAAAATAACAGATCATATTAATAACAATAAATAAACGGATAACATTATTAAAATCTGTGATTATAATAACAATACAAATAACATTTAAATAGATATATAAAAAAATAACAAACTGTATTCAAAGTTATAACGAATTTGAGTGATTATAATTTATCCTACACTAACGTAAAAATTTTGGAATTTTACGTTTACCTTAAATTTGGATCCCCAAAATCAAGTAATAGGTAGTAATGGAGTAGTCACCTTTGGACCTAGAGGAACCTATTTACCAAGTTTCAAACCTCTAGGACTTTTCTCACCAGAATTATCCACAAGATCCTGTTGGGTTCAATGAAGTATGTAAGTGGTGACAGTCGATCTCAACGAAAATATGGAATAATTCAACTTGTGTCTTTGGAATTCTTTCCTTCAATTAAAAACCAATATTTCCATGTGGTTTCTTCGCATACCTCTTCCATCCTTGCCTTCTCTTGTTTATCACCTTCATAAAAAGGAGGTGGGTTGATTGGACTTTGCCGGCCAACAATTTAGTGTTGAATTCAAATGAATTGTGTGGAGTTATTTTAGAGCAGCATTTCTCTCTCGGATCTATTGCTGCAAATGAAGACTATTAAAGAGGAATCCCCATTCCTAGAAGTCCAGCATCTTCGACTTCTCCCCACCTTTAAACCTCATCTTGAATTGAAAAAGACTAATTGCAATTTCCAGTGGTAATAATTATAATTGAATTAAAACTATTCTTTATAATATGCTAATCTTAAGGTAACACAAGAAAGAGTAACACAGGTAACACAAAAAGTTTAACATGGTTTGGTGATTTATTTCAACGGTTGTCTTGCTTACAATATGGTAAGAAATTATATAGCTTAGATATTTCACTATATTCTTATTAATCATTGAAATAACAAGGATCCTTTTCGTTTATTTTTAGTTCATTATTGATAATGGTTGATTTGAAGTGGTGACAGTACTAAGGATATTGAAACGAAACACGACGTTTCGATGACAGATTTGATCTCTTCTTCAGGTGCTAAATATTAAAACATGTTTGAGTTTGCTAAGGAGACAGTTTTATTCTTTTGCTACTAATTGCAATTTGTAGCGATTTAACGTTTGGACGACAAAATTGGGCAGGGTATATATGAGAAAGAACTAAATTACATAAAAAGTAGTGTCAATAAAGATATCAGCTAGTTAAAATACCTTTTAACTAATAACTATTAGTCCCAACATAGTATTTAAGTGTACAAACAACTAAGACCACAGTACTTCGGAATTTTGTCTCTCTGAAAGATCTCATTTCAATTGGCCAACTACGAAGGTCAAGTGCACCGAAAGATAACTTTTATAAACGGGAATCTTAATAAGAAAAGTCAAAGAAACCCGACCAGTTAATTATTGAGGATCCATTAAAGCAGGAATCCCGCGCACCGTAAAAGTCCGGTGTACTCGAATTTATCGACAATAAAAGCTACAGAGTAAAACAATGTCGTTGTTCCCGCAGACGACGCGCCCGGAGACGGCTTCTGGCGTCCCGCAGAAGAGCAGAGCCCAGAGCGGGACAGAGAGCTATCGCTACATCTCAGTATGATTTGTGTCCGCTGTTACACTCGGGCATTAAACGGGAATGGTTTAGAATCCAGAAAACTGTCAAAGGTAGAACTGTAGCGCCTGGACCTCCTCCAGAGATCTCGCGATAGTGAGCCTCGACCGCTGCCGGCAACAACAAATTGCACTCTTCCACGTTTTGAGGCATTTTAGTGCAGGTGAGTTAGTGCGGGAACGCTATGAGTTACGAGGCGACTACCGTGCAGCCTGGTCGTGACTGGGGCGGGATAAAGCGACCTGTCAAAAATACATTATGAGAGCAAATTGGCTGTGGAACACTGGTTGTGTGGTACAAGGTCTGATTTGTGGGACAAGCCACTGCCAGGCCGATCCGCAGTTGGCTCATTCCTGGAATCAGACTTATTACGGGAAACGGTCTGATACTTTTTATCTGTTGCTGTTAGTCCTATTTGTCTTTTTAAACATATAACCAATGCATATCTCTCGTTTTATCTGATTACTGGCAGTGGTGTATCTAGCGTTTGGGCTTGGGGAGAAATTCCTCACTAATACTGAGAAAGGCGCCGCATTAATTTCTTTTTTTATTATCTATTTAAATTATACTAAATGATAATATTTTTTAATTGTGTCTAGCTTTATTTATTCTTCATCTTACTATTTTAATAATCAGTATTATTCAGAAGTCATTACTAAATTTTTTGTATACGTAAATTCAAAGAGTGCACTTTAGTACCAACATTAAATTTGAAATTTTATAGTGTGCTCTGTATGGCCTATATTCGGTTTTTACAGCTGAGGAAGAGGGAAGATTTCAACTGTTGAAACGTAGCTTTTTTGTTATATGTTAAAAAAATATAACAATGGGCAATATCTGAAATCCTATTATCGAAAACCATCCATCGTCAAAATAAAAACAAACAATGAACAAAAAACAAAGAAGACACATATTGTAATAATTTTTGAATTAATCTTTAAACGTACTTATGTATCAAAACGAAATATTGCATGATTTTTTTCATACGCATGGGTGTTGATTCTGTAAAATACAAATAGTAATTGTACTGAAAAAGTTTTTTTTTTATTTCTTACCTGATTAAAATAAAAACTACTTTTTATATTCTAATCAGTTCAACATCTGCTCTACAATTACTATTTATTTCTAGGACCGCATTAGGCAAATTACTAATAAAATTGAACAAATTGTAGTTATAGGCACTATATATGTATACGCATTTTTATTCTAGTTATCCGTTTGAAAAAATATGTACCGAAATTTGTATGAATAATTTTCAAGTTAAATATCATGAAAATTATAAAATTAATCAACATTTGTCAGGAGTGAAATAAAAACACTTCTTATAACAAAATCAAGAATACAAAACTTTTTAAATTTGTTAATTGTAAAAGAATTTGTTATCTGTATTATTTACTATACACGCTAGCATTGAAGTAGCATAAAATGTATCCAATGTAAAAATTAACAAAAATGTTAGTAGGCCTATGTGTGTTTTATATTTTGCTATCGGTGGTTTGCATGTAGATACTTTTTCACAGAGTTACTACACAAATTTGACAGTCTTTCCTTATTAAAACTGGAAGGAATTCAGTTATTTTACAACACATATATTAAATGTGACAATATTTAATCAATAATATAAAGTGGGACACAGTTACAAAGTATTTGCAAAAATTCTATAATAACAATACGTCCAAGTATAATAAGAAGAACCGTTGAAATTAAAAAAAAGAATGTACCTTTTTCAAAGACAGCGTGCAATTATCAAAACGTTGGCAGTCTATAATAAAATAGCCATGTTGATCAGCATTTGTTCATATTGGTAGTAGATTGGCCAACCTGTCGCAAACCACATAAGGGGTCCTTCTACTTCAACTCGCCTGTATAAGCGGTTAGTTTTATCGGCAGTTTCAGTTAAACATTTGTTGGCTAAAGGTGTCGTCTGGATAAATTTTGAAAGAACAAAATATTTTTAAACTCTATAAATTAGAAAATTCACAAGTTAATCAGTAAAAAAGATGAAAAGGTGGGTTATTTATTATTACTTAATAATAGTAATAATTAGGTAAACATTTCAGCTAATGGATATTCCCTAATTATAAATATATACCATTGATAAATTCTTTCAACATACAGAGTTTACCAACGTTTGGTTAAGTTGAATAGTTTTAAAAATACGATTTAAACAAATACCGCATAAATACGTAAAACAAAAATAGGTAGTACATTGTTTACTTGTATGTTTTGCTCCTTTTGGTTCCCCAATACACTATTGTATGTAGTGGCGGCCAATGACGGGCGCAGTGGCACGACAGGTGCATGTTACGTCATGCCGGTAGAAAGCAGCACCCATTAGACCAGATTCGATCAGATTGTCTGCCAGCGCGGTTGTGTGTCGGCTAAATTGGCATTGTGTCGGACAGTCCGCGCCGAAACTCTAATTACGCCAGTCAGATAAGGGTGATTTGAGGTCAGACTACACCACACAGAACTTTGTCACAGTGATTTCCCAGCTTGATGGGAATCTGTAGTATCCTGGGGGGAGAAATAATAATAGGATGAAGTTACAATAATATCTCTTAGCACAGTGTTATTGGTTAAGTCCTCCCATAAGGTTTGATTGATCACGAATCATACAAAATGTAAATGATTGTCTGAGCGTTAGAGTAGCCTATCACCTCATGGGCTGAAAATTTGTCATTTCTGTATATATGTCTGTCCGCACGACATCTTGAGAACAACAGACCTATAGACTTGAAATGTTGTAATAAGGTTCATTTCTTTGTAGCCAACATCGAGTTAGATGATGGTGCATGTCATTCTATGGGATTTCCTTGAGCTTTAACGAACATTCGTACATGAGTAACCATCAAGCAACGGGAAAATCGTAGGATAAATTTGTAAACAAATAATTTGTAATTTTTTTGGATTTCTAATTTGTTACTCGTGACGAGTAACACATTTAGCCTATGAAATCAGCTATAGGTTTGAAATTTTTCAAGTAATCTCAGAGACGCCTCTTACTGTAACTCTTACGTAACTACTGTAAATTACTATCTTTTATTGTATTAGTTACACAGCAGATAAATTATTCATATAGGCGATGTACCCTGAGGTCCGGGGGATAATTTAAGTTAGTTCTTAGTTTCGACGCTAGGGCTGCGCCACGTAACTTTGATTGTTACCGTTCAAATATTTGCTACTTGACCTCTCACTCTACAGATGGCAGTACGATCGCTCACTTTTGCCATGCCTCAATTATCAGTTATCTTTTGTGTAACTAATACATCCAAAAGTTCAAGGTACTTTGTTGAGATGGCTATTAAGATTTTCGTTGCATTTTTTGTTACCGGTCAAATACTTATTACCTGAACCTCTAACTCCACAGATGGTAGGTCGAAAGCTTACTCATTTATGTATCAGTTTATACCATCACGTGAGTTATATCTTTCAAATAAAGAAATTCACATCATATTTAAAATAAGTAATGAATTTTACTTAAGCAGTACTTAAACAGGGTATACATTCGATTCGTTGGATTTCAATACATTACAAGGTGTTTATCAATAATTCGTAACATAATTTATATATCACGTAGAACATAATTATGTCATAATTTGCCGTAAACAAGTTCAAAGCATTATAAGTCCATAATGTTAAGTTAACTTTCTGTAACTCACAAACCAATATGTTTGTGTACATGATAGAGGGGATTTTGTATGGTTCATAGTACAAGGATGTGACCGATGACAAGATTGAAAGAAGGACATATGGGGCACATTTAATTAAGATGCTCTTGCCTGTAATGTAAGTTGATTGTTTTTGTTATCTTAGGAAAAGACGCTTAGAAACTTGCACCTAGTCCTATAAGGACCTTTGCGCTGTTTCCGGAGTGACAGGATATTTTGGAAGGGTAAGGTTGGGAGTAGGGGCCGCCTCCTGTCGAGATTCACGGGGGAAAGTTTATGGCACTAATCTCAAGTCACGGTCCCTTAGGAAAAAGGAGAAGTCAGTTCTGAACCAGCCTCTTCAGTCAAAGCAGGCAGGGAGTGGCACACCCTTAAGTTTAGGCTAGCAAGAACCTTCTAGCTCTTAGGGAACAAACCCCACCAACTCCAACAATCATCTCCCGCAGTAGACTAGACCTATCGAATTATCCTAGCGCCCCAGAATCTCGACATTTAGTGATGTGTCGCTCCTGGAAATTCATAACGTTGCCCAGATCTAAGTGACACATCTGTTTTTGTTGTACCCACGGTGGGTTTAACTTGAACGTATGAACCAGCCAGAAGTGAACTCTCCTGGGGAAATTTAAGTTGATTACTTGGAACCAAATTGAAGAAACTGGCCACATCTGAATCTCCTTGTTACTGGAATCTGCCGCAGTACAAATACCTCGGCCAGTCCACCAATAACGGTGCCTGGAGAGTCGCGTAGTGGAGCGTAGAGCCACGGGTGGAGGGGAGGCGATATCAATAATATACAAGGAGCAACAGCTTGTTCTACAAACGACTCTGACCAAATCAAATCCTTGTTGGTTCATCAGCGTGCAAATTGCGCTCTGTTCCAAATATCAATAAATATGTAAATGTATGAGTTACGAGAAGGCACCTGCAGTTCCTGGTCTGCCCGGGACCGGTCTCTGGCTGTAACTCTGGGGATTGTTGTTTTGGTAATATAGTCATTCATAACGATTGGGGCCCAGGGCCTCTATATCTGTCTGTACGGCGTGGATGGTACCGAACCAGCTTCACCACCATTGTTACTATCGTATAAAAGAGACTAATTTAGCATCTGTTCTCCTTTGCTTCGCCTTGCGTGTTTGCTTGTTTCAGCAATTCCGTTGCACGTTTATTTGACGTGCAATCGATTTCGGGTTAGGAAAATATGTTTGTGTAACACAAATGGAGTTTGAACCATTTATTTAATAATTAAAGGGGGCTTAGAAAAAAAAGCAGATATAGACGGTGATCGATTTTTACAAATCGAGATTTAAATTATCATCGAATATGCAAAATGATTTACTTATTTCATAGTAACTGTACATTAAGTTTCAACTAACTGCAACTCAACGGCGGGAATAGTTGCTTCTGTCTTTAGGGGATTTGATAAGGTTTTGAATTCATACTAAAAAGGATGTGGGATAAAGCAAGATATAAAAATATTTAAATTAGAAATTCTCAACTTTTATGTTCAAGATAACCTTGTATTGTTGCAACTCGTAACTTCCCTGAACTACTTAGCCTTGGACATTTGAACATTCTTAACTTTTCTGTTCAAGGGAGGTAATTTTGTATTGTTGCAAACTCGTAACTTCCCTGAACTACTTAGCCTTGAAAATTGGAATTCTTAACTTTTCTGTTCTATGGAGCTAAATCTTATATTGTTGCAACCCCGTAACTTTCCTGAACTACTTAGCCTTGGACATTGAACATTTTTATTTGTTCTGTTCTAGGGAAGCTAATCTTGTATTGTGGCAACCCGTAACTTTTCCTGAACTACTTATCCTTGGACATTGAACATTCTTATCTTGTCTGTTCTAGGGAGCCAATCTTGTATTGTGGCAACCCGTAACTTTCCTGAACTACTTATCCTTGGACATTGAAAATTTCTTATTTTGTCTGTTCTAGGGAGCCAATCTTGTATTGTGCAACCCGTAACTTTCCTGAACTACTTATCCTTGTACATTGAACATTATTAATTTTGTATTGTTCTAGGGAGCCAATCTTGTATTGTGGCAAAGCCGTAACTTTTCTGAACTATTTAGCCTTGGACATTGAACATTCTTAACTTTTTCTTGTCTAGAGAGTTTATTTTGTTCAGTGGGAGCCCTTACCTTTACTGAACTACTTTGCCTTGGATATTGAACATTTTAAAACTTTTCTGTTCAAGGGAGCTAATCTTGTATAGTGGGGGGTTCCTTATCTGTCGTGTACTACATAGCCTTGGATCTTAGAACTCTCAACTGTGTTGTACAAGGAAGGTTCAGTACTGTGACACTGATAATCCTTACTTGCACTACTTAGTCTTGAAACTCTACTGTACTTGTAAGGCTCAGCCTTGCAAATTGTGAATCTCTGTTTTAACAAGAATTGGCCTTTGGGAGCTTCTTAACACTGTTTTAGTCATACTTTTGATGACATAAGCCTAGACACTGGACCTAGTTGGTAAGAGCTTATGGAAAAAATCACTTCAACAAAATGAAATTTACCACAGTCAGAGATTTTTTTGAATTACGAGAAAATTAAAAAACTTGCATTAAAATTGCTTAAGAGGTTCTGAAGCCTTGGAGTTTTAGTAACTAAGGGTCACCAGAATCACCGAATTGCCCAGACACATTAGAGAAGTAATAGAACACTGCACATGTTTACAAACATGTACACCTAATGAGCTCCACTCATTAAACACCCGTGTGGCCTTAATTATTCGCTTTAATTATGTAACCATTAGTTCATAATGTATTCAATTTCCACAAGTGAGCGTTACGGAACCAGGCTGTGCCGTGGCCCGTGTTTTGGGGGAGGTGGGGGGGAGGGTGGAGGATGTGAGGAGAGAGAATGGAGTGGCCATAAAGTGGTACATGCGGTGACGTCACTGTAGACAGTCTGGTAATAACACAATATAGAACCAGTCGCCGCGGCGCGGCCGCTTGGCTATATTGTTAACTGACCTTTCCCACCTGACACCGGGTCGAGTTGTTTTTAATTGGCAGCTCAGACACCAGGGGTACCGGGTATTCAGCGGCAATTGCACCGCGGAGGTCTCGACTAACCGTGGATATTCCTGAGAGTGAAATTCGGATAATCGACCTATACGGTACAAAATAGTAGTTTTCCTTATAACGCACGGGAAAGTAATAATTTGTAAAGAATGTAGTATGTGTAGAAAGGTGTTGAATTCCCTGTCTCATTCAAATACGCACAGGAATGTGAAATGCAATTTTTATAATGTTTAATGCGACATGAAGCAAATGTTTCCAGCTAATTTTAAAAAATTCCTTGTTATAATATAACGAAAAACATTCACGGTACTGTTTTTCCTACCATTTACAGCAAAGAAAGTTAATGATATCCCTACCACTGGTTAAAACTCAGCTTTTAGGACCATTGCGTTGTAACTGCAACAGCTGTTTACAAAAATGAACTAATAAGGAAATTATTATCTCAGATAAACATATACTCTACATTCATTACAATGCCAAAGACTTGGTATTCTTTAGTTTTTGTTTTAATTTGTTTTAGTTGTAATAATTATTGTATGACGAAATGATCGTGTGTTTAATTCATGGAAAATGTCCAAAACTCGACGGAAAATTTATTTTTTCCAGCTCGCTCGACGTCTCACACTTACAACTCGTACAAAAAAATATCTGTTTCCCCAACAAATTGTTACATATACTATACTTCATGGCCCAACAGTTATGTTTATAAAACAATTGTTTTTGTGCTGTATGAAAAGTAATCTTTTTTTGAAACTGTGGATCATCTATCCTCTATGGAGAACCAAAGAAAAGCCGATGCCATCTTCGATGCATAAAATACTCGAACACATCTGCCACAAATAAATGCTCCTTTTTGACTTGTTTAATGTTATGTTATGGACACTGACTCACGATATTAGGGCGATCTGGGTTTAAAAGAACTAATAGATCTATCTGCTTAAAGACAGAGAGGAATCGACAAACGACTATTGAAGCAACCTGCTGATGCAGAACAAACATCATTACTTTTAGTAGCTGTATCGAACAGATGCCGATGGACGAATCGAAATCGATTAATCGTGGGCAATATCGATTAATTAGTGGAGCCGCCGCCGAGCGGCGCTGCGCAGAGAGCAGGTGGCGGGGGTATGTGACCGTGCCGCCTCCGGCCTCTTCTTGCGACATCTCAATCTCTATAAACAAGCACGCATCATCCATCAAGTGAAAAAGGCGGAAGAATACTTGTCGGTAAGAGTTTTTCAATGACCCAGTTGGTGCGGAATGTGCCGCCACAATTAACCGGGGACAAATTGAGACGACATTCGACAACCGGTTCTCTGATTGATTCCTGATTATGGAAGCGGAGGAAAAACAGCGCCCAACGGCCGGCCGCGGGCTGGAGATGGATTTCTTTCCTGGTTCATCGCGGTCGGCAGCCTTCGGACTGGGGAACAATCGAGTTATCTTCGTAATTATTCCGGTTAACAGTTAAACGAGTGAAAACTTACCTCATGGGAGAGTGAATCTGACAGTACGTTTCCATTGAGATACATATATGAGATTGTTCAACAAGATGATGTAAAGGAAGGTGAAATGATAAAATATGCAATTGCGAACAACAAACCATTTCGTTACTTATGTACATTAAGTTCTATAGAAAGTTTTAAATTAATCTTTTATTGTATTTGTCAAACAAACCTTTATACTCCAGAAGTTGCCAATTGGCATTGCATGAACACCCAACCTCGTTTTTCTTGAAATCGATTGAGGAGTTTTCCTCAATAAAGAAATTTAACTAGTCTTTTGAGCTAGTTTTGGTCAAAACGAAATGGTATAAAAAGGTATGAATTTTACTAATATGAAATGATAATTGCTTTCTAAGATCACATTTTACTTAGCTTGAAACATTTAAAGTCAACCGTCAGACATATAAATAAATATTAAATCAGCGTCGGCTTACCATATGAAACCATTAAAGTGTCAACTTACTGTGATGGTGATATAATTATTATTAATTGTGTCTGACAGTTGGTTTAAATATCTCAAGGTAACGAAAATATAATCTGAGAAAAATTAGTACTATATTAAATTTCATATTTTAACCCTTTTGATACCTTCTAAATTCGACCTGCACCAAAACTCGCGTAAATGAAATACAGTGTTTATTGGCTATACTACTAAACTACTACTTGCTCCTTAGTGTTTTAAAACTTTGAACCAGGAAATGTCTCTTCACCAGCTCTCACCGTCAATAATCTCCATCTTCTAGTCTGCAATTTTACATATCTTCATGTAACTGTTGGAATTAGCCGTAACGGTATAACTTACTTTTTAAACATATTACGCTACCAAACCTGTGTCAATAAAAACTAAACTTATAAAAAGGTAATTTTAAACTTGTTTATGTTTACAAACAAACCAAATCCAAACTGATGCACTGATAATCAGCAAGCACTAAGGTAGGTAAAAACATTACGTAATGTAATTTTTTAAACTCAAGGTTGCTGGTTGTAACCCACGTTATGCTAGTGAGATATAATGATTTAAAATCTGTTCTTGGATTTAGAGCTAGCAAGATATTAGTCATTCGATTATGTACTGTGCAACTGGTCAATGCCTGCGTAACTGTATATATAGGACAGATATTGGCAACTTGCCTGTAGGAGGAAACTTGTTCAAACCGAGTCAGGTTGAATACGTAGGCCCTAAGGTATTGCTGAGTTTTGAATTTATTTATAAGTTCTGTCTCGAGATGCTGTTACCCTCGCAGAGTATCAATAGTGCAAAACCGAGATAATCAGAAATTCCGTAGGTGGTACAACTTTTTAGTCTCTAGTTGGTAAGAACACAATACTTCTGGGATCTGATAAAAATGTCAGCTACCTTAAACAGCTGTGAGTGAGGTGATGAAAAAACGAAACGTTGTTGTGTATTATGATAAAATAGGGTTTACTTGTTACCTGACGGAAAACACGCTCCCACAATATAAATCCTTTCACCAATTTCACTGAGTGACAGATTACTCATTTCAATGTTCATCGTCTGACATTTATTGTCATTGGGTAACACGTTGATTGCAGTTCAAGGTCACCATCGATCAGATCAATGCCCTCTTTGGTGGGTTCTGGATAATAAGGTAGGAAAAGTCAATCTGCAGTCATCTGCATATAAGTGGAAATTGCAGTTGTTCATAAAACTGCGGTGGCCTGAGATAAACAACACTAGCCTCAAGCCCCATCCTTGAGGAACTCCACAAATCACTACAGAGCTGACGTTTTCACATTCTAATTTTGTCACAACCTGTCATTGACATTATCATTCGAATTGGCCCATTTGACTGATTGAATACCTGTCATGCCATAAAAGTGTATCGGAGGTATTAAAAAATCCATAGTGATAAAGAAAAAAAGCCGTAAAAACTTTTATGAGATATATGAAGTTATTCTTTACTAATTTAAAACTAAAATAATCGCATTGAATATTTGTTTTGCATAACTCAATCAGCAAATATCTTATCAAGATAGTGTTATACAGATTTCGAATTTTATAATTTAAATCGAATATACCCTATCACATTATTTCGTAAAATATAAATCTTTCACTCGATTATTAACTTAATCGCTACCTTAACCATCTTAAAACATTACGATATTTCAAAATACGAAGTTTATAAGCAAATTTACAATGCAATAGTGCTGATAGAAACACGATTAAAAGGAAAAAAATATTTTTGTAATTAAAAAAGTAATCTGTAAGTATATTAAAATAGGAAAATTAAAAATCAAAAGTAAATATTTCAATGGAATCTGTTCATGAAGTTTTTTTTAAGGGAAGGACTCAGAAGAAAATAGTCTAAAGTTCGAAATTTCATCCTGAAAGTAATTATATGCGAGACGATTTCAAAAGGAAGTGTAAGGAATAATTCGAGACCAGAAGAAACGATAACTGCATACAATACCTGAAATTAGACTTTTAAAAGAAAAAGTCATAATATTTCAACCATGTGTGTTTTAATTATCTCTTAATGTTTTTAATGAGAGCCCTATCAAATCTCATTATCCTATCAAGTATTTAACTAGAAATTATAACAGGATCATTGAGCAAACGAAAAACACAACGATACTTCAAGCACGTTAACAAGCTTGGGCTTGGGGCTAAAGAATAGGTACTTTGTTGTCTTAAGTAAAATTTGAATTATTGTGAATATTACGTAAATCCACTATTTTTACCAAGTATTTTGTCAAGCCAGGATTGGTCCCATTCCTTGGCCATCCAAATCTAATGATTTTACGGCTAATGCTATTATGTCTGTGAGGACTATATGATAAGAATATATTTTTAGGTGGTAGATACTATTGTAAACACATTTTCTTTAGTTCTCACATATTAATGAGATCACTTACGTATTTGAAAGTGAAATTTTGATGGATCCGATGTATAAACTTCTAGTTACGATGAAAATTTGTTTAATCCATAATTAATTATGTCAAGAATCCTAGACACGTGTGATTATAAAAATGGCTGCCGATTAATGTATACTAATGGAGATCACCTCCGAATTGATGCAAGTCAAAGATACTAAGAATCGCGTCCTATGAAATTTTGAAATCCAGCTATTTAAGACCTCAATAATTCTTTAGGAACATCTAATTATTGACAACGCGTCTCCTGAGGTGTGCTTGGAAACATCTAAGTTATTTAAGAACGCGCTTCTTCAGGTGGATGCTTTGGAACATCTAACTAATTAAGAACGCGTCTCCTCAGGGATGCTTTGGATACAACTAAATTATTTAAGAACGCGTCTCCTCAGGAATGCTTTGGAACATCTAATTATTTAAAGACGCGTCTCCTCAGGGATGCTTGGAAACATCTAACTATTTAAGAACGCGTCTCCTCAGGGATGCTTTGAACAACTAATTATTTAAGAACGCGTCTCTAGGGATGCTTGGAAACATCTAACTATTTAAGAACGCGTCTCCTCAGGGATGCTGGAAACATCTAACTATTTAAGAACGCGTCTCCTTAGGGATGCTTGGAACATCTAACTATTTTAAGAACGCGTCTCCTCAGGGATGCTTTGGAACAACTAATTATTTAAGAACGCGTCTCCTAGGGATACTTGGAAACATCTAACTATTTAAGAACACGTCTCCTCAGGAATGCTTTGGAACATCTAATTATTTAAGAACGCGTCTCCTCAGGGATGCTTTGGATCATCTAATTATTGAGAACGCGTCTCCTCAGGGATGCTTGGATCATCTAATTATTTGAGAACGCGTCTCCTCAGAGATGCTTGGGATCAATCTAATTATTTGAGAACGCGTCCTCCTCAGAGATGCTTTGGAACATCTAATTATTTAAGAACGCGTCTCCTCAGGATGCTTTGGAACATCTAGTTATTTAAGACACGTCCTCTTTAGGTATGCTTGGGAACATATAATTATCTATGAAAAAGCTGCTTACTATATCACAGGCTCCGTAACTAATTGCAAGAGATGCGGTAAAAATTAAAAGATGGAAATTTGGCTTACTAATTCTTAATAACCACAACTGATATTTCTGTATAAATAATTAACCGTGAAAGGGCTTCCAATTATAACACTATTGGAGGTCTATGGTAAACATAATACATAAATTTGCTATGAATGATGAAGATAGACATAATTTTTGTTTTATTCATCATTAATAATAAATCAATTTTTTGGTAACTAATTATCTAAGAAGGGACCTTAAAAGAAAACAGCTTCTGAACCATACAGATTTTATACATTTTTCGTTAGGTTCAGAAAAATAACACGATGAACTGAAAAATGCCTATGGTAAATTTAATATATTATTTGTTTTCTATACATTTTAATCAATATTATGAAATGTCATTTGCAATACAATATTGTTAATTTTTTACTGTAATAAAAATTATTATTATCTAAAAAGGATGGCTACAGTCATGCTTGGGAAGAGATCATCTAATAATAGTATCCCCAGGGCTGCTTGGGGAACAGTCGATCATCTAACAACGTGTTCAGAGACTTGCTTGGGAACAATTGATTATCTAATAATGTAATCAGACATGCTTACGAAAATCGAACACCTAATAAAGGGTGTTCTTATAGATGCCTGAGAACTTATGTTGGCTGATAGTGGTCTGCCATTAATGCCAACTGTTTTGAGAACTTTTACGGACGCTAGAAATGGGTAGAATTTTTTTCGTCTTTCTTTTACTAAAATTTTAATGACGGCGAGGATATCCTGAAAACATTAATCGTAAGTGTGAATTTCCACTTTTTCACTTAGTTCACGCAGAGACAACTAGGCGTAATTCATAGCGTCGCTCGTATGTTGGCAATACCTCCAAATACGACCTCCTTATGAATATTTCCATATTCAAATAACATCTAGTGCTGCTACTCCATATAAGTAAACACATCCAGAACTAAATTTCCAGGTTCACTTTCAAAATTTATTGACATGCAAAACAGAACTCATCCGAACTCACTTGAATGCTTCTCGGCGCTACAGAGAGAGTATTAATCCTCAGCAGGCGGGATGTACAAAGACAAGACTCGGAGAACCTACAGAAGCAGAATACACATTGACTGTGAGAAACAAACACGGGCTCAACTCAAACACAAGACGTTCTCATCAACCCAATCAGCTGATTATTATTTGAAAACCTCTCCGTCCGTCTGTCTGTCTGCCGGTCTAATTACTTGTAATGCTACACACGTTGCTTTGTGGCCCCGCGCACAGACGGGGGCTCAAAAGCGGCTTTAAACTCCCAGAGCGTGTAAGATGTTTGCAAAGCGCCATAGTCTTAATTTGAGAGGTGCCGGTGGAATAACAGGATCTGCAAAATTTATTGGAATAACTATAGTATTGTTTTTTATAAGTAAATTAAATATCTAAAGTGAAGTTCCATCTTTTCAAAGTTGTTGTTGTACCTAATATGTAAAAATAATTTTTCTAACTTTTCCTCTCAGCCAGATATTGTTATAATTTGACGTACAAAATTAAAAATAAATAAGAAAGAAATCAAATTTAATTAATAAATATTGTTGTATGCCTTTGTATTTATTTAAGTAATTTGTAAAGTTGATGTTATGCGTGTTTTTGTAAACTTGATATCGTGCTTTTTTATAAAGTACATAGCATTTAATTATGAACTGATTGCATGTTACTGATTTATTACTGTTCCTATGTATAACATTTAGAATACTCGGTACGGGCATCGCGGGTTTTTTCAGAAAGCAATGACTGCATTTTCGAATTTAATGAGCCATTTACTGAGATGATTTTAGGTGTCAAACGTGGCAATTCGGACATGGATTCTCTCCCTTTAGGAGTCTATTTGATATGGTTCAAGTGATCTATTGATAATTAATAATAAATACAGAGATGTACAGTTGCACATAGCAAGATAAAGAAATCACCAAATTGCCAATGGCGCAGTGTAGCGGGTACGGCAGTTATCACAAGATAACCGAATCAAGCAATCTCGAGCGTGGCTGCTGCTTGGATGGGTGACCGCTGAGCGATCCTGTCCTTGCAAGCAGCCCGCCTGTCCGGCCATTGGTGGTGGTTCAGAAATCACCTGTAAAGCCTTTGGTCTCCAGTTTGTGTAAGAGAGGGCTTCTTAGCCCTAACGCATGGTAAAACGAAAACATTCCTTTAATTTTACGTAATTTGTATAGAAAAATTTGTGGAAATTAAGCTCATTTTAAATGTAGTTGTATTGCAAAATATAATCATGCACGGTGGAAACAAACTAAATGACGGGAATTGAATAATGTTTATACACAAATAACGTCATTTGTAGTCTTAAAGACTTTTTATTTTATCTTATGAATAAAAAATTGAATCGCTAAATTTTAAACGCTAGTTTTTGGGACTGCTGGACTAATTCAGCTAATTCTTTTTTTATAATATATATTTTTTTTTTTTATCTGATGAAGGTTTAATATATATATATATATATAATATATAATATATATATATATATATATATTTGAAAATTTTTCCTGAATATTTAGAACTACTAAAAATAAATGATAATATTCACGAAATGCAATCCAAACTTAAACTGACAGAAAAAACATCAGTTGACACTTTCAGCTGAAGTTCACCAAAGAGGCAGTAAAATTCGTTACATTCAAATGTTTTGGAAAGTACTAAATATATACAGCGCGTTTGATCAGTATTGAAATGCAGATTTTTTAAATACGAAATTACTATCTAATATGTATTACAGATCGCACAGTGTGACGAAGTTAAACTATCTAATGCCTTAGAATATTAGAAATACTATTTAAATGCTGTTTTAATCTCCGCTTATAGGACAAAGCTGTGAGTGTTTTTGCACATAACGTACTTACTTGAAATTGGTTGATATTGTGTATAATATTTTATAGAGACAGTCAAAAGGGGATGGACACAAACATACCTAAAAGCCTTTATTCCCAACTACAATCCGAAAAACAAACAAGACTTCTATCTTGAAAAATTTGCTATAAAGATTTTGCTTGAAATGTTGAATGAATTTAGCTTAAAGGAATTCCTCCTCTTCCCCTTATAATGGACGAGCGACAGGGGAAGTAGACGCTCTATGACTAAAGTAGTGCGTTTAAGCGTATGCATACATATATTTTCTCATTAGGGAAACAACGCAAACTCAACTGTGATACCGTAAAATAAATTACAGGGAGTGAATTAAACGCCTGGAATAGACACTTTATGACCGCAGTAACTTTTCAGTCTGAGGTAAGTATATTTTTTTGCATCATTATAAAAAAGCAAACACGATTATGACAATTATCTTAGGAATTTAAACTGCGGGAGCACTTTAGACAGTTTCTTTGATAAAGAGGTCGTAGACGTAAGGCTTTTTGTATCTATGTAGTATATTCATATTTTTTTTTTTTTTGTCAGGCCAACAAGAGAAATTACATTTTAGCATGCGTAAATACATAAGATCGGAACTGACTTCAACGATCGAAATATATACTTTTAGAGCATTCGCTCGTTTAAAATGGTTTCATTTTAGTATCTTTGAGTTTGATCTTGTGTTTTTATTGGCTTTTATGTTCATGATGTACTGGTAGAAAGTACAAAATGCCGCTTTTCAATGCAATTAGTAAAATCTACTTATTTTTCACTTAAGTAATAAACAATCTGTCGAAGTTATTACAATTAAATTAAATTATGTTGACAACAATGACTATTGGATATGGACGGACTACCCGGATTGGAATTTTGACTTCAAAATCGTTCGACATATTTTTACTTAAGTAATAAACAATCTGTCGAAGTTATTAAAATTTAAATTTAAATTCTTTTGAAAACAATGACAAATTGGGATATAGGACGGACGCCTGATGGAATTTTTGACTTTCAAAATAATTAGATATCATTCCTTAGACCAAGAAAAACCTACCGAATTTAAATTCCTATACCTTTGCTATCAAAACGTTATCGTACAGACGGACTTACGGACAGATCGCTATTTTATCTATAGTCACAAGCTCAATAGAGTTATTCTTTGTACCAAGAATAACCAATGTACAGATTTGAAGTATTTTTGGAACTTTTCTATCAAGAGTTATCACACTTCTGAACTTTTGACCCCAAAATCAAAAGAATTCTTCCTTGGACCCAGAATAACCAATTTACCAGATTTGAAGTCTTTTGGACCTTTTTCTATCAGAGTTATCACACCTTTGAACTTTTGACCCCAAAATCAACAGATTCTTCCTTGGGCCAAGAATAACCAATATTCCAGATTTCAAGTCTTTTTGGACCTTTTCTATCAAGAGTTATCACCACCTTTGAACTTTCGACCCCAAAATCAACAGAATTTCTTCCTAGTACCAAGAATAACCGACGTACCAGATTTGGAGCTTTTTGCGACCTTCCTTTTTCAATAATTATCACAGAGACGGAGTATCGTAAAGATTGTGACATCACAAAGACCTTGTCGAGTACGTGTGTCATCTCGCAGGTTGGGTGAACTCTTGTTATTTGCCGATTTATCTCCAGTAAATCAACGAATAAAGACCGCTCCGTGAATAGCTCCTGATTTGGCAACACGGACCCCCATTACTTGTTTACAAATTAGGCAAGAGTTTGGCTATAAATACATCTACAAAAACGTTAATCGGAAATATATAATTGGAATTGGAAAGGCTCTAAGGTGGGGTTCCTCACGTACCAAGGTATAAATCTCGGGTGCTATTGCCGGGGTGACTGGTGGGTCCGCTGAACTTTTGTCGGTTGTCTGGGAATTTATCTGCGACGCGACACCAAAACCAGATTTAAACTCTTCGATACTTCATGGCAACCAACAATAACGGGGGCCAACGTTAATCCTTCGTCTGAGTTATGGTGTTCTACACCTAATCTCATTTCTCTCTGGGCCGGCCTTTGCCTCCGAGAATCTAGACAAAGATTACATAATCTTGATTAAACAAGCTATAACACGCATCAATTTAAAAAGTTTGCAATTCATGTCTGTAGAAAAGTAATAGAATTGCAATCGTATAGAACTTTAACCTCTAAGATTAACTTTCTAAAACATTTAACATTTAAAATAGTAAAACATGTTGAGGAAAAATATGAAATTAGAATATGTTATATCCTTTGACTTTTTAATCATAAAAATTCCTCGAATTAAAAAAGAAGTAATTCTTATAGCTTAGCAGTTTACTAAAACGATTTAGTAATCAAATATCCAAGCCCTCAAAAATAAAAAATATTCAAACACCATTTCTTCACAAACTTTCCACATTTATAATATTAACAGGATTGTATGGTAAATCGAATTAATGTAACTTTTGGTAAAATGGCATACGTTTTTGTAGATAAGGGTAAATCTTATTAGTAAAGAGCACGACCGAGACAGAGATACAGTTCGTCCCAAATAAGCCATTCCGTTTGCTTTGCTCTAAAAAAGCGTCAAAGAAAAGCTACCATAGGGCGAAACCATTAGTCCGTCAATTTGAATGAGGGAATTTTCACATTGGTTCCGCTTCAGTCTAAAAAGAGTAGCGCACTCTAATATTAAATGTTCCTACTTTAGAAAGTGAACACATCAACCTCAAACTGTTGCATTGACGAACATATTCCACTAATTCACCAAAACTGATTCATCGAATGTTAACTACTTCGAAGAAAATCCTGAATGAAACAGTGCGGGGATCTCACACCTAATTTAATTCATAGCAAAAATATATATGGACATTTCAAAAAAATATTTTCTTATTGTCTTAATTTCAGAATTAAATAGAGGAGTTTTTTTTACACATTCCACAAGTTTTTGGAGGTTAGGACCTCATCAAATTTCTAGGGGTGGATTGACCTCTTTTTTAATATCATTAAAGTTTTATAATTAGTGGTTATAATGAACAGTTAATGATGCCCTAATCTTGTAAAACAATGATAATTTCAGCTTGCATTACAGCTGTAAAGAAAATGCTATTATACAACATTTACTTACCGATGTTTATTATCTAGGTGTGAAAATGTTTGTAATTAGATTTAGCAACTTTTATCATTAAATAATTATTAACATATTGGTTTTTACGGCATTAAACTAAAACTCAAAACTCAAGCCGCTATCTTGAAATGTGAAAATGATAATAAATATATTACATTTTTTTTTCAGCCAGAAAAAATAATTGTACCAATTTTTTTTTATCTTTACACGTTTCTGAAATAAAAAACTAAACTAAAAAACACCTGCAGACAGACACACGTACGGTTAAACGAAAATAGATAGATTGCATAAAGATTATAGCTCCTTTTTGGTCCTTGAACAGATCCTAAAGTTTGTGTTGAAAGTTTTGTTACCACCCTATATTTATATATTTGTATATAAATGCGTATATATTTAAGAAAGACTAATCAGCGTGATCATGACCTTGATATGACGGCCTCGCTGTTTTATGCTGGTAGGGAAGAAGACGGACAATGGAAGTGAGTTGTTTGTCCGGGTGGGGGGGGGGAGGCGGCACCAACTGTACCCATTCTTACATACATTAACACAATATAATGGAAGGCCAAACACCAGCGTGGCTGTCACACTGTTTGCCTTCTCTTCTCAATCAATGGTTCAAACAAAACACGTCATGGTCGGGCCCTAGACAATAACCACTGCCACAACAAAATAACGAGCAATTTTACACCCTCCTTTTTTACTGGCGTCCCCTAGGGAATTGTATTTCACACTTAGATACCCCTTTCTTATAATAACAGAAAATGTTTACTCTTATTGTCAAAAATCAATAAGTATTGTTTTATTGAACAATTGTTATAAAATGTTAATTTACTGTAACTGTGCCAATAAGACAACATAATATAGTTGGAAATGTATGTTACTTTTTTTGGGTCCAGCTATTTCGAATATTCGGTGATACTGTGCGTGTATTGTTTTAATTTTTAGTAGCTTTTTTATTTAATTTTTTTAAGGAGATGCTGATCCCCTTTTCATTCTTATTCTGCCCGTCCTCATGAGCCACTGGCCTGTGCGAGGATCCTTATCAAACAGAATAAGGGGGAGAGTCGATACAGTACAAGGTTGATGGTACTGATAAAAAGTGCAACGGCCACAGACTGGATTTGAACCTGCGTTATTTCTAATTTCGATCCAAAGTCCAACGTTTCAGACTACTCGGCCAATGGCACTCCCAATTTTTATGTGATTAAATTATAATCTTTCAATTTAAATTTAATGAAATAAAGTATTTAATACACAATCGATAAATCAAAAAGATGCAAGATAACTAACTAAAACTTAAAAATTTAATTTATGTAAAAAAAGTTCCTCATAAATGTTTAATGTAATAAAATGTAAAGTAAAAAAATTATTAGGTGCTAAAAATATAACAGGTTTAATAAAAATTAGTTAATATATTTGTTTTCCGCTGGTATTTTTTTTTTGTCGCGTTCAGTTAATGAAACATATAAGTTTTCAATTGAAATAGACTTAATCCATGAAACAGAGAATGAGTGGTTTGCCCAATGTTGTCTTAACTCACATTCATTTGAAATAAATATTTTCAATATCACTAAGACGTTGATTAAATTATTATATATGAAAGTATCTCATTAATTTAACTTATCTTTGAATTTAATAAATTCCAGCAATAGAAATGAACAAAATTGTACAATTCTGAACAAAATTCAATGTCCTCTTTTGTTACAAAATCAAAAGTTGTTTTAATTTAAATTTTTTATTGTTTAACTTTATCAATGCATTTTAACTTTACTAGAATGAATTGCATATTAAATTTATTTTTAATTGTTACAATAATAGTGAAACTTAATTTACCTTCATGAAGCATATATAAAAAATTAATTAATTTTATACGATGGTTAGTGAGAAGGTATAACAAGATTTCAAAGATTAGCCATCGTTAAATGTTAACAAGATAAAACAAATCATACAATAAAAACATTTTTAAACAAACAAGTACAATCATACGTAGTTGCAACATGTGACATAGCAACACATAAATTTTAATGAAATTAGATATAAGCTTGATGAATTTTTCATTCATCCTTAGTGGTGCCTGTAACTCGACGCGTGGTGTAGGATGCTCCTATCTTGTTCATAAATAAAGTAGACTTTAAAAATGTCCAAGTGTATCTTTTCAATTCAATTGGTTAATCATTGAGTTAAGTAAATTACTGGTGTTTTATTTTTTAACAATAGAGGATCGGAAAGTTTTAACTAAGCAATACATTATAAACGCCCTAGGAACCTGCTCTTTAAAAATTTGATTTATCGTTAGCAAAAATGATATTTTTCCATCTTAGTTAGCTTAAATATGAAGATAGACGTTAAATTAAACATTTATTGATACCAGGTCTAGTTTGAATTCCCCACAGACTTTAATAGCGATCCGCGCGAGTGCCGCTAAGTGTGCGTGCGTGTACATGACACATTTATGGCCCATACTGAAGGCTAGTAAAGACTATATATTTTTGCAATGACGAGTAAGAGTCGCGTAATACAGTTAGTTGGGCTGTCCAGACATTTCAAACGTCAGCAGACGTGATTTATATAGCATTTCATTAGCCTTTTGACGTAAGAAAGTACTGATCTTTGTTGTAACGTATAATTTTACATCATCATTATTTACAAATTCAAACATGATGATTCGAGTACTGGTATCTGACCATTCTCCAGGAGCAGTTAATTACTAAACGTTAAGCATACAGAATAAACTATTTATTTGTTATGTGTTAGACCAGTGCATCCGCTTAGTTTGAGTATATTCAGACCTGCGTCCGCTTAGTGTTGTATTGTGTTTGCGCGTATTCAGACCTGTGTCCGCTTAGTGTTGTATTGTGTTTGCGCGTATTCAGACCTTTGTCCGCTTAGTAATGTATTATGTTTGCGAGTATTCAGACCTTTGTTAGCGTGTTGAATTATGTTTGCGCGTATTCAGAGCTGTGTCCGCTTAGTGTTGTATTATGTTTGCGCGTATTCAGACCTTTGTCCGCTTAGTAATGTATTATGTTTGCGAGTATTCAGACCTTTGTTAGCGTGTTGAATTATGTTTGCGCGTATTCAGAGCTGTGTCCCGCTTAGTGTTGTATTATGTTTACGCGTATTCAGTCCTTTGTCCGCTTAGTGTTATATTATGTTTGCGTGTATTCAGACCTGTGTCCGCTTAGTTTTGTATTGTGTTTGCGCGTATTCTGACCTTTGTCCGCTTAGTGTTGTATTATGTTTGCGAGTATTCAGAGCTGTGTCCCGCTTAGTAATGTATTATGTTTGCGAGTATTCAGACCTTTGTTAGCGTGTTGAATTATGTTTGCGCGTATTCAGACCTGTGTCCGCTTAGTGTTGTATTATGTTTGCGTGTATTCAGACCTTTGTCCGCTTAGTGTTGTATTATGTTTGCGAGTATTCAGAGCTGTGTCCGCTTAGTGTTTGTATTATGTTTACGCGTATTCAGACCTTTGTCCGCTTAGTGTTATATTATGTTTGCGCGTATTTAGACCTTTGTCAGCTTAGTGTTGTATTACGTTTGCGTGTATTCAGACCTGTGTCCGCTTAGTTTTGTATTGTGTTTGCGCGTATTCTGACTTGTGTATGCTTAGCATTGCATTGTGTTTGCGTGTATTCAGACCTGTGTCCGCTTAGTTTTGTATTGTGTTTGCGCGTATTCTGACTTGTGTATGCTTAGCATTGCATTGTGTTTGCAAGTATTCAGACCTTTGTCCGCTTAGTTTCGTATTATGGTGCGTGTATTCAGACCTTTGTCCGCTTAGTGTTGTATTGTGTTTATTCATATTCAGACCTGTGTCCGCTTAGTGTTGTATTGTGTTTGCGTGTATTCAGACCTGTGTCCGCTTAGTGTTGTATTGTGTTTGCGTGTATTCAGACCTGTGTTCGCTTAGTGTTGTATTGTGTTTGTGCATATTTAGACCTGTGTCCGCTTAGTGTTGTATTGTGTTTGCGCGTATTCTGACTTGTGTATGCTTAGCATTGTATTGTGTTTGCAAGTATTCCGACTTCTGTATCGAATCTCCGGTTTCTGTTTGAAATTTTTACGCTTAATATCTTATTTTCAAACATGACTTTGGTGAGTTTACTCCCCATGATTCTTGATATTGACTGTTTATAGCCATACTTATTTAACATGATGTATTCGGGTTGTAACCAGAAGAAGATAGGAGAGGCCAACTACCGAAACCTGTATAGTGTTTTAGTTGAAGTAAATATGATACATGTCCGAAATATTGTTATACTCGAAACATCCACCATCCATTACGAATATTAAAATAAAGAACCATTTGCTATTGGTGTTCTAGTAAATACTCATTTTCAAATAAGTCATTTTCTAAGCTATTTCCTACTTAGGTGAAACAATTTAAAACGAATTTGAGAATTTAAAAAAAATGCATACTTGGTTCAACCAAAGACAGATAGCTATGTCACTAACAGAAATGACCACATCTACCCAAATGACTCATCAAGAAATCTAAGAATGGAAAAGACAAATAAAATAAAACTATATTTATTTTAGCATAGGTTGATATCATATAACTGCAGTCGAGAATTCGGTAACCAAATATCGCGAAGGCGTTACGGATAAACACATCATTTTTAAGCTGGAAATATTATTTACAGTGTTAGGTATTGCACTCCCACTTATAAAACATGGAGATATTAATAACGCATGGACTCAGGGTTATATTTAAGTACAGTTGTTGTCTCTTAAATAAAAATGTGTTTAATGACTAAAATTGTTCAAATAAAATAGCATATCACATGAATCATTTGAGTGTTTAATATGGAACCATAGTCAATCAATTCAAATTAAAAAGTAGATAAATCTTCATTTAGTACATGGGATTATTTTAAAAGTCACCAACAATATATTTAAAGACATAACATCACCGTCTAATGAATATGAATTCAGTCACTACATTGTCTGTTTGCATAAAAGCGAAATTCTAAACTCTAAACTCATTTCAAAATATTGAAGCTGGGTCTAACGTTCTATCAAACATTTGTCTCAACTTGCTCAGGTTTTTGGCTGCAAACCACCTCCTATTTATTTTGACATACCTCTCTTAACATATATAAAACCAACATTTTGAATAACGAATTTAATTTTCCAAATGTAAAACAGTGTTGTGTGACATGATTTTAAACTACCTTTTTATATTAAACGGTTTTATGTTTTCATTTATTCGAGATTATTTCGTTGTAAAAATAATAAATAATTAATGTTATCTGCAGTGTATTACTTTTACATATTTTTGTGTATAATTGTGTTTCAACACCAAAAAGACACAATATGATACAGTTCCACTTTTATTTGTAATTTTACTTTATATCTCCTGTCCTAACATGTTGACTGTTATGGAAGTTACCAGTTAACGTGCACATATATGGTGCAATCGTAGTTGAACAGTCGTAAAAAAGTACTTACGTCTGTTTACTGTTATAATCCAGATTTATTTTATGTCAACTGCATTTTAAATTGCTGAGCTCTTTGACATATTAAACGTCTGGAATATTGTTTTATTGTTTGTAATAGACGTTAGAAGGCCAGATTAGCTTTTAAATTATGTTTTATTTCTGAATAAAATATGAGAAAATGACAATTGAATACAGTTTGTGGCAATGTGTTCACCATAAAAATAACTTTCAAATCATGTGATACCTTGAAAGGTCATAGTTAAAATTAAAGTAAAGTAAAAGTAAAGTAAAGATGCCTTATTTTACCAGGCGAAGTTAGGGCTAAGAAACCTTCTCTAACACTTAACCTGGGGACCAACGGCTTAAAGGTGACTTCCGAACCACCACCAACGGCCGGGCAGGAGAGCTGCATGCAAGGACAGGATCGCCCAGCGGTCATCCATCCAAGCGGCAGCCACGCTCGACGTTAACTTGATCTGGTTATCTTGTGATAACCGTTGTACCCACTACACTGTGCCATTGACAAACATCCAAGAGGAGTGATAAAAAATAGCAACAGAAATATTGGTGCTCCAGGATGGATTGGATTATTTGGATATAGATTAAAGTGACATTAGTGAGAGTACATTGTTGTGTTCACTGAAGTTGAAATTCCTCCAAAGGTTTTGAACTACAATTCTATACAAGGAGTCGTTTTGGAATCAACCCAGCAGCCGCGAGGAGACGCAATGTCAAAATGAGGCATGTAGTACCCAACGATGATTGGAGATTGTTGGATATTGACATCTTAAGAAACGATGATCTTCTCGTGGTAAGTTTAAAAATTCATAGGTCGTCTCTTTATTCCATCAGATTCAAATTTTCAATGCCAATGTTTATTGCTTTACAATGTAAAAGCAATCGAGGCAAACGACAAGATAACAATAATTAAATGTTTGCTCATTGTAAACTGTTGCAGTGAAAAGCGTCGAAATGCGGCTATAGAATCGATTGGTCTTTGCAGTCGGACCTTGTAAATATCACAACTGACTCATGAGATAGGCCTACAAGAAGATTGATACTTAATTAATAAACAATCACTATTTTTATTTCAGTTATGTGGGTCTGATGATGTGTTCCTTGAACACGAATGGCCTCACAGAAATAAAATTTATTTATTATAGGAGTAATTGTTTATGAATTAAGTATTATATTCCAATAAGAAGAAGAAGGTAAAATGTAGGTAGAATATCGAATTTACCAACAATATCGAAGCTTACTTTTATCAATATTTTGGTAGGTTTAAAATGAAACAGTAGTTTTATTTGGAAAAATACTTCCCGATGGCATTTCGCTGCTTTTTAAATTTCAACTTATCCATTTAAGACAATTAATCTGGATTTAAAAAAAGGTTTGGATTAATCCATTAGAATAATTCTGCGCATTCAAAGTATGAATTTTGAAACATGTTTTAACATAGCCGAAGAAATATGTTTTTGCATGTACAATGTTTTACAGTACGTACATGAATTCGGGAATGACATGATTTAAATAATTTTTTACTTAAGGAAATTAATTTTTGAAATAAAATATAATTTAAGAAAATTACTATTTTACAAATAACGTAAATCTTTCAATTATCTCAATTGTAAAAATAGCGTATCTATTTTTTAGCAATTTTTGTGTCGACCGGATACAGAATTCGCTCAAACTCTGTTTTAATTGAAGAGTCTTGGAGCAATTGGAATAAATTTTAAAAATGAACCCCCTTATAATGAAACGTTTGGTTTCAAAAGGCCTCGTCCAAAAAATAAACTTATTTGAAAAATATTGTTTTATTAACATTTAGCGCTAATTAAAATATCTACAATTGCTCGGAAATTATAAAAAATGTCCTATATTTCTTTCCTCAGGAAAAAACATTTCTTAAAGCATATTCTTATAATTAATCCCACCAAATCTTGCACTAATTTAATATTTTATACACATAACATTAAACATAAATAATATGCGAGTATGATGTTTCCAACATTAAATACCGTTTTCTGGTTTAAGCTAGAACACTTAGCAAATACAATACAGTTTGTTACAGGTCGACAAACTCCACGTTAAACTTCGTACCTTAATAAACTGCAAGGGAGGAAATGTTACAAAAGCGAGTCTTTCTCCATGAAGTTCGCGGAGCAGAGGCTCCCTGTGATCAGTTGTGTTTTATTCAAGCCTTTGTCGTTATTGTAAACGGAACAGCGATTGGTTATTCAAAGGATCCAAAGATTGGAACGTCTCATCAAAGACAGAAGGGATCCAATCAGAACGAGGCAGCAGACAGACAGATAGACAGACGGACTGGCAAGGCACAATAATTGGAGGTCTGATATTGTTTGCTGCCTCGCAATTAACGCTGCTGCAGATCAAAGAGTGTAATCTACTTAGTGTTCCTTGCCGGTGCTGCTACTCTCCTTGCTTGTCTTGCCGCTAATTCTCTTTACGGCAGCAGCGTACAGCGTACAGCGTACAACGTACAGCAGCATCACATTGTGTTAAGCCCGTGTTAGAGCAAGTGAACCGTGTAACAGCTTCACAAGTACGTGCACCCTCCGCTCTGCAAGGTTTATACTAACTGTCTCGATCTGAACTACTACATTGACACTACTGTATTTGAAATTGCATTTATTTAATTTTTACAAACCAATTACAACGTATAAGTGTGCTGAATTTGAATGCAAAATTTCTAGACTTTGTCAAATGTTAAACTCTCATTCGATTGCTTACAAATCTATTTATTGGCAATTTTATCGTTGCCATTATTGTTATCTATAAGACGAAATATGTAAAATTGTTTGCTAACGCTCAGCCAAATCCCATGGAGTAGTATCCACTATCATCAAACTCGGTGTCCATTATATAGATATGAAACTTCAAGCAAAATTTCAATCCCATAGGTAAGTTTTTTATAAAAATATCGTACGGACAGACTGACAGAAATGAATCTTCGCTGACGCTCAGCTAAATGCCATGGAGTAGCATCCACCATTATCAAACACGGTGTCCCTTATATAGATATGAAGCTTCATGCAAAATTCCAATCCCATAGGTAATTTTTTATAGAAATATCGTACGGACAGACTGACAGAAATGAATCTTCGCTGACGCTCAGCTCAGCTAAATGCCATGGAGTAGCATCCACCATTATCAAACACGGTGTCCCTTATATAGATATGAAGCTTCATGCAAAATTCCAATCCCATAGGTCAGTTTTTTTATAGAAATATCGTACGGACAGACTGACAGAAATGAATCTTCGCTGACGCTCAGCTAAATGCCATGGAGTAGCATCCACCATGTCATCGATTCCACGGATGACAGAATGTACGCTCATGAAGTAGCATCCACCATTATCAAACACGGTGTCCCTTATATAGATATGAAGTTCATGCAAAATTCCAATCCCATAGTCAGTTTTTTATAGAAATATCGTGCGGACAGACAGAAATGAATTTTTCCACCCCCTCTTGTTATATTCTTCGCTAAACGCCAATCTACTAGGTCACATTTTAAACTGTCATATGCTTGTTTTCAGTTTGTTTACAAAACTTCCAATCCATTAGGTCAATTTTATCGTTGCCATCATGGTTACCCACAAGATTAATTGTACAAATATTTCGCTGACGCTCAGCCAAATCGCCATGAAGTGACATCCATCCACCATTATCAAACACGGTGTCCCTTATACAGATATGAAGCTTCATGCACAATTCCAATCCCATAGGTGAGTTTGCTATCGAGATATTGTGCGGACAGACAGACAGAGGTAAATGAATTTTTCCACCCCCTCTTGTTATATGCTTCGCTAACGCTCAGCCAATCTACTAGGTCACATTTTAAACTGTCATATGCTTGTTTTCAGTTTGTTTACAAAACTATCCATTATCAATTTTATCGTTGCCATCATGGTTACCCACAAGATTAATTGTACAAATATTCACTAACGCTCAGCCAAATCCCATGAAGTGACATCCATCCACCATCATCAAACTCGTAATTCCTTACATAGGGATGGAAGTTCATGCACAATTTCAAGCCCATAAGTCAGTTCATTTTCACAATATCGTGCGGACAGACAGACAGAGACAAATGAATTTTTCCAAACCCTCTTGTTATATGCTTCGCTAACGCTCAGCCAATCTACTAGGTCACATTTTAAACTGTCATATGCTTGTTTTCAGTTTGTTTACAAAACTATCCATTATCAATTTTATCGTTGCCATCATGGTTACCCACAAGATTAATTGTACAAATATTCACTAACGCTCAGCCAAATCCCATGAAGTGACATCCATCCACCATCACAAAACTCGTAATTCCTTACATAGGGATGGAAGTTCATGCACAATTTCAAGCCCATAAGTCAGTTCATTTTCACAATATCGTGCGGACAGACAGACAGAGAGAAATTAATTTTTCCACACCCTAATGTTATAGGCTTCGCTAACGCTCAGCCAATCTACTAGGTCACATTTTAAACTGTCATATGCTTGTTTTCAGTTTGTTTACAAATCTATCCATCGTCAATTTTATCGTTGCCATCATGGTCACCCACTTCAAATTTTAAAAGTTCCTGTGAACTAGGCAGGATACTGCAACGCAAAGGGGGTTGAAATAAAATCTTCTTATCGATGTTTTACAATTAGTTTCCACCCTATTATCTTTTTTCTTGTTATATATGAACAAAAATGTCACATTTTAAAATCTCATATGATTATACCGTACCCAATTTGCGTACAAAGTTATTTATTCTGTGATTTTCTCGTTACCATAATGATTACCCATAAGAACAATGTAAAAATGTTCTTTAACACCCAAGCAAATCCTATGGATTGTGTTCACCATCATAGACCGCAATGCTGCTTATATAGAAATTAAGTTTCATGCAAAACTTCTAGTTTATAGATTGGTTTCGTCTTGAGATATATTATGGACAGGCCGAAAGAAATGAAATTTGTCCTACAACTCCGGTGATGGTAAGTAAGATAATTCATTCGTATCATGGTTTATTGGACCTCAAAAGCTAATCGCATTGTCAAAAATTAATTGAGTAAATCTACGTATGAATGTAAGTCGATAACTTAACTCGATATTGCATTTACCTATCTGCGACATCATTTATGATAAAATTTCAAAAGCCTTCGTACTAACTACCAATAATTTGTTAACGAAAATATGTAAAATTAACGTAAATATTGTAAATTTTACAGTGCTGGCTTAAAATTGTAGAGAATTTATTAAGAAGAACAATACATACATATGTTGCTCATCTACTTCAGTTTTTAAATGTTGTACTGACCGAATGAATAACAATGAAAAAACGATAATAGAAAAAAACAATTGTTTATTTCTATAACAAAATCATTACAAACCTTACATCTTCCTATTACAACATAATTATTTTGATCGTCTTAATACTAGTCCAAAATTTGCCTCCATACTTTGTTACGTAAGATAAAATTTTAAATTGAAACATACTTTCTGGCATAATTTCTAAAATAAATTGCAAAGCATTATGAGATATTAAGTTTAAATTGCTTAACTCAACAAGCAGTAAGTTATATTGCTATTGTTAGGGGTATATAGCACAATAACTTTGAATTTACTTATTGATCTTGAACATTGTGAGATAAACGTATTCAACCTAACATATGTGTACTGAAATTATGACATGAAAGTTCGTACGCAAAAATATAATTCTTCATGTCTCTTTGGTTAAAAAGAAAATTGAAAATTTCCTAAAAATGAAACGTTCAATAACAATAGGTCTTTTTTTTGTTTGTTATAACCATAACGTATAACTGTGCAAACGTTATACTATATTACAATTAATTAGGATGTCATAATCACCAATGGAACACGAATTCAGAAAAAACAAATAACAAAAACATATATAAGGAGTAAATAAGGATTCAGAAAAATACACTGACATAAGTCAATGAAAACTGAAATTTTATAGACACATTAAGAGAATGTAACTCATAGGTTAACAAAGGAAATTACGGGGGTACATAAAGATTTAAGTAGGGTTAAAATGGAAGCAATACAATTTATTGCTGTTATAAAAGAAGACCTAAAAGTGACAAGTGTAACAGAAACTGATTTATAAAATAAGGACACGTTTTAAACAGAAGTGTTTGACTTGAATGTTGGTCAGAAGGAAGTAGGAAAATGACTGAAAGAACTTGCTCCTATGAATGAAAGAATGTTCATTCGGAAAGTATATGCGTGAGAAGGAAAACGACAGCTTCGAAACAGCGATGACTGCTCTTCATTTGACCAATCGGGTCTGTTAGTAAAAGATTAATATTAAACATACGATTCTATTGTTGTGTTACAACTTAAATTTTGAACTCTTGAGAGTCCAATAATAATATCAAATTTAAAAATTTGAATATCGCTGTAGGGGAAAAGATCTTCAGAAAATTCACTGAGCACGAAGAGATTACTAGTAGAGGTCAAACTACTTGCAGAGTCCAAAGACAAGATAAGATCTGTACAACGCAATAAGTGATGCAGCGGCTGAGCACAAAAGTGTGGAATATATGAGGTAAATGCGGAGACTCCCAAGCTTAACAGAAGTTGAGAGTGTTTCTAACTTAAGAGCAAAGCTTGCCTTAATGGCTGGTTTTCTCGATACTCGGCTTTCTTCGCAGGATACCCATCACTCAACACAGGCATTCCACGTAATAATTATTGAGGTAGGAGTACGCTACACAACGAGTCGCATAACAGCCTTCGCTGAGGTTGCAAGCAAAATGTCTAGTCATTCTCAAGACGTCCGTTTTGTGGAACAATAGACAGATATAACCATATAGAAAAAGATTATTAGATTCCCCAGCAGAAAAAACAGAAATTTATGTCTGTCTATTGAGTGACAGGCTTCAATGACGTTTAGCCACTTTCCATGCTTGGATATCCACCATCGAGATCTCATTTTTGTCCATGTAGAAATGAGTTTTAAGCAAACTTTCGTGTCTACGGATTAAAACTTTCTCCAGATACCTCGCCACATGACACATTCACAACGTCCTTTCAATTATATTTCTTATCAATAGTTAAATGATAAAAATCCACGCACTAACTCAGCATGTTTTGGGGTAGTTAGGCTAGATGAGTTAATATACACTCAAGTTAAATTCTTACAATTGTTTATTTAGTAATTTACTTATTCTGTCATCTTCGCGTTGCCCATAAGACCAATGTAAAAATATTGCTAAAAAATTTTGCTAACGCTCAGCCAAATTCTATGGAGTGTCATGCTCAGTCATTGAACTCAGTGGTTCAGAAACGAAGCTTCATGCAAACTTAGTGAGGACAGACAGACAGAAATGAAAATTTTCCATTCACTCAAGTAATAGGCTTCGCTAACGCTCAGCCAATAACATGTTGTCTGTCCTACAAACCATATTTACCTCCTAGCGTCCCGCACCATTGTCAAATTCCTTAGTTCTTAAAGTTCTCCCAACATAGAATGACGCCTAGTACACTAGTTTGCATAATTCATGTTGACACTGGTAACGCTTGTGGTAATTTAAATCACGTGATCGTCGTGATAGCCAGGTAACTGGCCAGGGGCTAGATCAACTAAAAGCTTCGTGGTAGTATTGTGTGTATTGTGTATTGTGTGTATTCTCGTTGGTAGATGATCGAACGTCTTCTTATACGTTCGCTCAAGTGTAAACAGAATTGCAGCAACGATGGCCATCGATTACTAGAAAGCTACAACGAGCACTAGAGAGGTAGCAGAGAGGTGAGGCGAGTAAGAGGTAACTGTCGCGCCTCCTGTTGGTGTAAATCATCACTAATTAGCTGCTTGGACACAATACTCCACATGCCTTGCCTTAGTGGGCCCACAATACCGCATGTAAACAAGCCGACATTATAAATAATCGAGCCCTTCAAGTGGCCGAAGTCGATACAGATCTTATTTGTTACAACAGCCCATTGTCGTGTCGCAGTGCGCAAACAATTGATGTGATGTTATCTGCAGAGGAACCGTTGGAGCCGCGACGCCTAACGCGAGACCGGACATCGGTCCTCGTTTTGTCCTAAAACCGCAGTACTTCTTGTGCAAAAGCTTAGTTAATTACGAACCGTGACATCATTAGGTGACATCAATGTAGTAATAGTTAGTTGGAGACCGGTTATTCCCGTACATAAGGTAGAAAATGTAGTGTTTCCACTGGAGCCAATGTCAACAGCGCGTTCTGACGGCTGGACCTAGTACTAACATTAATTGGACCTCGTGCAACACTAGCGAAAGCTGCTAAATATTCCTAGCCACTTACCTCAACGAGAAGACTAGATTTTGGTAGCCTTTGCCAGTTGTTTTAGATATATTTAGTTCTATTATACAATTTGTTTCTTTGTTTAAAGTTTGTTGTTGACGATAGACTATTTGAATGGTTATTGGACACCCACAAATTGATGATCAATCTAGAAGGAATGAACCAAATTGATGTTATATTTATAAGCAAGAACACAAACAACACATCAGACGCACCAGCGAATACGGAAGACTAGAAAATCAATGTCGGCATTTCCTGTGGTACCGCGGAGTGTCACCTGAATCAAGAAGACGAGCAGGAAGACGATGGTCGGGAGGGTTAACACGCATGTTACGTTCGATAACCATGGCAACCACAAGCCAAACCATAGCCAATGCCAATTTTACTGAACTCTACATCCACTTCAGTACCGTCGACCTAATCCTGTACTAACTCCCCCGTTTTTCTGTTTAATATGATTCTCGCACAGGCCAGTGGCCCATAAGGATGATAGAAGAGGAAATAAAGAGCAAGCCTTTCTTTTAATGAAGATAATCGTGTTAATTCAGGATTTAATGGGAAGGTGAGTAAAATAATAAATAATGTTCTCTGAAGTAACTTAGGAGGGCATTTTGAAAGGAAGTACGATCTTTTTTCAGTCTCATATTCAGCTATCCTGCAACGAAGAATCTCATAGCAAAGAATAATAGGACGATTTATTGTACTGGATTAGCTGGTAGTATCATCGATGTTTCTTACTAATTTTAGTTCTTTAAACCAAAATCATCACAGTTTTAGCTTGGTTTAATCATGTATTTTTAATACTAACGTTTTTTTATTCCTAATTTCCCCACACTTAATTCTTTTATAGGGACAAAGTTAAACAAATCTCTAGTTTAGGAGTCAACAAAGAGTGACATAGAACACAATCTTACAGGATAGAATTCTACAAAAAGGTGCTTTGTTATGTGAAGAAAAGCTGTGACATTCTTCGTTATCATATTCGTTGTTATAAGATAATTCGTCATAGGGTTTTCTGAAAATTTCTCTGTGTGATTCCACGATATGAAACCTTAAGTTTTTTCTACATATTTGGACAGAATAGACTTAACCAGAGTCAATTACAGCACTCTACAAATCGAACACCAACGGCGATCATCTTAGAGCATACCGAGCGGAAGCAATAATAAAGTGAACAGAATAAAATACAATATTGCCATATATATTAAATTAAAATTTCCATTCTGTCCAAAAAAGTTCTACACGTCCACTATTATTCTATTCTATGGATAAAAATACAAATAAAAATATATTAGGCTAGATGAAGTAGGTGTAGACTTATATGCTAGACAAACTTAGGTCACTACATATATCCTTGGTAGAGCCTCTTAAACTATTGTACAAAAATATTTAAAAAATATACTAAAAATACAAATAACAAAACAATTCTTGTAAACCAATCAAACTCGATAAAAAGTAAAGAATGTAAAAATAAGAATAAGTTTAAAATAAAAATGTAGTAAAACATATAAGGCGTTTGTTTACCGTAAGGTTAAATTTTCGAAACATCTTCATACGTATTGGTTGATCAATTATGACTTGTGTCGGTCGAAGGTTGGTTGGTGGACACATCACCTAGACTGTGATCGGAGTGTCAAGAGAATTATCTTTTTTTATGATGAAACATTTTTACGTTTAATAAGTTCACACAAATGCTGCCACTTCAGAACAAAAATAAATGTGTAAATAAAGTTATTCTCACGTGTTAACCAGATGCCAGATCAGTGATACAAGTCCGTATCACTGATCTTGCCAAGTCCGTATAGAATTGCAAGACCTAACCTCGGAAGAGAAATACAAGACACTATCATTGCGTTAGGATCGGTGTAGGGGCGCATCGAATCTTACATTTAATTACAAACAGTTTGTTAATTAAAATTATCTGGGTAGGAATCGGAAGAAGAGAGAGTCATGGTTTATTACAAGCAAGTCGTGATGCCCATTGTTCAATTACAAGACGTTTTGTAATTAGAGCGCTATCCTACACTCTGATAAAATTCCTTTGCTGTTGGAACTGCTACCTGTAAAGCATCGGTAAGGTAGATCATGGAAAATCCATACCCTGTTTTTAAATGATATAGATAAAAGAATTTGAAAATATTTCCAGATCAATGGGTCATACTTTTTGGAATGTTCAAAGTTGTAAGGATGTACCCATGACAGGAAATTTCAACTTGATACTTCCTTTTCATAATATATATTTTTTAATTAAAAAGGGTACAAGAAACCAGAGTTGTACAAACCAGAAACGACGTTTATTTGGTGGAGAGCTACGATTTTAAATTAGCGCATTACAAAAACGGAGAAGTATTGTTTAATTATACGGGATAGCGCATTCTATGAGGGAATGATCCTGAACTGTGGAAGAACACTTAAGACACGAGAAAAGGAGAATGTTCCAGAAAGATTTATTAATTCAAAATGATCTTGTATTTTTGTATGTTTGGGATTTAAACATTCCGAATGAAGAGGGGTTTACTTTTTATTTTAATGTTAATTATTGCTTACATTGTTATAAATTCGGATAACTAAATCTTTCGTTTTAATAAAATACGACATTGGGTTTTTAAATCCAAATTCTTTATTTCTTGCTCCCTCTGTAATAATATAAAGGTTAGGCTGATTTTAAAAATATTTCAATTAGAACGCAAAGTAGATCAGTAAGAAATACTCAGTTTTCTTGTTCTATAATATTTTATTCCCCACTTTTATTACTTTTTATTTGTAGAAATTTGCCCAAAACGCTCGAATTCATGGTCAAATTATTGGTTCGTTTCATATTTGTACCACGGTTCACTGCAAGCTGTATCAAAATTAACTAAGCACCTAATGTCTAATTTCTGGAACATCTCTAATTGGTTATGTAGTTCTTCATCTAATTACGAGATGAATGAATTGCTTACTCTAAGATCTTCATGAACGTACTCTTACAGCCACTCGTCCATCCTCTTTGATCTATTCGCGCACCTCTTTACACCCAATGTACAATTTCAAACTATTTTATAGCTACTCATTAGAAACATAGCTGCGGTTAATAATCTGAAAAAAATGTAATGTTTAGCAGAAATTAAATAAGAGACACGGTAATAAGTGTACTGTAAAAAATAATTAACGAACCTTTTAAAAATAATCTGCTAATTTAATGAACACGTAATAAGGAGTCTAATAATTTTATTTTGTTAATCTACAAAATAAATTAACTAGGTTTTCACACGATAAGTGCGGAATAGATGTATTCTTAAAAAGTGGTGCCTTAAATCTCCAACCCTTAGCTTTTTTAAAACATATGGTAGTACTAATGAAACTTCCCTACTCAAAATCCAGTGTTTTCGGATAGAGATAAAACCATTAATCACGTTTCTTGAGGTGAAATGTTGTTGCATTCAGATGAAATGTCAAATATAGTGTGAAAAATCATCTCAATCCCTTGCTTTCAAGAAAATTGTTATAACCATGATGGGGAATCCAAAAGTTTTTATAAGGGGATTGCGTACCACCCTATCTCGCATATTTTTAATTTCACACTAACTCCTTTACCCACTGAGTTTTTTTCTCTATCCAAAAAATATTTTTATCTATAAAAAGTTTAATTCCAAAATATAATAAATAATGTATAAAATATTATGTTTTTAATACCAAGACTGTAGTCAAATATCTTGAAATACTCAATAGGCTACCACTGATTTACCAAAACTAGGATAAATTTAAAAGTCTTAACTTCAAAGGTTTCTGAGGAAAGGTACGTTGTGTATTTAAAAAGTGAACTTACGGAAAATGAGGATTTTGTGAGACAATTACATTTTTAGTAGAGTCCTGCTCCATAGGAAGGTCCTCACTGTTCTTGCTTTCCAATTCTTTCTCAAGTTTTCTCTCAGTTTCTGGTTGACTTGTATGAACAATCCTTGATCTTCATGGTCACGTTATTGTATACGGCACATGCCTAATCTCTTCATCGCTTTTGCGATTTGGACAGATCAAAATAGTCTTCCAAACACGTTGCCATTATTAAAAGTATCTACAGCTGCATGAATACCAATTTTAGAGTGCCTAAATTTTTTTTATATTCGGGTCCTTATTAATATATTTTATATTCGGGTTCACCGACTCGTTTTGACTTAGGGGTCTTGCCATGCAAACATTTAGGCACAAACGGCTCCCTTTTTGCAAGATCTCGGAAAATTGGTTTTATTTTTCCATCACATTAGTGCTGCCAATTTCAAAACTTGAATACACCACCATTCATAATGACTTTATAAAGTATACTATTAAAACAAGTTTACCATTGCAGTGAGTTTTCAAAAATATTACATAATACGTTCCCCTCACCGAAAAGGCACGTAGTTTACATATTTTTACCCGGAAAGAAATGTAGATTATAAAACAAAATCATTAAACAAATTTTACATTTCACATTTTTTGTGGTACACAATCCCCCAACCGAGTATATTTTTAGCTCATTGTTTCTCGAATTCCATAGTTGATGATGACATTGATGATAACCACAATAATTATGACCTGCACGGGTCAGGCTGTTAAGGTCACAGATCCCCTGCAGTACTCGGCTGTCAGAATCATCATCCTGGACCAGTGAGCAGTTGCAAATCGATTTTCCATAGACGGTCGGAACGGAACATCGACGCCCTTGACCTTTTCGCGCCACAAATCAATTAGACTGGACTGTTTGTATTGTTGAACTGGCCAATCAGAGCCGAGATGGCCTTGCCCGCTATCGCCTGACATCTCATCATCCCGGTTACCCGGCGTAATTAATAAACGAGTCCCGGATGGTGATTAATCATGGCCGGCTACGGCTCGAACACTAACTCACACGCGGCTAGCCGATGCAGCTTCTGATGGCGGCTGACCTTATCTAGTAAAAACCGTAAAGTTCTTGTTCGTGAAACCTAGAAGGAAAGTTAACAATTGCCGGTTTAACAAACTGATGCGGAATCTTTGATACCAAACGTGTTGTCAATCCTGAGCTAATTCAATATTATTATACGATCTTAAACGACGTCCAGAGAGTTTGAGTTAAGATTAAGGGAAACCTAACAATTGTAAGTTTAAATATTTATTATTTCCAAATCAGTCATATTTATTATTTCCTTAAAAACGAAAATCTGACAGGTATAAACATAGAATATCATTTACCATAAGAAATGTCAAAGCCTTAACGCTGGAATTCGTTCTTTGTGCCTTGAATAAGGCAAATTAAAACTAAAATAAACCCATACAACGGACTATGGAAGGATCTAACAGAAGTTAACAAGTACGCACAGACCGCAGACTCATGACCATTTGATCCCAAAATTAATAGAATTCTTCTTTGGACCTAGATGAACCTATGTACCAAGAATATCTCTAGAACCTTTCTATCAAAACTCGTCGCACAGATTGTTAGACAGACGAACAGAAGGCTCTTGACCTTTTTGTACCAAAATCAATAGAGTTCTTTCTTGGACCAAGAGAAAGCTACTTACAGAGTTTCAAATCTCTGAGATATTTCTATCAAGAATTATCACACAGACAACGAAATTATTATGAAGGACTATTCGGCTCGTTAATATTAATATTTAAAGACCAAGATACAAAACCAATTACACACACTGCATAATTACAACGAACTTAAAAATGTCCAACACAATTTGGTAGATTTTGATAAAACTGGACAAATCGCGATAGGTCTGTAATTTAATAATGTAGTTATTTCCTTTTCTTGTAATCGCAACAAGAAGCTTTATTCAGAATCTGTCCATTGTTTCGTTATCAGTAGAGAACTGCATCAGCCTGAGGAGCATCGATGTCGAATGCATTAGACAGCGGCGGCAGCATCGCGGTCACAGACGGAGAGACCGCTTCGCCGCGCCATTGTGCTCTTATCATGTAACTGATATGGCGACAATTGACGTGTTCAGCGCACAATGCGGGCCCGTCCGTTGTCCACTTTATGTGTCATTGTCTCCCCGCGGTGTCGGCTTGGGTTTCACACTCACCTGTTCCCAGCCAACGTGGGCTAACCTCTGAGTGCCAGCGTCGCTGTGGGCGACGTTGTGACCTTCTGTCAGTGATGGTCAGTAGCTTCCTATTTCCTCTCGTTTTTTAACATTTCCACGACCCCAAACAATAATAATTTCTTGTAAATGAGGAGGTAGGTAATAAGCGATTGTATTAGTCACAAAGAGGACATTCCAAAAGAGAATCTTCAAATGCAAGTTGATACTGAAATTTCTAATGGGGTTCTTTGAACTGTTTCATGGTTTGAAAGATGACATCAAAATACCTTTAAATTTAACTTTATTAATGTAAAAAAAGACTTTTAGTATTTAAAAAATGTTTGCCAATTCCGGCCAGTGTTGATCTTTAAGGTCCTGTAATCGATTTTCAGTTAAAATGTTAAAATGTTTGGAACAAAATTTTGGCCATAGCTCCTTAAGATATATTTCTTGAAGAGAATGAAGAAAAATTTCGTTTATCATTCCAAAGGTAGTTATATACATTTTGAAGCAAAATGTAGAGGCACATTATAATCAGCCTCAAAGAATACGCGTTGAAGAAAGAACGTATATTTTGATAGCGTTTAATTAGAGATGAGTAAGTGACATGTTTTTTAATAACAACAAAAATAATTGCATTAAGAAGAAAGTTATTAAAAAACTTGTCATTTTCTTAATTTATATTTCATTAAAATATAACTAACTTTCTTAAGTCATTAAAATGAATTATTGAAACTATATGTCACTCTCTGAAGCTATACTGTAAACAATTCAAAATTTTTGGTTTAACTAGTTTTTGTTATGGCCCTGTTGCCTAATTTAATAAAATATTTTTTATAAAATAATTTATATTTTATATTATAATTTAATTATAATAATTATAAATATTATAATTATAATTTATATTATATTTTATAAAATATTTAAAAAATAATAAAATAAAATTGCCTAATTTAATATTTTATTTTATTTTTATCGTCATTTCCATTAAAACACTTTTTCCCTTTTCTGTTCTCAGGGCATTTATCTTATTGAGTTATGGCTTTAAAATAACAAATTATTTCATCCAAAAATTAACAGCACCACCACAAAGGTAGCAAATGACTTTCGAAGATTTTGGCTGTGGAAGTCCTCATATCATAATAAAAAAGATCTTCTCAAGGATGCTATAAACAACACATCAAATTGTCTTTTTATTCGGCTACTCTTGTTGGATTATCTTAAAGCCTTGTGTCTGGTAAGTTTTATTCTAGACGTTTACGTTGCTAAAGTTACTGTAAAGGTTTAACAAATTAATCTAGGTTCCGTGAGGACAACCGTGAATCTTTATAACATTTCCTGTTTGACCATATGTCTCCCTTATTAGCTGCGTAAACTGATGGATTTGATGTAGATGGCCGTGGATATTTAACATATACATTGCTCGTTGACAAGGCCACTCGAAGAAGTAATATTGTAATAATGTCAAATTCTATCCATGTTGAGATGTGTGTGCAGTATATTTGGAAGTACATTGACTGTATCTTACAATTAAAGTTAATATTGTAGCTGCTTATATTTTCATAAAAGTAAAACTGCGTGGTTCAACTATAGACTATAAAAATAATTTTCTATATTCGACCTAAAGATAAAACAAACAATGAACAGATCTCTCTCTCTCTCTCCCTCCATCACTCTCTCCTCCTCTCCCTCTTTTTCTCCAGAGGAAGCCGAGCGGGCCACCTCGGAGTTATTGTCGAGCTTGTGAAGCCCCGCGCCGCGCCGAGCCGCGACAAGACACCGACAACGACACGCCAGCAGAGCAGCGTAGCGCCTGCGCCGTAAACACGTGGTTTAATGTGCGCATGCGCAGAACAACAGGTGACCGTGTTCCAGCCGCAGTCAGATCCGTTCAGTGTCATACTGGTGGGCTTGCAACCGGTGAATCATGACGTGGATTTCAAATTTATCCAATTGTTTTCGTCTGGATGATTCACACAATGTTCCCGGGCAAACTTGTACTTCATTTGATGCTTATATTATTTATTTTTCATAACTCATTATGGTTTAGCTAATAGTTTCTGTTGTAAAAAAATTATGATTTTGGTATTATTGCTGTAATTAAAATTTGATTCATTTTAAAATTTAGGAACTGAAACTTTTCGTACAAATACTAAGTACCTAATATAGCTTATTCAATTACTTTTAAAAAAATTACTGTTAATACCATATCAACAGATTTACAGATACCATATAGATTTTAAATAAGCAAAACAAAAGTATTTTATAACGTAACATTTTTACCTGTCAACTGCGGATTTAGGTAAGTAACTTTAACCTGAAAAATACCATTGAATTTCTATTCTTTTTAACAGACTTCAGAAACACCGCCAAATTTGGTTCCTAGAGATTTTTTAATTCCTCGGCTAAAACTCATCTAAGTTTGATCGTACGAACAATCAATAGATTTAAATGGATTTAAGTTAAAACTAATATCAGTTCCATACGTTCCTGGAAAAGCGCACAAGTATGGCATATGTTCCAAATATTCAAGCTGAGAGATACATCTGGGTACACATATTCAGTAAAAATATTCATGAGGAAAGGTACTGTACGAAATACCAAGGACAGCTGTGTTGCTACCAAAGTGGTAAACGAGTTTTTGACAAACAGTCTGACAAACATAACCTATATGTTGACAACTACAACACCGCTGACGAACTTGCGTTGTCAAATCTGATGTTGTCATATCAAACACATCTTGCTGATACTTTGAGAAAGAACCGCACAGGATAACCAAAAACCTTGTGAAACACAAAATGTGAAAGGATGAAATGGTGTGCTCATAAAATAATGAAGGCGTGGTTGTTACTAAGTGAAAAAATAAGAGAGAAATAACCTGCTTTACAAATTTCATACGATTGAGTATGTCGTGCTTGGAACTGAAAAAGACGTTGGACCACAAATCTTGAAGCCCTTAGTTGTCGTTGGCTAAAATAAGGCCAAAGTTGGGATTGGTCTCTCAGATCAAATGTCATCCTAAGTCCACATACTAAATATTATGAACAAAATATATAAATTTTTAGAATTGTAAATAGAAAATAATTATTGTTTTTGAGTCGTTGTGTGACACATATATGATCTCCACTGAACTTACGTAAATATAAAATAAAGATTAAATATAATGCTTTTCATGTACAGTATAATTTATAAGAAGTATTAGTTAAATATCTAAAACGTAAAAAATGCAAATTACGGTGGAAGAGGAAACTAAAACATCTCGGATAGCTTACGGCGCTACAAGGTCCGGTATGCTTGTGTATATTCTTTGTTTGTTAATTTTTAGGGGTGACCACGATCTACCCGAGGGTGGGACCATCAAAGCATGTTTGTGAGCACAGAGCGGCCGCGACAGGGGAGGGTGGGGGTTCGTCTGCCTGCTGAGGCGATGTTTGCCGATTATTCCATGAGTGATGTCGTATCTGATATTATTTGTACACCGCTGGAGGAACAAACAATGCTGCTTTGAAGCGGGAATGCAGAATGTTTGTCCTTGTGTGCGGGCAGTCGGTCGGCCTATCAAAACTAATAAGGCGTCCTAACAAAGGCGGGCAAATATTGGCGAACCGCGACTAGGACATTTTAGGGTGGTCACGACCGTACCATTTATAATTACTATGTTTTAAAAACTTCAATACCTCAACAGATAAAATTTAGATAGGATAATAGGATTTCGAACATTTGTTATCGTTATAGGTCATAAAAAGTATAACACAACGTTTCGAGTATTGGAATCTATCCTCTTCGTCAGGTGGGGGAGGTATTAATACATACTCGTACAAGAATAACGAACAGAAAGAAGTAAAGAAGGGAACGAAAAGGGTTCAAACATACCCAAAAGCTGCTTGGAGTCCAGTCCAGGCGTTGTCACTGCACAGGGTGCAAGTCCCGAGCACAAGTCACGAGTACGAGGATCACAATCACACTTCACATTAGCACTGGCTACAGTGGGATACTTGCCAGTGAGAAACACACAGTGAAAAAATTAGATGCCAATGTCGACTGTCCTAATCCAATATACTATAAACAGTGTCCTTAGCGACAACTTTATTAAAAAAGTGTCTTATTAGGTAAAAGTGAACGCTTATTTTACAACATGAACCACAAAAACTCATCTAGTAATAATTAATGGTAACGATTACACAATTGTTATCGTTTATAGACGTTTGTTTTGCAGACGTTTTGTTATTAAATTTTTGCTTAGAATGTAAAAAAATATATTTATTGTTTATAAATGGCAACCATTTCAACATTTGGCAGAAAAATAAAAGCTGAAATAATAGGGAAATCTATAAATAAGCATAAAATACATAGGAAAGATTCAATATTTAGTAGTTTATATTTTAAAATCGGCTGATAAATAACTAAAAAATATATTCATAAACTTTCGTTTGTGGTTACAGCATAATAACAATTAGTTATTTCTTCAATTGTAGATACATAGAATAAATAAATATAATATTTACTTATTATGAAACTATTATATTACAGTTCATGTTTTGATTTATATCATTCGTAATCAGCCCGTCAACTAGTTTTGTTAAACTACAAATTCCAACTAGAAAAACCTCCTTTAATTCACTAATTTGAGTATTACACATTCAATAAATAAAATATGTAAACAACCGCGTTTTGTTATATAGTTAACAACTTAATAACTAATACGAGATAAAAATTGAGGAAGTATTTGCAATATCTATTTTATATGTCATAACAGCAACTAAAAGTAACACCATGTTTACGTAGAATAAGCGCTCATGCTACATCACATTCTGGATAATGAACTATGTTCTGGTGGTAGATTGAAGAAGAAGTTCTAATAGATCGTTAGAGTCTGCAAGTGATTACGTAGAATAAGCGCTCATGCTACATCACATTCTGGATAATGAACTATGTTCTGGTGGTAGATTGAAGAAGAAGTTCTAATAGATCGTTAGAGTCTGCAAGTGATTACGTAGAATAAGCGCTCATGCTACATCACATTCTGGATAATGAACTATGTTCTGGTGGTAGATTGAAGAAGAAGTTCTAATAGATCGTTAGAGTCTGCAAGTGATTACGTAGAATAAGCGCTCATGCTACATCACATTCTGGATAATGAACTATGTTCTGGTGGTAGATTGAAGAAGAAGTTCTAATAGATCGTTAGAGTCTGCAAGTGATTACGTAGAATAAGCGCTCATGCTACATCACATTCTGGATAATGGACTATGTTCTGGTGGTAGATTGAAGAAGAAGTTCCAATAGATCGTTAGAGTCTGCAAGTGATTACGTAGAATAAGCGCTCATGCTACATCACATTCTGGATAATGGACTATGTTCTGGTGGTAGATTGAAGAAGAAGTTCCAATAGATCGTTAGAGTCTGCAAGTGATTACGTAGAATAAGCGCTCATGCTACATCACATTCTGGATAATGAACTATGTTCTGGTGGTAGATTGAAGAAGAAGTTCTAATAGATCGTTAGAGTCTGCAAGTGATTACGTAGAATAAGCGCTCATGCTACATCACATTCTGGATAATGAACTATGTTCTGGTGGTAGATTGAAGAAGAAGTTCCAATAGATCGTTAGAGTCTGCAAGTGATTACGTAGAATAAGCGCTCATGCTACATCACATTCTGGATAATGAACTATGTTCTGGTGGTAGATTGAAGAAGAAGTTCCAATAGATCGTTAGAGTCTGCAAGTGATTACGTAGAATAAGCGCTCATGCTACATCACATTCTGGATAATGAACTATGTTCTGGTGGTAGATTGAAGAAGAAGTTCCAATAGATCGTTAGAGTCTGCAAGTGATTACGTAGAATAAGCGCTCATGCTACATCACATTCTGGATAATGAACTATGTTATGGTGGTAGATTGAAGAAGAAGTTCTAATAGATCGTTAGAGTCTGCAAGTGATTACGTAGAATAAACGCTCATGCTACATCACATTCTGGATAATGAACTATGTTATGGTGGTAGATTGAAGAAGAAGTTCTAATAGATCGTTAGAGTCTGCAAGTGATTACGTAGAATAAGCGCTCATGCTACATCACATTCTGGATAATGAACTATGTTCTGGTGGTAGATTGAAGAAGAAGTTCCAATAGATCGTTAGAGTCTGCAAGTGATTACGTAGAATAAGCGCTCATGCTACATCACATTCTGGATAATGAACTATGTTCTGGTGGTAGATTGAAGAAGAAGTTCTAATAGATCGTTAGAGTCTGCAAGTGATTACGTAGAATAAGCGCTCATGCTACATCACATTCTGGATAATGAACTATGTTCTGGTGGTAGATTGAAGAAGAAGTTCTAATAGATCGTTAGAGTCTGCAAGTGATTACGTAGAATAAGCGCTCATGCTACATCACATTCTGGATAATGAACTATGTTCTGGTGGTAGATTGAAGAAGAAGTTCTAATAGATCGTTAGAGTCTGCAAGTGATTACGTAGAATAAGCGCTCATGCTACATCACATTCTGGATAATGAACTATGTTCTGGTGGTAGATTGAAGAAGAAGTTCTAATAGATCGTTAGAGTCTGCAAGTGATTACGTAGAATAAGCGCTCATGCTACATCACATTCTGGATAATGAACTATGTTCTGGTGGTAGATTGAAGAAGAAGTTCTAATAGATCGTTAGAGTCTGCAAGTGATTACGTAGAATAAGCGCTCATGCTACATCACATTCTGGATAATGAACTATGTTCTGGTGGTAGATTGAAGAAGAAGTTCTAATAGATCGTTAGAGTCTGCAAGTGATTACGTAGAATAAGCGCTCATGCTACATCACATTCTGGATAATGAACTATGTTCTGGTGGTAGATTGAAGAAGAAGTTCTAATAGATCGTTAGAGTCTGCAAGTGATTACGTAGAATAAGCGCTCATGCTACATCACATTCTGGATAATGAACTATGTTCTGGTGGTAGATTGAAGAAGAAGTTCTAATAGATCGTTAGAGTCTGCAAGTGATTACGTAGAATAAGCGCTCATGCTACATCACATTCTGGATAATGAACTATGTTCTGGTGGTAGATTGAAGAAGAAGTTCTAATAGATCGTTAGAGTCTGCAAGTGATTACGTAGAATAAGCGCTCATGCTACATCACATTCTGGATAATGAACTATGTTCTGGTGGTAGATTGAAGAAGAAGTTCTAATAGATCGTTAGAGTCTGCAAGTGATTACGTAGAATAAGCGCTCATGCTACATCACATTCTGGATAATGAACTATGTTCTGGTGGTAGATTGAAGAAGAAGTTCTAATAGATCGTTAGAGTCTGCAAGTGATTACGTAGAATAAGCGCTCATGCTACATCACATTCTGGATAATGAACTATGTTCTGGTGGTAGATTGAAGAAGAAGTTCTAATAGATCGTTAGAGTCTGCAAGTGATTACGTAGAATAAGCGCTCATGCTACATCACATTCTGGATAATGAACTATGTTCTGGTGGTAGATTGAAGAAGAAGTTCTAATAGATCGTTAGAGTCTGCAAGTGATTTTGCAACTGTTCGTATTTTATGATGACAAAGGTAGTCTTTTGAGTTTAAATGTGTGAATGTTACACAATTTTTTTATTTTAATGTATTTAACCAATGTCTCGAAATTTGGTGGTTAATTAAAACAATTGTTAACTTATTTAAATTTGATAAATCATAATTTCAGCTAGAAATAGATTATGAAAAATGGTTTTAGCATTAATCTAGGTAATATTGTTCTTATAAACAAAATAATATAAACAATACAGGGTGATGTTTTGTAGAATTTAACCCTAAAGGTTATAGGAAGACCTTTTTTTGATCTTAAAAAAAATTGGTTACTTTGCAATCATGCCAACTTTGCAATGGTTACTAGTTCAAAATGCCAACCGACTTTGAGCTATGTGTGCCTATTACTTTTAAAAAAGAACACTTAAATGGAAACCTAAAAACCTTAGGACATTCATTAATACGATATATTTTATTCGCTAGGAGGTTTAATGATTTTCCTGAGTTTGCCAGATTGTTATAAAATCAATTTTTAAACTTGTTTTAACTACAAACAACAATGTCCAAAGAGTATTTTATGAAATATAAAACATTTACTATCAATGTGGTAATAATTTACACACAAACTTGAAAGGAACGGATTTTTTTATGATTATACTGTATAACACCTTAAAATAACAAGATAAGTTTATTTTCCTCGTGTTGCGCACCAGGCTTCCCAAAGGTTCGATGGAAAATTTCAAGTCTGTAGCTCATTACATTTTCGGCTGTTCGATCTATAGACAATCATATCAGACATATTTACATCCCCCAGCAAACAAAAGTCAAATTTTTTCAGCCTGCCGCACGATAAGCGTCAACGTATTTCAGTC